>NC_062278.1:107810357-109060357 GCF_902655055.1 Lutra lutra
GAATGTGACAGTCCCTGTTCTTAAGCTTTATAGACTGATAGGAGAAGTGGACATGTGAACAGATAAATTCTATATAATGTGATAGAGAAAGTTACAGGCATTCCAGTTACCAAGAAAGTGTGTAAATAGGAATAAAGAATCATCAGTTTCCAGAGTAAAGAGATTTTATGGTTCCTTCTTTCCCATTGTGCCAGTCACTGGGTAAGGTGCCATGGGATTAATACATCAAATGAGATAGGTCCTGTCCTCTAGAAGTTTTCTGTGAAATGAGGAACTGCAAAGCAGTCAGGGAGGGGCTGCTTGCTGAGACAGGGAAACATTGCATTAATACCCTAGGTTTTTTTGGTTGTGGGTTTTTGTAGTATTTTTTGTTTTTTCTTTTTTTTTAGTTTTTTGGTTTTTAAGTAGGCTCCACACCCAACATGGGGATTGAACTCATAACCCTGAGATCAAGAGTTGCATGCTCTCCTGAATGAGTCAGCCAGGTACCCCCTCATGCCCTAGTTTGTTGCATTTTCCACTTCTCAACTTGTAGCTTCCATATTCCTACCATTCACCATGTTGTTTATAGCAAAACTGACATCTTACTCACAGTCTTGGTCTTAATTTCTGCCATTATCCTGGGTCATTTCAGCATATAGAACCTCTTTGTTCTAGCCTTACAGTATTTTGACCTCCACTCAAGAGACCTTTACCCTCACTCACTCTAGTAACCCACAAGGCCTTGCCTTAGATCATTCCATCACCCAGAATAGCTCTTCCAATGAAACCTTTACCTCTAAAGCCTTTCTGTCTTTTGCCACAGCCTTCCCTTCCTTCCTCTCTCATTCCATGACTTTCCTTGTGATCTTGTTCAGATCTCTAATCTGCCAACATGTCTTCATGCAGGCCCCTAGACTGCCCACTATCCCTTCCTAGCCTGCATTCCATAGTTATAATGTTGTCCCAACCAGTGTCAACAGCACTCAAAATCTGCTCACCCTTTTGATCTTCCATCCCACTTTCTCTTCTCTGTCCACATGAGAATCAACCCAATTACTGGCCTTCTCTACTCCTACTCCCAAGCTGTTGAGTACTGATAGAGAAAATAAATTAGCTGCAAACTGGGCAAGATACTCTTGGCAAACCTTTAATGCACCTACCCTCTCTCCTTTTCCCTTTATGACAGCTCATTCCCTGCTCTCCTGGAATACTCTATTATCTTCTCTTCTGTTCTCAGCAGTTGATCCTGCCTTTTCCTCCGAAGACTTAAACATCTAAGTAGACATCTCTCTCAGCATCTTGCCCTCCTGTCCACTCTCCTTCATGATTTAGGTTTCCGTCCTCCCTCTTACCTCTGAATCCCTATTGTGCAGCATTTTAGGAAAATCCCTCTACCTCCATCTCTGATTGTCAATCTCTTTCTCCTTTCTCACAGCATTTAAACATACTCCAGCCCCTCTCATCTTTAAAACCCTTTCTGCAGCTTTAAGTTCCTTTCAAACTCCACCTTATTTTTAGAAAATCTCTCCTGGGGCGCCTGGGCGGCTCTGTTGGTTAAGCTTCTGACTCCTCATTTCTGCTCAGGTCTGATCTCATGGCTCATGAGACAGTCCCACAGCGGGCTCCAAGCTCAGCATGGAGTCAGCTCAAAGATTGTCTCCCTCTGCCCCTCCCCCCACTTGTGCTCTCTCTTTCTCTCTCTAAAATAAATAAATATTTTTTTTAAACCTCTCCTTGGATAATGGTATTAAAGAGGGCACTTGTTATGATGAGCACTGGATGTTATATGTTAGTGATGAATCACTAAATTCTTCTCCTGAAAACAGTATTATAACATATGTTAACTAACTAGAATTTAAATAAAATTCTGAAAATAAAACAACTATGCTTAATAAAAATAAAAATAATTTAAAAATAAATTAAAAATCTCTCCTTTCAGGGTGCCTGACTGGCTTGGTTGGTGGAGCATGGGACTCTTGATCTCAGGGTGTGAGTTCAAGCCCCACCTTAGGCACAGAGATTACCAAAAAAAAAAAAAAAAAAAAAGAGAGAGAGAGAGAGAGAAATTTTAAACTTCTTTGCCTCACTTCTTACTACACTGCAATCTGGCTCACATACACCGTTACTGAAATCACACCTGCCTAGAGAGCCGATTACATCTTTGTCATTAAATCCAAAACCCTTATTTTATTTAACTCCCTAAAAATTTGATGCCCTTGATTACATTTTTTTCTATCTTGGCTATAGTCAAATTTTCCCTTTTCTTTCATGTTCTCTTCCTCCACCTCTGCCCTAAATCCCCAGTCAGCAGGCTTTCTTCCTAACTTGCAGATAATTAACCTGGGCAATTTTATCCACTTATATGGCTCCAGTTATATCTACATTTAATGACTCCTAAATATAAATATTCAGTCAATATACTTGTATCCAAATGTCTTTTTTTAATTTAATTTTTAAAAGATTTTTATTTATTTATTTGATAGAGAGAGAGATCACAAGTAGGTGGAGAGACAGGCAGAGAGAGAGGGGAAGCAAGCTCCCTGCTGAGCAGAGAGCCTGGTGTGGGACTCGATCCCAGGACCCTGAGATCATGACCAGAGCTGAAGGCAGAGACTTAACCCACTGAGCCACCTAGGCAGCCCATAAATTTAATATATTTTTAAGTAAGCTCTATGCCTACCACGGGGCGTGAATTTACCACTTCAAGATCAAGAGTTGCATGCTCCACCAACTACATTTACAAGGCACCCCTGCTTGTATCCAAATATCTATTAGAAATTTCTGCCTGAGTCTTTAATATGGGACTACTAGCACCTGAAATCAGAATCTCTTTCTCCAAGAATACTCACTTATCTTGTAGTCTCTCTTCTGTAACAAATAGCAAAATTGCATATCAAAGACAGAAATCTAGAAGTAATTTTTTTCTGTTATTCAATCATACATTCAAATATTTACGAGTACCTACCTTGTGCCAAGAACTCTTCCTCTTTGATATTTAAATCTACCTCTCTGTCTATCTAGCTGTCTATCTGTCCATCCATCTATCTATCTTTCCATTGTCCCTCCCAATGTCTTAGTTCAGGCCCTCATCACTTCTCCCGTGGAAGAGGCTCCCGAAAGGTTTGCCTAAGATCAAAGTTAGCATGCAGCTGAAACCAAATATAGCTGAAGAAGGAATTTACTGGAAGGCAGCAAATTATCAGACCTGGAAAACAAGCAGAAACTGGGGCAGCTCCAAAGAGCCATGAAGAAGGACACACAACTGTGATCTTTTTTTTTTTTTTTGTCAGAGAGAGAGGGAGAGAGAGCGAGCACAGGCGGACAGAATGGCAGGCAGAGGCAGAGGGAGAAGCAGGCTCCCCGCCAAGCAAGGAGCCCGATGTGGGACTCGATCCCAGGACGCTGGGATCATGACCTGAGCCAAAGGCAGCTGCTTAACCAACTGAGCCACCCAGGCGTCCCACAACTGTGATCTTTAAGCAGAAATAATCTGGAGAGAGCATCCCTGTCGATCCACCATTAACTGCTAATGAATGTATCTTTACCTCATTTACTGAAATCCCTTGGGGAAACAATCAACTGATTGACACTAGTATGTATACCTAGCTGGCTGCTAAGGGCCAGGGAGAGAGATTCCACCCCTTTAGGGAGAGGAAGGCTTTGCTTCTTGCCAAAATAAATACAATATGGAATTCCTCAAATCATGGGGGGCGGGGAGGAATGCTTCATAGGCTTACCCATCTCTGTGCCCTGGCTTTCTTCTTCTGGAATGCATGGCCTCCAGCTATCTCTCCCATTCTCTGAAAGAGCTTAGAATTCATTTCCTCAGGAGAACTCCCATGACCACTCTTCCCACCCCACTCTGAGTTAGATGAGCTTTGTGCATCCACTTTGCCCCCTTTATATACCTCTGTCATGGTACTTTTCTGTTTATTTGACTCTTTACCTCCCTCTCCCAAGTTATGGACTCTTTAAAATCAGCAACCATTTCTTACTTGGTGAGATCCAAGGATCTAGCCAAGAATCCAGTCCAAGACAAAAAACCAGCTGGAGTAAGAAGCCCAGGTCACTGAAAAGTGAAAAGAGAGAGAAGAGGAGGCAGAGTGCCAGTGACAAATGACCTATTTTGAATTTGCCTAGAACTGAAAAAGCTCATCAATATATGTTAAATAATATTCTTAATGATTTCCTAGCATCTTACATAACAGTGACTTCCCCTGACCTTAACATTAGGTTTTGGGTTTCCGTATAAATTTAGGTTTGGAGCAACCCTTTCCCTGCTTTTGGTTCCAACTCAAATGCTGCCTCTTCTATAAAGCCTTTACTGATTTTCCAAACAGATTTATTCTTCACTCCTTGAGGGCAAGGACCAAGTCTATCTTGTTAATCTAATTCTATTCCTAGGACCTGACAAAGCACCTGGCACAGAGGAGGTAATGAGTATTTATTTGACTGATAATCACTTTGGGAAGCATAAGGGGTATGTTAGGAAACAAAGGAATAGGGAAGTTATAAACTTCAAAATTCTTTAGTGGTACCTGGTTTGGTTCATAGCTACTGCCTGTCTCTTGTTATGCTAACTGGAAGTCTTAACTGATTAACTGATTAACTTACTGATAACTTAACTGATTAACTTACATACACACTCTCCTATTCCTGACTTATTCTGCTACTGCTATCCCTACCCCCTATCTATTAACCCTAACCCCACAGCTGTAATGACCCTGTTTTTATCAAAATGTTATAAATTACTCCCAGAATAGTGATGTGAAGAGTTTTGTGGACACACACCCCAGCGAAACAAACATAACTGGTAAAAATGTTTAAAAAAAAAAAAAAGCATTTAAATTCTCTAGAAATTGCCCTAAGGGCATATAGTAAGTGAAGAAACATTTATTCAAGAAAATCTACTAAAATTTAGCAAGAACAGAGTCTGTAGCACTCAAGCCACTGCACATTCCTAACCTCACCCTCCCATCTAACTCAAGTGACAGAAGCTATACTCCACAAGACAGCATCACCAAGAAGGTGAGGCTCACCCCCGTTTCCATCTAGGGATATCTCCTAGGAAAGGGCAGGCCACTAACATTCCTCATCCCCCACATGTCCATGTTGCCTAGGCTAATTTCCAGGTGAGTATCACTGAGAGGTGAAGACACCCTTCTTCCAGCCCCTCCCTCTTATATGTTAGAGGTTCCACCCAAAAAAAGACAGTCCAAGCAGACCAGAGGCTACCACCCCAATACAACACTTTGCTTGTAAAGATGACTGGCTTTATTTTAAACCAGTGTGGGAAAGTTCAAGCCTAAGGGAGGTCTTGAAAATCATGGTGGTGGGTCATTAAGAAGATCCTGGTAGATCCAAGAGATCAATGAACAACATCAAAGGCAAGCTAGTTTATTAGTGAGAACTAGGGAAAGAAACCAGCTAAGAAGACCCTTTCTAGGATCTGAACAAACCTCAAAGGCTAGCCTCAAAAATGAACCCTGCAAGGGCACCTGGGTGGCTCAACAGGAAGAGCATGTGATTCTTGATCTTGGGATCATGTTGAGCCCCATGTGGCATGTAGCGGTTACCTAAATAAATAAAACTTAAAAAAGAAAATTAACCCTGCAAAGGAGTAAAAATTAAATTGAACTTCATGAAAATTAAAAACTTCTGTGCTCCAAAGGATTCCATCAAGAAACTGAAAAGACAATCCATAGAATTGGAGAATATATTTTCAAACCATATTATCTAATAAGGGACTCGGATCTAGAATATAGATAGAGTGTACTAGTTTCCTGGGTTTGCCATAACCAACTACAATGGACTGGCTTGTTTCTACAACAACAACAAAAAATGTATCGTGTCCCAGTTCTAGAGGCTGGAAGTCTGAGATCAAAGTGTCAGCAGGATTGGTTTCTTCTGTGAGGGAGAATATGTTCTGTGCCTCTCATCTAGCTTCTAGTGTTTCCTGGTGTTTCTTAGCTTCTGCTGTATCATCCTGATTTCTGCTTTCATCTTCATATGATGACCTACCTGTGTGCATATCCGTCTCCAGGCTTCCCCCATTCATAGGATACCAGTCATATTGGATTAGGGCCCATCTGAAGACTTCATTTTAACTTGGTTAGATCTGTAAAGACCCTATCTCCATAAAGGCACATTCTGAGGCACTGGGGATTAAGACTTCATATCTTTGGAGGGAAGGGAAGACACAATTCAATTCATAATGTACAGAGAACACTTAGAGCTAAAACTAAATATAAAGTAGGGGATGGAGGGGCACCTGGTTGGCTCAGTTGGTACAGTGTGTGACTCTTGATCTTGGGGTCATGAGTTCAAGTCCCACTTTGGGAATAGAGTTTCCTTAAAAAAAAAAAATAAATAAAATAAATAAAGAATAAAATGAAGGGGCACCTGGCTGGCTCAGTTAGTAGAGCATGCAACTCTTGATCTCATGGTCATGAATTTGAACCCCACATTGGGCATGGAGCTTACTTATACAAAATTAAATTAAATTAAAAATAAAGTAAAATAAAATAACCTATTTCAAAAATAGCAAAAGATTTGAGTAGACATTTCTCCAAGGAAGTTATACAAATGGCCAACAAGATGTGCTCGCTTCGGCAGCACATATACAAATGGCCAACAAGCACATGAAAAGATGCTCAATATCACTCATTATCAGGGAAATGAACATCAAAAGCACCATGACATAGCACTTCATGCTCGCTAGAATGACTATAATCAAAAAGATAAGTTCTAGGGCACCTGGGTGGCTCAGTTGGTTAAGCAACTGCCTTAGGCTCAGGTCATGGTCCTGGAGTCCCGGGATCAAGTCCCGAATGGGGCTCCTTGCTCAGCAGGGAGTCTGCTTCTCCTCCTGACTTTCCCTCTCTTATGCTCTCTCTCTCTCTCTCTCATTCTCTCCCTCTCAAGTAAATGAATAAAATTTTTCTAAAAAACCTTAATAAAAGATAAGCTCTAAAACTTTTAAAGAAATTGAATTTTGAAAAAAGGCAAATAATGACAAATGTTGGCGAGGATGGGGGAAAAATGAAATCTTCACATGGCAGCTGCTGAATATTTAAAATGATTTTGCTCCTTTAGAAATAGTCTGGCAGGTCCTCAAAAACTTAAACACAGAGTTACCATATGACCCAGCAATTCCACTCCTAGGTATATAACCAGAGAACTGAAAACTAGTATGTCCACACAAGAACTTAAATACCAATGTTGCTAACAGTGTTATTTATAACAGCCAAAAGCTAGAAACAACTCAAGTGTCTGTCAACTGATGGATGGACAAATACAAAGTAACATATCCATACTATGGAATTTTAGTCAGCAATAAAGAGAAAAGCACCACCATGCTACAGCATGGCTGAATTTTTAAGACATTACACTAAGCGAAAGAAGCCAATCATAAAAGGCTACCTATTGTGCGATTCCATTCATGTGAAACATCTGGAATGGACAAATCTACAGAAACAGAGGTAGGTTGGTGGTTGCCTGGAGTTGGGGTGCTGGGGGAAAATGGACAGTGACTGCTGAAGGCCATGCAGTTTGTTTTGGGTGATATGTTTTAAAACTGCTGGTGGTGATGGTTGCACAGTTCCATGGGTATATTAAAGACCACTGAATAACGCACTTTAAATGGGTTAATTATGTGGTGTTTGCATTATATCTCAATAAAGCTGTTAGATTTTAAAATTCAGGTAAACTCTTTCCTTCAAGAAGTTCATCCTAGGGGTGCCTGGGTGGCTCAGTGCGTTAAGCCTCTGCCTTCAGCTCAGGTCATGATCTCAGGGTCCTGGGATCAAGCCCTGCATCCGGCTCTCTGCTCAGCAGGAAGCCTGCTTCCTCCTCCTCTCTCTCTCTCTCTCTCTGCCTGCCTCTCTGCCTACTTGTGATCACTCTCTCTCTGTGTGTCAAATAAATAAATACAATTTTAAATAAATTAAAAATTAAAAATTTAAAAAATTTTAAAAAAAAGTTCATCCTACCCAAAGTTGCTATCAGAACTGGAGTTGACAGTGAGAAAGAACAAAGAATCTTCCTTGTTTTTATGCTTGAAGACTAGAGACTTTGCCCAGCACGGACAGGGAGCCAGATCTATGAATAGATCATTACAATGCTATGTGTGAAGACCTGTCATAGAGAAACAATAGGTATAGTACAGCAAGCACAATTGTTGTTGTTTTTTTAAAGCCAAATGGTCCTAGGTTTGAACCCCAGCTCTACTACTACTAAACTCTACTTCCTCTATAAATTGTGGGCAATAATGATGAGCCAAGATACTCCTGAAGGAATCAAAGGAAATATTGTCATCGAACCATCTATCACAATGTCTAGGATAAGGCCATGCCCAGCGGTGCTTCTCATATTTCTTTTTGTACAGGAATCATTTGGGGATCCTGTTAAATTGTAGATCCTGATCCAAGAGATCTGGGGTGAAGCCTGAGAGTCTGCATTTCTAACAAACTCCTAGCTGATGTCTCTAGTATCAGTGGAGGACCACATTTTAAGTAACAAGACTACAAAGTACCCTATGTATGAAGTGCCAAGGAATATAGAGGAGGAAGCAGCAAATTAATTCTTTGGAGCTGGACTTTCCTTGAAAAATTGGTAAGGGAGTTTGCCAGAAATGAGAAGGATGACATGCATTCCAAGCAGAGGGAAGAGAATGAGTCAAGACCTTGAGTTTCCATAGAAGGGGAAAGTGACTTTGACAATAACTTCAGGAATGTAGGGAGGAGTAGCGAGAAACTGGGAAGTTAGACTGTAAATGATCTTAAACCTGATGTTAATGAGTTTTAATTTTAACCTAGGCTGGTGATTCTCAAAGTATAGTCCCTGATCAGCATCACCCCCAAATTTGTTAGAAATGCTATTTTAGGAGTGCCTGGGTGGCTCAGTCTTTAAGTATCAGCCTTCAGCTCAGGTCATGATCTGAGGGTCCTGGGGTCAAGCCCCATACTGGGCTCCCTGCACAGTGGGAAGTCTGCTTCTCCCTCTCCCACTCCCCCTGGTTGTGTTTCCTTTCTCCCTGTCTCTCTCTCTCTCTCTCTCTCTGTGTCAAATAAATAAATAAATAAATATCTTTTAAAAAAAAGGAAAGAAAGAAACGCACATTTTAAGGGGCTCCTGTCTGGCTCAGTCATTAGAACATGCTACTCTTGATTTCAAGGTTGTGAGTTCAAGCCCCACGCATGGAGCTTACTTTAAAAAATATATATATGCACATTTTAGGACCCACTAAATCAAAAACATGGGAGGAGGGCCCAGGAATCTGTTTGAACAAGTCCTTCAAGTAATGCAGATGCTAAAACTTGAGAATCTCTGGCCCTAGACAATGGGGGTAGGGCACTGGGAGGCATTGTAAAGGGCAGAGGTGGTCAAATTCCTGTTGGAGGAAGTTGGCCTGCCAGCTGAGAGGCATTAGACAGGGAGATCTGGAAGGCAACACAACCAGTTAGGAGGTGCGTGAATCCAGGTGTGAGAAAGTGGGCACCTGACAGACGGCAATGGCTGAGGGAGGAGAGGAGAGAGGGTTGACCTAAGAATTAAGAAGGTGGACTCAGTAACACCTGGAGATCAATTAATTGGATGACACTTGTGAGGGTAAATGCAGAGTAGAAGATTCCAAAGTTTCTATCTTAGATAACTGAGTGGATGGTGAAACTACTAACCAAAATAGGTGAGAAAGGAAGAAAAGTAAATTGTGGATGGGAGAAAAATGAGTTTAACTGTGGATAGCCTGAATGTGCTTCAGGGCCATGCAAGGAAAAATGTCTTAAAGGTACTTGAAAATAATGGTCTAGGTTCAGGATAGAGGCTAAAGTCATGGTCTAGATTGGAAACTCATTGGTATGTAAGGGGCAGTTCAAGCTGTACACATGGAGAAAATTATTCAAGAAATGAAAACAGAACAATGACAGAAGACATAGAAACCTCAGTATCTAGGCATTGGCAGAGAAAGAGGAGGCTGAGACAGAGACTGAGAAAGAACTATTAGAGAAGTTGAGGAAAATCAGGAAAGGAACATATTGAAGAAATCTCATGTGTCATACAGGAATGTTCTTGGCTAGAAATAATAGAAAACCTGGCTACAAGTTGTTCAAACAAAGGATAATTTTCTTACATAGCAAGTTGACAGTCTAGACCTGGTACAGAGGCTCAATACCATCATTAAGGACCCAGACTGTTGCTTTCTTTCTGAGCCACTTTTAAGGTGTTGGCTTATAACCTTATAGCTGAAAGATGGCTGCTGGACCTTCAGGAATCACATCCAAATTCAAGGGGACAGGGGGGCAAAGGCAGGACTAGCTGCAACTCTCTTCCATCTTTGGGAGTTCTTTTCCTTTGTTGAATTGTGGTTTCATCTCAGATACAGAGTCACATGGTTACTCCTGGCTGCAGGGGAGGGTAAGAAATTGAGTGTTCAGCTGTCCAGCTTCTATAGAAGGAGGCACAGGAGAACAGGTTGAGGATGGATATGAAGTCTGCCAAGTTGTTGTGCAAGGTAGTTCATGGTGCCTGGGTGGCTCAGTCAATTGGGTGTCTGCCTTCAGCTTGGGTCGTGATCTTAGGGTCCCAGAATTGAAAACCAGCATTGGGCTTTCTGCTCAGCAGGGAGTCTGCTTCTCCCTTCCACTCTCCGTCTGTGCTTTCCCCCTCTCTCTCTCTTTGTAGCAAATAAATAAATAAAATCTTAAAAAAAAAAAAAAGAAGGAAAGAGTTCAAGAAGGAGAGGGACAAGGTGACCCAGGAGGAAAGGCACAGCTTTTTCTGCCTTTGTTGTTGTATAAATAACTCTTTTATGCAAAATATTAATGTCAACACTGGGATGCCTGGGTGGCCCAGTTGATTAAGTGCCTGACTTTTGATCTCAACTCAGGTCTTGATCTCAGGGTCGTGAGTTCAAGCCCTACATTGGGCTCCATGCTGGGTGTGGAGCATACTTTAAAAAAAAAAAAAGTCAACATTGTACAGCATACAGTATACAGTATACAGTTAAGCGTAACAGAAAAGTTTTCCCAGCTATTATACTCAATTTTATGGGGTTTTGTTCTGTTGCTTTGTTTTTTTACTTTGAAACAGACAATCTGGGGGTGCCTGGGTGGCTCAGTCATTAAGCTTCTGCCTTTGGCTCAGGTCATCATCCCAGGGTCCTGGGATCGAGCCCCACATCAGGCTCTCTGCTCGGCGGGGAGCCTGCTTCCCTTCCTCTCTCTCTGCCTGCCTCTCTTACTGCTTGTGATCTCTGTCAAATAAATAGATAAATAAAAATAAAATCTAAAAAAAAACACAAAAAACCAGACAACCTGCATTTGGAGCCATGAAAACCCAAAGTCATTCTGTACACAAAATCTGACGGCTCAGATTCTCCACTTGGTCTTATCTACAGTGAATACAATATAAAACAGCAAGGAAAATTCCCTGTCAGATTCTCCTCCTTTTGTTCCCTTTATAATGTGAACAGTTATTTTCTAGGCACATTTATGACTGTTCTGACATTATCTGTTTCTCAGTTGGGGAACACCAAATCTGGATGAGTTTATTCTGAATATATGAACAAGGTATTTTATAAGCATGGAAGAAACATAATGGTCATACAAAGTATAAAAGTTTGGAGATGTTTGGAGAATAAGTGTTATTACCCACATGGTTCAAATCAGTGCCAAGGTCAATTTGTAGAAGATTGCTCTTACCAACTAAAATCCCCTACTCACTTGCTCTGGAGGAACTGAGATCTGATTGCAGGGGCAACATCCAAAATCTGCCATTGTGAAGGCAGATTAAGTCTTCCAACATCAGGGTCAACAGGATAGCACTCTTCCCAGCAATTGATTTTTGAAACCTGATATATGCAATGTTCTTTGCTTTGGCTCAGTTGAGGCCATGGGAGGCCTCTTATTTTATTTGGGAATGAGGGCTATTTACAGTCAGGATTATATCTCTTGACTAAGGGCATTTAGGGGCATTTCTAGAACAGATGGATCATAAAATAGGAAGCCAGGAAAACATCATGATAAAAACTATCAGAGGACCATACAAGTCAATACCATCAAGGAAATTAAAGGATATTAAAAATTCTGTCAACAAATAAGCTCAGCACTTACTTATCTTTATTCAAAAACAAAAAGTAATGAAAATATCTCAGTACTGTATTCACTGGAAACCTAAAGCTAATTAAAGATATAAGAAAATGGGGGCGCCTGGGTGGCTCAGTGGGTTAAGCCGCTGCCTTCGGCTCAGGTCGTGATCTCAGGGTCCTGGGATCGAGTCCCGCGTCGGGCTCTCTGCTCAGCAGGGAGCCTGCTTCCCTCTCTCTCTCTCTCTCTCTCTCTCTCTGCCTGCCTCTCCGTCTACTTGTGATCTCTCTCTGTCAGATAAATAAATAAAATCTTTAAAAAAAAAAGATATAAGAAAATGTAACCAAATTAAAACCAGAAGTCTTCAGGCTTTAAAAATTCATGCTTTAAAAACTTGACCCAGAAGTTTAAGTAGAACTACTTTGCACATTCACCTTTTTGCATTGCCTAGGTTCCACCAGAACGAACTCATATTGGTTGGTTGGAAATTTTATACTTATCTTACCTTACTTTTACAAGTAATTTTCAGACATTTTTAGCCTATGCTCAGAGATTCCTTTCCTTTCCTTTCCCCTTTCCTTTCCATTTTCCTTTCCCCTTTTCCTCCCCCTCTCCCTTTCTTTTTCTTCCTCCCTCCTTCCCTCCTTCCCAACCCCCTCCCTTCCTTCCTTCCTTCTCTCTCTCTCTCTCTCTTTCTTTTTTTCAGAGACTTATTTTCTTAAAAATCAGCTTCATTGAGGGGTGCCTGGCTGGCTCCATGAAAAGAGGATACAACTCTTAAGCTCAGGGGGTTGTGAGTTCAAGTGTCCCACTGGGCGTAGAGATTGCTAAAAAATCAAATAACCTTAAAAACAAAACAAAACACTACAACTTCATTAAGATACAAATTTTTGCAATGAACATTTGCATACAAATTTTGTGTGGACATATGCTTTCTTTTTTTTCTTTGCCTAGGAGTGTAACTGCTGGGTCATAGGGTAACTCTGTGTTGAACATTTTGAGAAACTGCCAAGCTGTTTGCCAAAGTGGCTACACCCTTTCACACTCCCATCAGCAATGTATGAGAATTCCAATTTCTCCACATCAAGAGGCTTTAGTTTTCTAAGAAGTAAACACAGAGGATCCCACCAGTTCCAGTCACAGAAAGTTTCCTTCCAGGGCAAATAAATATTCTTTTTTTTTTTTTTTTTTTTTTGCAAGAATGAAAACATGTCTTGCATCGTCTTCCCCATTCCCAGAGCTTGGATTCTGTGGCGACTGCACAATCCATGCAGGCTATAAGCACTAGTAGAAGATGCCTGGCTGGCTCAGTCAGTGGAACAACTGACACTTGATCCTGGTCTTGTGAGTTTGAGCTCCATGTTGGGTCTAGAGATTACTTAAAAAAAAAAAAGCACTATAGCTGGCTGCTTTTGGGTTATGATGGGATCCAGTAAGATCTACAAAGGCGGATATAGTTTTGCCAAAATCAAATAAGCCAAACAGACATTTGGTTTCTTGTTTGGACCTGGTTGGAAATAACCGTTTATTTTTTTAAATTACTTTTTAAAGTTTTTTAAACTCCTTTTTAAAAGATTTTATTGGGGCGCCTGGGTGGTTCAGTGGGTTAAAGCCTCTGCCTTCAGCTCGGGTCATGATCCCAGGGTCCTGGGATAGAGCCCTGCATCGGGCTCTCTGCTCAACAGGGAGCCTGCCTCCTCCTCTCTCTCTGCCTGACTCTCTGCCTACTTGTCATCTGACTGTCAAATAAATAAAATCTTAAAAAAAAAAGATTTTATTTATTTGAGAGAGATAGAGAGAGAAGAAAGAACAAGTAGAGAGGAAAGGGAGAAGTAGGCTCCTGCTCACAGGGAGCCTGGAGCTCAGAGCCTGATGTAGGACTTGATCCCAAGACCCCAGGATCACGACCTGTGCCAAAGGCAGATATTTAACCGACTGAGCCACCCAGGCACCCCTAAAGGTTTTTTATTCTTGCAGTAATCTCTATACCCAGTGTGGGGCTTGAACTCACAACCCCGAGACCAAGAGTCACCTACTCCACCGACTGAGCCAGCCAGACACCCCAGTTATTGTTTATTTTTGACTGCATGAGTGTAATTCCCAGGCACTAACTACAGTTTGCTTGGGGCTGTAAATACATGAGATCTCATTTAAGAAATTGAATTAGTATTGCAACTTAATAAGGGAACGTCATTACCTTAAGGGCTCTGGGGTCCCATTCATGTTAATCTTAGGAAGTGTGGATGGTCTTCCTAGGGAATAGGCCAGGACACCTGAATCTCTGGGTCAGAGTTTAGCAACAATTTTCCATTTAAGCCAGTTTCTGTCTCGGGCAGAACTTTGAGTTTGCCATCCTTCTCAGGCTTTCCTTGTTTCCCTGATTGCTGCTTTCAGTCTGCCAGCAGGGCCTCTCACCACTGGAGCCCTGCAAGGAGCTGTTTGGCACATCTCCCCCATTGACGCCCCTCCAACTACAGGCTGCTTTTCCTGGGTCAGTGTCACCACTCCTGGAACCTTCTTGACTAATGTTAATTACAGTTGATTTTTTTTTCTTTCATTAATATTGTACACTTAACTTCCGTATCAGCCTCTTTCCTCCCACACATTTACTAAGGAAGACACTGGCAAGCAATCTAAACCCCCATCCTGGGGGGTGCTTGGGTGGTGCAGTTGGTTGAGCATCCAACTCTTGATTTTGGCACAGGTCAAGATCCCAGGGTCCTGGGATCAAGCCCCACATTAGGTTCTGCCCTCAGTGGAGAGTCTGCTCTCTCCATCTCTCTCTGCTCCTCCCTGAACCTCTTTCCATGCTCTCTTTGTCTTGAAAATAAATAAATAAGTCTTTAAATCATTCATTCCCCTTTTGCACTTGAGAGGCTATAAGTGATTACGTAAACTATATTTTTTCCCCAAGAGCTGACACTAAGTTTAAGCAGATTGTCAAAATCTCCCTGACCTCAGTCTATGGAGATCAACTTTATTTAAATAAAACCGTTCCAAATTTAAAAGTTACCTAACATTTTAGTTGCCTTAGCTCTATCATTTTAATATTATATACTTGGGAATAAGAGATCACCTCAGAAGTATGATTGTCTCAGAAGCATGGAAACATGGGGTGCCTGGGTGGCTCAGTGGGTTAAAGCCTCTGCCTTCAGCTCAGGTCATGATTCCAGGGTCGGGATCAAGCCCCACATCGGGATCTCTACTTGGCGGGGAGCCTGCTTCCTCCTCTCTCTCTCTGCCTACCTCTCTGCCTACTTGTGATTTCTGTCTGTCAAATAAATAAATAAAATCTTTAAAAAAAAAAAAGAAGCATGGAAACATAGTTAGGAAACATAGTTAATTGTTTCTCATACATATTTAACCTGAATATTAATCTGTTTTTACTAGTTTTATCTAATCAGATAATGTGCAAACAGAAATTTCCCAAATAACTTTTAAATTCTTACCCATGGAAGTTAGACGTGTCAATATAATATTTTTTTTTAGAGAAAGAGGGAGTGCACATGAGCAGGGTGTGGGGTGCGGCAGAGAGAGAATCTTGAGAATCTTAAGCAAGCTATAGGCCCCACATGCATCCCCACACAGGGCTCAATCTCCCAACCCTGAGATCACGACTTGAGCTGAAATCAAGTGTTGGATGCTCAACCAACTGAGCCATCCAGGCGCCCCTCAGTTTAATATTTTTAATTTTCTACTTGGTATAGAGTAATAATTCTCTAATGTCGAAAAACAGCATCTGGAGTAAAACAGTAGATGGCAACTGCCTTCTGTATAGAATGCCCCCCATCCCATGCCAAGACACGGGGAGGGGGCAGGGCCATCCACTGCAGCCAATAGGGCTTCTCTAAATGGTATGCCTGGGGAGTGTGGTGGCTAACACCCTAGTGCCACAGGGCCTGGCTGTGTGGCCACCTCCACCACTTCTTAGCGGTTTGACAAGTGACTCAAACTTTCTGTGCTTTCATTTTCTCTTCCACAAAGTAGAGAAGAAGGAAAAAGTTGTTATTTAGATTAAATTTGTGAAGTGCTTGGAACACTGCCTAATAGGTACCTGGTGTTATCCAATATCTAATTATAGCAAGGTGGGTCCAGGTTACCAGAGCTTCTGATTTTTCATAGAAGGAGAAATCCAGATTATTATGTGATATTTCTCAATGTTTGGAGTGTTGGCTTTTTTTTTTTTTAAAGATTTTATTTATTTATTTGACAGAGGGAAATCACAAGTAAGCAGAGAGGCAGGCAGAGAGAGAGGAGGAAGCAGGCTCCCTGCTGAGCAGAAAGCCCAATGTGGGGCTCGAACCCAGGACCTGGGATCATGACCTGAGCCGAAGGCAGCGGCCTAACCCACTGAGCCACCCAGGCGCCCCGGCTTTTTTTTTTTTTAAGATTTTATTTTATTTGAGAGAGCGAATGCATAAACTGGCAGGAGGAGGGGCAGAGGGAGTGGGAGAGAATCTCAAGCAGACTCCATGTCCAGCGTGGAGCCTGATGCAGAGCTCCATCTCATGGCCCTGAGATCCTGACCTAAGCCAAAACCAAATGTGAATGCTTAGCCCACTGGGCCACCCAGGTGCCCCTGGGTGGAGTGTTGGCTTGTCTAAAGCAAGGTGTGATATCAGAGGCTGTGGCTACACAACCTCTCTGAACTGTACTGTCATTCACTGCTATCTCGCCAGCTCCCACCAACTGCCTGATCAAAGCATGTTGACAATGCCACCCACCAGGTTCCCCAGGGTCGTGTGGACAGATGCCTGTTTCAGCTCTTCTGATGGATGCCTCATACTTAAAATTGTCCCAAAGGGAATTTTCGATTCACCCAAGTCCCAACACACAAAATCTGTTCTTCCTTTAGGCTCTCCTCCCACCTTAGGAAATGGCACCACTCTTCCCCATTCACCAATGCCAGAAACTTGCACGGGTGGGGGGTGGCCTCAGTTCTTCTCCCACCCAATCTTCTCCTCCTAGGCCTACCTCCCCTGGTTGTGTGTTGTGCCGATGAATGCTGGCTGAGGAAGCCTGGGTAAGGAGGGGCCTGAAATCCAACCTCCACCTGTGCAGGGCTGTGTCTGCTGGAAGGAAGAGGGCTTTGTCTATATGCATTTGATTTAGCAGGTCAGGCTTCTCCCAGCTCATTACCAAGTCTCTTGTATTTTCTCCAGAATTCTTAAATCTGTCTACTTCACTCCATCTCTACTGTTCAGGGTAAGCTATCCTCATTTTTCATCCAGGAGAGTCAGGGGCTGGGCTAAACTTAAGCTTGACAATTAAAGTTATCTGGTCTTGAAAGGTCTCATTTGGGGTAAACATTCAGTCAGTTTCAAGTTTCAGTCCTGCTAGAACTTTCCCTTCCCCACCTTGACTTCCCAAGATGGCCTGTGGGATCAAAGGGAAGCTTCGAGACAGTGGCCAGAGGGGTCCCAGACCTGTGTGCACAGCTGTGAGATGTAGTCTGGGTCCTCACTGGCTTCTGCTCCCTAGTCATTCTGGTCACCACAGCCCTGCTGGCATCAGCTGCAAAGGTTGTTGCCTGGCAAACTGATGATCTGTTGCTTCAGCACCTTGATATTCAAATGTCTGAATCTCATTCACTCCCATCCCTCCATCCCTATTCCTCTCACCAGCTGACCTGGGAGCACTTTAGCTCTTGCTGGGGGCTTCTGCTCTGTTCATCCTTGGGGTCTTACTCACATTCTCCAGCCATCCCCCTGCCAATTGGTCCACCACTACCCCGGGTTTAGGATCACCTGGTCTCTGGCACAATATCCATTGTCTCATTCATGGCTCTCAGCCATGCTACTTTGCCTGGCAGGGAGCATACAGAGAGGTGTTTCTGGCACACCATCTGTAAGTTGAGGACAACTAGCAGCAGCAGCCTCTCTCTCCCCAAGTCACTCTCTGCGTCTGAGCCCTGCTTAATGTGACCTATCTGCCAGAATTGGGAAGCCAACCAAGCTGGACTAGAAGAAGTGGGTTTCTAGCCCCACCCCTATGCCCAGTTAGCCAAACACTTCTATGTGGTATCTACATGTGGTGTCCGATTGGATTGGGGATAGCCAAATGTGGGGTGATGATCAGGTGGTATGGGCAGTGAAAGGATTCACCTGAGGCAGAACAAAGGCACTAGAAGTTTATTGAAAACACTGCAAGGCAGCAGCAGGTGGGACAGCAAAGAAGAGGCTCTCTGCCATGAGGCAATGGGAGGGGGTTGTTTTTAAAGGGGGATGGTGAGGAGGTATGGCCATATATGGAATTTTCCCTTTTTTGGTACTGTGCCTGGTTGTAAGGAGCCCACTGGTTAGTTAGGGCCTATGAATATTTTGAGCTGCGTTGCCTGATGGGCCTGTCTGTACTCAGCCACGTAGTTGCTATGGGCCCTTCATTCCATTGCTCAAGCCTGTTTGCCTTAAAGCAATCTCTACCTCAGGGTTAGATGTCAAAAGCAGGGGAACACTGACACACTCATGCTGATCTCTTATCCTCCCTCTTTCTCCATGAAATTTATTTTTTTACCTCTCCAGTTCCTATTCTGTCTTTGGGTCTTAGCTTCAGGATCAGGGAGGACTTTCCTGGCCTTTCAGATCACATTGTCTATAAATTTCACAAGGGCAGGAACTGTTTTGTTCTTTTCTGATCCCTAGTGTGTTACACAGTGCTTGGCACACAGTGCCAGAACAAAGAATAGAAACGCAATAAAAATGTGCTGAATAAATATTATTTATCTGTCTTTACCTGTAATATACCTTAAGATCAGGGGGCCAGGGGTGATATATTACAAACCCTTGATAATTCCCTTATCATGCAGAGCTTTGGAGTCAATTCCTGGCCCTACTCTTCATTCATTCAACAAAAACTTTTTTTAAAAGATTATTTATTTATTATTGAGAGAGAGAGAGAGAGAATGCAGGTGTGTGTCTAGGGTGGGGGAGCATAGGGAGAGGGGGAAAGAGAATCTCAAGCAGATTCCTTGCTGTGCAGAGCCTGAGGACAGGTTCCATCCCACCACTGTGAGATCAGGACCCGAGTGGAAATCAAGAGTAGGAGGCTCAATCGATTGTGCCACCTAGGTGCCCCCAACAAATGCTTTTTGAGTGTACCCTGTGCAGTGTACGGGGCTTGCTGTTGGAGATAAAGGAGTAAATTCTTTAAAACATTTTTATTAGACATTGAATACATCCCAAAATTTGATAACATTTGTAAAGCATACAAAGTTATACAGTGAACTCTCTCTAACCCTACTACTCAGCTCCAGTGGTTAATCTTTTTTTTTTTTTAAGATTTTATTTGTCATAGAGAGAGAGCATGGGATGCACAAGCAGGAGAAGCAACATGCAGAGGGGGAAGCAGACTCCCCTCTGAGCCCTATGTGGGGCTCCATGTGGGGCTTGATTGTAAGACTCTGGGATCACCAGCTGAGCCAAAGGCAGATACTTAACTGGCTGAGCCACCCAGGCATTCTGGTAAATCTTTACATAGTGAGTTGAACAGAGTGAAGGGTGACAGAAACAGATCACTGGAGAGCTACAGTAGTAGCTGTATTGTAGGAAGAAAGAAAGGAAAAGGTGGGCTCAAAAGATACTTAGGAGCAGGGCGCCTGGGTGGCTCAGTTGGTTAAACATCTGCTTTCGGCTCAGGTCATGATCCCAGGGTTTTCAGATGGAGTCCTGAGCAAGCTCCCTGCTCAGCAGGAGTCTGCTTCTCCCTCTGTCCCTCCCTGGCTCATTCATTCTCAATCTCTCTCTCTCTCTCAAAAATAAATAAAAATCTTAAAAATATATATATACTTAGGAGGTAAATTGGATATGATGGATTGCCATTCACTAGTTGTATAAACTAGTTAAGTCCCAACCTTTCGGAGCCTCAATTTCTGCATCTGTATAACAGGTTAGTAATAACTATTGTTTTATGTATCCCTAGCACCTAACACAAAGCTTGGCTCAAGATGATAAACACACAAATTTTAACTACTGTTGTTATTACTGTAGAAGCTTCATATTTGCCGGCAGAATGAATATTCTGTCAAACTTGAGGCTGGAACTCGCCATTTCTACTGAGGAAATGATAAAGAACGGTGCCTTTGCCAGACCGGACAGCCATACTCCCCAGGCAGTGCGGCAGCACAGGCCGGGATCAGAGTCTGGGCCACCGCCAACCCCAGCTCCAGCCTGGCGCGCGCCCCAGCACCGGCTGGAGCCCTGGCCCCGCCCACATCCCTGCAAGTCCCGCCCCTGGGGCCGCGCGCGCCACCGCCGCCGCCGCGCGCGTCCCGCCCCGCCCCTGCTGCTGACGTGCGGGGCCGAAAGGGACGGGCGGGCTCTGCCGAGTCGAGTGCTTCCGCGGGCTCCGGGGTCGCTGGGGCCTCGTGGTGGGGCGGCTCCGCGGGGCTTCGCCCGCTCCCGCACCTCCCTCGTGACCTCTTGCCGCGCCCAGCGGGCCCTGCGCTTCGGCTGGAGACCGGAGAAGAGGTGAGTGTTGGCGGGAGCGGGATCGGACGGGCCGGGCGCGCGCTCCGCTCTCCCGGGCATTGTCTGGGCGGGGGCGGCGCGGGCACGTGCGCTCCCCTCCCCCACCCTGCCGGCCGCGCGGCCCCGGCGGAGCAGAGGGAGGGAGCCGGTGATTGCAGAGAGCAGAGGACCGGGAGGGGGAGGCTGGTTCCGGGGTGAGTGTGTCTGTAGGGGGAGTCTCTGAAGCGGGAGCCTGGAATCTGGGTGTGTTGGAGGGTCCTTCTAAGGGGCGCAGCGCTCCCTGAGGGGATGGGGGGGTCCCTTGAACCCCAATGGCTGGAGCTGTCAGGATGTTAAGCTTGGTGGCCTGGGATGGGATTGGAGACGAGATTTGGCACCAACACAGGCAAGTTGTGGGTTTACTGACAAGAACCGTGGAATCTTCCTCCAACCTGTCGCCATCCTTACTGTCCTCCTCCCTCGCGAAGGATGAGTGGGATTTAGAAAGGTTGGAGGATATTCCAGGGTTATGCCGGAGTTAAAGCCCCAGAGGTGTGACACGGTGCGGGGTTAGAGTAGAAAGCTTGGGAAAGTGAGTACTTGGAAGAAAGGCTGGTTTGGTGGGTTGTGGCCAGATTGCAGTAGACAGTGAATGAGGTTTATATCGTAACCTTTTTTTCTATCATGAGTGTAATTAGGTTAAAAAATAGAAGGTAAAAGAGGAAAATAACATAATCTCACAGCTCTTGACACCTCATTTTTAGATTGTTTATATGTGTTGGCTAGAATTTTCATCAACGCTTATAATAGTTACAGAGTTTACCTACAATTTTCATTCTCTTTTCTCCTTAGGGTGTAAAAATGCGATGTAATATACAGTATTCAGCAATATCCTTTCTTCTTAATAAGCAAGTAGCATGTATTCATCATAGAAAAATTAAAAAATATAGACAAGCAAAATAAGGAGGAGTATTCATAGTTTTACTGCCTGGAGAAATTGTGTGTTTTTGGTGTGTATGTTCTTTCAAATATAGGAGCAGCTAATGTTCTGATTAGGAATTTAGTTTTCACAGGAATCCTTTGAAGGTTTTAAGAAGGCAGGTAGCATAATCTGACTGCTCTGTGGAGGAAGAGGGCAAGAGTGGGAGCTGGGAGATCAGTTAGGATGCTGTTTGCAGTACCGTGGGCTAGGTCCATGGCAGCAGAGATGAAGCACAAAGATTTAAAAATACTTTGGAGGTACAATGAACAAGACTTGGGAGTGAGTTAGTGAGGGGATGGGAGCATTCTTTGCCTTTTTTAAAAAAATACATATATATATATATATTTAATGATTTATTTATTTTAGAGAAAGAGAGACTGAGTGAGCAGAGGGGGGTGCAGAGGGAGAGAGAGAGAGAGAATCTCCAGCAGACTCCTTCCAGCAGACTCCTGCTGAGCGAAGAGCTGAAGTGGGGCTCCATCTCATGGCCCTGAGATCATGACCTGAGCTGAAATCAAGAGTTGGATGTTTAACCAACTCAGCCACTCAGGCACCCTTTAATATATTTTTTAAAATTAAGCTTTGTGTCTAACATGGGGCTCGAACTCACGACCCTGTGATCAGAAGTTTCATGTTTTATTGACTGAGCTGGCCAGATGCCCTGAGAATTCTTTGCATTTTGGTATTTGTTTTGAGCTACTATGAATAGATTTTGACATTTACTGAGATGAAAAAGAAAGGAAGAGAAATTTGAGGTGGGAAAAATTAGTTCTTTTTGGATATATTAAATGTGAGATGCCTATCAGTTATGAAATTGGTATATTGAGGAGGCAGTTGGATGTACAGGTTTGGAACTCATGGAAGAGATAGCCAAGACCTGTTAGATAAAAATTTGGAGTTCATTACATATCGAAAGGTATGGGACTGTATGAGATCATCAAGGGAAAAAGTATAGATAGAGAGGTGAAAATTGGTGCTTTGAGGTCAGTACTGGAAGAAGATTGAACATAGGACAGCAGAAACAGCCAGTTGAGGTAGGGAAAAAAACCAGAAGACTGGTGTCATGGAAGCCAAGAAAAATAAGTTCATAGAGGATAGAGAATTGGCCCATCCATGCTTCTGAGAAGTCTGGTGAGATACTCAGTTGGATTTGGAGGTTGTTAGTTTTGTCATTGTATTACTATTATTTTTGAAGATTTTAAAATTTTTAAGTAATCTCTACTCCCAGCGTGGGGCTTGAACTCACAACCCAGGGATCAAGAGTCACACCCACCATCAGCTGAGCCAGCCAGGCACCCCTGGTTTTTGGTAGTATCCAGAGTTCTAGAAGTGGGAGGTGGAAACCAGATTGGAATGATTGATTGGGGCTTGAGGAAGTGAAGATAATGAGTGCAGATTAGAAAAACCTAGACCTTTTTTTGAGATGCCTTATTTCCATTTGCTCTAAAACTAATTTGGTAGGATAAAAAATGGTGTCTTGTTTAATTTTTCATTCCTTGATTACTAGTGTGTTTGAACACTTTTTCCACATATATTGGCCATTGGTAAATTTCTCTTTCACTCCTGTATATATCTTCTTGTGTTTATCACTTCTGAGAATTGATTGTCAAGAGTTCTTTTAGATATTGAAAACATGTAGTTTGACATAGAACTTGTAGAATTTCCCCCCTTAAGTATTTTTCTGTTCTGGGAATAAATGAGGTTATTACATATGCATGGTTAATAACGGAAAAGCCATATTTAACAATAGCTCCTACATATGCTTCCCCCCCATTATAGTAGGATACACATAAAATTTACTGCCTTAACCATTTTTAAGTGTGCAGTTCAGTGGTCTTAGATACATTTGTAACAGTGTGCAACCATACCACCATCCATCTACATCACTCTTTTCATCTTATAAAACTGAAAATCTATACCCATTAAACAGTAACTCCCTATTCCCCCTTTCTCCTAGTCCTTGGCAGCCACCATTCTGTCTCTGTGACTGATTTTGACTATATTAAGTATCACATATAAAGAGAATCACACAGTATTTGTGTTTTTCTGACAGGCTTACTTCACTTAGTATAATATTTTCAAGGTTCACCCATGTTGCAGCATGTGTCAGAACTTTCTTTAAAAAAATTTTTTTTTAAAAGTTTTTATTTTAATCCCAGTTAGTTAACATACAGTGTTTTATTAGTTTCAGGGGAATGATATAGTGATTCAACACTTCTGTAAATTATTACCCTGTGCTCATCACAAGTGCACTTACCTGTTTCACCCATCCCCCGCACCTCCCCTCTGGTAGGTATCAGTTTGTTCTCTGTAATTAAGAGTCTGTTTCTTGGTTTGTCTCTTTTCCTCTTTGCTCATTTGTTTCTTAAATTCTATGTATGAGTGAAATCATATGGTATTTGTCTTTTTCTGACTGACTGATTTCACTTATAGCATCATACTCTTTGGCTTCATCCATGTGGTTGCAAATGGCAAGATTTCATTCTTTTAAATGGATGAATAATATTCCATTGTGTATATATTCCACATCTTCTTTATCCATTCTTTAATTAGTGGACACTTGGGCTGCTTCTGTATCTTGGCAATTATAAATATTGCTGCTATAAACATAGGGGCACATGTATCCCTTTGAATTAGTGTTTCTGTATTCTTTGAGTAAAGAACTTTCCTTTCTAAGTCTGAATAATATTCCAGTGTATGTGTATGTATCACATTTGTTTACCCATTCATCTGTTGATGAACACTTGGGTTGTTTCCATCTTCTAACTATTGTGAATAATGCTGCCAAGAACATGGGTGTACAGGGGCGCCTAGGTGGCTCAGTGGGTTAAGCCTCTGCCTTCGGCTCAGGTCATGATCTCAGGGTCTCCCCCTCTCTCTCTGCCTGCCTCTCTGCCTACTTGTGATCTCTCTCTCTGTCAAATAAATAAATAAAATCTTAAAAAAAAAAAAAAAGAATATGGGTGTACAGATACCTCTTCAAGTCCCTGCTTTTAGTTCTTTCAGTATGTATGTACCCAGAAGTAGAATTCTTAGATCATACAGCAATTCTATTTTTAGTTTTTTGAGGAACTGCCACGCTGTCTTCCATAGTGGCTTGCACATATATTCCCAACATTGTACAAGGGTTCCACTTTCTTCACATCCTCGCCAATCCTTGTTTTCTGGTTCTTTCTTTCTTTCTTTTGATAGTCATCCTAATGGGGGTGAAGTGATAATCTCACTGTGGTTTTGATTTGTACTTCCCTAATATTAGTGATGTTGAGCATCTTTTCAAGTGCTTATTTGGTCATTTCTATATCATTGGAGAAGTGTTTATTTCAAATCTTTTGCCTACTTTGAGTCACGTTTTTTATTTATTTATATTTTATTTATTTCTGTTTCAGGAGTTCTCTCTATATATTCTGGATAGGAATCCCTTATTGGATATATGATCTGTAAACATTTTCTCCTTTGACTTGCCTTTTTACTCTGTCGATAGTGTCTTTGATGCACAAAATTGAAAAATTTTCATGAAATCCAATTTATTTTTTTATGACATGACTTTGGGGTCATATCTAAGAAATCTTTGCAAATCCAATGTTGTGAAGCTTTTAAGAGTTTTACTACTTTAAGTTTACATTTAATTCTTCGATCGTTTTGAGTTAATTTTTGAATATGTTGTTAGGTAAGCGTCCGACTTCATTCTTTTGCATATAGATATTCAATTTTTCTAGCGCCATTTGTTGAAAAGACTGTCCTTTCTCAATTGAATGGCCTTGGCACCCTTATAAAAAATCATTTGACCATAGATGCAAAGCCTTATTTCTGGGCTTTTTGTTCTGTTCCATTGGTCTGTATATTTCTCCTTATGGCAGTACCACACTGTTTTGGTTACTATAGCTTCTAGTACGTTGTGAGTCCTTCAGTTTTGTACTTTTTCAAGATTGTTTTTGTCAGGGTCCCTTGATACTCCGTATGAATTTTGGAATGGGTTTTTCTATTTCTATCAAAAAATGTCATTGGGATTGTGATAGGGATTGTATCAGATTTATGGATGGCTTTGGGTAGTACTAACTTTTAAACAATATTTTCCAGTCTGTAAACATAAGATGTGTTTCCATTTAGTTATGTTGGTTTTAATTTCTTTCTGCAATGTTTTGTAGTTTTTGTTGTATAAGTCTTTCACCTCTTCGGCTAAGT
The DNA here is from genome assembly GCF_902655055.1 of Lutra lutra. Lineage (NCBI taxonomy): Eukaryota > Metazoa > Chordata > Mammalia > Carnivora > Mustelidae > Lutra > Lutra lutra. The sequence continues at coordinate 107,836,031 of NC_062278.1, forward strand.
TAATTCCTAAGTACAATTGACCCTTGAACCACATGGGTTTGAATTGTGTGTATCCATTTATATGTGGAGTTTTTTTGATACAGTGCTATAAATGTGTTTTTCTCTTCATGATTTTCTTAATATTTTTCTAGCTTATTTTATTGTAAGAATACATATAGCATACAAAATATTTGTTAATTGTTTATGTTGTTGGTAAAGCTTCTGGTCAATAGTAGGCTATTAGTAGTTAAATTTTGGGGGAGTCAGAAGTTATACATAGATTTTTGACTGAATGGGCATTGGTGCCCCCAATCCCTCCATTGTTGGGAGGTCAACTATGTTTTATTCATTTTGGTGCTATTATAAATGGACTTAGTTTTGTAATTTCCTTTTCAGATTTTTCACTGTGTTTAGAAATGGAGCAGAATTTTGTGTGTTGACTAAGTATCCTGCTACTTGGCTGACTTCATTTATTCTAAAAGGGTTTTTTTGTGGAATTTTTAGGGTTTTCCACATATAAGATCATATCCTTCCATATTAAAATGCCTTTATTTCATTCATTGGATACACTATAATTTGCTGTAGACTGCTTCCAGTCTTGTATTAGAAAGTATACAGGAAGAGGAGAACTGACATTTAAATTATAGATCTGTGAGTGTAGTCCACATATGACAGTAAATTAAGAGCAGTTTCTTAGGATAGAGTCTCAGAAAGAGGATTCTCATTTAACCAGACATTTTTGTGTGAATTTTTATTGCCAATCCTTAAATTCACTCCCATCTTCCTGCCTTTAATTCTGCTCCCTCTTTTATCCTGTTTCTCTATTGCTGCAGAATAGACGGTAAGGTCAGTGCTTTTTCCCTCATAGAAAACAAGACTTAGGAAGCAAATTGTTTCTATAACATCTGTTTTGTAAGTTAGAAAAAAAGTTTTTAAAGACTGCAGTGTACTTCATGGATGAGTTGGAATTTGATTTGATTCTTAAAAGATGAATAGCATTTCAGTAAGCAAGAGAGAAGATAGAGGTGAAATATGAATCCATTGAAAAGTAATTGTGTTCAGGCATGTGAGCTTTGATGACTGCAGACAAAGAGAGGTAGAACTTGTTGTCTAGCCAAGGCTGAAGAATGAGCTATAAGAATGGTGTGTGTGGGGAGACCTGTTATGTGTTGGTAGTAAAGGCTGAAGGTAAGGAGAATGCTAAAGGGGGCTTCAGCTTGATTTATATGTTTTTTCGTTTAGTTAATGGATACATTGGTGATTGTTATCTATTTTGTTTCTTAAAAATTAATTTGGGTGGTGTAGTGGGTTAAGCATCTGACTCTTGGTTTTGGCTCAGGTCATGATCTCAGGGTCCTGGGATCCAGCCATGCATGGGGCTCCATGATTAGCATGGAGACTGAGATCCCTCTCCCTCTACCCCTACCACTTGTGCTGTCTCTCTCTCTGTCTAAAATAAAGAAATAAAATCTTAAAAAAATTAGTTTGAGAGCATGTGTACCTTAAAAAAAAAAAAGGATTTATGTATTTATTAGAGTACAAGAGCATGGGTGCATGTGTGAGCAGTGGAGAGATGGAGGGGGAGAGAGAAACCCAAGCTGACTCCGTGCTGAGTGTGGAGCCTGATGGAAGGCTCCATCCCAAGACCTGGAGATCACAATCTCAGCAGAAACCTAGAGTCAGACGCCCAACTGACTGTTTCACCCAGGTGCCCCTAGCGTATGCATGCTTTTTGCTTTTTTTTTTTTTTTTTAAGATTTATTGAGGCACCTGGTGGCTCAGTTGTTTAAGTGTCTGCCTTTAGCTCAGGTCATGACCCCGGAGTCCCAGGATTGAGCCCCATGTCGGGCTCCCTGCTCAGCAGAGAGCCGCTTCTACCCCTGCTCTTCACCCTGCTTGTGCTCGTGCTTTCTCTCAAATAAATAAAATCTTTTTTTTTTTTTTTTAGATTTTATTTATTTATTTGACAGAGAGATCACAAGTAGATGGAGAGGCAGAGAGAGAGAGAGGGAAGCAGGCTCCCTGCTGAGCAGAGAGCCTGATGCGGGACTCGATCCCAGGACCCTGAGATCATGACCTGAGCCGAAGGCAGCGGCTTAACCCACTGAGCCACCCAGGCACCCCAATAAAATCTTTTTAAAAAATTATTTTAAAGAGAGAGCATGTGATCACAAGTTCAGGGACAAGGCAGAAGGAGAGGGAGAGAGTCTCAAACAAGACTCTGTGTTGAGTGTGGACCTGTGGTGGGGCCTCATCTCATGACCTTGCGATCACCATCCCACCTGAAACCAAGAGTTGGACACTTAACCACCTGTGCCACCTAGGCACTCCGAGAGTGTGTATACTTTTTATAATTGAGATAAAATTCATGTAATATAAATTCATCATTTTAAAATGTATAATTCAATGTTTTTTAGTGTATTTACAAGATTATGCAACCATTTCTACCATCTAATTCCAAAAGATTTCCATCATCTGAGAAAGAAACCCCATACCTATCAGCGGTCAGTTCTGGTTCCCCCTTCTCCCCTGGCATCCACTGTTTGTGTCTATGGTTTTGCCTGTTTCTATACATTTCATGTAAACAGGATCATATAACATGTGGCCTTTAGTATCTGGCTTCTTTCACTTAGTATGCTGTATTGAGGTGTAGCATGTATCAGTAACTAATTATTTTTTTTTTTAAAGATTTTATTTATTTATTTTGGGGCGCCTGGGTGGCTCAGTGGGTTAAAGCCTCTGCTTTTGACTCAGGTCATGATCTCAGGGTCCTGGGATCGAGCCCCACGTCGGGCTCTCTGCTCAGTGGGGAGCCTGCTTCCCTCCTCTCTCTGCCTGTCTCTCTGCCTACTTGTGATTTCTCTCTGTCAAATAAATAAATTCTTTAAAAAAAAAAAAGAAAAAGAGAAAAAAAAAGATTTTATTTATTTATTTGACAGACAGAGATCACAAGTAGGCAGAGAGGCAGGCAGGGAGAGAGGAGGAAGCAGGGTCCCCGCTGAGCAGAGAGCCCGATGTGGGGCTTGATCCCAGGACCCAGGAATCATGACCCTAGCCGAAGGCAGAGGCTTTAATCCACTGAGCCACCCAGGCCCCCCACAGTACCTAATTATTTTTATTGCTTAATAATATTCTGTACGGGGGCACCTGGGTGGCTCAGATGGTTGGGCGTCTGCCTTTAGCTCAGGTCATGATCTCTGGTCCTGGGATTGACCCCCATATCAGGCTCCTGGCTGCTTCTCCCTCCCCCTCTGCCTCTCCCCCTGCTTATGCTCTCTCTCAAATGAATAAATAAAATCTTAAAAAAATAAATTCTGTATGAACATACCACATTTTGTCTTGTCATCAGTTGGTAGATATTTGGGGTGTTCATACTTTTTCAGTATTGTGAATAATGCTGTTATGAACATTTACATGTAAGTTTTTATGCATACATGTCTTTTCAGTTCTCTAGGATATATACCTAGGAATGGAATTGCTAGGTCATATAGTAAATCTGTTTAACTTTTTTTTTTAAAGTTTGGTTTTTTGGGTTTTTTTAGTAATCTCTACTCCCAACATGGTGCTCAAATTCACAACCCTGATAACAAGAGTCACAAGCTCTTCCTGCTGAGCCAGGCAGGCACCCCGATTCTGCTTTACATTTTAAGGAGCTGCCAGACTTTTCCACAGCAACTGCACCATTTTTACACTTTCATGAACAATGTATGAGGTTTCCCATTGTGTAGTCTTCATATTTTTTTGGCAGAATATTGAGTACTTGTGTGTGTCTGTGTGTATGTGTGTTGTTTTTAAAGATTTTAGTTGTTTATTAGAAAGCCCCAGTGTGCTGGGAAAAGGGGGAGAATAGCAGAAGGGGAGGGAGAGGGAAAAGACAGAGGAGGAGTGAGAGAATCTCCAGCAAACTCCATGGTGAGCGCAGAGCCAGTGCTGGGCTGGATCACAGGACCTTGATCTCACTACCACTACCAGAGCTGAAACCAAGAGTTGGGTGCTCAGCTGCTGAGCCACCCAGGTACCCCAGTTGTGTGTGTTTTTATAATTTTTTTAAAAGATTTTATTTGTTTGAGAGAGAGAAAGAGCAGAAGCAGGGGAAGCAGCAGGCAGAGAGAGGGAGAGAAGCAGGTTGTCCGCTGAGTAGGGAGCCAGAGGCGGGACTTGATTTCAGGACTCTGGGATCATGACCTGAGCCAAGCACACGCTTAACGACTGAGCCACCCAGGCACCCTGTGTATGTTTTTACATATGTCATTGAAGTACGTTTGGCATCCACAAACTGCACAGTGTGCGATTTGGGAAGTTTCAACAAATTTATACACCTATGAAACCATCACCACAATCAAGATAGTAAACATATGTATCATCCCATAAATTTTTCTTATGCCCTTTAATGATCCCTCTCCCCTCTTCCTGTCATTGTCCCTTCCCCTGGCAACCAGTGATGAGCTTTCTGTCACTGTAGACGAGTTTGCTTTTTATATAAGTGGAATGACTCTAGTATGTACTTTTTCTTAAACTGGCTTCTTTGACTCAGAGTCATTTTGAGATTAACTCATGTTGCTCCATGTATTAGTTCATTCCTTTTTATTGGTGAATAATACTCTGTTGTACAGATATATCACAATTTGTTTATCCATTCACCTGTTAATGGACATTTGGATTGTTTCCAGTTTTTGACTCCTGTAAATAAAGCTGTGAACATGTGCTTGCAAGTTTTTGTATGGTCATAGGCTTTTATTTCTCTTGGGTAAGTATCTAGGAGTGGAATGGCTGGGTCATGTGGTAGAGTATCCTTTATAAGAAACTGCCAAACTGTTTTCCAAAGTGGTACCCAAGGTGGTTGTAGCACTTCACATTTCCAACAGCAACGTATGAATGTTCCAGTTGGTACACGCCCTCTGGCTGTGTTCTTTTGAACATTTAGTGGAGAAGAAAACAGACATAAAGACCTCTTTATAGGAATCCCCTGCTTTCTGAAAGTTCACGTTATGCTGCTTTGGTTTTACAAAGAAAGATGGTCATAGCTTTTTTCACAAAAGCAGAAATCCTCTTCTGATTTCTTCCAGTTGGGGAAAACCAGTACTGATGTAGGTTTTTGAAAAAGTGAGGTAGTATAATGTGAACTTTCATAAAGCAGGGGATACACATTTCAGTTTAGGCAAGGTTTCATAGGAGTGCTGCACTTCCATAGCAGGGTAAAACTGTAATCCATCTCACAGATTAGTCTTTTTGGCATTTTCCTCCCTAAAGTAATGCATGAACAGGTTTGGAAAGTTCAAATGTTGTAGTTCAGGAATAACATAAGCAAAATCACTACCCTGGGCAGGGGCAACTATTGTTAATCATTTTTTTTTTAAAGATTTTATTTATTTATTTGACAGACAGAGATCACAAGCAGGCAGAGAGGCAGGCAGAGAGAGAGAGGAAGGGAAGCAGGCTCCCTGCTGAGCAGAGAGCCTGATGCGGGGCTCGATCCCAGGACCCTGAGATCATGACCTGAGCTGAAGGCAGAGGCTTAACCCACTGAGCCACCCAGGCGCCCCTATTGTTAATCATTTTTTAATATTTTCTTCTGTGAAAACCTACACAGACATGTATCAGCATTTTTAAAAAATCTTTTTTCTTCCCTAGTTCACACAGAAGGGATCAAAACATACATATTATTCTGAACCTTGCTTTTTTTCATTTCACAGTCTATTTTTTGAGTTTCTTCCGTATTGGCACCTTCTTCCTCATGGCTGCGTTTCAGTCTTACAGTCAATGTTGCTTTAAGAAAACATGAATTTGCTCCAATGCAATTAAAACATCAGGGAACTATTTGAGTATAATGTGAATTTCACATTTGATTGTGTGATTTCTTCTGCAAGACATGCTAGGTGAATTCAGAAAACTGTACTTTGCTGAAGGGACTCCACAGCTGTATGCAGGCACACGCCTTGCAGATATCTTCTTGTGACTTCACCTTACTTCTCTGTTGTGAGCCACATCTGGTGCTGCAACTTTCTGTTGATTTCAGATTACCTCGTTCTGCCACTTCACAGTAATGCACAAGCCGTAACCTTTCAGTGCCCACTTCCACAAGCAAACTTGAGGCCTTTTTCAGGATGAAGTACCATATTTATTGTAGCGTTTATGTATTTTGCAACCCTTTAATGTGTAAAACTATGCTACTGGTTTTATTAGATTCCCTTTTTTATGTCGCTCATGGCATTTATTTTTTTAAGATTTTATTTATTTGACAGAGAGAGATCACAAGTAGACAGAGAGGCAGGCAGAGAGAGAGAGAGAGAGAGGGAAGCAGGCTCCCTGCTGAGCAGAGAGCCCGATGCGGGACTCGATCCCAGGACCCTGAGATCATGACCTGAGCTGAAGGCAGCGGCCTAACCCACTGAGCCACCCAGGCGCCCCGCTCTTGGCATTTTTGAATGTTGTGTCCTTAACTCCATTTTCCCCTTGCTTTGTGGTTTTTATTATACAGTTTTATGGTGATTTTTAGTAATGTGTATGTCACATTGTAATGGAACTGATTTATTCCATAGTATGAATGTACATCATTTCTTTAAGTTTTTATTTTTTTATTTTTTAGATTTTATTATTTGAGAGGAAGAACAAACAATCATTAAGGAGGGGCAGAGAGAGAGAGAGAAGCAGACTCCTCACTGAGCAGTTAGCCTGATACGGGGCTGGGTCCTAGGACCTGGAGGTCGTGACCTGAGCTGAAGGCAGACACTTAACTGACTGAGCCACCTGGGTGCCCCTCTTTGTTTAAGTTTTATTTTTAAAACATCATATATACTAAATAGCATATATAAGCAAGTCTTTTTTTTAAGGTTTTATTTATTTGAGAGAGAGGAAGAGCATGGAGGAGAGAGCACAGTTGGGGGGGAGGGGCAGAAGGGAGAGGAAGAAGCAGACCCCCCCACACCCAACATGGGGCCCTATCACAGGATCCTGGGATCATGATCTGAGCCACCTAGACTCCCCACAAAGTAAAAGAATAATAATAATAAAATAGTAAAAACCTGTTTAGCTACCACTAAGTCTTAAGAAATAGGAAATTGCTTATACTTTTAAGGGTCTTTAAGTACTCCCCTCACCGATCATTTTATATTTTTTGACTATCTGAAATATTTTATGATAAAATCAAATTTGAAAGTATTACTAATCTGGGGCACCTGGGTGGCTCATTTGTTAAGCATCTGCCTTCAGCTCAGGTCATGATCCCTGGGTCCTGGGACTGAGCCCCGCATTGGGCTCCCTGCTTGGTGGGAAGCCTGCTTCTCCCTCTCCCGTTCCCCCTGCTTGTGTTCCCTCTCTCATTCTCTCTCTGTCTCTCTCTGTCAAATAAATAAATAAATAAATTTTTAAAGATTTTATTTATTTATTTGACAGAAAGAGATCACAAGTAGTCAAAGAGGCAGAGAGGTCGGGGGGGGGGGGAAGCAGGCTCCTTGCTGAGCAGAGAGCCTGTTGTGGGGCTTGATCCCAGGACCTTGAGATCATGACCTGAGCCAAAGGCAGATGCTCAACTGATGAGCCATCTGGGTGTTCTGAAGTTAATCATTTTTTCTAAAGAGTTAATTTTTTTAAGTAATTTTTACACCCAGTGTGGGACTTGAACCTACAACCCCGAGATCAAGAGTTGCACCCTGCACCCTCCTCCTCTGAGTCTTGGTTTCATTTCAGGTCATGATCTCAAGGTTGTGAGGTTGAGCCTTGAGTTGGGCTCTCTGCTGAGCATGGAATCTGCTTAAGGGTCTCTCCTGTCCCTACCCCCTACCCCTGCATGCTCTCACTCTTGCTAAATAAATAAATCTTTGGGGGAAAAAAAAAAGAGCTGTGCACTCTACTAACTGAGCCAGCCAGACACCCCATCATTGTTATTTTTTTATAATGACTTTAAAAAAATTTATTGGATTGAAAGGGAAGGTATTATGCTAAGCAAAATAAGTCAGTCAGAGGAAGACAATTGTCATTTGATGTCACTCATACATGGAATTTAAGAAATAAAACAGAGGAGCATAGGGGAAGGGAGGAAAAAATAAAACAAGATCAAGTCAGAGAAGGGGACAAACCATAAGAGATTCTTAATCGTGGGAAACAAACAGGGTTGCTGGAGGGGAGGGGTTGTTGGGAGATGGGGTAACTGGGTGATGGACATTAAGGAGGGCACGTGATGTAATGAGCACTGGATGTTACATAAGACTGATGAATCACTGAACTCTACCTCTGAAACTAATAATACTCTATATGTTTAATTAATTGAATTTAAATTTAAAAAGGGAAAAATTTATATTAAGTAATCTTTGCACCCAGCATGGGGCTCAATTTCATGACCCTGAGATCAGGAGTCACATGCTCCTCTGCCTAAGCCAGCCAGGTGCCCCTATTATGACTTTGAGGTCTAATTCACATACTGTAAAAATCACTCTTTTAAAGTACAAAACTTGGTGTTTTTGTTTTTGTTTTAGTAGATTCACAAAGTTGTGCAACTATCACTATATCTAATTCTAGACAGTTTTTATTAATAGGTAGTTTTTTAGACCAGGGAGTGTTGATTTAAGGAACAGCCAATTTTCTAAAAAATGTTTCATGTTTTGGCACCTGGATGGCTCAGTTGGTTGGGCTTTCAGCTCTTAATTTTGGCTTGGGTACTGATCTCCGGGGTTGTGGGCTTGAGGCCTGGGTCTGGCTCAGGAGCTGGGTGTGGAGGCTGGTTGGGATACTCTCTTCTCTGGCCCTCCCTCTCTTGAAAGAAAGAAAAGAAAAAGGTCTCATGTTTTAAGGTACTTATATCCTTTTTAGAATCTCAGCTTTACATTGAAAAGCATGAGATTTATCCCCATAGAATTTGTTGTCCATTTGAAAGCTCCAGTGAAAAATCCCTGCTTAGTGAAGTGTACAAGATTTGGTTCAATTTATATATTCTCTGTGACTATGTCCAAGAATTTGACACAATCTTGATCTGGTCCAGTTTCTTCCTGTCCTTTCAACCTGGATTTGTAGACAAGTTTTGTTTTCTTTTGCTTCTCTTGGAAAAAAAACTTATATGGCTTCACAGTTGAAACAATAGGGTTGTCATCTGAATCAGAACTGTCATTTCACACAATTCCAGTCAGTGATCTTTGTCTGAAAGTGCCACCAGGGAAATTACTGGAAGCTTATATGACCTCTTTCTTTCTCCTTTTTCTTTTTTTAAAGTTTATTTATTTATTCAAGCAATCTATATCCAGCATGGGGCTTGAACCCACGACCCTGAGATCAAGAGTTGCATGCTCCTCCAACTGAGCCAGGCAGGTGCCTGTGTATGTTCTTCCTTCTGTCAGCTTAAGAATTTGCCTTCAATATCTCAAAACCCTTGAACATTTCAAATAGTTCACTCTGTCCAGAGAGAAGATATATTAAGTGGAGGGGTGGGTGAGGGTGGTAAAGGAAGAGCAAAACGTACCTAAAGCCAGCTCTCTCCAGTTTTTGCACTAATAGATCGAAGTGGTGGCATGAATAATTCAGAATAGCTGTTTTATTCTAAACTCTTCTACGTGTTGCTTTGCAGACTGGAGACAAAGTACTGACCTGAATGGATCCTGGGGCTGACCTTATATAGCAACTTGCATGGTCTTAAGCAATTTCATGTGTAATAGGAAAGTAGGTATTTTTGACCTGGAAATATGTAATACTTAAATAAGAACACAATCTTTTTTTTTTTTTTTTTTTTTTACGAAAGAGAGAAAATGGCAGGGGGAGGGGCAGAGGGAGAGAATCTTCAAGCAGACTCCCCACTGAGCACAGAGCCCAAGGTGGGACTTGATTTTTGACCTGAGCCAAAACCAAGAGTTGGATCCTTAACTGACTAAGCCATCCAGGCACCCCCAATAACACAATGTTTTTTTTTTTTAGCTCAGCTATCTAGCTTTTCTGTTGTGCTCAGTTCTTTATATGTCCATACTGGCAATAGCCCGTATCAGACACTGACTACTGACCTCTGGTTAGCTACCCACCATTCTGGTCCAGTGTAAAATTGTGACTATTTTTACTTAAAAGACTTACTTTTTTTTCTATACCAGATGAGTTGAAGAAGTAGTGATTATGTTGACCAAGAAATGAGAGTATATTCAGGTGGCTTCATGTATAAAATCTGGCTTAGAATAATTAGGATACAGAGTTTTTGTTAGTACCAACTTAAAATCAGAACAGAATCTTCTCCATTTTAGATTTCCCTTGATATGAATCTTTCATATAATACCATACTTAAGATTGTTTGTATTGTGAAAAAAAGCGTGATTTGGGGGACAGAATTACCTGTGTATATTTTCAGTTACCTGGGTCAATGGGAGATGACAGTTCTATGACTAAACTTAAAATAGAAGAAAAAATTTAAATTGACATTGAAATATATTTTGATTTTTTTTTAAAGTTTATTTTTTTAGTAACCTCTGCACTCAATGTGGGGCTCAAAGTCACAACCCTGAGATCAAGATTCACATGACTTTTTCAGCTGAGCCAGCTGGCACCCCATCTTTTGATTTTTTTTTTTTTGAAAAGACTTCTTTATGCCAAATGATTTTTCTCAGTGTAATATTAAAGTGGATATTTTTTCTTACAGTACATATTGTGCAGTCTTTCGGAAGCCTTGGATGGTGTTGGGGTAAAAGCTGCTATTTTAAATTTCCAATATGTAGTTTATGAAATGGATGGTATATATTTGGATTACTGAAAGTTAGTTGTGTTAATATATTCCTGAAGGTTCAACATTAGACAAGTGCAGTGCAAGTCACCTTGCTTCTAGATCTCCCATTGCTGAATAAAAGCTTCTAGTTAGTTTTCTATTTTTCTAATACCCTTCTGCACCCGGGTGGCTCAGTTGGTTGAATAAGTCTGACCTCGGCTCAGATCATGATCTCAGTGTCTTGGGATCTAACCCCATGTGGGCTCTGTACTCAATGGGGTGTCTTCTTCTCCCTTTCCTTCTCACTTTGTCTCTCCCCCTGCTCATTCTCTCTCTTACACTCAAATAAATAAATAAAATCTTAGAAAAAAATAGCCTACTGGATTGGATTTGTATCTATATTCACAAATGAAAACCGGTTTGTCATTTTTCTCTGCTGATGCCTTTGACCATATCTTCATAGGTTTAGAAATACTGTTCTCTTTGTTGATAATTTTAAAATAGTCTTATTTTAATTTTCTCTTTGAGCCATGAGTTATTTAGAAAAGTATTTTGTTTCTCATATCATAGTGAGTTCTTGTTAATGATTTCTTGTTTAATTTTATTAGGATCAGAGAATATGGCTATAACATTTCTGGGTGTTTTTTTAGTAATTGTGACTTCATATTCCATCTTATGATTTAATTTTTTAAAGATTTTATTTATTTGACAGAGAGAGCAAGAGAGCACAAGCAGGGGAAGCAGCAGAGGGAGAGGGAAAAACAGGCTTACCACTGAGCAGGAAGCCCAATGTCAGGCTTGATTGATCCTTGGACACTGGGATCATGACCTGAGCTGAAGGCAGATGCTTAACCGACTGAGACACCCAGGTGCCCTGATTTCATTTTAATGACTTTTTGTAGATACTTTAAACAGAGTATTCTCTGTTGCATTCAGAGTTGTATATAGCTGTATTTTTTTTTTTTTAATTTTGTTATTTTTTTTTTTAAGTAGGCTCCACACCCCGTGTGGGGTATGAACTAATAACCCTGAGTTCAAGAGTTGGCCCTGCACTGCTTGAGCCAGCCAGGTGCCCCTGTATGTAGCTGTTAAATCTTGGCTTGTAAATTGTATTATCTATACGATCTGTATTTTTAATCTGTTGTTTTCTTGATCTTTTAAATTTCTGAGAGACATATGTTCAGATTCTCCTGTAATGACTGTGATTTCTGTAAATTTTCCTTGTATTTCTGGTTTATTTTGTACGTTTTTGACTTGTTGTTTGATATCTGGTTTATGGCATATCTTTGTGACTGTATCCTTTAATAGTAACATAACATTTATTAAATTTTTTTCATTAAATTATCCTCTTTGTTATTAAATATGCCATGCCAGCTGTCTTTTCATCTGCATGTGTCTGTGTGTAATAACTTCACACATCCCAGAGCACCTGGGTGGCTCATGAGGCTCCTGGCTGGCTCAGCCCTTTAAGCGTCTGGCTCTTGATTTCAGTTCTGGTCTTGGTTTCAGGGTCATGAGTTCAATCCCCGTGTTGGACTCCACTGTGGAATCTACTTAAAAAAAAAAAATAAATAAAAACCCACAAACTTTGACCATCCCTTTATTTTAAACATTTAGCTATAATACCTTTGAAAATATAGTAATATCAAATAGATTTATAAGTATTAGGAGTGATAAAAGTTACCATAAGTTAGTAGTTGTGTTCCCTGTGGTTATTTATATTTTGGCATGAATTTAAGTTATCCCTTCATTTATTTATTCAACAAATAATTTACTGAGAGCTTCCAGGAACTTTGGAGGAGAAGATAGGGAATGCTATGTTGGATAATATGAATAAGGAAGGCCTTCTTTGATAAGGTAGACATTTGAGCTGGGATCTAGTAAAGCTAATCTGGGGAAAGAACATTCCAAGTAGAGGGAACCTTAAGTCCAGAAACCCTAAGCAGGGGCACCTGGCTGGCTCAGTTGATAGAGCATATGACTCTTGATCTTGGGGTTGTGAGTTCAAGCCCCATGTTGGGCATAGAGCTTACTTAAGCAAACAAAAACCCTAAGGAAAGATTGAGGTGTATTTGAGGAATAAAAAGAAAACCCATGTGTCTGGATCTTAATTAAGGATGCTGAAGGAGGCAGGGCCCAATTCATGGAAGATCTTGTAGGACATGTTAAGGAGTGTGGTTTTATTCTTCAGTGTTACGGGAAGCCATGGGCAGATTTTGAGCAGGGGGATAACATGATTTGATAAATATCTTTGTAGTTCTTATGCAAATTGAAGTATAATTTACATTCAGTAAAATGTACAGGTTTTAGGTGTACAGTTGGATAAGTTTTCAAATAGCCTATGTGAAATGTACCTTTACAGTAAAAAATTTTCTCTCACCCCAGAAAGTTCCCTTATTCTTCTTCCCAGTCTGTTCTCATCACCAGCACCTGAACTACAGTTCTTTTTTCTTTTACCGTAGATTAATTTGTCTGTTCTAGAACTCCATATAAATGGAATAATTCATGTGTGTACTCTTGTGTCTGGCTTCCTTTGCTTACCAGGATGAGGTTTTGGTTTTTGTTACTGTTTGTTTTTTTTTTTTTAAAGATTTTATTTATTTATTTGACAGGCAGATCACAAGTAGGCAGAGAGGCAGACAGAGAGAGAGGAGGAAGCAGGCTCCCCGCTGAGCAGAGAGCCCGATGCGGGGCTCGATCCTAGGACACTGGGATCATGACCTGAGCCGAAGGCAGAGGCTTTAATCCACTGAGCCACCCAGGCGCCCCTTGTTACTGTTTTTTTTTTAAAACATATATTTATTTTAGGGAGGGAGAAAAAGAGAGCGCTGCATGTGCACGAGTTGGGAGAGGAGTACAGGAAGAGGGCCAGACCGACTCCATGCTGAACATAGACCTGGTCAGTTGTGGGGCTCAACGTGACCCCAAGATCACGACCTGAGCTGAAACCAAGAGTGGGGCTCTTAACTGGCTAAGCCACCCAGGTGCCCTTCTAATTGTATTTTTAATAACACAATTTCCTTTTAAAATTACTTTTTTCTTGATGTTTATTTCAAAGTATAGAACATTATGAGGTTTTGTTTTGCTTTTGGACTTTAACTTTTTTCAAGAACTCTGACTTGTGTTACTTGAATGGGTATGGTAGGGTAATTTTGCTTTCTTACATCGTATATAGGGTAAAATGTACTTTTTTTTTTTTTTAGATTTTATTTATTTTATTTGACAGATAGAGATCACAAGTAGGCAGAGGCAGGCAAAGAGAGAGAGAAGAGGAAGCAGGCTCCCTGCCGAGCAGACAGCTCAATGCGGGGCTTGATCCCAGGACCCTGGGATCATGACCTGAGCCGAAGGCAGAGGCTTTAACCCACTGGGCCACCCAGGCGCCCCTAAAATGTACTTTTTGAGTTTAAATTGACAATATTTACTTTTTCTTTCTTCTTTCTTTTCTTTTCTTTTAACGTGAGCTCTACACCCAGTATGGGGCTTGAATTGACAACCCTAGGATCATGAATCACATGCCTTACTGACTAAGCCAGCCAAGTGTTCCGACAATCAATCAATCTTTCTTTTTTTTTTTTTTAATCCAAAATGTGTTTGTGGGCATGGTTTCCCCCTCATCTTGATTCAGGATGCTTTTAGTGCTGCTTCTGTCTGAAGGAGCATCCTTCCGTAAGCCTTGTTTTTCTCCTGTAGGCTGGCAGAGGACGGTGGAGCAGCTAACACACAAAACTACTATTTGTGCATGGCTGAACTGGTGATTTCGTAGCATTCTGGGGACGCCACATAGTTGTGAAGTAGGAGTTGGGGCTCTGCAGCAGGTGCTTCTCGTGCTTCCTCTTCTCTTCCGGAGACCAGTGGAAGAGGTCCTTCATGAGGGGATGTTTTTACACATGGAGAGGTCATCACTATCAGAAAGCTGTTTACTTTTTATATATACATACAGATATATGTGTGTGTGTGTGTGTGTGTGTGTATACATACATACATACATATTTATTTGTTTTTATTGAATTTAAAAATTTTTTTATAAACATATAATGTATTTTTATCCCCAGGGTACAGGTCTGTGAATCGCCAGGTTTACACACTTCACAGCACTCACCATAGCACATACCTTCCTCAATGTCCATAACCCCACCCCCCCTCTCCCGGCCCCCTCCCCCAAGCAACCCTTAGTTTGTTTTGTGAGATTAAGAGTCACTTATGATTTGTCTCCCTCCCAATCCCATCTTGTTTCATTTATTCTTCTCCTACCCCCCAAACCCTCCACGTTGCATCTCCACTTCCTCATATCAGGGAGATCATATCATAGTTGTCTTTCTCTGATTGACTTATTTCACTAAGCATAATACCCTCTAGTTCCATCCACATTGTCGCAAATGGCAAAATTTCATTTCTTTTGATGGCTGCATAGTATTCCATTGTGTATATATACCACATCTTCTTTATCCATTCGTCTGTTGATGGACATCTAGGTTCTTTCCATAGTTTGGCTGTTGTGGACATTGCTGCTATAAACATTCGGGTGCACGTGCCCCTTCGGATCACTACGTTTGTATCTTTAGGGTAAATACCCAGTAGTGCAATTGCTGGGTCATAGGGTAGCTCTATTTTCAACTTTTTGAGGAACCTCCATGCTGTTTTCCAGAGTGGTTGCACCAGCTTGCATTGCCACCAACAGTGTAGGAGGGTTCCCCTTTCTCCGCATCCTCGCCAGCATCTGTCATTTCCTGACTTGTTAATTTTAGCCATTCTGACTGGTGTGAGGTGGTATCTCATTGTGGTTTTGATTTGTATTTCTCTGATGCCGAGTGATGTGGAGCACTTTTTCATGTGTCTGTAGGCCATCTGGATGTCTTCTTTGCAGAAATGTCTGTTCATGTCCTCTGCCCATTTCTTGATTGGATTATTTGTCCTTTGGGTGTTGAGTTTGCTAAGCTCTTTATAGATTTTGGATACTAGCCCTTTATCTGATATGTCATTTGCAAATATCTTCTCCCATTCTGTCAGTTGTCTTTTGGTTTTGTTCACTGTTTCCTTTGCTGTGCAAAAGCTTTTGATCTTGATGAAATCCCAATAGTTCATTTTTGCCCTTGCTTCCCTTGCCTTTGGCGATGTTCCTAGGAAGAAGTTGCTGTGGCTGAGGTCAAAGAGGTTGCTGTCTGTATTCTCCTCAAGGATTTTGATGGATTCTTTTCTCACATTGAGGTCCTTCATCCATTTTGAGTCTATTTTCGTGTGTGGTGTAAGGAAATGGTCCAATTTCATTTTTCTGCATGTGGCTGTCCAATTTCCCAACACCATTTGTTGAACAGACTGTCTTTTTTCCATTGGACATTCTTCCTGCTTTATTGAAGATTAGTTGACCATAGAGTTGAAGGTCTATTTCTGGGCTCTCTGTTCTGTTCCATTGATCTATTTGTCTGTTTTTGTGCCAGTACCATACTGTCTTGATGATGACAGCTTTGTAATAGAGCTTGAAGTCCGGAATTGTGATGCCACCAACTTTGGCTTTCTTTTTCAATATTCCTTTGGCTATTCGAGGTCTTTTCTGGTTCCATATAAATTTTAGGATTATTTGTTCCATTTCTTTGAAAAAAAATGGATGGGATTTTGATAGGGATTGCATTAAATGTGTAGATTGCTTTAGGTAGCATAGACATTTTCACAATATTTATTCTTCCAATCCAGGAGCATGGAACATTTTTCCATTTCCTTGTGTCTTCCTGAATTTCTTTCATGAGTACTTTATAGTTTTCTGTGTATAGATTCTTAGTCTCTTTGGTTAGGTTTATTCCTAGATATCTTATGGTTTTGGGTGCAACTGTAAGTGGGATTGACTCCTTAATTTCTCTTTCTTCTGTCTTGTTGGTGGTGTAGAGAAATGCAACTGATTTCTGTGCATTGATTTTATATCCTGACACTTTACTGAATTCCTGTACAAGTTCTAGCAGTTTTGTAGTGGAGCCTTTTGAGTTTTTCACATACAGTATCATATCATCTGCAAAAAGTGATACTTTGACTTCTTCTTTGCCGATTTGGATGCCTTTAATTTCTTTTTGTTGTCTGATTGCTGAGGTTAGGACTTCTAGTACTATGTTGAATAGCAGTGGTGATAATGGACATCCCTGCCGTGTTCCTGACCTTAGCAGAAAAGCTTTCAGTTTTTCTCCATTGAGAATTATATTTGCGGTGGGTTTTTCATAGATGGCTTTGATGATATTGAGGTATGTACCCTCTATGCCTACACTTTGAAGAGTTTTGATCAGGAAGGGATGCTGTACTTTGTCAAATGCTTTTTCAGCATCTATTGAGAGTATCATATGGTTCTTGTTCTTTCTTTTATTAATGTATTGTATCACATTGATTGATTTGCAGATGTTGAACCAACGTTGCAGCCCTGGAATAAATCCCACTTGGTCATGGTGAATAACCTTTTTAATGTACTGTTGGATCCTACTGGCTAGTATTTTGGTGAGAATTTTTGTATCTGATCAAGGATATTGGTCTGTAGTTCTCTTTTTTGATGGGATCCTTGTCTGGTTTGGGGATCAAGGTGATGCTGGCCTCATAAAATTAGTTTGGAAGTTTTCCTTCCATTTCTATTTTTTGGAACAGTTTCAGGAGAATAGGTATTAATTCTTCTTTAAATGTTTGGTAGAATTCCCTAGGAAGTCGTCTGGCCCTGGGCTTTTGTTTGTTTGGAGATTTTTTTTTTTTTTCAAAGATTTTATTTATTTACTTGACAGAGAGAGAGATCACAAGCAGGCAGAGAGGCAGGCAGAGAGAGAGGAGGAAGCAGGCTCCCCGCTGAGCAGAGAGCCTGACGTGGGGCTCGATCCCAGGACCCCAAGATCATGACCCGAGCCGAAGGCGGCGGCTTAACCCACTGAGCCACCCAGGCGCCCCTGTTTGGAGATTTTTGATGACTCTTTTAATCTCCTTACTGGTTATAGGTCTGTTCAGGTTTTCTGTTTCTTCCTGGTTCAGTTGTGGTAGTTTATATGTCTCCCGGAATGCATTCATTTCTTCCAGATTGTCAAATTTGTTGCCATAGAGTTGTTCATAATATGTTCTTACAGTTGTTTGTATTTCTTTGGTGTTGGTTGTGATCTCTCCTCTTTCATTCATGATTTTATTTATTTGGGTTCTTTCTCTTTTCTTTTTGATAAGTCTGGCCAGGGGTTTATCAGTCTTATTAATTCTTTCAAAGAACCAGCTCCTAGTTTAGTTGATTCATTCTATTGTTTTTTTGGTTTCTATTTCATTGATTTCTGCTCTGATCTTTATGATTTCTCTTCTCCTGCTGGGTTTAGGCTTTCTTTGTTGGTCTTTCTCCAGCTCCTTTAGGTGTGGGGTTAGGTTGTGTATTTGAGACCTTTCTTGTTTCTTGAGAAAGGCTTGTACCGCTGTATATTTTCCTCTCAGGATCGCCTTTGCTGTGTCCCACAGATTTTGAACCGTTGTGTTTTCATTATCATTTGTTTCCATTAATTTTTTCAGTTCTTCTTAATTTCTTGGTTGACCCATTCATTCTTTAGAAGGATGCTGTTTAGTCTCCTTGTTTTTGGGTTCTTTCCAAATTTCCTCTTATGATTGAGTTCTAGCTTCAGAGCATTGTGGTCTGAAAATATGCAGGTAATGATCCCAATCTTTTGATACCTGTTGAGACCTGATTTGTGACCCAGGATGTGATCTATTCTGGAGAATGTTCCATGTGCACTAGAGAAGAATGTGTATTCTGTTGCTTTGGGATGAAATGTTCTGAATATATCTGTGATATCCATCTGGTCCATTGTGTCATTTAAGGCCTTTATTTCCTTGTTGATCTTTTGCTTGGATGATCTGTCCATTTCAGTGAGGGGAGTGTTAAAGTCCCCTACTATTATTGTATTATTGTCGATGTGTTTCTTTGATTTTGTTATTAATTGGTTTATATAGTTGGCTGCTCCCATGTTAGGGGCATAGATATTTAAAATTGTTAGATCTTCTTGTTGGACCGATCCTTTGAGTATGATATAGTGTCCTTCCTCATCTCTTGTTATAGTCTTTGGCTTAAAATCTAATTGATTTGATATAAGGATTGCCACCCCAGCCTTCTTCTGATGTCCATTAGCATGGTAAATTCTTTTCCACCCCCTCACTTTAAATCTGGAGGTGTCTTCGGGTCTAAAATGAGTTTCTTGTAGGCAGCATATTGATGGGTTTTGGTTTTTTATCCATTCTGATACCCTGTGTCTTTTGATTGGGGCATTTAGCCCATTAACATTTAGGGTAACTATTGAGAGATATGAGTTTAGTGCCATTGTATTGCCTGTAAGGTGACTGTTAACTGTTTATTGTCTGTTCCTTTCTGATCTACTACTTTTAGGGTCTCTCTTTGCTTGGAGGACCCCTTTCAATATTTCCTGTAGAGCTGGTTTGGTGTTTGCAAATTCTTTCAGTTTTTGTTTGTCCTGGAAGCTTTTAATCTCTCCTTCGATTTTCAATGATAGCCTAGCTGGATATAGTATTCTTGGCTGCATGTTTTTCTCATTTAGTGCTCTGAATATATCATGCCAGCTCTTTCTAGCCTGCCAGGTCTCTGTGGATAAGTCTGCTGCCAGTCTAATATTTTTACCATTGTATGTTACAGACTTCTTTTCCTGGGCTGCTTTCAGGATTTTCTCTTTGTCGCTAAGACTTACTATTAGGTGACGGGGTGTGGACCTATTCTTATTGATTTTGAGGGGGGTTCTCTGCACCTCCTGGTTTTTGATGCTTGTTCCCTTTGCCATATTAGCGAAATTCTCTACAATAATTCTCTCCAATATACCTTCTGCTCTCCTCTCTCTTCTTCTTCTGGAATCCCAATTATGCTAATGTTGTTTCGTCTTATGGTGTCACTTATCTCTCGATTCTCCCCTCATGGTCCAGTATTTGTTTGTCTCGCTTTTGCTCAGCTTCTTTATTCTCTGTCATTTAGTCTTCTATATCACTAATTCTTTCTTCTGCCTCATTTATCCTAGCAGTAAGAGCCTCCATTTTTTATTGCACCTCATTAATAGGTTTTTGATTTCAACTTGGTTAGATTTTAGTTCTCTTATTTCTCCAGAAAGGGCTTTTATCTCTCCAGGGAGGGTTTCTCTAATATCTTCCATGCCTTTTTCGAGCCCCGCTAGAACCTTGAGAATCGTCATTCTGAACTCTAGATCTGACATATTACCAATGTCCGTATTGATTAGGTCCCTAGGCTTTGGTATTGCCTCTTGTTCTTTTTTTTTTTTTGTGGTGAGTTTTTCTGCCTTGTCTATTTGTCCAGATAAGAATATATGAAGGAGCAAATAAAATACTAAAAGGGTGGCAAAGACCCCAGGAAAATGTGCTTTAGCCAAATCAGAAGAGACCCCAAATCATGGTGGGGAGAAAGGGGATAAAAAGAAGTTCAGAAAAAATAATAAAAAAAAAAAAGAAAAAAGAATACAAATTTTAAAAAATATAAAAAAGAAAAAAATATATATATTAGACTGGTGACTAGAACAGGGTCATCCACTTAATTTTGGGAGTATTTTGGTCTCTTAGAAGAAACTACCTCCCAAAATTTTAAAGAATGAAAAACACATATAAGGGTAAACACAATGAAGGGATGGAATATGCCTATAAAGATGAAAAAAAATTTTTTTTAATTTCTAAAAAAGGAGTTGATAAAGTAAGTTGGTTGGGAGAATACAGAAAAAGAAAGTGGAGAGATTTTGCTCAAGCTGGAGAGTAGAACAGGCCCGGAGCTAGATTTAGGGCGTATTTTGATCTATTAGAAGAAGTTGTACTCCAGAGTTTTTAGAAGAAAAAACCCTGTGTGTATACAAAAAATGAAGTTAGATACAATGAAGGATAAAATATGACTCTAATAATGAAGGTTCAAAAAAGATTATTATTATTATTTTTTTTAATGAAAGGTCTTGTTAAGATAAACTAGTTAAAAAACGTTAAAAGAGGAAAGGGTAAAAGTTAAAATTTAGAATAAGAAAATAAATAAAATTTAAAAAAAATTAAATTAACTGTAAGACTAAGGAATCATGGGGAGAAAGCCATGAATTCCATGCTTTGCTTTCTCCTCCTCTGGAATTCTGCTGTTCTCCTTGGTATGTGAACTTGGTCTTGGCTGGATTTCTTGTTGATCTTCTGGGGGAGGGGCCTGTTTTAGTGATTTTCAAGTGTCTTTGCCCCAGGCGGAATTGCAGCGCCCTTCCAGGGGCTGGGCTAAGTAATCCATTCGGGTTCGCTTTCGGGAGCTTTTGTTCCCTGAGCGCTTTCCGTAGACTTCCGGAGGACAAGAATGAAGATGGCAGCCTCCCGGTCTCCGGCCTGGAGGAGCCGAGAGCTTGGGGCCCCACTCCTCACTGCGCCCTCAGAGAAAAGTGCCCAGTCACTCCCGTCTCCCTGGCCTCTGGCTACGCTTCAAGCTCACCCAGCCTGCAACCGGTTCAAGGTAAACCTGAGCTGAGAGCTCACTCCTCGGCTCTGTCTCTGTAGCCGGCTTCCCCGCTCTAATACCTGCAAGCTCTGTGACACTCAGACACCCCCGATCCTTCTGTGACCCCGTGGGACCTGGGGCCACGCTGATCCCGCGTGGGCTTCACCCCAGTTTAGCCTCTGGAGCGATGTCCCTCAATGCAGCAGAACTTTTAAAAGTCCTGATTTTGTGCTCTGTTGCTCCACCACTTGCTGGGAGCCGGCCTCTCCCCCCATGGTCTATCTTCCCGTTGCTTTGGATTCACCTCTCCACCGGTCCTACCTTTCAGAAAGTGGTCGATTTTTTGTTTCTAGAATTGTTGCTGTTCTTCTCTTCGGTCTCCTGAGTTGGGTTTGTAGGTGTTCGCAATGGATTGATAAGCTATCTAGCTGATCTCCTGCTACCTGATGTAGTCTCAGCCTGCTACTTCTCCGCCATTTTGACTCCCCTATTTATTTATAAGTAACCTCCATGCCCAGTGTGGGGCTTGAACTCACAACTCCAAGATCAAGAGTTACACACTCCACTGACTTTACCAGCCAGGTGCCCCAAGCCGTTAATTTTTTATAATGAGCTGGTTTAAATGACATAAATATTTTATTTTTTTAAATTATTGTTTTAAGATTTTATTTTATTTGAGAGAGAGAGAGCGAGCATGAGAGGGGAGGAGGTCAGAGTGAGAAGCAGACTCCCCACTTAGCTGGGAGCCCAGTCTGTCCTGGGACTCTGGGATCATGACCTGAGCTGACGGCAGTCGCTTAACCAGCCGAGCCACCCAGGCGCCCAGTGACCTAAGTATTTTAAATTAGAGGAATCAGCACTACTTACATTTTTGAATGTGGATGTGGTCCCATGATATGGAGAAAATCCTTTCTCACAGACTAATTATAAACAGTGACAGACTTTTTTCTTTAAGCAATTCACATTTACCATCTCTGTACTCTTGTTTCATTTGATTCAAAACCTAAAGAGGATTAATAGGACATTTTGTTTCAAAGTTGAATCTGACAATATCTAGCAACTGTTCCTATTTCCTTTTCATAAATCTCAAAGTCAGACAAGAATCTGAAACTTAACATGACCATGGGTCATTTGTTACACATTCCATTCTCTCACTCATTCCATCGTGATGAGAGCACGCCCCAGCAGTTGTTCCTAGCCTTAGCTGGTGGATACTTGAATGTGGCATGTGTATACTTTAGTATTGTTCTTGCTAGACAGAAGCAGACCTGAGTTATTAAAAAGTGACAGTATAGTCCTAAATCTTTTTTTTTTTTTAAGATTTTATTTATGTATTTGACAGAGATCATAAGTAGGCAGAGAGGCAGGCAAAGAGAGGGGGAAGCAGGCTCCCTGCTGAGCAGAGAGCCCAATGCAGGGCTTGATCCAAGGACCCTGGGATCATGACCTGAACTGAAGGCAGAGGCTTTAACCCACTGGGCCACCCAGGCACCCCAGTCTAAATCTTTCTAAACATGTTTATCAGAAGCTCAAATCTATGCCCAGAGAAGACAGGAAAAGCTTTATTACAAGGGCTGAATGAATTACGAATGACCTTGGCAGTACAAATTAACTCATTGGTGGTTTCTTCCTTATCTACCCCAACCCTCCACAACCAAACTCTTCTCATTTTTCCCTTCTGTTTCCTTACTTTTAGAGCAAAAAGAGCAAAAGAGAGTTTTTGCTCTATCCCTTAAATGAGGGTGAAATAAAATACTCTTTTCTTCAAAGATCCCCAGCCTTCCTGGAGAGGAGCTACTCTTACTCTAGGGAAGTAGGAGGAGAATATTCAGATAACGAGGCCCATGGAATGGGTGAGTGAAGGTGATGTTGAACTCACTCATCTTTACAGATAATCTCATAAAACTCTGGAAAGCTGTAGGAGACAGGGCGTCACCAAGAAATGGTGTTGCACAGAAACAGGTTTGAAGACCAGCTAGGATGTGTCTATATCTGTTTCTAGGTTTATCAGAGAATAGGATATATGTTTTTTTCCATCTTCATTAGAGTAGAATGAGGTTTGTTGTTTTTTTTTTTAAAAGAATGTATTCTTTATCTAATGGCCCAAGATTTTTTCATGTTGTCTAAAACTAGTTGCAGACCAAATAGAGAAGGCAAGAACTTACTCTCATTTAAAAAAAAAAAAAATTATTTTTTATCTTATTTTTAGTAAGCGCTGCACCCAATGTGGGGCATAAATCATGACCCGAGGTCAAGAGTTGCATGCTCTACCAACTGAACCAGCCAGGTGTCCCATTATGCTCACTTTTTATAAGCTTTAGAAACAGCAAATAACAGTTGGATTCAGGGCCTTTACAAAAGTAAAGACTCATTTATATTCTAAATTATAGCAGGTGTGTAATGATGGTGAAGAAACATTAAATGGCTTAATTCTGGATGTTTATAAGTGCTGGAGTTTTTAGAACATTTTGAGCTTATTACACAAAGTAGCAGTAACGGGAGAAAATGATCTCTTAGATCTAGGACTTAAATATATTTCATTACATAATGGGTTCCTCTCCCAGCTAAATCATGTGAGCCTATCTCTGGGATGGGTAATAGAACTGGACTAAGCCAAGAAACTTTTCAAGTGTTAGTTCTTTTATAACTTTCAATAAAAAATATTTTTGAGTTAACATTTTTAAATTAATTTTATTTTAAAAATTTAATCACCTCAGTAAATACATATTGTATATTTTTGCCTTTTGGTTAAGTAAATAACCATTAGTGATAGAACAGAGGTTTGGAAATCAGGGAGCTCTTCTTGTCTTTTCTGTGTTGTAGATTAATGCTCTAAGGGACAACTCATAACTACCCTGAGGCTGTCTTCTTATCTGTATACTATATCGGTAGGCCCTCGATGCCCAGTAAGGGAGTCACTAGCCACAGGTGGTTATTGAGCCTTTGAAGTGTGGCTGGTCCAAATTGAGATGTGCTCTAACTGTAAAATACACACTGGATTTTAAAGACTTAGCACAGAGATAAGAATGTAAAATATTTTATTGCTAATTGTTTATATTGACTACATTGTTGGAATGATAATATTTTGGGTACACTGGTTAAGTAAAAATACAATTAAAATTAATTTCATCCATTTCTTTTTCCTTTTTTTTTTTTTTTTTAAAGTAATCTGTACACTCAGTGTGGAGCTCAGTCTCATGACCCTGAGATCAAGAGTTGCATGCTCTACTGACTGAGCCAGCCAGGTGCCCCTTTTATTCCTTTTTTTAATGTGGCTGCTAGAGAATTTTAAATTCCATACATGGCTGGGGCGCCTGAGTGGTTCTGTGGGTTAAAGCCTCTGCCTTTGGCTCAGGTCATGATCCCGGGGTCCTGGGATTGAGCCCCGCATCAGGCTTTCTGCTCAGCGGGGAGCCTGCTCCCCCCCCAACCCCCCTGTCCCCGCCTACTTGTGATCTCTGTCAAATAAATAAATAAAATCTTAAAAAAATAAATTCCATACATGGCTCACATTATATGACTTTTGGACAGTGCTGATTTGGACAGCATTTCCTAAGCTAACTCATGAAATATTACTAAGTGCTCAATGTAACACAGTTTGGAAGAGGAACAGTGTCCAGTAGAACTTTTTGCAATGATATAAGTGTTCTGTATCTGCTAGCCGCTGATAGCTGTTGAGCACTTGAAATGTGTTTAGTTCTGAAATTAAAAAATTGAAATCTGGGATGCCTGGGTGGCTCAGTCAGTTAAGCTTCTGCCTTTGGCTCAGGTCATGATCCCAAGGTCCTGGAATCAAGTGCCACATCAGGCTTTCTGCTTGGTGGGGAGTCTGCTTCTCCATCTGCCTCTCCCCCTCTTCTTGTTCTCTTGTTTTATTTTTTTTTATTTTTTTTTTTAAGATTTTATTTATTTATTTGAAAGATAGCATGAGCGAGGAGAAGGTCAGAGAGAGAAGCAGACTCCCCGTGGAGCCGGGAGTCCGATGCGGGACTCGATCCTGGGACTCCAGGATCATGACCTGAGCCGAAGGCAGTTGTCCAACCAACTGAGCCACCCAGGCGTCCCTGTTCTCTTGTTTTAAAAGAAAAAAAGAAAAATTGAAATGTGGAAGAAAGGAACTGAATTTTGAATTAACTTTATTTTTTTATTTTTTTTTTAATTTTTAACTAACTTTAAATAACCACATATGAGTAGTTGCTAATATATGGGTACTGTACTGATCTAGAAGATTTATGGGATTGTTTTATTTGAAGACCTGTACACGTAGGACTTACTATTTTGCAAACTTGCTAATATGTCTATGATTTGGGTTTATTATGAGTAATGAAAAGTGATCAGTAACAATAATATTTATTGAGTACCTGTTATGTAGCAGGCACTGTGTAAGGATCAGAAAGAGGACTTGTATGATAAATTATTTATTAAGAGCTTAACTATATGTATTGCTCCTGTTTTGTATTATGAATTCCAAGGTGCTATTTGGACTTTACCATGTTTTCATCAAAGTCTGGTTTCTTTCCTTAATTTATGAATGCCCTTCTGTGAAAGCCTGGCTCCTTTTGAAAAGTCTGAGCAATGTGCTACCTTATTATAGGATTTTCTCTTGAAAGGGAAACCTACATATTCTGACAGATGATGATGGTTTTTGTTTTTAGTTAACTTAAAAAAATTTACGTATTTATCAGAGAGTATGTGCATGCAGCGGGTGGGGGATGAATGATAGATGGAGAGGGAGAGAAAATCTCTAGCTGACTCTCTGTTGTGGGGGGAGCCCGACGCTTGGCTCAGTCTCACGACCCTGAGATCATAACCTGCGTCAACATCAAGTGTTGGACACTTAACCAACTGAGCCACCCAGGCACCCCTGTTTTTAGTAAACTTTTGAAGTTAGTTATGCTTTTGACTTTAACAGGGATATATATATGTCTTTATAGAGACTTAAGAGTTCAGTATTATGTAGTATTTATTCTCTTCATTTATGTGTACACATACAGTTATAAGTACTAGCATCAAGCAGTGTTTATTTATTCATTTATTACTACTTCACAGTGAAGAACGAATGTCATCATGTCTGGACTCAAGCGAACAATCAAAGAAACCGATCCAGATTATGAGGACGTGTCTGTGGCCCTTCCAAATAAGCGTCATAAAGCAATTGAGAATTCAGGTACGAATGCACCTGCTTTGAGAAATTATTTCTTTGTTGAGATGTGCTTCCTTATAAGATTTATAGGGATTAAGACAAAATGCATTTCCACTGTTTTGTATAATCTGAAGAGGGATTAGTTAAATGCTCTGTTAATAGCAATCCACCGTGTGTACCAACGAAGACCAGAAGACAATCACATAGACAGTGAAAGTGTCAATAGTGAGACTGGCTGAAAGTTTTAGCTATCATGGTGTGTTGGGCATAACCATAAAGTCTTACAATATGCAGTATGGGTAGATGATAATGGGTGGTACATGGATTAAGGTTTTTTATTGCAGTAGTGCCATATTATTTTAATGTCTGTTGGAGATACATGGTCTCATCAAACTCATAGTTTCATGACTACTGTTGCTTAGGATAAGGCTAAAATTATTTAAATATATTATTTAATTATGTGAATTAGATGTTTCATATGATTCTCAGATGTAGTGTAGGTAACTTAAAGGTGGTGGTATATGAAGGACCTAAATTTGGAAGTTTCTGATCTAGTTTAACCCTTGCACTTAGCTGCTAGTAGTTTAGGCTCAGAGACGTGAAATTACTTGCCCAAGATCATATGATTAGTTGAAGAGCAAATTATCAACTATGTGTCTGTAGCTACCCAGAATATATATATATATATATATATATTTTTTTTTTTTAGAGAGAGAGAGAGAGAAGCAGGCTCCCTGTTGAGCAGAGAGCCCGATGCGGGACTTGATCCCAGGACCCCGAGACCATGACCTGAGCCCAAGGCAGCGGCTTAACCCACTGAGCCACCCAGGCGCCCCTGTATTTTTTTTTTTTTTTAAGATTTTATTTATTTATTTATTTATTTGACAGAGACCACAAGTAGGCAGAGAGGCAGGCAGAGAGAGAGGGGGAAGCAGGCTCCCTGCTGAGCAGAGAGCCTGACGCGGGGCTCGAACCCAGGACCTGGGATCATGACCTGAGCCGAAGGCAGCGGCTTAACCCACTGAGCCACCCAGGTGCCCCCCCCCCCTTTTTTTAAAGATACCCAGAATATTTTAAGGTATCTCAGGAGAAGGTGCTGAATTTGGGTTTTTTAAACAAATTATTGCTGAAATTCACTGCTGTTTATTCAAATAATAAATCTATGTAAATTGACACCGCTGGGTACAGAAGGCATCCAAGTCATAGTGTTATAGCTCCACAAAGATTAGTGCCCCAGGTGTTGAAGTAGTGAAAGAAAATTTGTGTCTCCAAGTGCAGTCAAGTCCTATGTACCTCCCAAAAGTCTTTGTGGACCAAAAATTATCAAATTGAATTCCAATAATGAAAACAATTCACTGCAACCTTTCTCCTCATTCAGTTATTTTATTTATAAGGAAATTATTTCCTTTCAGTAATAAGCCAAAGACTGTGACACTTAGATCCATTACTCAAATGCATCAGATGGCATGACTTTTTTAATAAAAATAAGAAGGAAAACTGATTGTTTTAGTGAACATAATAATTTCACTTTAAAAATAAAGTGTAATTTCCCAGGTACTTAGCCTAAGCAGGGATAGTTTTTCCTACTGAGGGATAATTTGCTATTCTTCCTCTTGGTGACCATTCTGTGCCTAATCCCAAACCGTATTTTTATTTTTCAGAATTTTGCTTCTGAATACTTCCTTTTGCTTATATTGTTTTGTTTTTATTTATTCCATGAAAGACGTAATTTAGAAGAGTTTCTCTCTAAGGAGCTTATGATAAAACAGCCTTCAGTGATTAAGGTCTCTGACTTCAGCCTCTTTTCCCTAAGAGTATCTGCTGGTTTGTACACACAAGGATATATATATATAAGGATATATATAGTGATACTAGAAAATACTCTTTCACAATGACAAAAAGCAGTCATTTTCCTCCATGCAGACTATCCATAAGAATGCTCACTTATACCACTTATACCATTATTGGTTTGTAGTTGCCAGTTTAATGACATATTTTACAGGGAGAAAATTACATGGGTCATCAGAGGGTCCAAATTTTCTCTGTAATTTTTCATACACTCCAAAGCATGCATGAACATCATTTTTTTTTTCGTATTGTAGACATAGGCTCACTTTGTATAATTCCCAGGTTTTTTTTTTTTTCTTTTTTAAGGATTTTATTTTTAAGTAATCTCTACACCCAGTGTGGGACTTGAACTTAGAACCCCAACATCAAGAGTCTCTTGCTGTACTGACTGAGCCAGCCAAATGCCCCCAAATTCCAGGGTTTTCAAGCAGTTCTTTGGCTCTTTTTTCCTCTTGTATCTGGATATTTTAAACTCTGAGTTGCATATTACTTTGAGTAGTCATCATCTGAATTCTGTGACCTCTAGAGGCATTTTTTTAATCCTCCTTTTTTTAATTTCAAGTTTTTTTTTAAAAGATTTGTTTGTTTGATAGGGAGAGAGAGCGTGCATGGGGGAGAGGCAGGGAGAGAGGGGAGAATCTCTAGCAGACACCATGACTTCAGGCTCTATCTCATGATGCTAAGATCATGATCTGAGCTAAAACTAAGAGTCACTTACCTGACTGTGCCACTCAGGTGACCCCTTGAATTTTTATTTAAATTCTAGTTATCATATAGTACGTTATTGCTTTCAAGAGTAGAGGCTTGTGGGGGTACCTGGGTAGCTCAGTTGGTTAAGCGTCTGCCTTCGGGCTCAGATTGTGAGCCCAGGGTCCTGGGATCAAGCCCTGCATCGGGTTCCCTGCTCAGCAGGGAGCTTGCCTCTTCCTCTCCTCCCTGCTTGTGCTCTCTCTCACTTTATTTTCTGTCCCTCTCTCAAATAAATAATAAATAAAATCTTAAAAAAAAAGAGAGAGAGGGAGAGAGAGGCTTTTTTTTTTTTTTTTTGAGAGAGAGAGATTGAGGGGCGGGGTGCAGAGAGAGAGAATCCCAAGCAGGCTCTACACCCAGGACAGAGCCTGTCGTGGGGCTTGATCTCATGACCCTGAAATCATGACTTGGGTGGAAATCAAGAGTTGGACACTTTGGCGCGCCTGGGTGGCTCGTGGGCTAAACCTCTGCCTTTGGCTCAGGTCATGATCTCAGGGTCCTTTGATTGAGCCCCGCATGGGGCTCTCTGCACAGCGGGGAGCCTGCCCCCCCCACCCCGCCCCAGCCTGCCTCTTTGCCTACTTGTGATCTCTCTCTGTCGAATAAATAAATAAAGTCTTAAAAAAAAAAAAAAGAGCTGGACACTTAACTGACTGAGACACCAGGTGCCCCAGAGGCATTTTTTTACTTTTGAGTTCTTTCTTTGCTCGTTCTTTTAGGTAGTTGTGATCAGGAACTGCTGAATTGCTTGCTAGATCCTTCTCTATAGAAGGAAGTTCCCTGCCTTCTTTATGAGCTGCTCTTATGTCACAGACTATACCTCCCCTCTAGCTACCTCTTTATTTTCTTTGTCTTTGGGACTGTGGTTTTTCACAGGTCACCAAATATTTCTGTCAGAATCTTAATGGATTTCTTTTTGTTGTTCAGTAATTTTTATTTTGGTAAAATTGCAAGGAATACTTTTATGTCTTTTATCCAGATTAATCAGCCAGTTGTTTATATTTTGCCTCATTTATCAGTCTTTTTCCCCACCCCCCACACACACGTGCGCGCGCCCTCTCTCAGATACATACATCTGTATGCAGGTGTATATGCACATCATTCTTTTTAAATTGCTGGAAAATAAATTGGACACCTGTAAACACAAGTGTTGTGTTTCTCAAGAAGATTTGTCTTATGTAATCGCAGCGTTATTATCAGAAGCAGGAAATTTTAACATTCATCATTACATTATGTAGCGTTCAGTCCATATTCGGGTGTTACCAGTTTTGCAGTATTGTATTTTATAACCGTTTCCCTCTCTAGGCTCCAGTCCAGGATCACAGAGTGCATTTTGTTGTCGTACCTCTTTAATCTCTTTTAATCTCCTCAACCTTTCTGCCATCCTTGACTCTAATGTTTGAATCATGTAAGCCAGTTATTTTGTAGAATGTCCTTCAGTTTGGGTTTGTTTGATGTTCCCTGTAATTAGATTTAGCATTTTTGGCCAGAAAGCCTTAGAGTGATGTATACTTCTCAGTGCGTTATGTCAGTTTGCCTTCATGTTAGTGATGTTAACTTTTCATCATTGGTTAAGGTGACAGCCACTAGGTTTCTCCATGTAGGAATTACTGTTTCCTGGGTTTCTTCTTTTGCATACTGACTTAGATCATGATAGTCACTGAGTAATTAGACCTTGGATTATTTTATGTTCATTATGCAGCTCGAGATGCTGCTGTGCTGAAGATTGAGACTATTATCAAGGAACAATTTGCACTTGAAATGAAGAATAAGGAACATGAAATTGAAGTAATTGACCAGGTATAATGGTGATAAATAATTTTTTTTAAAAAAAGCTGTTGCAAAAAAATCTGTTGATAGAATCATGATTTTTCCCCTTTGCTGTTCTTTTATTTATTTAAAGATTTATTTATTAGTGCATGAGCAGTAGGGAGGGGCAGAGGAAGAGGGAGAAGCATACTCCCCACTGAGTCAGGAGCCTGATGTACATGCGGGACTCAATCCCAGGACCCTGAGATCATGCTCTGAGCCATGCAGGCGCCCCCCCCCCCACCCCCTTACTGTTCTTTTAAAAAGAGTGTTCTCATTTTGGAAAAAAGGTCTATATATATATTTTGCCCCTATAAATGAAATGCAGAAATACATAATGAAAAAAATTACTTGAAATTCCATCCCCCCAAAAAATTCCTTTTTGCTCTTGTACCTACTATTTTTGCAGACATTTCTCAATGAGTATGCATACATACACATAAATATACATACTAACATGTCTGTATACTCTTGTAAAATTGGCTTTTGTCGAAATTCCTTTAAAAAATCTTTTGCAGTGTGACAGGTAGAGATGGTCATTTTTATTTGCCTTTCTTCGATTATTAGAGAATTGAGCTTTTGATCATTTGTATTCTTATTTTATGAATTTTTTGTAGTATATTTCATCTGTGATTTCTGTTTTTTAAAGTAACAAGTTGACATTTGTTTTTAGCGACTGATTGAGGCAAGAAGGATGATGGATAAACTTCGTGCCTGCATTGTTGCAAACTACTATGCTTCTGCAGGACTTCTAAAAGTTTCTGAGGTAAGTCTTCCTCATCTACAGTCATTTCTGGCTATCCATATTTGGTGTGTGAAGGGGAAATTAGTGTTGATATGAAATTCCTGCCTTTGAAACATTTCTTATATTGACCTTTGGAACTCAAGAAGCCTATCTTACCTTCCTGGGAAAATATATAAACTGTCAATAATCCTAAGTATCATTTTTCCCTTTATTTTTATTTTTTTTATTTAGAGAGAGCATGAGCGAGGGGTGGAGGAGAGATAGAGGGAGAGAGAAAATCTCAAGCAGGCTGCATGCCCAGCGCAGAGCCCGACATAGGGGTCAGTCTCATGACCCTGAGATCATGGCCTGAGCTGAAATCAGGAGTCATATACTTAACTGACAACTTAGCCACCAGGCACCCTAACTTTTCACTTTATATTAAATCCTTCTCCAGCTAATATTTAGCACTGTTCCTAGGCTTTGTTAGGTACAAAGTTGAGTGAGACTGTATTTTGACTTGCCTTATTCTTCCTTTGGTTATGATCAGCTTTGAAGTGAGTTTTAGATAGACTGATTTTCCTAATGAATAGCAATTTATAGTTTCAGTAGATACACCCTATTCAGGAAGCCCTGATTTTTTTCCCCTCACATCCTATGAAAAATCTCAAATCCACAGAAGAGATTAAATAAGCACCTGTTTGTGCATCATATTCACCATCTTAACATTTTGTCATCTTTGTTTTATCTATCTTACTTTTCTGTAAAACATTTGAAAATAAATTCCAGGTGTCATGATACCTCACCCTTAAATCATGCATTTCCTAAAGGATATTCTTGTATGACTTCCTGATAATTATTTGATAATCAGTCCATATTCAGATTTTCCCATTCATCCCCAAAATATCTTTTAAAGCTGTTTTTTGATGTAGAATCTAATCAGAGTTCGGGGCTACATTTGGTTGTTTGGTTTCTCTAGACTTACTTTATCTAAAATAGTTCACCTTTTCTCCCCATGATATTGACTTATTTAAAGAGATCAGGACATTTATCCTACATTTTGTATTTTTTTTTTTCCTTGGGTTATTCCTTCATTCCGTTTTTCTGCAAACTGATAGTTGGGTCTAAAGATTTGATTAAAGTTAGAAGTTTTTGGCAATGATACTTCATAAGTGATACTAGATACCTCATATATCACAAACTGTTTGGAATATTAAGTTTTTATCACTTTGGTAATGTGATTGCCACTGGATTACTCCATTTATTAAAGAATAGGGATAGGATTGAAACTGAAACAGAAGTGTTTCTTCTTGTTTGATATATATATTTTTTAAATATTTTATTTATTTATTTGACAGAGATCACAAGTAGGCAGAGAGGCAGGCAGAGAGAGAGAGAGGAGGAAGCAGGCTCCCCTCGGAGCAGAGAGCCTGATGTGGGGCTCGATCCCAGGACTCTGGGATCATGACCTGAGCTGAAGGCAGAGGCTTAACCCACTGAGCCACCCAGGCGCCCTTGTTTGATATTTTGATAATTTCCTATAACTTTTATTCATTTTTCATTTTCAAATTTCCTAAGTTTTCTCACTTAGAATTAGATAATTCTCTTGGATAGTACTGGCTCAATGAGAGTGGTAGCAGGCCTGGGGGAATGTACAATGCCATACTGGTTTGCATTGTCCCCCATGGTTTTTACAGGTGAAATGTACCATATTTTGGTTTTCATGTCATCCTGTGTTTCTCAAGGGTACCTGGCCTTGGTCATACTCCCGATGTTGTCTTAGAAATCTGGAGCATTATTTGAATTTCATCTTACATGTTAGGTAGTTATTTCTTCTACCGCAGGAGTTTCCCTAATACATACTAGAGTCTGAACTATTTTTTAGAGCTATCATAACAAATTACCACTAGCTTCATGGCTTAAAACAAGAGGAATTTATTATCTCGTGATTCTGGAGGCTAACAGTCCAAAATCAAGGTGTTGCTAGACCATGTTCTCTCTCTGAAGGCTCTAGGAAAGAATCCTTCCTCACCTTCTCCTACCTTCTGGCAGTTGCTGGCAAACCTTGGCATTCCTTAGTTTATGGCTACATCACTCCATTTTCTGCCCCTATCTTCACACAGATGTTTTACCTGTTATGTGTCTTCACAGTTTCTCTCTCTCCACATTTCCCTTCTATTAGGTAAGCCCTAATCCCGTATGACAGTATCAACTTGATTACATTTGCAAAGACCCTGTTTCTAAATAAAGTCACATTCACAGGTTCGGAGTGGACATGAATTTTTGGGAGACACTCTTCAAAACAGGGCAGATTTTACTGTCCTCTGTTACATGGTTTGCTATTGGATCCAACAAGATGGATATTATAAGCTAGTTATCTGTGTGACATGGGACTTGTAGGTACTCTGTTTGAAGAGGTTGTTGTCTATTTAAGGTTTTGTTGTTGTTTTTAAAATTTGTTTATTATTAGAGTGTGTGAGTGAGGGCATGATGGGGATGGGGAGCAGAGGAAGAGAGAAACTTCAGCAGACTGCCTGCTGAGTGGGGAACCTGACATGGGGCTTGATCTCATGACCCTGAGATCACAACCTGAGCTGAAACAAAGAGTTTGTTGCTTAACCAACTGTGCCACCCAGGCAGCACCTCCCCGCCTTTTTTTAAACCATTAGCAGTTCTGTGTTATTTGGTAATCTAGAAGTGCACTGATTTTTTTTTTCCTGTTATATTCTGATTTGAATTAATTGAAAGATATTTAGGTGTATTTTTGTCTATTATGATCTGCCATTTGTTTTTCATTTGCTGTAACAAAATACATCACAGCTCTAAAAAATAGCCTTTATTATTTTGTTTAAGTTTGTTTATTTATTTATTTATTTATTTTTAAAGATTTTATTTACTTATTTGCCAGATAGAGATCACAAGTAGGCAGAGAGGCAGGCAGAGAGAGAGAGGAGGAAGCAGGGTCTCCTCTGAGCAGAGAGCCCGATGCAGGGCTTGATTCCAGGACTCTGGGATCATGACCTGAGCTGAAGGCAGAGGCCTTAACCCACTGAGCCACCCAGGTGCCCCAAAATACCCTTTATTATTGAGATGCAATAATTTTGTTGCTCTGAAATACTAGCCTCTGGCTCCTTTCTTACTGCTAAATTATGTTCCTTGCACAGCTTTTAAAAGCTGGGCTTCCTAGGAATCGTAGAATGTATCCCATTATAACAGAATACACTGTATTTTGTATCCAAATAACAAGAAACACAGAAATACTCCAGGCCTCAGTACTGGACTTATGACAAACTTTACATGTAAGTATGAATCATTTTAAAGCATTCTATACTACATTTTACTCCTACTTGGGAGCCATTTTACATATACTTTTTTTATATCTTTATATATTTTATAGGAACATTGTATGTAGAGCAGTTGATGTGTTTGTATTAAAAGCAGTGTGAGGCTTTTTTTTTAAGATTTTTTTTTTTTTTTTGACAGAGATCACAAGTAGGCAGAGAGGCAGGCAGAGAGGGGTGGGGAAGCAGGCTCCCTGCTGATCAGAGAGCCTGATGTGGGGCTTGATCCCAGGACCCTGAAATTCTGACCTGAGCCAAAGGCAGAGGCTTAACCCACTGAGCCACCCAGGTGCCCCAAGGCTTGTTTTTTATTTTAAGTCAAATCTTATTTTATTATTTTTTTTTTAAAGATTTTTTTTTTAATTTATTTATTTGACAGAGAGAGATCACAAGTAGACAGAGAGGCAGGCAGAGAGAGAGTGAGAGGGAAGCAGGCTCCCCGCTGAGCAGAGAGCCCGACGCGGGACTCGATCCCAGGACCCTGAGATCATGACCTGAGCCGAAGGCAGCGGCTTAACCCACTGAGCCACCCAGGCGCCCCTATTTTTTTAAAGATTTTATTTATTTATTTGTCAGAGAGAGAGAGTACACACAAGTAGGCAGAGAGGCAGGCAGAGAGAGAGGAGGAAGCAGGCTCCCCGCCAAGCAAGGAGCCCGATGCGGGACTCGATCCCAGGACCCCAGGATCATGACCTGAGCTGAAGGCAGCGGCCCAACCCACTGAGCCACCCAAGCGTCCCCCCCCTTTTTTTTTTCCTTAAGATTTTATTTATTTATTTGACAGAGATCACAAGTAGTCAGAGAGGCAGGAAGAGAGGGGGGGGGAACCCAATGTGGGCCTCGATTGCAGGACCCTTAGATGATGAGCTGAGCCTAAGGCAGAGGCTTAACCACTGAGCCACCCAGGCGCCCTAAAGTCAAATCTTATTTCCCATATGTTACCTTATATTTACCTCTATTTTTCATTTAGTTTCAGAGAACTTGTACCTTTAGCTTTTAGTGTTAGGACCTTCACATAATTATCACTTTCTAGCTTTTGTTGGCGCAGACCACATTAAGGAGTTTGGACTTCATTTTATGGGTGTGGGCAGATTTTGAAGGATTCTAAGCATGTTCCCTAAATAGATGAGGATTTGGGAAGATTAAAATTTACCTACTTTTGGTAGGTTTGATTAAAATTTGTTTTGTTTGCTTTCATTTTTGCAGGGATCAAAGACATGTGATACGATGGTTTTTAATCATCCTGCTATCAAGAAATTTTTGGAGTCACCATCTAGGTCTTCCTCTCCTGCCAATCAGAGATCAGAGACACCATCAGCCAATCATTCAGAAAGTGATTCTTTATCTCAACATAATGACTTCTTATCTGACAAAGACAATAACAGCAATATGGATATAGAAGAAAGACTCTCAAACAACATGGAACAGAGACCGAGCCGAAATACTGGAAGGGTATAATTTGATGGGTGGGAGGGAAAAGAGAAGGAAACTAGTATTTTTAAAGTATATACGTGTTCTTCCATTTCACCTTCGTAGAAACTCTAGGAAATAAGTTAATTATATCCCTTTTGGAGATGGGGCAACTGAGTCTCAAAGAGTTTACAGTTATATATATCCAAAAGTATCAGAACTGAGAATTAAACTGAATTAAGCTGAGAATTAAACTGAATCAGAACTGGACATGGCACAATCCTAGGTGCCATCCACAT
This sequence comes from Lutra lutra, assembly GCF_902655055.1. Lineage (NCBI taxonomy): Eukaryota > Metazoa > Chordata > Mammalia > Carnivora > Mustelidae > Lutra > Lutra lutra. Next base: position 107,872,453 of record NC_062278.1, read on the forward strand.
TGATAAGAGAGAAACCTTGAAGAATTGGCAATTCTGTGACCTTGTCCAGGGTCTTTCCAGCCTGTCATGTTTGTTCTCTCTCCATAATTTTTGTGAAACTTAAATGCTTTTATAAGGTAATTTATAACTGGGGGAAACTTGACAAATAATAAATAGAATTGAAGACCATTTATTCCTCTTTGATCCTGCCAATTCCTTATTTGAGTTCCCATCTCAAGCTGCTCTGAACTTCTTGGTGTATAATATTTGGCTATAGAGCCCTTATTGGATGATTTTTCTCAGCCAGGTGTTCTGTGATAGAGGAGATATCCAGGCTGCTTTTTGCATATTCAGACATCAAGAATTTGATTTATTGTTTTTTTAAGAGTTTATTTAGGGGTACCTGGGTGGCTCAGTGGGTTAAAGCCTCTGCCTTCAGCTTGGGTCATAATCCCAGAGTCCTGGGATCAAGCCCTGTATCGGGCTCTCGGCTCAGCAGGGAACCTGCTTCCCCCTCTCTCTGCCTGCCTCTCTTCCTACTTGTGACCTCTTATAAATACATAAATAAATAAAATCTTTTAAAAAAATAGTTTAGGGGCGCCTGGGTGGCTCAGTGAGTTAAGCCTCTGCCTTCGGCTCAGGGTCCTGGGATTGAGCCCCGCATCGGGCTTTCTGCTCAGCAAGAAGCCTGCTTCCCCCCCCCTCTCTGCCTGCATCTCTGCCTACCTGTGATCTCTTTCTGTGTTAAATAAGTAAATAAAATCTTTAAAAATAAATAAATAGGGGCGCCTGGGTGGCTCAGTGGGTTAAGCTGCTGCCTTCGGCTCAGGTCATGTTCCCAGGTCCTGGGTTCAAGCCCCACATCGGGCTTTCTGCTCAGCAGGGAGCCTGCTTCCTCCTCTCTCTCTGCCTGCCTCTCTGCCTACTTGTGATTTCTCTCTGTCAAATAAATAAATAAAAATCTTTTAAAAAATAAATAAATAAATAAATAAATAGTTTATTTATATATTTGACAGACAGAGATCACAAGTAGGCAGAGAGGCAGGCAGAGAGAGAGGGGGAAGCAGACTCTCTGCTGAGCCCAGAGCCCGATGCAGGGCTCAATCCCAGGACCCTGAGATCATGACCTGAGCCTAATGCAGAGGCTTAACCCACTGAACCACTCAGGTGCCCCAAGAATTTGATTTATTTTTGATAAAAATTAAATTTAAAAAATTTTCTGGTTACAAATTCATGTGTTCATTGTTGAAAATTTAAACTACAACAAAATAAAAAAGTTATTCATAATTCCACCACCCAAAAATGAAAACTTTTTTTTTTTAAGATTTTATTTATTTATTTGACAGACAGAGATCACAAGTAGGCAGAGAGGCAGGCAGAGAGAGAGGAAGGGAAGCAGGCTCCCCGCTGAGCAGAGAGCCCAGTGCAGGGCTTGATCCCACGACCCTGGGATCATGACCTGAGCCGAAGATAGAAGCTTTAACCCACTGAGCCACCCAGGCGCCCCAAAATGAAAACTCTTAATGTTTGGATTTATTTGTTTATTACCAGTGTTCTTTCTGGACAAGTACTGCTTTTTTTTTTTTTTTTTGGTGGGTTTTTGTGTTTTGTTTTCTTAAGATTCTGTTTTCTTTTTCTTTTCTTTCTTTTTTTTTTTAGATTTTATTTATTTTTGTCGGAGAGAGAAAGAACAAGCAGGCAGAATGGCAGGCAGAGACAGAGAGAAGCAGGCTCCCTGCTGAGCAAGGAGCCCTATGTGGCACTTGATCCCAGGACTCTGGGATCATGACCTGAGCCAAAGGCAGCTGCTTAACTGACTGAGCCACCCAGGCAGGTGTCCCAAGATTTTATTTTTAAGTAATATCTGCACCCAACATGGGGCTGAAATTGATAGCCCCAAGATCAAAAGGTCGCATGTTCTACCAGATAACCCAGCCAGGCACCCCTTTGGGTTTTTTGGTTTTTTTTTGTTTTTCTTTTTGTTTTTTTAATTAAAAAGAATTTAGGCAATACTGGTTATAGGAGTTAGAAACTTACCATCTTATATGTAATATACATGCTCATATTTATGTAACATACGTTTAGTACTTACTGTATACTAGGCACTTCTTTGGGAACTGTACAAAACAAATATGTGAGATTATCCTTATTTTTAAATTTTTTTTAGAGAAAGTGGTGGGGGAGTTGCAGAGGGAGAGGGAGAGAGAGAATCTTAAGGAGGCTCTACACTCAGTACGGAGTCCCCCTCAGGGCTCAATCCCAGGACCCTGAGATCATGACCTGAGCTGAAATCAAGAGTCAGATGCTTAACCAACTGAGCCACCCAGGCACCCTAGGTTTTTAAAAAATTTTTAAGTAACCTCTATACCCACGATGGGGCTCAAACTCACAGTCCAGAGATCAACTATCACATGCTCCACTGACTGAGTCAGCCACGTGCTCCTGTTATCCTTATTTTATAGATGAGGAAATTGAGACAGAGAAGAAGTTAAGTAATTACACAAAACTTCACATCTAGTCAATGGAAGAGCCAAGATTTAAACCCTGGCAGTCTATCTGCATAGTCAAACTTTAGTCGTTTGTCTATGTTACTTCTCACTGAAAAATTCTTAATAAATACAGAAGGTTGAAAAGAAAGTAAATTCCATTGACCCCTCTCCCCATTCCCATTTCCCAGAGGTAACCATTGTAATAGTTTCTTGTATATCCTTCCATATCCTATTTGCATAAACAGCACAAGGGTGTCTGTTAAAAACAGATACATACACATGGAGTTATAGTGAACAAATATTTTTTGCAAACAAATGCAAAAGATACAGTAAAATTACTTTTATGCTCTGAGAGGTACCACAAAACCAGAGAATTTTGTAATGAATAAAAAAAATCTGAGTTGCTCCAATCATACCATGATTTTGTGGTTTCTGCCCATTGGATATTGTCCAAATTGAAAGTGAAAATTGATTATGATTTCTTTCAGGACACCGCTAGTATTACTGCCTCTCATAAAACAGAGCAGCGGAATGCTGATCTCACAGGAGATGAGACTTCACGACTTTTTGTAAAGAAAACAATAGTAGTGGGCAATGTGTCCAAGTGAGTATCCAGTTGAATTCTTTCACTTTCAGTTATCCATTTATGTTAATATTCTGGCTTACTTTTATTATTGTAGTATACTGTAGGATGAGGCCTTAGGATTTTTTCCCTTAAACTCTTAGTTGTTTTAAAAGTAAACTTGAGGTCCAGAGACTTGAAACTGCCTCAGTATGTCTGCTAATCTTTGACATAGAATAAAATTGTGCTTGGTAAACATTTCTGAGACATGAGCTTTTATACAAATGGGGTATTTTTTTTTTTAAGATTTTATTTTTAAATAATCCCTGTATCCAAAGTGGGGCTGGAACTCACAACCCTAAAATCAAGAGTTGCACACTCCACAGGCTTAGCCAGCCAGGTGCCCCATTTACAAATGGTATATTTTATCAAGCATATTATTTTGGATAAGTTATAAGAACTTTAAACTTTCTGACCTAGGTCTATCCTTGGGGGCCTTAGCTAATTGCTAAAAAATGTTTGTTGTTCAAATTGAAATGTTTTAAATTTTTAACAGAAAGTTACAGAGCATGTCTTGAAGACAGAATTTCTCCAAGCTGAAGGACTAGCTCTTTAACAATATGATTTCATGGTGTCTTGTGGGAGTGCCGTCCTTTTGCCAACTATTTAGAAATGGATAAAGACATAAATCCTCAAATAGAATAAGAATGTTATTTTCTCACAAAGTCTTTACCTTTCTTTTCCCTCATTAGGCGTATTTTCTCTATGCTCTCTTGTCATCTTTTTCATATTATATCATCATTTCCTATTTCTATGTATTTTTCCCAAATCACTGGAATTTCTTTAGGGTAGAAAGTATGTCTTGTTTGTTTTATATCATACAGTAGTTGGTATTCACTAAATATTTGATTGTTGAATAAGTTGATTTATGAAAATTGTAATTATACTCAGTTATTGAAAATAAAGGATTCAGGCAGACAGTAATTATTTGGGAGGAAAAATCAGGTTGGGGGGAAATCTTCCAACCCCCAGTTAATGGACCACAAATTAAAAACTTTAAAAAAAGAACATTTTAAAACTTTGGGATAATAAAAGCAAAGATTTCTAATCGTCTGTGTGATAGTTTTAAAATGGAAGCATAAGGGGCGCCTGGGTGGCTCAGTGGGTTGGGCCGCTGCCTTCGGCTCGGGTCATGATCTCAGGGTCCTGGGATCGAGTCCCACATCGGGCTCTCTGCTCGGCGGGAAGCCTGCTTCCCTCTCTCTCTCTCTCTCTCTGCCTTCCTCTCCGTCTACTTGTGATCTCTCTCTGTCGAATAAATAAATAAAATTAAAAAAAAATAAATAAAATGGAAGCATAAAATAAGATTAAGGCAGTTAGATTTCTATTTATAGATTATTATAGAATTAGCATGCCTTTAGCTAGACTCTGAGACCATGTGAAGTGTTAAGAGTTGGCATCTTAACAATAATGCAAGACCAGTCAGCTCAGAAAGTCCAAAACTGGATACGTAGATGGACCCACCAGAAGACTGGGGAGAAATTATCATTGACATTTTCGAACAATTACACTTAATTTGTAGGTGTTTGGGTTTTTTCAAGACCAGCTACAACTAAAATAATGGTTCATCATGAACCAACTGATTCACCTAGGCAACCCTAGACATTGAGATTTAAACTTAAAAAGTAGTTTAAGAGGAGGGGCGCCTGGGTGGCTCAGTGAGTTGGGCCTCTGCCTTCAGCTCAGGTCATGATCTCAGGGTCCTGGGATCGAGCCCCGCATTGGTCTCTCTGCACGGCAGGAAGCCTGCTTCCTCCTGCCTCTCTGCCTGCTTGTGATCTCTCTCTCTCTCTCTCTCTCTCTGTGTCAAATAAATAAATAAATAAAATCTTTAAAAAAAAAAAGTAAGAGGAAGATAGGGAAATTGAATGAAAAAAAGGGGGAGGATCCCTGATTCCAAAAGAAGGCAAGCAGGGACAGGGGAAGGGATGTGAAAAAGAGAAAGAACAAGACAAATAATATAAAATAACTTAGTAACAAATCTAAATTTATCAATAATTATAAAAATTGCCTAGGGATTTAGTTAGCTATTTAAAAGATAGAAATTGGGTGCCTGGGTGTCTCAGTTGTTAAGTGGCTGCCTTCGGCTCAGGTCATAATCCCAGTGTCCTGGGATCGAGTCCTGCATCAGGCTCCTTGCTCAGCGGGGAGTCTGCTTCTCCCTCTCCCACTCCACCTGCTTGTGTTCCCGCTCAAAATACTTGTATGAATGTAAAAGATCTGAACTTCAGTTAATAAAGTTGATCTAATATATACATATAGACTAGTACATGTAATAGTTGAAGCATTTTTTAAAAAGATATTATTTATTTGAAAGAGTAAGAGCAAGAGCAAGTGGGGGGAGGAGCAGAAAGAGAGGCTGAAGCAGATTCTGTGCTGAGTGCAGAGCCCAGCGTGGGACCCATGACACAGAGATCATGACCTGAGTTGGATGCTTAACTGACTGAGCCTCCCAGGTGCCCCTAGTTAAACATTTTTAAGCACTTAAGGAACGTTTATGAAAATGGACTACACAATAGGCCATAAAGTAAGCTTCGAGGACTACACACTACTTTTTTTTTTTTTTAAGATTTTATTGTTAAGCCATCTCTGCACCCAGCTTGGAGCTTGAACCCACAACCCCGAGATAAGAGTCACATGCTCCACTGATTCAGCAAGCCAGGTGCTCGCAGACTACATTTTGGTTTTGTTTTGTTTTTTTGAAGATTTATTTATTTATTTGACAGAGTGCACTTGAGTGCGTGAGGGAGGGGCAGAGGGAAAGAGAATCTCAAGCCAACTTTGCGCTAAGCCCGGAGCCTGACCTGAGACCAGGACCCAAAACCAAAGCTGGAAGCTCAACTGATGGTGTGACCCAGGCCCCCCCAACCAGACTACTTTTTTGACTGTTGTTACAGTATAGTTAATTGGTAACAGTAGGAAAACTAGGAAACTTTTTCTTTTTTTTTAAAGGTTTTATTTATTTGAGAGAGACAGAGAGGGTACAAGTTGGGGGTCGGGCAGAGAAAGAGGGAGAAGCAGACAATGTGGGGCTCATTTCCAGGATCCTGAGATCATGACCAAAGCTAAGGTCAGACACTTAACTCAAAGAACTACCCAGGTGCCCCTAGAAAACTTTATGTCTAGAAATTCAAACTACTTCTAAACACATAAGTTAATGAAAAATCACATTTAAATATCCAAAATAAATAATAAAAATTTGTCAGATAACACTAAAGGGATATTTAAAAGGAAATATTTACAGTAGAAGAAAATGGAGTAGAAGAAAAGTTTAAAATTAGTGAACTAAACATCTCATTTAGACAATGCAGTAGGAGAAGCAAAGAAATTAGGGGAAAAAGTATACACAAACCTAGTGAAACTAAGGAGAAGAGAAAGAAGACAAAAATATTAGAAATGAAAAAGGGCATAGCTACAGATGCTGTACTATTAAAGACATAAATAATGAACACCCAGGGCACCGGGGTGGCTCAGTGGGTTAAGCCTCTGCCTTCGGCCCAGGTCATGATCTCAGGGTCCTAGGATCGAGCCCCACATCGGGCTTTCTGCTCAGCAGGGAGCCTGCTCCTCCCCCGCCACCTGCCTCTCTGCCTACTTATGATCTCTGTCAAATAAATAAAATCTTTAAAAAAAAATAATGAATACCTTTATGCCAATGGAAAATTTAGGTGAAATGGAGAGTTCCTAGAAAAATACAACTTAGGACTTAGGAAAAACCTTGAAGAGTCTTTGAACTACTAAGTTTAATTACTGATTTTAAAACATTGCCATCACAAAAGCAAACCAAACTACTAGGCTTAGATTGCTTTACAGGCTGAGTGAGCATATAATTTCAGTTGTTTACGAAATTTTCTGGGGAGGGAAGTCTGGCTGGCTTAGTTAGTAGAGATTCTTGATCTGAGGGTCATGAGTTTGAGCCCCACATTGGGAGTGTAGAGATTACTTAAAATACAAAAAAAAGTAACCAAAACCCCCCAGATCTTCTGGGGAAAAAGAAACAACTCTTGTCAGTTTATGTTATGAGAGTAGCCTAACTTTTTTAATAAGGCCAAACAGTTTGTAAGAAAAGGAAAACTGTAGGATATTCACAGTTATGAATATAAGTGCAGAAATACTGAACAAAATCATTAGGAAACAGAATTCATTAAATACAGAAATGATAATACTTCATGATCAAGACATGCAAGTTTGGATTAACATTTGAAATCAATATAATTTGGCCCACTGCATTAGTAAGGGTAAGCATAGACATAGGTAAACATAGAGGGCCATGACCGTATTTTCCAACAGAATGTGATAAGGAGGTCTCATGAAATAAAGGGAGAGCTAAAGATACTAGTTTTACTATGGTCAGGACTGAAGGGAATGGTTTGTTTTTGCTTTTAAAATGTGAGTGACCAGTTGTAACCTTCCTGGCAGCAATGGGTAAGAACCAGAAGAGTTCAGGGTTCTAACACCCTGAAAGCTGAGTGAAATCAACACAAAGGCTAGAGCATCCCTAACCCAGTAATATGCCAGTTCATTTCTATCTCATGTATCAGCTTGGAAAAGCAAGGTTGATTTTTTTTTTTAATTGCATGGTGGTAATCAGAAAATAAACTTTAAGGGAATGTTCCTTAGACCAGGAAAAAAAAAAGTTTAAAAGAAAAAGATTAACTGCAAAGACTCACTTTGCTTGGTTAGGTGATAGAGCTGTTAAATCTTGGTGGGATTCAATTTTTTAAGAAAAAGTTTTTTTAGGGGAGTGGGGATATAACCTTCCAGTTATGGAATGAAGAAGTCATGGGGATGAAAGGTCCAGTATAGGGAATATTTTAGTCACTGGTATTGTAGTAGCATATGGGAACAGATAGGGTGAGCGTAGCATAATGTATTGTTGAATCATTGTATTGTACACCTGAAACTAATGTAACATTGTATCAACTGTACTTCAGTTAAAAAAAATATTCAGCCTTATTGACATATAATTGACAAAAGATTTAAAGTGTATATTATGATTTGATGCATGTATGCATTTTGAAGGGATTCCTGCCATCAAGTTAATTTAACAACACATCCCTTATCAACTTTCTTTATTCAGATTTTTTTTTAAGGATTTTTTTTTTAAAGATTTTTAAATTTTATTTATTTGACAGACAGAGATCACAAGTAGGCAGAGAGGCAGGCAGAGAGAGGGGAAGGGAAGGAGGCTCCCCGCTGAGCAGAGAGCCTGATATGGGGCTCAATCCCAGGACCGTGGGATCATGACCTGAGCCGAAGGCAGAGGCTTTAACCCACTGAGCCACCCAGGTGCCCCTCAGATTTTATTTTTTAATAATCTCTACACCAAGTGTGGGCCTTGAACTCACAACCCTGAGATCAAGAGTCTTAAGCTCCATCTATTGAGCCAGCCAGGCACCCTCTCGTGTGTGTGTGTGTGTGTGAACATTTAAGTTCTATTTTCTCAGCGAATTTTATTCCCTATATTAGTCACCAATTATACATTAGATCCTTAGACCTTATCATCTCAAAGCTGAAAGTTTATACCCTTTTTTTTTTTAAAGATTTTATTTATTTATTTGACAGAGAGAGATCACAAGCAGGCAGAGAGGCAGGCAGAGAGACAGGAGGAAGCAGGCTCCCTGCTGAGCAGAGAGCCCGATGCGGGACTCGATCCCAGGACTCCGAGATCATGACCTGAGCCGAAGGCAGCGGCTTAACCCACTGAGTCACCCAGGCGCCCAGTTTATACCCTTTTACCAACTTCTCTCTGTTTCCCCTACCTCCAGCCTCTGGTAACTTTTTCTGCTGTGTTTCTATGAGTTTGACTTTTTTTTTTTTTACATTTCGTATATAAGTGATACCATGTAGTATTTGTCTTTCTCTGTCTGGCTTATTCCACTTAGCATAATGCCCTCCACGATCATCCATGTTCTCACCAAAGCCAGAATTGCCTTCTTATGGCTGAAGAATAGTCCATTATACACACACACACACACACACACACACACACACTCAGTTGACCTTTGAGGAATCTTGAGCAATTCGAGGGTAGGGGCACCAACCTTCTGCACAGTTAAAAATCCATGTATAAGGGCACATGGGTGGCTCAGTTGGTTAAGCATCCAACTCCTTTTTTTAGATTTATTTATTTAAGAAATAGGGGAGGGGGAGGGGCAGAGGCAGAGGGAGAGGGAGAGAGAGAATACTCAAGCAGACTCCCCACTGAGCATGGAGCCCGATGCAAGGCTCAATCCCAGGACCCCAAGATCATGACCTGAGCTGAGATCAAAAGACAGACACTTGGGGTGCCTGGGTGGCTCAGTGGGTCAAAGCCTCTGCTTTCATTTCAGGTCATGATCTTGGGGTCCTGGGATCAAGCCCCACATTGGGCTCTCTGCTCAGCAGGGAGCCTGCTTCCCCCCCACCCTTGCCTCTCTGCCTACTTGTGATCTCTGTTTATCAAATAAATAAAATCTTAAAAAAAAAAAAAAAGACACTTAACTGACTGAGCCATCAGGCACCCCAGCATCCAACTCGTGATTTTGGCTCAGGTCATAATCTCAAAGATGCTAGTTTGAGCACCTGAGCATTGAGCATGGAGCCTGCTTAAGACTCTCTCTCTCCCTCTCCCTTTGTGGCTCCCCTCATCCCCCACTCACTTGTGCACTCATTCTCTTTCTAAATTAAAAAAAAAAAAATCCATGTGTAACTTTTGACTCCCTAGAACCTTAACTACTAATAGCCTACTGTTGACTGAAAGCCTTACTGATAACATTAACAGTTGATTAATACATACTTTTTATGTCACATGTATTATATAATGTATTCTTACAATAAAGTAAGCTAGAGAAAAGAAAATACTACTAAGAAAATCATAATGGGGGCTCCTGCTGGCTTAGTCTGTAGAACATACTACTTTTGATCTCAGGATTGTGAGGTCAAGCCCCACACTGGGTGTAGAGCTTGCTTAAAAAAACAACAACAACAACAAACAAACAAAAAACCAGAAAAAAGAAAAAAATCATAAGGAAAAGAAAATACATTTACGGTATTATAAAAAAAATTACACATAAGTGGATCTGCACAGTTCAATCCCATGATGTGCAAGGGTCAGCTGTATATGTATGTATATATATCTTGATCCATTCATGCCTTTATTCATTTATCTATTATGGATGTATAGGTTTCCATATTTTGGCTATTATAAATAATGCTGCTGTGAGCATGGGAGTGCAGATAGCACTTTGATAACCCATTTTCATTTTCTTTGCATATGTACACAGCAGTGGGCTAGTTCTGTTTTAATTTTTTAGGAACATCTTGTTTTCCATAGTAGTTGCACCAATTTATGTCCTCATTATGTTCTCATTGCCTTTGCTTTTGGTGTCAAATCCAAAAAATCATTTCCCAGACCAGTGTCATGGAGCTTACTTATGTTTTCTTCTAGGAGTTTTATGGTTTCAAGTCATTCATCTGTTTTGAGTTGATTTTTGTGTGTGGTGTAGGATAAGTGTCTATTTTCATTCTTTTGCACATAACTCTCCAGTTTTCCCAACACCGTTTAGGAGACCATCCTTTTCCTATTGTATATCTTAGCTCCTTTGTCATAAATTAATTGATCATATATGCATGGGTTTATTTCTGTGCTGTCTTCTGTTCTGTTGATCTGTGCGTCTGTTTTTATGGCAATACCATACTGTTTTATTACAGTAGCTTTGTAATATAGTTTGAAATCAGGAAGTATGATGCCTCCTGTTTTGTTTTGTTTTGTTTTCCCTAAAAAAAGAGGTTCTTTGGAAGACTTTTATGATTCCACACAGATTTTTTTTTTTAAAGATTACTTATTTATTTATTTGACAGAGATCACAAGTAGGCAGAGCAGCAGGCAGAGAAAGAGGGAGAAGCAGGCTCCCCACTGAGCAGAGAACCCGATGTGGGGCTCGATCCCAAGACCTGGGGACCATGACCTGAGCCGAAGGCAGAGGCTTAACCCTCTGAGCCACCCAGGCGCCCCTCCACACAGATTTTATGATTTTTTCTTCTATGAAAAATGCTATTAGGATTTTGATAAGGATTAAACTAAATCTATAGATTGATTTGGGTAGTATGGCCATTTTAACAATAATAATTCTTCTAGTCCATGAGCTTGGAATATCTTTTTATTTATTTGTGTCTTCTGCAGTTTCTTTCATCAGTATCTTAGAGTTTTCAGTGTGCCAGTCTTCCACTTCCTTAGTTAAATTTATTCCTAAATATGTTACTATTTTTGGTGCAGTTATAAATGGGATTATTTTCTTGATTTTCTTTCTGATAGTTGTTAGTGTTAGAAACACAATTGATTTTTTATGTTGACTATATATCATGCACCTTTACTGAATTTATTAGTTTTATCTTATTTTCATTTACTTATTTTTTAAAGATTTTATTTGTTTGAGAGAAAGTGGGGGGAGGGGGGCTGGGGGGGGCAAGGGACAAGCAGACCCCCTGCTGAGAGCAGAGCCCGATGCAGAGCTTGATTTCAGGACCATGAGATCATGACCTGAGCCCAAATTGAGAGTCAGACACTTAACCAACTGAGCCACCCAAACACTCCTGTTTATTAGTTTTAACTGTTTTGGGGTGGAGTCTTTAGGATTTTCTGTATATAATATCACATTATGTTCAAATAGAGACAGTGTTCTTCTTCCTTTGCAATTTGGCTAGAATTTCCAGTACTATGTTGAATAAAAGTGGAGACAGTGAGTATCCTTGTCTTGTTCTTGATCTTAGAGGAAAAGCTTTTAGTTTTTCACCATTATGTTAGATGTAGGCTTGTCATATATGGCCTTTATTATTTTGAAGTGTACCCAGTTTGTTGAGAGTTGTTATCAAGAATAGATGCTGAATTGCGTCAAGTATTTTTTCTGCATCTGTTGAAATGATCATATGATTTTTATCTTTCACTTTATTAGTGTATATCATACTGATTAATTTGCAGATATTGAACCATCCTTGCATCCCTGGTAACTACCACTTGGTCATCATGTGTGATCCTTTTTTAATGTACTGTTGAATTCTATTCGCTGATATTTTGTTGGGGATTTTTACATGTATATTTTTCAGGGATATTGGCTTGTAATTTTCTTATAGTGTTATTGTCTGGCTTTGGGGTCAGGGTAATGCTAGCTTTGTAAAATGAACTTATAAGTGTTCCCTCGTATTTTGTGGAAAAGTTTGAGGAAGATTTGTATCAATTCTTCATATATTTAGTAGAAACCATCCTTTCTGATTGTTTCTGATCACATCAGGTGAAATGTATGCCATCTGATCCTGGAATTTCCTTAGTTGGGAGGTCTTTGATTACTGATTCAGTCTCCTTACTAGTAGTTGTTCTGTTCACATTTTCTGTCTTTATGAGTCAGTCATGATAGTACGTATGTTTCTAGGAATTTATCCATTTCTTCTAGGTTGTTCACTTTGTCGGCAAATAATTTTTCATAGTTATTTTCTTAAACATTTTACTTATCTATTTTTAAGATTTTATTTTATTTTAATTTTTTTTAAAGATTTTATTTATTTGACAGATAGAGATCACAAGCAGGCGGAGAGGCAGGCAGAGAGAGAGAGGAAGAAGCAGGCTCCCTGCTGAGCAGAGAGCCCGATGTGGGGCTCGATCCCAGGACCCTGGGATCATGACCCGCACCGAAAGCAGAGGCTTTAACCCACTGAGCCACCCAGGCACCCCTAAGATTTAATTTTTAAGTAATCTCTGCACCCAGTGTGGTACTCAAACTCACAATCCTGAGATAAAGAATCACATGTTTTTACTGACTGAGTCCACCGCGTGCCCCTATAATTGTTCATAGTTTTATGATACTTTGTATTTGTGTGATGTTAGTTGTAATGTGTCCTCTTTTTAAAATAATTGTATTATTTGGGTCCTTCTCTTTTTTTCCTTGTTAAGTCAAGGCAGAGGTTTGTCTGTTTTATCTTTTTAACAAAACAGCTCTTTAGTCTTTAATCTTTTCTCTGGGCTTTTTGTCTATACTTTCACTTTCATCTTTGTTATTTCCTTTTCTCTACTAATTTTGGGCTTAGTTCTTTTTCTACTCCCTTGTGGTGTAAAGTTAGATTGAAATTTTTCTTAATATAGGCATTTATTGCTATGAATTTCCTCCATAAAACCTTTTGCTTCATCCTTAAGTTTTGGTATGTTGTATTTCCATTTTCACGTATCTTTTTTTCATTTTCACTTGTCATGAGATTTTTTTAATTTCTCTTTGATTTCATCTTTGACTCATTGGTTGTTTATTAGTGTGTTGCTTGATCTTCACATATTTGTGAATCCCCAGTTGTTTTCTTGTAACTGATTTTTAATCTTGTTTTAAGTAGGAGTTAATTGTTTTGTTAGGGTTTGAAGGAAAAAAGAATTCAAGTTACTTTCTTTTTTCTCCTTTAGGTATATACCTCCTGATAAGAGAGAAGAAAATGACCAGTCAACCCACAAGTGGATGGTATATGTCCGAGGGTCTCGTAGAGAACCCAGCATTAATCATTTTGTCAAGAAAGTTTGGTTCTTTCTTCATCCCAGCTATAAGCCAAATGACCTTGTGGAGGTTAGGTAAGCACAGTTGAGTTATTTAATTTAAAAAGTACAGCTTTACTGAAGTGGAAGAAGAGTGATTTAACTTGATAACATTCCCTTTAATTATTATATTATTAATAATTTACTTAGCTTTGGCTTTTAGTCACAATAGAGTTTTTTAAAATTAATTTTTTTAATCTTTTTATAAACACATAATGTATTTTTATCCCCAGGGGTACAGGTCTGTGAATTGCCAGGTTTACACATTTCACAGTACTCACCATAGCACATACCCTCCCCAATGTCCATAACCCCACCACCCACTTCCTACCCCCCTCCCCCTGCATCACAATAGAGTTTTAACTATGGTTCCCTCTTACAGATTATTGTCTCCCTGAAAAGGCAGTATCTTCCTGTCAGAATTATATTAATGGAGTTTTTTCCCCCTGGAAAGAACTGAATTTATATAGATACAGATAAATATAAAAGTGTTCCTATTTTTTATAAATATCAGAATATAGTAGAATTAAACATAGGATTCTGACATTACAGAAGTATTCAATTTTGGAAGTTCCCCATGATCTCATCCTCTCAGAAGTAACCCCAGTGATATTTTTCCTACATATATTTACCTAGTATAGTTGCTGTTTGTTGTTGTTGGTATTATTATTTCACAAAGATGGAATTATTATATATATATGCTGTTCCGAAATTTGTTTCATTTAGGTGTATTCTTTTTTTTTTTTTTAATTATTTATTTTAAAGAGAGAGTGGGAGTGTGTGTGACTGGGGTGGGGGGCAAAGGGAGGGGAGAGAGAGAATCCCTAAGCAGACTCCCCACTGAGCATGGAACTCAAAGCAGAGTTTAACGCCAAGACCCTGAGACCATAACCTGGAGCCAAAATCAAGAGTCAGATGCTTAACCAACTGAGCCACTCAGGTACCCCTATTTTATTTATTTGAGAGAAAGAAAGATCATGTGTGTGTGATAGTGGGGGAAGGGGCAGAAGGAGAGCATCTCAAGAAGACCCCACACCGAACTTGGAGTTCAATGCAGGGCTCAGTCTCATGACCAATGAGGTCATGACCTTTGCCATCCAGGCACCCCTTATGTGTATTCTTTATATCTTTATATGAGGTTACTTTTCACATACACATTCATTGTGTGATTGTATTGTAGAAGTGGTTTTGGTTTATTATCAGTGAAATTTCCTATATCCTCAGCTCTCTTCAGAATGTTCCCTCTACTCCTGACTCAAATAAAACATGGCTATCTTCTGAGAACACTGCTTCTGAGAACAGCTTTCAAGGGCAGTTGTTTTTTCCTCTAATACCATGTGCCATTGGGTTGGGGGTGGAGGGTGGTGGGTGGGTGTGTCTTCCTTGCACATATTTGTGGCTTCTAGACCTTCTTTTTCCTTTTTCTGTCTAAAAACCTTCAGCTCTTTTGGAGCATTGTATGATCCTTCTTGTTGCAGACATCTACTAATTTCCCAGTTACTTCCCTCTTTCAAAAACAGTTTTAGCACCTATTGTCCTAATGTTTCCTCTTGATGTCATTCTTAAGGACTTTGACGTGGATGTAGACAACTCACTGAGAACTCTAATTTCTCAGTTCACTGATTTCCTCACTTTTATAATGAGGTTATTATGGTAATGATACACCGTGAAATCTAAGCTAAGGAGAGAAGGAAATTATGTAAAGAGAAGAGAGAGGTAATGAAAATTGGTGTGGGTAATAAGTGGAATTCCCAGTGGGTCAGAGGATAGTTGGATTAGGGATGGAGCTGGAAAGATGGGAATTGATAGGTGGTCAGAAAGTGACATACTAGGAAATAGGATTTTTTTATCTTCTTGTGGATGACAGTTGTCCCAATATCAATTTATCAGTTGATCCATCTTTTTCTTGTATTCAGTGTACACTAAAGTTCCATATAAGTATGGATCAAATGCTAGGCTCTCTTAATATTTGTTTATGTACCAGTATTATGCTATTTAAATTATTTGCTTTATAGCATTTTCTCTTTGGTAGGGTTATTCCTTTGATGATTATTACTATTATTTTAAGAATCTTTTCTTGGCCATTCCTGAGCATACATGTTGTTCCAGATTACTTTAGAATCCAAGTGTCAAGTTATGGATTAAAATTACATTGAATTAATGATTTTCACATATTTTATGAAATTGCATCTTTCTATCTCCTGTCTACCCTAGGGAATGAATCAGTATAGTGGTTTTCAATGCAAATCAGATTTTTTTTCCTTTTAGTGTTCATAAAACTTACTTCATTGTCTTGACATATTTCACTGGGTGGAACCTCAGAAAATTGTTTGATACATTGTTTTATTCTAATAGTAGAGTTTAATTGATAAAAGGGCAATTTCATTTTTAGGCTCTCAAACATGAGTGTTGAAAAAACCACGTCTTTAGTATTCTGTGGTTTTTTGTTCTTGGTCATTGATACATTTCACCTGATGTGAAGAATCCAGAAATAAAGAAGTCTGTTTGGGGCTGGCAGTCCTATTTCTGTGTGAAATACGTGTATCTTTTTGAAGTTTAACATTTCCGTAGGTGATGTCTATTGGTAAGTCTTAGATTCCTTTTTTGCTTCCAAAAATAAAGTTAGGGGGAAATTTCCTGTTAAAAGCATTGTTCCTTTTTCCTGGCCTTTATACTGTTTGTCTTCTCTGGCAGCAGTCTTTCCTGTTCATTCACTAGAGTTTAACCAAAGTACAGAGACTGAGGAACACAGCTGATTTGCCATATCCATTTTAAGAGAAATCCAATATACAAATAGTATAATTGATGCATATTGCAGAATGAATTTAGGCTCTCTACTTCACTGGAATTTAATGACCAGAAATGTCATCAGAAGAGCTGTAATTCTTTTAAAGTTCACCATGCCTCTAGGCTCCGCTGTGTCCATTTCAAACTGCTGTCTCAGGTAGACCTTCTCATTTGACCCCAAGCCTGTTCTTTAATTTCTGTCTGAAACTATCCCAGCATCATGGTTACTTCTCTTACTAACTCAGCCAGTGTTGAGCTGGTTTCTCCCGTCCAGGGTGCTCTGGTTTGCTTTGCTTTCTTTTCTCTCTGGTTGATAACATAGCTATTGCTTTTTCTTCCTTCCAGGCCACTCTCACACTCAGAGATTTTTCCTGTGTTGAGCCCTTCTGGTAGCTTCCTGCTCTGTTCTTGGTAATTCAGATCTGTTAGATTTCTCTCAGGTTGTGTTCTTGGACTTTGTCTTTACTGAATTCATGTCTCTTCTTAGTTTTGCAAAAACACATCCCGCTGAATGTTCCTTTCTCCCTGCCATCTTGGCATCTTTTCTCATTTTAGTGATTCCAAGCCACTGATTCATAATGAACATTTTCATTTTAAAGCATTCTCTCTCCCCTTTAACTTAAACCATATTATTTTTGAGTACATGACGTTCTCTCAGTTAAATTTAAAATGTTTTTATTATGGGGCGCCTGGGTGGCTCAGTGGGTTAAGCCTCTGCCTTCTGCTCAGGTCATGATCCCAGGGTCCTGGGATCGAGCCCCGCATCAGGCTCTCTGCTCAGCGGGGAGCCTGCTTCCCCCTCTCTCTGCCTGCTGCTCTGCCTACTTGTGATCTCTGTCTGTCAAATAAATAAATAAAATCTTTAAAAAATAAATAAATAAAAAATAAAATAAAATGTTTTTATTATGGAAAATTCCAAACATACTCTGAAGTAGAGTATCTTGAACCCTCCTATACCAAACATCATTAACAATTTGCTTGTCTTTTTTTCATCAACTTTCCTTTTTCTTCCCTTCACAAATTATGTTTTGACTGAAAATTCTCCAGTCCAGTTAGCATTCACACACATTCCTCCTCTATCCACTAAAATCGTCATCACTGTGTGAGGAAGATCATATGGTGAACATATGTTTTTTTAAGTCCTGTTAGCAGATAGTTCCAAATAAATTGTCACTTTCAGATTGAGCATTTGTGATTTATTCTGTTTTTGCCAGAGTGAGGGAATAAATATGGGTGTCTGGGGTAGGGAACATATACCTCACAGCCTGTGTCTGTC
The DNA here is from genome assembly GCF_902655055.1 of Lutra lutra. Lineage (NCBI taxonomy): Eukaryota > Metazoa > Chordata > Mammalia > Carnivora > Mustelidae > Lutra > Lutra lutra. The sequence goes on from NC_062278.1 coordinate 107,890,152, forward strand.
AAGTAGTCAAGGATTCTGGCTTCTAATATGTAGCAGCCATCAAATCACCTTAGTTCCCTGCCTGTGAAAATGAGGACATTGGATTATATACTACATGTCTCTTAGCCCTAAGTGTTCAGTAACTGAAAGCTTAATGTAGGTTTGAGTTGAATTTTTCTTTTCAGCATTTCAGTAAAATTCAGCATTTATTGATTGAGCTTCAAATGAGAAAATGTAAATTATTGTCAGAGGCTGTGAATCTCTAACTTACCCAGTATGAGAAAACATTTCCTCTCTAGAGCGTGACTATGGCTTAATGTGTTAATGTATGCTTTTCCCTAGAGAGCCTCCTTTTCACCTGACCAGAAGAGGCTGGGGTGAGTTTCCTGTCAGAGTTCAAGTTCATTTTAAGGACAGCCAGAACAAGCGGATAGATATCATACATAATCTGAAGGTAACAACGTGTTGCTCCCCTGAAATGAAGTACCTCTTTTTACCTGGTTACTTAAAGCCATTGGTTAGGACTCCTGAGAGAAGTGGCCAAGGACAGTGGAAGCAGGATTAATGTTTTTGATTGTGTTATGCAGGCTACTGCAACACCCCTTTGTTCTCTGAAGGTTGGCGGAAGGGTTGCATTATAGTAGAATGTATATTCTTTAAAAAGATGAACTGGCCAGATTATCAGAAGACTTGAATCTCTGATCAGAGCTCACTGTTACTGTGTTACCTGGGATTAAGTGACTGAACTCCTAAAAACAAAATGTGTTTACTTTTCTGTAAAATGGTGCAAATTATACACCTCATCTGTTTATCTTATAAGGATATGGGTATGTTTAACTTGTAAGGATAAAGACAGAAGTGAACATGTTTTAGGAAATTGAAAGTACTGTACAAAGTTGTCATTCTTTTGATTTGTATTTTAAGAAATTTTTCATTGACATAGCCTCGTGGTTTATTATGCAGGCATTATAATTTATATTTTATGAAGTGTTTTCTATACATAGGGAAAAAGTACCAATCATAGTAAATGAAAAGTGCAGAGTACCAAACTTCATATAGTATGAAGTTAACTGTGATTTATTGGAGTAATCGAAGTAATGACATTGTGGGCAATTTCTCCTGCCCTTATTGTCTGTTGCTTTTTTTTTTTTTTTCTTCTAATTTTGTATAATAAACTTGTTCAACTTTTATAATTGAAGGACCATTTTTAAAATGTTTTCCTAGTCCCTTTCTATATAGCCTCTTGTAGATTTTCTCTGTAAAGCTATATTTCTAATATTAAACTTATCCCCAAAACACCCTTATTTTGTGGTTTACCACATTGTTCCCATTAGTGGCTCACAAAATTGAACTAAATGAATCTCAGTACATCTGCAGAATTCCCATTTTGTTCCCTTTGTTGTGCCAATACAACCTTTTCAACCTTAAGGCTGAAATTTGCCCTCCATTGGTGATAGATAGCACTGTTTAACTTTGTGTTGAAGTTATTTTTTTAGAGATTACTCTAAGATTAGATTGCTTTATGACCTCAGAAAAAAACGGGAACAAAATAAAGAATATGCGGCCACTTTGTTCAGAGGGGCAGGATACGGTCCCACTTAATTAGAGGAAGGTCTAAAATAGTTTGCTTTCCTTTTATCTTATTTTAAGCACTGCACATACCATCTTCTATCACACTACACCCAGCCCTAATTTCTAAAATAAAAGGAATTTTTTACATAGCTCTCATACTGTTATATTGTCTGTATCACTTAGAGTTGCTGGTGGAAGATTGAGACATAATTTTTTTATGTTTTTAAACATTTTTGGACATTTTAAACATTTTTTTTTAAAGATTTTATTTATTTATTTGACAGAGAGAGATCACAAGCAGATGGAGAGGCAGGCAGAGAGAGAGAGAGAGGGAAGCAGGATCTCTGCCGAGCAGAGAACCCGATGCGGGACTCGATCCCAGGACCCTGAGATCATGACCTGAGCCGAAGGCAGCGGCTTAACCCACTGAGCCACCCAGGCGCCCCATTTTAAACATTTTTAAAGTTTTATTTATTTAAGCAACTTCTTCACCCAATGTGGGGCTTGAACTCATGATCCTGAGATCAAGAACCACATGCTCTACTAACTGAGCTCTCCAGGTGCCCCTGTTAAATACTGTTTTAAAAATGACATTATTTAAATTTTCTTATCAGCTTTTCTGGAAAACTTAATTTTACTGTTTGTTATATATTGATTGGCCTTGAGGCCTTAAATGCCTATGTTATACTTATGTGATTTTTGTTTGTACTGGAATACTCTTTGGCCTGTTATTTCTGTGTTAATTCTCAGAGCCATCTTGGATTCTTGCCTCTTTGTTCTAAATATTTGTTCAGTTGCTGATTATTATTCTTTCTTCATCATCTTTCTTATTCTTTGCCCTTCCCTCTCTTGCCTAGGCCATTTTTCTACTATCTCCTAATTAGCTTCTTTCATTCTAATCTGTCTCCTTTACCCTCAGTGCTTTCTGTACACCACCATCCAGTTAGTATTCCTGAAATAGGAGAACCATTATGCTCTTCCTCTCTGAGAAACCTTCACTGAATTCCCTTTACTCAAGTTCAGACTTCCTGCCTACTATTCCGGGCTTTTCACATTTTGACTCAGTATACTTCCCCTAGATTATCTTACACTAATCTCCTGCATGGATATACTACTCCAGCTAGGTCAGTTATTCATGCCCCAGCAGTGCCTCGGGCCTTCTTCTCTTGTGTCTTTTTTTTTTTTTTTAATGCTCTTGCCCTCTCTAGAATGCCTGTTTGAATTCTTTCCATTCTTCAAGTTCAAGTTCCTATGTACTTTCCCTGACTATTTAAGCCCATAGTGACCTCTCAGTATACTGAAATGCTGAAATACTTACTCTATATTTGATATTTTGTAATTACATTAAATACTAAATACTCAAGTGTTGGAAGTATGTACTATTTAAAGTTTCCAGAATGTATGAAATTCCCACATCCTGCATTCCTGATTAGCCGTCACCCCAGAGCACAGTAATTCCCCAAACAAATCATTTATCTGTTTGGTAAATAAACTTTTGGAAGGTTCTTTCATAAACTTAAAACTGTGCTTTTTTTTTTTTTTTTTAAACCTTGATCTTATTTGTGTTCATTGATTTCTGGAGTAGCACAGGACAGGACTTTGTTTTGTTTTATAAGAACCCTAAAAATGTTTGGCAGCCTTCATGTCTCTCCTTAAATCATCTCCAGGCAGACCTCTTCTTGTAAAAATCCTTGTGTGTTGTGCTTTCTAGGTTCTCTTGCCATTTTGATAACAGTGCTATTTTATCAGTGTCACAAAGTGCGGTCCCAAGAATGAAACATAAGCCAGTGCGCATTATGGAGAGACTGTTATTTCCATGCTCTGAAAAATATGAAAATGGATGTAGCCTAAAATTAATAGGCATACTGTTGGCTAAGATTTAAGTGTTAAAACTAGATCTCTTCCATGGAACTAGGATGAATCCACCCTGCATTGTCTTTCTGTTTTGAAACTAGATCACATAACTGAGTTGTCATGTCTGTGTAGGCTGCTAAAGAACTCAGCCAGACTTGAAATCTACTTTTTGCGAGTCTTAGAGTTTTCTGTTTGCTGATTAGTAAGTCATCTTTCCTTTTTATCCAGCTTAATAGTTTTCCTCTGTTGATCTTACTGTGTGATGTTTATTTTTTTTTAAAAGATTTATTTATTTTTGAGAGAGAGGGAGAGGGGGAGGGAGTATGAGCTGGTGGGGAAAGGGGAGAGGGAGAGAGAATCTCAACAGACCTCCTGCTGAGCAGGGAGCCAGACTCAGGCTTGATCTCAAGACCCTGAGATGGTGACCTGAGCTGAAACCAAGAGCTGAAACCATTGCTTAACCAGCTGAGCCACCCGGGTACACCTGTGCAACGTTTATGCTGATAAGGTCCACAGATCTTTTTTTTTTTTTTAAGAATGCTTTATTGCTTCAAGCAAAGCAAAAATGCTGTCAAATAGCAAATTGTTCATGTTAGACAAAAACTTTTTCTGATTTTCATTGAAATATAGTTGACGGATAGTGTTATATTAGCTATAGGTATACAACATAGTGATTTAACAATTCTATACATTACTCAGTGCTCAGCTCTATAAGTGTACTCACCATACAAAGTTACTACAGTGTTATCAACTGTATTCCCTACACTGTACTTTTCATCCCTGTGACTTACTAATTATATAACTGGAAGTTTGTACCTCTTGATCCCCTTCACTTATTTTGCCTAACACCCTACCCCTGTTGTCTTTGGCAACTACCAGTTCTATGTGTTTATAGAACTGTTTCTGGGTGTTGTTTGTTTATTCATTTTTTTTTTTTAGATTCTACAAAAGATAATTTGTCTCTTTCTAACTGAATTCACTTAGCACAATAGCCTCTAGGTCCATCCATGTTCTTGCAAATGGCAAGATTTCATTCTTTTTTTGGCTGAGTAATATTCTATATTTGTGTATAGATCTTTTTTTTAAGTGCTGGAATATAAATAAAATATAGCAATAAGAACTTAGCCTCTTTGTAAGTGTAAATTTTGTTTATATTAACATTCCTTTCTTTCCTCTAAAATAAATCACTCATGATGCTAATATATTGGAAGTGATTATTAGCATTGCCTATATTGCTTAAAGTTTCATCTATTTTTTTTTCAAAAGAGTTAAGAAAATATACTTTAAATATATAATTTTGTCATCTATATGTGTATTTTTATAGCCAATCTCTTTACTTATTTATTTTTAAAAGATTTTATTTATTTGAGAAAGAGAGAACAAGAGCAGGGAGAGGGAGAAACAGGCTCCCCACTGGGCAGGGAGCCCAATGTGGACTCAATTCCAAGACCCTGAAATCATGACTGGAGCCAAAGACAGAGGCTCAACTGACTGAGCCACTGTCCCTTTTTTTAGAAATGATTTTTAAACATTTTTTACTTACTGGTTTTATTTTGTTATTTTGTTTTGTAAGGGAGAGAGAGAATCTTAAGCAGGCTACATGCCTAGCTCAGAGCCCAACTTGGGGCTTGATCTCACAATGCTGAGATTATGATCTGAGCCAAAATCCAGAGTCAGGAGTTTAACCAACTGAACCACCCAGGTACCCCTAAAAAAACGATTTTGTTTTTTAAGTAATTTCTCCACCCAACATGGGGCTCACACCTATAAACCCAAGATCAAAAGTCACATGTTCTAGTGACTGAGCCAGCCAGGCACCCCCATAGCCTGTTTTTAAAAATATTTTTTACATCATTTTGTAAACATCCAAGTGGCTTGTAATGCTTTACAAATGATGGTTCAAGATTTACTTTAGGGGTGCCTATGTGGCCCAGTTGGTTAAGTGTCTTGCCTTCAGCACAGATCACGTAGGTCATGATCTCAGGGTCCTGGGATCGAGCCCCACATCAGGCTCTCTGCTCAGTGGGAAGTCTGCCTCTCAGAACCCTCTTTGCTCTCCCTTTCTATCTCTCTCTCGAACAAATAAATAAAATCTTTTAAAAAAATGATTTACTTAAACATTTCTCTATTACTGGAGGGTCACATTTTCAGTTTATGGTTATAGATAATGCTGTAGTAAATACTTTTTGTGTAAAACTTCCTCCATTTTTAGATTGTCCTTGGAATGTTTTTAGAAGTATATAGTTTATATTAAAAGTACAATACCTGTATGTTTGAAATTGTTTTTATTAATTTTACTCATTCTACCCCAATTAAGAGGTTTTTATTGAACTGATGATAATTTATATTATGGAAAAGTAGATTCTATGTTATGAAGACTTGTGATGAAAGGGGTTTTAGATAAGATTATATCCTAAGATTTATAAGTAAGCTCAGTGAAACTTTACACTCTTCTTTTGTCTTTTCAATAGCTGGATAGAACTTACACTGGCTTGCAGACTCTTGGAGCAGAGACGGTAGGTTTTTTCCTACAGTACTATTTGAGTATAAGGTAAAATGGAAATTGATCTTCATTTGTAATTAGGAAAAAAAGTGAGTGCTTAATTTCTTAAAAAGTTTATCTTCCCCTGTTTAACTTTAAAAAATGACAAAATGCACACAGAATTTACCCTTTTAACAATTTTTAATTGTACACTAAGAGTAAGTATTAAATATATTCACATTTTTGTGCAGCTATTGCTGTCATTCCCCACACTATTCTTCATCTTGGAAAATTAAAATGAAACCTATTTACAGTAATTTCCAATCCCCTCTCCCTTCAGCCCCTGGAAGCCTCCCTTCTACTTTCTGTCCTGTGGCTTTTTGACTACTCTAAGTACCATATAACTGGAATTATACAGTATTTTTTTTTCTTATGATTGGTTTATTTTACTTAACATAATGTTCTTAAGGTTCATCCATGTTATAGCATGCATCAGAACTTCCTAAAAAAAAGGCTGAATAATAGTCCATTGTGTATATGTGGCATATTTTGCTTATTTATCTGTTAATGAGGACTTGAGTTGCTTACATCTTTTGGCTATTATGAATAATCCTGCAAGAACATGGATGTATAGGTATCTGAGTCTGTGTTTTCAGTTCTTTGGGGTATATACACAAGAAAGTGGAATTGCTGGATCATAATAGTACCTCTTTTTTTTTTTTTTTTTTTTTTTTCTTTTAAGTAGAAAAAAGTTCAAGCTTGGAGCTTGAACCTACAACCCCAAGATCAAGAGTTACACGCTCTACCACCTAAGCCAGCCAGGTGCCCCATGGTAGCTCTAATTTTAATTTCTGAGGGACTGCCACACTATTTCCACAGCAGTTGCACCATTTTACATTCCTACAAACAGTGCACAAGAGTTCCAGTTCTCCACATCTTTGTCAACTCTTATTGTTTTCTTTTTTTTTTTTTTTTTGATAGTAGCCAAACTGATGAGGATAAGGTGGTATTTCGTTGTGGTTTTGGTTTGCATTTCTCTAATAATTATTGATGTTGAGTATCTTTCATGTGTTTATTGGGTGTTTGTGAATCTTATTTGGAGAAATGTCTGGTCAGACAGATCCTTTGCCCATTGTGAATCGTGTGTTTGGGTTTTTGTTGTTGAGTTTTAGGAGTTCTCTTTACATTCTTGATATCATCTCTTTTCAGATCATTTGTGGATTGCCTTTTCACTCTGCTGATTATGTCCTTTGATACACACAAGTTTTTAATTTTTATGTAGTCCACTTATCAATTTTTCCTCTGGCTGCCTATGCTTTTAGTGTCATATCCAAGAAATCATTGCCAAATTCACTGTCATGAAGCTTTGCCCTATATTTCCTTCTAAGAGTTTTATTGTTTTTAGGTCTTATGTTTGGGTCTTTGATCCATTTTGAGTTAATTTTTATAAATGGTGTGAGGGTAAAGATCCGCCTTCTTTCTAATGCATGTGGATACCCAGTTTTCCAGCACCATTTGTTGAAAAGACTGCCTTTCCCTGGGGTCTTGGCAACCTTGTCAAAAATAATTTGACCATATACATGAGGGGGGATTTTATTCCAGTGGTCTGTATGTCTTCTTGATGCCAGTACCACACTGTTTGGATTACTATAGTTTTGTAATCATCAGGTTTTTTTTTTTTTTTTTTAAAGATTTTCTTTTCTTTTTTAAGATCAAAGATTTTTTTTTTAAAGATTTTATTTATTTATTTGACAGAGAGAGATCACAAGTAGGCAGAGAGGCAGGCAGAGAGAGAGGAAGGGAAGCAAAGCAGGCTCCCTGCTGAGCAGAGAGCCCGATGCGGGACTTGATCCCAGGACCCCGAGATCATGACCTGAGCCGAAGGCAGCGGCTTAACCCACTGAGCCACCCAGGTGCCCTGTAATCATCAGTTTTGAAGTCAGGAAATGGGACCTCCAACTTTGTTTTCCTTCCCCATACTCCTCCCACCTTTTTTCTTTTGTATTCATGATAAATCAGCAGTAGCCATTGTAGTGAGAATTAGCTGGTTAAACCTTATTCTGTTTAGAGAAGTGTGCTATGTTGTATCAAAAGACATTTATTGAGCATATACCATATACTAGACACTGGTCCTGGTATTGGGGATACAGAGATAAATAAGATAGTTACTGCTTTTAAGGAGTTATCTTCTTGGTTGTGTTGAAAATGGGGAGAAGGTATATAGTAAACAAAAGCAAATGAGATAATTTCACTTAAAATACATGCTATAAAGAAGAGAGTAGCTGGGGGACAACGGGGTTGCTTTAGCTAGGTTGGTTAGAGAAGACATCTCTGAGAAGGTGACATTGATTGAGACCTAATGATGAGAAAGAGACAGTTATGCAAAGATTGGGAGGGGGTAAAATATAGTGTTCGAAGGCATAGAAACAGCAAATGGAAAGGCCCTGATTACATGATTGGTTTCACTGAGTTATCTATCTGTTAAACCAAACTAGATTACATCTGGGATAAATCCTTTAGTTCTTTTTTTTTTTTTTTAATTTTTATTTATTTATTTGAGAGAGAGAGAGAGACCACAAGTAGGCAGGGAGGCAGGCAGAGAGAGAGGGGGAAGCAGGCTCCCCGCTGAGCAGAGAGCCCGATGCGGGGCTCGATCCCAGGGACCCCGAGATCACAACCCGAGCCGAAGGCAGAGGCCCAACCCACTGAGCCACCCAGGCGCCCCTAAATCCTTTAGTTCTTAGATTGAAATTGCCTTTGCAGTTTGATTAGAAATCATTTGTCACATCTCTTAGAGTATCACATTCTTGGACAGGTTTGGGGGTTTCTGTGACATTGTTGATGGATTCATGAGCCCCATTGTTGCCTGATTGTATAGGTAGTGGATGTTGAGCTCCACCGACACTCTCTTGGAGAAGACTCCATTTATCCTCAGTCCTCCGAGTCGGACGTCTCTGATGCCCCACCATCTTTGCCTTTGACCATTCCAGCCCCAGTGAAAGCTTCCTCACCGATAAAGCAGTCACATGAGCCAGTACCTGATACATGTGTGGAGAAAGGTAATATATTTTTCCTTGTATAGAAATGAATTTTTCCTTGTACAGAGGAGTCGCTCTCTGGGGCATTCCTTTCTCTCATTTGCATAATATGATTTTGAACTGCTGCCTGTAGAGCTGTAAGAGTGTATGGAAAATAAATTTTCCATAAGTAGGCATGCTGCCTCTACTATAAGTCCAATTATGAAAATAGACAAATCTTTATTCTTATTAGAAAAAATTTTTTCATGAAGTTCTACTGGTATTTTATAGAATATTAAACTCACAAAAAGGCATTAAATGTTTATTTTTTTGATGATTGTAACAGTTTCTTCAGATATATTACAGGAAGACTTTTTGGTTTTGGTATGTAGTTGTGTGAACAAGAAATTGAATGTAAAGTATCTAATCTTATTTAAAATACAGAATAACAGCTGACACTGCAGAAATACAAAGGACTATAAGACTACTATGAAAAATTATATACCAACAAATTGGGCAACCTAGACAAAATGGATAAATTCCTAAAAACATATACCCTTCCAAAACTGAATCAGGAAGAAATAGAAATTTGAACAGACCAATTACCAGCAATGAAATTGAATCAGTACACAAAACTCCTGGGGCGCTTGGGTGGCTCAATTGGTTGAGCACCCGACTCTTGGTTTCAGCTTAAGTTGTGATTTCAGGATTGTGGGATCAAGCCCCACATAGGGCACTGCGCTCGGCAGGGAGTCTGCTTGAGATTCTCTCTCCCTCTCCCCCACCCCCTGCTTGCATGCATGCATACTCGCAATCTCTCTCTCTCTCTTTTTCTCTCTCTAGAATAAATAAATAAACCCCAAAACAAGAAAAACTCCCAACAAACAAAAGCCCAGGACCAAATGGCTTCACAGGTGGAATTCTATCAAACATTTAAAGGAGAGTTAGTACCTCTTCTTCTCAGATTATTCTACAAAAAATAGAAGAGGAACAAAAGCTTCCTAATTCATTCTGTGAGGCCAGTGTTACCCTGATATTGAAACCAGATAAAGATACTACCCCAAAAAAAGAGAACTATCGGCAATATCTCTGATGAACGTAGATGCAGAAATCTCAACAAAATAGTAGTAACTGAATCCAGCAATAAATTTTTAAAAATCATTCACCATGATCAAATGGGATTTATTTCTGGGATGCAAGGATGGTTCAGTATTCAAAAATCAATCTGCGTGATAGGTCACATCAATAACAGAATGTATAAAAGCCATATGATCATTTCAATAGATACAGAAAAAGCATTTGACAAAGTACACCATTCCTGATAAAAACCTTCAACAAAGTAGGTTTAAAGGAATGTACCTTGACATGATAAAGGCTATAATATATGAAAAACTCACAGCTAACATCATAGTCAGTTCCCCTAAGGTCAAGAACAAGACAAGGATATCCACTCTTACTACTTTATCAACGTAGTACTGGAAGGCCCAACCTTAACAATTAGACAAGAAAAAGAAATGAAAAGCATCCAGATTGGTAAGGAAGAAGTAAAACTGTCACGATACTATATATAGAAAATTCTGAAGACTCCACCAAAAAACTAGTAGTATTGATAAATGAATTTAGTAAGGTCACAGGATACAGAATCAATGTATAGAAATCTGTTGCATTTCTATACACTAATAATGAAGCAGCAGAAAGAGAAATTAAATAATTGCATTTACAGTTGCACCAAAAAGAATAAAATACTTAGGAATAAACTTAATCATGGAAGTGAAAGACTTATACTCTGAAAACTATAAAACACTTGTGAAAGAAATTGAAGGTGAGACAAACAAATGGAAAGATATTCCATACTCATGGGTTGGAAGAACATATTGTTAACGTGTCCAGGCTGCTCGAAGCAATCTATAGATTTAATGCAGTCCATACCAAAATAACAACAGCATTTTTCACAGACTAGAACAAATGATCTTAAAATTTGTATGGAATTACAGAAGACCTTAAGGGGCACCAGGTGGTGCAGTCGTTTTAGCATCCAGTTCTTGGTTTCAGGTCAGGTCATAGTCTCAGAGTTGTGGGATCAAACCCTGCATTGGGCACCATGCTCATCAGTCTCCTTGGGATTCTTTCTTCCTCTCTTTCTGTCCCTCCTATTCTCCCTCTCTCTAAAATAAATAAAATAAATCTTTTTTTTTTTTTAAGATGACTTTATCTATCTATCTATCTACCTATCTATCTATCTATTTGTTTATTTTAGAGAGAGCATGTATGAATGCTAGTTGGGGGAGAAAGGCAGAGGGAAAGAGAGAATCTCAAGCAGACTCCTTGCTGAGCACAGAGCCCGATGTGGAGCTCAATCCCATAATGTTGAGATCATGACCTGAGCCAAAATCAAGAGTCAGACACTTAACCGACTGAGCCATCCAGGCATCCATAAATAAGATAAGTCTTAAAAAAAAAAAATCCTAAATAACCAGTCTTAAAAAAGAATAAAACTGAAAGTATCACAATCCCAGATTTCAAGATATACTACAAAGCTGGAGTAATCGGAACAGTATGGTACTGGCACAAAAAAAGACACATAGATCAATGGAACAGAATATAGAAAACCCAAAAAGAAACCCATGCTTATATGGTCAATTAATCTTTGACAGGGGAGGCAAGAATATATAATGGGAAAAAGACCATCTGTTCAACAAATGGTGTTGTGGAAACAGAACAGCAACATGCAAAAGTATGAAACTGGGCCACTTTCTTAACACCATACACAAAAATAAACTCATGAGTTAAGGATCTAAATATGAAATCTGAACCATAAAAATCCTAGAAGAGATTCCAGGCAATAATTTCTGTGACATCGACAGTAGCAACACTTCTCTAGATATGTCTCCCAAGGCAAGGAAAACAAAAACAAAAATAAACTCTTGGGCTTACATCAAAATAACAAGCTTCTGCACAGCAAAATAAATGAAACTAAGAGACAGCCTACTGAATAGGGGAAAATATTTGCAAATGACATGTCCAAAATACACAAAGAACTTTTACAACTCAACACCAAAAAAACAAATAATCCAGTTAAAAAATAAGCGGAAGGGGCGCCTGGGTGGCTCAGTGGGTTAAAGCCTCTGCCTTCGGCTCAGGTCATGATCCTGGGGTCCTGGGATCGAGCCCCAAATCGGGCTCTCTGCTCAGTGGGGAGCCTGCTTCCCGCCTCTCTCTGTCTGCCTCTCTGCCTACTTGTGATCTCTGTCAAATAAATAAAGAAAATCTTAAAAATATATATATATAGGCAGAAGACATGAACATACATTTCTCCAAAGAGGACACACAGATGGCAACAGACACATGAACAGTTATTCAGCATCACCCATCATCAGGGAAATGCAAATAAAAACCACAATGAGAGATCACCTCACACCTGTCAGTATGGCTAGAATCAGAAACACAAGAAAGAGCAAGTGCTGGTGAGGATGTGGAGAAAAGGCAACCCTCGTGGACTGTGGGTGGGAATGCAAAGTGGTGCAGCCACTGTGGAACACAGATGCCTCAAAAAATGAAAAACAGGGGCACCTGGGTGGCTCAGTGGGTTAAGCCCCTGCCTTCGGCTCAGGTCATGATCCCAGGTCCTGGGTTCGAGCCCCGCATCGGGCTTTCTGCTCAGCAGGGAGCCTGCTTCCTCCTCTCTCTCTGCCTGCCTCTCTGCCTACTTGTGATTTCTCTCTGTCAAATAAATAAATAAAAAAAAAATGAAAAACATAAGTATTAGATATATGATACAGTCATTCCACTACTGGGTATTTACCCAAGGAATACAAAAAACATGAATTCGAAAAGATACACTCACCCCTATGTTTATTGCAGCATTATTTACAACAGCCAGATTATGGAAGCAGTCCAAGTGACAGATGAATGGATAGAAAAGAGGTGGTACCTTTGTAAACTGGAATATTACTCAGCCATAAAAAGAATGAATCTTGCCATTTGCAGTGGCATGGATTGATCTAGAGAGTATAATTCTAAGTGAAATAAATCAGAAAGACAAATACCATATGATTTTACTCATATGTGGAGTTTACAAAACAAACTAACAAAAAAAAGAGACCAAAAAAAAAAAAAAAAAAGAAAAAGAAAATAATAAACCGGAGTCTTAACTATAGAGAATAAACTGATGGTTAGCAAAGCAGAGGTGGATGAGGGAGTGGGTGAAATAGGTGAAGGAGATTATGAATACACTTGTGATGAGCATTGAATAATGTATACAGTTGCTGAATCACTATATTATATACCTGAACTTACATAATACTGTATGTTAACTGTATTGGAATTAAGAATGCAATATAAGGGGTGCTTGGGTGGCTCAGTCCGTTAACCATCCCACTTTTGATCTAAAAAAAAGGAAAGAAAGAAAAACAGCAAAACCAAAAAACCAGTATAAGATTCATTGTCAGGGTGCCTGGGGGGTCTCAGTCAGTTAAGCATCCTGCTCTTGAGTTCCATTCCAGTCATGATCTTAAGAGCCCTAGGATTGAGCCCTGCATCAGCAGGGAGTCTGTGTAAGCTTCTCTCCCTCTCCTGCCCCTCCTCCCTCAAAATTAATTTAAAAATTAATTTAATTTTAAAATAATTTAAGAAGGTTAATCAAAGGTATTTTGACTATGGCATTTTTTCATTTAGTAAGTATTTAAGTGTATGATTTAATAATTTCTCTGACCTATACGTGTAAGATATAAAACTGGTTCTAAATGGTGTCAGTTTAATCTCCAAACCTACATTTTTATTTATATTTGTTTATTTATTTTAAGAGAGAGAGAGGAGGGACAGGCAGAGGGGAAGAGAGAGAGAATCTTAGGCAGGCTCCATGTTCAGTGTAGATAGAGCCCAATGTAGGGCTCAGTCTCACAACTCTGAGGTCATGACCTGAGCCGAAGTCAGCAATCGGACATTTAACTGACTGAGTCAGCAGGTGCCCCCTAAGCCTACATTTTAATGTGATGTTAATATTTTAGTCCTTTTACAAATTTCAGTTTTATTCCTCTTTAAATTTCAGTTGCATCTTCATGGGCATTTAATAAAATAGAACATTATTAGATTAAGTGAATGCTTCAAGTTTTTCTTTTCAATTTAAATAGCTTTCTAATTCAGAACATAATACACTTGTATACTTTTTATATTGTATGTGCTTTATAGTTAATATGTTTTCTAATTTTTTGAAAGAAACATTTTAATAAAATGATTCTAAACTGATAATTTACATTTCATCTAATTATGTGTATAGAAGGGTTTATAAATACTGTTAATTGTATATATTTTACTGGGAAGTGGTTTAAATGGTTGTTGAAATGAGAAGGGATTTTTATTGTTTCATTCTTTAACCACAGTGGAAAGGTTTTATTATGTCTAAGTGATTCATGACTTACCATTTGCCTGTTTCATTTCAAATAGGCTTCCCAACCAATACCGAAGCTGAGAGACACACTACTTTTTATTCTTTGCCATCTTCATTGGAACGAACACCCACCAAAATGACGACATCCCAGAAAGTTACTTTTTGTTCTCATGGCAATTCAGCTTTTCAGCCAATAGCATCAAGCTGCAAAATTGTGCCACAAAGTCAGGTTCCTAATCCTGAGTCACCCGGAAAATCCTTCCAACCCATCACCATGAGCTGCAAAATTGTTTCAGGTATACAGATGATGTATGTCAAGTTGATGGGTATAAAAATTGTTGTAATGGCAAGAGAAAGTATTATGGGTTTTTAAAAATTCTTTCAAGTGAGGTGTTTGTTTATTTGATAAGTAATGACTATTGATTAGCAAAGCTGTCAACAAAGGGAAAACAAAAGTCATTTCATATGCAAACAGTTTTTGAATAAGAAATGAAATTCAAAAAGGTCAACTTTTCATGTTCAAAAAGTGGTGGAGGTAAAATATTTACTAGGATGTATGGTTGAAACTATGGTAGGAATTAAGTTTTTGAATTATCTATGGAAACCAGAGTGACTAGTAATTAAAAAAAACTTAGAGCAGGCCTTTTGGAGTGGAGTTAAAGTTTGAAAGGTGGGACTTGGTTTGGAATTAAAATGTCTTTTATACTCTGCACAGTAGATGAAAAATAGTCATTCGCATTATCAGTAGGTAGTTCTGAGCCTTCATTTTCACTGAGATTGAATTATCTACTGTCTCATGACGGTTTCACATTTATGTTAGGTAGACTTCAGGTAGGAATATACTTTATGGTGTAGGTTACATCACTTCAGAAAAGACTTGCAAGAACGTCAGTAGAAATACCTAGGCGGTGGGAGGCCTGTATATATGAAGGTGGAGAAAAGGAGTCTTCAGTGCTAAAAATACACAACTAAGCAGAAATATGATCCCAGTCTTTGAAATTGATGAAAGGTGAGGAACGTGTAATTTTACCTCCCAGTTAGAAGCATTTTGGAACTTGCTTTTTCAGAGGCGGAATAGGCTGAACATACAAATTGGTTACAAGTTTAGAGAAATTCATGGATGACAAATTTGATTGACAAAAAAACCATTGAGGATGTTGAATGGTACATGGGTAATCTTTGTGAGTGTTCTGTGGGAACAGGAATCTCTGGATTGTAGCTGACTTGGTATTGACAGACTTCTGTTTAGGGTGGGTGAATTCCATGTTTTCGAGTAGGAAATTAATTGTAAATCAAGACTCCTGGTTTGTAAGTCTAGCTGTTCACTTACTAATTTCCTATAATTTTAGTGTCTTGGAGTATAACCATTATTATAACAATTGGCCCAAGTTGTGAAGAGTTGGGTTATCTAGGGATTCAGCAGTTCCACGCTATTATATAAAGCTCTGCTTTTTTAACTTTAATGTGCCCATGGGATGGGTATGTATGTGGGGGAATCTTGGAAAGTACAGATTTATATTTAGTAGGTCTGGGGGAGCACCTCAGAATCTGTTTCTCAGAAGCTGCTTGCTCATGCTGGTGGAGGGATGAGTCCCTGCCTCAGCTACGCCACTGCTGTTGCTCAGTACCTGAAACATAGAGTCCCATTCTCTTTTCCCCATTTGTCACCTTTGTCCTCCATTGTCTTCAGTGTTTTCTTAGATGGGTTTAGTATATGTCTTTAGTTTATTTCATTTCTCTTTTTTATTAATAAAGGTTCCCCCATATCAACTCCAAGTCCATCACCGCTGCCTCGAACCCCGACTTCCACTCCAGTCCATGTGAAGCAAGGCGCTGCCAGCTCTGTCATTAATAACCCTTATGTTATCCTGGATAAGCCGGGGCAGGTTATTGGAGCCACCACTCCCACTACAGGTAGGCATTTCATCAGTATTTGTGCAATCTGAAAGGTTTGATCTTTCGTAAAGTCGAAATCCTAGCGTGACTTAGTAGCCATCTAATGGGAGAATGAAGTATTTGTTTGTAAACAAGAAAAGGAACTCTAGAGTAGTAAAGCCAGTGCTGTTTCTCTGCGAGAAGATGTACTATATGTAAAAGTTCTATTTTTTAGGAATTTACTTAAATTTTGTTTTAATTTCTAAAGATTAAAAGAGAACTAGAATTAATGTTCCTTAAAAAAAAAAAAAAAAGCTGATTTTGTTTTCATTTAGAAGACATTCTTTTTGGGCCTGCAAGCAAATGTGGTTATTTTCCAAAATAAGCTTCAGAAAAAGAATACCTTTGTGGCCCACATATGTTTCTCACCAGTCAAACTAAAAAGTGGTCTTTACTTTTCTGTGAATAAGATAAATTGTGTGTGTGGGAGAGAAAATGAACTCTGCAGTTTAAAAAAGGGACCTCTGATAGAAAGAATAAGAACTGGATTTATTGTATGTGTCACCATAATTCCCTATAGCTACAGAGTGCTTTTCAGGTTTTTTCCAACTATTTGCACTAACATTATTTTATGTATTTGTTTCATTTAAACTATTTGAACACATGATTCTAAATGTAAACTTTGCTATAGCTCTCACTTTTAATTAAGAGAAACAGTGAGAGAAAAGAGAAGTGACTATAAGGTCATAAGACTGATTTTTTTTTAAGCATAATTGATCTTAGCGCATGAATATATGCTGGATCTTTCTAAGTAGTTTTTTTGGAAAAGTTAGGTCCTTTAACAGTGATTATAATTGTGGAACTCCTTTAAAAAAAAGCTGCTTTCAGAAATTACTTAATAGCCTTTTGAATAAATTCAGGGATGTCAAATTGGTATCCTTTGAGGATGGTTAGTTATAGGAATTAGCTAGTCTTTGCAGGCACGTTTGATAAATGGAGCAGGTGATCAAATACCATTTTTGGTCTTGACTTATTTTTTACTATAGGTAGTGGGACTTGCTTTTATCAGACCCTAAAGGCAGGTATACACGTGGAGTATAAATTGCTTATGTCACTAGCACTTTGGAATAGGTACAACCTCCTGGTGAGAATATTTTGAAGGAGCTAGCATTCAGTTAGATTCATTCATGTGGTACATCATTATGTAACCAATACCCTTATGTTCTGGTGTCTGTCTCTGTGTACAGGTAGTGTGTAATGTCTGTGTACTTATTCTTCTGCATGTCCTTACTAGCTTCTTGTCTGTTTTTAGGTTAGTGAGGTGGTCAGCTTCATAGGAGGAATCCTTAAGTATGTTTTCAATAATTTCAGGGTTGTGAGTTTTCAACACTTAAAAATGAAAAATAGTGGGGTATAGGGGTAAGGTGGTAGAAAATGCTTTTAAATTCCATTTTGTAAATTTTACTTTGTACTTTATTTTAAAATCTGCTTTGCTTATCAGGAAGTCCTACAAACAAGCTCTCTACTGCCTCCCAGGCCTCCCAAGGAACAGGTTCCCCTATTCCCAAAATTCATGGAAGTAGTTTTGTAACATCTACTGTCAAGGTAACACTCTTATTGCATTATTGCACTTTTCTAGTTTGTAAAGACAGTAAATTCAAGCCCAGCAAGAATTTGTCAGTTGATAATGCAAATTTCATTAAGTAGAATCTTCAAGCTAATAAGCATCTTGAAGATCATCTACTCCAGACTCCCCTATCTTACTGTTGATTTTTTCCTAGTATGGAAAATGTTTCTCAACACTTCATCAGTTGGACAGTCGGTATCTATTTGAAAACTTACTATGATGACGACGCAGCTATTTATAGGAGTGGGGGGAGGTCAGCTTTGTTAAAGACTTTTCCTAATAAAAATATTCATTGAGCAGCATTCTTCTTTTCTTCCTATATTTGTGCCAATAAGGAGTAAATACATATTTTTTTCTATTTGTCAGCCATGTAGTTACATGAAAATAATTATTTCTTTCTTCTTTTTCTTTCTTTCTTTTCTCCCTCCCCCCCCTTCAGGGTAAGGAAACCTGTAAAATTAGAACTTCAAATATGATCTGACTTGTTCAGCTAAGAGTGCTAGGTATCTGCTCACTGTTTGACAGAGACAGCCCCTGCTATTTTGGTTAGTTAGTTACTTGTCATTGTCATGGCTCCCTAGAGCCTTTGAGGTATAAACTGGTGTGTGAAAACTGAGAATTCAGAGGTCATCTCCTACATGACAAGTGTTAACACATTCTTACATATAGGTACTTAACAGTGATGATATTGAATAGTTTTCTGTTCTAAGGTGAGGTTTTTCTCCCGAGCACAATGCTGCCTGTGAGCACTGTGTTATATGAATGCCTAAATTGTAATAATTGCCTTGAAGGTCTTCATTCTCTGCCAGTCAGTTTTTAATGTTTGTTGATCTTTTCATTACATGGTTAAGCAGTATTAACTTTGTTGCTTGTCCCTAATTTATGGTTAATTGCCTCTGAGATTTACATTTTGTATTTGAGAACTAGAGACAAATATCAGTAATTTTGAGTGTTTACCTTTGTTTTGTTGGTTTTGCCTTCATTGTTTAAGTTCTTTCTGTTGTTTTGTTTTTTAAATCCCTATTGAAAAACTTCCCTCTGTGTTGGGTATTTATTTGGAGTAAAGACAACAAATCAAGTTGTGTGAATACTACTGAAAGGGTGTATATACTGAAACACTGTAGCTCTTTCATTTATTTATTTAGTGCCTATGCTCTCGGGGTAGAAAAGAAATAAAATAAGCCTTTAGTGGCTTACCATCAGGCAGGGGACTGAACATGCAAACCAGTGAATCAGCCAAATGCTAGAGGTATATCATAGTTTTTCCAGCATACACCAGGGCCCAGATGAGTAGGTTCTTGTCAGGTTATAGCTTTTCCTTGCATTTGGTTTCTAAAAACAATAATTAAATGCAAGGGTCAGGGCTTGGAAAACTCCACAAAGAGTTTTGAGCTTTTGGGGTTTTGTTTTGTTTTGTTTTTCAGGTATGTTTCTAGAGAATGTCACAGGTTTATATTAAATAAAAGGGTCTAGAATATTTGAAGTCAGTTATTTTATCCTAATTATACAATGCGTATTTTTACATACACAGCAGGAGGATTCTTTGTTTGCATCTATGCCACCTCTTTGCCCTATTGGGAGTCACCCTAAGGTTCAGAGTCCTAAACCTCTAACTGGAGGACTTGGAGCTTTCACAAAAGTGAGTATTTATTAGGGCATTATCCCACAAGTCAGTATGGTTTTGTTACATAATTGTTTTTGTGGCATGTTGGAGTTGATTGACACTACTCTACAACATGTAACTCTTTAGTATGTTCTAATTCTAAGACCAGATTCTTTTTTCTTTTTTTTTTTTTAAGGTTTTATTTATTTGACAGAGAGAGAAACAGTGAGAGAGGGAACTCACGCATGGGGAGTGGGAGAGGGAGCAGGCTTCCCACTGAGCAGGGAGCTTGATTTGGGGCTTGATCCTGGGACCCTGGGATCATGACCTGAGCTGAAGGCAGGTGCTTAACTGACTGAGCCACAGGCACTCCCTAAGACCAGATTCTAAGACTTCTGCAACCTGCTGCCATTTATTCAGTCGTGTCCACAGGGCAGCTCTTGGTATCCAGCAAGGTGGTAACTCCTGAGAGTACAAACTGTGTGTGTGTTTCTTTTTGCTGCCATTTGCCATCAAAATCTAGAACAAATGGACTAGGTCAAGTTTGCAGAAACACAGGATCAAATCCTACTTTTGGTCCCTTTGATAGCTATTATGGGCTGTATTTAAGCAGTATTTCTACCCTTATGGTGGAGTCATTTTTATTTAATAGACCAGGCTTCATTAATTCATTAATTCCTGCAAGCAGAATAGCTTCAGATATTAGTGGCTTTTCTTATGGGATGGTTATTCAGCGTCATTATCATGTTTGTTGCCAGGTAATCATCAAACAGGAACCTGGTGAAGCCTCTCACGTGCCTGCAACAGGAGCTGCCAGCCAGTCACCACTCCCTCAGTATGTGACAGTGAAAGGGGGTCACATGATTGCTGTGTCCCCTCAAAAACAGGTCCTAACTGCTGGAGAAGGGACTTCCCAGTCACCAAAGATTCAACCCTCCAAGGTCTGTGTTGGGTAGGGTTGGGGAGGTTAATAATATGTCAGTGAATGTTATTTGCCTGAGTAACAGGCAGGTGCTGACAGAATTCAGATGACAGGGTTGCTGATCCCAGAAAATCCTGTAGATGGAAGCTGTGTTGGAAAAGCAAGTTAGTCAGTGTCAAACCTATCTGCTCTTGCAGTAAGCATTGACAAGAGCAGGAGCTGTGTTATGGAGGGCCCACGAATAGTCGAAGAGGCATAGGGATGCTATGTTATCTCTCTGGCAGTGAAGATGGTAGACTTCATGGACACAACTTCCAGTTGATGCAGGTGTAAAATGGGTAGCTGACAGGACCAGGGTCAGCTGTTCTACTTGTTTCTGGTAGGTGAGTGCTGTAGTTTATAACTCTGATGTTCAGGCTGTGGCCTCTGTTTACTGATTCTTGACTGTTGAGAGAATTTATTTGCTTTATAATTTGAAAGTGTGGGGAGCTAACATATCAAGACAACTGTAAAATGGCATATAGGCCCATGTTTTCCTGCATTGGTTGTGCTTATGAGTGCCTATCTGTGTCCCGTTCTCATTTACATGCTATCTAATCCTCATGATATGCTCAACCCCATTTTACAAATGAGGAAACTGTCCTGTGAGGGGGTCAGGCAACTTCTTGAGAGCACTTTAGCTAATAAGTGACACAGGATTTGAACCCAGGTCTTCTGACTCCAAAATCTCCCATCGTAGAGCTAATTAAAATTTGTGAGCCATTTTCTGGAACCTAAGCATGCTTTTAGAACATATAGAGTTAAATTATCTCATTTTAGGGGGCAGATATATTCTAAAGCTATCAAGAATATTATGAAAAATATTTGTTTTTCAACTTGAAAGGCAGCCTGTCTAGGGATAGATGAATTGCTTAGAGAAGAGTACTTTATTTATTTATTTTATTTTAAAAAGATTTTATTTATTTATTTATTTATTTATTTATTTATTTATCAGGGAGAGAGAGAGCGAGCACAAGTAGGCAGAGGGGTAGGCAGAGAGAGAGAGGAGGAAGCAGGCTCCCCTCTGAGCAGAGAGCCTGATGCAGGGCTTGATCCCAGGACCCTGGGATCATGACCCGAGCGGAAGGCAGAGGCTTAACCCACTGAACCACCCAGGTGCCCCCTGCCCCCAGAGGAATACTTTAAAATAGAAAAATGGTTTTAGGTATTTTGGTTTAGGCTAGATAGCTGCACATAGATTGTAACAAAAATGCGTATGTTACAGTTCTAAAGTCTGAATGGTTCTAAAATCTGTAAGAATCCACTAACCACTTTCCCAAACTTAACCTGGTCATGACTCATCTGATGATTAAAAATACATAGATACTAAGACCCTGTCTCATACTTTCTGAGTCAGAATCTTCTTGGGGGCTTTGGGAATCTGGATTTTTATCAAGCTCTCTTGCTCACTTGTATGATTTGGCAAATTTAAGAACCACTAAGCTATAGCATCAAATTTGACTTTGGGGGGCGCCTGGGTGGCTCAGTGGATTAAGCCGCTGCCTTCGGCTCAGGTCATGATCTCAGGGTCCTGGGATCGAGTCCCGCATCGGGCTCTCTGCTCAGCAGGGTGCCTGCTTCCCTCTCTCTCTCTCTCTCTCTCTGCCTGCCTCTCCATCTACTTGTGATCTCTCTCTGTCAAATAAATAAATAAAATCTTTAAAAAAAAAAAATTTTGACTTTGGGGCTTCCCTAGCCCAAATCACTAGAACAGGTACCCCAGCTGCTTCCTAATGCACTCACTATTGTTTTGGCCTTAGGAGTAAGCCATTGTCAAATCTTTTCATGAGTCAGTTACTGTTATCTAGATTTCCTACTCAGACACACTGTGATTCTTCAGAATCTGTTTTGCTTCACCAAAGATACATGGACTCACTCATTTAGGTTGTTTTTTTTTTTAAGATTTTGTTTATTTATTTGACAGACAGAGATCACAAGTAGGCAGAGAGGCAGGCAGAAGGGGGGAGGGGAGCAGGCTCCCCGCTGAGCAGAGAGCCCGATGCGGGGTTCTATCCCAGGACCCTGGGATCATGACCTGAGCCAAAGGCAGAGGAGGGTTAACCCACTGAGCCAGCCAGGCGCCCCTCATTTATGTTTTTGAGCCAAAATAGCGTTGCTGTTTATGCCCAGAAGCTCTGGATAAGTTAGTTTCACTTTTTTACACTTTGCATTTTGCAAATCCACCCCTCTGTAATGCTGAACAACTGTATTGGCTTTCTTGTCACATTGCCACCTACCTCATGGCATTACTGGATTAAGAAAAAGTGGATAATTTTGTGTTGAAATGCTCTGAATAAAGTTTAAGGGCACCTGAAAAGAAAAGCCACAGAAGAGGGTGACAGAAGTGTACAGAAGCAGAAGAGCATGAGAAAAGGCATACCCTGTTTATCCAGGAAATTTAGTACAAACTTTGGACTCCAGATAAGGAACTGTCTGCAAGTACAGACTGTCCCTGGTTATTGCCGAAGTGCATTCCTAGAAACTATGCCAGAAAATAGAAGGGTGAACAAAACGATACTGTTTTACCTTCCATTCAACTTTGGCTTACCTTTTTCCTGAAAGTAAAGAGGGGTGCTGCTTTTGCCATAAAACGGGACATCTGAGCATTTAGTGGGTTCATGTGAGAAGGAAGCAGTGTGGCATAGTAAAAAGAGTGCAGACTTTGGAATGAGAGCTTGTTACAGATCTCAGCCACTCATTACTTTTGCGACCTGGGCGGGTTTGTACTTCTGAGCCTTGTGTTTTTCCATCTAGTAAAAGGGAATAATACCCTATGTCTTTCAGACCAGTAGGATTAGTGATCATTGTGTATGGGGTGCCTGGGTGGCTCATTCGGGATCCCAGTCTCCGGAGATAAGAGTCCTGCATCCTGCATGGTCCTGCATCAGGCTCCTTGCCCAGCAGGAAGTCTGCTTCTCCCTCTGCCCCTCCCCCTACTTGTGCCTGCGCATTCTCTCTCTCTCTCTCTCTCTGTTAAATGAATAAATAAAATCTTTTTAAAAAAAAATCATTGTATGGGAAGGACTTATCACAGAGCCACTCACTCAGTGATAGCAGCTAAATGTGACAAAGGACAAGTCCTGTGTAAATATGCAGGAGTACCATGATCATTTTCATTGAGTACTAATTTGTAATTGGCTAAATTTTTCAGTGTCTGGAGGGAAAATTACACACATATAATCCTCCTTTTCTAGTTGTTAAAGTAAATTTTGACTTGCAAAAGTCTGGACAGGGCACAAACAAAAACACTGAATCAAAGCGTGAGTCAAAGGGAAGTATTTAAAACAATAGAGAACAGAGGGTGTCTGTTTTGTGAAACTAGAAGAAAATTAGGAATGCAGAGAGAGGTGGTGTGGAATGGGAAGAGTTCAGGTTCTAGGCGAAAATATTGTCTTGTTAAGAAAAGAAAAACTAATTTGAGGTTGTAGTGTCCTACTTAAGAGTCTTCCTTATGCTGTCCATAGACAGCTGTGCGTAGGATTTTCCCCAGTAGATGCCAGACTTCCTCCTCCCTTTTTTCAGACAGGAGGTGGGGTTAATCTTGTGAGTGGTACGCTGTGCTGGATAAGCTCTGCTAATGAAAACTGCCCTCCTGTGGCCAGTTTGGGATACCACATTTTACTTCATTTGTGGAGAGATTAAATATGTCATATTCTGGAAATTTTGAAGCAGGTGAGTGAGGATAGAGCTTGGTACAAGGTAGAAAAAAGCAAGTTAAAATGCATGGAATTTCGGAAAAGAAAAAGGTCCAATCCATATGTATTTTCCTTTAAGATTTTTTTTGCTTTCTTTGTTAGCTTAGGAACATGAAAATAAATTGTATAATATAGCTTATGCAATGAATTATTAAGTTTAATATATTTAGAAAACATGAAGACTCTTGTCTCAAAAAATAGTTTGATTACTATAATAGAGAAATCCAAAGCCCATAAAACTTAAATAAGTTTTTTTTTTTCTTTTTCTCACACATAAAAGACCAGTAGGCTGTTCTAGTATGTTGGCTTCACAGTCATCAAGAATCTAGACTCCATTTTGTTCTGCCATTCTCGAAATTTGGTTCTTAGCTTATGGGCTACGATAGCTATTTCATTTCATGCCACCATGTTCACATTTCTGGCCAGCAGGAAGAGAGAAAGGGGGTGTGAGGAGGCATAACCCAAAAGTTGCACTCATCACTTCTCTTCCTATCCTTCTAGCCAGAAATGAGATGACCAGCACTAGGCTGAGAAATGTTCTATGTGGCCATGTCCCTATTTGAAAACCGGGGGCTCTCTTACTTTGAGAGAGAAAACAAATGGATATCAGGGTTCAACTGGCACCTTCTGTCATTACCCAAAAATGTTTTTCTACATTAAGAAACTTTTTTCCATAAGTACATAGAAAAGTGTTTGTTTTGACAGAGAGAGCAGAGGGGTGGGGAGGGGGAGACAGAGAGAGAATCTTCAGTAGGCTCCACATCCAGGAGGGAGCCTGATGCAGGGCAAAGTTCTTGATTAGTAAGAGTTTCTCTGCCACTCTGTGGCCACAGCAACACTCCATGTTGCCTGCGGAGTAAGGCTCATACAGTCAAAATAGATTTGGATCATCCTAAGGGATTGTTTTAACCAAGCCAGAGAGTGGGAGGATTTCTTTTCCACTCTAAATTAACTTGCTTTTTCCCCCCATTGGTTCTTTGAGTCTTTTTTTTTCTTTCTTTCTCTCCTTCCTTAAACTTATGTAAAAGTAAGAGGCTATTATAATGAACCCTATATGCTCCCATTACATGGTTTCAGTAATTATCAGCATTTTGCTAATCTTACTTCTCTTCCTAGGATATTTTAAAGCAGATACTGGATGTTACATACCTTAATTTCTATTTGACTAAATGAATCTAGGAATGAAGGTCCGCTGCCCTAGCCAACTGTGGATCCATTTGGCGCTCTCCATCCTTTGCGTCTCTACGTAACCTCATGGATTACTATTGTTTGGTTAATAATAACAAGTGTCTTGGGCTGCAGCAGCTGTCGTTTACTGTGTACATCATATCTTATGAGATAAATATCATCCATATTTGATAGATGAGGTGTTTAAGGCTAAAGCTCAGAAACATTAAATAACTTACCCAGCTACCAACCAGTAGAACAAAACTGGGAAACCAAGCCTGACTGCTTACAAAATCCTGCGCTCTTTATTCTTTGTTACACTGTAGTTTATAACAGTTGATTAGAAGACCATTTTCTTTACATCAACTATAGCCTCCAAGTACATGCAAATGTATTTTACTGTATTTACATCTTTGCAAAGAAACCATGTATGATTTAGTAGTTATTTAACTGGAAAGTTCCATTCATCAGTTGCATATGTTTTGTCATTTTGTTCTATTTCTTAGGTAATCATATTATAATTATTATCATTGCTAATCCTGTTTTTTTTTTAAAGATTTTATTTATTTATTTGACAGAGAGAAGTCACAAGTAGGTAGAGAGGCAGGCAGAGAGGGGGGGGGAAGCTGGCTCCCCGCTGAGCAGAGAGCCCGATGTGGGGCTCGATCCCAGGACCCTGAGATCATGACCTGAGCCAAAGACAGAGGCTTAACCCACTGAGCCACCTAGGCGCCCCAATCCTGTTATTTTTAATTGAGAAATACTATAAAGTAAAATACAGAGAATAATATAATCAATGCCCATATATCTTTCACCCAAAATTAACATGTCTGTATTTATTTCATCTCATATTTTCCCCCAAATAAAACACGACAAAGTTGAAGTCTACTTTGTTCTTCCCAAAAGCAACACTATCATGAATTTGGATGTGTAGCTTTCCAATTCATACTTTTATTGCATAAATCCACAGCCATAAATAACATGTAATGTTGTGTGTTTTGAAGATTTACATGAAAGATATTTATACTCATATTTTTCTGCATCTCCCCTTTCAGTATTTGTACTGTCAGAGTTTGTCTATGCTGATATATGTAGTTCTAGTTCATTCATTTTTACTAATGTGTGCTAGTCCACTGTCTGTATTATACCAGTGTATGCATTCCTCTACCTGTAGGCATTAAGCATGTTGTTCCATGTTGTAGGCATTAAGTTTGCTGACAATTTTCTGTAATTATAAAAATGCTACCTTGGGCCTTCTGTACATGTTCCCTTGAGCACATGTCTCGGGTTTCTCTAGGACATGTTTCTAAAAGAGGAATTGTTACAACATGGGATATGTGAATTTTCAGTGTCAGTAGATATGTGGTACCTCTCTAGAGTGGCTGTACAGATTACTTTTCCTTTTTTTTTTTTTTTAAAGATTTTATTTATTTATTTGACAGAGATCACAAGTAGGCAGAGAGAGAGAGGGTGAAGCAGGCTCCCTGCTGAGCAGAGAACCCGATGTCCGGCTCGATGCCAGGACCCTGGGTTCATGACCTGAGCCAAAAGCAGAGGCTTTAGCCCAATGAGCCACCTAGGCGCCCCCAGATTACTTTTCTTTAGCAGTGAACAAATGTTCCTGTTTCCCCATACCCTCCAGCCATTTCTTGGTGTTACCAGCCTTCTAAATTTTTTTCTCCACTCTGATAGGTGAAAAGTACTGATACTTTATCATTTTCACTTTTAGAAGGTAGTCTTTTGGTATTCTTTTAATCTTATAAAAGTCTTTTCATCTAGTTTCTGGTGAGAAGTTCTTTTTATGAAATAACTGAGCGCAGTGGGAAACACTCTCCCAGTTTGCCATTAATTAAATTGTTTCTTCTAATTTAACATCCTACTATTGACTTTTAAAAGAGTTCTATAGTATTTTATTTGAAAGGGTTCTCTTTATAATACCTTCAGAACCAGATATTTCCAGCTTGCATAATTTGGGTATTGGAATCTTTTTTAAGATTCCTTTTTAAAGATTTTATTTAATAGAGCACGAGAGGGTCAGAGGGAGAAGCAGACATCTTGCTGAGCAGGGAGCCTGACGTGGGGCTGGATCCCAGGACCCCGGGACCATGACCCAAACTAAAGGCAGACGCTTAATCGACTGAGCCACCCAGGTGTGCCCTTACCCCCCTTTTTAAAAAGATTTATTGAATTATTTTAGAGCGCACGTGCACGTGCACCTAGTGGGGGAGGAGCAGAAGGAGAGGAAGAGAAGCAGACTTCCAGCTAAGCACAGAGCCCACGTGGCCTGCACCCATGACCCTGAGATCATGACCTCATCCAAAATCAGGAGTTGGCCACTTAACTGACTGAGCCACCCAGGCACTCCTAGACTTCTTTTTTAACCAAATATTTACCTTTAAGGAAAGGAAAAATTAGAATTATATAGAAAAAGATAATTTTTCTTAAAAATTCGTTGGAAGAAGGGTCACATGTTTTACTATTTAACAAATGACGTGAATCATTAGAACTTCCAGAGATGAAGAAATAGGCATTTCAGATGGGGTAAGACAGGAGTGGTTACTGAAAGAGGTGATCTTTAAAAGAATGGTGAGTAGTGGAGTTTCTAGTTCATATATGGAAATGTTTATTGCACAGTTTTTCTTTCTTTCTTTCTTTCTTTTTTTTTTTTTTTAAGATTTTATTTATCTGGGGCGCCTGGGTGGCTCAGTGGGTTAAGCCTCTGCCTTCAGCTCAGGTCATGATCCCAGAGTCCTGGGATTGAGCCCCACATTGGGCTCTCTGCTCAGCAGGGAGCCTGCTTCTGCTTCCTCCTGTCTGTGCCTGCCTCTCTGCCTACTTGTGATCTCTGTCAAATAAATAAATAAAATCTTTGAAAAAAAAATTTTATTTATCTATTTGGGAGAGAACATGCATAAACAGAGAGGAGTAGAGGGAGAGGGAGAAGCAAACTTCCCGCTGAGTGGGAACCCTACACGGGCTCTATCCCAGGACCCTGAGATCATGACCTGAGCCGAAGACAGAGGCTTAACCCACTAAGCCACCCAGGCGCCCCTATTGTAGTTTTTCTTAATGTGAAGTTTAAAATTACCTGGATATCCACACAGTAGTGAATGTTTGCATAGATTATGGTATATCTGTTCTAAAATATTTGGCCATCTAAAAATATTTTTGAAAAATAGTAACATTGGAAAATGCTTGTAATATGATGTTAAATTTAAAAATTATAAAACTCTACATGTAATCCTAATCTGTGTTTTAAAATGTACATTAAAAAATTGGAAGCAAACATTTTAAAAATATTAAGTTATTTCCGGGGGTGCTTGGTTAGCTCAGTTGGGTAGAGCATGCAACTCCTGATCTTGGGGTCATGAGTTCAAGCCCCACCTTGGGGATGGAGTTTACTTAAATAAATAAATAAAATGAAAGAATAAGAGGTTATTTCTGGATAAGTAGAATTTTTATCTTTGTATTTCTGTACTTTCTAAGTTTTTTATTTAAAAAAACATATAAAATAAGTTCTAGATAGTAGCTGGGGCTAAGACAAAAACTATAGCCTTCTACTGTAATAATATCTAAAATGTAATAAATATCATTGTTCACATCTATCCTTGGCATTCCTAGACGATTAAATTAGACTCCATATGTTATACCTAGGGCTTTGCTTTGATCTTTGCTACAACAGAGTGACTGTTCTGTTCTAAGAGCCCTTGAACTGAGAAGAAGCACTGGTGTATTCTTTTCTATCTTCAACAGGTTGTTGGGGTGCCACTTGGGTCTTCTTTACCTTCAACAGTGAAACAGGCTGTGGCAATCAGTGGTGGCCAAATCCTTGTAGCCAAGGCCAGCTCTTCTGTTGCCAAAGCAGTTGGTCCAAAGCAAGTTGTGACACAAGGAGTTGCCAAAGCAATTGTGAGTGGAGGTGGAGGAACCATTGTTGCTCAGCCAGTGCAAGCCTTAACCAAGGCTCAGGTCACTGCTGCCGGCCCTCAGAAGACTGGATCCCAGGGTTCAGGTAACATGCTCTTTGGGGGTCCTTTCAGCTGCAGCTGTTTCTAGACTGTTCTTTGCTAGTAGTTTATTTAGTTCTAAGAAAATCTGTTAGGTTGATGCTATAACCAGTATATAAAAACATGTTAACCTTTTTCAGGTAACATTTTACATAGAGGTCTGTAAGTGGTTTATTTTAAGGGGTGTGTGAGTGTGTGTGTTAGCAAGAGAAATAAAAATAGATGGTATTTCTTGCTAACTGCTTTCAGGTCTGAAGGATAATTTTCATTTGACTGTATCTCTACTTTGGATTGTATTCAGACTTAAAATCTTGGGGTGGTCATTTGTCAGCAGCATTTTGAGATACTTGACTAGTGTATTCTCTACGAAATAGGTTTAAACACCTTGCATGTGTTTGAAGCCTTGATGTGTTGTTTCTCTGAGGGCATGAAAAAATATATACCCTAGACATTAGATACATTTACCAATTTTTGAGGGTCATGATGAAGCTAAAGAGCTGTTGCAGTGAGTCAGAAGGACAGAAGGCAGTGGATGTCTGAGTCATTATCTTGTACACCTGCTACTCATGCTATTTGTTAATTATTCTTGAAAAAATTTTAAAAAGAAAATGTAGAAACCAAGTAATAAATGGAAAGAATAACCAGAATCAACTTTATATAAAAAAATAAAATAGATTCAGAAGAAAAAAGAAAAAGAAGGTAATGGATGTCCAAAATAAAAGATTTCAGAGGTGATGAATTGGTGATGACAGAGTCCATTTGTGGCATTAAAAATGAGTGCTTCAGATGGGTTGGAAGAAGTGATCTCTGGAGTTTAGAAAATGAAGTGCCTGAGAAGCAGGAGAATTAAACAAGTCACTTACCGTGCTCTCACTGAGGATGACCATCATTGGCATTCGAGCAAGACTGAGCCAGGAGTCAGTCCTCAGCGAGTGAGGGGAAATTGCTGGGAGTTCAGTAAATGAGAAGACAGAAGGGTGAGGTTAAGGTGGTAGAGCCAGGCATGAGCCTCACAGGAACCAGCAGGTTTTCTTCCGGAATGAGGGGTGGTGATGGTCTGGAAGCCCCACTGGAGAGCACAAAGGTGCCTCCCCTAGTCGTGGCCCTCAGACATTGAGGTGAGATTAAAAAAACAGCGTTAAGCTAAGGGGGCTGCTGGCGAAGTCCTTTGTCTTCAGAGGACTCAGTGTTTAATTACCACAAAAAGAGATAATGTTCAAAGAGGTCGAGGGTCTAGAGGGTATCATGACCAGAGCAGGAATTCCTGGGGGTGAAAGAGCTGGGTGGGGGAGGAGGAAGCGCTGAGGAGGTGGGTTCAGATCAGGAATGCAGAGCAGTGTGGGCTGGACTTCGGGTGCTGGCGACTGACCAGAGAGGTTTGCTCGACAGTGTACAAATGTACAGTGGTGTGAGGTGGGATGAGTTGTGGCAGTAGTAGAGAGGGCTGGCTCTCAGATTTTAGTCAGTCCCTACTGTTCTGGGGCAGCTTCCAGGGCAGTTGCTTTCCCAGGCTTGCGCTATAAAGTGGTCATGAGAAAGAGGACTTGGGCCGCAGGCTGGGGGTCTCTGAGAGTCCTTTGCCTGCGGTGACTCACGTCAGTCTGTAGGCTTCATTTCATGGAGATTTGAATTCAGAGTCGCTGCAGAAATTTTGATGTGTACGTTTTCACTGAAGAGTCACATTTAGAGGTTTATAGCCATGTGCATGAAAAGTAAATTCTAAGAGAGAAACAATGTGAGATTTTAAAAAGGTGAACGATCATTTCATAGTATACGTGCTATACAACTGTACACAGTATAGTTGTTGACTGTGGCGTTTTTTTAGTTCTTAGAAAGTGAGAGGGGCGCCTGGGTGGCTCAGTGGGTTAAGCCGCTGCCTTCGGCTCAGATCATGATCCCAGGTCCTGGGTTCGAGCCCCACATCGGGCTTTCTGCTCAGCGGGGAGCCTGCTTCCTCCTCTCTCTCTGCCTGCCTCTCTGCCTACTTGGGATTTCTCTCTGTCAAATAAATAAATAAAATCTTTAAAAAAAAAAAAAAAAGTGAGAGAGGTTAGAAGTCTTCTTGTTTCAAATCTGTAGATTCATTCATTACTAAAAATTAATTAAAGGGGCATTAAACAGATTTCAGGAGGAAATATGTATTCATCTACAAATGAGTTTATTATTTCTTTGATTGTCTAAGCCATAGTACTTTTGAGAATAAAAAGAGTCACTGTTCATAATGATTAGGACATAGGTATGGAAATGGGACACAGGTGTAAACTGGAACTGTTCTGGGTTAACTGGGACATATGGTCGTCCTATTTATGTACAAATATGTATGTACAAATACAAATTTCCTTTGTAATTTATAGCAAGCTCTTCTTATACATAAGTTATTTTTTAATTAGCAAGATATTTAAGAATATCAGCCTTTTAAGTATTTTGTATCTAGGAAAGTATTATGTATCTAGGAAAACTGTACAGTTCACTGTGTTTTTTAAATAAGTATTTTATTATTCTGCATTTTTAATTTTAATAGTAGCATTGCCCTCAGTTCTAATTTGTCTTACTCACTGTTTTTTCCTCTTAATTTTTTTTTCTTTTTTCCCTTTACCATTTTAGTAATGGCAACATTGCAGCTACCAGCCACTAATTTGGCCAACTTGGCAAATTTGCCTCCTGGCACTAAACTCTACCTTACAACGAACAGCAAGAACCCTTCAGGAAAAGGGAAACTGCTGCTGATCCCTCAAGGAGCCATCCTGCGAGCTACCAACAATGCTAGTCAGTCCGTCATTAAATCATTTGGTTCTTGGGTCTCTGGGTATGTTCATCTCTTCCACCCGAGGGCACCTCTTACCTGTTTCAGGACGTGTTTCCCTAGCTCTCTGTGGTGGTATGATGGTAGTATTTGCCTACGTGGATTTAAAACTTACACATAACTTAACTAGAAGTGGGTCTAAGTAATCATAGTCCTAGGAGGCAACACTCTTATGTTTTTCATTATAGCAATTAGGTTCAGAGTCTGGGGTCAGAACAAATCACACGAGAGTGGGATGGCTCCTGAGCCTGCGCTGGGAGAAAGCTGTCCATGTGAACTATAAACGACAGAGTTCTTTTCAGTGGTATCTAAAAACCTGGGATACCCAGGGAGACGGTAGCTGGAAGCCTGTGTCATTTCTTTTGGAGGGGATAGGAGTAGGAGTGGAAATAAGTGTCTCTGCCTGCTGTTACTCAGATGTGCACCTTAAGTTTGCCAGGTTTGGAGATGGAAAGAGACATACAGGGTCAGCCTTAGTGTATAAGCCTCAAAACCCCAAGGAAATTAGGTGGTTTATCTAGACTTAACAAACTTTTGCTTTGACCTATACAGAAAAACAATTTGGATAGTGTTGGAAAGGAAAGGGTAAAGGGAATTATTTCCCTCTGAATCAGAAGTATAATTGGTATAGCAATTAAGTTCACTAGAAACGAGCTGCCATTGCCAAATGTAGCCTCTGAGCGAGTCACCATGTTGTTTACTGACTGTAATGGGTGATTTCTGTTCTCTCACCCTGGAATTGCTCCGTCCTCCCTAAGCAGTGGTATTAAAAGTGAGATGTGTAAGAAAAGGACAATGTGAGGATTCTGTAGTTCACCCAGAGAGGCACCTAGGTTTTAGTTTATATACATTATGTCACCAAAAGGGAAATAAAGAGGATCCAAAGGCTTTAAAATGGAATTTAAAAGGAGGTGAGGATGAGGCTCTGGGGCCATTATCAGTATGAGGAAAACACGTTTTTTTTTTTTTTTTTTTAGGACAGAGGGAGGCAGAAAAGAGAGCACTATGAAATTACAACAAATTCCAGCAGTGTCACTGAAATTGAATGAGAGGCCAGAACATTGAGAAGCGCTTTTCTGAGCGTGTGGTCTATACTTGGTTAGAAAGTGTCAGTATCAGACTCTTCCTTGTCTCCCACAACAAAGTCAGAAGTCTTGTTAAAAGCCAAGTTCTTCACTGTACAGATTGCTGAGCTAGTCAGCTGTCCTTCAGTCGAAAGGAAATCCATTTCAGTCCTTAATTCTAGGGCATTCTCCTTACCCTTCTCACAGAATAGGTATATTACCACAAAAAGCCGGGAGAAAATAGGAACAGGAAGGAATCTTGCTGTAAAGGAAATGTCTCTCTGGGCTCATCTGTTTTTTCTGGTAAGCCTCTTACTATTTCTTATGATGTTGCTGTCATTTTGTTGTATTTTCAGACCTCCAGTCTGGCTCAGCTGCAGGAAGCGGCGGCGGTGGGGGAGGTGGTGGCAGTGGTGGTGGCACAGGAGGGACCCAGAGCCCTGCTGGCCCAGGAGGGATCTCCCAGCACCTGACTTACACATCTTACATCCTGAAGCAGACTCCTCAGGTCGGAACATTTGTGACTAGTATCTTTCAAATCATTTCGTTATTTAACAATGGCCTTTAGTTAAAGTGGATTTATCTTTACATCTCTGGAATCAGGAGTCAGTACTAACATTTTAGTCACGTTATAAATCTGTATTATTTGGGGCTTGTTTTGTTTTGAGAGAAGGGGACATGGAGATTCAGAAAGACTTAAGTAACTTTTCCAAGATCTCTCTGCTAAGCCAGTCCTTGAATTTGGACTTAAACCTAGAGCTTTCTGACTCAAAGATTGTTGCCTCCTAAATCTGTGAGGTAATTAATAGTGTTAATAGGCAGTTGAAAATTTTCTGTTGGAAAAGAGTAACCAAAAAGATACCATCAGGTTTTGGCATTTGGAGTTAGGCTGGATTCATGATTAGGAACAAATTTCTACCTTCTTTCCCCTTGCTCCTTTTAGTCTTGACTCCTTTCTAAGGAAGGTCGTGGAGTTTTGGTCTAGATGTTCGTATTGAGAAGGATGGGTAGTTATCAGCCTGAATAACTCAAATTTAAGGACTAGGTTCTAGAGCTTGCATTTCCAGCGGCCTCCTCTGTAACTCCTGTGCCAAGTTTCAGAAGTGGGGATAGCTGTTGCTGGTGACATCGAGAACAGAGCTGTTCTTTTCAGTTATTTTGGCTGAGTTGCAAAATTGAAGTGGGGGCATTGTGGCTTGTATCATGGGACCTTGTGATTTAAAGAGGGCAAGTCATTTGAACTTCACAAATTACTGAGTAGTTCTTTATTTGTTTCTAACTTAGGGTACATTTTTAGTTGGTCAGCCATCACCCCAGACATCTGGAAAACAGCTGACTACTGGGACAGTGGTCCAAGGAACACTGGGAGTCAGCACATCTTCTGCACAAGGACAACAAACATTAAAAGTCATCTCTGGACAAAAAACTACTTTGTTTACCCAGGTAAATATTCATATTCCCCAAATATAGACTGGTGATGGTGTTTATTTAAATGTTTACAGCTTATCTCTTTCCACAAAGAAATTAAGGTTGCATGAGAAAATGAACAATAAAATAGAATAGAAAAATAAGGACAAAATCTTGAGATTTGGGGAAATTTAGGTAGAATGAGAAGATAAGGCCAGAGAGTTCTTGGATATGCAAACAGTTATGTCCTGTATAATATTTGCCAAAGCAAATCAAAGCATGATCAGTTATAAAATTCACACTATTTGTGAGAGGCAAAAAAAAAAACCTACATAATATTTCCTTAAAAGAAATAAAATTTTCTTAATACCTCATTCTAAAAATTTCTCTGGGGGAACTTCATATATAGGCGATTCTAAATGTGTAATAGGTGATGACAGCCACAATATCCTTATACACTTGACCCTTGCTCAATGCGGTTTTGGGGCGCCAACCACTCACGCAGTGGAAAATTGACATATAACTGGACTTCCCCACTGTTAATAGCCTTCCATTGACCGGGAGCCTTACCGAAAACATGGTCGATTAACCCACATTTTGTACATTGTATGTATTATATACTCTATTCTGACAATCAAATAAGCTAGAGAAAAGAAAATGTTACTAAAAAGTCATTTTTTTTAAGGAGCACCTGGGTGGCTTAGTCTTTAAACGTCTGCCTTTGGCTCAGGTCATGATCCCAGGGTCCTGGGATGAGCCCCACATCGGGCTCTCTGCTCGTTGGGAAGCCTGCTTCTCCCTCTCCCACTCCCCCTGCCTGTGTTCCCTCTCTTGCTGTCATTTTCTCTGTCAAATAAATAAATATAATCTTAAAAAAAATCCTAAGGAAGAAGGAATATTTACAGAACTATACTGTATTTATTAAAACAAACAAACAAACCCACCGGGGCACCTACCTGACAGGCTTAGTCAGTAGAGTATCTGACTCTTGATATCAGGGTTGTGAGTTCAAGTCCCACGTTGGGCAGGGAGCCTTCTTAAAATAACAATTTAAAAAACCCCACATATAAGAGGACATTTGTAGCTCAAAGCCCTGTTGTTCAAGGGCTAGTTGTAAAAAAAAGCAAATGTTGGGGGCACCTGGGTGGCTCAGTGGGTTAAAGCCTCTGCCTTTGGCTCAGGTCATGATCTCAGGTGCTGGGATCAAGCCCCGTGTTTGACTCTCTGCTCAGCAGGGAACATGCTTCCCCCTCTCTTTCTGCCTGCCTCTCTGCCTACTTGTGATTTCTGTCTGTCAAATAAATAAATAAAATCTTAAAAAAAAAAAATAAATGCTGTAGGGGTTTTGGTACCTGTTTCTATAGAGTTTTTTTAGTATAAGCCAAAGAATAATGACAGGGAATTTTAGCTGGGTGAGGGATGTCATAATTACCTGCCAGAGAATCTATAGCTAAAATCTCAGAAATTTACCAAATGAAGCAAACAAGGTATGGAAGGATGTAGGCAGTAAGATACCATTTTTCAAAAAAATAGTGCATTTCCTCTGTGTCTAAATCAGTAGCTCTCAAAGCATGGAATGTGGATATTGCATTTTTGTCAAATGTTTTTTCTGTGTTTGTTGAGAAGATCGTATGGTTTTTCTTTTTTTGTTAACATGGTGAATTACATTAATTTTTACGATGTTAAACCAAGGAGTGCCTGTCTGGCTCAGCTGGTGGAGAATGTGACTCTTGATCTCAGGGTCATGAGTTCGAGCCCTACATTGGGCATAGAGATTACTTAAAAAACATGCAAGTTTTTAAAAAGTGTTAAACTAGCCCTGTAGCCCTTGAAAACCCACTTGGTTTTGACATGTTATCTTGTTTAAAGGTATTATTGGATTTCATTTCATAAAATTTTGTTTAGAATTTCTATAAGGTTATTGGTCCATGGTTCTCTTCATAATTCTTGTCTGGTTTTGATAGAGTGATGCTGACCTCCTAAAATGAGTTTGGAACTTTTCTCTCCTATTCACATTTTGCGAAGATTTTATGTAGATTTGGTATTGTTTCTCGACTGTCTTGAGTACACCAGTGAAGCCGTAATGGCCTGGAGTCTTGTTAATTGGGAAGGTTTTTAACTACAATTTCAATTTATTTACTAGATACAGGACTATTCAGGTTATTTGTTTCATCTTGAGGGAAGTTTGATAAGTTACAGCTTTAAGGAAATGTGTCCATTTCATCTAAGTGGTTGAATTTACTAGAATAAAATCGTTCATAATTTTCCTTTATTATCCTTCTAATGTCTGTAAAATATTTGGATGGCCCCTTTTTATATCCTTTTCTTTTCTTTTCTTTTCTTTCCTTTTAGAGCAAGAGTGCCTGAGTGGGGATTGGGGGGTTGCGGGGAGAGGCAGAGGAAGAGAGAGCATCTTAAGCAGGCTCCACACCCAGCATGGGGCCGGCCCGCTATGGGGCTCGATCTCACAACCCTGAGATCATGACCTGCGCTGAAATCAAGAGTCAGATGCAGGGGCGCCTGGGTGGCTCAGTGGGTTAAGCCTCTGCCTTCAGCTCGGGTTATGATCCCAGGGTCCTGGGATCAAGCCCCGTATCGGGCTCTCTGCTCGGCGGGGAGCCTGCTTCCCCCTTTCTCTCTGCCAGCCTCTCTGCCTACTTGTGATCTCTGTCTGTCAAATAAATAAATAAAATCTTATTAAAAAAAAAAAGTCAGATGCATAACCAACTGAGCCACCCAGGCACCCCTTCCTTTCATTCTTGATTATGATAGTTATGCATTTCCCCCTTTTTTTCTTGATCACTGATCTTTTCATATTTCTAGTGTTTGGTTTCTTTGAGTACTAATTTCCCTTTGGTCAGGTGTGCTTAGTATTTAAACAGATATGAGGTCCCAGAATTCTTCAGGCAGTTCTTTAAAATCTTAGCTTATTTCTTCTTACCTGCTTATGGTTGCAGCCAGTGTAGTGACATTCTCCGTTTGGCTACAGCAGAACAATTATCGTTGCTTTTTAGTAAGTATTATTTACATAGAGCAGTGCACAGATCGTAAGTGTACTGTTCAGTGAGTGTTGACCAATGTGTAAACTCATGCAAGCACTATCCCAGTCAAGATACAGAACATTTCCATCACTCTATAATGTACCCTCATTTCCCTTTCAGTCATCATTTTTCTATTTCTGTCACCATAGATGAGCTAATCTCTGTTTAGTCTTTCATGTCCATTTTCTGTTGTTCTAACATGTTTTTGAGATTTATTTATATGTGTATCAGTAGTTTATTCTTTCTTATTCTTTTTTTTTTAAGATTTTATTTATTTATTTGACAGAGAGAGAGAGATCACAAGTAGGCAGAAAGGCAGGCAGAGAGAGATGGGCAGGGGGAGCAGGCTCCCTGCTGAGCAGAGAGCCCAATGCGGGACTCAATCCCAGGACCCTGAGATCGTGACCTGAGCTGAAGGCAGAGGCTTAACCTGCTGAGCCACCCAGGTGCTCCTATTCTTTCTTATTCTTAAGTAGTATTTTCTTGTATGACTTTTAGTCTGCTGTTGATAGACACTTGGATTATTTCCGGTTTTTTATTATGAGCCATACTGCTACGAACATTCTTGTATAGCTCTTTTGTGCAGTAGAATAGCTAGGTCCTAGGGTAAGTATATGTGTATAAGAGAGTTTATAAGAAACTGACAAATGGTTTGCAAAGTGGTTGTACCATTTGACTCTCCCATAAGTAACGTGAGAGAGTTCCAGTTGTCCTATATCCTCAACAACACGGAGGACCTTCTTCCTTTACATTTTTAGCCATTTTTGTGAGTATGAAGTGATACCTCATTGTGTTGTTGTTTTTTTTTTTAAGATTTTTTATTTATTTATTTGACAGAGAGATAGATCACAAGTAGGCAGAGAGGCAGTCAGAGAGAGAGGAGGAAGCAGGCTCCCCGCTGAGCAGAGAGCCCAATGCGGGCCTTGATCCCAGGACTCTGGGACCATGACCTGAGCCGAAGGCAGAGGCCTTAACCCACTGAGCCACCCAGGCGCCCAACCTCATTGTGGTTTTAATTTGCATCAGACTCCAGTGCAAATAAGTTATGCCATGGCTACTGCTTCTAGATTGTAGTCATGGCTCCTCCCGTTACTAACTGTGTGGTCCTGGTAAAACTACTGACCTTAATCTCTTCATCTGTAAAATGAGACTAGAACCTACCCTCTGAAGTTTATGACAAGGTTGAATGACGTAAGGTACATAAAAATGCTTTCTGCCATCCTGACACAAAGTAGCTCCTCAAGGACTGAAGAATGGTCTCTGCTTGTGGAGTATATTAATTTGGGCATTAAGCAATCATTTGGGCCAGGGGGGTCTGCATACTATGCCTGAGGCTTCCTGTTTTTATAAATAATTTATTGGCACACAGCCACACTCGTTTCATGCTGTAACAGTAGAGCTGAGGAGTTGAAACAAAGACCATATGGCCCGCAGTGCTCTCCACGCTTATGCCATTTACAGGAAAAACTTGCTGAGCCTTGATTTAACCCAGTAAAACTGTAGTTTGTTGAATGGTACTACATTTGTTGAGTGGTAGTAAAAATCTGAGCCTGAACCAGCCTAGAGCACTTAATGTACCCATTTAAATCTGGCCCATCTTGTTTAGATTTTCATGTTTAAAGGTTACGTGTACATTTAAGAGCAAATTCTGGTAACACATGACCTGGTATCTCTGCAGTCACTGCCGCCAGATAGTGACTTGCAAACGCACTCCTTTACTTACTCTGCATTAGAGATAAAGGAATGTCTGTACGTAAAAAGTCAAACTTGAGAGCTTACTGGAAAGGTGCCCAGACACCTATATGTGATTAGCAAGACCTTCTTGGATATGCTCTGATTCATGGGCCCTGCCTAGGTAAGGAATAAACGGTGCCTGTGAACCAGGGCAACTTTATTACTTCCACCCATTTTGTTTCTGCAGGCAGCCCCTGGGGGACAAGCATCGCTAATGAAAATATCTGATAGCGCACTGAAGTCTGTGCCAGCCACCTCGCAACTCTCAAAGCCTGGAACCACCATGCTCAGAGTGGCAGGAGGGGTGATCACAACGGCCACTTCCCCAGCTGTGGCCCTCTCAGCAAACGGTCCTGCCCAGCCGGTGAGGATTAGCATGACAGTAGAAAACCGTAATACAACATCAAAGTAGTAAAAACGTAAGATACTTAGCAGGTATACCAGTGGGTCATATTTATCTTTTTTAAAAACTTGAAATACAGTTCACATGCCATGAAATTCTCCATTTTCAAGTGTGCAGTTCCTGTGGTTTTTATTATAGTCTCAAGGTTGTGCAGTCATCATCACTATCCGTTTTAGAATGTTTAATCACTCCTCAAGCGCACTCCATACGCAATAGCCGTCACTCCCTGTTCCCCCTCTCTCCCCTCCCCCCCACCCCCGATACTAGACAACCACTGATCTTTCTTGTGTCTGGCTTCTTTCTCATATTTTCAGGATTCATCCACGTTGTAGCATGTCTTAGTACTACTTTATACGTGAATAGTCAATATCCAATTTTATGGCCATATCACATTCTGTTTATATATTTATTAGTTTATGGACATATGGATGGTTTCTACCTTTTGACTATGATAAATAATGCTACTATGAACATTTATGTTCAAGTTTTTGTATAATCATATGTTTTGGGGTTTTTTTTGCTATATACATAGAGATTCCTGGTCATATAATAAGCTGTTTAACATTTTGAGGAACTGCCAGTTTTTCCAAATAGCTGCACCATTTTAGACTCCTGCCAGCAATGTATGAGAGCCCCAGTTTTTCCACATCCTTGCTGATGCTTGTTCTTGTACATTTTTTCTTGTTGTTACAGCCATTCTGGTGGGTGTGAAATGGTATCTCATTGTGGTTTTGATTTGCATTTCTGTGATAGCTAATGATATTGAGCATCTTTGCATGTACTTATTGTCCATTTCTGTATCTTCCTGGGAGAATTCTCTTCAGAACCTCTGCTCATGAGTTAGTTGGATTATTCTTTTTTATTACTGAGTTTTAAGTGTTCTTTAGATATTCTAGATATGAGTCTCTTATGAGATTTGCAAAAATTTTCTCCCACTCTGTGGGACATCTTTTCACTTTCTTGAGGGTACTCTTTGAAAACCACAAAATTTTTAAATTTTGATGAAGTCCAGTTTATTTTCCTTTTTTTTTTTTTTAAAGATTTTATTTATTTGACAGAGAGAGATCACAAGTAGATGGAGAGGCAGGCAGAGAGAGAGAGAGAGAGGGAAGCAGGCTCCCTGCTGAGCAGAGAGCCCGACTCGGGACTCCATCCCAGGGACCTGAGATCATGACCTGAGCCGAAGGCAGCGGCTTAACCTACTGAGCCACCCAGGCGCCCCAGTTTATTTTCCTTTTATTGCTTATGCTGTTGGTATAGCTAAGAAGCCATTGCCTAATCCAAAGTCACAAAATTTAAGCCAGTATTTTCTTCGAAGAGTTTTATAGTATCAGCTCTTATATGTAGGTCTTTGATCATTTTTAGTTAATTTTTACATGGTGTGAGGTAGGGGCCAAACTTTATTCTTTTGTATATAGATAGCCAGTTGGCCCAGCAACAGTTGGTCTATTTCCCCGTTGAATTGTCTTGGCACCTCAAGTTCTTTTTCCAGGTTTTATCTCCTACTAGACTTTTCATATGCTTAGTCATATCACTCTTACTTTGTAGTTCCTTGAACATATCGTGTTCTTTCATGCTTCTCTATCTACTATCTTCTGCCCACTTCTGCCAAGAAACATTCCTTTGTCTCCCCCTTTCCTTGTCTTGAATTTTGAGGATTCTCCTAAAGCGCCATGTTTGTACATGAAGTTTTCCCAGTGCTCTCCGCTTCCCATCCCTAGACAGAAACAGTAATTTTCCTCTCCATTTTAATAGTACCTTGTACCGGTGCCTACTATAGCACTCATCATAGTTTGGTAAACCTGTCCTCCTTGAGGGCTTTTATCTCTGGGCCCTAGCATTTATAAATTTTTCTTTTTAAACTTTATTCATTTGACAGATAGAGATCACAAGTAGGCAGAGAGGCAGGCAGAGAGAGGGAGGGGGAAGCAGGCTCCCCGCCGAGCAGAGAGCCCGATGCAGGACTCGATCCCAGGACCCCAAGGTCATGACCCGAGCCAAAGGCAGGGACTTAACCCACTGAGCCACCCAGGCGCCCCTGGGCCCTAGCATTTAATGTCATGCCTGCCATGTGGTAGATGTTGGTGGGATGAATGAGACAAATGTTAAGACATTATAGTGAGTTTTTAATAAAATTCATTTTATTCCACTTTTATATTCTGAGTTTATGTCCTCCTCTTTTTGGTGTTGAAATATCCTTTTATAAAGTGATGTAATAGGTGGTGAGGGTTTTTGGTTTTTGTTGTTGTTTTTAATATGGTAGCCATTAAAAATTTAAAAACTTTTCTGGTCCATGAACTCTGAAAGTGTTGGAAACACCGAACAAGAGAGGCAATGGTATTTAATTAAATGACATGGCATTTAATAGGTAGTTAAAAATAATAGCTAATAGATAATATTTTTGAATATACTACATGGCAGTCATTGTTCTAAGTAAGTTACACTGCTTTCTTCTTAATTTGTACTATTTTTGGCCTGTGTGTGAGCAGTCAGAAGGAACAACTCCCAGTTCATCATCTGCTGTCGGTTCTGTAATGAAAACTTCTGGGCAGCAAGCAGTGTGTGTGAGCCAGACCCCCATGCCAACCTGCAAGGCTGCAGCTCCCTCCGTCATCAGCGCCACATCCCTGGTGCCCACGCCAAACCCCATCTCCGGGAAGGCCACCGTGTCAGGTCGGTTGTATCATAAGGACATTCTTGCTCTCTGCCTTCTTTGGGCTAGAACATTTTTTGGAAGGTCTTCAATGATATTTTGTATAGTAAGTTGTTAAAAATAATTAACTCAGCAGTATTTTCCATATAGCTGCTTTTTTGATAATTTATTCCTAAAATCTACACATCTACACATAAATCCTTTTATCTACACATAAATCCTTAAGTCTGAAATGGTTTGTGGATGGAATAATAATTTTTAAATGATATAA
The DNA here is from genome assembly GCF_902655055.1 of Lutra lutra. Classification (NCBI taxonomy): domain Eukaryota; kingdom Metazoa; phylum Chordata; class Mammalia; order Carnivora; family Mustelidae; genus Lutra; species Lutra lutra. The sequence continues at coordinate 107,932,753 of NC_062278.1, forward strand.
TAAGATTTTAGCCATCTTTAGAGCTCTGTGTAGTATTTTAACTGCTTTCATCACGTAACTTTGTGGAGAACTGAAAATTTACTCTCCTTACATTATCATTTTCTCTTTTATTATCATCAGTTTTGAATGGAAGACATTATAAAACATACTTTCATAAACAGTATATAAAATATAAGTTAGCCTTGATGACTCCCAAGTTGTGATTTTTAACATTAGTTGTTATGTTGGGCAGTGTTAGAGTGACATGTGTGCAGTCTGGCAAGATGGCTGCTCTCTTTGGGCCCACCCCAAATGACCCCAGAAGAGTGTGCCTTTCACTTCGTTGGTTAACATACAGCACAAATCCTGGAGCCAAATTGCCTTAGTTGAAAAACTTGGTTCAGTTTCCTTGGCTGTAAAATAAGGTTGATAATAATACTGACATATGGTTGAGAGGATTAAATGAATCCATATGTAAGTGCTTAGACTGCTGTCCGACATGTAGTAGCCATTATATAAATAATCGCCGCTATTAGAGAGTTTAGTATCCTTGTCTGCATTTCCTTGAACTCTAAAATCCAAAAAAGCTGTGAAGACCAAAGGTGTTTTTTTGCTTCTTTGTTTGCGTAACTAATTTTAGTGTGAAATCTGACCTCTGTTGGACAGGCTGTTTATATGACTGACTATGAATATTTGTGTTTTGCCACAAAAATACTAATGTGCTTGAGGGCAGATACGCCTGTAAAGTACAATAAAAATGTCACAGCAGTGTCACACTGTTAGGAATGTTTCTGAATACTATTAGATTCTGGGTGACCTTGTTACAGATCGATAACAGCTTACCCGCTGGCACTGATCGACACACAAAAACTTACATTAACACACACATACACGCCAGTACCTTAGGGCCTTTGGATAAAAGATTGTGAGTATTATTATTCTTATTGCTATTATTACTACATTTCATACGTGTCCCCAAGCCCCCATGTCTTTTTTTTTTTTTTGGGTAGTTCAATACCAGAGATAAAGGCTGGTAGTTTTTCCCATACTTCCACCTACCAGTTAACATCGAGCAAGTTCTAGTATAGGGAGTGCTGTTCTCTGCTAACGGAATGTTTGCAGGCATTGTGTTGGGACTGGAGTAGAAATTGTAGAAATAAAGGATCACTTTATGAGAAATAAATGCCCTCTCCTTTTCTTTTTTTAGAGAGTTCGAATGGGGGTTAGAGTGAGGGGCGGAGGGAGAGAGAGATTCTCCAGCAAACTCCCCACTGAGCATGGAGCCTGGTGCAGGCTTAATCCCACCACCCTGAGATCATGACCTGATCCAAAATCAAGAGCCAGGTGCTTAACCAACTGCACCACCCAGATACTCCCGCCTTCCCCTTTTCTACTTAAGTTTTTAACATGAAGTAAATGAAGTCTCCTGGCTTTAAGTTCTCATTTCCTGAGATGCTGCTGATGAAACTTTCTGTATATAATGTTTTCACAGAAGAGCCAAACTATTTTCCGCTGCCCGTTAATTTTTTTGTGTATTTGTCAGCTCTGTTTTTACTGTGGTATAACCATTAATTTTTTAATTTAATTTTTTGTGTGTGCATTATGGAGTATTTTGAACAAGGTCACTGTTGTGACTGGAGCAGAATGAGCAAGGGAAAGAGTACTGGGACATAAAGTCAGAGTGATAGAGGCCAAATCACATAGGGCCTTTGGAGGTCATGTCAAGAACTTTGACTTTTACTCCAAGGGAAGCCATTGGAAGATTTAAAACAAAGGCGTAACATGATCTGCCTTACCTTTCCACAGAATCACTGGCTGTAGTGTTTAGACTAAACTCTGGGGCACAAGGTAGAAGCAGAGAGCAAACCAAGAAGTGGACACTAAAGAAAATTCAGTGGTGTATCAGGGAGTCCTGGCAATATCATACTAAAAGAAGTACCAGAAAGAAAACAGAAGATAGTGGGAAGGAAATGATCCAAGAAAGGAAACAGTTTATCTCAATTAAAGAGACAAACTTCAAGCTCAAAAGGCATGGTGTCTGGCACAGTGAATGATAGACTCCTCACATGGAGGCACCGTTTGTTCATTAATCAAGACACCAGGGACAAGGAGAGGATCTGACAAGCCGTCAGAAGAAGAAACAGGAAAGTTCAGAAATTATATTATCATTGGGCTTCTCAGCAGTGCTGGAAGCCGTGAGCCTGCTCTTCTAAGTTCTAGGGGAAAATGACTTGTAGCGGAGTATTCTGTTGCCAGCCAGGTCATTCCTGAGAGTGAGGGTAGAAATATTTTCTGACAGGCACAGTTCTAACTCTCTCCTATGCTCCCTGTCTCAAGACATTACTAAAATATGTATTTTTTTACCAGAGTGAAGAGGTGTAGAGCAAGAAAGAGGAAGAAACGAGATCCAGTATAGAAGGAAGGCAAAGGGAATTTCCAGGATAATGGTGAAGGATGTCCCAGGATGGCCACGGGTCCGCAGGCCTGGAAGACCCAGTGGAGCAGATCAGAGAGCTAGGCAAAGTTCTCTCTTAGAAAGAGTGGAACTAGAAGTTACCTAGGAGAGCTGACCATACGGAGAATTATATAAGAGGGGAGGTGGTTTATAGCAGTTTTGAAGAAAGTGGGAAGACTTGGTAAGATGTTGAAGGAGAACTAAGAACTAAAAAAAGAGCAAATATTATCTCCAGAGAACAAAATGGAATCTCAGTGTAGTGGTGTTCTTTGGATCAGTAGAGAACACTACTGGTGGTGAGGGGTGGAAGTGCCTTAAAATGCCTGCGTCTACCCAGATAGCAAGGCTGTGTGTGCCATCAAAATTAAGGCCTACAGTAGACAGTCTTTTAAAGTTACTGAGATAAATATTAAAAGAAGGAGCCAACAGGGTTGAAAGGGGATGCTGCTGAGGAACTACATGAAGATGGGGAGAGGTGGCGAAAGAATGACTGTATTTAATTCAAAGCCTTTTTAGCACTTTATTTTCAACTGATAAGCCTGTAATATTTTGATTAAAATAAGGATTTTAAAAACATGAAAAACCCGGTCATAGTTGTTTCTCTGAGGGCACGTCTCAGTAAGAACTTAACACCAGACCGATTTGACATTCATCTATTCCAAAGAAAGATTCTCTTTTTTATTTAAGACTTTGTTTCAGAAAGTATTTGTTTCCTTTCCTTTTGCTCATACCCGCTGCTTCCCAGTGCCTTAAAGTATCTTGAGCCTCGAATCCTGTAGTTTTTTTCTTTTCTTTTCTTTTTTTTAAGAGAGAGAAAGCGAACATGTGAGCGATTGGGGAGAGGGGCGTGGGGCCTGTTGCAGGGCTGGATCTCACCACCCTGAGATCATGACTGAGCAAAATGAAGAGTCCAGTGCTTAACCGACTGAGCCATGCAGGTGCCCCTTGGATGCTGGTTTAAAAAAAAAAAAAAAAGATTTTATTATTTATTTGACACAGAGAAACACATCAAGAGAGATAATACAAGCAGGGGGAGTGGGAGAGGGAGACACAGGCTTCCCGCTGAGCAGGGAGTCTGATGTGGGGCTTGATCCCAGGACCCTGGGATCATGACCCAATTTTAGTATATGTGCTGCCGAAGCGAGCACTGGGATCATGACCCGACCCAAAGGCAGACACTTAACAACTGAGCCACCCAGGTGCCCCTTGAATGCCGTTTTTAAGTTTTATGTGACGGCATTCATCTCTGTTTTGTTCTGTGTGCTATCTCATAATAAAAGCACTTTGTCGTTTTTTACTGGCCCTCTGAATGCCTCCAGTAGTTGTGTAAGGGAAATGGGAGTATGGAAGTTACCCCTAAAGGAAAGTGGGAGAGGAGGACCCTTTCTAGAATGGTAAGTGGGGGAGTGCCTAGCTGACTTGATCAGTTGAGCATTCCACTCTTGATCTTGGGGTCTTGAGTTTGAGCCCCACATTGTAGGTAGAGTTTGCTTTAAAAAAATGATAATTGCAAATGTCTGATGTTTGGAAGGTAAGAGCTGCAAAGAGGTAGAAGTTAGAAGACATGGTGAGTACATAGATTTTCAGAGCATTCGATCTATAGGGCTGGTGTGAAGGGGACACAGATAACTGGGCACAGATTAAAGTGGACTCTGAATACTTTGGGACTAATTTTGGAAACATTCTCTAGGCAGCCAGGAGCCAGAAAAGGTTTTTTGTTTTTTGTTTTTTAAAGATTTTATTTTTATTTGACAGAGACGGAGAATGAGAGACAGGCAAGGGGAGCAGCAGGCAGAGGGCAAGAGAGAAGCAGGCTCTCCGCCGAGCAGAGAACCTGATGTGGGGCTCGATCCCAGGACCCTGGGATCATGATCTGAGCAGAAGACAGACACTCAACTGACTGAGCCACCCAGGCACCCCCAGAGAAGGTTTTTAAGTAGGAAATGACAGTTCTCCAAATCAGTATATAAAATTTTACATCCAATTTGTACCTGTCACAGCTGTATACAGAACAAAGAAATTGTCATAGAAAACAAACATGGGAGAGAACTATCTTAAAATGTTAATGCTGTTGTCTCCACAGCTGGACTATAAGTGAGATTGTGGGGCAAAACTCAGTCCTCACTGTCACGTCATTTTTTTCATTGTGAAATCTGCCACGCCCATGCCTCATGCTTCCAGCTTTCTGTTCACTGAAGGGGTAAATGCCCTAAGACCTTCCTCCTGTGAGAACACGTGAATGCTCAAGAGGGCAGGACTTCAAGAAAGCATCTGATCTTCAGCTTGGCCTTATCTTCCAACTTGTTTTAGGATTGCTAAAGATTCACTCCAGTCAATCCAATCCCCAGCAGGCTGTCCTGACGATCCCCAGCCAGCTCAAGCCACTCAGTGTAAATACATCCGGAGGGGTACAGACTATCCTGATGCCTGTGAATAAAGGTAAGTCCGTCACCCAGGGGTGTGCTGGCCTCCATGGCTGGGGGACGGAGGGCCATATTCTGCCGGTGGCCCCTCCCCGTGCGGCCTGCCCTTTGACCATCTGTTCTCCTTGGCATTTTGAACTCTGGAGCACCGACTCTCACCCTGAATGTGAACCCCAGATGATGCATTGGTTTCTAAGTAGCTCCCCATTTCTAAAGTTCAGTAGAGGGGTAGTATTTTAAGGATTTATGAGAGTTCCAGGCTGATTGGATTTTTATTTTCTTAGTGACAAGCCCCCATTTCCACAGTTGAAGATCATAGCTCACTTACCCTTGTGTTGTCAGTAAACAGCCGACCTTGTCAAATCACTATATTCAGTAAGGACCTTTTTAACGTTGTACTGAAACTGTTTCTGTGCCATTCTTCTAAAACGAGGCCATCACCTGGGAGTGATAATTTTTATATTTCTTACAGCCTCTCTCTCTTTTTTTTAACTTGTTAGTGGTTCAGTCATTTTCTGCCAACAAATCCCCTGCCATTCTGCCGGTAGCTGCCCCAACTCCGATTATCCCCAGCTCTGCTTCAGCAGCTGTTACAAAAGGTAGGTAGCTTCTCATGGTATTTTTACCTGGAAGTTTTGTGTAAGACATTTTTATAATCTGGGTCCCTTGATTTTCAGCCTCTGAATCAGTCACGTCAGAAATACTTACCGAGTATTTCTAGTTTATATAGTAGGTTGGACACTGAGGGAAACAGGGATGGACAGAGCATCATCTCCCCTTTAAGAACTTGAAGAGAGTAGTAGTAGACAGCAAGTGTGATCGATAAGTGTGGGATAAGTGATCTGGAAAGTGAATGCTGCAGTATTTCAGTCTCGGATGTCTAGCCAGGGGCGGGGGGTGTGCAGGGTGGAGGACTTCATATGCAATATGGAATGTGGGTTACAGCCTGGACTTGAGAAGAGGGAAGCACTGTGAGGGAGCAGGAGAGTGCTGCCACATGGAGAAGCAATAGAGACAAACACTCAGAGGGCTTATTCGGGGAAGTAAACCAGTTAGGGGGACTCATCTGGGAGGTACAGTTGTGGTAAAGGAACTTCAGAGGGGCCAGGTGTTGGCAGGCTGGCCAGGGGGACATTTTGAGTACTAAGTAGACTGAGCCAGTGTGGTGGGTTAGATCTGTAACATCTAGAATACCGAGAGATACCACGTGCTAAGAGCCTCAGGTGTACCAAGCACCATGCTAGCTGCTTTATACAGATCACTAATTCTCACAGGACTTCCAGATAGTTAGTAGGCCCATTTTGCAGATGAGGAAGCTGAAGTTTGGAGATATTAAATATCTTCTTCCCAAACCTTGAAAGTTAAAAAGCAGTGCAGTCAGACTTTGAAGTACATCTGCTTTTCAGGCATACCAGATCTTCCACAGTAGTCTTGAGAAAAGGTGGATTTGTAACTTATGCCATGAGCAAGTAAAATGGATTTGCCGATTATGGTCTCCTGCCTTTTTTAAAAATAAAATTAGTTGGCACCCAGCCATTCCCGTTTATTCACATATGATCTGTGGGTGCTCTTTCATGGCCAAGTTGATAAGTACCAGTCAAGGTCATAGGACCTATAGAGCCTAAAATATTTACTGATTGGTTCTTTATAAGAAAAGTTTGCCAACATCTGATCAGAAGATACTGACGAAAGAACTGGTATCAGCCTGGACCAGCATTTCTCCTCAATAACAGTTAGGTTTCGTAGGCCTTCCTCATACAGATTCGGATTCAGTTGATTTTGGGCCGGGGTTAGAGCATCTCTGTTTTTATTTTAATTGTGGTAAAATCTTGTGTATTGAAATGCAGAGGTACTAAGCATACCATTTGATGAACTTCTTTGTAAACCCATGTAACCCATTTTCCATTTCAAGATACAGAAATTTTCATTACCTTGTGCCCCTTCCAGTCAGTTCCCAACCCCCACAGGCAGCTGCTGTTCTGATTTCCCTTACAACAGAACAGTTGCGCCTATTTTTTTAACTTTATATACAAGTGGAAGCACATGCATGTCTGGTTGTATTTATTCACTGTAATGTTTTGGAGATTCATACATATTGTACCTGAATAGTATTCCACATTGTAGGGAATACACTTGAATTTGTTTATCATTTCTCCTGTTGGTGGACTTTAGGGTTGTTTCCAATTTGGGGCTGTGTGCACAATTCTATGAGAGCATATTCTCTAGTAGAATAGCTCGGTCAACCTGAAAATGCTAATTATATAATTCTGTAGTTGTTTGAGGGCCAGATTAATGTGAGTGTACTTGTACCTACTTGTACATACTGTACATACTGGAGTATGTGAACTTTTTCTAAGTACTTCCTTCTGATACTTGAAGTCTTGGAATCACTAGGGATTGAGGGAATATATAGTGCTAACAGTGAAATTAGCAGGGTCATTCACTACAAGTCAATATATACATGTAAAAAGTTAATTTTTAATATAGAAATGAAATGCTAACAACCTACTAAACAGTTCTGAAAGTGAAAAGACCTAAATAAATGGGAGGATATACCTTATTGTTACAAATACAGTTGACCCTTTAAACAACACAGATTTGAACTGTGCAGGTCCACTTAACACAGATTTGTTTCAATACAGTACAGTACTTAAGAGAAAATATATTTTCTCTTCTTTAGGATTTTCTTAATATTTTCTTTTCTCTAACTTTATTGTAAGAATACAGTATATATTACATATAACATACAAAATATGTGTTAATCAACCATTTATGTTATCATTAAGGCTTCCAATCAGTAGTACACTATTTTTTTTTTTTTTTAAAGATTTTATTTATTTATTTGACAGAGAGATCACAAGCAGGCAGAGAGGCAGGCAGAGAGAGAGGAGGAAGCAGGCTCCCTGCCGAGCAGAGAGCCCGATGCGGGGCTCGATCCCAGGACTCTGAGATCATGACCCAAGCCGAAGGCAGCGGCTTAACCCACTGAGCCACCCAGGCGCCCCATACACTATTTTTTTTTTTTAAAGATTTTATTTATTTATTTGACAGAGAGAAATCACAAGTAGGCAGAGAGGCAGGCAGAGAGAGAGGAGGAAGCAGGCTCCCTGCTGAGCAGAAAGCCCGATGCGGGGCTTGAACCCAGGACTTGGGATCATGACCTGAGCCGAAGGCAGCGGCTTAACCCACTGAGCCACCCAGGCGCCCCAGTAGTACACTATTAATAGTTAAGTTTTTGAGGAGTCAAAAAGTTATGGATGGGTTTTCGACTGCAGAGATTTGGTACCCCTAACCCTCCGAGTTGTTTAAGGCTCAACTGTAATTTATTATAAATATGATAAATTATATTAATTTACAGAAAGACCTGATGTGTTATCAGTTCTCCCCCCAAAAATGACATGCAGAATCAATATAGTCCCAGCCAAAATGCCTGCAGTGTTGGGGTGTGTGTGTATGTGTGTGTAGAAATAGGCTAAGTCTAATATGTATGTGGAAATGCAAAGGCCCAGAATAGCTGAGGCACTTTTGAAGAACAAAAAGGTAGGGGACTTGGACCACCAGATACACATACTATAATGTTACAGTATTGAGATAGTGTTGTATTCAAGAGTAGACAGAATAATGGAATAGAAAAGAAAGCCCCGAAATAGACTCACACATTTATGGTCACTTGATTTGTGATGTTCAGTAGGGAAAGGGTGTCCATTTCCATAAGTAGTGCTGGGTTAATTAGATATATCCATTTAGGAAAACAATGAACCTTACACCATAAGCAAAAATTATTTTGAGTTGGGGTGCCTGGGAGGCTCCTCTGCCTTTGGCTCAGGTCATGATCTCAGGGTCCTGGGATCGAGCCCTGCATCGGGCTCTCTGCTCAGTGGAGAGCCTGCTTCCTCCTCTCTCTCTCTGCCTGCCTCTCTGCCTGCTTATGGTCTCTGTCTGTCAAATGAATAAATAAAACTTTTTTTTAATTTAATTTGAGTTGGTTTATGAACTTATGTGAAAGCTTAAACAGTAAAGCTTTCTAGAAGAGAAGATAAGAATGTCTTCATGACTTTGGGCACAGATGTTTTAAGAGCAAAAAATGTGAACAGACCCTGCACAGAAGAGGGTATCCAGATAGCTTGTAAAGATGTGAAAAGTTGTACAAACTCATTAGTTATCAAGGAAATGCAAATAAAAGGCATAGTGAGATGATGCTGTTAGAGCACCAAAATTCGAAACACTGGCCATATCGAGTTTTGGCAAGGATGCAAAGCAGCTGGAACTCACCTGCACTGCTGGTGGCACTATAAATTGATACATTCACTTAGGAAAGCAGTTTGGCATTGCCTAATAAAGCTAAACATACATCTGCTCTCGGTTCCAGCAAATACACTTCCAGGAAGTGCGCACGTACGTCCATCCATCAAAAGACATACGCAAGAACGGCCATTGCATTATTTTTAATAGCTAAAAAATGCTGATGGACAGGATTATGTACAGTATGATTCCAGTTATGTGAAGTTCAAAGTGGATGAAAGGTGGTTGTCTTTGGCAGGCAGGAACCGCCAGAAGTGTAGGGAGCCTGGTTGAGGACTAGGAATATGCCATCTTTTCTTTTTTTTTTTTTTTGAGGTTTATTTAAGTAAGCTCTGTACCCTTTGTGGCATGACCCCGAGATCCAGAGTCCCATGCTCTTCTGACTGAGCCAACCAGGTGCCCCAAAATACTCTATATCTGATTGGAATGGTGTCCGTGGGTGTGTACCCAGGCAGCTGAGCCATACACTTAGTATTTGTGCATTTATGCAAGTTTATGCATCAGTAAAAAGGGAAGAGATGGAGCATATCTCATTTGTAGACCCTTGTTATGTAGGAAAGTACTGAGGATGTTGAGTACAGAAAGGACACGACAAAGGTCATGTGCTGATGTGCAGGGTGAGTTTTAAGGGGAAGAGACTGAAGGCAGGGAAGCTGATGCAGACGTAGAATGTGTGTGGTCATGTGCTTTTGATCCCAGAAGACTGCGGAAGTACAGGGAGGCACGTGCACCTGAGACACTGCTATCTTCCATCAGTAAATTTGGTAAGATTCAAGCCTGCTGTGTTTGGCTTGGCTGTTTCCAAGCACAGTAGATCTGATTTTTGCTTTCTGTCTTATGTGTCAGAACACTAAGATAATGCCGAAAGTTGACGAACTTAGCTGGAGAGATGATATCCAAAAGGATACTAGAACTTAGAATGGGCCAGCATTGTATTTTAACTTGGCAGTGTGTGTGCGGTTTAGTGAGGGGGCTATCGAATAGCAGTGGGCTTGGCCCTTGAAGAAATATATAAAAAGCCACTTTATTGCCCTGCCTTGTCATGAGCCTGGAGTCGCTCCCCCTGAGACCCGCGGTAACAGTTCTTCCCTTGTCTGCTGATCCTGTGACGCTGGGTGCCATCTCAGTCCCCCGGCTGTGTCCCTACAGCAGCTGGTGTGGCAGTTTCCTCACTGAGTCTCCGTGGAAGAGCTTTTGTTTCTGCCAGCACGTGTCCTTCCGTCATTGAAGGCTGACAGCTCTTTTTTGTTGCTCTTCCTTTGTAGTAAAGACCGAACCAGAAGTGCCTGGGCCAGGCTGCCTCTCCCAGGAGGGTCAGACAGCTGTGAAAACAGAAGAAAGTTCTGAGCTGGGAAACTATGTCATCAAGTAATTATTTCATTCCTTTCTAATGGAGTTGAGCATTTGGTGTTTTACCGGGTACTTTTTGAAACCCATGCCTGTGAGAGCTGAGTTTGTGTAGAGTATGTTTGTATAGAAGTTAGCGCTTTGGAGGGTGGAAGCCCTCTGCCCACGTGCAGTGAGCAGGTGTTCGCTCTTGATGCACGGCCGGGGAGTCTTCACTGAACTCTTCCATATCACCTTGGGGCAGCCATGGACTTGTCGCCTCCAAAGCCTCAGGTGGGACAGATCTCCCTCCAGCGGAGCTTGACGGCATGTGCTTTCTTTGCTGAATCCTTGGGCATGAAATTTCTCGTGGTGTAATTCTTGGGTGTGTATACATTTTACACCTGAGTATCCACACCACCCGCCTGATCTTAAACAGATGCCTCTTCATGGGCTGTACATACTCTTCTGAAAATACTTCATGAGGTTTTCTAATTTCCAAGTTGGGAACCCACCTCTGATCATGTATTTTGAAGTAAGTCAAATTATTGGGGATGGTGGAAACTTAAGCCACTTTCACATGATTGGTGACAGCATGAGCTGGAATAATCCTAAGAATAGGCATTTGTATAGAGTAATGTCCTGCCCTAGTGGCAGTCAGCTGCAAAAAAGTATGTGGCTAGTTAATTTTAAAATACAGATAAAATGATATTTGTATAATTTTATTTCTGGGGTCTCATCTAGTTTATGTTTAGAATGTTATCTGTGGAAGGAAAGACATCCCCAATATAATTGGTTAATTTTAATTCCCTTGGAAAGAAGGGAATATATACATGACTGTGTGTGTGTGTGTGTGTGTGTGTGTGTGTGGCTAGAAACTGTTGTATTTTCTACCTTACTATTCTTTTTTTTTTAATCCCTCTCAGGATAGACCATTTAGAAACTATCCAGCAACTCTTAACAGCAGTAGTAAAGAAGATCCCCTTAGTCACTGCAAAAAGTAAGACCATTATCTGAATATATGGATGCATTTTTAAGGCTGTGAACTATTGGGATATTGAGTCACCTTGAATCATCTTACATTATAAAGTAATATGGATGTGGTAGTTACCTTAGGTGGTTTGGGTTCTAACTATAGTTCATTTGCAGGATCTTAGAATTCACAATATCTTGGTCAACCAGTTGGTCTTTTATTGTATGTAAATTATAAGTCTATTGTGTATATAATTAAAACTGCATTAGTTTGTAATGTTTTCAATAAGGAAAGAAATAAGCATTTGCCTACAATGTGCCAGACTCTGCAGGCTCCGTACTTTTACTGTCTCTCGTGGGATAGGCGGTATCACCTCCCATTTTTACAGATGAGAAAACTGAGGACAAGCGAGGTTAAGTAACTTGCTCAAGATCACTAGCTGTGGGTGGTGAGGAAGAATACTAACCTGGGTCTGTTTGACTCTAGAGCCATTAATCTTCTGTCACCCACTGTCCCTCACTTTGTTGAAGTGCACGATTATGCAGTTTTCTAGCAGTGAAGTCTGCTGTCACTGCCCCTTGTCAGCAAGACTGAAACAAACACTTGCTTCTCAGCTGCAGTTGTTCTGACAGAACCAGCTGCCTTTAGGGGGCAGGTAGCCTGTTGATACTTAGGTGTGTGCACTCAAGCAAGATGACCGCAGACATTTACAGGCAAGGGAGGAAGCAGAGTATCATATTACATTCATGGGATTATGAAAACAATAGGCCACGTACAGCCTGCCCTGTTTATTTTTTTTCTAACAGCAAAGAAATTACCTCTTTTCCCTTGGTTCTTGAAGCCTGGGGGTCATTCTGAGGTAGTTCAAAGTACACATTCAGGGACATTTTCCTAGCCCCACAGGAAAAATTTTTTAAATCTCTGTGTTTTAAAATGTTAGATACAAAGAGAATATTAGAGCTGGAAGGCAGGTCAGAAACCTTTCCCAACAGTCATTTTACAGGTTGGAAAACTGAGGCCCAGGGAGGTGCCGTGAGTTGCCCGACACTACTCAGTGAGTTAGGGCTGGATCTCACATCTGCTCCTGCTGGCGCGCGCCATGTGCACTGCGCCCGAGGGGTAGGCAGGCTTCTGCCATGAAGCCGGTTCCCCAGAGGCCCCATTGTTTGCATACACGCGGATAAATAAGATGCCTTCCCTTTTAGGCAGAAGGCCTCTGTGTTAGGCTGCAGGAGAGCTTGGCAAGGTATGGAACACAGGTCCCGTAAGCAGTTCTAGAGAAACTTCAGGACATACCCTCTAGCGAAAAAGATTTGACTGCAGCCTAAGTTTATTCAGAGTGTGCTGGATATGTGCGTTCTAGGTGAAGACGCCAGCTGTTTTTCTGCGAAGTCTGTGGAGCAGTATTATGGCTGGAACATTGGGAAAAGGAGAGCTGCCGAGGTAATCCCAGTTGCTCTGCAGGCTTCCCAGAGCCTGGGGAGACGGTAACCAGAACATACGTGCATTCTGGCTGCTTCCAAAAACCTCGTCTGACAGAAGAGTGATAAAATTTACAGCGCATTTTGTTAAACATTTAATGGTAGAATTTTTTCCTCCATTTAAAATCTCAGTCTTCAAACACTTGTAGCTGCTAGCCTTCGATAGGGCTACTTGTTTCTGCGTTGATAAAAATTTCTAAACATCTTTTATGATTTTCTTTCACTATATGAAAATGAAACCCAAGTATTTGTTGAGTACTTACAATGTGGCTGCTACGGTGCCCAGTGGTGGGGCTCTAGGAGAAAGTGGCACAGCCTAAGGCATATGCTTAGGAAGCTGTGAGAAGGTTAGTGTGATGGGTTTGGAGAAGTTCAGTGGGGAGAGGGAAGCTGGAGACCAAAGGTGGAGACCAGGTGGAAAACCTTTTAGGCCACACCTAGGAGTTTCAGTGTTATTTCATGAACATCAGGTAGAAGTTCCTTTGCTTCTTTTTAAAACTTCTTAAAAACACAATCAGATTAAAAAAAAAAAAATTCTAACAAGTTAAGTTAGTATGGTCATTTACAGTTGGGTGATTTATTTGAACACACTGTGAAGTTTGAAATTGATTATGATTCAAAAAAAATTTGTTTTTAAGTGGCAAAGAGCAATGACCATGCGAAAAGTCTTACAAGAAATCCTGGAGAAGAATCCAAGATTTCACCACTTGACTCCCCTTAAAACCAAGCACATCGCTCACTGGTGTCGCTGCCACGGCTACACCCCACCCGATCCGGAGACCTTGAGGAGTGACGGCGACTCTATTGAGGACGTGCTGACCCAGATCGACAGCGAGCCAGGTATGCCTTCAGTGGGGCTCCCTGCGCCTGTCAGTAGCCTGAGAGGTGGTTTCATGGAACAGGCGCTCCACTCTTCTGCTTCCAAGGTTCTTGGGCTGGGCCACTTCAGCCCTGGAGGCCTTGAGGAACAGGGGCCTTGGCTCACCTGTAGCTGTGTGTTCTGTCTCCCTCTGGTCTCAGTACAGCCCCTACAGAACTATTTGTGCCCGAGTGTCCCCCAGCATTGGGCCTCAGCCAGGAATATTCCAGCCTGTGGCATATGACAGACACATACTGTTTGTTCTAGGGTCCCCCTCCTTAGCATCATTTCTTCTTTTTTTTTTTTTTTTTTTTTTTTAAGATTTTATTTATTTATTTGACAGAGAGAGATCACAAGTAGACGGAGAGGCAGGCAGAGAGAGAGAGAGAGAGGGAAGCAGGCTCCCTGCTGAGCAGAGAGCCCGATGCGGGCCTCGATCCCAGGACCCTGAGATCATGACCTGAGCCGAAGGCAGCGGCTTAACCCACTGAGCCACCCAGGCGCCCGCATCATTTCTTCTTTGAAGACTTTGCTAATCCCCCCCTTTCCTCCAGATGGAACTGACGTCTCCTTCCTTTGTGACCTTTTGACCCCTCATAGACAGGTCTACCCAATCTCCTCGAAGATGTAGGCGCTGTCTTATGTGTTACTTTATCTCCACACCTCGCTAGGACATACCCAGTGCTGGAGACAAAAATGGAAACCACTAATTAGTACTGCAGATGAGATGAATTGTTTTATGGTAAACAAACAAACAGTTGTGCTCTGTGGGGGTGGGAGCAGGGCATAAAGGATATGTAGGGAGAATATTTTTGAGTTTCACCTTAAAGAATAAGAAGGGTTGTTTTCTCCTCCCAACCCTACTTTTCTAGAAAAGCAGGAGCTCTACCTCCCAGGTTGAGAGAGCCTGGAGCACAGGGAGTGTGTGTGTGAAGGAGAGGGGGTTCTTAAGACTTAGCACAAGTTCCTTGTGCTGACCTTCTTTCCATGAAGCTTTCCTGAGAGCCCTAATGCAGGATGACCTCTCCTTTCTCTGAAATCCAGCAACACTAATTCCAGAACCTGACTGGTTTGTCAGAAATAAGTATCTAAGTTCTTCGGAGGACAGAAAGCATGTTGGTCATCTCCGTGCTTCACTGGCAGCATATGGGAAGCACAGCACGTCACACACACCAGGCGTTCTGTAATAGTGACTGGTGAATTTGTAAGGGCCAGTCAGTGAAACAGAAGAAGCCAGAAGCTGGATGCCCCACCACCAGCCTGCCTGGGTATCCTAAGCCCATCTTGTACCTGGTATGGACCTCACTTCCTCATCCGTAAGGTGAAAGGATGTGCTGGAAGGTTCTGAGGTCCCCTCCGGCTTTGTACTCTGTGTTAGACGTTGTGTACATCAGCATCTTACAGACGATGCTCAGTGTGTACTATGTGTTAACATACTAGCCTCTGAGCAGTGAGAGGGGCTCAGCTGGGTGATATTTATTTTCCTCGCTGTGCACTTTAAGATTTTCCAGTCTTTAATATGAAAATGGGTTAGTTGTTAGATCTGGGGCTTTAGGGCATGGCCTAGATTTTGGTGGTGTGAGTCCAAATTATGTACTGTTTTGTCTTAGATTGCAGACGCATCACGTATATAGGTAACACGAGTCACCTGTCTCTGTGCTTGTCTGTCTCATAAATTCCTAGTTCTCACAGTTACAGATGCACAGCATTCAAGAACTGGAAAGAAGGTCAGCTCCCTTGATACTGACCCTTCTTCTCTGGGTCTCGGACTGTTGGTCTTACGGAGATGGTAGGTCCTTCCCTGTGGCCAGCACAGCTGTCCTAAGACTGACCCCCTCTCATTTAGAGTGCCCGTCGTCCTTCTCCTCTGCCGACAACCTCTGCCGGAAACTGGAGGACCTTCAGCAGTTTCAGAAACGAGAGCCAGAGAATGAAGAGGAGGTGGACATCCTCAGCCTCCCGGAGCCGGTAAAGATCAGCATCAAAAAAGAACAGGAAGAGAAGCAGGAAGAAATGAAGTTCTACCTACCACCAACACTGGGGTCAGAATTTATCGGTGACATCACCCAGAAGGTAGGGGTTGTGGCCTCTGCTGTTTCTTGGTCACAAGCCAGACCTTCAGTCTTGTACGTGGACGCCAGACTTGCCTGGTGAAGTAAAGGTGTGAATTTCTTCTGCCTGGTGAACTTGGGGTGTGCTCTCTGGGCATTCCCCCCCCCCCGCCCCCCACATCAGGGCAAGAAAACAAACTCAACGTGAAGAGGTTACTTGCTGGCCATAGAATTAAAGCAGAGGCAGCTAGGGATAGATAGTTTTTTCTTTCTTTCTTTTTTTTTTTTTTTTTTTTTAAGATTTTATTCATTTATTTGACAGAGATCACAAGCAGGCAGAGAGGCAGGCAGAGAGAGGAGAATCAGGCTCCCTGCCGAGCAGAGAGCCCAATGTGGGGCTCGATCCCAGGACCCTGGGATTAGGACCTGAGCCGAAGGCAGAGGCTTTAACCCACTGAGCCACCCAGGTACCCCGGGATAGTTTTTTACTTTTGTCTTTGGTATTTGCCTCCGTGGAAGCGCCGCTCCTTCCTGAGGTACATGTCTTAATACTTGAGAGGCCGAGCCTTTCCTGACATTTTTCTAGCTCCCAGGGGCCCTGCCTGTGGTATGGGTGTGCGCACACGCTACCCTGTGGTGCAGGAGAGAATCCCCTCTTGGCCTCTAGCAGAGCTCAGCAATGCGGCAGCCTCTGCCCACCTGTACCCGGTACAGCTGCTTGGGACCCCGAGTGGAGGCGGTGTTTGTTTCATTTAGTCAAGAAAATGCAAGATGGGGCGAGCACAGGTGCCAGCTGTGTATTCATCACCTTTTGCAAACAGCCCCTGAAGTCTGATTCTAGGCTTCCCAGTGGGTTGATTCCACTATCAGGATTCCTGGCAAATCCTGGCCATGTTCTTCATTTGGGGGTAAAAGCAGGACTCTAATAGCATGTTTAACAACCACTCAGAAACAGAGAGGACCGTGTATTCTCCCAGGTGTTACATTTTGTGTTACTCCTGCCAAGTTTTGTCCAGAGTGCTTGTAGAGTTACTCTTTCAGCCGGCCAGCTCTTTGGATATCTGAGAAGTGTGCTTGTTTGGAGAGAGGTGGTTTTCAGTGTAGAGATAGGAACAAACGGCTTTTCTGCTTTTCCAGATTGGGATCACCCTGCAGCCTGTGGCACTTCACAAGAACGTGTACGCATCGGTGGTGGAGGACATGATTTTAAAGGTGGGTGCCAGCTGCAGCAGGCCCATGAGCAGCTGCCGCCCGGGGCTGGGGCACTGAGGTGCCAGTGGGCAGGATAGCCTGGGTCCCGGGCTGTTTTGAGTAGGGATGGGGCAGAAATGGAACAGAGATCATAAGTTTTAGGATTTTTCATCTTAATCGGGCTTTTTATGTTTTCTGATTTTTTTTTTAAGATTTTATTTATTTATTTGACAGAGATCACAAGTAGGCAGAGAAGCAGGCAGAGAGAGAGGGGGAAGCAGGCTCCCCACTGAGCAGAGAGCCCGATGCAGGGCTCGATCCCAGGACCCTGAGACCATGACCTGAACCGAAGGCAGAGACTTAACCCACTGAGCCACCCAGGTGCCCCCATGTTTTCTGATTTTTAAGATTTTTTTTTTTTTTTTTTAAATTTATTTGACAGACAGATCACAAGTAGACAGAGAGGCAGGCAAAGAGAGACAAGAGGAGGAGGCAGGTTCCCTGCTGAGCAGAGAGCCCGATGCGGGACTCGATCCTAGGACCCTGAGATCATGACCTGAGCCAAAGGCAGAGGCTTTAACCACTGAGCCACCCAGGTGCCCCCATGTTTTCTGATTTTTAAAAGAACTAAATAATGGGTCTTCTGAGTGTGAAAGCATCTACGAGTTTCTGTGCTGATGTCACTCGAATGATACTTTTTAGTGCCTTCTGAAGCAATCTGAGATGAGTGCTCTCGCTGCTTTAGGACGCGACAGAAGCAAAGCCTTGGGTTTTCTCCACGTGTCACAACAACAGAGAAACAGCCACAATTGTCCCAACCCTGGGCAAGAGGATGACAAACTAGCTTCCTTACCCACCCTGATGTAGCCCCGCGGCTACATTTCTGGTCAGACCCCTCTCCCAGCAGGGATAACTCGCAAATAACCCTCACTGGTTTTCCTTTTTTTTTTTTTTTAGATAGAAATAACCCAGATTTTTTTTTAAGCTTTTATGTATTTAAGGGAGAGCACAAGCAGGCTGGGGGAGGGGCAGAGGGACAAGCAACTTGGTGCTGAGCAGGGAGCCCAAGAGCGGCTTGAGCCTAGGTTCTTGGGCTCATGACCTGAGCCAAAGGCAGATGCCCAGCCGACTGAGCCACCTTAGTGCCCTCCTCAACCTATTTTCCTTAAAAACAGTGTCTGATTAATGAAAGTTTCCCCCCCGTTCATAATTTCTCAGAATCTTGGGCTTTTTTTTTTTTTTTTTTTTTTTTTTAAGATTTTTTTATTTATTTATTTGACAGAGAGAGATCACAAGTAGACGGAGAGGCAGGCAGAGAGAGAGAGAGAGAGAGGGAAGCAGGCTCCCTGCTGAGCAGAGAGCCCAATGCGGGACTCGATCCCAGGACCCCGAGATCATGACCTGAGCCAAAGGCAGCGGCTTAACCCACTGAGCCACCCAGGCGCCCCTTGGGCTTTATTTTTGTAACGTAATATTGTTGGTCTATTATTTGGACCTTTAGTTTTTCCTTAAGGAGTTTTGATCCTTAGATACATTTGTTTGCAAAGTTTTGTATATGGGATGAGGTCAGATGTGTCCCTCCTCACCAGTAGGCACGTGGCCATTTTCAAGAGTAATCCTATCTTCTGTCATAGGCCACGGAGCAGCTGGTGAACGACATCCTGAGACAGGCTTTGGCGGTTGGATACCGGACAGCATCTCACAACAGGTACCGAGATCTCTTTCGTCAGTGGTACTAGGGTTACAGATTCTTCCTGACAGTTTAGTTGCCCGTGAAGAGGTTTTCTGCCTCATCCAGTTGGAGATGGAGGTGTCAGTGTTTGGGACACTCTCAGAACCAGACAGACTTAGGGGTCTGCTTGGTCATTTCGAGACTCTTGTGATTGTGAAAGCTCAGCTTTACCCAGAGGTCTGTATCTTCCTAGTGTCACTCCTTCAGACACAATGTTCATTAGGACTCCGTCCCACTACTGGGTGGAACAAATGCCAGTTCTTTGTAAAGAAAAGATAATATTGACTGTGATGTGTTAGATCTGGGGGTTAGATATCATATACGCTACCTGATTTGTTTTTCATGGGAGAATTCTGCCCCCTTTTTAGAAGTCAGGAAACCAGGCTCTGAATGTTCCCATTCCCTGGCTTTCCCAGCACGTACGTGGTGGGCCTCATTGGCCCTAAAGCTCACCCGCTCACCACTGCTTTGCTGCCCCCTTATTATTACTGGTTGGGACACGGAGTTTTGCCTTTTTCTTAGGCCCTAGAGCATGGCAGACAGCCCTTCTGTTGTTCCACATCCTGGCATTCCTTTCCAGGGAAACAAGTATTTTATCCCAGTATCCTTCAAGCCGGTCCTAAATTTGTAAAACTGTATCAAAAGCATCTGAGGACATAGAGGCCTACATCAGAGGACTATTAGGTCAGACTTCACAGGATTAGACTACATCGGGCAGTGCAGAAGACCTCTTTAAGAAAGAAGGAAGGAGAAACAGGAGTTCGGGAATGTTCCTTGTTGTGTGTGAAGCCCAAGAGTGTGGGCTGAGAGCTTTCTGTGGCTCTGCTCGTCTCCGTTGTCCCAGCTGTGGAGCTAGGGTGCCTGGGACGCTCTTGATAAAAACATTTATCCCCCTGGCCTGGCTCGGCTCCGTATCCCATGCCCCCAACAGACGGAACCGTGGTCCCGCAGTTCTGCAGCCCTTTGACTCCGCTCAGTCAGCTCAGACAGAACGACGAAAACATCATTCTGTTTTGCTGTCCACTTTACTTCCTTCCTCTTTTCTCAATCCTCAGAGGCTTTTTTCTTCATTGTTCAACCAATGCCTGGGACTGAGAAGTCTGATGTGAGCCCTAGATTGGGCTGGCTGTGAAGAGGGCAGGACAGTCTTTACTAAAACTAAAGAAACTAATGGGAAAGGAGAGCGAGCAAGAACATGCACCTGGCCTCCCCCATGCCAGGAGGCCCTAAATCGTGCCTCAGTTCTGTCCCCCTTCTGGGAGGGTGGGGTGAGGGGTGGAGGCCCTTTTGATAAATTGATTGGAAAATTGCACTTAATATGCTTTGTTTTTGGACAGGATTCCCAAAGAAATTACAGTGAGTAACATTCACCAGGCCATTTGCAACATTCCTTTTCTGGACTTTCTCACAAATAAACACATGGGAATATTGAATGAAGACCAGTGAATAGAATAAAGATGCCCTGAGAAAAGCAGGATTTGCAGATATATCCGAAGCTTCGAACTGCGACGACTCTTCTCTTTGGGGAAGGAGGTGATTGTCTTTGTGCCTCGAAATATTATGGCTACCAAACCATTGCCTCCACTTAAATCACTGTAACACCGGAGTATTCGGTCCCAGATCAGATCCCTTTAGGACAGAAGTTTCTGAGTCTAGAATGAAGCTGTGAGGGGATGTGTGCTCTGTCAGCTTGCATTTGCTCGCTCTCTGGAAAAGCTTTGTGACAGAGTCTCCAAGCTGGGCCAGGCCATGTGCAGCAGGTCCTTCTCTGGGTGTCAAGGGGCACCTTGGGCCACGCTGGTGCCACCTATTCTGGGGCTACAGGCAGCTCCTGCAGTTACCCTGGTAACCTCTGGAGCCAGGCGGGGCTTCTGCCCTCATCTGGTGGCTGTGGCGTGGGGGACCCCATCAGCCTTAGGGGGCAATAATGCCTTGCAGAAGTCAGCAGAGCCTGGGAACCCACACGCTGTGCATAAGTGTTTTCATGGAGCACAGGGACATTACTGCAGCCAAGGTCAGCACTGTCAAGGGGTAGGCAGATCCCAGCAAATGTCCAGGAAAGGTCTGACTATAACCAAGCAGCTCTCCCTAGGTCAGTAATAGAGAACACGCGCAAATCCCAGGCACCTGGCCGACCTGGACCAGCTTTGTGTCAGGCAGAGCTGGTTCCACAGCATTCACGGGGTACGTTGGTCACCCCGTGGTGAGGGACCAGTGGGGAGCAGCCCCTGGGCCAGGCCTGCGGGAATGGGGAGTCCTGTCAGTGGACTTAGTGCCCTGTTCTTTTCCACTTGGCTTTTCCAAAGAAAAGCGTTTCAAGGAAACACTGTGAGTGCCTTAAAGAGAGAAGTGACTGCCGAAGCCACGAGACAGGAATGTTAGTGCTCAGAAGCAGTGAGAATAGATTGTGCCCAGATGCAGAGCCCTCTTGGCGGGAGAAGTGAACGGGAGGAGGAGGATCCACAGGGCCCGCGTGATACTCAGTTGCATGACAGATACTCTGTCCTAACATAGTCTGTGTCGAAGGAAAGGAGAGAATTTATTCTGTGAGGAATCTGCTCAAAGGAAATTTGAAGTTTGTGAATCAGACTTACCTAGTCACCGTAACTGAAGTTTCCATGAGTTGTGTAGACATTTGGGTTAGGAACAGAAGGCAGGGAGGTGACCAAGAGATCTGCCCTTCTCTATTCAGCATCCGAGGATTTGCAGGTGCACAAGGAAACCTGTTCAATAAGGCATCAGGCATGCCTGGGCTCAGTAAAAAAGTTTAGTGCATAAAGGCTCAGATACTCTATACATTAACCACTGCAAGCGAGGCCAGTGGACAGGTGCATAAATTTATTCAGCAGCGGACTGTGACAGTTTTACAGGATGGAGGATTTGATCCCAATGAGAACAGATCGATTTATTACAGGTATGAAAGCCTAAAGTAATTATCTTTTTGCAAAAGAAATATTAAATCATTTAATAGTTCCCATATGTGTTAATGTTTCAGATGTATTTGTATCATAACATGTAACATAATCGTGTAACAAAATCTACAATAAACCTTTTAGTATTTGTGTTGGGTTTTTCTGAGTTCGAAGCACTACACTTTGGTGGGTGGTTCTTCCACAAGGTCCGAAGGAGCCGGGAGCAGGCAGAGGTACAGGTATTTGTGTTTACATTAATCCTGCCACTTCTTCCCAAGAATTTGCAGCTGTGCAAGATAAAGGATTACAGTTACATAAAAGTCTGGGGAAAAAATTTAGAAGGTGCACACGGACCCAGAAATAAGGATTTCTGACAGCTTGGGGCAAAGGAAAACTACCTAATGGACCTCGGCGCCTCCTCAAAGCCAAGGCAAGGAGGGAAACCGTTCCTGTTGTCTAAGGAAGAAGCACACTGCTCTGTCTGGAAAGCTGGAACTGGTCTCTGCTGAGGTCTGGAAGAAGTTACTCCAGGGACACAGCCCTGCTGTGACCATCTGCTAGCAGAACGGCTAAAAAAAAATAAAAAACCAAAAATGCAGAAACATTTCAGAAATGACCACTTTTTACATCCACCCTTAACAAGACGAAGGGCTTTGAAAGCTTTGGTTCTTCAAAGGCAGGAAGTTCTGCAGGGCAGAGGGATTGGGATTCCAGATCCGTAGCTTTCCTGGGACCAGACTTCGCCTCAGCCTTTAGGGAATCGAAATGTCCAGAGGGAGGGAGAATAGGGGTGTTGCTTAGGCTCCTTTCCTGAATCAACAGCCACGGTTTTGACTGGAGCCCCAGGACAGAGATTCATGTCCTAGGCAGTTCCTCAGCTGGGGACTCGCTCTTACTGACAGAAGCCTGTGTGAACAGCGCTGGCAGACCTGACCCCACTAAAGGGGACATTCCCCTGTCTGCCCAGGTAGGCTGTAGGGTCAAGGTTTTTCAAAAGCTCCTTTTTAGTTTGGCTGAAAATCCTGGTGTTAGCACAGGTATGAAAGTATTCTCATTTGTACTGGGTTTTTCTGAGTTTTGAAGCACCATGGAGCACAAGGCGGGACCTTGGTCTCAGCGGCTGTGGGGGAGGACTTCAGGGGCACCACTCCGCTTGGGTGTCACGGTGCATCCTCAGGGCAAGTTCTGGCAGCTGCTGGCAGTGCTAACACTGGTTATGGAATCACTGATACTGAATGCTTGCTTCTGGCTGAAATTAGCTGACAGATTGAACTTTTTATTTTTAAAAACATTACTCTTTACAGAATTAATACAAAATGCTTATTATATAGAAACTTTAGCAAATATAGTAAGGTGTAAAAAATTTAGTTACCCAGAATTCCCCTTCCCAAAGATAATCACCATTAGTATTCGCTGCATTTTCCTCTGTTGTATATATGTGTATGATGTATGTGATCAGTACCACACGCCCGAGACTACTGTCTCAGTTGCTTTGGAAAGCTTAATGGGATGTTAGGCCTTACTAAGACCTAGAGTGGGTGGAAGTTCCTTCTTCAGAACCCGAGTCTTCTAATAATGAAGCCTAGTAAAGAGGATTATCGAGTTAGGGGTTTGGTGAAAAGCTGTCTGTTCTGGTGCATTCCAAAAAGGTTCCTGGGCATGCAGTCTGCCTTCAGAGGCAGGCCACGTGAGGCAGGGCTGCTCCCGCTGCTGTGGTGCCAAGGCTGCCAGGAAAGGCAGGCCTGTGGGATCCAGCTGAGGTACAGCCTTTCGGTCTGGTCTGCAGGCTCTCAGGGAGAGAAGGGGGACACAAGCAGGGTCTAGGGAGAAGGACTGTGTCAGTGGCTTCAGATGGGCCAAACCTGCAAGGGAGAACAGAGCCAGCTCCCTGAGAAGGGGGGGGCCCGGGCAGGAAAGGACAATTGTCATGTTTGTGCTTTGCTGGCCATTCACTGTACTAATAAGCACGCTGCCCGTAAACAGAAACTCCTACTAGCAAGGTAGGGGTGTTCTCCTTACTCTGCAGATAAGGAAATGGAAGCTGCTCACAGTGAGTAGAGAAGTCAGGAGTTAGCCCAAGACTAGCTTCAAAGAGGGTCTTTTCACCCTAGCCTCGGGAGTGCGGAGGATAGTGCACATGAAAGAGGGGAGGTTGGTGTGTCCTGTGAATACCGCGTAAGACACCACTGTGGATGGCAGTCCAAACGGAGAGACCTTGGGATTTGTCAGCCTTCAAGGGACAACCAGTAATAGCCACGATACGCCGAAGTCCAAGAGGATGATAAAGACGTATGAGAAGGCGCTCCAGGTTTATAATTAAAGAAATAAGCTAACAAGAAATTGTAACAGTACATTTTTGCATTTTAGTAAAATCTGAGATTGTACGGTTAATCTGTTCATTTCCCACAGAATGCACAGCAGCAGGCAGTCTCTTTTCTCTTAGAAACGTCTAACATGCAAACCAATGAAGTCGGAAATAATAGAACCCTTTGTGTAAGCATATGGTTTTGGTTCTGCCTTTAAAATGATTCAGAGCATTTCCTTTCCTGCACTAAGAGCAAGGCTGTGCCAGCCAGAGCCAGCCCTCCCTCTGAGGGACCAGCCCCGCTCCAAGTCATCCGAGGGGCTGGGAAACGGGAGGTCCGTGGCTGCGTGGGGGCTGGAGAGGGAGGAAGACCCACAGGGAAATCCTGGAGTTTCCTTACCAAGAACTGTCCTTAGCCTGTGCCTCTAATCTCCAAGAGCGGACAGAAATGCCTTCGAATGTTTGACCGCCGGCTGTGCAAACTGGGCCAGGCTCGCTTGGCGTGGCCACATGGGCTGGGACTTACCGGCAAAGGAGGCAGCTTTCCAAAGCCGACAGCTGCCTCCTCACAGTGAGCTCCCCCAACTGTAAGTGAGAGAGCAGGGTGGGAGTCATCTAGGTGTAGATAACATGTTAAAGTCTTTCAGAGAATGAGGCTAATCCCACTTCGTCCCAAAAAATGCTCCCAGTTCTTTGCCAGTATGTATGGTGTTCCCTTCTAGTCGTCAACTGTAAGGGAAAAAACTGGAATTAGTAATAAAATGTGGGGCTCAGAAACCTACAAGGTCAAGGACATTCATTCAGCACTTCAAGCACTCCTCAGAAGAAGCCTTTTGTTAAAACATAAGGGTCATCTGGGCCCTAAATTACGTCTGTGAAATTGAAACCCTGTGATTGATACTCTGTTCCTTTGGGAAATGACATTCTAGTTACTCAGCATCACGGTGAGTCATATGCAGGTAATAACCCAAGATCTCTTCAACCTGAATGTGTGGCCATTTGTAGGCATCTCCAAGGACAGTCCCCTTGGGTTAACATAGGTCACAAAGTTCTCATGCAGCCTGGGAAAACAACTAAGTGGACTGGTTCTTTCAAGCACCTGTTATGTTTGTGTTCCTCAGCCCGCACAGACCAATTCTGTTTACAACAGAATTGATCCTTAAGTTCTTCAGATTTAAAAACTGAAGGGAGGCCAAAAGAGGCAATTAAAAGATCTGAAGCTTTCTGTACACTTCTCAAGGAAAAAGAGGATGATTGAGGCCCAAAGCTGAGCTGGGTGCTACCGTGTCCATCCGTGCCAGGCCCACAGCCCAGTGGCAGCCAGGGAGGAGTGGTGCGCACAGTAAGAAATAGGGGCCTTCCCCTCACACAGCAGAGGGGCCATCCCAGGATCTCACCCAGTCCCTGAGTGGCCGAGGACAGCCCCATCTTGGTGCCAGTGTGGCCAGTCACACATTGAGGATCCGGGGAGCTGAAGCCTGAAAGATGGCTGATGGGTTAGGGGTGAACTTCTTCTTCCCCTCAGGGGCCTGAAAAATGAAATATGGCCCCATATCAGTGTGCCTTTCCCTCCACTTTCCTTCCCTACCACCTCCCATTCCAGCTCCAGGAAGACAATTTCTGCCTCTTGTCATCCCAAGAGATGAGACTGCTGACCTAAAGGGTCTGTGTGGGAAACATGCACGGGGCAGGTCACTGCATTAGGTCAAATATGGCACCTGGACCTTTTGTTCTGCTCCCTGAAGCCTCCTTTGGGTGGAATCAGGAAGCTGAACAGTCCCAACCTCTCATCCATCTTCTAACACAAATGCCAAGGACATGGAAAGCTCATTGTTACTGCTCAGCGGTCAAGGGTAAGATTGGGATTTAGGAGGGAAAGGGACACCCTGCTCGCCAGGAAGTCGCTCTAGGGAGATGCCCCCCCTTGGCCAGCAACCAAGGACCACTGTGGCTCTCTGCTGAAGGATGACTAAGTACTCAGACACTACTGTCCTTGGCCCTAATGCCATTTTGCATCATCAAAATCCGACTCCTCGTCCCTAACCTGGAAAGGGGGCCTCTGTTCCCACACCCTCTGCAGCCGGGAGCCCAGCCCTTTGCCCTGCCACACCCATTTCAGGCTGACCTGGAAGCCACCCCCGGGGCTGCTGTCCCATCCAGAGCTGTGGGTTGTGATAACTGTGGCAGGTCTTGCCTTTGTGGATCTTGGCGGCTTCACTCCGGTCCAGGCCTGGAACTCCTGTCTGGAATAAAGGACACGGTTACCACCTGGCTCAGGATCAGTCAGCCCTCCCGACTCTTCAGGGGCCGCTGCCATTGTCCTGTGCTGCTTGGAATGTCCTGGCCATTCTCCACTGCTAAATTGGGTCCAGATGTGAGCACCTGGGATGTGCTAGGCATCAGAAACCAAGTCCCAGCCCTTCCTTCAGTGCTCCCTCTTTAGTCTCCAGGCAACTCTAAGGGGCCTGAGACACCCAGAACCAGTGCAGGTCGGTCACCTCCAGCCCAGGCCACTGGTGGCCCTTACATCCAAAGGAGGGAGGTGCTGGCCCAGACAGTGCCCGGCACAGCAAAGGTCTTCTGTACCTGGTTACAACAGAAGGAAAAATAAGTTCAGTATTAGGTTTACTTTTTAATAACTGGTCTTATTAACTCCTACAAAACAGAACAGATTGTAGTGACTATCTCAAACAACCACAAGCTGGTCTGGCTTCTGCAGGACACCATGCACACACGTGCTCCTGCCTGGATGCAGAAGGGGAGGACCTGGGGGTGGCTGACTCCATAGATAGAAGTGACAAGGCTGGCACAAACCAGCTTCATGTTCTCGGAGTACATTTTTTTTTTAGTTCAAGTATTTTTTTTTTTTTAGAGGGGGAGGGGGCAGAGGGAGAGAGAATGTCAAGCAGACTCCCAGCCAAACTCCCTGCCGGGCAGGGCTCAATCTCATGACCCCCAGGTCATGACCTGAACTGAAATCAAGAGTCGGACACTTAACTGAGTCACCCCAGCCGCCGCTCAGAGTACGTGTTTTGACAAATATTTAATTCCTTGGTTCTTTTGCACTGAGACCTATTTTAAATTCTCTCAACTCCTGTGTTAGACAGTGAGCCCGGCAGGCAGAGAACTGCTGTGTCCATAGGAGCCCCTGGCCAAGACCGTGTTCTGTAGAAGAGTGTCCAGCTGGCCGGGGCAGCACCCACATGCGGGCCGGGTCCATTCTTATCTCCTCCTCCCGTAGCCCTGGCTGGGCTTCAGGCCCGAAGCCAACAGTGCTTCCTTTTGTCCTTGGCAGCAGCACAGCTGGGCACCACAAGGCCGGCCGCTGGGGCAGGGAGCGGCTGTGTCTGCCCATGGTCAGCGCTCAGAGGTGCCAGGAGGTGAGCTGGGCCTGGGCCCTGTCAGATCACTTTTGCTTCTGAAGCTGCAAGGTTCCAAAGACCAGCTGCCCGAGCCATCTGCCATTCTGTTTCTCCTGGGGAAGCAGGTCCTCCTGGGACGCACCCTTCTGTCCCCAAACTGAGCTGAGCCTTAGGCCTGGCAGCCCAAGCCTGTCACCCCAGGGTGGCTGCAGGGGTCCCAGCACAGAAATGGATCAGAGCCAGGAGCTAGAGCAATCCCCCTGGCTGCTCCTGGGTGGGGCTGGTGCCGGAAACCAGTGAGGGAAGACCTCAGCGGGGACAGAGATAGAACCTCAGACCTAGAAGCAGCAGGACCCTTTGATGGCCAGGGAGAGGAGAGCAGATTTATGGCTCTGGGGAAGAGGATATTAAAAACACAAGACAAGCCACATATGCCAGTGCCTCCCCTGACCAAGCATCCACCTGGTCTGGGCCTCAGCTGAACCCTGAAGGCTGCAGTTGCACTAAGAGCCATGGGCCACCAGTGGCAATGCTGAGCACCCTAGGTTCTCAAGGCTTCAAATGCCTTTTCTCTGAGCCTCAGCTTCCTCATGAAAAGGGCTACCGATCTCCGTGCAGGAGGCTATGATGAACCTTGGTGCCGGGCACTTCAGTGGTCTGCCCTGTGCCCCACCCAGGAAAGAAAGAGGTAGAGGACTGAGGAAGGAGTTCTTCCAGAGTGCGTGGAACTAGATCCTGGGCGAAAGGCGCTGAATGGCACCTAGGGAATCCCAGAGGGGAGAGACCAGGGCTGGCTGCAAAAGCAAGATCCGCAGCGCCCCTCTGCCCAAACAAGTGAGGCCGGTCAGTTTTCTCAAGAGGAGCAGGGGCTGGCGAGTGACCACGAGGACTCCGGTACCCTCGGGCTCCCTGATCTGTTCCTTTTCTTTGTGAATTTCTTCTAACAGTTCACTCGGATTACGTGGGTCTTACAAGGAGTCAGAATGGTTTCCCACATCAAGTCCTAGAGCTGGGAGGTGAGGGGTCCCAGAGGTCAGCTGGCACGCTGTTGGGGGAGCCAAGTTCAGCAGTGGTCCTGGATCTAGGCCCGATTTGCGGGTATGGGGACCCCAGGAGTCAAGCTCTGGCTATCTGTTTTACAGAAGAGGACAGCATCAGAGAGGCCATATGACCCACCAAGTTATACCCCAGAAAACAAGAGCTCCAGTGAGTCCCAACTCCGTGCAGTAGCTCTCCACCACTGCAGGACCCAGCTCAAGAAATGAAGGGATGCAGAGACGGCAGCATCTCAGGGGTGAGATCTTAAGGAAATAATCCATGGGAAGTCCTGAGCCTGGTTTCTGGCAGTTGATAAGCAGAGAGTAACAACTTGTACCTTTAGTATCACTGGAGCTGGGAGGACCCAGCAAGATGTTCAAACCCACCACCTGCTCAATACAAGTGAGGGGCCACTTCTAAAAGCCCCGACTTCGCTCAAACATTACCAGTGAGGAGGAGCTCAGCACCCCGGAGGCCACTCACTCCATCATCAGTCTATTGGATTATTAGAAAGCTCTTCCTTCCCTGAGCTGAAGCTGGATCCCTGCAGGCTCTGCCCCTTCTCCTGCTCCTGACCTGGAACATCAGTCATCTGAAGGTGCTGCACACCCAGGCTCTCGGGCCTCTCACCATTCAGGCCCCTCCTGCTGGCTCACTGCAAGCACACAGCAGTCTGAACCCTCTGCAGCCTGGCAAGGGCCTGAGCTGGGCTCAGTGTTGGCCCTGCCCTGATGTTCCCCTGTGCATTTCAGCAGTCAGCGTGAGTGGGCGTCGGTGAGCACAAGACCCATCTCACAACTACCTTTCCCCATTAGGTTCCTGAAAAACTGCATGCCCATGAAGGAAACCCTGGGGAGATGGAACCTTCTACACGTCTTAAATAATTACTCTGTGGAAATCCCACCTTAATACAGTTGATTTTTTAAAATAATAAAACCGAGGGGGAAAGTTCATACCTTTTTGCTCCTTTAATTCCACAGGTCGGAATTTCTAAAGAAACTGAAAGGAGCAAAGACGTTTAGCTATAAGGATGCTCATCACAATTTTTTTCTCTAAAAAAAGGTGTTTTTTTATTTTTTAAGGTAACACATGTACATGTTTAAAAAAAAAAAATAGTTCTTGAAAGGGTGAGAAGTCAGGCAGTGCTCCTCTGCCCCTGGCAGCATCCCTTCCTCCCCGGCCCTCCCACCTCTCCCCAAAGGTTCCTATGTTTCCACACATCCACCCAGAGATAACCTATTTGAGCAGATACGCATATATCATACCCCTTTTAAAAACACAAACAGCAGACACACTGTTCTGCATTTTGTTTTTTTGATATACACCCATCCAAGATCTTCCAGACCTTCCACTATCACTACATCCTAGGCCTCCCAGTAGCCCATCCTATGGTGGAATCATAATTAGCCAGCTGCATCAGGAGCAGAGGGGACTGTTTCCATCTTCTGCAGTACAGTGTTGCAACATACCTTAGATTCCTTAGTTCCCACCCCACATTCAAGGATACTTGCAAGGAAAACTGGAAATGAAGTACTGGATCAAAAGAAATGTTTTTAATGGTCTCAAATTAGAAACATTCTAAATATTTAATGATGACAGATTAATAATTGGAATATATATCAATATATGGACAAATGTAAATCCTTTGGATAAAACATTGCATGTCTACTAAAATTCCTGTTGTAAAAATGTATCTAGTAACACGAAGAAATCCAAAATTGATGGGGAAATGTGTACAGTATTTAAACATAGAAGAATTACAAATGGGTATGAACTCAAAAGCTTAAGGATTAGAAAGAACTACCAGTTTGGGTGGGGTTAAAGGAATTTGTTGTAATTTCCCGATTTTCTACTACAAGTTTTGTAATAAGACAAAGAATGCCCTGAGTTGTCCAGGGGCAGAGCTAAGGTGGGGGCAGGGTGGCCCCATAGATCTCAGTCACTCAGCGAGATTCCCTAGGGGGCCACCTACTGGGAGCCCTGTTTGGTCCTCACCAGCATCGCATCCACAGAGGGCACGGGGCGGAGGGAGCTCAGGCAGCTGACCCGCACATACCCTGCCTATGGCGAGACCCACTTGGTGGAAGTTAAAGCAGATTTTAACTCCGTTGACGGCAGGGCTTTCTGATAGGGCTGAGTGAGGGAGAGGATGGAGAGGAGTGAGGTGTGAGCAAGGTAGTGAGCTCCCTATCAGCAGAGGTGCTCACTCATTCACTGGCATGGCGGGGGGGCTGTTAGGGAGCAGCGAAGGCGATACCTCAAAGTGCACTGGGACCTGGGACCAAAGGGGATGACCTCCGAGGTCGCCTACAGCTCTCCAAGTGGTGTGGGATGGGGGCTCCAGGTGCCTCCTCCCTCCCCACCAAGGTGGTCCTCATGGTTCACAGCCTCCGTTTCCTCCTACCATGGGGTCCGGACTCGATGCACTCCCCTGCCCGAAGCCCCATACCTGTACGACGTGGTCACCACAGCCGAGTCCGCGTCGCCGATGGGGAGCACGTAGACACCCCGGCCAGGGGCCGTGGGGTGCTTGTTCCTGCGGCCGCCCACACCCGACCCACGCCCCTGCGGAGCATCCCTGGGCCCCGCGGGGGCCGTCCACACGCCGAAGTCCCGCTGGTACTGAGTGAGCGGCACGTCCCGGCCGGGGTCCCGGGTGCCTGCAGGAGATGGGCCCCTGCGGGAAGCGGCGCCGCCTGCACCGGGCTCCTCGCTCTCGAGGTCCGAGTAGCTGTGCAGGGTGAGCGGCACTGCCACGTCGGAGCGGTCCAGCTGGTTCCAGCGCCGCGCCAGGCAGCATAAGCGGCTGATGCAGGGCCACGCCATGCCGGCCCTGGTGCCCGCTGCTCGGCTCCCCGCGCTCGGGGCCGCACCTCCCCCGCCCGGCGTCCCCGCCCCCGCGGCCCTCCCCGCGCCGCCGCAGCGCCGCCCCCTGGCCTGGGGGAGGCCGGCCGTGGAGGGAGGAGGGCCCGGTGGGGCCTGGGTGCGCGCCGCCGAGGAGCACGGACCGGTGGGCGCAGAGGCGGGGAGGTGGGGATGGGAAGGCTGGGGGTGGGCACCCCAAAACGCCTGCAGGCATTCACTAGTGTCCAGCTGGAAGGTTTCATCTTTTAATCCAAAGTTTCTTTAATACTATTTTCTAAATCGGAGCTGTTTCGCCAAGAGCGAGAGCCGGGTGGCAACAACGCGGTCGCCCATGGTCCTGGGCCGGCATGGGCGCAGTCCGCCACTGCCGGGCTGTTGGGGCTCGCAGAGCAGCCGGGGCTGCCGCATTTGTGCTAGGCTGCTCCGCGGAGACTCGCGGGAGGGTGCACAGAGCGGAGGTACCGCGATTCGGGGATCACAGGGCAGACGGGGCGCGGGGGGGGGGCATGCTTCCAGAGGACACGTGCTTGAATCAGCCAGTGAGTCACTATTTGCCTTTACGACGCTAAATTTGTAACAGCCAATCCAGCTTTCATTGAGAACTGGCATTAGCCCTCAACTGACCTTTCCCTGAGTTCTAAAATCCCTCATTTTAAAGCATGGCAACAGAAGACTTGGCGTTATAAAGCTGCCGTCTCTGGCCATTGTGCTGTAAACATTCCCTTCCCTCCTGTGCATGCACTCTTTTTTTATTGCAAAGTTTGGGTAATCCTCCAGGCTGGAGGTCAGTCTGTTTAATGCACGACAGGGCATCAGAAACATCTCCCTGGCCGCACTCAAAAGACTTCCTGAGTATCCGACACACGCCCTCAATGTGTACTGCAGACCACTGACTAATCACACGACGAAACAGCATTAATTAGCCAGAGCTCCATCTCCAGCACATACTTGGACCGTCTCCAGTGTGCATCTCAGAGCAGAAAACTACAGTGGAGCCCTGACCAGTCAGGACACAGATTCCTCCCCCAAACCACCCCCTTTCAGCTTCCAGTCATAGTAAAGTGACAGACAGCTGCGGTGGCCAGGCCATGGCCCAGGAGGCAGCAGGAGAGGAGCACACTGGGAAGTCACTGGAAAGTTACACACCTGCTCTCCCTGGGCTGGACAAGCTTTCTGTGACCTCCATACTCCAGGGCCCTGGGATAGCCACTTGGGACATTGGAGAATACAATAAATACTCCATCCTGCAGGAAAAAAGAAAAAAAAAAGTGATAGCTCTTCCTTTTATTTCTTCATCATTCATTAAGCTACAAAGAGCACTTACTATGTGCCTGGAATAATGCTGGGGTACCCCAGAGGTTCAGTGTAGTAGGCAACAAGAGAACTGGATAAAGCAAGTGGGGGAGGGCAGCTGGCCCCGCCACCTGTAATGAGGGAGGGTAGTTGGTTCAGGGTGGAAATGCAGCATAGGGGATTAGGAGGTTCAGCCAAAGGCATCAGAGGCTGGATCAGAGAGCCTCGGGAGCCACAAGTTTTTCATGGAAGACAATAGGGAATGACTGAAGTGTTTTCAGCACTCTGTGGCCATATGAAGACACACAAGGAAATTTTAGAGACCAGCTGGAGAATAGTCTCAACAATCCAGGTTAGAGATGAGGGACTGAACTAAGGCACAGGCACTGGGAATGGAAGGGGCACTGGATTCTAGACATGGGAGGGGAAGAAATCTAGAATGGCTCCCAAGTTTCTGACTTCCAATTGGTGAGATCACTCCTTAAGCCAGGAGTGATACTTGAGATGTCTATGCAGTGGGATCCCAGCACCTGAAACCATACCTGGAATACAGTAGATGCATGTACTAAGGACGGAAATAGTCCACAGGCCCAGAGCTCAGAAGACATCCTCATGAAGATAACTGAAGCGAGGGGAGGTAGAGTGAGATGAGACAGCTGCTTTCCTGGGGGTACCACACTTAACAGGCCAGTTCAGGAGGCACAGCCCAAGAGGCACATGAGCCAGGCAGAACATGGCCTTTGGGTGCTCAGGTGTCAGCAGAGAAGCCACAGTGAGAAAACACCCTAGTAGGCAAAGAGTAGGGACAACTGCCAAAGCTCTCGACTGCAAGGCTCATGCTTCCAGGGCTGGGCTCTGACCCTTCACAAGGCCTCTCACAGAGAGAATGGTATTTGCCTGTTGAAAGGCACTAGCACTGAGGGATGTTCTGGACAGAGAAGTGATTTAGGGACTTGACCTTCTAAATGCTCCCTCCCTAACCGTCACAAAGCAAGAAAACATGTCTTCACAGTCCGTGTCCCTAGTCTGCCCACAGCAACACATAAATTTCATTTTGGACTCCGTACAAAATGTCCATGTGATCTCAGCCTCCCATCCCATCTCTGGGAAATGCTTCTTGCCTCATCTGTGTCTCACCAGGTTGTTAGCGTAGTATATTCATAATGTCAAAGCACAGCAGTGTGACCCCGAGCAGTTCCCACACACAACTACCCTGGTTCCTTACTGGCAAAATGAGGGCTAGGACAAAAGAAACACACACACACTCACTCACTCACTCACTCACTCTCTCTCTCTCTCCTGGAAGTGACATTAGGATAGAATCCTTTCTGCCTGGTAAGAATAATTGGTATTTCACTAGAGAAGAATCTTGGGGAAAAAGAATATGAACTGTCAAATCCTACACAAGTCCTCTGTGTGGGGACATGCTACCTTTCAGCTCAGCACTGTGAGGTGGGCACAACTCACTCCTTTCCATAAAGCCTGACCCCCTGCACGACAGCTGGCTGCACTCCCTCCAAGTGCAAGAACCGGTATTATCCCTTGAGGCCACCAAAGACAGAAAACTCTCCTATAAATCATCTCAACAAATACTATTAAATTCTCAAAATGCATTTCCTAGAAATAATTTTCAATCATGAGGGCAAACACAAATTCAACCACAGGGAAGCTGTTCTGATGGCCACTCTGCTATTTCAGTATGATGCCTCAATTCAAAGAATGTACATTTTCAAATATAAGATGCAATTAGGCTCAGATTCAAGTCTGAATTTATCCAAGATATTTCCTTCTAAGGCTTAAATTAGCTACAATTTTAATCTAGAAAACGAAGCCTAAAAATATCTTCTTGTATATGCCACTCACTGCCAGAAAACATTACCTTTCTTAGGAAAACTTAGAAAATACTACCTCTGTTATTTCAGTCATGACGGACAGAAGATTTTTTTGTTTTTAATCTGCCAACCAACCAAGGAAAGGGGTAGGTGGGTGAGTAAGCAGAGATGCAAGAAGGCCAAAGTACAAAAACAAGCATCTGAGTCTCAGTCAGACCTTCCCTGCGCAGTTCCACCGAGTTCACAGCTCCCGCAACATCCAATA
This sequence comes from Lutra lutra, assembly GCF_902655055.1. Classification (NCBI taxonomy): domain Eukaryota; kingdom Metazoa; phylum Chordata; class Mammalia; order Carnivora; family Mustelidae; genus Lutra; species Lutra lutra. The sequence continues at coordinate 107,967,397 of NC_062278.1, forward strand.
TAACAGCACAATTCCAGGGCAGCATCAGCGCTCTTCAAAAGGGATACACACCCTCTGTTTACAAACTAGAGATAGAAACCTTTATTTCACAACTTTGTCATAATTCACTTTCTAATAAGACATGTGCTGGGGATAGAGTTTAAAATACTGGGAAAGCTCAGTGCTGGGTATCTTCCAGGCAGGAGCAAAGACGTGGTCACTCCAAGGCCGATGTGTCCTGGGACTCTTGGGGCAGCACAGGACACACGCACCAGTCTCATCCAATCCCAGTTTTACTTCGAGCCGCCTCCTTTTTTGGGGCTGTTAGTCCTCATTTCATGCCAAATTTTCACTAGAGGCTCCCTGTTCTTCCAAATGAGTTCATGACCATAAGTGATATACCATCTGGGGAAAAGAAAAGCAAACCAAGTTCAACAATCAAACAGTATGACATACTAATGTTAACTAACTACCATGATGATATCAAGTTGACATTTTAAAAAACTGAATGCCATGGTCATTTACTATCTTGCTTATTAAATAGCTGATTAATTTATTTGCTATAGAGCAATGATTCACCTTTAATATGGAGTATGTGAAAGGCCGAAGTGGGCCAGAACATGTATGACACATATTACTGTTGATTCACCACTGCAATTAAGCATCAATCCCCATGAAGACATGAGGAAACCAAGTCTCAGGGAAAGCAATTTGCTCAGGGGCTAAGAGCTTCTAAGCAGTCGGTCAAGAACTAACCTGAAAGTCAGACAGATTTTAAGCCTGGTCTCCCATCACTACATTAAATATAAGAAATGTCAGCATTCGAAGTCACTACTGATGGCTTCAATAGCTTTTTAAGATTTTATTTACTTGAGTGCAAGAGCACAGGTGGGGGGTGGGTAGAGGGTTCTCCCTCAGGCTCCCTGCTGAGCATGCCAGGTTGGGAGGGGTGGGGGCATTGGGTTCCATCCCAGGATTCAGGACCCAGGATCTGAGCTAAAGGCAGACCTTAACCAACTGAGCTGGCCAGATGCAACAGTTTAAATGCTTCTCATCACCTCCTACCTGGCTACACAAAGGGTCATCTGTTGATCAAAATTCTCCCCATTTTTTTTTTTAAGGTTTTATTTATTTGACAGAGAGAGAGATCACAAGTAGGCACAGAGGCAAGCAGAGAGAGGGGGAAGCAAGCTCCCCGCTGAGCAGAGAGCCTGATGCGGGCCTTGATCCCAGGACCCTGAGACCATGACCTGAGCCGAAGGCAGAGGCTTAACCCACTGAACCACCCAGGCGCCCCAACTCCCCATCTTTTAAAGTACAATTCCAATCCCCATTCTGTGCATTTAAAACTGCCTGAAAGCAGCCTGAAGCAATGAGCTGAGGAAGCTGAAGCACCAAGAGGTTTAGTAATTTACCTTGCCTGGGCTACGCAACTAGAGATCACCAGAAAGGACACCAGAACCTCATCTGACTCTGAAAGCTGTGCCCTCACCACTACTGCAGCATCCAGAGAGCACCTACTGGAAGTTGAGGAACACACAGCTGAGTGCCAATGAGCAGGGCCTGCCTTTAGAAGCCCAAAGGTCTATGTACTACAAGACTAGAAGCTCTACCTGAGAGGGGCACAGTCGTAGAGTAACTCAGGGGCACCTACCTCCTCCTCTCCTGAGCTACAGGAAGGCTGGGAGGGCTTCCTGGAGGAGGTGGGATTCATTTGGAATGGCTGTTATTGAAAGCTGCATGACTGACACCGTTATTTTTGCTCTGGTTTGCCCAAACAGATTTCATGTTCCCTGAGGCAGAGACCAGACTCTGTTAATCTCTGCATCTCCCCAGACACCGGACTAGAAAAATGCTCTATTTAAATGGCTCAGATTTGTATCAAAATATCAGTTTAATGTTTCAATTTTTTAATGTTCTGAATGTTTATTATAAAGTACTGAAATCTTTTTAAAGTACTTGAATTTTAATATTCACTAAATATAGTTAAAAATAGTCATAATTAAAATGTTGAAAAATAGAGTAATCAGTAAATTTAGAGAAAGAAAAAACATTTTTAAAAACATGCAATTAAAAGCCATGCTACAAAATTCTTTTGGGCTTAGTCAAATTTTATGGTGAACTCAGAATAAGAGAAAAAGGATCACTTAAGATTCGAATGCAATTGTAAAACTCCTGCAAGAAGTGAATCACTTGTTAGGAGCTCTCCATTAATAAAGGTCTTCCCAAGACACTCTGTAACCCTCTCATTTCAAGCGGAGAGTCAAATACTTGAATATTACAGGTAAACTGTTCTGATTATACTTGGAAGTTCAAATATAATTGGTCATTTGGCTAAATTAAAAGAAGGAAAACACTTTAGGGGCGCCTGGGTGGCTCGGTGGGTTAAAGCCTCTGCTTTCGGCTCAGGTCGTGGTCCCAGGGTCCTGGGATCCAGCCCCAAGTCAGGCTCTCTGCTCAGCAGGGAGTGTGCTTCCTCCTCTCTCTCTGCCTGCCTCTCTGCCTCCTTGTGATCTCTGTCTGTCAAATAAATAAATAAAATCTTTAAAAAAATAAAAGAAAAGAAGGAAAACACTTTAAAGTGATCAATTTCTGTTTTGATTTGGTGTTTTGGGTTTGTTCAGCAGTAGCCGCACAGCCCAGTGCTCACTCTGAAACTCAGCTCTGCAAGGACTAGCTGTGTGACTTCGAACAGCTGCCTTCTTTAAAGCAGTTTCTGGGATGCCTGTGTGGCTGGCTCAATCAGTTAAGCATCTGCTCTCAGCTCAGTTCATGATCTCAGAGTCCTGGGATCGAACCCCAAGTTGGGCTCCCTGCTCAGCAGGGACTCTGTTTCTTCTTCCTCTGACCCTCCTTCCCATTCATGCGCGCTCTCTCAAAAAAATAAAATCTTTGAAAAAATTAAATAAAATAAAGCAGTTCCTTCCCATAAAATGAATACCCCACAGGGTTTAAGAGTATTAAATCAGCCCTTAGCTTGGGCACACAGCAAATATTCAATACATGTTAGTGCTTATTATTGCAAAAGTACAAGGTGAGGGACACAGAGTCAAGGAAATATGCAGGAGGATACTAAAGGAATCTTTACCATCAGTACGATTTTCTAAATATTTAGCTTTACTAACTGAATTAAAGATGTTGGAAAAGATGAATTCTGGATGTGACTGCGATCTAGTAAATGAAAGGAGCTGAAATTAGAAACCGCAAAGAGAAGGGATTCCTCTGCCTTTCAGATCCTGTACTTTAAAATACATTTGACCCAATTATTTTCAGAATGGAAAAGGTCATCTAATTATAGTTCAGAAGAATAAAAACCTGCTGGGAGAAGATCCTTTAAGTATAAATGGGAGGATCCAGAGAGATAAATTTAGAGTTCATAAAACAGAACCGTTTTTCCTAAGTCTTTATGTTTCTCACATTGTAATATCAGGTCAGTTTCTACTATTTATAATGTGCTGCTGTTAAAGCCAGAACTCACATATGCGATTCTTTAATCATCACTGAAAATCATAAATGGCATAATGGCATTTAGTTCCACCGCCTACTGGGCAAAACTGCTCCACTTAGAATAGATTTTTCTTTCTTTTTTTTTTTTTTAATTAAAAAGCTTAAGTTTTCCATTGTCATGAAAAAAAAAAGTAAAAACCAAATAAATGCCACAAAAAGCAACATTTACGCAGGAAAAAAAAACAGTCCATCAGGGGATCTAGTACATCCAATAGACAATGATTCTGCTGAAGGGACTCTCCTGGTCAGACGGGCTCCAGGAGTCCTGAGGTTCTATGATAGTCGTTCCAGCGCCACTACGTTTTAGGCAAAATTCCATCGTGTAACACCCAAATGGAAGATCTTGTGAACACTGTGCTATTATACTCGATATGGTGTGATGGAGGTGGAAGGGACTTTGGATCTGGGTTTAAATCTTTGCTCTGCTCCTAGCTATCTGACCTGGGGAAGATCACTTTTGAGCCTGTTTCCCATCAGTAAAATGAAAGTAGTAAGAGTAGAATGGAAACCACTAGCTCAGAGCCTGCCACCTAACAGATGCCCAGTAAACACAGGTTTAGGATCCCCAGCCTCTACTTGTTCAGACAGCACCACACACCTGGACATCTGGCCAGGCAGCGTCCACTTTGTGTCTGCCCAGCACTGGTGACAGGGAGGTGAGTGGTGGCAGGAGAGGAGGCCTGAGAGTGCAGAAAGGAGAAAACAGCACACACTGGGGGTGGGGAACAGTATCCCAAGAGGGGGTAGGAATCCTGACAGCTCTCGAGTTGGGGTGAATGGAGATCAAGGGTAGGTCAAAGGCACAATAGCTCCACCAACAACTAGGCTGGGCCAAGACTGTAATTCTTCTCCTTCTACCTCATGTGGTGAAGTCAGGCAAGGCTAAAGCAAACTGTGTGCAAGTTTTCTCACCCTCCCACCCTCACCTGCCCCTGCTTCCATCCCAGAGTTAACTGCCTTCCTCTGCCTTCCTAAGGTGGGCAGGGGGGAGAGGACCCAAGAAGGCAGTGTAGCAATCAGTTATACTCATACTTACATTCCAAAGAGAGCTCCCCCAAGATGTGCTGCATGATCAAAAAATTTCCATCCCAGGATCATTCCAGCTGTATCCATGGCAATAATGGCTTTTAGGGCCTAAAAGCCAGCAAAAGAGAATAGAACTGGTACAACTTTGATTCCTCCAGCATTGACACTTCTAATTTAAGGGCAAGAATTCTGTCAATGTAAAAATATCACCACTGTCCCCAGCACTTCACTTCATAAAAATACTCACATTCCCTGCTGTGAATGTGAACATTGGAAGGAAGATAATGGCAAGCCTCCCTTCTGGGATCTTCGTGCAGACAGCAGCAAGGACGGTCATGATTGCGCCTGACTGCAAATGAACACACATGAACATGTGAGAATCTCAATGTGCAGCTGTTTAGTGACTATAATATCTAAAGTAGCAATACTTTTTATTTATATTTATTTTTATGTTATTTATATTATTTATTTTATATTTATAAGCCACACATTTCTAGGGTGAGCACAAAGTTTAAAAGCTTTTAGTTATTAACACAGAAAATATCAGGAAAAGGGGCTGCAAGTCCACTGCATGGTAACCACCTAGAAAGAACGAGATGCGGGACCTTGGTGGCTCAGTGGGTTAAGCCTCTGCCTTCGGCTCAGGTCATGATCTCAGGGTCTTGGGTCAGAGCCCGCTTCCCCCTCTCTCTCTGCCTGCCTCTCTGCCTACTTGTGATCTCTCTGTCAAATAAATAAATAAAATCTTTAAAAAAAAAAAGAAAGAACAAGATGTGTAACAACCAGCATGTGAGTGCTTAATGAACTAGGGATTTCACTGAATGACTAAAAAGAAATTCTCAAATTTCCACAAAGCCAATTCACCCAGAGTGTGACATGAATTTGCCCAAAGAAACCCACATACATGAATTTCTTCCAAATATAATGCTTTTTCTATGAGACTGATGCGCTGCCTACTGCGCTAAGGAGGCACCATAATGCTTTTTCTAAAAAACAAATACACACGTGAAATTTGCACCCTACTTCATAATAAAACTAAACATTTTAAAACTTCTGCACAAATGTTCTGCCTCAGGAAAGCGTGCCATGTCTGTCCCATGGTTCTGCATGACCCACCCATCACAGTATCCTCCCAGGAACACACATGTATCTGCCTGCCTAAGAAGCACTTCTCCCAACGACCTCATATTAGAGAATAAAAATCTAAATGTCAGTGTGCCTGGCTTGCTCAGTCGGTAAAGCACGCAACTCTTGATCTCAGGGTTGGGAGTTCAAACCCCATGTTGGGCCTAGAGTTTACTAGAAAAACAACAACAAATAAAAAATACAAAACCCTAAATGTTACAACCTTATGATCAATGAGTCAACCAATTCTTGTTATAGCTGAAATTCTTATTGTAGTTGAAATTATAATGGCTGTATTTTTTTTTTATAAAGATTTTATTTATTTGACAGAGAGAGATCACAAGTAGGCAGAGAGGCAGGCAGAGAGAGAGGAAGGGAAGCAGGCTTCCTGCTGAGCAGCGAGCCCGATGCGGGACTCGATCCCAGGACTCTGGGATCATGACCTGAGCCGAAGGCAGCGGCTTAACCCACTGAGCCACCCAGGCGCCCCTGTATTTTTTTTTTTTTTTTAAGATTTTATTTATTTATTTATTTATTTGACAGAGACCACAAGTAGGCAGAGAGGTAGGCAGAGAGAGAGGGGGAAGCAGGCTCCCTGCTGAGCAGAGAGCCCGATGTGGGGCTCGATCCCAGGACCCTGGGATCATGACCTGAGCTGAAGGCAGAGGCTTTAACCGACTGAGCCACCCAGGTGCCCCATAATGACTGTATTTTTAAAAATCATGTGTTTTTCCAGGTTGCCACATAACCTTTGTAACTTAAATGTACAAAGGCTATGAAGTATCTCCTGGATAAATAATGCTAATTAAACTCTTTATGTTAGACATGTTCCCACTTCGTCTAAATGCTAGAATACTTGAGAAATTAGATCATAATCCTTAGTTCACATTAAGTCTCATGATAATCATCATTCATCTAAATACTTGAGGCCTACTTTATGCCAGGCACGATGCTAGATAGGAGTACAGAGGGAAAACCAGCAGTCCCTTCCTTAATGGAGCTTAGGGGTCAGAGGTAAAAACAACAAAACATGATCAGCTATTCTGGGGAAGCAGGGCATACTATGGCAGCACATGGAATGGACAGCTGATGTAAGCGCAGGGCTCCTAAATGGCATCAAGTTTTGCACGGAAGGATCACCTGGCACTGGCCCATCTTTTAGAAGGGGAGGAGATGAAAAGAGTGTTCCAGGCAGAAAACCAGCTTGCGCCAAGGCTGGAGATCAGAAAGTATAGTGAGAGGGAGAAATGCAAAGAAGCTGAGTGCAGCTGGGGCCTAGTGGGAGGGCAAAGGGAAGCCAGCGCTTTAACTTCATTCGCCTTCTGCCAAAGTTCTCAGTTCTAGTCACTTATTAAAATAATAAAAGTCTGAGGCATCTATCTGGCTCAACTGGTAGAGCATTTGACTCAATCTTAGGGTTGAGTTCAAGCCCCACAGTGGATGTAGAGATTACTTAAAAATCCTTAAAAAAAAAAAAAAAATATATATATATATACATATAATAATAATAATAATAATAAAACCTCCATGAGGAACATTCTACAAAACATATTCCCACATTCTTCCAAAGTATCAAGATTATGAAAGACAAGGAAAGACTGAGAAACCATCAGACTATACGATACTAAAAAGGCATCATAATTAAATGCAAGGTAGTATCCTGGAAAAAAAAAAAAGAACATCATAGGAAAATTGGAAATCCAGATATAATCTGCAGGGGTTTTTTTTGGGTTTTGTTTTAGATTTTATTTATTTAGTTGAGAGAAAGAGACACAGCGAGAGAGGGAAAAACAAGCAGGGGGAGTCAGAGAGGGAGAAGCAGGCTTCCCAACAAGCAGGGAGCCTGAAGTGGGGCTCGATCCCAGGACCCTGGGATCATGACCTGAGCTGAAGGCAGATGCTTAATGACTGAGGCCACCCAGGCACCCCTATGGTCTGCAGTTAAACAATGTTCTACCAATACTAATTTTTTAGTTTGTCAAGTTATGGTTATAGAAGATGCTAACATAGGGAAAGCTGTTGAGACCTACACCTTTACAACCATCCCGGCAAAAACTGATTCAAGCAGAATAATAAATGGATGCTTCATATTTCAGGGAGGTGACAAACGAGACCCTGATACTTAGATAAATCCCAAAGCATCTTCTCACAAATTACATATTGATTTTAAAAGTAAAGGAAAATAGTAACTTTACGGTAGAGAAGCAGGATAACAACCAGTCAAAAAAAGGACATTAAGGGGCAAATGGGCATTAGGTGCTTCCATTTGGGGTTATCTGAGGACATAACACCACTCGTGTAGCATTCCAACCAAAACACACAATCAGCATCTTATCATGAGGAACCAGACAAACCCAACTGATAGACATTCTAATAAATAACTGACCTGTATTGTTCAAAACTTAATGACATGGGGAAAAAAGGGTTGCCCAAAAGCAACAAGCAGAACTACATCAAACACAAAAGCTTCTGCACAGCAAGAGGAAACCATCAATAAAATGAAAAGACAACCTTCCAAGTGGAGAAAATATTTGCAAATTATATCTGATAAGGGATTAATTTCTGAAATATATAAAGAACTCGTATAACTCAATAGCAAAAAAACATGAACCAAGTTAAAACTGGCAGAAGATCTGCAGACATTTTCCCAAAAGAGACATTCAGATGGCCAGTCGACACATGAAGAGGTGCTCAACATCAGTAATCAGGGAAATGCTAATCAAAATCACAGTGAGCTATCACCTCACACCTGTCAGAATGGCTATTATCAAAAAAGAAAACAAGTGTTGGCAAGGATGTGGAGAAAAAGGAACCCTCATGCACCACTGATGGGACTGTAAATTGGTACAACCACTATGGAAAACCGCATCGAAGTTCCTAAAAAAATTAAAACCAAAGGGACCCCTGGGTACCTCAGTCAGTTGGGCATTAGACTCTTGATTTCTGCTCAGGGCATAATCTCCAGGTTGGGAGATCAAGCCCCATGTCAGGCTCCCTGCTTAGCACAGTCTGCTCTAAGATACTCCCCCCCTCCTTTTGCCCCTCCCCTCAACGTGCACTCTTTCTCTCAATAAATTAATTAAATCTTTAAAAAAATATTTAAAAAATTAAAAACAGAATTATCATATGACCCAGTAATTTTACTTCTGTGTATTTATCCAAAGACACTAACTCAAAAAGGATTATGCACCACCGTGTTCATACTAGAGTTATTTATAACAGCTAAGTTAGGGAAATAACCTGTGTCTATTGATAGATGATCAGATAAAATGTGGTGTACAAACACACACACAAGTATTATTCAGCCATTAAAAAGGAAATCTTGGGGTGCCGGGGTGGCTCAGTCAGTTGGGCATCTAACTCATGACTTTGGCTTAGGTCATGATCTCAGGGTTATAAGATTGAGCCCCGTGCAGGGCTCGGGGCTCAGCAGGGAAGCTGCCTGGGATTCTCTCACTCTCCCTCTGCTCTGCCCCACCCACCCCTGCTTGTGCACACTCTAAGATAATAAATAAAATCTTAAATGAATGAGTGAAGGAAGGAAGAAAATCTTGCCATTTGTGACAACATGGATTGACCTTAAGGGCATGCCAAGTGAAATAAGGCAGAGAAAGGCAAATACTGGATGATTTCACTTATGTACGGAATCTTAAAAAACAACAACAACAACAAAACAAATAAGAAACAAGCCCATGTATGGAAAGAACAGACTGGTGGCTGCCAGAGTCAGGAATGGGGAGGGCCAAAATGGGTGAAGGAGGTCAAAAGGTACAAGCTTTCAATTATAAAATAGGTAAGTCATGGGGATGTAACGTACAGCACAGCAACCACAGTTACTAATACTGTATAGCATATTTGAAAGTTGCTGAGAGAATAGATCTTAAAAGTTCTTATCACAAGGAAAAAAAAAAGAAGTATAACAATAATTGGTAACAGGCTTAACTATGTTAACTAGACTTATTGTGGTGATCATTCTGCAATATATACAAATGTCAGGGGCGCCTGGGTGGCTCAGTGGGTTAAGCCTCTGCCTTCGGCTCAGGTCATGATCTCAGGGTCCTGGGATCAAGCCCTGCATCGGGCTCTCTGCTCAGCGGGGAGCCTGCTTCCCCCTCTCTCTCTGCCTGCCTCCCTGCCTGCTTGTGATCTCTATCAAATAAATAAAATCTTAAAAAAAAAAAAAAATATATATATATATATATATATATATACACTTTTATATACATATACAAATGTCAAATCATTATGCTATACACCAAAACTAGTATGTTATAGAAACCAAAGCTCAGTTGGAAAAAAAAGTTGCAGAAGATGTTCCAGCTTTTAGGAGACCATAAATAAGACATAACCACTAAATGTAGTACATGATTTCAGAGGGGGAAAAATAGCTACAAAAGACATTATTGGGACAAACTGGAATATGTTCTATAAATGAAGGTATATTGTATCAACATTAAATTTCCTGAATTTGATAACCAAACTATGGAAAGATATAAGAATATTCATATTCTTAGAAATATACACTGAAGTATTTAGGGGTAAAAGGACATGATATATGCAACCTACTTGCAAATAGTTCAGAAAAAACAATATGTATATATAGAGAAAATGGTAAGTGAAATGTGGCAAAATAGGAAAAGCTGGTGACTGTGGTTCAAGAGTCTTTTGCAGTTCTTTCAAAGTGAAACACAACTTAAATGTAAAATGTAAAATAAAAACCTTTAAAAAAAAACATAGGAGAAAACCTCTGACTGTAAGCTAAGCCAACATTTCATAGTTATGAAACCAAAAAGCATGATCCTTAAGGAAAAAAAATAGTAAATCAGACTACACATAAACTAAAAAATAGTCTTCAAATGACACTGTGGAGAAAAGGCAAGATACAAGCTAAAAGAGAATACTGGTATATCTCAAATCTGATACAGGACTTGTATACAGAATTCAAAACATATAAAGATCAGGCAAAATATTTGAACACTTCAGAGAAGATATATGGATAGCAAATAAGCACATGAAAAACTGATCAACATCATTAATCATTAAAGAAATAAAAATTAAAACCACACAGATATCACTATATACTGATTACAAATTAAAAAGACTGACCATACTAAGTGTTGGTGAAGATCTGAAGAAACTGAAAATATCACACACTGCTGGTGGGAAAGTAAAATACTATAACCACTCTGGAAGACTATTTGGAAGTTCCTCAAAAGTTAAATACTTATTTGCCATATGATCTGGCCATTCCACTCCTAGGTATCAGCCCAAGAGAAATGAAAGCACACATCCACACGAAGTTACAAAGGTTCACAGCAGCTTTTCTGCAACAGCTAAAACTAGAAACAACCCAAATGTCCACCATGTGAATGGATATACATATTCTGGCATATTCATACAACGGAACATTTGCCACCCATTCAAAGAAGAAACTGATACACAGAACTTCATGGATGAATTTCAAAATAACCACAGAGTAATGGAAGCCAGAACAGTAACAAAAAGGAGCACATGCTGGATGATTCCATGAATATTAAACTGTAGAAAATAAGTACAAATGAAACTATCATGATAGAAAGGAGAGGAGTTATTGCCCAACAATGCGGGGAGAAGGAGAAGAAGGAGCTACTAAGGAACACCAGGAAACTTTCAGGGATGATGAATACGTTCATTATCCTGATTCTGGCATTGGCTCCATGGGTGTCCACATGCCTGAGCTTACCTATATATAAACTTTAAACATGTGCATACTTTTGTACATCAATTCTATCTCATTAAACCCTAGGTGCTTTTTTTTCTTTTTTTCAAAGACTTAGGAGTCCTTTGTACTGCAACTTTTCTGTAAGATTTAATTTCTAAATAGGATATTTTAAAAAGACACCTAACAGTGATTTTTATAAAAGATGCTTCTATAGTTGACTATAATTGATTACCCCTATAAATAAAAGGACATTTTCTTTAAAAAAAAAAAAAGACTATTTATTTGAGAGAGTTGAGTGAGCAAGCATAAAAGTGGAGAGGGTCAGAGGGAGAAGCACACTCCCCGCTGAGCTGGGAGCCCAACTTGGGGCTTGATCCTGGGACTCTAGGATGAAGACCTGAGCCAAAGGCAGACGCGTAATCAGCCACCCAGGTGTCCCAGGTCCTACATTTTCATACTAAAAACACTATTTCTGAAAAATAGCATCTACTTCTCTCAACCACCACTTCTACAAAGGGCTGCTTCAAAACCTAAGATTATTTGACATTCCAGTAATTATTAATACTTGAAAGTGTTAGCAGTCCCAGGATCCCAGAAATCCCAACTCTCTAATACATAGTTGCCAGCTGACCCAAACAGGGAAACTAGCTCAAGCTGCCTTCCCAGGAATGGGCTGGGGTAACTGCAGGATGGAAGAACAGTACGAATATCCCTTGGAAGGAGAACCAAAGACCTAAGCGAAAGTTAAGTGGGCAAAAAAATCCCCAGTGCTTAGGCTGAAAAAATGCGAACAACAAGGAAACAAACCTCCACCGCCTATTAAAGGCACCGGTGAGTGTTGGTGGAGCCTGCAATTACACAGCGGAGGTTAGGAGTCGGAATTCTATCTTCCATATTTAAGATCAACTGTCTGCTCTTGAATACTGACCAAACTGGCTTCTAACACAAGTCTAACACACAAGGTTTTTCTAAAATCCTGACTTCCCTTAACAGGGAGATCACGGATTGTGTAGAAATACACACATGCATACAAACGGCCTCCATCATTTGTTCGCTTTTCCCTGGTTCCCTAGCCCAGGATCTAAATGGGTCACAGCAAATTCCAAGGATATCAGAACCACCGCAGAAGACTGCTGGCATATTTCCCCACGACACTTGCTGGGTCATGGTGCAACATGTTATGCTGGACATATTTATATTTATTCTGAAAGATCTGTTCTGCCTGGAACTTCAACATCTGCCTCCAAAATCTATAAGCACATACTGTATTAAGCAGACTAGATATTAATGTCACTAAGTATTGGAAAGTTAGGGTGAACAGTGGCTCATCACCTTCCAGGCTTTACAGCCTATGAGCAACTCTAGTGTGTTACGTTTATTTTTAAACTAACTTAAAAATGTCAACTCAACAAAACCCCAAAATGATTGAAACCTTATTTTCCCAGAGGAAAAAAACAAAACAATAAAATTATACACTTCTCCAAATGAGGCCAAGAGAATTTGATAACCTGATATAAAAGAACATTAAAATTGTTAGGTGGCTCTAGATTATATCTCCATAGATGATTATGTTCTCCAACTAAAGTCCTCATTACAGGTATTTTAATATGAAAGAAAATTCTCTTTACTGGGCATTTCTACATAAAGCCAGTACCTTATTGTACTTATTATAAGTTATTTTAAAGATGGAGAGCAGTTCCATTGTCCTTCTAGAACTTTCTCAAAGTGACCTTTACCTACATAAACACAATCATTTATGTGTCTAAATCTCAACTTGCTTTTTTGACAAATGCTTGGGACTACCGCCAAGCAAAGATTCTTTATTTTTACCTTTTCTAGTCAGAGGCTTTTAAGAGTATAATGAAAATGGACCCTTTCTCCTCAGAAAAATTTCACATTCATATATATCTTAGATGCAATTTCAGGGAGTCAAACCCAATTCATGTAGACTCTAGACATCTGCCTCCACGGTTAGAGATGAAGAGCTTTTATTCTCCACCAATAATTTATGTACACTGGTTATGTACTTGCAATCAATATGTGCATATAATTTTTTGCTTCATAAGTAAATTTTCATAATTCTTTAAGATTTTATCTGACAGAGAGAGAGAGACAGTGAGAGAGGGAACACAAGCAGGGGGAGTGGGAGATGGAGAAGCAGGCTTCCTGCTGAGCAGGGAGCCCGATGCAGGGCTTGATTCTAGGAAGCTGGGATCATGATGGACCTGAGCCGAAGGCAGACGCTTAACGACTGAGTCACCCAGGCGCCCCTCATAATTCTTTACATAATCTTCATATAATTGTTCACGTGTGATTTTTTCGCACTATGAATTTTAAATGAATTTGCTCTAAGGGGCTTTGTGTTTCCACAAGCTAATGAGTACAGCTAAAAACTCTGGCATTACATAGGAAAACAAATGTAAGAAAACTCTAAAAGGCTGAGAGAGGAAAGGGACCCTGGCTGGAACCCTAAGGAATGACACAGTGATGAGTCCCCTGGGTTTTCCTTTGACCTCATGTAACTCAGACTTGGCTCTGGAGAAGCTCTTCACCTGGAAATACCAAAGAACTCAGACAAAATGGGTGCATCCCCACACCCTAAAATGCTGTGGCCAAAGATCAAAAAAAGGTTGCTTAGCAAGACAATCAACTTTTAGATAACAACCACTCTACTCCAGCCAGAAACAAAAGAACAAGCTATGGCCCAATCCCCATCAACAAAGGCTGAGCAGAGAGCCTAGGCTTCTACTCTTGCAGACGCCAAGTCAGCATCCCAACACTGTTGATGGGTAGTCAGTAGAAGCCATGCAGGCAGCAGTAACAAGGCACCCTGTTCCTCCTAGCCGGGAGAGGTGTACAAAGGAGGCTGAATTCCCAGGCCTGCCCTTTAATAACAAGAGCCCTCATCCCCTAGGTGTCAAAGGAGGCTGAGTAGGAAACCTGGAACTCCATACCTCATCAGACAATAATGGTCAACATACCCCTTGCCCTCATCAGAGCAGTGTCAGGGGTCAGCCTGATAAATAGTAGATTTAAATAAAATTCAAAGTCTCATAATATCTAAAATGTTCAGGTTTCATTTAAAAAATCACTCACCATACCAAGAACCACAAAAATCTCAACTTGAATGAGAAAGGACAATAGACCCCAACAAGATGGGTATTAAAATTGGCTGACAAACAGTTTATCTTTTTTTTTAAAGATTTTATTTACTTGAGAGAGAAAGCGTGTGGGAGCATGCAAGCAGCAGGGAGGGACAGGGGGAGAGGCTCTCAAGACTCCCTGCTGAGCACAGAGCCCACCCAAGGCTTCATCTCATGGACCATGAGATCATGACCTGAGCCAAAATGAACAGTCAGATACCCAACTGACTGAGCCACTCGGGGCCCTGTCTGACAGGCATTTTAAAACAGCAATTATAAAAATGCTTTAATGAGCAATTACAAACATGCTTGAAACGAGTGAAAAATAGCACAGAAATAGAAAAGCTCAAAGAAACAGAAGACACAATGAACAATGTAAACTTTAGAACTGAAAAAACACAGTGCCCTAATTAAAAACACTCAATAAATGGGCTAAGGCAGAAAGGAAAGGACAAAGAAAATAATCGTAAATCTGAAACAGAACAGCAATTACCTAGTCTGGACAACAGAAAGACAAGACTGAGAAAAAAAAACAAATTTCAGGGACCCATGAGATTTTAAGTGATCTAATGTCCTGTTATCAGAGTTCCAGAGGAGGGAGAAAAGAGTGAGGCTGAAAAAGTATTTCAAGTAGTAATGGGTGAAAGTTTCCCAAAAGACAAACTCTAGATTCAAGAAGCTAAGCAAACCTCAAACAAGATCAACACAAAGATACCCATGACAAGACAGGGTCAAACTTCTGAAAACTCAAGAAAAAGAAAAAAACCTTCAAAGAGACCACAACACCTTCCCTATAGGCAAAAAGCTATTTGAACAACACAGGATTTTTCTTCAGACTATGGAGGCCAAAAAGAAGTGGCACAACATTTTTCAGGTGCCAAAAGAAATGTCAGCCTGGAATTTTTTATCCAGTGAAAATATCCTTCGGAAAGGAAGGGCCAGACATTCTCAAAGAATAACCTAAGAGAATTTATCACTAGCAGACCTACTGAAAGAATGGCTAAAGAAAATTCCTTCAATAAAAAGAAAATGATAGATGGAAGAAATCTTAAAACATTAGGGCAGAAGAACAATAGAAAAAGAGCTGGAATTCAAACCCAGTCTAATTCCATAGCATATGCCTAACTCTTTTCATCTTGAACTTCAGTTTATCTGTAAAATGAGAGTAATACTTGTCTGAAGGCACATCAAAATGCCCTCCCAGGGGCACCTGGGTGGCTGAGTTAGTTGGGCACACAGTTCTTGATTTCAGCTCAGGTCATGGTCTTGGGGTCATGGGATTAAGCCCCAAGTCTGGCTTTGCACTCATACAAAGTTTGCTTGAGGATTCTATCTTTCCCTCTTCCCCTCCCCCACTCTCGCTCTTTCTCTTTCCAAAGTAAATAATATTATTAAAAAAAAAAAAAAAAAAGCCCTCCCAGATACCCTCAATTACTGAGAAATGTCTCTGCACTCCCAGGATACCCAAAGTCCTCTAGAGAACACTCAGGGGGTGCCTGGGTGGCTCAGTGAGTTAAAGCCTCTCCCTTCGGCTCAGGTCATGATCCCAGGGTCCTGGAATCAAGCCCCTCATTCCCAGGGTCCTGGAATCAAGCCCCTCATTCCGGCTCTCTGCTCAGCGGGGAGCCTGCTTTCTCCTCTCTCTCAGCCTGCCTCTCTGCCTACTTGTGATCTCTGTCAAATAAATAAATAAAATCTTAAAAAACAACAACAAAAAAAGAACACTCGGCCTTTTTAGTGTGTATTATGTATGTATACAATGTTTTTTTCCCCAATTAAAGTCAAAGTCCTTTTCTGTTTTAACCCAGTTGTCTTCGTTGCCTTTATATAACAGGTGCTTAGTTGATTAATGAGGTAAAGGGTAGGGTATGAAATATGTAAATTGTACTGGCACCAAATTTTATATATAAAACATTCCATGAAGGCAAAAAGAGGTGCTTAAGAAATCAAGTAGGTGATAGGACAAGATACAGGTCTCAGGAAATTAAGTACACACAAATCTGAGGAACACACACATTATGGGATGATAACATTAGAATTCTTTTTCTAAAAATGAACCTTCAAGAAGTTTCTTCAAATATGAAACCCCTATTTGAATGTATTTAAGTGATTTGCATTTAAATATGTACAAAATGAATGTGTAGTCTTTAGAGAAATGTTATGCAAAGATTTCCATGTGCCTAGAAATCTGCCATTAAACTCAAAAGAAAACACATTTGTGCTTTTTTTGTGTTTTTGTTTTTAAGCATCCAGAACGTAACTCCTAAAGACAGGAACTGCAAACATCTTGCTCACCGGCTATATCCTCAGTCTCTAGTACAGTGCCTACTAGTCTAATCTGTGTAGCAGACACTCAAATAGGGACTAAACAGAAGGACAGAATACCAGAATCAAATCTGTAATTATTTTCAATTTTCCAGTGCTAGATTAGGTTCTTTGGTTTCTGGAGACTGGACACCCACTGTTCTGACTACTCTACTTGATTCATACTCTTCCAGTAAGTATATATAAATGACCAACAGTCAAAAGCTAGCCTGAAGTTTACAAGGCTCTACAGATGTATGAATTCTAAATTAGATACAGATTAGTATTAATGTAATTAGTATTGTTTCAAATGTTAATTTCCTGGCTTTGATAACTGTACTGTGGTTCTGTACTTAACAGTAGGGTAAAGGGTACATAGAAGTCATTGTGATAATTATGTGACTTTTCTGTAAGTCTAATATTATGTCAAAATGAATAAAAACTAAATTAAGAAAATTTACATTAGAAATACTTACTGCACCAAGTGATGGTCCATATCTTCCTGTGGCAACTTTACACACATAACTGACAAAATTGGAAATAACACCTGGGAAATAAGTCACATTTTGATAATTTTAGTGAGGTATAAAAGTAGTTTCCATTTCTGATGCCCACCTCACAGAGACTAAGTGACGGATTTCTACCTAGGTCAGTACAAGGTGCAAGCATGAATACCTACACTATCACTTCAGATATTTATAAAAAAAAGTCTGGGGGCACCTGGGTGGCTCAGTGGGTTAAGCCGCTGCCTTCAGCTCAGGTCATGATCTCAGGGTCATGGGATCGAGCCCCACATGGGGCTCTCTGCTCGGCAGGGAGCCTGCTTCCCTCTCTCTCTCTGCCTGCCTCTCTGTCTACTTGTGATCTCTCTCCGTCAAATAAATAAATAAAATCTTTAAAAAAAAAAAAAAAAGTCTGACCAACTACACAACTTACTCAATGACATAGGGCATTCACTTTACTTCTCAGTTCTCACTTTTCCCATCTATAACATGAAGGAGACTAGTTCCAAACCCACCAACTGTCTGGGAATCCTCTGGGCTGCACTCCAAACACTAAATCAGATTCTCTGGAGTGGGACCAGGGAATCTATATTTTACTCGGCTTGCCAAATGACTCTGCTGCAGATCTAGACTAGATCTTTTACAAGTCCCTGTGGCTCCAATGTCATCTAAGATGAATATGGCTCATTTTTTAAAACTTCCTAGAGAGCAGGAATTAGCAGCACCTGAAACAGACCTGTTTGTACCTACAACAATACAACTAGTACATGGGGAAAGAACTATACATTCTGTACAGGCCAAAGATGTTGCTCAGTTTCTAGTACTGAGGGACCAGATGCATGGATATTTGAATAAAACTGATTAATCACCCATCCTGGGCCTTGTGGTAGATGTTTCTATTTAATCCTTTCACAACCCCGTGTCACGAGAGAGTAAGTATCAATATCTTCAGAGAGTGTATAGTCTTTTCTGCAACATCAGATGGCAAGTAGCAGAAACAGGATCTAATAAAACTAGGTCTTCTGACCTCAAGCTCTCAAGTTTTTTCACACTACAGTATGATTTCCAGATAAACTTTTTATTTTTTAAAAGATTTTATTTTTCTGTGAGAGAGAGAGACAGCATGGGGGTGGGGAGAGGCACAGAGCGGGCGAGGGAAGCAGACTCCAGAATCATGACCTAAGCTGAAGGCAGACACTTAACAGACTGAGCCACCCAGATGCCCCAATATACTGTTTTTAAATGAATGGACTTCAGGGGTGCCTGGTTGGCTCAGCCAGAAGAACATGTCACTCTTGATCTCAGGGCTGTGAGTTCAAGCTCCATGTTGGGTACAGAGATTATTAAAAAAACAAAACAAAACAAACCTTAAATTATTTTTAATTAAAAAAATAAATGAAGGTATTTCAGAAATGAATTTTTATGCTGTGTGTTTTTTAATTAAGTATATTTTGCAAACAGGTAAAATTTAACTGACCACTTGTCAGTTTAGTAGCATCTAGGAACCTAGAATCCAGTACTACCATTTCCTAATTGAAATAAGGAAATGATGTTATTATCTCCAGGACTGACTGGAGTGGTTCCAAACTAAGATACATACTTGCAGCAAAGAGAGAATAAACTCATTCTTAACAGTTTAATTATTACAAAGTTCTCATCTAAAGCTTTCTGGAAAGTGATCACACTGTGGTAAATGAGCTTAAAGTTATTTGACAAAGATCCAGATGATTGAGACAGCCAGGGAGTCTGGGAAGCACCTATTCATAAAACGGTGGACCTGAGCTAAAGAAACCAAGGCCTAATGAGATAAAATGACATTCTTAAATTCTACACTAAACCTTAACTCCTGCCAATCCTGACTTAAAACTAAACATACCTAAATAATCTAAGAAGAAACCAGCAAAATGAGAAGCAGAAAAGATAACCCCGCTGATCTGTGATATCCTTCTCTATATAGTTTGTACAATTCTCTATACACAACCTTCATGTTGTAGAATATGGCTATAATCATTCCCTTCCTTCCTACTCCAGGTAGGTAAAATGCTTATACGCTGAAAGATCCCCAGATTAAAGCTTTTTACCTGCAGATAAGTAAACTGCCATGAACTGCTCTTGACCCAGAATGTTCACTATGCTGGAGGAGAAGCTCCACAAAACATACATATTTGCAGCCATGTGAAACAAGGAGAAATGACTGAATGTTGACAGCAACATTGGAGAACAAAGGACCTCTATAAGAGGAAAAAAACAAAAAAAGTCTGGTAATCACAGGACACACAGCCATGACCTAGAAACGATCTGTTTTAGATTTTTTTCATTACTTTTATGAAAAACTCAAAATAAGAAACAAAAATAGAACCAATTAAAAAGTTTAAATAAGATGGTTTACCATAGTATTTTTCAAGGTGGTAAAAACTTATCTTAAATTTCTTCTATTTAGTAAGTACCCAATAAAAATTCTCAGTTCAATGAAAGCAACTTTTCCTTATGGCAAAAATTACCTAGAAAAAGAATTAGTAAGCTATTTTTACTACAGATATGAAGTTGTATAATAGTATCCTCCCAAGAGCAAACTTGTAGTGATCATAGATCTTGTGTCATTAAAAAATACGTATCTACTATGTACAAGATGCATTTTAAGTACCTGGGACATAAGACTAAGAGAGATGAGGTCCCTTTCCTCAAGGAACTTACAGTCTATCTTCTGGATTTTGCTTATAATTGTTGACAAGTAACTCATCCTTTTTATAGCATTTCAATTGACATAAAACCTATTTCTTTCATATTACCTCTACCTCAAAATAAAGTCATGAGTAGACTTACTTGAGGCTGGGTTGGATGTGAAATATCTGATCATTGTCCGCTGTAGAGAAGGTACTCTCCATAAACAGAATACAAAAACATTTGCCGCTATGATACCTACAAAATGAAAATATATAACTTAGGGACTTTAAAAATAGGAACAAAGAAAGTCTGAAAGTCCACCTGAATAAGATTTTCTACCACATTTAAGAATATTATATACTTGGTGGGGGGTAAGGGAGAGCAAGTTATGGAAAGTAAGTGAAATCAATATTTTCAAGTATCAAACTATACGCACTGGTACAGTTGGAAAATTCCTAGGAAACTACAAACGCCCTAGAAGCTGACTTCCTTCACTTAGATCCATATTTTTACCTCTACAGAAAGGTTTACTCTTCTCAATAAACAATCAGGTACATAATTATTGTTTGAAAATGGCCAAGCCAGAGACAGGTAATGTACAGCATTAGGTTCTTCGGCCAGGACCAGAAAAGCTATTTATCATAATAAGCTTCTTTTTCCACAGGGAATAATATACTTCTTAAACTTATAGAAATATCTATGTATCATCTGGATAAATGAAGATCCACTTGTCTAAGAAAAATACTTGTCAAAAAAAAATACTTGTCAGATAAGAATTCAGGAATAGGGGTGCCTGGGTGGCTCAGTGGGTTAAACCCTCTGCTTTCGGCTCAGGTCATGATTCCAGGGTCCTGGGATCAAGCCCTACATGGGGCTTTCTGCTCGGCGGGAAGTCTGCTTCCCTCTCTCTCTCTCTGCCTGCCTCTCTGCCTACTTGTGATCTCTGTCAAATGAATAAATAAAATCTTAAAAAAGAAAAAAAAGAATTCAGGAATAATCTGGAAGAATTTTCCAACTGCTATTGAAACTGTTTACATGTGGGAGTTGGGTGACCATTTTGTTTTTCTGCAAGAACTAATGTTGCTAGAACTACCACTAAATTGAGTAGGTTTATTATTTAATGATAGAATTAACTATTCCATTACATTTTTGTGAAAAATCAAGTTTTTCTTAAAAACTACAAACTTTAAAAAAGACATTAATTTTAAGGCACCACAACTCCTTGCCCATGTACTAGGCACTCATCTACTTGAATTAAAGGAATTTAAACATTTACTCATTCCCCCAGTTTCTTTCAGCAAGAGGCAGCTAGCTCTTTCACCTTCTTCAGTGACAGTAAGCACTGATTCCAGTAACAGCCTGGTAAGAGGATTTATTTTAGAAGATATTCATTGTACGATCCCCACTGGCTGCTACATCTTATAGTTACCTTTGGCTTTCTGTGTTTGCTCACTCTGTAAGGCTCTCAGCTGTACCTCAGCATTATTAGTCTCTCCAGGTTTTGCTCTCCCATTTGACCATTAGGTAGGAAAGGAAGCTACCATTTTTCACAGATTCACAGATTCTCTCCATTTTAGTATCTGTAATCAGGATGCATCTTACAACTGGTGGTGCGTCACAACACTTTCAAAGATGGTGAGGACAGTACTCATGAAAGGATGCGGAAAAGAGGTCACAAGCAAGGCAAGTAAGAGGACTATGTATACCTCCCAATGAGGAGCCTGAAACCCTGGGCAGGGAGGGTGGGCAAAGGAAGGGTGGAGCCTCCTCAGATGGAGCAACAGACCTCAGAAGGTTTATCCTAAGGAAGTGAGCAGTGATTAGTGTTGCTCGGGTTTTCTTAGCTTCTTGTGGGAGAGTTACACATCTTTATTACCCAGAGAATTCTCTGAGGTCTAGGCTCCTGTACATAGTGACTGGTATCTTGGCATAAAGAAGCCCTGAGGATAGCCTGGCCCCACGCTTCCATGATCACAAAAGATTAATCAGGGCTAAACAGTTAGCTCCAATTGTGGTACAATGCGAAGAAAGCAAGATGGGGTTCCCGATACTGCCTGCTAGGCTGGAAAATGGCAACAACTACCCTATGTGTTCCGCAGGCTACTTTCTGAAACCAGTGACAACACACACTTCTGGAAACTGCAAGCACCACAGCACTGCACAGAAGTAGAGTGTGTCTCTGGCTGAAGAGATTACAACTAGGGAAAAGACTTACAAAAGGGTAAGATAACCAAAGATATCAAGGTTAACAGTAATCAAAGAGTTATCATCGCCAAGCATTCAATCCAAATCTAAGAGGCCTTTTTTGGTAAAACATGACAGGATATTGGCACTGGAACACATTGTAGTTAAACCCCTCACTTCATAATACGATTAAGAATCCCATCAGAGAACAACTAAACATACATACCCAAACTAGGCACACAAATCATTGTAATATGCTCACAAATTAAAAAGAAACTACAAAAGTAAAATGCAGTTATTTTCCTCCATGCATATCCTATTTTGAAGGTCAATTATAGATGAGAAAACTTGGGCTCTAAAAGATACAAATTTTCAGAGCCAAATTCAGTGGCCAAGCCAGAATTCCTAAACTAGGGCTCTTTCTACTATACACAAAGACATGGATAGCCAACAGGATTTCTTTTGACCTTGGTCACTCTAGGACTTCAAACCAGACAAAGGGCTCTTTATCTTGGAAACAGCATGGTTGGTCCCCAGAAGCCAGTGACCAGGAGAGGATATGTGGTAATCCTAGGCCAGAAGCAGCACTGCACATTATCTAAAGAAATGGGTAAAGGAGCCCAGCAGAACTAACTCTGTCTTACTTATACTATAACCAAGGCAAGAAGCCTAACCCCCTTCAGCCTCAGTTTCCTCTTCTATAAACTAGGGGTAATAAAATCTACTATAAAAGAGTTGAGTGCTGATTAAATGAGAAAACATAATTAAATGCAGCAGTCACACAGTGAAAACCCATAAATGAAAGGGAATGGCCTTCTCTAAAGTAGAAAGTGGATGTGCCACTTAGTTGCCTTGTGGTCTACATTTCATCCCCTTCACTTTAGTTACCTCATTTGTAAAATGGGGATTTTATATATATCTTATAAATCTTATATATCTTCCTGTATCTTATAAAAGTTGTAGTGAGGCTTTAAAAAAAATACTACATGCACCTAGTGTGCAGAAACTCAAATAATGGTTCCTTCCTCCTCCTTTTCCTTTGAGAAGTAGAACTGCTTAAGGCCTTTGCCTGTATCTCCATTTAGAAGGAGTGTTACTCTCCTCCTGACCCAGTAAAACTCTTGGACAACTCTGACACTGCTGATTTAGGAAGTTTGCTGCTGCCTCAACACCTACCTTTACCAAAAGGGATGCAATGGATTACATTAGTGACCATAATGAAGTAAGGACCTTGAAAAATTCTCTCCTTCACAAAACAATGAAAAAATTGGCAAAAACTGTCAGAATCAACTTTTTAAGAACTCTGAAAACTAACTAAAGGCTTACAGCAACTCAGCATTTAAGAAAAATAGTCAATCTCAATAGGAACAGCAAATTTGGGGCATTTTAACTTGCCCTGGTTCCATCCCTTACTTTCCAGCTACAAGTTGAAGCTGTAAACTATGAAAACAATCCACATTTCCCATGGAGCCTCAAAACCATGAGAGGTAACACAGGAAACTGGAACTCTTTCAAAGCCTCATTCCCAGAAATTGTTACTATCTGACCTATCTGGTAATAGTTCCCTGCAAGACCCCACTTGCAAGGCTATCTATATTTGACTTGATTGGATCCTCAAGTGCAAAATTCCTTTTCCCAGGGGGCATTTGTCAAAAACGATTACAGGCAGGTGTTTTAAGTTCATGGCTGCCTAAGGTGGTAGATAATATTTGGAATAAACAAAAGGCCAAAAATCTTAAAATCTTAAAAGGAAAAGTGAGGAATGAAATGTCCACCGGAGCTTATACCTCAATATATTCCTGGGATCTTGTACACCATAAGCGTAACAAGAAAAAATAAGACTTTAAGACAGTATTTGTTACAAGACACAAAGGACACTATGTAATGATAGTTACATAAAAATGTACATAATTACATATTATGTACATAGTTACATAAAAAGATGTAACATCTTGATATATTATAGTTATTATAAACGTACATGCTCCTAACAACAGAATCCCAAAATATATAAAGCAAAAATTAAACAAAAGGGAAAAATTAACAGTTCAACAGTAATACCTGGAGACTTCAATACCTTATTTGCAATAATAGATTAGATGATGAGCAAGGAAACAAGTCTTGAAGAACACTATAAACCAACTAGGCCTGACAGAAATCTATAAAACACTCAACAGGTTCACCTGGATGGCTCAGTTGCGTAAGTGTCTGACTCTTGATCTAAGCTCAGGTCTTGATCTCAGGATGGTGATTTCAAGCCCCATGTTGGACTCCACACTGGGGGTGAAGCTTACTTTAAAAAAAACAAACAAACAAGAAAATACATTCTTGGGACACCAGCTGGCTCAGTCAGTAGAACATGTGACTCTTGATCTTGGGTTTGTGGGTTTGAGCACCACACTGTGTGTGGAGATTACTCAAAAATAAAACCTTAAGTGGCCCCTGGGTGGCTTAGCTGGTTAAGCATCTCCCTTCAGCTCAGGTCATGATCTCTGGGTCCTGGGAGCAAGCCCCACATTAGGCGGGGAGTCACTACTCCCCCGTCACTACTCCCCCTTCCCCAACTTGTGCTTCCTATCTCAAGTGAATAAATAAAATCTTAAAAAAAAAAAAAATTGGGGGGGAGGCTGGGTGGGTCAGTCGTTAAGTGTCTGCTTTCCACTTGGGTCATGATCCCAGGGTCTTGGGATCGAGCCCCACATCCACAGAGCCTGCTTCTCCCTCTCCTCATGCTCTTTCTCTCGCTCCCTCTCAAATCAATCTTAAAAAGAAACCAAAATCTCAAGAAAAACCACAGACAATACATTCCTTTCAAGCACACATGTAACATTATCCAGGACAGACCATCTGTTCAGCCACAAAGCAAGTCTCAAAAATTTTTAAAACCCTGAAATTATACAAAGTATGTTCTCTGACCACAATGGAATGAAATTACAAATCAATAATACATTGGAAGAAGTCATAAATATGCGGAAATTAACACACTCCTAAATAACCAGTGGGACAAAGAAGAAATCATGAGGGAAATTAGGAAGTACTTTGAAATCAATGAAAACAAAAATATAACATAGCTGCTATGGACTGAATTATTTTCCACTAAGATTGGTATGCTTAAGCCCTAAAGTGATGGTTTTGGGGGATGGAGTCTTTGGGAGGTAATTAGATTTAGATGCGGTCATGAGGGTGGGGTCTCTATGATGGGATCGGCTTCTGTATAAGCCAGATACCAAAGAGCTTGCTCTTGCTCTCTCCCCCTGCCATATGACACAGCAAGGTGGCGGAGGAGAGAAGAATTCTCACAAAAATCCAACCATGATGGCCCCTTGATCTTAGACTTCTACCCTTCAAAATTTTTTAAGATTTTACTTATTTATTTATTTATTTGATAGAGACACAGCAAGAAAGGGAATACAAGCAGAGGGAGTGGGGGAGGGAGAAGCAGGCTCCCCCCTGAGCAAGAAGCCCGATGTGGGGCTTAATCCCAGGACCCTGGGATCATGACCTGAGCCAAAGGCAGACGCTTAACAACTGAGCCACCCAGGCGCCCCCACCCTTCCAAATAAGAAAATAATTTTCTGTTGCTTAAGCTACCCAGTCTATGGCATTTTGTTATGACAACCTAAGCTGCTAAAACAATACTAAAATTTACAGAGCACAGCAAAAGTAGGTCGTGAATGCTACATTAAAAAAGAATAAAGAATTCAAATCAATAATCTAACCTTCCACCTTGAGAAACTAGGAAAATAAATAAAGCAAATCCAGGGGCGCCCAGGTGGCTCAGTGGGTTAAAGCCTACCTTTGGCTCAGGTCATGATCCCAGGGTTCTGGGATCAAGCCCCACGTTGGGCTCTCCGCTCAGCAGGGAGCCTGCTTCCCTTCCCCTCTCTCTGCCTGCCTCTCTGCCTACTTGTGATCTCTGTATCTCTGTCAAATAAATAAAATCTTAAAAAAAAAAAGCAAATGCAAAGCAAGCAGAAAATTTGGATGAATGAAGGTATAGGAAAAAAAAAAATCAATGAAACCAAAAGTTGGTTATTTGAAATGACCAACAAAATTGACAAACCTTTAGGGAGAATGACCAGAAAAACTCCTCAAGTTACTAAAACTAGGAATGAAAGCAGAATGTTACTACTGACTTTTACAGAAACAAAAAGGATTATAAGGGAATACTATAAACAATTGTCTACAACAAAGGAGAACTTAGATGAAATTGATGAATTCCTAGAAAGACACAAACTACTGAAACTGACTCAAGAAACAGAAACTCTGTATAGGCCTATAAGATATAGAGATTGAATTTGTAATAATAATGAAAAACAAAAACCTTCTCACAAAGAAAAGCCCAGGACTAGACAGCTTTACTGGTTTATTACTAGGAAAGGCTGCTATAATAAAGTACCACACACTTGGTGACTTAAAACCACATTAATGTATTCTCTTAAAGTTCTGGAGGCTTGAAGTCTGAAATCAAGTTGTTGCTAGGTCATGCTTCTTTCTAAAGACAAGGAAGACTCCTTTCTTCCCTCTTCCTAGCTTCTGCTGGCTCTTGACTATTCTTGGCCATTATTTAAGCTTATTGCTGCATCACTCCAATCTCTGCCTCAATCTCTTCCCATGACCTTCTTTTCTGTAAGTCTTTTTGTCTTCTCTTGTTGTACGGACACAAATAATTGGATTTAGGGCCCATCTTAAATTTAGTATGCTCTCACTATAACTCAATGTATGATCTCAATGTAACTTACAGTTAATCTGCAAAGATCCTATTTCAAATAAAGTAACACTGAATTTCTGGGTGGACATGAATTTTTGTGAGGACACTATTAAATTTATTACAACTGGCAAATTCTAGCAAAGATAAATGGGAATTAACACCAAACCTTTTCAAATGCTTCCAAAAAAGAGAAGAGGAAAAAACATTTCTCAACTCATTCTATGCAGCCAGTATTACCTTCATATCGAAACCAAAGACATCACAAGAAAACTACCAATATCTTTTATGAACATGAATAGAAAAATTCCTAAGAAAATACCAGCAAACCAAATCTAGCAGCATATAAAAAGGATTACAAACCATGACCAAGTACATAATTTATCCCAAGAATGCAAAATTGATTCAACATATGACAGTCACTGTAACAGCCCCTTATGAACACAGATCGAAAGCCCTCAGGAAAACAAACCAAACCTAGTAGCACATAAAAAGGACTATAAATCATAAACAAGTGGAATTTATCTCAAGAATGCAAAATTGGTTCAACATATAACCAATGTAATATTCCATATTGGAAGACTCACTATTCCCAATCTGAAAACTTACAACACAAAGCTATGGTAATCAAGACAGTCTAGCATAACAATAGACATACAGATCAATGGAACAGAACTGAGAATCCAGAGTACATCCACGCATTTATGGTCAACTGTTGTTTTTTTTGTTTGTTTTTTTTACTGTGGTCCCAAGACAAATCAATAGGGAAAGAATGGTCTTCTCAACAAATGGTACTGGGACAAGTGGATACCCATCCACAAAAGAACGAATTTGGATCCCTATCTCAAACCAATTACAAACATTAACTCAAAATGAACCAAAGGCCTAAACCTAAGAGCTAAAACTACAATATGCTCTGAAGAAAACTCAGGTACAAATTCTTGTGATGCTGAATTAGACCACTATTTTCTTGACGTGATTGTTAAAGCACAAAATAAAAAAAATACATGAAATGGAGGTTATCAACATTAAAAACATTTGTCATAGCACAAAGTATAAAGTTGTCAAATGCCTGTTGTATACCTAAAACTAATGTAATATTGTGTCAACTATATTTTGATTAAAAATAAATGAAACTTAGAAACATTGTGCTTCAAAAAACACTATTAACAAAGAGATGACAACTCAGAGAATAAGAAAAAATACTGCAAATCATATATTTAATAAGGATCTAGGATCCAGAATATATAAAGAACTCTTACAACTCAATAAAAAGACAACTCAAAAAACAGGCAAAGTATGTAAACAGACATTTCTCCAAATAAGAATAAATGGACAGGGGTCCCTGGGTGGCTCAGTTAGTTAAGCATCCAGACTCTTGATTTTGGCTCAGGTCATGATCTCAGGGTTATGAAACTGAGCCTCGCATCAGACTCCATGGAGGCTGCTTAAGATTCTCTCCCTCCCTCCAACCTCCCCTCCTGCTCCCTCAAAAAGAAATGAATGGACGGACAATTGCCACAAAAAGATGCTTAGCATTTCTAGTCACTAAGGAAATGCAGGTCAAAACCATGACATACCACTTGATACATATTAGGATGGCTTTAAAAAAAAAAAAAAAAAAAGGAAATCAGAACTGGCAAGAATATGATGGAGAAACGGAAACTCTTGTGCCTTGCTGGTAAGAATGTAAAATGGTACAGCCACTCTAAAGAACAGTTTCGCAGTTCCTCAAAAATTAAACATTGATTATTGTTTGATCCAACAATTCCACCTCTAACTATATACCCAAAGATCTGAAAGAAGGGACTCAAAATAGAGACTTGTACATGAATGTGCATAGGAGCATAATTCATAATAGCCAAAGATTGAAACAACCCAAATACCCACTGACAGATAGATGAACAAAATGTGTACACATAATGCAAAATGATTAAGGCTTTAAAAAAAAAAAAAGAAATTCCGATACATGCTAAAATATGTACAATACCTTAAAAACAGTATGCTAAGCAAAAGAAGCCGAACACAAAAAATGTATTTTATAATTCCACTTATATGAGGTATAGGCAAATTCAAAAACAGAAACAGAATAGTGTCACCAGGGGTTAAGGGGAAAGAGAAATGGGAAATTATTTAATGGGTATAGTGTTTCTATTTGGGATGAAAAAAATTTTGGAAATGGATGGTGGTAATGGCTACACAACATTGTGAATGTACTTCATGCCACTAAATTGTACACTTAACAGCTAAAATGATAAATTTTATGTTTTGTATATTTTACCACAATATAATACCAAAAAATATGTAGTCACTGATAATATTAGAAAAAAAAGGGGCAGGCAATAAATGGAATCGTCCTACAGTTCTTGGGGGAATGTAAAACGTTGTAGCGACTTTAGAAAACAATCTGGCAATTCTTCAAAAAGAAAACATGGGGAAAAGTAGATATCCACATGCAAAAGAATGAACTTGGGACTCTTAAACCATATACAAAAACTAACTAAAAATGGATTAAAGACCTAAATGTGAACGCAAAAGCTATAAAACTTCTAGAAGAAAACAGAGGAAAAGCCTCATAACACCGAACTTGGTAACAACTTCTTTGCTATGACACCAAAAGCATAGGCAACACAAGCAAAAATAGACAAATGGGACATCAAACCTAAAAACTTTCGTCCAGGGACGCCTTAGTGGCTCAGCTGGTTGAGTGTCCAACTCTTGATTTTGGCTCAGGTCATGATTTTGGCTCAGGTCATGTGGGGCTCCTCGCTGAACATGCAGCCTGCTTGGGATTCTCTCTCTCTCTCTCCCTCTGTCCCTCGACTCCCCCCGCCCTGCCCCACTTTCTCTGGAAAAAAAATTAATCAAAAATCAAAAACCAAAAAGTAAAACCAAACCCACAATAAATTTTTGTCCAAAGTACACAATCAACACAGTGAAAAGGCAATCTACAGAATGAGAGAAAATATTTGTGAATCATTTACCTGATAAAAGGTTAATATCTAGAAAATATTAAAAAAAAAAACACAAAAAACCCTCCTACAATCAATAAAAAAGTAAAATAACCTGATTAAAATAGGCAAAAGACTGAAACATTTATCTAAAAACAGTCAAAGGCCAACAAGCGTATGAAGAGATGTGCAACATCACTAACCATCAGAGAAATGCAAATCAGAACCACAATGTGTCACCACACACCCATTAGGATGGCTACTATCAAAAAAACAGACAAGCAAGTAACAGGTGCTGCCAAGGATGTGGAGAAATTAGAACTCTTGTTCTTGTGCGCTGCTGGTGGGACTGTAAAATGTGCAACCACAGGGCGCCTGCCTGGCTCACTCAGCAGAGCATGTGATTCTTAATGTCGGGGTTGTAAGTTTGAGCCCCATGTCAGATGTAGAGATTACTTAAAAGTAAAATCTTTAAAAATAAAATAAAATGGTACAACTGCTATGGAAAACAGTATTGGAAATTCCTCACAAAATTAAAAATAGAGGGGCGCCTGGGTGGCTCAGTGGGTTAAAGTCTCTGCCTTCGGCTCAGGTCATGTTCCCAGAGTCCTGGGATAGAGCCCCACATCGGGCTCTCTGCTCAGCAGGGAGCCTGCTTCCTCCTCTCACTCTGCCTGCCTCTCTGCCTACTTGTGATCTCTGTCAAATAAATAAAATCTTTAAAAAAAAAAAAAATTAAAAACAGAACTACCACATAATCCAGCAATTCCACTTTTGGATATATATCCAAAAGGACTGAAAGCAGGACCTCAGAGCTATTTGCATATCCATATTCATAGCAGCACTATTCACAATAGCCAAGACATAGAAGCAACTCAAATGTGTCTGTCGATGAATGAATGCATGAACAAATATGGTATATACACACAATGAAATAAATTATTTAGCCTCAAAAAGGAAGGAACTCTTATCACAAGCTACAACATGGATGAACCTTGAGGACATTATGCTAAGTGAAATAAGCCAGTCGAAAAAGGTAAGTACTGTTTGATTCCACTTAAATGAGGTTTACAGTCAAGTTTACAGAAACAAAGTGGCATGGTGGTTACTAGAGGCTGAGGGGGAAGAGGAAAAGTAAAAAAAGACTTTCAGTTTTATAAGACAAAAAAGTTCTATGTTTCATAACATTGTAAGCATACTTAACACTACTGAACTGTACTCTTAAAAATGGTTAACATGGTACCTTTTACATTTTTACCACAATTTTAAAAAGTTAAACATGAGTACCACATGACCCAATGATTCCATCTGAGGTATATATTAGTAAAAGAAATGAAAACATGTCTACATGAAAATGTACATTAAAAAGCCCACTGCATTATCATAACAGCCAAAAAATGAAAATAACTCAAATGTCCATCAAGAGATGAGTAAACAAAACAGGATATATCCACATAATGGAATATTATCTGACCATAAAAAGAAATGAAGTACTGACACATGCCCCAACATCGATCAACCCTGAAAACATGACACTAAGTAAATGAAGTGGACACAAAAGGCCATATAGGTGATTCCATTTACATGAAATGTACAGAACAGGCAAATCCATAAAGAAAGAAAACAGATAATAGGCTGCTTAGGGCTGAAGTGAGGACGGGAATGGGGAATGACTGTTAATAGGTATGGAGTTTCTTTTTGCGATAAAGAAAATGTTCTGGGATTAGATGACAGTTGTACAATCCTATGAATTCAGTAAAAACCACTGAACTGCATTCTTTTAAAAGGCAAATTTTAAGATATGTGAATAATATCTTGATTGAAAGAAATACACCACAATTTAGAAATCACTGCTTGGTTCAGTAATCTCAGTCTATTTTCCTTAGCCCAAGGAAGGTAAGACTACCTCTTTTTCTCTTTTTCTGAAAAAGGACCCACAATCCCACCTGGAGTCCAGCAGCTAAGTACAGAATACCCTCTGCTCATGTGGTGGGCCAGCTCACCCCCTCCCACAGCTTTTCTACCTGAAGGAAACTAGACCTGGCCAGTCCAGACACTGACCAGTATATATATACATGACAACCAAAGAACTGAGCTCAAGTGGTCCCCTACCTCAGGTTCCCTGACAACCAGGACTATAGGCACAGGATCAACCTCATACAGGGTTGGCCTCAGACAGTGACTACAATTTCTTTTCCTGGGCAGTATCAACAAAACTAGTTAAGCACTGGTCCCACAGCTTCCTGGAGTCAGGAAGAAATCCAGAAAGACCATCTACCTTAAATCCTCCAAGTGGAATGCAGACAGTTAGAAAATGATAAGGACAGATGGAAAGAATGGGACAAATTCACAGTAAAGGAGATGAAGACCTTTACAAACTAACCACAGAAGGGGTTATTTCTCTGCATCTTCCCTGTAGATGAGAATATGTAACCTCCTGTGTGAGCAACTTTTAGAAATAAATGACTTAAATGACTTATACTTAAAGGATATTTAAATTGGTATACTATTTTAAGACAACTTCACAACACATAAGATTTTAAATGTATATACCCTGACCCAACAAGTTTATTTCCAGTAACTCATCCTAAAAAACATGCTTGCAAAGGGTGCAAATACCTTTCTATAACCATATTCACTCTAGTATTATTTATAGAAGACTACAACCAACCTAAATACCAATTAAGAGAAGATTTGCTACATAGTATTTATTGGCATGAACTACTACAATGCTATCAAAAAGAATATTCTGAGCCCAGGGTGCTGGTAATTTCCATTGCTTGCTCTGGGTTCTAATTACATGGATGTGTTCAGTTTGTGAAAACTGTACATCTGACATGTGCAATATACTTCAATAAAACAGAACAGACCTACTTGTATCGATACAATGTCCTCTAAAATATTAAGAGAATCAAAAAAAATTCAGGTGCAAAGAAGCATCACTGCCTATATACAAACACTTTGGAAGAACACACAAGTGTAACTAAAAAGGCAGTAATTATTATGGGGATGTCTCCAGTTACAGAGACTTTTCACTGTTCATATTCTTGAACATGATTTTAACCTGTTACAATGCACATTTATTCATTTTACAATGACAAAGACTAACCTAAGTAGACGAAAAGGGCTCCTTTTCATCCCTGAGTAACAGCCTGCTGTCTTGGGACAAGTCACTACAATTTGGGCTTTCAATATAAACACCCAGATACCGTGGGCTGGGAGCAGGCAGTGTGGTTCACCAGAAAGGTAATTTAATGGTGATATGCTATAGTAGAAAGTGAAAAGATATAACAAGAAGTATATTAAGAATGGAGTTTGAAAAAACAAAAGTTTATTCCCCATCACTACTCTTTCTAGCTGTGTTAGCTCAGACAAGTTATTCAACCTCTTTGAGCCTCAGTTACCCCATCTGAACAATCAAAATACCACTAATAGGGCTCTTACAATTAAGATTAATAGTAAGAATAATAATAGCATGCATGTAAAGTACCTACCCTAGTACTTGAACCTTAACTGGCACTCAAACATTAGTTTTGTTTTTCTTTACCCAGAAATAACTTCTGAAACCTGAGAAGTCAAGAATTTCACGAACAGTGGCAAATTAAAAGGTTAAGATTAGCTAGATCCAGTGAGCACTGCCTTACCAGAAACTTCAGGAACTCAAAATCTTTGAAAGGTAGAAGGGTAAAGAAACTGAAACTAGGGACGCCTGGGTGGCTCAGTTGGTTGGATGACTGCCTTCGGCTCAGGTCATGATCCTGGAGTCCCGGAATCGAGTCCCGCATCGGGCTCCCAGCTCCATGGGGAGTCTGCTTCTCCCTCTGACCTTCTCGCTCATGCTCTCTCTCACTGTCTCTCTCTCTCAAATAAATAAATAAAATCTTAAAAAAAAAAAAGAAACTGAAACTAGGGGCACCTGGCAGGTTCAGTTGGTAGACTATGAAACCTTGATGTCTGGGTTGTGAGTTCAAGCCCCACATGGTGTAGAGGCTACTTAAAAATAAAATCTTAAGAAATAATAAATAAAAAATAAACTTTAGAGGTTGGAACAGAAGGGGCAAGGCCCTAGGGTGCAGTGGTGACTAACTTTGGAGCTGATAATAGATATGGACTAGTAGAGAAAAATGGGGCAATGTTTTCTTAAATTTCTCTTCCCATCCCCTCCTTCATCAAATACAGTATTTTGGCAGGTTCTTCTCTGTTTTAACTGAATCCCAAAATAGTAAAGTCAGCATTCTGCTGAGCTAACAGGAAAACCTTGCAGGTATATCACAGGCATACCTGAAAGCTAGAAAGGTAAGGGAAATACTCTCCTTGGGGCTTGCCCAGGGACCTCCAGTATGGGCTTAAAACTCTTGCAGATTAAGGCAACAGAACACGAGACTAGCTGAAGTGTAAAACACCAGGCATAAGTTTTAACTTGAAGAATGCTTCTGGATGCTCCCACAAATACCAAGTGAACATATAAAAAATTTTTCTCAAAGCAATGTTAAGCTTAGGGAGATATTTCTGTGTAATAATGAAGATTAATACCAGAAAAAAAAAATCCCAAACCAACTTGTGAAAAAGTGATTCCCAGGGGCAGCAACTCCTCAGCCTTTAGAAATCACTTAGATAATCTTACAATAAGGATTTAGCATAACTGTTCATGTTTCTGTGGTTCAAAAGCACTTTACACTCAAGTTGATAGTTAGATCAAAATGTCCGTCTCTCCCTATTGAGATGTCCTTTGTGCCAAATAACTGATTTGACTATGAGAAAAGCAAAAGGCTAGGGGAAAGAAATCGGATTTTCAGTGGTGTCCAAATACCAACTTCTTTGAATAAGCTATTTACTGGGATGAGAAATGTTTTAAATTCTGATCCCAGGTTTCTTCAAATATTTATTTATTTATTTGTTTATTTATTTATTTATTTTTTAAAGATTTTATTTATTTATTTGACAGAGATCACAAGCAGGCAGAGAGGCAGGCAGAGAGAGAGAGAAAGAGGAGGAAGCAGGCTCCCCGCTGAGCAGAGAGCCCGATGCGGGGCTCCATCCCAGGACCCTGGGACCACGACCTGAGCCGAAGGCAGAGGCTTTAACCCACTGAGCCACCCAGGCGCCCCTCTTCAAATATTTAATGCCATAAAAATCTTCACCATCTTCAAAGAACACTAGGTATCAACTAATTACGAGATACTTTGAAAATATCAAAATTTGGCTACCCTAAGGTTAATTTTGGTTACATTCAGAAAACAAGCAAATAAACCAAAACCTCCCTGTTAATCCCAATGAAAACAGATGTGCTGTTATAGTGCTATCTTTGAAGGCATCATATTTATTAAGACCTTACTGACTAATCAATTCTACAGTATGGCAATATACCTTTGAAAACCTCAATCCTTTGATTCAAGAGCCCATTCAATAATCATTTACTTAACAGATTTTAATCAAGTGTGTTTAGTGTGTGCAAGACACGTGCTAGTTGCTATAACAAAAGGAAAACTCTCATTGTCCTCAAGGACATTGCATGTACAATTACATAAGGCAGGTTGTGTTATAAATGATTAAAAAGTGTGGGCCACCTGGAGGGTTTGGTTGGTTAAGTGTCTGACTCTTGATTTCAGCTCAGGTCATGATCTTGGGGTCCTGGGATCAAGCCCCAGGTCAGGGGTTGGGGGGTAGGGGTGGGTGTCTGCACTCAGCAGGAGTCTGCTTTAAGGATTTTCTCCCTTTCCCTCTGCTCCTCCCTCAACTCACACATGAGCACTCTCTAAAACAAACAGAATCTTTTTTTAAGATTTTATTTATTTCTGTATTTGAGAGAGAGTGAGAGAATGAGAGAGCACGAGCAGGAAGAGTGGCAAAGGGAGAAGCAGGCTCTCCATGAGCAGGGAGCCAATGTAGGCCGATCCCAGGACCCTGACCTGAGATGAAGAATGATGTTTAGCCAACAGAGACATCCAGGTGCCCCTAAAATAAATAGTATCTTAAAAAATAAAAAATAAATGATCACAGAGCACAATGAGTTCAGAAAAATCAAAGCACTTATGTTACTGGCAAGACCCCCTGACCCACTGAACTTAGGAAACTCCCAGAAGCTTCTGCCTGTCACTTTCATCTTTTAAAAACTAATGAACTACTGTGACAGAAAAAGAAACATTTGAGGAGGAACACTATGCAGATGAATCAGCAAGTGCCTGTTACCTCTGCTTCATTATAATAAAATCTTTTTACCCTTCTGGATATTCATCTCAAGCCATGATAAAAGGAGCCTGTTTACCCCTGTTTAGGGAGTCAGGGATTTGGAAATTATTCCGCATGGTATCCTTATTTGTACAAATAAAGATAACTGTGAGGCAACTCCACCTGGTGTAGTCTCTACCTATAGCTCACACAGGAACAAGCTCACTTTGGCCTGGTTACACTTCCTGCAGGAAGCAATGTCCAAACCATAAGCCTGAAGACCAGTTCAAGTTCCAACACGGAGACAGAAAAAGTAAACCTTCCAGACAAAGGAAGGAGCCCAAAGGAGAAAAGATAAGCACCTTTTCTCCTCTTAGGTAGGTAAAGAAGATTAAGAGTACCATTAAGTCTAACCATATTTAAGAAAAAGCAGTATTTTGCTATTATTTCTCCAGAAGATTTTTTTCCTATCTGCACAATTGTTAGACTTTCAAATCCATTTCCCCAAATTTCTCAAATAACTAAGTCCATAAAATATTGTACAACTGTTACCTTGAAGAGCCAGATTTATCTTTCTGAAAAAATTTACAAAGAACAAAAATTAAATTATCATGGTGACATGCATGGCATGCTTACATTGATTTAATAAATGAAGACTTTGAAAACAGCATGGTGCAGTAAAGAGAAGATTAGCTTTAGAATGAGACAGACCTGGGTTTCGAAACTTAGCTCTACTACTTACTAGCAGTGTGACCTCTGAAAAGTTCCTTCTCTGAAAGCCAGTTTCCTTATTGGTAAAAAGGGAGATAACTACCCGGTAAGCAACCCTGTGAGGTAGGGAGAGAATGTGTATAAAGCATTCTGCATAAAGAAGGTACTTAATCAATGTCCCCTTTAATTTCTTTAATAGGATAAGTAATTACTCAACCTGTTTCACAAGCTAGGATTCTACAACAAAGATAGATTATTTGATCAGTAACATACTAGATCAAAATTAGAAAATAAGTGACTCACTGCATCACGTACACCTTTAAGCCACAATACTTTTTATACTACTACATTAGCCTGAAGGTACAGAGACTGTCGTCTAAACCACTGGTGAGCAGGGTACAAAAGCTGTTGACTGTGACATACTGTACCTTTTGGTTTGATTTCTCTTCCCTTGAATGGCTAAAACGTGTAAGCTAACACAAACCTGTCACAGTCCGCTGGCCATCACTTAGGTTATTCCACCACTTGTTAATCTAAAACAGAAGGAAAATTGCCTATCACCATATGGTACCTTTCAGGGTAGAAATATGAAAAAACAGAGAGAAAATGCTTTGTGCATAAAAAGATTTCTCACGTGCAAAAATTACCAATACACACAGATTTAACAGGTATGTGGTAAAATGGACACACACGGGCTTTAGTCTATATTCTCCACAGAGTCACTGTTTAGCTCTGTGACATCAGACAAATTACTTCTAAACTTCAGTTTTCTGATCTATAAAATGGAGACAGTAGATATGGAGCAATATTGTTGTGAGGAATATTAATAACAAAACACCCAGCACACTATCAGAGATATACAGGTAACAAGTTTACATGATTTATTCACCAGGTCCAATCTAGTTTTAAAATTCTAACCAAAATATTTTCTAAAACGACCTTTTAAGGTATAATAATAACTTGAGGTTCAGAAAAAGAGAGAAGCCTAATCTTTCAGAGACACACACTGAAATATGCCTAGGATTTGCTTTATAGTAATCAGTGGCAGGGCGGAAAAGGAAACAAAGGGGACTAAATGAAACAAAGTTGGCCCCGTGTCAATAATCACTGAAGGTGGATGACAGGCGTTCATTATACTTTTTCTCTTTAGTTTTATATTTATTTGAAATTTCTCCATGATTAAAGTTTTAAAATAAAAAATATATTCTAATTATGATATTAAACCACACTTTGGATACTAATACAGAAATCCAAGGTTAAAAAAAAGTTACAGACCCATATATAATCATGCCATTTTTACATCTATAATTTGTGTAAGAGCTTTCAGACCTTACTCCCCATACATTTAGCAGTATGGCAGGGGTTCCCAGGGCTTTCACTTCCCATGTTATATTTATTTATTTTTTTTTTTTAAATTTTTTTTATTTTTTCAGCATAACAGTATTCATTATTTTTGCACCACACCCAGTGCTCCATGCAATCTGTGCCCTCCACAATACCCACCACCTGGTGCCCCAACCTCCCACCCCCTACCCCTTCAAAATTCCCAGATCGTTTTTCAGAGTCCATAGTCTCTCATGGTTCACCTCCCCTTCCAATTTCCCTCAACTCCCCTCTCCATCTCCCCTTGTCCTCCATGCTATTTGTTATGCTCCACAAATAAGTGAAACCATATGGTAATTGACTCTCTCTGCTTGACTTATTTCACTCAGCATAATCTCTTCCAGTCCCGTCCATGTTGCTACAAAACTTGGGTATTCATCCTTTCTTTCTTTCTTTCTTTTTTTTTTTTTTTTTTTTTTTTTACAGCTTTATAAACATATATTTTTATCCCCAGGGGTACAGGCATGCGAATCGCCAGGTTTACACACCCCACAACCACAGCACATACCCTCCCCAATATCCACAACCCCACGCCCTCTCCCAACCCCCTCCCCCCATCAACCCTCAGTTTGTTTTGTGAGATTAAGAGTCACTTATGGTTTGTCTCCCTCCCAATCCCATCTTGTTTCATTTACTCTTCTCCTACCCCCTCGACCCCCCATGTTGCATCTCCTCTCCCTCATATCAGGGAGATCATATGATAGTTGTCTTTCTCCGATTGACTTATTTCGCTAAGCATGATACCCTCTAGTTCCATCCACGTCGTCGCAAATGGCAAGATTTCATTTCTTTTGATGGCTGCATAGTATTCCATTGTGTATATATACCACATCTTCTTTATCCATTCGTCTGTAGATGGACATCTAGGTTCTTTCCATAGTTTGGCTATTGTAGACATTGCTGCTATAAACATTCGGGTGCATGTGCCCCTTCGGATCACTATGTTTGTATCTTTAGGGTAAATACCCAGCAGTGCAATTGCAGGGTCATAGGGTAGTTCTATTTTCAACATTTTGAGGAACCTCCATGCTGTTTTCCAGAGTGGTTGCACCAGCTTGCATTCCCACCAACAGTGTAGGAGGGTTCCCCTTTCTCCGCATCCTCGCCAGCATCTGTCATTTCCTGACTTGTTAATTTTAGCCATTCTGACTGGTGTGAGGTGATATCTCATAGTGGTTTTGATTTGTATTTCCCTGATGCCGAGTGATATGGAGCACTTTTTCATGTGTCTGTTGGCCATCTGGATGTCTTCTTTGCAGAAATGTCTGTTCATGTCCTCTGCCCATTTCTTGATTGGATTATTTGTTCTTTGGGTGTTGAGTTTGCTAAGTTCTTTATAGATTTTGGACACTAGCCCTTTATCTGATATGTCATTTGCAAATATCTTCTCCCATTCTGTCAGTTGTCTTTTGGTTTTGTTCACTGTTTCCTTTGCTGTGCAAAAGCTTTTGATCTTGATAAAATCCCAATAGTTCATTTTTGCCCTTGCTTCCCTTGCCTTTGGTGATGTTCCTAGGAAGATGTTGCTGCGGCTGACGTCGAAGAGGTTGCTGCCTGTGTTCTCCTCGAGGATTTTGATGGATTCCTTTCTCACATTGAGGTCCTTCATCCATTTTGAGTCTATTTTCGTGTGTGGTGTAAGGAAATGATCCAATTTCATTTTTCTGCATGTGGCTGTCCAATTTTCCCAACACCATTTATTGAAGAGGCTGTCTTTGTTCCATTGGACATTCTTTCCTGCTTTGTCGAAGATGAGTTGACCATAGAGTTGAGGGTCCATTTCTGGGCTCTCTATTCTGTTCCATTGATCTATGTGTCTGTTTTTGTGCCAGTACCATGCTGTCTTGATGATGACAGCTTTGTAATAGAGCTTGAAGTCCGGAATTGTGATGCCACCAACTTTGGCTTTCTTTTTCAATATTCCTTTGGCTATTCGAGGTCTTTTCTGGTTCCATATAAATTTTAGGATTATTTGTTCCATTTCTTTGAAAAAAATGGATGTTACTTTGATAGGAATTGC
Organism: Lutra lutra; assembly: GCF_902655055.1. Taxonomy (NCBI): domain Eukaryota; kingdom Metazoa; phylum Chordata; class Mammalia; order Carnivora; family Mustelidae; genus Lutra; species Lutra lutra. Next base: position 108,007,474 of record NC_062278.1, read on the forward strand.
ATTAAATGTGTAGATTGCTTTAGGTAGCATAGACATTTTCACAATATTTATTCTTCCAATCCAGGAGCATGGAACATTTTTCCATTTCTTTGTGTCTTCCTCAATTTCTTTCATGAGTACTTTATAGTTTTCTGAGTATAGATTCTTAGTCTCTTTGGTTAGGTTTATTCCTAGGTATCTTATAGTTTTGGGTGCAATTGTAAATGGGATGGACTCCTTAATTTCTCTTTCTTCTGTCTTGTTGTTGGTGTAGAGAAATGCAACTGATTTCTGTGCATTGATTTTATATCCTGACACTTTACTGAATTCCTGTACAAGTTCTAGCAGTTTTGGAGTGGAGTCTTTTGGGTTTTCCACATAGAGTATCATATCATCTGCGAAGAGTGATAGTTTGACTTCTTCTTTGCCGATTTGGATGCCTTTAATTTCCTTTTGTTGTCTGATTGCTGAGGCTAGGACTTCTAGTACTATGTTGAATAGCAGTGGTGATAACGGACATCCCTGCCGTGTTCCTGACCTTAGCGGAAAAGCTTTCAGTTTTTCTCCATTGAGGATGATATTTGCGGTGGGTTTTTCATAGATGGCTTTGATAATATTGAGGTATGTGCCGTCTATCCCTACACTTTGAAGAGTTTTGATCAGGAAGGGATGCTGTACTTTGTCAAATGCTTTTTCAGCATCTATGGAGAGGATCATATGGTTCTTGTTCTTTCTTTTATTAATGTGTTGTATCACATTGATTGATTTGCGGATGTTGAACCAGCCTTGCAGCCCTGGAATAAATCCCACTTGGTCGTGGTGAATAATCCTTTTAATGTACTGTTGAATCCTATTGGCTAGTATTTTGGCGAGAATTTTTGCATCTGTGTTCATCAAGGATATTGGTCTGTAGTTCTCTTTTTTGTTGGGATCCTTGTCTGGTTTTGGGATCAAGGTGATGCTGGCCTCATAAAATGAGTTTGGAAGTTTTCCTTCTATTTCTATTTTGTGGAACAGTTTCAGGAGAATAGGAATTAGTTCTTCTTTAAATGTTTGGTAGAATTCCCCCGGGAAGCCGTCTGGCCCTGGGCTTTTGTTTGTTTGGAGATTTTTGATGACTGTTTCAATCTCCTTACTGGTTATGGGTCTGTTCAGGCTTTCTATTTCTTCCTGGTTCAGTTGTGGTAGTTTATATGTCTCTAGGAATGCATCCATTTCTTCCAGATTGTCAAATTTGTTGGCGTAGAGTTGCTCATAGTATGTTCTTATAATTGTCTGTATTTCTTTGGTGTTCGTTGTGATCTCTCCTCTTTCATTCATGATTTTATTTATTTGGGTCCTTTCTCTTTTCTTTTTGATAAGTCTGGCCAGGGGTTTATCAATCTTATTAATTCTTTCAAAGAACCAGCTCCTCGTTTCGTTGATTTGTTCTATTGTTTTTTTGGTTTCTATTTCATTGATTTCTGCTCTGATCTTTATGATTTCTCTTCTCCTGCTGGGTTTAGGGTTTCTTTCTTGTTCTTTCTCCAACTCCTTTAGGTGTAGGGTTAGGTTGTGTACCTGAGATCTTTCTTGTTTCTTGAGAAAGGCTTGTACCGCTATATATTTTCCTCTCAGGACTGCCTTTGTTGTGTCCCACAGATTTTGAACCGTTGTGTTTTCATTATCATTTGTTTCCATAAATTTTTTCAATTCTTCTTTAATTTCCTGGTTGACCCATTCATTCTTTAGAAGGATGCTGTTTAGTCTCCATGTATTTGGGTTCTTTCCAAATTTCCTCTTGTGATTGAGTTCTAGCTTTAGAGCATTGTGGTCTGAAAATATGCAGGGAATGATCCCAATCTTTTGATACCGGTTGAGACTTGATTTAGGACCAAGAATGTGATCTATTCTGGAGAATGTTCCATGTGCACTAGAGAAGAATGTGTATTCTGTTGCTTTGGGATGAAATGTTCTGAATATATCTGTGATGTCCATCTGGTCCAGTGTGTCATTTAAGGCCTTGATTTCCTTGTTGATCTTTTGCTTGGATGATCTGTCCATTTCAGTGAGGGGAGTGTTAAAATCCCCTACTATTATTGTATTCTTGTCGATGTGTTTCTTTGATTTTGTTATTAATTGGTTTATATAGTTGGCTGCTCCCACGTTAGGGGCATAGATATTTAAAATTGTTAGATCTTCTTGTTGGACAGTTCCTTTGAGTATGATAGAGTGTCCTTCCTCATCTCTTATTATAGTCTTTGGCTTAAAATCTAATTGATCTGCTATAAGGATTGCCACTCCTGCTTTCTTCTGATGTCCATTAGCATGGTAAATTCTTTTCCACCCCCTCACTTTAAACCTGGAGGTGTCTTCGGGTTTAAGATGAGTTTCTTGTAGGCAACATATAGATGGTTTTTGTTTTTTTATCCATTCTGATACCCTGTGTCTTTTGATTGGGGCATTTAGCCCATTAACATTCAGGGTAAGTATTGAGAGATATGAATTTAGTGCCATTGTATTGCCTGTAAGGTGACTGTTATTGTATATTGTCTCTGTTTCTTTCTGATCTACTACTTTGAGGGTCTCTCTTTGCTTAGAGGACCCCTTTCAATATTTCCTGTAGAGCTGGTTTGGTATTTGCAAATTCTTTCAGTTTTTGTTTGTCCTGGAAGCTTTTAATCTCTCCGTCTATTTTCAATGATAGCCTAGCTGGATATAGTATTCTTGGCTGCATGTTTTTCTCATTTAGTACTCTGAATATATCATGCCAGCTCTTTCTGGCCTGCCAGGTCTCTGTAGATAAGTCTGCTGCCAATCTAATATTTTTACCATTGTACGTTACAGACTTCTTTTCCCGGGCTGCTTTCAGGATCTTTTCTTTGTCACTAAGACTTGTCAATTTTACTATTAGGTGATGGGGTGTGGACCTATTCGTATTGATTTTGAGGGGGGTTCTCTGAACCTCCTGAATTTTGATGCTTGTTCCCTTTGCCATATTGGGGAAATTCTCTCTAATAATTCTCTCCAATATACCTTCTGCTCCCCTCTCTGTTTCCTCTTCTTCTGGAATCCCAATTATTCTAATGTTGTTTCGTCTTATGGTGTCACTTATCTCTCGAATTCTCCCCTCGTGGTCCAGTAGCTGTTTGTCCCTCTTTTGCTCAGCTTCTTTATTCTCTGTCATTTGGTCTTCTATATCGCTAATTCTTTCTTCTGCCTCATTTATCCTAGCAGTGAGAGCCTCCATTTTTGATTGCACCTCATTAATAGCTTTTTTGATTTCAACTTGGTTAGATTTTAGTTCTTTTATTTCTCCAGAAAGGGCTTTTATCTCTCCCGAGAGGGTTGCTTTAATATCTTCCATGCCTTTTTCAAGCCCGGCTAGAACCTTGAGAATCGTCATTCTGAACTCTATATCTGACATATTACCAATGTCTGTATTGATTAGGTCCCTAGCCTTTGGTACTGCCTCTTGTTCTTTTTTTTGTTGTGAATTTTTCCGCCTTGTCATTTTGTCCAGATAAGAGTTTATGAAGGAGCAAGTAAAATACTAAAAGGGTGGCAACAACCCCAGGAAAATATGCTTTAGCGAAATCAGAAGAGATCCCGAATTGTGAGGGGGGAGAAAGGGGAAAAAAAGGGTTCAGAAAGAAAGAAAAAAAAAAAAAAAAAAAAAAGAAACTATTAAAAAAAAAGAAAGCCGATAAAGAAAAAATATAAAATAGGAAAAAAATATATATATTAGATAAATTATTTAAAAAACGTTAAAAAAAGAAAACGGTAAAAGTTAAAAAAAATTCAGCAGAAGAAGAGAAAAAGAAAAAAAAATTGAAAAAGAAAAAAAAATTAAATTAACTGCAAGGCTAAAAAATCATGGGGAGAAAGCCATGAGTTCCGTGCTTTGCTTTCTTCTCCTCTGGAATTCCGCCGCTCTCCTTGGTAGGTGAACTTGGTCCTGGCTGGGTTTCCCGTTGATCTTCTGGGGGAGGGGCCCGTTGTAGTGATTCTCAAGCGTCTTTGCCCCAGGCGGAGTTGCACCGCCCTTACCCGGGGCCGCGCTGAGTCATCCGCTCGGGTTCGCTTTCGGGAGCTTTTGTTCCATGAGCGCTTTCCGTAGAGTCCGGAGGACGGGAATAAAGATGGCGGCCTCCCGGTCTCCGGCCCGGAGGAGCCGAGAGCCCGGGGCCCCACTCCTCAGTGCGCCCTCAGAGAACAGCGCCCAAAGACTCCCGCCACCCTGGCCTCCGGCCACGCTCCGAGCTGACCGAGCCTGAGACCGGTTCAAGGCAACCCCGAGCTGAGAGTCACTCCTCGGCTCTGTCTCTGCAGCCGGCTTCCCCGTTCTAATACCGGTAAGCTCTGCGACACTCAGATACCCCCGATCCTTCTGCGACCCTGCGGGACCTGAGGCCGCGCTGACCCTGCCTGGGCTTCCAGTTAAGCCTCTGGAGCGATGTCCCTCAGCGGAACAGACTTTTAAAAGTCCTGATTTTGCTCCGTTGCTCCGCCGCTCGCCGGGAGCCGGCCCCTCCCCCCGCGGTCTATCTTCCCGTCGCTTTGGATTCACTTCTCCGCCAGTCCTACCTTGCAGAAAGTGGTTGATTTTCTGTTTCTGGAATTGCTGTTCTTCTTCTCTTCAATTTCCCGTTGGATTTGTAGGTGTTTACAATCTTTAGATAAGCTATTTAGCTGCTCTCCCGCTACCCGAAGTAGTCTCAGCCTGCTACTTCTCCGCCATCTTGACTCCTCCTCCCCCATGTTATATTTAGATATTGTTTTTTCTTTAACGGGCAGGGATTTTATATTTTATAACCTATCATTTCACTATAAACCAATCCATCTTTGGATAAAGATTATGTCTTTTGCTTGTATCACTTTTCACCATTCTAGGGAACCATGTGAACCATCAAACTGTAACATAGGGCACCTGGGTGTCTCGATTGGTTACGCATCCAGCTCTTGGTTTCAGCTCAGGTCATGGTCTCAAGGTGGTGAAATTGAGCTCCACACTCAGGGTAGAATCTGCTTGAGATTCTCTGCCTCTCCCTCTCCACCTGCCCTACCCTGCTCAAGCACATGTATGTACTTGCACGTGCGCACACGCACTCTCTCTCGTTCAAGCTCTCCAAAATAAAATCTTCCAAAAAAAAAAAAAAAAAAAAAAAAAAAAAAACTTTATAATATAGACATGCTGGAAACCTGTAGCTTTCTAAGGAATCCAGGATTATGGAACAGATCAGTGTTACTATCTTCTCAAACACGCGGTGCTGAATAAATCACTGTTAGGTATTGTCACTTTCACCTGCAAATAATTATACCCATTGTCCTGACACAAAGCCTCTCTAAAACAGGTAAGGTTCAGGCTTTCTGCATACGTCTATGGGGAAAATGAAGAATGAATACTTCTTTATACTTCAAAGAACCTTGAATTATCATTAGGAGAAAATTAAGAGGTCAGCAACCTTCTCTCAAGTGCAGACGCATGTGTCATCAAAAAACAAGAGCAACAAAACAAACAAAAACAAACCCAAAACAAAAGTGCATGAAAACCAAATGAACCACATATTAACTTAGGGCCTCAATGCTCAGTAAGTATTGTCAAGTGAAATAAGTATGTTTTATCTTAAAGGCAGTGCTGGTAAAAAATCAGTTAAGAAACTGAAAGAGGGTCACCAGCTTGCATGTAAAATTATGGAAAGGTCTGTATTTGTACCTTTTTCTCGCATCCTCATTCCCTGGACAGTTAGAAATACTCCACAGTGGGTATTTATCAGAGGTATGTAAACATGTCACAGAGAGGCTTTTTCCACATATCTCTACACCTAAGGCACAGATGCTTTGAAAAACTGCCTGTGATTCTACTACATACTCTAAAATATTCCAGGAGGTAATGCAGAACAGTAGCCTTAAACTTTAGTATAGCTGAGACCCCTAACACATTAATTTTTAGCAACTATCCACAGTGATTTTTGATACATGTGGGTAGAGGGACAAACTTCCTAGAACACCATCAAGTACAATACTGCCAGATATACAAAGCGTCGATACTCACTTCAATGAAATGACTCTAAAGAAGAAGATTAAGTTCAGTAACTTTGTATCTACTGATCTAAATGTTATCAATCACTAACACTTCACAAATAACCAGACTTCAAAACTTGCGCTCAACTAGAACAAAGAAAGCCACGTTTATCTTTACCTCCTTTCTGACGTCTCCTTCCTTTTGTGGTCTTATGCTATCCAGCCAATCAGCTTTTATACCATCAAAGTAACTCTGGACCCTGGATTTCAGTGATTCATACTGCCAAATAGCAGCTGATCCAAATGCACAGCCTGTAAACTATACAAAATTAATATATCACAAAATAAATTCAAGAGAAAGATCAACACATAGTTCCAAGGACAGTATTTCATTTTCATTGCTTCTTACAAAACCAAGAGAAGGAACAGGAACATCAGGCATAGTGAAACCTTATTAGGTGAAGAGAATACTTAACTATTTATTAACTTTACTATACCCTGGGGCCTGTTTACAGCTAGGAATTTCAAATAAAATTCAAAATATCGCATGAAATGTTATCTCAAATAAGAGGCCCATAAGTTTCTTCTCCAGGGCATACATAAGTGAACCAGATTCTAACAGCAATTATTAGAGGCACCTGGGTGGGTCAATAGGTTAAGCTTCTGATTCTTGTATTCCGCTCAAGTCATGATCTCAGGGTGGTGAGCTCAAGCTCTATGACTGGATCCATGCTTGGTGTGAAGGCTGCTTAAGATTCTCTCCCTCCACACTCCCCAACTCACACAAGCGCATTTGCGCTCTAAAAACTAACAATAATAATAGCAATTATTAAATTCATGTTCTCCCATCATCATTTATGACCCCAGACACCACCCGGATCCTTTAAGTTCCCCTACCCTTGTCTTTAAGGGAGCCCAAATAAGACAAACAGTATTTCACTACTAGAGCAGCAGCAAGGTAGGTAACTCCTAGTTACATAAGCACTTACCCCAACAGTAAAAAACAAGGGCTTTACAAGGGTCCTTATAGGATAGGGAGAAGGATAAAAGACTGTTTCTTCTACGGGAGGAATCAAAGCACTTCTCTTGTATGCTTCACTACTTGTTCCTGTGTCTGATCTTCGAGGTTCAACCTTCCTGGGTGCTTTTCTGAATCCACATTTTTGCTGAATAAAAAAGTTAAACCTTTAAGGGGAAAATAAGAGATTAGCAACAGCTGCATTTTGCAAACATCAACCTCCATAAGCCTCACTCTTTGGCCTGCATCATCAACATCTCAGTTTATTCTCACCCTGTAGCCCCAAAGAAGCCAACATGCCTACTCTGAGCTAGGATTCTAAGTCAAAACACAGAACTGTGCCCTTCCGGAAAAGGAGATGGAGACACACAAACTATGGAAACTTTAAAGGGAAACTGTTAGGGTTGTTAACTGTGTATATCAGAAAAATCATTTGAATGATTCCTCTATACACAGTATGCAGTCTGGTAAAAAGCTGGAGAACTCCAAGTTGTCAGTTTGAATCTGCACAAAATGGTTTTGTTATTTTGTTTGAAGTATGGTCAATTTCCAGAACAAACATTTAAATATAAGTATTATCAAACATTCAAATGTAAGTATCATCCTTAAGGGCACTCCAAATTCAAACAATTGCTTTCTTTTATAGAAGTACTATCATTCTAAGTTGATGGATTTTCCCTACTTCTCCCCTTTTTTTTTTCCACTCAGTTCTAGGGACACCCACCAAATGTTTTGTAAAGGGTTTTGTTGCTTTCAGCCCTCACAGCCATACCTTAAAACATTTGACACTACTGATCACACTTACTAGCCCTACCTAGTTCCTGTAAGATTGCATTCCCTATTCTTTAAATTCACTTTCCTGATGGCTTCTCCTCTTTTCACCTATCCCTTAGTGACAGATATCCTCAAAGGCTCCAATAGTTCCTTTACATGTTCTCTATTCAAACTCAACCCATATAAATTCATGAAGAATTTTCTTTTTTTAACATTTCCCCTACACTGAAAAAGCAGAGGCCCTTTCCTGTTTGTTCTCATCGTACTCTAAACATATTATCCTCCTATACTCAAAGCTCCTTGAAAGCAGAAATCAGGTCTTCCAACACTTAAGCTGAATAAAAGAATAAATGTATTTCTGTGGCCTATATGACTTCTAAGTAAATGATTCAAATATATTTTAGTCCTAACCTCAATTTTCTGGTCTTGTATTTCAAACTATATATTGAGTATTTCCATTTGGATATGCTCTCAATTACTTTAAAACCAATATATTCAAAAGGAAACTCCTCCTCTGTAACAGCTCCATTTTCTGACTTCCTCATTCTTTCAGAGGGACAACAGTTTTATCAATCACTGAGGTTAAAAACCTAGATGTCATTTTGTTCTCGCCTTTATTCTTTTCCATCCAATTAAAAGCCAACTCTGTCAAATAAAATTTTTTTTTCATTCCTAGTTCCTCACTTCATGCCTGTTTAACTGCAAGCATTTTACCATGTTGCACGTTGTTCTTTTATCACTTTTCCCCAAACATTCAATGGTCCCTCAAATGCCTTCTCAGAGTGTCAAAAATCTCTCCCAAATTCCCATTCAACTCAGCTCATGCCTTCCGACCTGGAATACTCTACTTTTTCCTAACATACCTCATTGCTTCCAATATTGCCTCACTCCAATGCACTCCCTTGCTTTAAACCCCACAATGATTCTTCATCCTCCCAGTAATGCTCAGCAATGCTACTCCCTTGGTACATCCCTTTGTTAACACTCTTGTGCCCCTGAGAATTCATTTCTCTCCTCCCAGGAAGCCTTCATCAACCAGGGTGGGTGTCTCCTTTATATTCGCAGAGTTCCAAAGCATCCTGCATAGACTTTTCGACTTAGGTCTATTATTGCCTGTACCACAACTGTTAAATTACTTTTGTATTCACTGTATCTCTATCACCAAGCCCAGCCCCTAATAAAGAAAAGGTCAATAATTATCTGTTAGAAAAAAGAAGGGGGTCAAGAATGACTTAGTTCTATTTTGAGTAACTGAAAGAAAGGTGGTACTATTCGCCAGGACAAGGGAGCTCAGAAACACCAAAATAGGAAACTGTAAGATAAGACATGAAGAATTCCATCTTGGGCAGTATTTCAAATGCTTGTGGTCATGGCAGCTCTTATTTCTAGTAGCTAAAAACCAGAACTGTAATTCCTGTCAAAAGAGGAAAGGACAAACTGTGGTATATTCATACAATGGAGTACTACTCAGCAAAGAAACTACTGATCACACATCATGGAGGAAACTCAAAAACACTGTTGGGCAAAACAATGTTTCTCTTTAGGTGGTGGTTCCACAGGTGTATACATTCATCAGAATCCATGGCTATGCACTTAATACTTACACAAAATAAAGTATTGCTAGCATTTGTAGGATACCCAGGTGGTGTCTAATAGGCATCTGGAAAAAACTGAAACTCAGAAAAATGGCATAGTGACTATTATTACTATTACTTGCCTAGTATGCTCTTTCTTCAACAGAGTCCACTCCACAGTTTCACTTCTCAGAAGTCACATGCTGAGGATGGGTTATGGTGATAAAGTAATTTGCCTTGAAACTTTAATAATCCGTAATTTATACTTCCAAATAAGTGCTATTCCTTTCAAGTAAATCTATTTTGAAAAGTGATACACTTATTCAAAAAAGCCAATGTTGCTTTGAATAACTCTGAACTCCCTTCATGGCTCTCTTACTAGTATTAAGAATATTTAAGAATATCCTTTGCCAAATATAGTTAAACAGCTAATCCCAAATCTGTATTTCTTTTTCTCTTGCCTTTTTCTACAGAGGCTAGAAAGGTCAGTATCTTCACTTTTCCAGCCTCCTTTAAGGCACAGGGTGGCCATATTAGAGTTCTGACAAAATGAGAGACTTAAGAACTTTTATGTACCTCTGGGAAAGATTTATCTATAAAAACGGACATTTCAGCAATGTCATACCTCTGCCCCTTCTTTTTGCCTTCAATAAGGAATGTAATGCCTAGATTTCTTCAGGCAGTTACCCAGAATGCCAAGAGAAAGGTTAAGGGATTCAAACACTAACCTTGATAATTTTGAGCTGAGCAAAGACAGTAGCCACTTACCTCCACCATATTATGCTAACTATCCCCCCTCACTTACTTAACCAATAAATTTACTTACAGCCAAATGCATCACTATTAACACCTTTAAAGTGGCAAATGTTAATCCTTTACAATTGGATTTAATTTTTATTTATTTTGGGGGGGGATTTAATTTTTATTAAACAATTCAAGATAACATAGAGCTGGGTTAGTAAATAAAGTACGACCACCACTTTGGAGCCAAAAAACAAAGGTGTGACATAAAGTAACAGGAATATGTTCCCTTTATTTTTTTTTTAAGATTTTATTCATTTGTCAGAGATAGAGAGAGGGCGCAAGCGCACAAGCAGAGGGAGCAGCAGGCAGAGGGAGAGGGAGAAGCAGACAAGTGGACCCTGGGACCATGACCCAAGCTGAAGACAGATGTTGAACCGACTGAGCACCCAGGTATCCTGAATATGTTCCCTTTAAAGATCACAATTTGTAACTAAGTGTCGTTTTCTGGCTTTTCTTTTCTTATTAGACCGAGAAATGTGAAAGATGAGACTATTTTATATTGCCAATAGTGTAGTAATAGAAGACAAGTATTCACTCGGCTCGAATAAAGATTACTTCTTCTACAGTTCATCACCTCATTTAAAATTCTGAAGTGCAATGTTTGAAAAGGAACATAAACACACTAGCAATCTGGGAATCTAAACTTGAAGCAAAGCCAGACCTTTTGCCTAGAATAGTATTTACCTTAGAAATACGTGTGGGGCCAAGGGCACTGAGAATATATTACACAAGTTAGCCTGGGGTTAGGGTCAGATGCAGAATACATATATTAAGAATATATACACATAAAAAAAAGAATATATACACGTATTGGGGAATTACGGTTGGACACACAGAACTTGTTTGACAGAACTAAGTACAATGTATTGGTTCACCAGACACCTATTTCTATTAACTAGCACACATTCATATGCCACAGGGGCCGGAAAGCTAAAAACTTCATTTCCCAGGTATCCTTTTGGTCATTGTTACACTGGTTCAATACCTGAAGTCGGAACTGAGTTTAGTAAGAAGGCAAGACATAATGCATTGATTTGATTTGCAAGCGAAAATAATGGTGAAGGCAGCATAGTACTTACTCTGGTCAGCAGATCCTGATTTGACAGAAGCTTCCCCAGTTGTCTCATGTATTATTGCAAACCACCCCAAAACTTAACTGTCCTGAGACCAAAATTATTTCTCAAGACTTTATAAGTTAGCCACCCTCAACTGGGCAGTCCTTCCTGTCTCCCCTAGAGTCACTCATGCAATCCGTCATTTGGTTGCTCGACTGTAGATGGGCAGTCAAAGCTGGCTTTACTCCCACACTGGGAGTTTAGACTGGTCATCAGTCAGCCCGAATGGCCTCTCAGTAATCAACAGGCTAGGAAGGGCTTCTATCATGGCAGTGGGAGTAGTATTCCAAGAGGGAAAAAAGTAGAAGCTGCAAGGCCTCTCGAGGCCCAGACTCTGGACCTTGCACATTATTTCTGCCACTTGCTAATGATCAAAGCAAATCACAAGACCAACCCAGCTTCAGGGAACAGGGAAATCAACAACTCTGGAGGAGAGGAGCTGTGAATTATTACGACCATGTATTTTTTTTTTAATTTTTTTTAAAGATTTTATTTATTTATTTGACACAGAGATCACAAGTAGGCAGAGAGGTAGGCAGAGAGAGGAGGAAGCAGGCTCCCTGACGAGCAGGAAGTCCAATGCGGAGCTCAATCCCAGGAACCTGAGATCATGACCTGAGCCGAAGGCAGAGGCTTTAACCCACTGAGCCACCCAGGCGCCCCACGACCATGTATTTTAATCTACCACATCAGTTGCAGCAGAGACAGTTATGACCATGAAAGCTTAGTCTTAGAACAGTAGTGCTCAATCCTGCTTCCTGAAGAGCAGCAGAACATGACACTTTGCCATAAGGACTATCTTGGGCTGAGGGCCAATGAGAAGCAGATATAATTAAAACTCTCTGCTCTGCCCCCATCTGCCTAAAAGCAGGATATAAATTTGTGAAGGTATACCCACTACCCTCTACCAGGAAAAAGAGAATCATGAGACAACTCTAGACCCTTATGTGCTCAGAGAAGGCACCAGGAAAAATCTACTAAGTGCCCTTATATCCATTAGTTCCCTGATATATTGCCTCCTCAGTTTGCTGCCCTAGGAACAAAGTCCTTTTCCTTTCTCTTGTCATTTCTCTAAAACTTTGCTGTTCTTTCTTTAAAATGCAATATAAGCCCAAATTCTAACCATCCTTTGTATTACTCACTAGGGAGTACTGCCATGTGTATGTGCAATGGACATATTAATAAGATGTTTTTTTTCTTGCTAATCTATCTTTTAGCAGTCTAATTTACAGAGCCAAGGAACCTAAGATTGGTAGAGGGAAAACAGCTTTTGTTTCCCTGTACTACATATTAGAAGTGCCTAGTGAGCTCTTAAAAATTTTGTGCTATGGCTCCACTTCATAACAATTAGAGTCTCCAGAGGTGGGACAAAGGCATCAGTATTTTAAAAAGCTACCCAGGTGATTTTCATATTCACCCAGGGTTGATCTACCTCAGGTTAAAGGAAAACTTTAGTATACATACAAATCACCTGGAGATCTTGTTGATATCAGATTCTAAATCACTAAGTCTGGGGTGGGGAAAATATGAGATTCTGCATTTCTAAACAAACTCACAAACTGACAAACTTCTGCCTGCAAGGGTGGTTTGGGCCTGCCAGCTACGATTGGTTTTTGAATTTTTAAAGAGTGATATAAAGTAGAAGAGTATGTGACAGAGACCATATGTGGCTCTGTGATTTTCTATCTGGCCTTTCACAAAATAAGTTTGCCACTCCTGTCCTAGATAATACCTAAACTGCTAGTTCACAAACCACTTTCAATAGCAAGGAGCAAGAACCTAATCCCTAACAAAATTTCTACTTAAATTCGAATGGTTATTTACAGGGCAATCCTATCTGACCAGGACTAACAAGAATTCAGATTTGTAACAAAGAATTCGAACACAAAAGTTTCATCTTAGAGGACAATAGTGAGAGTTTCTCACTGACTCCCAGCATCCAGGTCCTTTACCCCCTCTCCTGATAGTACGCTGGAATTTCCAGCCATTTGGTTGGGAGAGGCACACCAAGCTCCTGACTGGCTTTAGCCAATCTACAGACTCCACTCTCTGACAACTTCAAGGGATTCAAGGATGGACATGTATCCCAATCAGGCCAATCTGGTCCAGTAAATTTCAAGATTGTAATACTGGAAAACTTTTTCTGCTGGATGTGAACCTAGAAGTATAGAGCCCCAAGAACTTCTGACAGCCATCTACGACAAGGAGAGCATGTTGAGAGAATAAAGCCAACGTTTGGGAAGCAGAGCCAAGCCCTGGAGAAAAATGGAATCCTGGTGACAATCTAAAACACCAAATCTTGCCTCATTAGAAGCCAGTCCTACTTCTGGACTTTTTTTTTTTTTAAGATTTTATTTATTTGACAGAGAGAGATCACAAGCAGGCAGAGAGGCAGGCAGAGAAAGAAGGGGAAGCAGGCTCCCTGCCGAGTGGAGAGCCCGACACGGGGCTCTATCCCAGGACCCTGAGATCATGACCTGAGCCGAAGGCAGAGGCTTTAACCCACTGAGCCACCCAAGCACGCTGACTTCTGGACTTTTTAACTGCATAAACCGATAAATTTTCCTAATTTGCTTAGGAATTTGGTTGGAGTTGGGTTTTCAGTTACTACAAAAATGCTTTTATTTATTTTTTTTTTTTTTAAAAGATTTTATTTTTATTTTATTTTTTTTTAAAGATTTTATTTATTTATTTGACAGAGAGAGATCACAAGTAGGCAGAGAGGCAGGCAGAGAGAGAGAGGGAAGCAGGCTTCCCGCTGAGCAGAGAGCCCGATGAGGGGCTCGATCCCAGGACCCTGAGATCATGACCTGAGCCGAAGGCAGCGGCTTAACCCACTGAGCCACCCAGGCGCCCAAAAATGCTTTTAGATGAAGTACTTCATCATACCTTATATGACAAGGTACATTCTGACCTTATGACCTTATGGAGCTTTTGTTTTACATTTCTTAAAATGCAAAAACATGGAAAAGCATGATAAATGTTTCTAATTCCAAATGTTTAAGACCATATTTACAAGCTTAGGCTCTTTAGCTCTACTCATTCATATTGGTGCAAAAGATGGAAAAATAAATGACTTAGGGGCACTTGGATGGCTCCGTCGATTAAGTATCTGCTTTCAGCTCAGGTCACGATTCTGGAATCCTGGGATCAAGCCCTGTGTAAGGCTCCCTGCTCAGCAAGCAATCTGCTTCTCCCTCTACCCTTTACCCCACTCTCTCTCTCAAATAAATACATAAAAATCTAAAAAAAAAAAAAAAAGACTTAATGAATCACTTACCTGAAATAAGTTCAGAAAACAAAAGAGAAACAACATGATAAAATGGATGGTACAGAGAGTGGAATGGGAAGAGAGGGTCATTAGAAGTATATACCAACTCATGAAGGCAGACCTGCCTTTTAGCTCTGCTGCTTTAGTCCTTCCGCCAATAACCAGTCATTTGTGAAAGCAGTCTAATGTGCTCAAAGTGGGAAGATCTCATCAATACCTGACTTACTACTAGTCATATTATTGTTACGGTTCAGTTTTTTTTTTTTTTAAGATTTTATTAATTTAGTTGACAGAGATCAAGTAGGCAGAGAGGCAGGTAGAGAGAGAGGAGGAAGCAGGCTCCCCGCTGAGCAGAGAGCCCGATGAGGGGCTCGATACCAGGACCACGACCTGAGCCGAAGGCAGAGGCTTTAACCTACTGAGCCACCCGGGCACCCTATGGTTCAGTTTTTTAACATGATCCCCTAACTTTTAAACAGAAGAAGTCAAACCTATGTATTAATTGGTTTAATGGTGAGTGAAAACATACTTTTGTGAATTTTTAACAGTGCAACTTAGATATATGTACAAGTCAGCACTAATGTCTATGTTTCTAAAGATTTTTATGAAGTAGAAATGGCCTACTGTTCAAATGGAAATAACATATGTCCAAGCATACACACAATAGATTCATTCCACTTTAAAAGAAAATAAATATATTTAGGGGAGTGGGGAATTCTACATAAACACTTGCATGACAAAATTTTCTTAAAACCCATCTGGAGTCAATAAATGGTAAATTAAACAGGGAAAATAGCTGAACCACCAACTACTCTCTTAGTACCATACAACTGAAATTATGCAGGCTTCTTTTAAGCCTAAACCATTTCTTAGAAGTGCTGCCAGAAATTTGACAATGGTAAAGTTTCTGAAGAGCCTGAGATTTTTTCCTTTGTCTGTAGAGAGACAGATAGTTAATATTTTAGTTTTTATGAAGAAAACATGTCACATACTGTTTTGCTTTACACCCCTTTAAAAACGTAGAAACCATTTTTAGCTGGTGGGCTGCACTGGGCCTGCCACAGTTTACAGAACTCATATCATTACCTGTATGGCAAATTCTCAGCCATGCTTCAGGCCTATCACATCAGAAACACAAGGATTGGGCCCAGAACTCTGCTTTTTATCTCTAACTTCATTCTTCTGTATACTAATCTTAGAACCACAGGAAGTCAAAGCAGACCAAATAAAGTTACATCAAGGTAGCTCATTCTTCCAATTAAGTGCTTATTTCCAGAGGTGAGCGGGTATATACTTTATTTCAGGTTTACCTACATTCTCTTGAAACGCATATTTTTCTATGCAACCACAAAAATGTCATTTTCGAACTTTACAAATGAACAGAAAACGTTAAAAAAAAATAGGGTCTAATTGTCAACATCACACCTTCATTTGTTTTTTTTTTTTTTTTTCCCCCAAATGGTCTCCAATTTATACTGGAGGCTCTTCATTAATCAAGTTATATTTCCTTTGCTTTCCCTTCCTAACACATATTTTTAATATTTCCACACCTGCTGCTTCCTGATAGCCATATTCATACCTCCTCCCCCTCGAACCATGCAATTTTGGCTGGGATTTGGAATAAATTCTGCAATCTGGACAGCTGAACTCTAGCACTACTTCCACCTGACCTCCTCATTCTCCATCTCCCCAGGAGTTTAAGATTAGCAAAGCTCCAAATTAAGGTGTATGAAGTTAAGCTACAATGTATGCAAGTTTTCACAAATCCCTAATCCAATTCCCCTGGGAGTGCTTGCAAGCACTACAGGTTCTTCAACTCCCCCCCTCCCCCCACTTCTGACTTGACAGAACTAGGCTGGGACCTGGGAAATACAGTCTACAAACACTCCTGGTGATTCTTAAAATTAAGCAATAGCTCCACCATATTGGAGCCTCAGTTATTTGCCACTGGCTAGCCCCTCTGTTGAACATTCTACCTTAACTTGCTACCATCAATCAGATGGGATTTCAGGCATCTGGAACCAACTCAGAAAACCGGGAAGGCTGCAACTCTGGATTAAAGAACAGGAACAAATTTCAAGTAAAAAACACATCAAACTCTTGGACAGCTGAGGGACTTTTTTCCTCTTCAGAACTGACTTAAAAGCAGCAAATACTGATGAAGCATACTCTTCATACAGCTTCTACTTGGGAAAACCAGTACTGTAGTTTTCCTTCCAAATCATCTGGAAACTAAATATTCCAAGCTCTCCATTCTTCGACAGAAAAGCCTCTCTTATGACTGTGAAGAGGGCAAATGCCCTTTGACTCCGTCTTCCTTTAGTTCTCTAAACGCTGAAGAAAGTAACTGGTAGCAGAACACAGGTTTATAAAGACTGATAGAGAATCGGTTCTGCCACTGTATTATCTGTGTAACTGCTTCACTTTTAAAAATGGGTCCAATACCTTCTTCGCGGGATTATGAGGTGGCACGCAGCCCTCAGAGACTACTTCCCCTTCCCCTCACGTCCTTCCTGATGGGAAAGGGGTAGACGGCGCGGGCTCACGGAAAGCTGCGCCGGGGTCGGTCACTGGGCACCCCGGCTAGGGGGCACGGTGGCACGGCGAGAAGCGAGGGCTGGCGAGGCGAGAGGGGAAAACGGGACAGAGAGAGGAAGAGATGGGTGACGTCAAGGCAGCCCCACAGGCCTACGTGGCCTGCGCCCCCGAGGATGCTCGGCCGAAGCTGAGGGTCCGAGGGGAAAGAAGCCCGGAGCGGCGTTCATTACCTGCGTCCGAGCAGTCGCGGCGGGACCACGGCCGCAGTGAGCTCCTCGCGGCTGCGGCCGCCCGACGGCTGAGCCCACGCCTGGCCACAGCCCCAGCCTCTCTGTGCCCAGCCTCGCCACGCCATCTTCCCAACCTCTGCCCCACCATGGCCCGACCTTACCAACCCCTGCCGCGGAACCACTTCCGGGGCGAGGGGGGGGGGGGGGTGGGAACAAAAAAATTTAAAAAGACCATAGAGCTCCAGGTGCAGCCTAGAGCGCCCGCACGCCCCTACGAGCCGAACTCGACGCACCGGAGGGCTGCGCGGGCGCCGCTGGGTTCTCCCTGCCCCGCGAGTCTGGATGCGGGGCTGGCGCGTGTCAACCCCTGGGCCTCCACCCAGTTTGTGGATGAGGTCCAAAAGAAAAAGAGAAGGGAAAACTAGCATTTATTGAGTAACGCCCCGTATCGGGCACTTAACCTAAGTGAGTGCCCTTTTTCTTTACTTTTCTTTTTCTTTTTTTTTAATATTTTTATTTGTTTATTTGACAAGAGAGGGAACACAAGCAGGGGGAGTGGGAGAGGGAGAAGCAGATTTCCTGCCGAGCAGGAAGTCCTATGCCGGAGCTCAGTCATGACCACAGACCCTTAATGACTGAGCCACCCAGGCCTCCCCTAAGTTGCTGCTTTTAACCCTCACCAAACACTGGAGGCGGATAGTATCACCACTGTCTTACAGAGGCTCAGAGAGGACTGGAGGAACCACCATTGCATCATTGTACCTATGTCATTTTTCTTTTTTCTGCATCTCACCGTTTCATGTTGTTATTTTTTTAGAAAGAGAGAAAACGCTTGCGGGGGATTGGGGGTAGAGGGAGAGAGAAAATCCCAAGCCAGCCCCAGGCCCAGGGCAGAGCCCTTTCCCGGCGCTGGGTTTCAGGACCCTGAAATCACGACCTGAACCCAAATCAAGAGTGCTATGCTTAACGGACTGAACCACCTAGGTGACCCTCACCATTTCATGTTATGACACACTTAAGAGGATGTACCTCTGATCTTTAACAAAAAGTCCAGACCCGAAACAAAAATCTGTATTCTAGATGAAATACAAACTTCATGATTCAGCCCTTGCCTATCTGGTGGGCAGCCTTATTTCCTGCCACTCCAACCCACCCTCTGACCCTAGCTGCAGCCAAACTATAGGATATGCAGTTTCTTTCTTTTTTTTTTAAAGATTTTATTTATTTATTTGACAGAGAGAGATCACAAGTAGACAGAGAGGCAGGCAGAGAGAGAGAGAGAGGGAAGCAGGCTCCCTGCTGAGCAGAGAGCCCGATGCGGGACTCGATCCCAGGACCCTGAGATCATGACCTGAGCCGAAGGCAGCGGCTTAACCCACTGAGCCACCCAGGCGCCCAGGATATGCAGTTTCTTAAAGGCATCTGCTTTTCTGAGTGCATTTACCATTCTCACTGAAACAACCTTTTCCCTTCCTTCCCTACTCAGCCTACCTAATCAACTTGCCCTTCAGACCAACCTCAATTGTCCTCTTTTCTGGGAGGCTGTAGGACAGGAAAACATTTTCCTCAACTGTTTTGGGGATCCTAGCCAGGTCTGAGAATTATACTGACAAAGATTAGCAGGGGAAAAAAAGCACACAAATATTTTTTTAAAGATTTATTTATTTATTTATTTATTTATTTGGGAGAGAGAGAAGAATCTCAAGCAGGCTCCCCACTGAGGGCAGAGCCTGATGTAGGGCTCCACCTTGCAACCCTGAGATCATGACCTGACCCAAAATCGAGAGTCAAACACAGAACTGACCGAGCCACCCTGGTATCCCGGAAGAGCATACAAATACTATTTTATTTTTACGTATACGTGGGAGTCTTCACAAGAGAACGAATATCTGAAGAAGAGACCAAAGAAGGAAGGTTTTGTATCTTTTAGACAAACAATAATTTGTGAAGAATTGACAGAGTGGTTCAGGTTAGGGTTAGTCCAGCTAGGGCTAGGTAGTCTTTATCTTCCTTAATGAGAAATAAGGGTTAATTTAACAACTTTGCAGATTCCTCTGGTGCCTGGTCTCTGGTCTTTGGCCTGTTGAGAGTCTGTCTCTAGGAAAGGAACTATTTCCTGCCTTTAGGATTTACTGCCTCTTAATTGCCTTCAGCTCAAAATAATTTTTCTGTCAAAGAAGCATATTTTGGGGTGGCATATTCTGGTTTCCTTCAGGGCCTTTCTTAGACTCCAGTCTGATTTAAATGACTTCCATTTGTGCTTTTATAGTGCTTTATGCTTATCACTATAGTAGTACTGTATTCATCCCATAAATATTTATGAAGCACCTTTAGTGTACCAGGCAATGTACTAGGATGTATTTTGGATGACACTATCTCTGACCTCACAGAGATCCTGCTTTACTGGGGGAAAAGGGAGCAAGTAAAAAAACAGGCAATTAGAACACATTGTGAGAAGTGCTATGAGCCAAGAAACAGAAGGCTCTGTCGGAATTTAGAAGTGGGGGAAATACCACAGTTGAGGGATGGGGAATGGGAGACAGGGGAGAAGGCTTCCCAGAGAAACTAATGGAGGTGACCAAAAGAAGAAAAGGGCTGAAATGTTCTAGGCAGAGAGAACAGTATTTGTGATGTCTTTCAGGGCATACCTTTTTGAGAAACTAAATTAAATTCACTTTGGCTATGCCATAGGTGTCAAGTCTGGGATTTCATTTTACCCCATTGACAAACTAATGAGTTTGGCTGCTGGCAGAAAACAGGAGACTCCTGAGTCGAGACCAAAGACTATTACCCACAGCTGAGCATTATGTTTGCAAGGGTTCCCCCTTTCTCTCCAGCTCCCACAATGGCAATGTATGAGCCAGATGGAGGCTTACTGATACTCTGACACTTTGACTCTGATTCCTATAAATTCAGATAATAACATCTACCTTGTCACTTTGAGGATTAAATTACTTTGTATATTTCAAGAATCAGTTGCTCATGGTTGACACTCAGTGCATAGTAGCTATTGTCGTATTGTTATGAGATAATAATTAGAAACTGATGTAGAAGCCTGTCCACAGGAGAAGGCTTCTTCACGTCATCATCATTTTTATTTTATGATCATGAACAAATGTACAATGTGCTTATATGGGTGTATGGGAGAAAGAGATTCCCAACAACGTGTACTGAGCACTTACGTGCCAGGCTCTGTGCTGAGCGTTGCACACAACAATCCTAAGGGGGAAAATCCTATTGGCATCCCATTTGACAGGTGAGGAAACCAAGGCACACAGAAGTTGGGTTATTAAGAGCAATACTGTGATTTCAACCAAGGTTCAAGCCCATGTGAGAGAAAGCTTCCTGGAGGAGTTGGCCTTTGAATGGAGTAACAAGCATGAAGCCAGGCAGGATGAAAGACAGACAGGAGCCTGGATGATGGTAGGAGTGGGAGTTAGAGGGTGTTGTGAGCTCCAGATAGAGGCTCTGAGGTGTATTTTTCAACACCATCAAGCAATCAACTCGATTCCGAAACTTTCTACCTGGAGATAGTGTCAGATTCCATAGGTTAAGAGCTCAGTCTTACAAGACTGTCTCCATGCCCCGCTCCAGATGTCAGTCACAAGTTCAGGCCATTACCTGTGCTTCTGACCAACTGGCTACAGATCAGAGGTTTCCACAACTCTCTGACTGAGTGCAATTAATTTGCTAGAGTAGCTCACAGAACTTTCAGAGAAACATTTACTTATTTTTACCAGTTTATTATAAAAGATGGTATGAAGGATACAGACAAAAGGAGTATGCAGGGTGAGATCTGCATAGGAAATTCTGTCCTCATGGAACTGGGATGTGCCACGCTCCCAGAAAATGGATGTATTCACTAACCTGGAAACTCACCAAATCTCATAGTTGGAGTTTTTATAGAGCTAATCTGCAGCCTTCGCCACCTCCCCCCTTCCCAGAGGCCTGGTGGGTAAGGCTGAAAATTCCAACCCTCTGTTCTCTTGGTCTTTCTGGTGGCCAGCCCCATCCTGACACTGTCTAGGGCCCCTCACCTCATCACCTCATTAGAATAAACTCAAAAGGTCTTCTTATGAGTGGCAAAAGACACTCCTGTCACTCGGGAGATTCCAAGGGTTTGAGAAGCTTTTTGCCAGGAACAAAACCAAATATATTTCTTGTACCAGAGGAACTGACAGAAGCTTAGGAAAGGGAGGCAGAAAGCAATTGGATAAGGGCTGCTGTATTTTCTCCACCCTTTAGCCTGCCTGGGCCACAAACAAGTGCCAGTCTTTCTGGGGCACAACTTGCTCAGGAACAACCCGCCTGGACTCTCCAGGCCATAGGTATGATTCCACACAGAAAGTGAGTTGTCTGTGAGAGAGTTTCAAGATTTCAAAAGCCTAGAGGAACTGGTAAGCTTACCTGCAAAAAGGCTAGAAGCTAATTAACACATCATGAATTCCCATCCTAATGGGACTTCTCCCAGCTCGGTGCAACAGCAGTATTGGTATCCTGCTAACTGAAATGTTGATAATTTCGAATATGTATCTTTTAAATAACTCAAAGCAGAATGAGACATGCTTTTCTTAGGGACGTCTGGCTGGCTCAGTTGGTAGAGCATGTGACTTTTGATCTTGGGGTCCTGAGTTCCAGTCCTGTGAGTTTGAGCCCCACGTCAGGTGTGGAACCTACTTTAAAAATATATATATATTTTTTAAAAGGACATGCTTTTCTTAGAAGTCCAACCTCTACCCTGCAATTGCACTACTGGGTATTTACCCCAAAGATACAGATGTAGTGAAAAGAAGGGCCATCTGTACCCCAATGTTTATAGCAGCAATGGCCACGGTTGCCAAACTGGAAAGAACCAAGATGCCCTTCAACAGACGAATGGATAAGGAAGATGTGGTCCATATACACTATGGAATATTATGCCTCCATCAGAAAAGATGAATACCCAACTTTTGTATCAACATGGACGGGACTGGAAGAGATTATGCTGAGTGAAATAAGTCAAGCAGAGAGAGTCAATTATCATATGGTTTCACTTATTTGTGGAGCATAACAAATAACATGGAGGACATGGGGAGTTAGGAGAAGGGAGTTGGGGGAAATTGGAAGGGGAGGTAAACCATGAGAGACTATGGACTCTGAAAAACAATCTGAAGGGTTTGAAGAGGTGGGGGTGGGAATTTGGGGGAACCAGGTGGTGGGTATTAGAGAGGGGGCACGGACTGCATGGAGCACTGGATGTGTTACAAAAACAATGAATACTGTTATGCTGAAAATTTTTTAAAAAATCATAAAAAAGAAGTCCAACCTCTTGAGATGTGACCTATATACAATAAAATTCACCCCTTTAGGTGTATAGTTCCATGATTTTTGACCAACATACTCAACTGTATAGCCATCACCAGTTATCAGACAGAACATTTCTGTCACCCCAGAAAGTTCCCTCGTGTCCCTTCATAGTCAACCCATAACCCTACTCCCAGACCCTTGCAACCACTTGCCTGTTTTATATCCCTGTAATTTTGCCTTCTCAAGAATACCATAGAAATTGAATCATATAGTATATCTTGGTGTTAACATATATTTTCATTTCTGTTGGGTAAATACCCAGGAGTGGGATGGCTGGGTTGTATGGTGTCATGTTTAAATGTGTAAGAGATTGCCAACCTGTTTTCCAGTGTGGTTGTACCATTCATTCCCACCAGCAGAGTATGTGGGTTTCAGTTGCTCTTCACCTTTCCAGTACTTGGGATTGTCAGGGTTTAGTTTTAGCCATTCTAAAAGGTGTGCAGTGGTCTCTCATTTTGATTTTGACTTAATATAAGTCAATCTTTTTAAAATAAATGAGCCTTGTCTGGAGACACAATATATCAAAACTTGGGGATCTTGGCGGGGGGCTAGGGGTCAGGGAGAGTAAAGGGAGTGCTTGGTAGATAATTTGTTGAGAATAGTTGCTTTGGCTGCTGGTTTTGCCTGGTAACAGTGAAGGGAAGATATTCCCGTGCTGTCTGCAGCAGCCTGCACTTCTTCCTTTTGGTCAGGAGAGGGCAGGAGAGGGCAGAAAATAAACTGCCCAGTTTGGGGCTTATTTATTAGGCGCCAGCATCAGTATTATTCACACGCAGTATTATATTGACAGTTTTTCTCAAATGTCTTTCCCTCTGAGCCTATTTCGCTGCTACCATATGAGGCTTGAGTCCCCAAGTTAATCTGGTGAAATGACTCAATTCCAAACGTTAAGCAACCCTTTAAAATCCTTCCCTGCCAAAGTATAACTAACCTAAGAACCGAGCCATAGAAAATCAGCTACTGTTGTAGAATCCTTGTGAAGTCTCCTCCCTAACGTCACTGCACAGAACCTGTATTAGGGGGACCCATGAACAGCCAAGCTGAGGAAGACCTGTTCTTCTACAACTTTGGTGGTGCTGTGAGTCTGAGGAAGGACTTTGTGAGGGACAGGTCTCCAGAACCTCTCTCCGCTCTAAAACCTGGGCTGGAGCAACTCAGATGGGACACTGCACAGATCTTCTGGGGCTGGGGCTGCTAAGTACCCCAAATTATTATAGTCTGAGCTCTAGGCTCCCCTCTGGCAGTTGGAATGAAAAGGTCCCGAGGGGGGCGTGACAAACATCAGGAAGAACTCCATCCAAGCCAGCTGGTCCCCTGGGTCCACTCGATGCTCTGGAAGCAGAGGAAAAGGTTAGATGGTGGCAGCTGTCTCTGTGCCAGTCTCATCACACCCTCTGCCTACCATCCATAACCCAATATTTTGCCAGGTATTTGTAGAAAATGGCAGGAAAGCCTCATTGACCAGGAAGTTTTCATCCTTGTCCAAGAAGTGGCCTGGGTTGAACTGTTGGGGGGTCTCCCAACACTCAGGATCGAGGAGCACAGAGGCCAGAATGGGCAAGATGATGGTGCCCTGCAGAGAGAAGCTGGTGTGGCTCCAAGAGCCTCAGGTGACCCAGCACCTAGCCCTGACAGCGGGCTGAAGTGAGTTCTGAGAACACCCAGTGTGCTGGTGACAGTGGCCCAGGAGCAGTTGGCCTCCAGAAGAATCCGCAGGCAGCACTCCCTGGGCTCCTTTTGTCCAGGCTCACATCGGCAAAGTTGCTGAGCATTACACTTTCAGGGCTAAGGGCCATCTACCTTCATCCTGAAGACCCCCAGCCCAGGTCTAGAGACACAACTGCTGCCACTTATGGAGAAGGCCAGCAGCTGTTAGGCATGACCGAAGAGGAGCAGGTTCTGCACAGGGCAACATATACAGCGGGCTGGGGGTTGGTAAGGCAAGGAAAAATGGAATGATAGAGAAATACTAAGTAATGAGGCAGAGAGAAGGGAAGGAGACAAAAAAACTTCCCTTTTTGGGACTGTGGGGAGGAGAGCATGAACCCTAATCAGCCTAGCCCCAACCCTAACCCTCTTTAGGACTGGGAAGAGGAAAATTTGAACTCCAGTGCTAGCCCTCACTCTAACCTCAATGAAGTCAGGAATTAGAAGGAGAATCAGCCTGATTAAGCGGCAACAGAAAGGAGCCAAAGGCCCTTTACAGTGCGGGGACTCGTTATCATGTAGCCTTGGGCTAACAGGAAGGTCAAAGTGGAACTGGGATAGAGTCGGCTATGGACCCAGGACCTGGGACACTCAACTGCAGGGGTTCTGAGGAAGCCTTCATACCTCGCAGGTCATTTAACAAACACCACAGAATTAAATTGACTACTCCTGTGGGGACGAGAGGACTGGCAACAGGATTCTTGGTTTTGAGAAAGGTATCTTGGAATTGAAAACAAGAGCAAAAAACTTGGCAGGGTTTGAAGCCCGCTTCCTGGACAGAAACAAATAAAGAATGCAGAAATTCAGCTGATATAAATACTGTCAGAAGGCATTTTCCTTCTCTTTCTTTTTCTTTCTTTCTTTCTTTTTTTTTTTTTTTTAAGTAATCCATGTGGAGCTTGAACTTACAACCCTGCGATCAAGAATCCCATGTTCTACCAACTGAGCCGGCAAGCTGTCCCTTCCTGGCTGTTTTTAGTTGCACTAATGCAAGCTCAAGGAGGGGCCTGATCTTAGCCATCTGGACCAACAGTCACCCAGAGCCCGTCTCTCTGCGGCTTTAAGGGGAGGGCTTGGGAGGCACACGTTCTTGCTGCTGCATGAGTAAGCTATAGATTTTTATATCTTGATTATAATCCTAGGAGTGTCCCCTGTTTTCCCTACCTGGGACAAAGGAACCTGTGCATTACGACACCCATTAATAATCATCTTCAGATGCAGAGGACCTTGAGCAAGATGCTCTTTACCCTCCAGAATTATTTATTTCCTGTTCTGGGTGACATTCCAGATTCCTTGCAAAGTGACTGTCTGGTCTTAGTGCATGCAACAGCCTCAGAGGATAGCCTCTCCGGTATGCAAAAAGGGCAACCCTCCCTCTCTCTCAAATTACAGAGCCATCTGCCTGCTGGGTGCCCCCTGGGGAACTCTGCCAGCTTCTTCCCAGGAAATGGCAGTTTGTAGTTCACAAAGAAATAGAATGAGAAGACAGGCTTGGAGTGCCGTCGCTGTGTTAGGGGTTGTTGCTGTTGTTACTCTCACTCAACCTGATGGAATGGTGAGGAATTGTTTAGGAATACCTGTAACATTTACTGAACTGCTGGAAAGCTTTGATTGCTCTTTCAGGAGACATCTCTCACCCAAGTTGCAATAGCGCAGTATTAACTCCAGGCTATTAATGGCCTCCTGGAGCTCTCATCACAGAACAATCTTTAGTATCAAATTGGCAAAAATGTGCTTTTTTTTTTTTCCTTTTTAGATCTTATTTATTTGAGAGAGAGAGAGCAAGTAAGAGAGAGCATGAGAGGGTAGAAGGTCAGAGGGAGAAGCAGACTCCCTGTGGAGCTGGGAGCCTGATGCAGGACTCAATCCCAGAATTCCAGGATCATGACCTGAGCTGAAGGCAGTCGCTCAACTGACTGAGCCACCCAGGTGCCCAGAAATGCGCTCTTAATAAGGAAATTGATCCCAAATGGCGTAAAACAGAACTGAACTCTGATTCCCTCCTTTAAAAAATTATTTTATCTATAATGAATACTGTTATGCTGAAAAAATAAAAAAAATAAAATAAAAATTAATTCAAAAACTTAAAAACAAACAAACAAACAAACAAAAAATTATTTTATCTGACAGAGAGAGAGACAGCAAAAGGAGGGACACAAGCAGGAGGAGTGGGAGAGGGAGAAGGAGGCTCACCGCTGAGCAGGGAGCCCAATGCAGGGCTCGTGGAACCCAGGACTCTGGGATCAGGACCCAAGCCAAAGGCAGACGCTTAACTGAATGAACCACAAAGGTGCCTCTGATTTCCTCCTTTTTTTTTTAAGGTTTATTTATTTATTTTATTATTTTTTCTTTTTTTAAAAGATATTATTTATTTATTTGACAGAGATCACAAGTAGGCAGAGAGGCAGGTGGTGGGGGTGGGGGAAGCGGGCTCCCCGCAGAGCAGAGAGCCCGATGCACGGCTCAATCCTAGGACCCTGGGATCATGACCTGAGCCAAAGGCAGAGGCTTAACCCACTGAGCCACCCAGTCACCCCATTAAGATTTATTTATTTAGTTTAGAGAGGAAGAGGAAGGGGGAGGTGCAGGGGGAGGGAGAGAGAATCCTCAAAGAGACTCCCCACTGAGCATAGAGCCTGACAAGGGGCTGGATCCCAGGACCCTGAGATCATGACCTGAGCCAAAATCAAGAGTCGGAGGCTCAACCAACTGAACCACCCAGGTGCCCCAGATTCCCTCCTTTTTAACTTGACCTAACCTGACACAGCTTTTAGACCATCAGGGCCCAGGGCCTCTTGCCATGCCAACAGCAAGATGAGCCGATGCCATCGTCTGTGGTCTTGTACTCACATTCTAGTAGACATTTGCCAAACTTGCTGAACTTGTTGGCCAGTTACTGCCAAGAACAGTTCAGTAGTAGCCAGTCTGGCAGACCAGTGGACAATGCAAAACATCTCTGTTCAATGTATCGGCTCAGTTACTTCCCTAGAGAGGCATTTTTGGAGCAACAGGAATGACAGTGAACATGGTGGAAAGAGCAAAAACTTTGGAATGAGAGGGACATGAATTTGAAACTCAAGTCAGTTACTGTGTGTTTGGGACACTTACTTGAGCTCTCTAACCTGGTTCCCTATCTTTTAAAACAAGAGTAACAGTAACAGCAACTTCTAAAGGACAGCATTGCTAAAGAAGAAACATGTGAGAGCCCCTAGGAGGGCTCAGTCAGTTAAACCTCCGACTCTTGGTTTTGGCTCAGGCCACGATCTCAGGGTCCTGGGATGGAGCTCTGCCTTGGGCTCTGTGCTCAGTGGGTAGACTGCTTGGGATTCTCTCTCTACCTCTCCCTCTGCCCCCACTCTCAAATAAATAAAAAATCTTTAAAAAGAAAAAGAAGAAGGATGAGGAGGAGAAGGTGGAGGAGAAGGAAGAGGATAAAGAGGAGGAGGAGGAGAAGGAGAAGAGGGAGGAGAAGGAGAAGAGGGAGAAGAAGGAGGAGAAGGACATAGAGGCCAAAAAAGAAAGCAGATGAGCTGAAAACCCAGTTTTGCTGACTCCCGGTACAGTGCTCATCTCACTGCATGAGGAGCGTGGGGATCAGGCATCTAGTATACTCAACCAAAACTTAAAAATTTAGTCAACATTGATTGAGAGCTATTTTCAAGGGGAAGGGAAGAGTCTCCTGCCCTCCAGAATTCTCAACAGCCATTCATCTCTGGCTTGGATTTCAAACTCCACTCAACACTACAGAAGCCCTCCAACTGATGGGATCCACCTGCCCTAGAAGTGGATTAGGGTAGCAGCTGTTCCTTGTGTCTGCCCGTTCCCCCCATCTCCCATCCCAAATGGCTTTTTTTTTTAAGATTTTATTTAGTTATTTGACGGAGAGAGAGAGAGACATCACAAGTAGGCAGGGAGGCGGGCAGAGAGAGAGGGGGAAGCAGGCTTCCCGCTGAGCAGAGAGCCGGATATGGGGCTTGATCCCAGGACCCTGAGACCATGACCCGAGCCGAAGGCAGAGGCTTTAACCCGCTGAGCCACCCAGGTGCCCCAAATCGCTTTTCAGAAAATTCCTTCCGTCCACACATAGTGCTCCCCCCGGGCAGGGTTCTCTTAGTTTTCCTTGTGGTGTGACATTCATGGGGCAGTGTGTTTCTACTGCCTCAGAATCCTCTTCTGGGCAGAGGTAGGCTCTGCACAGTCTTTACCTTCAATTTTTGCAATCCCCCAACAATCTTGCATTTGACAGGTGGGGAAACTGAAGCTCAAGGCCACAGAGCTAGTGAGTGGCAGGACCAATGTCTGATGCCACTTCCTGCCTTCTAGTGGCCCTGGACTGAAAGGGAGGCTCATCTGCCTACCGCATCAGGGCCTCCAATTGAGGACGGAATTACCACCTAGAGCAGTGTCTCAGGGGGCAGCTGAAAACTTAGCTGCCACAGGTTTCCTCGGATGGGAAGGCGAAGGAGCCAGGAGGATGTGCCCTTTCCAAGAAAAGGTGCCAAGTCTCCAGAGCAGGAAGGCAACATGAGTAAAGCCAGCCCGCTGAGCAGAGGCTCCATGATGGGCCTGCACCCCCCACACCCCTCTGCTTCCCGGTCCTAGGGCTCCCAGTGGAATACAGCCTGCTCCTTAGTCCCCTCTGGCCACTCTCCTTACTCACCCAGCACTCTCAGGCAGCGTCATGGACAGACACAAGTTCCCGGAGTCTTTCCCAATGGGGTAAATCCATTTGGCCATGCCAGTCACACCCAGGCCCTGCTGCTCAGCCTGGGACAGGTGGGGATACCTTCACTCCCCCAGCAGCCTTACCTCTGGCCCATGGAGCTCGACCCTCATCGGGCTCCTTTCAGCCTCTGCCTGGGAGTCTCAGCTCAGCAAGGGATGGGGGGCAGCCCCTGGAGTGTTGTTGCCTCCCCTCGGGATAGGCTACCCCTGCTCAGTATGACAAAACCTGAGCTCATGCTTCTGCTCTCTTCTGACCTCCCTGGAGGCCTCACCAGCATCCCAGTCACCATCCTCCACCCACTGCCAAGCTCGGGGCAGGCTCAGACTCTTCATTTGTCCAGGGTCCCCACATTTGTTGGTAGTCAACTTCTGTAGCCTTTATTTTTGTTTCAGTTGTCCCAGAGCCAGACTGCTGGGTCGAGATCCTAGCTCTTCTCTTACGAGGTGAGTGACCACAGGCAAGTCATTCAGCCTCCACTTGCCTTGGTTTTCTCATCCGGACAACCGAGAAAGCCTCCTAACCCACAGAACTCTACCTACCCATCCCGGCGCTGGCAGGGGGGCTCAAGTTGAGTCAACGGAGGAGAATTTAATAAAGAGGTCATTTACCAAGATGTGTGGGCAGTGATTAGGGGAACCACAAAGCACAGTGCCGTGCTCAAGGCTAGCCACAGTGGAGAGCCTCTTCCTCTCAAGGCTTGAAGAGTCAAGGAACATTGCTGAGTACACAGTTTCAGTGTGGGCAGATGGAAAAGTTCTGGAGATGGTTGCCGGTGATGGTTGCACACCAAGGTGAACATACTTAATGCCACTTGAACTGTACCCATAAGTGATGGGGTCTGTGATCAAAGGAGCAAGACTGATAAAATGCGAAGGTCAAGCAAAGCTTTATTTCGCTGGGGTTGTCTCTTACGGAGAGAGCGATGATCCCCAGCTTCACAGACTAGCTTTTATAGAGCAAAGGCCATGTGATTGAGCCTGGCCAATGAGATTATCTCCACCTGACCTGACCCTTCCTTGTATTTGGGCTCTGTTATCAGGGACTGGTCGACCATATTTTACTGGTTTCCCCGACTTGCTTTTAAGTAAGTTCCTGGGGTGGGGGGTGGGGCAGGGTTAGTTTAAGTTTTACTGGACAAACAACAAAATGGCTACTTAACCGAGATGGAGTCACTCTGGCTAAGTAGGCCCCTACAATAAGAATTTAAAATGGTTAATTTTATGTTGTGTATATTTTATGACTTTTTTAAAAGAAAGTTAAAGCACAGGGGTGTTGGAGGAAACTTCCCCGAGCTGGGTGGAGAGGGTCATGGGCAAGAGCTCTGGCCTTTGGTAGTAGGATGCAGCGGGGTTGATGGCAATTCTGCAGGGATGAGTGTCCCATCCTCACTCTCCTTCCCTCTCTGAGCTCTGTCAGTGCCTCCTACTGGTCACATCCAGTTAGCAGCCGGAGGGTAAGAGATCCCATTCTACAATGGTGCAGTTCCTTTGGAAACAGTTCCTCAAATGGCTAATCATAGGGTTAACATATGACCCAGCAATTCCACTGCTGGCTACACAATGACAAGAAATGAGAATATGTGTTTACACAGAAACCTGTACACATATGTTTATAGCAGCATTATTGATAACGTCCAAAAAGTGGAAACAACCCAAGTGTCTATCAGCTGATGAGTGGAGAAGTTAAATGTGGGGTAATCATACAGTGGAATATTATTTGGCAACAAAAAAGAAGGATACACGCAACAGCATGGACAAACCTGAAAACATGAGGCTAAGTGAAGAAGCCAAACACAAAGAATATATTGCATGATTCCATTTGCATGAAATGTCCAGCATAGGCAAAGCTATGGAGGCAGAAAGGAAATAGGGGGATTAGAGGACATTCCATGGAAGTGTCATGGGTAATGGTCTGTGCTTGTAACAGTATTTGTTACTGCTGCCATTCCCACAACACTGCTTCCTGTTTGTTAGAAGCTGCCTTCCACTCTTCAACAAATCACGTTCCTTCTTCTTCATAACGTTTTCAGAAACTTCTCCCCTCAGAGAGCTTCTCTAGTCAACCCCATCCATCCCTCACCACTTCCTCCCAACATGCCAGCCCTCTCCCACAGCAGTCCTTGCCTTTTATTCCTTGGCTCTGTTGTCTCCGTTTTGTGTCTATGCCTTCTTTTCCACGATATGACAAGCTCCTAAAACTGAGCACCAAGCCTCCCTTTCTTCTGGTTTCTCCAGATGTGTCACCCAATTGCTCAGTCCTGAGTTGCCATTGAGCGATGTGGGCTCACTGACAGGACTTGGTGGCCCCCAGGATCCAATCCCATAGTGCACAACCTTCCTCTGTGTGAGTACACCGAGCTTCTACATGGAGGCTCCTTTCGCATACACCCTGACTCTTTGACCACTTCCTCTCCCCACTGCTGTGTGAGCTACTCGAGGCCAGTGACCATTCTCAACGGAAATATGTAACCTAGAATACCGCTCATGTCTTCAATTTAATTCAGATGGTTTGGCAGGTTGGGTACATGTGGATGGTAGTTTTGGGGGTGCTGGTGGTTGTGAGGGTTTTGTCGAGGTGTTAGCACAGATGAAAGTAGTTGGGCAGTGGCCGTGATGGTGACTGTTTTTGGAGATGGCAGTAGCATAGAAAGAGGGGTCTGTTGTCTGTCTTGTGACCTCGCTGACCACATTCCTTTTGGCTTCAGCTCTTGTCTCAGTATCTGGGCCACGAATATTGTCCAGAGCCTCCTCAAAATCAGCTATATATATAATCAGCATCTGAGGCCTCTTCTTTGAGTTGCAGAAATACATTACCCTAGTGGGAAACTTGCCTGCTCAACGCTCCCCGGTGTGTTAAGCTTTAAACTTGCCCTCTTCCCTCTCCTGCCCAAAGTCCCACTGTCTGGCTGCTGAGGGTGGGATGTGGTTCCTAAGCCAGATACATCCAGCACACAGGGCCAGATGGCCACTGGATTCCAGGGATGGCAGATCCAGGGACACAGATCTGGAATGGAAGCCCAGGGTACCAACCCTTTCTTCACTGCTTGGCCAAGGCCCTTGGTATCAGACTATGAGGTGTGGGCTCCTGAGTGAGATGGTGGAGGTGGGCCATAAGGTCCCCACTTAAAGGAAAGCCCCCATGCAGGGTATGTCTGACCCTCTGGCAAGCAGCCCACCCTCAAGGGGCACCTTACCAGGCAGTCTCTGTGAGTCTAGCCATCACCACCACCCAAGCCATGGGGCTGTCTGTTTTCTCTCTCAAACTCTAGGCCAAGGATGGATAAAACACAGACCCTCTCCTGGTCCTCTAGGAACTACTCAAGTCAATAAGATGTCTTGGCTAAGCACCTTGCCCACATGAGGTATTTTCTCATCAAATTTCTAAACCAGGTCTCTCTACGACACTGTGAAGAAAGTTACTGCTTCCACTTTACAGAGGAAAGACCAACTCACCCAACTCACCCAAGGACGATGAGTTGGTCTAATAATCCAGGTCTTCTGTTTCTACATTCAGTTTTTTCACTCCACAGCTGCCTCCCAGCTGGGATAGGCCAGCATACTCAAAAAGAAGTTTGCTAAAGCCTAAAACAGGTGTGAGACACTCACAGTTAGTTCTGCTTCCAGAGGTTCTGATGAAGCTGTAGAAGCCTCCTGTGTAAGGCCTTGCCTTGCCCCAGGAGTACCTTTGCATCCTGCCTGATGCTGTACCCAGAAACCCCTTCTTCAAAGCTGAAATGCCCTTTCATCTCCTCCTCCCTTCTCTGCCCATAGGCCCCCTGCCAGTCCCCCTTCTGTGGCCCCTTGGAGAAACAGTATATAAGGACAACATATCCCAGCCTCCGCCCAGGGGCCTGTGCCCCAGGCAGGAGCCATTTCCCGTACCACACTGCCCCCCACTGTAGATCTCTCAGCTCCCTCCCAGTAAATGGGGCTCAGGGTCTTTTTCCTACCTCTAGATCTACCCAAATCCTGTGCCAAATCCAAGCTCAGCGTCTGAAGGATGTTCCATCCCACCCCCACATCTCTACCCACTATGAACGGGACAGAAGGTAAGTATCAGGAGATATAGAAATCCCTAGAGATGGATGAAATAAGAGGTGTGGCAGGAGAGGTCCCCAAACTTATCTTCATACACCTAAACAAAGAGGGGCTTTTCTTTTTTTTTTTTTTAATTTTATTTATTTATTTATTTGACAGAGAGAGAGAGATATCACAAGTAGGCGGAGAGGCAGGCAGAGAGAGAGAGAGAGGGGAAGAAGCAGGCTCCCCGCTGAGCAGAGAGCCCGATGCGGGGCTCGATCCTAGGACCCTGGGATCATGACCTGAGCTGAAGGCAGAGGCTTTAACCCACTGAGCCACCCAGGCGCCCAAAGAGGGGCTTTTCTTTCTTATGTTTGTGTTTAACTTGCACATGTGCCCAGTGTCTCCTGGGAGTGACTGCAAGTAAAACGAGGTGACCTGACTGCCTCTGGATGGTTAGGGAAAGTCCCAAGGGACTGTAGCTGTTACTAGCGAGGGTTGGGGTCCCTAACCAAGGGAGGGCTTAAAGACTCAGACACCATATCCAGGGGACCAGGCGAAGGCCAGTGCTAGAGGACATGGCACTATTGGCACGTTTCATTACTCACTGTGCCTTCTTTCACTCTTCCAAGTATCCCAGGTTGACTGCCCCCAATAAACACTGTACAGCTGCTGACTCTGGTCTCCAGGCTTTGTAGAAGGGGAAATGATGATGTGACATCTGACAGTTTGCAGTGAACTTGGCGTCTAGAATTCTGCTGAGTGTTCAGTGAGTTTCCCACAGAGAGCTGCTTTCTTTCAACCTCAGCTTTTGGGGGGAGGCGGGCAGCACTATTCAAGACTCAGCTGAGTAGCATGATACTTACTAAGCACCTACTATACCTGAAACATAATATTTAAGCCAGGAATGACTAGGTATACCATGATTTAATGCCTTTATGAAGTTTATATTCATGGGCAGAAATACAAGAAAATGATCAGTTACAATATGCAAAGAAAAAGGAAATAAAAAGAAGAAAATTTAAAAATAATAAAAACAAGTAAGCAAAGGGTTGTAGGAACCTAGAGGAATCTGAAGAGAAAGGCTTGTAGAGGAGATAATAGTTGACCTGAGTTTTAAAAAAAAAAGTTTTATATATTTATTTACTTACTTACTTAAAGTGCACTCTATGCCCAATGTGGGGCTTGAACTCATGACCCCAAGGTCGAGTCTCATGCTCTACTGGCTGAGCCAGTCAGGTGCCCCAAAACATGGCTTTTTTAAACAAGAGAGGATTGGGGCTCCTGGGTAGTACCGTCGGTTAGGCATCTGACTCTTCATTTCAGTCCAGGTCATGATCTCAGGGTTCTGAGATCAAGCTCTGTCTCAGGCTCTGCTTGGTGATTGCTTGAGATTCCTCCCTCCCTCTCCCTCTGCCCCTCCCCTGCTCTCAAACAAACAGAGAGGACCAATAGATTCCAGGCTAGTATTCAAGACTTAAAGGTTTCACGGTGGCCTGTTTTTAGGAACACTGAGTAGAAATGGAGGGTTGGAACCAAATAATGGACAATCTGAATGCTAAGCTAAAGAGCATGGGCTGTTATAGGCAACTGTCCCCTGAAGATTTTTTGCGGAAAGCCTTTGGACAGCTTGTACTTTGGATCAGCATTTCGACAGGAGCATGTACAATGGTCTGGAGAAGGACCATAAGGGCAGGGTTATGAGCTGTAGCTACAATATGAGAAAAAGAAGGGGGTGGGCCTTGATGAGGGCAGAGAGAGAAGGCAGTGGTGGTGATGCGTAGGACACATTTATCTGGAAGGGTCAGGAGAGCTGAACTAATGCCAGGGTTCTAGTCTGGAAGACTATGGAGGCCATGGGACTGCTCACTCAGATAAGGAGCACTGTTCAGCTTTTGAGAGGCTGTCCAAGGCACTTAGAAGATGCTAGTGGAGGCGTGCAGCACTAAGGAGACAGGCCAGGCCTGTGCCTGTAGGAGTGAAAGATCCACGGGGGAGAGCAAAGGCCAGGGGCAGAAGGCCTCCGTTTAAGGAGCAAAGCAGGGTGAGAAAGGTGAGGGAGACCAAGAGATAGGACCCTGTTACCTTCTTGGAAGGTAAATCCAGGGAATCAAAAAAAAATGGACTGTTTACCTTAGTGCTTAGTCCAACAGAACAGCCTGCAATGATGGGAATGTTCCATTCCTGCTCCCTCCAGGACCGTAGCCACAGGTCACATGCACCCACCAAGCACTTCTCATGTGACAAGGACAAACTGCGTTTTAACTTGAGTCAGCCCCCTGAACTTTTAAGACAGTAGTTTACAAAAATGGCTAGATGTAAGATAGATTTCTGCGGATGGTTGGCAGAAGCAACACAAATAGTTTAAAAGCGTTCTTGGCTTCATTCGACACAATATCTTGAGAAACTTTAGAATGAGTGCCTTTGGAATGGTACTTAATTCTCAATGAGTTCCTCTGAATGAACTGGCTGAAAGGGCAACTGCATTGTTTGAATTGCTGAGAATTCTCAACAAACTGCTCATCTGAATTCTATTTCACCACAATGGCCCACCTCCTTCCAGCCGTTCACCCTTCCCACCCTCGCCTCTTATCAGCAGCACAGGAGCTCCGTCTGGAGACTGTGCCCAGGGAACACAGGCTTAAGGCACTAAAGCCCACTGTGAGGATTCCAGGCACGCTGGGCCCACACCCAGCTGGTTCTGCAACCAGCTCTGTCACTGGACTTTCCAGTCGGTAACCCCATCATTGCATATCCAGAGCCCAGGCTCTTGTACCTCAAGCCATTCACAGACATCTTGCTCCCTTCCCAGAAAACAGTTTTATACACCAAGAGTTTTACAAAATCCAAAATAATTTTATTCACTTTTTCAGATTTTTGCTTCCACGAGGTGTTCAGCAAACATGCTAAGGCGACAGAATGTCTAGTTGGTCACGACATGCAACGCTGACCAATGGGTTGATGACAGCAGTGACCACACCCACCTGAGCTACTGGTCCCACAGCACAAAGGGGGTTTGCGGGAACACGCGGAACCACACAGCGATCAGCAACCTGAGGTAGGTCTCTTTACAGTACAAAAAACTTCTACACCAGTGTGAGACACTGATTAGCAAGAGCTGCTTAAAGTCGCAGACTTTGGAGAGAGACAGACTGTGTGACAACTGCAGTGAGAGAGAACAGACCCACAAACTCCTGAACCCTGTCACTGAACTGTGGAGGCGTGGGACCAGGCAAATGACAAAGTACCACTGACGAAAGCAGCAGCCGGCCCAAGGCTTTGGAGCCAGCAGGTGTGGGAGCTGGAGAGCTCTGTGCAGTGGCCAGCATTTGGGAACCTGAGGCAGTGGGACACTCTGTGAACAGACTTGATTCTCGTTAAGAAACAACAGCAAAAAGAGGAAGGCAGGAAAGAGACTCCCCCTGTCCGAGGAATGTTCTGTGATTCTCATTCCTGACGGAGGGAGTGAAAAGGGGGCTGGGGCTCTGCCCCACTGCTCTCCTGACAGAAACAGTGAATGACAACAGGACAGAAAGCAGGAGCCCTGAGAATTCAC
Source organism: Lutra lutra (assembly GCF_902655055.1). Taxonomy (NCBI): domain Eukaryota; kingdom Metazoa; phylum Chordata; class Mammalia; order Carnivora; family Mustelidae; genus Lutra; species Lutra lutra. Next base: position 108,044,134 of record NC_062278.1, read on the forward strand.
GGCGCTCTGCGTGGCCTCCAACAGCCCTGTCCACCCCCCCCACCGGGTGTGGCTGTGAGGAGGTGCAAGGGGGCCACCGGAGGGCCCACTATTGCCACACCTCTTCCTTCTGGACGCCCAGAGAACTCGGCACCGTGAAACCACCAGCTGAAGAACAGAATGCTACCCTTCCTACAATCTAATAGCAAAATCAGATCTCTAGTACAGCAAACTGTACAAAAATGATAGAAAGGAATTTGCACTGTTATCAGGACAGTGCTAATTTTAATATAAAATAAACAGCTTACATTTTCACTGTAAATATAGGCTATGTACAGAATTATATATAGATATAGCTACACGTATAAAGCTTCATTATAGGCCTCTGATACATTTATAATAATGGTTCCCTGAACCCTTTAGAGTGCAATTAAGAACAAAAACTAAATTTTGTTTACATGAATATGGAATAAATACAATAATCAAAATAGGACTCTCCCTAAAATTGAAACACACAAGCCAATCCTGAACTGCTGTGCGAAAGATAAAACTGGGAAAGGCAAGGTTTCGGCAGGAGGAGGCGATGAGGGGCCCGCCCAAGGCAGGGAATGGCAATGCTCCAAGGAAAAGAGACGGTGGCAGGGAGGAGTTAGCCCTTGACAGCGACCTTGTTCTCCACGGCGGCAAACATGGCATAGAACCGGGAGCTGTCATTGGACAGAAGGACTGATGGGGTGTCGAATTCCACCACCTGCAAAGGAAGGAGACACATCACTTGGGGTCATGCAAGAACCACAGCCAAGAAGGAGATAAACCCCAAAGCCCCCTGGGGACAGAATCACAGTGACAATTTCATGAAGTTCTGCCATGCCCCAGTGGGTTCCACTTTTGTTTTTTTCTTTCTGCTAACCACGGTATAAAGGACAGGTTAGGGAAAAAGACATCCAGACCTCCCTCACATAAATCTCAGGGAGAAAAAAAATTGCAGCCAAGTCAAGGGCATAGTAGGCAAATGTCATCTTGTACAAACTGATCCTAACCTATAGACGGAAAAAGAACACCTCAGAATACCCAGCTGGCAGAATAAAAAAAAGGAAGTAAGAGATCTAGTCAGTCACTTATCCACTCCTTTGATGGACTTCTGTGCAGCCACAAAAATCCTATTGCAGCAAAAAATGGAACAATATGTTGGTATAGCCTGGCTTCCATAAAAAAGGCACTTTTACCTACTCACTTTCCCAGCCTTTCTTGCTATAGGGCCAAGGCCTGGGGCACAGCCTTGACCAAGGAGAAGTCTCTGGGCGCTTCTAGGAAAGGCTGCTCTGCCTGGTGGATACAGGCAGAGGACAAAGTTCGCTTCCCCAGGCCTGGCTACGTGAGGCTATGACAGTGGGTGCTACGCAGACAGCCTGGCCCTGGAGGGGGAGGGGAGGTGGGTACTGGATGGAGGCTGACGCAGACCCTGACGGCGCTGAGCTGCTGAAGAACCAAGCATTTGGCCTCCTGCTGTAGGATGACGGTCTCCTGCCGTCCAAGCCTCTTCTGTTCTGCTACTGTGTGTCTGCTGCAGAGCACATCCTATCCACTAGAGTCTGTGCTTAGTATTAGAGATGCATGAAACAGGCTGGCAGGGGCAAACGGATGTCCCCAGTGAGGGAAAGGACTCATCTTATTTTTGCCTTTACGCTTTTTTCATGTTTTTCAGGCTGTCCTCCAATGATAAGGAAATTTTACTTCACAAGAAACAAAAATGAAGGGACGGGTAGAGTTCCTCATAGAGAGCCAATCAATCCCCATTCCAAAACACTAAGCCACTCATAGAAACAGAGTGGTCTAGATGTGGGTCTTTAAGAAAGAATTTCCCGGACAGTGTTCTTGGCCCCCTCCGTTTTATACATTCTACTTAATACCTATGTACAGAGTAGTAGCTGCCTGTACCGAGTGTGAACTAGAATCTCAGTAAACATTGAGGATAATGTAAAGACAGTAGCAAAACCAGCCAATGTTCACATAATTTCAAGATGAGGAGAAAAACCGTGAACTCCTATGTCTCTCAAACTCAGTTCTGTTGTAGTAACTGTTTTCCTCAGGACTTCTCCATAGACAGAGGGACGGGGCGGTCGGGCTGTGTAAAGCACTGGCTTTGGTGTCGCCGGCCTAGCTCAGTTCCTGCTCTCTCCCTTCCTGTGGACCAGAGATAGGTTCAGTTCCCTGAGCCCATGTTCTCTTCTGGAAGGCAGGCCTGACACATCTGCATCTTCCTTGTGTGGTGGTGAGGACTAATTATGCATTGGGAGGCTGTACGTACAGCCCTTAGCGCAGTGCCTGACGGAGTACGCATTCAATGGAAGTGGCTATTATGGGGGCCTTATTGTTAATCACACAAGACAAGTCACACACTGCAAGTGGCTTGTTTCTGCCAAATCACTAATTTCCTGCCATCCCAGGCGCACACAAAGAAGCTTTCTGTCCAACATAAATTTACTTAACATCCTAAGTGACATACTTAACATCTACCAGGTGCAAAGAATGTTGCATGGGGCCCTGCCAGGGACCCAGAGACAAATAAGGCATGACCCCTGCCCTTACAGAGTTTACAGTCTAATAGGGGAGAGAGGGCATTAGCCAGTGACCCTCAGAGGAGGCAGAGGAGCTACACGAGAGGTACACAAAGTTTCAGGTAGCAGAGAGTGTCAGGCTCTGGGAACTGTGCCTTTCAGAGGGACAGGCAGGCTGCAAGCAGACAGATATGGGGATGTGGCAGAGGGAACAAGAGGAAAAGGCATTGGAAGTACATGGGACTGAGTGAGGAAAGACATGGAGGGGAGCCAGTTTAGGGGATGCAAGTTTTTTTTGTTTGTTTGTTTATTTGACAGAGACAATAAGAGAGGGCGCGCAAGCAGGGGGAGTGGGAGAGGGAGAAGCAGGCTTCCCGCCCAGCAGGGAGTCCAATGCGGGGTTTGATCCCAGGACCCTGGGATCATGACCTGAGCCCAAGGCAGACACTTTTCGACTGAGCCACCCAGGTGCCCCAATGCAAGACTGTTTACAGCCACCGACACCTGCAAGGAGTGAGTGGCAAAGGAAGGTGGCTGCGCTGGGCCAGACTGTGGGAAAGCTTGGAACAGCAGTATGAGAAGTCTGGCACCACTACATGTTTGCGAAAAGCCAACTCAAGGTGGCTGGACTCAGTACACCTTGGGCAATTCCTGTGTATGTGAGTTAATTAGTAAGTACACGGGCTCTCGGACCTAGGTCAAAGTGTCATTTTTACAGGCAAGAAAAAAGCAGGTACCAAAGCAAAATGAGAACCAGTTAAGCGTGCCCCTACTTGATCTAGGGCATGGGAGGGGTTCTGGCTTGGGAGGACTGTATCCCTCCCAGCGGCAGCCAGGTTAGAGTTACTAAGGCTGCTTATCTGAAAGCTAACAATTGCAAGATGCCAATCAGCCCAATCCTGCCAGCGGTCAGTTTCCCCCAGACAAGGCCACATGCCACGTTATGGTCCCTCAGGGGGTCAGTACCTGTCCCTGGGCCAGCACCATAATCCTATCAGAGCCGAGGACTGTATGTAGGCGATGGGCAATGGTCAGCATGGTGCAGTCAGCAAATGCTTCTCGGATGGTCTCCTGGATTAGTAAGTCTGTCTCCGTGTCCATGGCGGCTGTGGCTTCATCAAGAATCAGAATCTGCCACAAAAGAGAGATCCAACCAATTCCCTAAGCATTCTTCTCAATCTGCATTTCGAAAGATGTATTTCATTATTTAAGTTTTACACCATACTCTAATGTTTTTCCTCAGTAGGTACACGTCTATGTAAAAGGACCATCTTGCTTAGAACAGATACAACTTCAAACCCACATGTCTGCCTTCCTTTCCACACACAAAAGGATAAGCATTTAACACTGATCTAACAAAACGCTTGCCCCCACTTGCTCAGTGACCCTGTGCATGAATAGAAATCTTTCTGGATCTTCCTTTTCCAGTTACAAAATAAGGGGACTGGATTTGATGGCCTGGAGATCTCTGGGTCTATGGTTTTCAATAGTACTATCACCACTCACTGGCCAGAAACAAAAGTCACCCTTGGAAATGAAAGGCTTGGGGAAGTCTGAAGGCTCAAAAACACCTGTATACCCAGATGGTGTCAAGGTGAATTTAGAAACATCTCTGGGGCCAGGAAAGCCTTTGGACCTCATGGCACGGGGAAAGGTTGTTCTTCCCCTTGCCTGCCACTCCACAGACCGCCGTACCTTACAGTGACGGAGCAAGGCTCTGGCTATGCACAGGAGCTGCCGTTCCCCCACCGAGAAGTTATCTCCATTCTCCATCACTTCAGATTCAAGTTTCAGAGGTAGCTGAGCAATCTAGGGAGAAAGGAAGTAGAGATGTGAAGAGTCAAAAAAAAAGTAAATTTAGGGGGGAGAAAAACGGAACTAAATTTTGTCCAAAGTCCAGTGGCAAAAATAAGCTATTCTGAAACAGATGCAACAATGATTAGCCAAGAACGTGGCTCACCTAGAAAGAAGGTATAGGGGTGATGATCACGTGTACTAAGACCCTCATTTTCCAGGACAGTCCCTGTTTCAAGTATACTATTCTGTTAGCCTTACACCGTTCAAAAGTCTTAAAATTCCAGCATTTTCATATCCCCAAATCCTGTCAGATTGTGGCCCTAATCTTTGGTTCTGAAAATATGGTCATACCCATAGGAGATGGGGAAAGTGAGATCACTCTTTCTGATTTCCAAGGTTCTAAGTTTATGGCAGTCAATCCTGCCTTTATAATAAGCTATAAGCCTATCTTTCCAATGAAATGGTTGGAGGAAGCCCGGTGTTATAGTGATAAAGGCAGAACTGACATAGCTGAATCAGGGCAGGGGATCCTGAGCTTAACTCAGCTCAGGGGCATGAGAGATCCTACCCACCCCCGACCCCCGGGCGGGAGGTATCATGGCCTTGGAAGGGTGCATGCTGAGTTACCTAAGAGGTCAGTGACCCCATACACATGCTGCTGCATGCTTTCCGCAGACATGATACATATCTAGATGCTGCAAAAGCATGTTACACCATTATGATGAATAAAACAGAAATGAATGTAAAAGCATTATGTTATTCTGAGTGTTTGTCATTAATACCTTGGTTAATCAATGGGCAGCAAAAGCGCAATATGACCACGGTTGAGAGATACCAACTTTTAAGCCCTTTCTGAAATGCCTGGGAAGGCTTATCTAAAGTGATCCCACACAGACAGCCTGGAAATAAAGGGACAGACCAGGCTGGACAGAGGCAGCCAGGGCAGGCTGGGGAGTGACCTCAGCACTGTTATGGCTCCAACCTTTAAATACCAGTGAAGCGGTCCCTTGGGGCTTTACTTACACATTCTTTCATGTGTGTCCTTTCTAGGGCATCCCAGATCTGGTCTTCAGTGTACTGGTTGAAGGGATCCAAATTTGACCTAGAGAGAAGCACAGGAGGAATTTCCCAGTGATTCAGCATGTAAGTGACCATACTGCAAAGGCAGTCTATGGTAGAAGTTTAAACACGCACGGGAAAAGGAGGGACGGAACTTCTCAAGGTCACAGACCACTGGCTCCCTAAACAGCCTTAGGCAGCAGTGAGAAATACTCCTGCCTCCCTGTCCCAGGAATGTATCTGAGAACAGGCTGGGCCGCTCTGTCTTCTTTATAAAACTTTATTTCTTTTAACATGTACTACTTTCATTATGTAAATATTGCAGATCAGTTACAGAAAAATTAAAAAATACAGATACTGAAACATAAAACCAAAACCAATGTTTTCATCACCTCTAATCAGACCCTCAGCAGCAAACACCATTAGCATTGTGGCACATACAGGTTGAAATACATCTCTCTGTGTGTACAGTTTTAGAAAAACAGCCTCTTTCTTCCTGATGCACTAGGGTGAGAGCCTGTCAGAACAGGCACTCGAGGGTGGCTGGCGGACCAGGAGGAGGAGCCAGTCCAGTGGAGGAGAAAGGAGGGCCTGAAGAGCAACTTAGGGGAAGGAATTTACTGGTGCAGAAAACCAGTTTGGGTACCATTCTTGCTCACTGTACCCACAGTAGCTATCTCGAGAACATTGAGGATGGTACTAAAAGAGCAGGACTCGACACTTCTGGAAATGTTAAGATGGGGGAAACAGCTCCTTGTCATGGAGGAAGTAGGTGGAGAAGTGGTGGTGGAATGGGTAACTGGTGGAAACTGGGAGGTTACATTCTTTTGGGGGCATCTTGTCTCTGTCTAAACATGACATTTATAGGTCTAGTAACCTGAAAGGTATTAGGTGTAATCTGCTTTGCTCATGAACTTGGTCTGCACGTATGGGAAACAGGAAAGTCTTCAGGAGAACTTGAGCTCCACATCTCATCTGTCTCCGCGTCTGGGGTTACTAACTCCAGGCACGTAAATGCAAGCAGGACGTTATCCCAGAACTCCACTGAGCCCCGGTGGGCACCTGCCCCGCTCATCCCTTTGGGTCCCCTCTGGACACTTCCAGGAGACTCTAACTGGCTCTGCTCTCTTGTGCCTCTTGCCCTTTGCACATGGAATATGTGCACCTCTCCTCACCCTTTGGCTTGAGAGACTCTGGCAAAAGCAAGGGCTCTGGGGCCAGACTTGCTGATTCCTACACAGCTCCTATCTACGGCAACTGTGTGGCCCCAACGACGTTAGCCTAACTTCTCTATGCCTCCGTGCCCTCACGTGTGAGACAAGGATCCAAAAGCACCTCCTCCAAAGATCGGGATGGCTGCATTTCACGTGTAAAAAGAATTCAGAGTGGCCTCTGCTGCATGGTTAGCATTGTGCACATGGGAGCTATGATTACAATGATGTCATTATTGGCATGCTGTTACTCTTTGGCTAGGATTCCTTCTTGTCCTTCAGGTCACAAATTAGATGCAGAAAGCATCTCCTGACTCTTCAAGCCTGACTTAGGTGTCCTCATGCCCACCTCTTTATGGCACTTGTCACTCTGTCCATTTATCTCTGCCCCCATTGCATCAGGGTCCTTGTCTGGATCTTCTTCGCTGTTGAGTCCCATGTACACTGTCTAATATTTGTTGTCAGAATAAAAGAACATAGAGCCTTACTTGACTTCCTGATAAGAGGCTTAAATGACAATTTAAGCATTTTCTGTCACGACAGAGGCAAAGAACAGTGTTGGTGCAGGGAGTATGCACCCCCGTCTATCTAGGCAGACTAGGCTCAAATCCCCACTCTGGTTCTAATCGTCTGCATGACCTTGGGCAAACCATTCCTCAGTCTCCTCTCTATAAAATGGGGATATAGTGACATGACTCCTTAGGCTGCTGTAGACATTAGAGACAGTACTTACAGCAAACATTCACACAGTGGCAGCTGTTAAATGGACAAGGTATATACAGACACATTAGCCGCCTGGTCCAGTGCTTGGTGGTTTTCTGATTTATATTCGGTGCACTTTCCAAGTAGACACAATAATCCCAGGTTCCTGAATACCAGGCTCAAAAAGAGTTCTGATAAAGTCCTATCTGTGCAAAGTCTAGATGGGGAAGACTGATCTTCTATAGGCATACCATCTAATATCTGGTATCTCCATAGGTCTATCTCTTAAACAAGAAGGTGGGCCAATTTGCTGATAATCTGAACTGTGAAATGGCAGACCATGGGCTAAGTTTAAGGAGAACAGCACCTGTTTCTAATCACACTGGAAGTCCCTGACCCTCCCTGCCTCTCTAACACTCCAGAGTCCACACAAAAATCTGGGTTGTCAAGATCAGCATTTACTGTTCTGTTTTTGTTTTTAAGATTTTACTTACTTATTGAGAGAGAGAGAGCAAGTGACAGAGAGAGAAAGCATGAGTGGGAGGGTCAGAGAGAGAGGGAGAAGCAGACTCCCTGCTGAGCAGGGAGCCCAGTGCAGGGCTATCCCAGGACCCTGGGATCATGACCTGAGCTAAAGGCAGATGCTTAACCGACTGAGCCACCCAGGCACCCCTGCCAGGTCCAGTTCTTCATTTTGCCATCCTCCTAACACAGAACTCCCGGTTCTTTGACCCAGTTCCCGGGTCATTGCAGGTGTAATTTGTTAAAATGAGGTCATTCCGGAGTAGTGGAGTAGAGTGGGTCCTTACTCCACTATGACTGGTGTCCTTATAAGAGAGGGTGGGTCACGAGAAGGCAGAGAACCATGGGACAATGGAGGCAGAGATTGGACAGATGCGCCTATAAGCCAAGGAGCACCGAAGATCACTGGCAGGCCACCAGCAGGCAGCAGAGGCAAGGTAAGCATCCTCCCCTCCACGTCTCAGAGGAGCATGGCCCTGACACCTGGATTGCAGGCTTCTAGCCTCCGGAACTGTGAGAGAAGAAGTTCCTGTTGCTTTAAGCCATCCAGTTTGCGCCTCTGCTGTGACCTCCCTAGGAGCGAATATAGCCAGGAAGACCACCACATACCTCTTCTCAGACACAGCAGCACGTAGGCGTGAAGCCTGCTCACTGGGAAGCCCACCCATCAGATCCTCCGCGGGAAGACTCAGCAGACACAGGGCAGGCCTGACATTCAGCGCTCCTAGGCCCATCCCACCCGAGGAAGGAGCCTCCAAAAACCAGGCTATGGGTTCCAAGATATATAAGGAATATTTACACACACCAGGAGGTGGTATACATACACATTAAGGCACACCAGACCGATCTCAACAGGGAGCTCAGTCAGGAACAGAAGAAAACACACGCTCATTAGAGAAGCCAGATGGCCCTAAGTCTGATCCACAAACAGAAGTGAAAGCAAAGCTATGCATTCACAACATCAGAAGTTTTGGCTGGGTGGATGGAGAGAGAAAGAAGTCATCTGAACAGGAAGGCACGTATTTTTAGTGGCCAGAACTCCTGGGGTCCTAATGTCACCAGAAGTGCATTTTCATCTTTGGTCCTTCATATTTTCTTTTTAGCAGTATTCTCAGCTTGTCTCTTGGCCACGGCTAAAAGAGGGCGAGAATCTCTCTGGGAGCATGAGTGGATACAGGAGTGACTCCCTGACCCGTGGGAAGACACTACTGCACCACACTGTCCCACTAACCGGATGGGAGCGTCCTGAGCAGCTCGGGCCTCCGCAGGGCACCCGGGACCCACAGACTTTCTGCTAATGGGAGCTAAAGGAGAACTCAAAGTAGTTATTCAGAAATACGGACTGGTTTTGGCCTTTAGTTGTTAAGTGTAAAATGAGGTAGAAAAAGGCTAGAGGTGGGAAAAGGGACACCGCGGGGAGGAGAGTAAATGAGAGGGACTCAAGAGAGCAGCAGAGAGTGTATGACTTTTTTTTTTTTTTCAAGATAAGGGAGGACTATGCGAATCTAGAAGCAGATGAGGAGATTTTGAAGATGCTGGAAAAAGAAAGGTAACAAACGTCAAGGCCCCCGGGGTGCCTGGGTGGCTCAGTCATTAGGCGTCTGCCTTTGGCTCAGGTCATGGTCCCACGACCATTTTTTTATTAAAAAAAAAAAAAAAAAAAAGTAAAATCAAAGTCAGGCCCCCCAGGGAAGCAGGCTTCGCTCTGTTTGTTGGAAAGACGGAATACCTTCTAAGGTCGAGGTGGAGAGTGGGTACTGTGAGAACTCCAGGAGGTGATGGAGGACATGCTCTCAGGCACATGAGAGCACCCACAGCCAGGGTTCAAACGCCTATCTTTGGGCAAAGTATCTCACCTCTCAGGGTTTTGCTTTCTTCATCTATAAAATCGGCACAATAACAGTACCTCCTTCTTGGGGTTTTAAGTATTTGATGAATTAATACAATTAAAATGATTACAACAACATCTGCCACATACTAAGTTCTCAATAAGCTCAGCGACTTCCGTTATTGTTGCTCTTTAGAACAACACTGTCTGGCACAGATTGACCTTTCCCCTTGTTTTTTTTGTTTTTAAAGATTTTATTTTATTTATTTGACAGAGAGATAGCAAGAGAGGGAACACAAGCAGGGGGAGTGGGAGAGGGAGAAGCAGGCTTCCCACCGAGCAGGGAGCAGGTCTCGATCCCAGGGCCCTGGGACCATGACCTGAGCCAGATGCAGATGCTTAATGACTGAGCCACCTGGGCAATCCTTCCCATTTTTTTTAAAGATAATTTTTTTTAACAGCCAATTTAGGTTCATAGTAAAACTGAGAGGAAGGTAAAGATTTCCCATCTGCCTTGCCCAGAATGACTTAGCAAATGTTGGATAAAACCTAGTGTTCTTGATTAGTTATTCTAGACTTCACATTACTTTCTGATATTGAGACTAAAAAGCTTTTGGGAAATTCCAAGTTCCACAGAAACAAAGACTATATGTTAAAAAAAAAAAAAAAAGAAGGAAAAGAGAGAGAGAAAGAAAAAGGAAGAATGAGGAAAGGGGGCCTCCTTCAACAAGAGAGTAATTCAGAGACAACGATGACACCTAGAGATTCTAAGAGAAGCTGCTTCAAAGTTAGAACAGCTTCCATTTCCTCTAGAGGGCTAACGGCTTCTGTCTGAAGGGGTCTGGGCCCAGAATGAACCAAAGCAGAATGGGTCAGTTGTGCTCAGTAATTTTTGCTGTGATTTTGACTTGGGAACAGAAATATTCCTCAAAAGTAAAAAAAAAAAAAAAAAAATGTAATGGGCAGATGGAAACGGAGTGAGGGTGTATGACTAGGAAGAAATGAGAACACTGCTTCTTGTAATGAATGGCCACCAAGCAGAGATACTCTGGGTGATGAGAAGATGCCCGGTCCCTATAAGCAGACCGAGACTCATAGACAGAGTGACAGCTGAGGACGACTAGTCTTACTGAGAGGCAGATTAACCACCAGCCAAGGTGAGACTTAAACTGTCCCCAAGGATGGAATGACTCCAGCAGCAGGGGCTGGTTAGGGCAGAGGAGAGGGATCTCAGAAAGCACAGGGTCCTCTGGGGAAGGGAAATGAAGGTACTGCCAAGGCCATGAAAGAGGAAGGTCAGCAAAAATGTTTAGGGTAAACCACAACGGTCAAACTATGGAAAGAGGCCAGATGTCCCCCGAAGGATGAGCGGATAAAGAAGATGTGGTATATATCTACAATGGAGTATTATGTAACCATCAAAAAATGAAATCTTGCCATTTGCAACAATGTGGATGGAACTAGATAGCAAAAGTAAGTTAATCAGAGAAAGAGAATTATCATATGATCTCACTGATATGTGGAATTTAAGAAACAAAGCAGAGGATCATAGGGGAAGAGAGGAAAAAGTGAAATGGGACAAAACCAGAGACTGAGATAAACCTTAAGAGACTCTTAATCTCAGGAAACAAACTGAGGCTTGCTGGAGTGGAGTGGGGTGGGATGGGGTGGCTGGGTGATGGACACAGGGGAGTGTATGTATTGTGGTGAACGCTGTGTCTAAGACTGCTGAATGACAGACCTGTACCCCTGAAACAAACAATACATTTTATGCTAATTTAAAAAAATACATATTAAAAAAAACGTTTAGGGTTGGGATAAGAATAAACCTGTTGTCTTACAGGGCAAAAGGACAAAAGGCACAAGAAAGGGACTAGCTGGAAAAGGGAGGGCTGGATGAAGCTACTGAAATGGACCGAGAGTCCAGCTAGTCTAGGGAGCAGTATGGCCCCAAATGATCTGGTCTGTGATTCAGATTATATTTGTATGATAACAAATCAGACATTTTTATCTCATTACCTTAAGTTTTGATTTTGGTTTTACCTTGCTTTCACTCTGAGAGATCCTGATGGTTTTTTCTTAAAGATTTATTTATCTGAGAGAGAGAGAACAAGTGGAAAGGGCAGAGGGAGAGAGAATCCCAAGCAGACTCTGCGCTGAGCTCAGAGCTTGATGTAGGACTCCATCCCACGACCTTGAGATCACAACCTGGCAGAAACCAAGAGTCAGACGCTCAACTGACTGTGCCACACAGGGCCTTGAGAGTTCCTTATGTTTTAACTGCATGTTGGTATCTCAAGGAGGTGGATCCACCCTTTACTGATGGCTAATGGCAATAAAGATAGTTTCCATGTTCAGGGTCTCTGGGAGACCACTGAGAAATAGCTGATCTATCCTGCCCTTGCCTTGGGAAACTATTTATAGGCTTTCTAATTTTCTAAGAAAAGCAAAAGAGCACCAAAGCTGAATGTTCTTTGGGATTTATATGAGACCTGAGAGGATAAAGGGAGAAAGACAGTAGGTCTGGGATTTAATTTGTCCTCAGGCTCTACTCCTGACTTAAAAAGACAAAATTACAGCTGGCAGAACATGAAACTGATATGATTTCCTAAATTTGTACAGTTGACTGCCCAAATAGCCCAAATAGTCTGAGCTCAGTAACTAAAAACTCTGGGCAGTAGCATACCAACTGTAAGCTTGTCTATCAGGCAGCATCATGTCTCTAGAGCTGGTAACAAATGGCCTGACTCCCAGGGAAGCTGCACTTCCCTGAGTTTCTACGAACAGCAGTTGCACACGCCAGCAGGCCAGTTCTTATATATATATATAGATATATATATATATCTATATATATAGATATTTATTTATTTATTTATTTATTTGACAGACAGAGATCACAAGTAGGCAGAGAGGCAGGCAGAGAGAGAGGAAGGGAAGCAGGCTCCCTGCTGAGCAGAGAGCCAAATGCAGCTCGATCCCAGCACCCTGGGATCATGACCTGAGCCGAAGGCAGAGGCTTCAACCCACTGAGCCACCCAGGCGCCCCCAGCAGGTCAATTCTTAACCATCATTTCTCGTATACGTGCTGCCCAAACAAGCACTTAACCATTCATTCTAGAAGCCCCTGATTCACAGCCCCAAACGAAGAGCTGTGAAATTTACAAACGAAAAGTAAGGCTTCTTGGTGGCAATGCATTTAAGAGAGTCAAGTTCAATACATTGCTTTTCTTAATTCTATTCCAAATGATAACGAAAAAATTGTTCTTTTGTCCTGAGCCAGAAATTATAAGGCCAGTTAAATTCTCAAAGACATTCTTGTGGCATCTAAAAATAGGAATTTATAGGAGAGAAGAGCAGATTGGCAACACCTCTTGACTTCTTTTTTTTTTTTAATATTTTATTTATTTATTTGACAGAGATCACAAGTAGGCAGAGAGGCAGGCAGAGAGAGAGGAGGAAGCAGGCTCCCCGCTGAGCAGAGAGCCGGATGCGGGGCTCGATCCCAGGATCCTGGGATCATGACCTGAGCCGAAGGCAGAAGCTTAACCCACTGAGCCACCCAGACTCCCCCACCTCTTGACTTCTTAATTTTAGACCTGAGTCTTCAATAAATTCTAATTCTCTTCTGACATTTGTTTGACCTTGTTATCTCAGGACCCAAAGAGAATGACTGAGCATCATCAACAGATCCAATCTATGCTGCCCAAATTCATTAGTGTTTAGAGAAAATGCCAAAATAATATACCCAAGTGTGTTGACCCTACAATGGGGATGGTGAGAATTCACTCTGTCTACCAAACCTCCTTGAATCAATGAGTTCAGGTGCTATTTCCAAAGAAAGGGAGGGGACCTAATTTTAAAGACAAGTCCATGGTTATTTGAAATTAAGTTGGTACCAATTTTTCTGAAGACTGCAAAAATTAAAGAAATTTAATTTAATTAAAAAAAATAGAAGTCCAATCTAGGTCAGCTATATAGTTAAAGCTATTTTTAGTTCAAAAGATAAGCAACTTGAATAGACATGTATAGGAATTATAGAAACCCACTGTTTCAAGGAGGCAAAAGCTTAAGACTAAGGGTGAGGGTGGGATAAGGTATAGGGAAAGTCAATGGGATTAAATATATGTCTTTCTTAGTTACTATTTTAACAGGTCAAGAGGAAGAATCTTAGGAGCGCCTGGGTGGCTCAGTTGTTAAGCGTCTGTCTTCAGCTCAGGTCATGATCCCAGGGTCCTGGGATCAAGCCCCAGCGGGGAGTCTGCTTCTCCCTCTCCCTCAGCTCCTTCCCCCTGGCTCATGCACTCTCTCTCTAGAATAAATAAATTAAATCTTAAAAAAACAAGATGGGATCAGGAGGGAGACAAACCATAAGAGACTCTTAATCTCAAAAAACAAACTGAGGGTTGCTGGGGGACCAGGGGGTGTATGTGGAGAGGGTGGTTGGGTTATGGACATTGGGGAGGGTATGTGATATGGTGAGTGCTGTGAAATGTGTAAGCCTGACAATTCACAGACCTGTACCTGGGGCAAATAATACATTATATGTTAATAAAAATACTTAATAAGAAAAAGGAGGAATTTTATCTTAGGCACCCTGGCAGATTTCAGAGAGAGAGAGAGACATCATTCCAGAGTCAGAATCAAAGGTGGGGCAAGATACTGTAACACAAAAACCCATGAGTGATAACAATGCCTGAAAACCGCCATGAGAACTGCCAAGTTGGAGCACATGTAGGACAGATGACAATACGGAGTGGAAGGAATACAAAGGGTGATGGGATGAGGCTGACGAGCTGCTACTGTCCACTGCCACCATGTGCCGGGGTTGGTGACTGCATAATTTGTGCAACTTCTTCATTCTCCACAATGACAGCCCTTAGTAGTGTCCCCATTTTACAGATGAGGGAGTGAGCTTAGGTTCGGTCAGATAACTTGTCTGAAGTCACAGAGCAGAGATCTGAGCCCAGATCTCTCTGACTTCTTCACCACGTGTGGCAGGGCCCTCAGCCCCCGTTTTGTGGAGCTGCCCCTTCCTTCTGCAGGGAGAAGTACACGGTGGTGGGAAGAGCACTAGACTAGAGGTCCCTTGATCTCAGTCCTACACGGAGGCTCTCCTGTGCCCACCTGGCTTCAAAATGCAGCATGGAGCCCGCGGCTGCTCGGGTCCTCACCTGACGGTGCCACTGAACAGCACTGGCTCTTGAGGAATAATGGACAGCTTGCTTCGGAGGTCAGCAAGGCCAATATCACTGATTCTCACGCCGTCGATCTTGATGCAGCCTCCAGATAACTCCACCAGACGGAAGAGGGCCATCCCCAGAGAGGATTTCCCTGAGGAGTCAAAAAACATGCAGAAAAGTAGCTCAATGAGCAAATTTTGTGAAAACAGAAATTGGTTTCAAACCTCCACCACCACCCTGGGCAAAATCATCCATTTTTCTAGCTCTATTCAATTATTATTTCATCTGATTAACTAGGATGATGTAGAAAGTGATAGCCAGAAACAGAAAAAAATGCACTGTATATACAAAAATATACATTTAAATCACACAGCTTTAGCCTGAGGAGTCTGAGGTGCTACCACACTTTCATGAGAGTAAATTAGAACAACGTCTGCTTTTCACCCTGTGAGTGGGTACACGGGCTTTCACACATCTCAGGCAAAGTGAGGAGAACAGAGTTCTTAGAGCCAGCAGCTAGGAGCTAACGGGAGGACAGGATGTTTTCTCTCTCTCCTGTCCCCTTACAGTAGGTGAGAAAGAAACAAAACAAGACCTCCTACCATTCTTGCATAAGCACACAGGGAAGGAGTAAATATGTGTTGTAGTTGACTCTATCATGATAAGGAACTGTGATAGAAAAGTGGGTCTGAGGGGCGCCTGGGTGGTCCAGTTGGTTGACCTGCCTTCAGCTTGGGTCCTGATCCCGGGATCCTGGGATGGAGCCCTGCATTGGGCTCCCTGCTTGGCAGGGAGTCTGCTTCTCCCTCTGCCCCTCCCCCATGCTCATGCTTTCTCTAATAAATAAAATCTTAAAAAAAAAAAAAAGGAATCACCATACTGTAAAAAAAAAAAAAAAAAAAAAATCAAGTTGTTCCACTTTGACAAAAGATGCTAGCCGGTCTGGAAGATTTAATAGTTCTCTGAAGCTGGACTACCTTTGCACTGATGGATATGCTAGTAAGAGAGGCCATGAAGTCCTTGTAGTGATGTCCTTGACTATGGCCATGGCAGGGTAAGGATCTAAGAGCCTCTGAAAAAGCTTGTTAGGGTTAGAGTTTAGACTTTGTAAGTCAGGCTATTTAAATAATTACTTCATTTTTTCCTGTTTTTCTCCTGTAACTACTTATGGCTTTATAGCCCTCTTTTTTTTTTTAAAAGATTTTATTTATTTATTTAAGAAAGAGAGAACATGAGAGGGGGAAGGAGCAACGGGACAAGCAGACTCCGCACTGGGCATGGACATGGGACTCAATCTCAAGACCCTGAGATCATGACGTGAGCCAAAACCGAGTCAGATGCTCAACAGACTGGGCCACCCAGGTGCCCCTGGTTTAATGAAGTCTTAATGAAGAGCTCAGTCTGTCTTACCTGTGTTAAGGGGAATCACAGGAGAGGGACATCAGTCAGAGCTTTCAGGAAAGCAGGGTACCCCTGGGAGCCAATGTAGTAGAGGGAATTTGAGGGAGAAAGCAAACAAAGAGCTTTGGGGACAGCCACCTTCCTGGACTAAAAATTCTCTTGCAGCGTAAAAATCCTACAGATATTGTATTATTCTGACATGAAAAAATTCCTTCAAACAGGAAGCAGGAAATGGCTTTTTCTTCTCTTCTTAGCAGGTTCTTTAAAGTAAACTGGCCAGAAAAGATACAAGAGGTTTGGTTTTATTTTATTTTATTTTTTTTAAAACATTTTATTTATTTATTTGAGAGAAGAGAGAGACAGTGAGAGAGAGCATGAGCGAGGAGAAGGTCAGAGGGAGAAGCAGACTCCCCGTGGAGCTGGGAGCCTGTTGCAGGACTCGATCCCGGGACTCCAGGATCATGACCTGAGCTGAAGGCAGTCGCTTAACCAACTGAGCCACCCAGGCGCCCTGGTTTTATTTTTAATGGAAAGAAACAAAGCTAGAAGAGTTTTGACAAGGAAGCAACGAGCCCCAAAAGCTGATGAAAAGTGAACCAGAGAGACTTCTTATACCAGGTAAAGTGGTCAGTAAATGAAAACAAGCCTCAGTCTTTGAAATGTTATTCAGGAAGGAAAGAGGGAAGGAAATGAATTACTCAAATCCTGACCCTAGAAATCCAAAGAGCATAGAAGTAATAGGATTCTTTTTTTTTTTTTTTTAAGATTTTATTTATTTATTTGACAGAGAGAAATCACAAGTAGGCAGAGAGGCAGGCAGAGAGAGAGGAGGAAGCAGGCTCCCTGCTGAGCAGAAAGCCCGATGTGGGGCTCGAACCCAGGACCTGGGATCATGACCTGAGCCGAAGGCAGCGGCTTAACCCACTGAGCCACCCAGGCGCCCCAGAAGTAATAGGATTCTTAAGTGTGAAGTAGAACGCCTAAAATAAGAGCCAATTCTCTACTTCTTTGCAACTGATGTCAGATCAAGAAAATAATTTCGGTCTTCAAAGAACACAG
Source organism: Lutra lutra (assembly GCF_902655055.1). Classification (NCBI taxonomy): domain Eukaryota; kingdom Metazoa; phylum Chordata; class Mammalia; order Carnivora; family Mustelidae; genus Lutra; species Lutra lutra. Next base: position 108,061,430 of record NC_062278.1, read on the forward strand.
GTTCCTTTTTAGAGCTACATTAGTGTCCGATAAATACAAGGCAACACTGGCATTATGTCACAGACGACTTACATCTTTTGTGTGTTTTGACCTCACAGAAATAAGGATATTCACTGCAGTACTACTTGTAATAGTGAAAACCTGACAACCTTAGTGCCATATAACTGGAGACTGGTTACATAAAAATTGTGGTACCTCATAAAATGGAATTTTATATCCTGCTGCATAGAATTCATGTCACAGGCTATTAATTGACATGGAAAAATATTTGGTAGATTTAAAGGCAGGCCATGAGACAGTGTGTGTAAAATGACCCCATTTTTGTAAACATATTTGTTGATAGAAAAAGTCTGACAAGGAGCATGTCTGCCTCAGTTGTTTGGGTGGCTACCTTCGGCTAAGGTCATTATCTCAGGGTCTGGGAGGATCTCAGCAGGGAGTCTGCTTCTCCCTGTCCCACTGCCCCTCCCCCTGCCTGTGCTGTTGCTCTCTTCCAAATAAATAAATAAAACCTTAAAAAAAAGAAAAGTCTGACAAGATACCCACCAAAAAATATTAACGGCAACTATCTCTGGGTAGTGGAGTTATGGGTGCTTTTCCCCTTTTGTACTTCGCTATATACTCCAATTATTCTGCATTGAGAATGTATACTTTTATGACCAGAAATAGCACTAAGTGTAACAAAAGCAGGGTTGAGAATACACTGAGAAAATTGGCTTCAGGGAGACCTTAGCCATCACTCATTAATATGGGGCTGATTTGAAGGCATGAGAGGGATATTCAATAAACAATAAATCATGGGCCCCACGCTCAACTCTGATAGGTTCCAATATTTCTCCAGAGGCCTTGGCTCACTCTTACCTGATCCGGTCCGTCCCACGATGCCAATCTTCTCCTTGGGTTTGATCGTGAAGGATACTTTCTTCAGAACCAGAGGGAGATTTTCTTGGTACCTCATTTCTGCATTCTCAAAGCTCACCTCTCCTTCCTGGGGCCAGTCAGGGGAGGGAGCCTTGTTCTTAATCCTGGCAGGTGCTTCCAAAGAGAGAGTCTGGGGAGACAGAAGTGTCTGGGTCAGACTGACCAGATTCTGTGGGAGCTGCAAGGCTTTCAAAGAAAACTAAAACCCAGACAGCCACAGCAGCCACAAAGAAGCAGCCACTGCCCTCTTCCCTTCCCACGGAAGATGCCTTTGGCAGTAAATGCTTATCACCACTAAACCACACAGAGTGCAATGGAGACTAACTTTACACTTAGCAGTTTACAGTGGCAGCTAAGCAGCATCTTGGGGAGGGCAGTGGCCTTCCAACTGTCTTCTGTCTTATGGAATTTCTTCACAAAACTGTGGTCTTGGAGGCCAAGGGTGTGGCATGAGGCATTCCACAGCTCCTCAAACAGACCACTTTTTATTGGAATTCTTTCAGAATACTCTACTTGAGACAAGATTCCACCATTTGAAAGCCAATGGCCTAAACCCAAAGGAAGGAAACTACCATTTACTGAACATTGCATCAGATCCTGGCATTCTGACATGTCAGTCACCCCAGGGGACATGGGCTCGAAGCCGTCTGCCACCAATCGCTATGTGTTCTGGACAGATCACTTCTTCACTCTAGGTCTTAGTTTCTCATCTGTAAGTCATGGGGACCAGATTAGAGAATCGTGGAAATCCATTTAGCTTTTAAAATGTTCTCCCTGTCCCACTGCCCCTCCCCCTGCCTGTGCTGTTGCTCTCTTCCAAATAAATAAATGTTTGGGTGATGTGACTGCTTGGGTAGTTTTTGTTAGTTTTTGTTTGGTAGTTTTTGTTACCAACAGTCCCATCTTGCAATGTTTGAAAATTCTCTGGCAACTAATCACGGGACCTTACAGCCTCCTAGGGCAGTGAAAGCCAATGGTGGTGGAGCTCTAGGCAGGGCTGGGGGTGTGGGGCAGGGCAGGAGGGTGGATGGAGACTGACATCATGAACTCCAAACTAGAAGGGCTTCATGTTGGCAGAGGCATCCAGGTTGGGCATGGCGGTGAGAGCCAGTCCTCAGAAATGTGACTGGTTTGTGCAGGGTCCCCTCTGCTACAGCTGACCATCACCCTGACCTCTTCAGCAAGAGACTCTCACCAAAAGCAATATTAAATCAAACACTACATACCCACAGATACACCCACATACTGTCCACAGACATGGGCACTGGGCAAAGAAGCCAATGGATAATAAATAAAATAAAATAAAAATAAAATAAAAGGAATAGCTATTAGCAGATATCTGTCTGCCATGGATAGCTATGTGTCCTTCTTTCTGAGAATAAGAATTCGTAAGTTTAAGCAATGTCTTACAATTAATGAGGATCATTGTCAAAACAGTTCAGGGAAGCATGTCTGCTGGAAAATGCAGTTTACATAATATGCTAGTTCTCGGTGGATAAGGGTAGTTTTTCAAAACTCTAAGTCAATTATTTGGAAATTGGGATATATTCTTCTCACATAAACCATGATCTAAATGCTGATAAATCTTTGGGCAGTTCACAAAATATGTAACTGCTCTGAACTGAGTTACCCTCGAGACCCTTAACTACTTGTGACTCTGCTTTTCTCTTCAGAAAACCACTTTTAGTGTCCCAGCTAGGACATGACCTGGCCACAAGGCGCTGTCCTGAGGTGGCACTGAAGGGTTACTGAGGGAAGGTGGGAAGAGTCGGTTCATCTCAGTATCAACAAAATTAACTGGTTTCTAAACCAGGAATGCAGTTTAGAATTGGCCATGGAGCTTCCAAAACGTCAGATGCCTGGGTTGACGGTATCAGAATCTCCAGAGATGAGGCCCACGTCTGTCTCTACCTAGAGCTCAGTGGGGGATACCGATGGCCATCCTTGGCTAAGGACAAGTGAACTAGGGGCGCTTGGGGGGCTCAGTCTGTTAAGCATCTGCCATCGGCTCAAGTCATGATCCCGGGGTCCTGGGATGGAGTCCCACACCGGGCTCCCCACTCAGCGGGGAATCTGCTTCTCCCTCTGCCTCTCTTCCAGCTTATGCGCTCTCTGTCTCTCAAATGAATAAATAAAATCTTCAAAAAAAAAAAAAAAAAAAAGAACAAGTAAACTAGTTAAAAAACTACATGGCTTTATACGGCATAAGGAAAATGACCTACATTCTTAGACACAATTCATAAAAACATTTAGAAAGTCTTAAGATAATCTCTTCTCCATTGCACACAGGCTGAAGAGACTGCTGGTCCTCGCCTGTGAGAAAACAAGCATCCTCCTTGCACCTCCACCTGAGGCAGCAAAAGGGTAAAAGGACCCCACAAAGGATCAAGATCACAGTAAAAGGCTTTCGCATCCTGACCTTGATGTAGTGGTTGATCCTTTCCACTGAGGTGAAGCGGGCTTCTGTCTCGGATGCCAGTCTAACAGTGAACTGGAACAGCCCGGTTAACTGATAATGGAAAGCAAAATCCAGGAAGGAATTCATTATGAATACATGTCAGGCCAATGCTAGAAAACCTCTTCTACCTAGGGGATTACAGCTCAATACCCCAGTGAGCCGGGCACCTGCAGTAGCTAGTTGAACAGACTGAGTCATTCTCAAAATGTTTAACACAATGGCCATTATCCCCCAATCAACAGCAATTCTCAGTGAAGGCAGGTGGTATTGTGGGACTGCTGGCACTGACCCCCCCCTGCCTCCGAGGGCTTTCCATCCATCTTTATACTTCCAGTACACACATCTGCAGCTGAACAACTTCTGGGCTTCCTTCCGAGCAGCCCGCACCTGCTCGGGCAGCCACAACTAATGGAGAGATGTATTGCCCTGAGACCAACTAGTGAAATGTAGATTCCCTGGGCATCTCAGACTGAGGACCCTGAACCCTACTACAGAGAACACATATCCTTCCCCTTCCAGTGATCAAGTAATTCTATATAACTTGGACAGACATCTTTGGGAATCTGCGAAGATACATGAGCTCTTCTTGGTTTTCTTTGCCTACTTACTTGTTTTGGTCTTTCTGACATTTGGAAAAATGTCAGATATATACAGCAGTCGAAAGGACAGTATAATGAACTCCATGACCTTAACAACCTGTCAACTTAGAGACAATATTGTTTCGTCTATAGCACACCACCCCTCTGCATCATGGGAAAGCAGATCCCAGACATCCTATCCTTTCAACCTTAAATATTTCAGCTTGGAACTTTCTAACATATAAAGACTCTTTAAAAACATAATACCATTGTCCAATACCATGATGACATCTTAAAAATTAGTAATAATTCCTTAACATCTTCAAATACTTAGTGCTCAAGTTCCCAACTGTTCTCTGAGCTATTTAAAGAAAGACCCATAAACGATCCCTAGGGGCCGGGTCTACATATGTAACAGTTTTGGGAAAATCTGGGGCCTGAAAATAAAATGCATATAAGAAGCATAATGAGGACACAGTATTTCTTAGAAGACCAGGAAGAGGCCAGAGATGAGAGGGTGGTGAGCATAGAAACCTGTAATTAAGAAACCATTTTCAAAATCGTGTTTATTTATAAATAAATGGCACCTATTTCTTAAACACGTGCAACCGACTTAAATTCCTTTGTTCTTATATACCACTCGTACCTCTCTCCCATCTTCCCCGCCCCGGCCAAGTCCAGGCTGTCACTAAGAAGGCAGGTGGGCAGAAGCTCTAGGAGTCTCAAAGGTTGAGGCAGAACCCCCTACCATGCCTCTCCTAGACCAGCATAGGACTCAAGTGAGCATAAGTTCCATTCCTGAGACTGACCTGGACGGCGTAGGAGATGGCAAGACCCGAGTAGGCGGGGGGAATCTGCCCGTGCATAAGAACGATCATCAGCCCGGTGGTGGTGATCAGGGCAATGCTGATCAGGTCCAGCCGCACAGCCAGCCACCGCATTGCACATGTGAACAGGAAGAAAGGACCTTGGTTGTTATCCAGGAGCTCCTGGTACCTATGAGAGCGACAGAACACCTGACAGGCAAACAAAGTACCACAGGACCCTGAGAGCGGGTGATGTCACTGCTCTGGTGGGAATTACGGACGGAGGAACAACTTGTGAGTACTTCCTGTCTGTCGTTAGGAGGAGGATACGGAAATCAAAGGACTACAGAGTATTCCAGGCTCTGCACACAGGACGACTTGGGGTTTTCTAGTTTTACCCCTTCAAAGAAACATGTTCCAAGATGTTAGGGAAAAACATGTTAATGACAGAATGAATGCACAGGGAAAGGAGACCAAATAAGAGGCTGGCTAAGCTTTAGAAAAATGTCTTAGGTCAGGGGTTCCTTCCTCAAGGGGACAGGCTACACAGGCAAACTGCAGAAATGCCCTCAGACCTGGAAGATAAACTCGAAGACTGAAAATGGCTAAGTGGAAAACGTCTGCGGACGCACTGCTGTTGGGCAAAATGGTACTTGTTTCCAAGGCTGTGGAGCACAGAACCACAGCAAAAACTGCAGCAAAAGAGGCCTGGATAACCTCTGCCACTGAAGGAGGGAGACACGACTGTCACCAGGGGTCCTAGAGAGTGGATCAGACCCCATCCAAAGGCCTGGGTGTCACACATATAGTTAGAACCCCAGAGCAGGAAGTCCTGCCAGGCAAATGTGTTTTGTTTAAAAAAAAAAAAAAAAAAAAAATCTCTTCCTCTTTATATAAGATATTTGGAGAAAATTTAGGAAATGCAATAAAGAAAATATAGTATTCTCACCACTCAGGGTTAACAGTCTGCCATATCTTCTCCCAGCATTTTTTCCAATACACTTAAATGTAGGTGTGTATGTACATACACATGCATGGAGTCTATTTTACTGTTCTTCTCTTAAAGCAAGGATTATTTTTCTGAGTTGTTTAACCTAAACTTTTTAATTTAAATTTGATTATTAATATAAATGCATTCGTTTCAGAGGCAGAGTTCAGTGATTCATCAGTTACATATAACATCCAGTGCTCATTACATCATGTGCTCTCCTTAATGCCCATCACCCTGTTATCCCACACACCTCCCCTCCAGCAACCCTCAGTTTGTCTCCTATGGTTAAGAGTCTCTCATGGTGGGGGGGTCTGGGTGGCTCAGAGGGGTTAAGCCTCTGCCTTCAGCTCAGGTCATGGTCTTAGGGTCCTGGGATGGAGCCCCGCATCAGGCTCTCTGCTCAGCGGGGAGCCTGCTTCCTCCCGCCCCGCCACCTGCCTCTCTGCCTACTTATGATCTCTCTTTGTGTGTTAAATAAAAATCTTTAAAAAAAAAAAGTCTCTCATGGTTTGTCTCCCTCTCTGATTTCACCTTGTTTTATTTTTTCCTCTCTTCCCCTACATGCATCTGTTTTATTTCTTAAATTCCACATATGAGTGAAATATAATTGTCTTTCTCTGACTGACTTATTTCATTTAGCATAATACCCTCTAGTTCCATCCATGTCATTGCAAATGACAAGATTTCTTTTTTTTTGATGGCTGAGTAATATTCCATTGTATGTATATACCACATCTTCTTGATCCATTCATCTCTCGATAGACATCTGGGCTCTTTCCATAGTTTGGCTATTGTGGACAGTGCTGCTATAAACATTGGGGTGCAGGTGCTCCTTCAGAATACTATATTTGTATCTTTGGGGTAAATACCCAGTAAAGAAATTGCTGAGTCATAGGGTAACTCCATTTTCAACTTTTGAGGCCCTTTTTTAGGGGGGAAGGGGGAGATTAAGAGAGCCAGTCGGGGTGGGGGAGGAGGGACAGAGGGAGAGGGAGAGAGAATCCCAACCAGGCTCTAGGCCCAGCACAGAGCCAGACGTGGGGCTTGGTCTCAAGATTATGACCTCAGCCAAAATCAAGAGTCAGACACTCAACCGACTGAGCTACCCAGGCACCCCTAAACTAAGCTTTCTATTCTAGATTTTCTTTTTAAAATTAATTACTTAATTTTTGGAACAGACATTAATTAGCTTTTGGAATAGACAATATATACATAGGATAGAATATCTATATGGCATAAAAAGTTTTACCAATAGAAGTCAGTTTCTTTTTTTTTTTAATTTTTATCTATTTATTTGACAGAGATCACAAGTAGGCAGAGAGGCAGGCAGAGAGAAGAGAGAGAGGAGGAGGAAGCAGGCTCCCTGCTGAGCAGAGAGCCCAATGCGGGGCTCAATCCCAGGACCCTGAGATCATGACCCAAGCTGAAGGCAGGGGCTTTAACCCACTGAGCCACCCAGGCGCCCCTAGAAGTCAGTTTCTGTCCTGCCCATGCAGCTATTCAGTTCCCCTCTCCAGCAGCAACTAGTACTTCCTGCGTATCCTTTCAGACATGTTCTAAATGTTATAGGTACAAACACATATGTAAAAGGGAACATACCATACACACACTTTGTACCTTGCTCTTTCACAAATGTGTTTTAGAGATCGTTCCATATCAGTACCTATAGAACTGTCCCATTCTTTTTTAAGATCTACCTATTTGAGAGAGAAAGCGTGTGCACGAGTGGTGGGTCAGGGCAGTGGGAGAGGGAGAGAATCTCCAGCAGATTCCCCACTGAGCACAGAGCCCAATCAATGCAGGGCTCGATCTCACAACCCTGAGATTTTGACCTGAGCCAAAATCAAGAGTCAGATGCTTAACCCACTGAGCCACCCAGGTGGCCCATCTCATTCTTTTTAAGGTCCACGTAATATTCTATATGGGAGGACCAGAGCTTATATACCCAGCTCTCTCTGCAAGGACATTTAAGTTAGTTCCAATCTTGTTAATACAAATCTCCACAATGACTATGTACATACATTTCTCAACTAAATAATATTCAGCAGCTAAAATATCAGTCTAATGTCAATGACTCATTGTTCAAAAAAAAAAAAAGAAAGAAAGAAAGAAAGAAAAGAAAAGAAAACCATCTTCAAACATTCCATTTGGAGCCCAAAGCCAATAGACTCCAAACCAATGTTTTTGTCTTCTCATTTGCTTAGAAAGGAGTTCCAGCAAGTGAATGAATTTTAGTCAGAGACCATTGTACCAGTAATACTCTCGGTAATGAGCTTTACAATCTCCAACTCTGGCCTTAAAGGGACTCTTAGACTTATTCAGTGCAGGGATGCTGACTCCCCTTTGCACCCTCCCGCTGCCATCAGCACTGACCTGTGCAGAAATTCCTGCCCTTTGTTGTAGGCATGGATGGTGGCAAGGCCCTGTATGCTGGATGTGATGTGGGAGAGGAAAGGGGACTGTGTGATATTGTCCAGACGTTTCAGCTCTCGAATCAGGACCCTAGAGAGAGAACGAGTTCTGAGTCACAGCGGTAGACAGACAACCCTGGCTTCATCCCTGGAAGATATGAACATCTCTTGTTTACCTGGAGACAATGTGCAGAACTGAGAAGAGGATGAAGAGGGGCCCCACCGCCACCAGGAACCATGGGAAAACCCCAGCGATCATTCCAACACAGAAGAACACAAGGATAACATTCTGGATGAACATCTCAGCCTGGAACGGCAGGCGTACATCGACTGGGGAGACAACAAGGGAACAAATGTCAGACAGCTGGGAACTACACACAGGAAAAATGAGACCGCAGTTTTTAAAAAACACAAAGAGGTTCCACAAACTCTCTATCTGAACTCTATGTGTTGTCTTTCAAAGCAGAGAAAAATCTAGAAACCTGGTTGATTGAATTCTTCTTGTCCCAAGGAAATCTAAATGATCTTTCTCCCCCAGGCCCTCTCCTGGGTTTAGGAGGCAACCCAATCCCTTTAAACAATTTTCTCTTTAAAAGTAATATATGTTTGTTGTAAAATATTTGGAAAATAAGTATGCAAGAAGGAAACATAATCTTTAGTCTTACCAATACCAATAAACTGCTGCTAACATTTGAGAAGTTTTTACTATGGAAAAATTTAAGCATACACAAAAATCAAAAGAAAAGCATAGAACCTTCAAAAGTTACGAACATTTTCTTCATTTCCTCTGGACTATCTCCTCACTCCCCACCTCCCCCCGCCTTTTTTTTTTTTAGGCTGAAGTATCTTCATGAAAATCCCAGACATGTCAATAGCACTGATTTTTTTTCTTTCCAACTTTTCTCCATTTATTTGCGTGCCTGTGTGTGTGTACACATTAGTTCTGTGTATCAGTGATGGTTCTGATCCCTTGTTACCTCCAGCCACAGCTTTACATTGACTTTATCAGCATCTAAACAAATGCCCCTGGAGGCAGCCCACAGTGATAGTAAAAGCATTAGCTCAAGGCTGAAAAGATCTGGGCTCAGTTCCCAGTTTTGTTATCTAATAGTTGTGTCCTCTTGGGCAGGTTATTTAATCTTTCTGGACATCAACTTTCTCCTGTATTCAGTGGGTCAATCAATACCCAACCCACAGGGCTCTGTTGAGGATGAGGATAATGTATCTAGAACCTTTGGCACACAGCTGGTTACACAGGAAGCCCACCGTAAATGTCAGGGGCCATCACTATTTTCTGGGCTATGAGAAGGAGCTGAGTTCTGGTGCTGGCACAGCCCATGTGGCATCCAGAAAACCTGCCAGAGGTTGTGTCCAGTCACCAACATGCTACCCCCAAAGTAAACATCTTTTGGAATCTCACATCCTCCTGTACAAAGTATTTATGCCAACTTGAGCCTCTGGACTTGTTTTCAGCTTAAGTGAGGTCAGATGAGAACTTAGATGACAGGTGAAAAAAATCAGGTGGGTCCTTAGCCCAAGTACAAGCTGCAACCTGGAGAAAAGTCTAAAACTAAACTGGTCCTTGTGTGGCCCCCAGCAGAACGTAAGGATGGACAGATGGGCATGCCTGGAGGGAATCTAGAAGGCTGCGGAGCACAGGGAGCTGCAGCTTGTGGACCAGCACACAAATGAAGCCGTGAGAAATACCTTCATCCATGTCTTTGGAAAACCTGTTGAGAATCCTGCCCGTGGGGGTGGTGTCAAAAAACTTCATAGGGCTTCGAAGGATCCTTCGGAAAAGTTCGTCATGGAGCCGGGAGGAGGCTCGCAGTGTGCCCTGAGGAGTAGAGGACAAAGTGATCAGGGCCCAGAGACCCAGGGACTCCCGCAGACTCAGCTCCTGTCTATCCAGGTCACAGCTCCAGGGGACATGCCCTCACAAAGCTGGAGAAGGGAAAACGGTCACGGAAGCAAGAGATGGGGACTCAGAAGAGCCTGAGGCTAAAGGGATACAGGTCATTTCAGCTGGGGCTGTCCTGCTTCAGAGGGGCTCCCCTGCTCCAAATTAATCTGAGAGAGACTGACCACAGTCACTAGGGAGAGTAGACACAGAAGTCACCACTGCGTACCTTGACGAAGACAACTCCTCGAATGGCTTTCAGGATCAGCATGACGGCCATGGAGAGGGCGTAGATGCTGGCATAGTACTGCATGAGAGGGTTGTCCTTCATGCTGCCGCTCACAGACGTCTTGTTCCCATGTGTCACTGTGGCATTCTGTTTGGAGGCAAGGCTCTGTGAGGCAGGACTCCTAAGGACAGCCAAGAACTCCTTCTCGGGGTCATTCTCAGCTCCAAGGAGGGGCAAGATAATGGCCGTGGGACCTGGCTGTGGTGAACGCAAGGCAGGCTTTGCCCCCCAACTTCTCTTTTTCTTAGTGAAGGAGGGCAGATGGCCTGCAGGTGTCCTGCTGCTAACGTGAGGCAGTCAGGGATCAACTATCCTGTGAGGCCACATGAGGGACTCATTTTTTCATCCTGGGTAATCCCCACTCATGAGTTCTTTCCAGCCAAAATTAGAGCAGTTTCCCCAAGAAGAGGCAGAGAATACAAAGGAACAGCCACATCCCGAGACATATAATTCTCCTATTAACGAGGAACCTTACCCCACTTCCTTGCTTGATCCAGTAACTCAACCACCAATTGCTGAAGGCGGTGCTGCCCACATTCAGCATGAAAAGGGATATGATGACCAGGAAAGCCAAGGGGCCCCCCGCGGCCTGGATATAGACACCATACACTGACCAGGGCACTGAACCCTGTCCCTTCTCTTCCAGTTGCACCAGCTGCCCTAGGTAAGGACAAAACAAAACAGAAACATGAACTCAGCAGGAAAGAGCTACTTTTCCAAAACTAAGTCACCTACAGAAGCGCAAAATCAAAGAAAACCTATAGTTTCGCATGGGTCTATATTAGAATTCTTTCATCCTTACTAGAATATTCTCCCACTGAACATTTACTAAGCGCCACTATGCCCTGGGCCCAGGATGAGGCCCTGGGGCAGCAGCAAAGACCGTTAAGACCATGTCCCTGCCCTTAAGGTGGAGGGTCCTTCCGCAGTCTGGCAGGACACACAGATAAAATAAACACATAATGGCAATAAAACATGCTAAAATGCAATGCTGGAGATGTATGCAAGGCAGCATGGGAACACCCAGTAGTACCTAACCTCCTGGGGGAGCAGTTTCAGAAAAGACTTTCTACTCTCTCTATGGTCTCAAAAGGTACACCAGTTCTGACCCGGTGGGGAAAAGGTGGGCACCGGCCCAGAAGTGGGAAAACAGCCAGCCAATTCATCAAGGCCGGACCAGTAGTAAGTGCACCTAACAGGCGGCAGGAGACACGGTTGACTACAGAGGCCGTGGTCAGAGGACAAAGGCATCTAAACTTCATCCTTCAGACAAGAACTTCTTAGGAGAATGGGCTACGCGTGTGCGGAGGTTTGAATCCCAGACTACAGATCTCTGGATGGTCAGAGAAGTCTCGTCTACGCGTCCCAGTGCCCAGTACACTAACGGCATTTTCTACGCATGCACTATCAGGACCAAGATGAGGAAACGCTGCTGTGAAATGGGAGGCCCTGAAAGACTTCCCACAGGAAAGCGAGTTGGTGGGTCTCCCGTTTCTTAACTAGACCTGTCAACTGTCTGCATGGAGGACAGATTTAAAAAGATGCATCTCTAACACTCTAGCTGCACGATGGTGGGGCTAGAACCAGCGTCGTGGCCCTGGGGTTGGAGGTTGGGAGGTAAATTCAGTAGGCCATGGTGACTGGAGGAGGAGAGAGAGACTCAAGGGTACCTCCTGAGAGGTCCCTGGGTTGGGGGGGGGGGGGGAGTGGTCAGGTGACTGAGGCTGCTGGAATAATACAGAGAAACAGCCCTCCAAAAAGCCAGAGTCTCTGTTATCACGGCAACATCCAATTATCTTGGAACAAGCCTCACGTGCCTGGAGGACTTGAAGACTTGTGAGTATCCAGGATAGGGGCTCTGTGGATGAGAATAAACGTTCCCTCAGGCCTCAGGGTTCTACTGCCGGTGCCAGGGACTTAGATGACTCAGCCTTCTGGGCTGTTTTGCCAGTGTACAGGTATCTCAAATCACACCCAATTCAGTCTCCTGCCCGGTTTTTGGAAAGGAAGGGGAGTGGTGGAAAGGAAGGAGAGCAGCCGTGTGGTGTTGACTAAATCAGGAGGGTCAACTGCTCCCACCAAACATCTGTGTGGTTTCAAGAACAAGGAAATGAAGACAGGCCCTGGGCCAAAGTCCAGATTCCTAACGTGAGGTGACCTCACAAAAGAGAGTTTCACTGCAGGGCTATGCTCTTTGTTCTTTCCCTCCAGGAAACTGATAAGCTGATAAGCGCAGCTGAAAATTCACAAAGGTGAAAATGCCTGAGGCATTATAAATAGTTTTCCTAAGTCTCAATACTTGCTTTAGTTGATAAGATAAAGGATTTAAGAATTTAAGAGCCAGACCTCTGGCCAGTGAAAGCCAAGCAGTAAAAGCCTATGCTGTAACTCTTCAGCCGGGGCCAGCTGAAGCCTCATCAGAAAAAGCCAGGAGGGTATCATTCTAACAAGGGAGCTACTGAAGATGGAGGCACTGCTGGTGCCAGAACATCTCTGCCTGGACTGACACTGACTTTTATTTTATTTTTAAGATTTTTATTTTTTTAATTTATTTTTTAAAGATTTTATTTATTTATTTGACAGAGATCACAAGTAGGCAGAGAGAGGGCGGGGGAAGCAGACTCCCCGTGGAGCAGAGAGCCCAATGCGGGGCTCCATCTCAGGTCCCTGAGACCATGACCAGAGCCAAAGGCAGAGGCTTAACCCACTGAGCCACCCAGGCGCTTCAAGATTTTTAAGTGATCTCTACCCCTGACGTGGGGCTTGAACTCACAACCCTGAGATCAAGAGTCGCTTGTTCTAGTGACTAAACCTAGACTGGCACTGACTTTTGTTTGTTTTTTAAGATTTTATTTATTTGAGAGAGCATAAGGGGGGCCAAGGGGGTGGAGGGCAGAGGGAGTGGCAGTAGTAGACTCCCCACGAGCAGGAAGCCTGATTTGGGGCTTGATTCCAGGACTCCGGGATCATGACCTAAGCCAAAGGCATGATGTTTAAACAGCAGAGGTGAGGGGCACTCCCCTCCCCCGCCCATGCTTGCTCTCTCTCTGAGAAATAAAATCTTAAAAAAAAAAAATAAAGAGCACAGGTGAATCACAGGAGGATGGGTGTACCTCCAACCATCATTCCATTTCTCCTTACTCAAGATGACTCAGCTATGATCACAGACACAACCCACAGTGCACAGAGAAAGCAAAATATTAAATAAAGGTCATTCTTAACTGCTTTGATCTGTTTAAGCAAACAGAAGGGGCCTCATGATCTCCCAATATTATACAAGAATTTGTTATTCCAGAAACATAAGGCCAGAGACTCCACAACACACAATGCTGTCAAACATTATGAATGACCACTTGGTATACTTTCCAATAAACTTTGATGACAAATCTAAAAATCTCATAAAAGGTCATTACCTTCCTCTGGCTTCACTGCTTTCTCCTTCTTTACTGATCCTGTTTTAGGACCTTTGTCTTGTGATTTCTTCTGTGAACCACTGGTTTCTTTTTTTGAATTAATCTAATATTAAAAAAAAAAGTGTCACTGGTTACAATATGGCCATTCAGACCAATGTCCACAGGACATACTGGGGAGTCATCTTCAGGCTGCTGCTATTCTTAAAAAGAGATACACCCAACCTCTTAAAAGGGCCACTTTCTTGTGCTTCCTCAAGTCCTTCCGTCCTTGAGAGCTGGGTTCTGATCCTGTTATTCCATTGACATTGCTCTTCCCAATGCTCTCCTCCCCTCCCAACTTGCCCAAAGTATTAGGGCTGGGGTCATTTCCTTTCCTCTCATCTCTGATCTCCACATCACTAAATCCAATCATACATCTGACCATTTCCCACTGCTACCACAGGATACACTCAAACTCAGCCTGGTTTTGCAAAACCTCCACATTCTGGCCCTAGCCTACCTCCATATGTTCCTCTCCTATTCCCGTGGCTTCTACTCTCCAGCCACACTGGATTTCACACCATTCCTCACACCACACTGCCATTCCCCACTTCGGGACCTCTGTCCACCCTGGTTCTTCACTTGGAATGCCCCTCCCCTCACCCCATCTCAGTTACAGTTGTTCCCCATTCAGAGGGAGTCAAATCTTAAATCCTTCCTGAGGCAACTTAGACTCCTGTAGGATGAATTCACAGCTTCCCAGGTTCTCCCAGGCACTGGGTTAGGACTCTGTGATACCATGTTGCTGCAAACGTGACCTGGTGTTACAGTTCCCTGTAAGAGCATAAGAGCATCAGTCTTCCCTAGGAGACCTCCCAACGAGCCCCTCAAGGATGAGATGACATCGGACTCATGGTAGTAACCAATACCAGCTCTAACACCAAGCACTGCCCACAATAGGGCATAAAGGGACTTCATAAACATTCACCAGATTGAACCTGAGATACTTGAGGCTACATGCTCCCATTCTGAAGTTCTTATTATCTTTATATAAAAAATTCCTTTAATATAGTTCACATTTATTTCTTAAAAGATTTTACTTTTAAGTAGTCTCTACACCCAATGTAGGGCTCAAACCTATAACCCCAAGGTGCCTGGGTAGCATAGTTGACTAAGCATCTGACTCTTGGTTTCCACTTAGGTCATGATCTCAGGGTCATGGGATCGAACCCCGAGTTGGGTTCTGTGCTCAGCTTGCTCTTCAACTAGGCTTTTTAAACTGACAGTGAAAAAAAAAACAGAAAACAATGTAAAATTTAAAGTCATGACAGAACACAAGATGGGGATCTAAGTTTTGTATTCACTGTTGTGTGTGAATAAATGCACTAAAGACAGAATGATCATTTGCTGACCACTTACTAAGGTAAGATTACATATTATTTCATTTAACTGATGCAACAACTCTAAGAAGCAGGTGTCATCCCCATTTTTTTAAAAGATTTTATTTATTTATCTGAGAGAGAGAGAATGAGAGCCAGTGAGCACGAGAGGGGTATGTTCAGAGGGAGAAGCAGACAACCCGCTAAGCAGGGAGTCCAATGGGGGACTTGATCCTGGCACTCCAGGATCATGACATGAGCTGAAGGCAGATGCTTAACCGACTGAGCCACCCAGGCGCCCTGCCACCCCCATTTTTAAGATGAGGAAACTGAAGCTCGGGAAAGTTAAGTGATGTTCCTAAGGTGTGCTCTCTCTGCTGCAGTCCACCAACTCTCAATATTCTTTTGCTCCTCGGACATTTCCTAATTTAACTTCTCTCCCTCTCATTTCCCCCCTCCACGTCTACAGTGAGGAGGAAAACTTCTGAAGAGTCCAAAGCACCCTGAGAGAGCAAAAGATCATGAAATCCACATGTGGATTCGGGCATCTCTGTGGACATTGCTAGTGACTCTCTGGAATGCTCGTTATTCCCAGAGGCCTAAACACACTGGTCACGAGTCATATTGTTTGTGAAAGGTCCCAGTAACTCTGCTTTGATCCTGTGCAGACATCAAATGACCTGGTAGCTAAGAAGCAGCCTTTAGCCTGGCTGAGTGCATGAGTGTGCCCCTACAATCCCAGGTGACCACAGAATAAGGAGCTCAAAATGAGAGCAGGGTGACAAGAAGGAAAACAACCTCTTTGCCATCTCTGTCTAAATAACCCCTGTTTTGGCCTAACCTGAAGCCCAGAGGAAAGCCATGGAAAGCCGCCATCTTTCTGTGTTGCCACAGGCGGCGGGATAGTGAGGTTGAAGAAGCACAGTGACGTCAAACCACCCTTGACTGTGAGCTCTTAAGGTTTCTGATCTTCCACTGCCTCAGCTATAAAAGTGGGGGATAATCCTACTTTGCTACAGAGCTCCGTTAAGATGACTACATGGGATGACACCTATGACATGTCCAACCCAGTAACTGGGACACAGTAGATGTCAGCTAATGAGGGCCAAAGTAGGCAGCCAAGGCATCAGGGATCATTTCCAAATGTACGCAATATTTCTTTCCCCACCACTCCTTATTCACTTGTTTATTTAAAAAGGAGCTTCCTAATTTTCATTCAGGAATGACAGTTTAGGAAGCTCAGTTACGAATGAACAACAGCACACACTGAGCCCAAGTCCTTCTCCCTGTCATTGCTTCACTAATAAGTTCTCAGTTTCAGAAACCACCGGCCCACCAGCCCCATCATCCTGCTCTTGTGTAGCAGCACCAGCATGTGAGCTAAAGCATGGGGGTTTGGTCACCAGAAAATAGGGCCCCTGCTAATGAGACATGGACACAGAGTTCAGCTGAGATCTCTCCATCACTGGCTCTGGTCACGTCTCCCTTGCTAGAAAGAGGAGATGCCCACAAACGCCATGCGAATCTTACCTCAACTGGGGGTGTCTCTCCCAGCAACAGGTTGTTAAAGATGGTGGCATAATCACCATTCAAGTTCATCAGTTCCTCGTGGGTGCCTCTTTCTGTAATACAGCCCTCCTTCATGAAGATCACTTCATCGCAATCCGCCAGGTACTGGAGACAAAGCCAGGGACGACGCAGTGTTGCAGACAGTGGTGCAAACACATTCAACACCCCCCTTCCCACCGCTCCCCGCTTCAGGGGTTCTCATCTGGAGTCAACTGAGCCTCCCAGGGCACATCTGGCACACTCTGGAGCCCTTTTTGGTTGCTACAATGGGGTCTGGGGGCCGCTGTCATCTAGTGGATAAAGGCCAGCAATGGACAGGACGGCCCCCCACAACAAACAGCCATCTGGCCCCAAATGGCAATAGTGCCAAGAGCGAGAAAGCCCGGCTTTAGTTTACTGTGCCTTGTGATGCGGTTCAAAGACCATCGCCTCCGGTTTTTGACACAGATCTGTCAACAGAGCCATGCGAGACTCGCACTAAACTTCGCACCCCTTCGCCGTGCCCAGAAACACACAGTTACAGATTTTCTGTGGCAGGATGGGGGATAAGCCCCCTAGAATTGACAACATATGCAAAGCAGACAGCAACATCCTGGAGCTGCTCTCCCAAGTGGCTGCTTGTCTTGGCATGACAGAGGGAAAAGAGCTTGTTTTCCTTAAACAGTTCCCACTTGCATATAGATACTAACATGACGCTTTCCAAACTCCCTCTGCCCAAACTCCAGTTGCAGCCTACTCCTCTCAGCCCTTTTACTTACTGATTTATATGCAAAAGCTAACAGGCTCCAAGGATCTCTAATTCAGATGGCCATCTGGTACATCAGTACGAGGAGCTTTATTGGTACAGTGGGCCAGGGGCTATTTGCTGAGGAAATAAACACTGATGATTCCAGGAAGCTCTAAGGAGTTCCACCGAGGGACCTGAACCAAGCCCACTTCCCTGTTTCTGATTTCCTAAGCTGAGGTGGGCAGCCTGGGGAAGAACGCCACATACCTGTAACTGATGGGTGACAAACAGAACCGTCTTGGACTTGAGGTGTTTCTGGATAGCACTGTTGAAGATGTGGTTGCCCACGTGGGCATCTAAGGCACTGAGGGGGTCATCCAGGATGTAGATGTCCCGGTCACTGTACAAGGCCCGGGCCAGGCTGATCCTTTGGCGCTGCCCACCACTCAGGTTCGCTCCTCGCTCGCCAATCTACAGGAGTCCAGAAAGCACAGGGAAGCCTCCAGTTCAAGTCCAACACCAAGCTCAGCCATCCCTCCAGTCACTGCTCCTCGGCTCCACTCAAACCCGTTCCTTCTACTGAATGCTGCCCCCAGAAGATGTGCCACTCTGATCCTCCAGGGCCCACGCTGGAACTGTGCCAGCCCAGAGGAAGACAACTCTGCCTCTTCCAGAACTCCCCGCTTGACATATCACTACAATCCATTCTCTGGGGGCAGAAAGATCTTTCCAAAGCACGAAGCTGACCATGTCCCACCCTCGCTTAAAACTCTTTCAAGAGCCCTACAAAATAAAACCTAAGCCAACATGTCATAGAAAGCAGGCCCTTTGCCACCTGGCTCTGCAGCAGCTCTCAGCCTCCACTGCCAGACAACTTCTCTTCCGCTTGCTGGCAGCTCTGCCATTTTGAATAGTGTGTCCATTATGAATCCTCATGCTACTGTCATGCCTTTTCTGTATTGTATCTGCTCAGCTCTAGCACCCTCTCCCTGTGAGACCTCCTCCACCCCCATCTCTACTACTGCCCAAAAGAAAGGGGACTCTTTTTTAAAATTTTTTTTTTAATTTAAGTTTTGAAAGCTTTTATCAGCTTATTTGATAGTTATTTGTCAACCGTAAGCTTTTTGAGGGCACAGATCATTATCTGATCTGTGCCAGTGCCCAGCAGCTTCTACACATGGAGCTGGCACAGGATAAGCCTCTGGTCAATGTTACTAAATGAACACATGAATAAAGCAATTGTCAAATGGTAACTGGCTGTGTAACTAAAAAACAAACAGAAAAAAGAACTTGTCCTTAAAAAAAAAAAAATTCACTGAATTTAGAGTTTTCAAATTGGGAGCATGTATCAGGATTCCCCACAAGCCTTGCTGAAACAGATGGTTGGGTCCTGCCCCTAGAGTTTCTGACTCAGTAGGTGTGGGGTGAGGCCCAAAAATCTGTATCACTAACCAGCTCCCAATAACACGGTTGGTGCTTATCCACTATGGGTCTAGGGACTAAAATTTGAGAACCGGTGAACTAATGAAACCATGTACCAAATCTGGTTTGAAGGATTTAACTGAAGTCAGCTGGATAAAATGGCAGCTCCAGAGACTTTCAGGGCAGGTCATGGGAAACAAGTGTCCACACCAAAGAACATAAGCCAGTGCCAAAGACACACCTCTGCAAACCGCTCTGGGGCAGAGAGCCAAAGAAAGAGGTTTTGTGCTAACTCCTCTCTCTTTCTAATTGAAGAGGGCTCCTTACAAACTGTGTTATGAGTAAGGAGGTTGGCTGGCAGAATGAAGTTCAGAGAAGAACCTCAACAAGCACATACTTGACTTATGGTTTTTAAAATAGTGTAGAGAACACTGACTCTGAACCAACAATGGGATTTTGTTTAAAATCAACATGACATAGAGGGTGCCTAGGTGGCTCAGTCGGTTAAGCGTCCCACTCTTGATTTGGGTGCAGGGCATGCATGATCTCAGGGTTGTGAGATCAAGCCCCGTGTCTGGCTCTGTACTGAGTGTGGAGCCTGCATAAGATTCTCTCTTCCCCCCTCTCCCTCCATCTCTCCCCCGACCCCCACCATGTGCACACACATTCACATACACTCTCCCTTTCAAAAAAAAAAAAAAAACAACCCCACATGACATGAGAAATATTTATATGCTTAAAACAAGTAGTGTTGATAACCTTGCCTTAAGGAACAAGAGCTTTCTGAACGCAAAGTCCCAGTAAAAGCTGAACTCCCTGTGTAGC
Organism: Lutra lutra; assembly: GCF_902655055.1. NCBI lineage: Eukaryota > Metazoa > Chordata > Mammalia > Carnivora > Mustelidae > Lutra > Lutra lutra. Next base: position 108,081,098 of record NC_062278.1, read on the forward strand.
CACTCCCACATTTAAGACACATTACTAGGAGGTGGCTCTGGCACCGGCCTGCCACCCATCTTCTAGAATCCTCTCCGCTCAACACACTGCCCCACCAGGGGCAGAAGGTCTGTACCTCAGTCAGGTCACTGTTGGGAAGAATGGCCAGGTCGGGCCTCAGGCAGCAGCTGTTCAGCACAGAGTTGTATCTGAGGGACATAAAGAGACTTGGCATCAGGGACCTGATTGGAAGTAGAGCCTGCTGATGTGGGCTGCCTTGCGTCTCACATGGCCAAGACGGAAAGCATGACAGAAACCAAACATTCCTTGCCTTTCTTCATCAAATTCCTTCCCAAAGAGGATGTTGTCTCTCAGAGTGGCATTGAGGATCCAGGCCTGCTGGGCCACATAAGCGAAGGTTCCACTGACTGCAATGCTGCCCTCTAGAAGTGTCATCTAGGGAGACAGACACCATCCAATGGCATCATGATGCAAAACCACCACCCTAAGCCAACAGAACCCCCCACAATTCCACAACGGAGTTAAAAGTTTGGGAATTTCCTTGGATGCTTTTTGGACCTGAATCCTGACCTCGCCTTTGTTCCACAGCGAGCTACAGCAGCAAAGAAAATAAAAGTTCTCCTTGCTTATGTGTGATGGGAATCCCATGTAATCTATGACTGGAGCGAACAAACACTTCATTCAGCAACTCATAAGCTACCCTTTCTTCCTAATTACAAACTCTTTTAACTAAGGGAAGGACTGGAGCGGAAGGCTCTCTCAGAAGTCCCTTGGGGACGGTGCTACAAGGATTTAGAGCTAGTTCCTGCCACAGTTCATCTATAGAATTAATTAATCCAGGCTGTTGGCTAAAGCAGCTGCTTCTGTAAAATGAGGACCAAAGAGGAAGAAAATCGTTAGACATCAACTACTATTACAGAGTATCCATTTAATGAGGATGGACCCTCTCGTTCAACAGGAAGAGACTGCGTGATGAGCCCCGTGCTTCGAACTGTGTTTTCAGCCACAGTGACTGATATGATTTATGCTTTTTGTCCTCTTTCAGGTTTCCTTTTGGGACTGACAGTAGACATTGGTCCTGGGTCAGGAATGTGCTAGCTTGAAACAAAGTTTAGTTACCCAGCCTGCACATCCAAGCTTGTCCTCTCCAACACCGTTAACTGTACCCACCACTACAGTGGTACCAACTCCCCACAAACTGGTCGGCTCACTGTCTGCACCCAAAGCGTTCAGAAACCCACGGAGGGTCTCCTGTGGAAATTCAACTCTTCTAGCTGCTGCGGCATGAACAGCCATACTGCAGAAAGCCAACAAGGAGTGAAACTCCCAAGAAGTCAGGCCCACGAGCATTACCAGCCTCCTTGTCAGAGAGATCACTGTCAGGATGTGGCGTTGAAGCAAAGTCCCATTCTGTCTTCACCCTAACCATCACCCACTCAGTACCACCTCCCCTTTCATTTCCCCTGTGTCTCTCATCATGGACCCTTACATCTGACCCAGAAATGATCAGTGTCCCTAGGAGGCTTTGGCTGTCTGCAAAGACCAAGGGCTGAGTCCAACCAATGGACACTCTCACAAAGCAGTGTGGGGGCGGGGGGGCTGTGGCTCCAAATGATTTGGGAGCAGGCCTTCCTCAGACCACACTGGGGATCACTGCTCAGGCGGAGAGCCACACTCTACCAACTGTGACAGCGACACTGTACGAAACAAAATATTCCATAACGGGGACACTATGAAACAACCTTCCCCAGTGCCATCTTGCCTGTGTTTTATTTCCTCAATATGGAGAAATGACTCATTGGACCTTATCCATAGGCAGATAAGAATAAGCTTGCTTATCCCCATCTCGACCATCAGAGTCAAGCTAGTCTGATTCAAGATTAAAAGCAGGTGGAGGGGCGCCTGGGTGGCTCAGTGGTTTAAAGCTTCTGCCTTCGGCTCAGGTCATGATCCCAGGGTCCTGGGACTGAGACCTGCATCAGGCTCTCTGCTCAGCGGAGATCCTGCTTCCCCCTCACTCTCTCTGCCTGCCTCTCTGCCTACTTGTAATCAATGTCTGTCAAATAAATAAAGAAAATCTTAGAAAAAAAAAAAAAAAGCAGGTGGAAAAACCTTGTTTATTTTCCCTAGCATTCAATTTTAAAACACAGGAAAAGACAATTTGCCTTAGCTGGATGATCCTTGCCCCAGCCCCCACTCTAAACCCTGACAGCCCTCTGCTGGGCCCTCTGTGAACCATTCACTCTCTGCTCTGTGCGATGGTTGTGTGTCTGGAAGGCACAGCTCCCCAGCTAGGCCATCAGCTCCCAAGGGCATAATTCTTTCAATGGTCAGGTTGTAAACAGAATGGGGCTTTGCTTCTAGATCAAGTCCTGACAGCAATCTCTCTGACAGGGAGGCTGGTAATGCTGGCGGGCCTGGCTTCCTCACTCTGTTGGCAGAGTGTTACCTCTTATCTCTGACATTTCCCAACACACTGTCTGGCATACAGACAGCACTCTATAAATACTTGCTGAATAAAAGAAGGCAGCTGAAAGAGACGGCTCCAGCTAGGTATCAGTCAGTCACTCCTCAGGCATCCACTGACCCCACTCCCAGAGACGATGCTGATAAGGGGCGGAAACATGGGGATGGGGGCAGGACGCAGGACACAGACCAAGGGTTCACTTTGCTTCTACCGCTCCTGACTCTTCGGGAAGTCAGTTCATTCTTCCCAGGACTCTTGTGCGGCACATTCCAGAGAAAGAAACAGAAAAGGCCAAGGACAAAACAAAATATTACCTGGCCTAAAATGGCTGAAATCAGAGAGGTTTTTCCACTTCCCACACTGCCGCAGATTCCAACCAGTTTACCCTGGACAAAGCACACAGAGAAAGGAAGGTCATGAAAGGGTCACAGACCACTATCTCTGGGAACTGCTGACTTCTTCCAGGAAAAACACGCTGACAGTCCATCAATAGGGGAAGCATCATCCTGGCGAGTCGCTTACCTGTCTCCTCCCTGTCAGCCAACTACTTTAGAGGGCTTCTGCAGGGCACATGGGGGAGGGAACAAATGTGGAAACTTTTCAAACACTTAAATAAGCCACTCACAGGAAGGTATCCCACACCACTTTTAGAAAAGTCCAGCCTCTTTCTTACTTTTTTGGCTACCCATGTTTTGTGATTATTAATTTTTGTTGTTTTTGGAAACGAGGGCAGGACTCTCAAAAATTATTTTGTTGGTTTCCATTTCATTTTATATGATGTTTTCCTCTACAGTCTATAAATTATTTTCAATAAAAACTATGTGCACTGTTGTTTCCATTTTTCTACAAAACATTCCCAAGAATCTGAAGACTACTGAAACCATCAATCCCACTTAAAAGCAGGGGGGAAAAAGGCTGTGATTAACTGAGTATCTCCAGGCAAAATAATGAGTTCTCAACAGGTGGTGGTCAAAGTTTTCAAGAACGGGCAAGTGATTTCAAAAGGGCCACTTGTTTAGCAACCAGTCCCACAGCAAAGGAAGGGAGAGTGGTGTGCAGCAGAGCATGGATCCTGGGGGCAGCCAGGTCTGGAGTGGAACCCCAGCTCCACTAACACCTGTCAACCGTGCGCTCGTAATCTGGTCACTTCCACAGTCTCTCTCTCACTGGGCTTTGAGCAACTTGAGGGAAGGAGTGATCTTTATAGAACCAAGTACAGTATCTTGGACTAAGTACGTTGGACAAAGTTTCTGACATGGCCCTGGAGTCTGAAAGATTACAGCCTGATGGTAATGAGAAGACCAAGTCAAAGGTTGGATCTCTGCTCACGTCAGTGAGGTTTACACAGAGAAAGCTCTGTTCTCAGGACTCCATGGGACTAACAGAGATACCAACAATGAAGTGCCCCGGGTGAACATTAACTTCCCTTCCCCTCCCTGAAGGGGGGTGCTGGAAGAATAAGGACCCCCTCCAAACAGCTAAAGGTCTGTCATGTGGCTGTGGGCTCTGAAGGGCAGGAGGAGGATCGGACAGAAAGCAGAGAGTACATTTCAAGCTGAATGAGGAATAATGCTCTAACAGGGCTGATGAGAAATGTAATAGAGCTGCTTCAATGATCAAGAACATCATTATTAAATAAGAAGACCGTGGTTAAGAGTTAACTGAAGTCAAAAATGGACGTGCGGGGGGTGGCCAGTGATGACCTACACTAGTGGTTTCAGGTGCTGTCACGAGGCACACTCTCCTGCTCTTGTCGACAGCTTTCAAGAGCAGGAGCTTTTTGTTCTCTCTCCCGTCTGGCTCTGGATCCAGAGGATACAGAAGTCAGATCACATCATTCTCCAAACCCTCGCACGGCTTCTCCCACTCAGAGTAACGGCAAAGTCGTGGCAGGAGGCTCTGGTATCCCAACCTTCTCTCGGCCCCCAGCATCTGCCCTCCTCTCCCGTGCTCACTGCTGGGGAACAGGCCCGCTGGAGACTCAGGGCCTCTGCTTCTGTTCCCTCTGCCTGGAATGTTCTTCCTCCAGATACCCACACGGCTCCCGCCCTCATGTCCTTCCAGCCTTTGCTCAAATACCGCTTTTTAAATGACGCCCTCCCTTCAGGCAGCCTATTGAAATCGCAATCGCACCTGCTCCAGGCCCCAGTACTGTCTCATCCTCAGGGCCCTTATCACCATCTGACAGACCATGCATTGTACTGGTTTACTATCTGTCCTTGCCCACTGAAACAGAAGCTCTAGGAGCAGAGGTTTTTGTCCATTTGCTTTCCTGCGGCTACAGCCCCAGGCCTACAACAGTGCCTGGCAAGCCTGTCCTCAGAAATCCACCCATGAGCTAACAGATACACATACATCTCAGCCCCTCTGAATGGTGCAGCTGGTTCCCAGTCACAGACTGTGTCTGCAAAGCCCTGAACCAGAGTCTCTTCCAGCCACTCTGCACAGGAGCCCCTTGGAGAGACTCTAGTCCTCTGCTACCCAGGCTGTGACGTCACACATCCTAACGACCCTTCATTTATGTGAAAGATCAACAATCACAGAATCAGTATATTGTACACCTGAAACTAACGTAACATTGCTACTAATTATGCTGCAATAAAAGCAGGTAAGGAAGTAGGTAAATAATTAACAGGAGATTTGTCAATAACAGCAGCCCTGAGAGTTCTTACACGGACCAGGGTCTGGGCTCTGCACAGCCTACTGGTAACGAGAGGCTTGCCCAGAGTCATCATAACCAGAAATAATTATTACAGCTCACATACAATTAGAATCTATTCAGGGACAAGTCTTGGAGAATCCACTTGAATGCTCATTTCCTTGCTTATAAAATGAGCATCTCGTGAGATGAGTTGGTAGGAAGTTCTTCTGTTAGATGCCTAACTACTCCTTTGTGGAGCTGGAGCTGGCCACATCTGCTCCTTAGTCGCACACCAACTAACCCAGGCCCAGCCCACGGGTACCCTGGTGCAAGGAAGGTGGCTGTCTGCTCTTGCGGGAAGGGAGGCCTGCGGATACCTGCAGACAGACAGGGTGCGGGTGGGGACAGGAGGCACCAGCTTACCTCCTCGATTTCCAGGTCGATGCTGTACAATGTCCTCTGCAGGCGGAGGCTTCCCAGATGGATGTGCTTGCCCTCATCCTCCTCGGGACTGGGCTGCTCACTGTCCAGGAGGAGGTGGCCTTTCTGCTCTGCCAGCACGGCCTGCTGCTCGGCGCGCTGCAGCTGTCTCCCCTTCTCTTTCTTGCCCCTGGCAGCCCTCTTGTCTTTTTTCGTTTTGGGGGTCAGCTTGGGTGAGTTCTGGATACTGGAGTGGGAGGAGTCCCATGCCAAGGTGGCATTTTTCACCTCTATCTTGATGTGAGGGCTGGCTGGCTTTTTCTCTACCATGTGAACCTCTTCCATCAGAAACAAACTCTGATAGGAGTTGTGAGAGAGGTGCAAAGATGAGACACTGGACCAAGACCAGGGGGACAAGCCTAGGGCGCACACTCACGTGGCAAAACACATCAGGCTATACAGTGGAAGGAAGCTGAAGGGCAAAAGGTAGCTCATTAGTGTAGCCCAGCCTCAGGCCCAGTGAGAGGTCACGGGGGTGTGGGGACACCCTCAGGAGGGACAGGGGCCTTTTCAGTGGCCCAGCGCTCTACACTGCCAATCACGTCCTAACCTACCTTTCCTTGTCTACTACTAATAGAGGGTGCTCAAAGTGCATTTAACTAACCCGTAGGCAGCCCCTCATTCTCACCCGTGACTTGCTGAAGAGCAGGGGGTCAAATGCAAGCAGAAAAACCAAAGGGCATGCTGCTCTCCTAGACGGACCCTCATGGCTCTGTTTCCCTTCCAGAACACTCCCGCGGAGCCTCAAAGCCTGTGCACTTCCCTCACCAACCACACACCACAAGTGCGTGGGGACAGGTGATCCGAGATGGTGACCATGCCTAGCTTGCTTGGGTTCATCGCTGGCAAGCTCTCATTACTTCAAAGTTCTGCCTTGAAACTTGTGAGGATTCAAACAACCAAAGGAACGGACTTGGGGGGAAGTGAAGGGAACCTCTCTCAGAAATATCCTTGGGAAGACAACTAGACTTTCCTCCAACTCATTCCCAGAGTCCCTCTGAGTTATGTTAGGGATGAAAAGTGGAATGATTGAAAAGCTAAGTATTTCTGAAATGAGATCTGAAACACTGACTATAGTAAACCTTATTGTAGGTGCCCATTTCTGACAGTTCCTTAAACTGCAGATCTTCACAGAATGCTATCCCAGTTGGATTCTCAGATGGTAAAAATAATAATAATAATGAGTAATAATAATAATTTAAAAATCTTTAACATTTGAAAGACTTTAGATAAAAGGTGCCTTTCAGGGTCAGGACTCTGCTTATTGACTGAGAACCCCCAACTATTTTAAAGTTTGCAAGGTGTTATTAAATGAAACATATAATCTCCCTCCCCTAGAGCAAGTCTTTTGTCTTAGATCCTAAACTCCAAGCTTTGACTGCCACATCTCCTACCCATTCCTAATTTCCAATCTTCCTAGAAGTCTCATGGTTCTAAATACCCTCGATAACCTTTACTCTTCATCAGCCTTAGGTTTAATTTTCCAAAAACAGCTACTGATTTCATTTATTCAGTGACTTATGGAAAGACTGAGCTAAGAATAACGTGCCAAATATTTTCACCACTTTCACAGAGTAAAACCATACGCTAACCAAATTCCCACCATTTCTCTTCTTTAAGGAGTTATTAAAGGGATCTTTCAGGCCTCATAGACTATTAAAAAAATAAGCCAGTGCTCGAGTTTGCACAGCTCCTTCTCCCCATATCCTTCCCATGGGCTCCCTGCAGCCTGTCCTCCTCCTGAGACATGCGGAGGCACCCAATGGGCTCATAACACTTGAAGTTACATCTACTTGGATTGGCACCTGCCAGGACAACAGAATCTTTGAGGTACATAAACCATAAACCTCAACTTTACCATAGGACACCAATTATCAAAACAGAACTCTCATGCACGGGGCACTTGGGTGGCTCAGTGGGTTAAGCGTCCGCCTTCAGCTCAGGTCATGATCCCAGAGTCCTGGGATCGAGCCCCGTGTTGTGCTCCCTGCTCAGTGGGGAGACTGCTTCTCCCTCTCCCTCTACCTGCACTTCTGCCTGCTTGTATGTGCTCTCTCTCTCTCACTCTGTCAAATAAATAAATAAATAAATAAATCTTTGGGGGGGGGGGTGCACAAAAAGAACCCTCATTCACCCAGAATGTGTCTGTTGAGGAGAAGAGAGGACAGAAGGTTGCTGGATAAAATACAGGACATCTAGTTAGATTTTAATTCTATATAAACAATGAATAATTTGGTAGTATAGGTATATCCCATGCGGTTATTAACTAATTGGGGGTCCTGTCTTTTTATTTGCTCAAGCTGGCAACCCTATATTGACAACAATCTTAGAAATGTCACAGGGTGGCTTCTTACGGCCTTTCCACCTGTTATCATCTTCCCAGCAGGTAGAGAAGGAGGGGGAAGGAGGAGGGAGACGAGGGGCAGGAGGAGCCTGCCAAGAAGACAGAAAAGAACTGAAGCCTCAAGGGGCATGTAATACAACTGTGGGTGATTTTGCTTCTATTATTAACCCTGAAGTTCTCTGGATAGAGGAAGGAGCTGTGGTGTGAAATCCACCTGGGAATGCAAGTCCTCACCAGTAAACGGAAGAGAAGAAAGCCCTCAAGAAACACAGGGCGAACAAACCTATACTATCAATTCTTACTGTTTCATCCCAAATGCTACCAAATCCATTCTAACAAGGACAGGGGGACAATCTTATGGTCAAAACACAGGCTTTCTTCCACGACTAGGTATTGTAGACTCAGCAAAATAAAGCTCTGATTACAATTAGACCATTTCTTTTCTATGGCTCTGGCTCTTGGCCTTCTAGCAGCTAGGCTGGAGGGAGGGAGGGCACAGAGCTGGGGATGCATTCTTGAGGACTGGCTTTCTTGCCCAAACAAAATTCACCCTGTTAACTGTAAACAAGCAGAATCCAAATAAATCCTGGAAAGCTCTTCTCCATTCTTCATATTCTCCATGAGTCTCAATCGCTTTCTCCCCTCCGAACATCTAAGGTGATGATATGAACACCTATGAGCCTCAAGCCTTCAAAGCAACCAGCATCGCTTTTGCCTTGTTCTCACTAGCCAAGAAGGCTTGGCAGGAGTGCACGAGCTACTCCTTGCAGGAGCGTTGTCAAGGAATTCCAGCCCACACAGGTGCTACTTCTTTTTAAAAAGTATTAACCACTTTCAAATATCTTTCAAATATCTCTCCCCTCACCCTCCCAAATCTATCAACCTCTTGTATCACCTATTTGTATGAAGGCATAAAGAACACAGTCGAAGTATGATCAACTAACCACCTCCAGAAAAAAACCTGGTCTTTCCTTAGCTGCACTTTGCAACATGATGTCACTGTATGACTATTCCCACCTCACTGCATTCCCTGCATTGTGAGTGGCGACTACAGGGTAGGAAAGAGAAAGCATGGAAAAGGGCATAGCATGTTGACCAATCAAAATGACGACAGCATTTTGGTAGAGGTCAACAGTAGACCGAGGTGAGGAAAAGCTGACAGTCCCCCTACGGGTCTGATCTTCCAGGTCTGAGTCACTGAAAGGCCCAGGAAGTTTTAGGACATATACCCAAATCAGGCCCAGGAAAAAAGGCCTCGCTTTGAAGGGGAACAAAATCCTGGGGGCCCAGAACTAGATGGGCTGTTGACAAAATGTAAAATTTCACATTCACTTGAAAAGGTAACTAGCTCCATCCCTTAATTCACTCCTGTCTACTGCCCCCTTTCGTACCAACTGGACAGAAGACCAGATGTGGACAAAAACCAAGTATGGCACCCTGTGTGGCCCATTGGGATAAAGGCAGCAGTTAGCTCTGCCAGGGAAGGCTCCTAACATGAAGGCGGGGAAAGGAGCCACTTACCTTAAATCTGTCAACAGCAACTGATGCTTCTGAGAGGGATTTTACGGAGAATGGTGTTACTTTCAAAGCAAAAGTCATGGAATTGAAGACAGTCACCACTGTGAAAGCCTGAAAATAGGAAAAGGAAAGACACTGAACTTGATTAGAGACTGCAACAAAAATAACAAGACATCGATTTCCTTTCAGATGTAAGGAAGGCAGCAACCTATCAAGTTGGTAGGAGTCACAAATGCTTTTTTTAAGATTCATTTATTTATTGGAGAGTGAGAGTGAGCATGTGCATGTGAGTGGGGGAGAGGGGCAGAAAAGGAAGGAGAGGGAAAATCCCAAGGAGACTCCTGCTGGGTGTGGAGCGCAACCTAGGGTTTGATCTCATGATCCTGAGATCATGACCTGAGCCAAAATCAAGAATTGGACGCTTAACTAACTGAGCCACCCAGGCACCCTACATATGCCTTTTTTTTTTTTTTAAAGGAAGAGCCTTTATAAGACCTTCAATTAAAATTCTCAGTAAATCTGAACCAAAGGATGATTTGTCTTTTCAGAATTAAATCCAAAGTTGGGTTGACTTAAAATAATCCATACGTTATTTGTGCTTAGGGCTAAATCCCCATTCTTCTCCTTCTCCGCTTAATTACATGAAAGAAAAAATACCTTCTGGTTACTGGGGACTCCTCCAAATCCAAAAAGAAGAGGACCAGAGCAGTTCTACATGTAGTATTTCTAAAATCTTCCCAAGCCCTGACGGTTCACTGACCTGTGCTGCTGTGAGATCAAAGCCAAGGGTCATGTGAACAGAGAAGGTCACCACACTGGCAATCACCATCACAATGGGAGCCACACCAATGGTGATGCTCTGAAAGTACCCAGCTTTTTCCAAGATCCGACGCTCCTCCTCTCGGATTTCTAAAAATAAAAAGCAAGCCAACTGCTGAAAAGCAAGCCAATTTTAAAGCAAGTCAAAAGAAACCGTGGGATATTGGTCTTCTGTCACCGAAGAAGACTTGGTAGATCTTCAGCCACATAGGTTTTTTTTTTTTAATGTTTTTATTATTGCTTATTTTTTAAGTTAACTTTAAAAAAAAATTGTTATTTATTTATTTATTTTCAGCATAATAGTATTCCCTGTTTTTGCACCACACCCAGTGCTCCATGCAATCCGTGCCCTCTCTAATACCCACCACCTGGTTCCCCCAACCTCCCACCCCCCCGCCGCTCCAAACCCCTCAGATTGTTTTTCAGCTTCAAACCCCTCAGATTGTTTTTCAGAGTCCATAGTCTCTCATGGTTCACCTCCCCTTCCAATTTCCCCCAACTCCCTTCTCCTAACTCCCCTTGTCCTCCATGCTATTTGTTATGCTCCACAAATAAGTGAAACCATATGATAATTGACTCTCTCTACTTGACTTATTTCACTCAGCATAATCTCTTCCAGTCCCGTCCATGTTGCTACAAAAGTTGGGTATTCATCCTTTCTGATGGAGGCATAATACTCCATAGTGTATATGGACCACATCTTCCTTATCCATTCGTCCGTTGAAGGGCATCTTGGTTCTTTCCACAGTTTGGCGACCGTGGCCATTGCTGCTATAAACACTGGGGTACAGATGGCCTTCTTTTCACTACATCTGTATCTTTGGGGTAAATACCCAGTAATGCAATTGCAGGGTCATTGGGAAGCTCTATTTTTAATTTCTTGAGGAATCTCCACACTGTTCTCCAAAGTGGCTGCACCAACTTGCATTCCCCCAACAGTGTAAGAGGGTTCCCCTTTCTCCACATCCCCTCCAACACATGTTGTTTCCTGTCTTGCTAAATTTGGCCATTCTAACTGGTGTAAGATGGAATCTCAATGTGATTTTAATTTGAATCTCCCTGATGGCTAGTGATGATGAACATTTTTTCATGTGTCTGATAGCCATTTGTATGTCTTCATTGGAGAAGTGTCTGTTCATATCTTCTGCCCATTTTTTGATATGATTATCTGTTTTGTGTGTGTTGAGTTTGAGGAGTTCTTTATAGATCCTGGATATCAACCTTTTGTCTGTACTGTCATTTGCAAATATCTTCTCCCATTCCGTGGGTTGCCTCTTTGTTTTCTTGACTGTTTCCTTTGCTGTGCAGAAGCTTTTGATTTTGAGCCACATAAGTTTTAAAACAACTCTTTAACACCCATGATGCAAAACCCAGGTCAGCTTGACTATCAGTTATTACTGTTAATGCTGGTACATAAGCCTGAGGTTTGAAATGGAATCAAGTCACAGAATGAATCTAACAGAAACCAGTCCCCACGTATCAGTGCAATGAACACCTTCTGCTTTCGCCTGATTTTTCTTGCAAACATCTTACATCTAGAAGGAATGGACAGGGTAATTGTATCTGCAAATGGCTCTTTTGTTTGCCTGTCTGGTTGTTGTTTATTTCCAGTAAATAACAGAAAAGACTACAACCATGGTAATGGAGAATTTAAAGAACTCAGATTTACTACAGCGCCCACTGTATGTCAGTGCTGGGTAGAGGCTTTCACACCAAAGGCAGTGAGGATGATTGACAGAAGGTGAGTGAAATATAATTTTTGTAGGCAGAAAGATTTTTCTTAAGTATTTGCAAAATGGAGACCCTTATTAACACAGCAATCCTAGAGAACTAAAGACCATGGAGTAGGAAGTAGGACAATAAAGTAGCAAGTTTTGTGTATGTGTGTGTGTGTGTTTAAAGTTTTAAACACAAAAGCGATTCTTCTGAGAAACTCTGTACTGACCTTAAGGGCATTACCACTGCTCAAGACACTGGGAACTATCTTCAGAGCTAGCTCAGAAGTCCTATTTTAAAAAATCGAACCCATTGCTTTCACATTGACCATATGCCTTGCCTAAGTCCATATGAGAAAGAACACTCTTGTCAAACCAATAATCACCAAAGTCGGGGCTGAAGGATGAGTAGACTCTCATTATTCAAATTATGAAACCACAGAATGAGAGAGGCAGAAAGGACCATCAGCAGTCACTCTGCCTACAACATGCCTGGAGGTTACCCAGTTTGCAACCATTGGTTCCACTCCACTGACAACGACCTCACTACTCAACAAAGGACCACTGACTGATAAATCAAGTTTTATGAACTGGACACAACATTCCTGAAGATTTCATCGATAAATCAAACAGTTAAAAAAAAAAAAAACAGTTTCATTGATCTGAACACTGGATTTCTACCCAACCTAAAACTGCATTAACTTTTTTTTTTTTTTTAAATTTTATTTATTTGACAGACAGAGATCACAGGCAGGCAGAGAGAGAGGAAGGGAAGCAGGCTCCCTGCCGAGCAGAGAGCCCGACTTGGGGCTCGATCCCAGGACCCCAGGATCACGACCTGAGCCAAAGGCAGAAGCTTTAATCCACTGAGCCACCCGGGCGCCCCAAACTGCATTAACTTTTAACTTTTATAACGGCCACATATTCAGGTTAGCTCACTATGAGGTGATGGTCAATGGACAGCCCTCATCTCTTATACTTAAGTAAGTTTCAATGGATGACTTTTTTCAACTCTAAAGCGCCTTTAAATACACCCTTCTTAAATGCCATCTTTTTAAAGCCCATCATTCCGACTTCTGTTGAGACCTTTTTGAACGTCCAGTCTAATGCTAATTATTCCTCCAAGCGTTGTGGCATTCCCATATTAGACATGTTTATGTCTGCACTGAATTGACTGATCAGGATAAGCAGGATAGGGCCAGGATGGGGCCTTGAGACTCAATGTAAGTCAATTATTTGAAAAGATAAAACTAAAACAACAAACCCAAAACCCCGGTGACTGAGGAGCTGTACTAGGCCCGGACTCCAGCTGTCCTGACCCCCAGCAAGGCCCTTCTCCCCCTCCCCCAGGATCTCACACCTCACACGTCTCATGCCTGTGATGCACCTGCACCTGGGGTGGGAGGGAAGGGGGGAGCTCTCAGAAGCCACTTGGTGTTGTTTTCTGTGATGTCTTCATAGCCAGGCCATAAAACTATGGGCAGGATGACAGTATAGATGGGGTGGGGGAGGTCTGCTTTGAAATTGAATGAATTGCTTATAACTAGCTAAGTTACCGTGGAGGGAAAAAAACACAATTTTCCGGTCTTAATTTCCTCCCATGTGAGATGAGATTATGAGTTCAAGTCTCTAAGATTCCTTTCAATATAAAGATAGCAAGATATTATAAGAAGCTATTATGATCCTATGACATTAGGGTTCCTAGCAACTAATGTGCTCAGAAGCAAAGACCTTCTACAACATGCACATATGAAAGTTGTAAACTCACTTTGAACACTCTGAGAAAATGCTTTGACCCAGGCATACATTTTAATAAATTTAATGTACGTGAGGACTTCATTCATCTTCTGGACACGTTCATCCGTTGTGGTCACACATTTTCTCCTGAAATATGCAGTGATCCGTGATACAAACATCTGAAAGGAAAAGCGACATCATGCCAAGTCAGGGCTTATTCAAACTTAACAACTGTCTAGTCTTTCTGGGAAACAAAGCTGCTTAAGATTATGATAAATAAAATGAGCACCATGTAGTTGCACTGCCTTTTAATAAAATTGGTCTATTAAATCGTAATAAAATATTATCTAATTCTTATCTCTTTGCAAGGAAGTTAAACAAACTTCCTTACAAACAAACTTTGTTCTCATAGCAATTACGGTTACTGAGTGTTACCAAAGAAAAGCAGAAAAGCCAAATCGGTTAGCATCGAATTGAGACAAAGAGACTCAGACGCTCTCGTGTTCCTAAGGGCAGAGTTCACCTGCTGGACTCCTCCTTCACTCAGACAGACTCTCTTTATTAAATCTCATTAAGAGTCATGGGCTTTATTCATAGGACACCCTACTTCCTCTCCAGACAAAATTCTGCCTCTAGGGACTGAACACTGTCTAGCTCTTTCAAGACTTTTCCAAACCAGGTACCTGCTCTAGGGAAATTTCCAGTCAGAGATGTGACACCTCAACAGTGCCTATTACATGAAACCTAGTGGAGTGGTTTAAGAAGAAGCTCATTTAAGGAGACGCTGCTACAATACGGCAAGGAGGCTTACTCACCATTGCTGGATAAAAGAGGATAAAAACAGCTGATCCTAGGAAGCCTGTTGGTCCTAGAATAATTACATTATAAACCATGCCTAAAATGGCAATAATGGGTCCTCCAGCCAACAAGCTGCCAACGGCAGCTGCTTCAAACATCCTCTGCCCGTCGTTGGAGCACAGGTTGATGAGCTACGAGACAGAGAGAGCAATGAGAGGACCCTGCAAGGACACCGGCCCCTTGTCTCAGGAGGAAGATGGAAGGACAAAGCAGAGATCCAACATTAGGAACAAGCTCAAGCTGGGAGCTTTCTCCCTGCCCTGAAGCGAACACCCCTTACTCACCTCACCCACAGACTTCTCTTTAATGTTCTTTAGCTTAAGGATCTTCTTAAATGCCATGGTTAGGATGGCCCCCCGCAAGCGGACACCAGTTCGGTAATTCAACGCCCAAGTCAGCGCGAGAGACCACGAGCGCACGACTTCCGTCAGGAGGAGGCCCAGGACTAACAGCAAGCTGTACTTTAGGTTAGAATCTGTGACCTGGGTGTATTCCAAAAGGTGTTTCACCACGAAGGCCTACAGGGAGAAACACATGCCGCTGTCAACATCTCCACGGCACCCACACACCACGCCACAGCTTTATGTTAAGTTAGAAAGAGGAAGCAGCTCCACTGCACAGTGCCACACGCATAAGCAGAGGAAGACCTTGAACGACCAAATAGGACTGACTACCAGCCTGCGGATAGTTACTCAAGGCATTTCGCAGGTGGTAGGCCTCATCTGGATTTTTTTCTTCCTTAAGTACACCACCAAAACCGTTACTCTTTCTAATGTAACATAAACCTGTCCATGAGCTGAAATTAATTCTAAACACATGGTCATTAAAAAGGATATATTTGACCTGACTCCAGTATCTCCACACATTGATACATGTCTTTAAAGGAAATTAAGACCTTTTTTTTTTTGGATCGTTTCAAACGTGCTTATTTGATAAAAAGGAACAGTGTACCTACAGTTGGACTGGGGAAGAGTGAGAAGTGCATTTGCAAAACATTCCTGAAAATAAACATCGGCAGTTTAATAGTACAGAAGAGAGCAAACAAAGCAGACTATCCAAAATCCAGAAACCCTCCCGTGGGCCCTCCCCACCCCCCAATCCCTCCCAAAAACAAAAACATGTTACCTCAGGTAGCATATGTCTAACACCACCTGCAGTGAGGGAAGGCAGCCAGCCCCCAAGAACCACCGAGTGCCACCTCCAGCTCTGAGGTCCTGCAACGCCGGAGCACACACTCACACAAGGCACATTCAGCAACAGGATTAAATACCAGGAAGTGGGAGGTAATGTACTTTTATTGAAAATGAAAAAATAAAATAAAATAAAAGTACCATCTTCAAAGAGCATCTCACAGACACTGTACAACAGAAGGAGCATTGCGGTAACATACATGGGAACATACAGAGTCGAGTTTTTACAAGGCTAGCCATCTAACAGGTCATCTGGCCTCCGACTGTTGTGTTCGCTACACACGGCGGAAATACAGAATAGAACCCACAGCTGTTTCCAGAGTCCGGAGGAGTACATCAAGCTGACAGCACTTAATCTCGATTAAGGCTCCTGAAGCTGCAGGGAGTCTGCAATGGAGTAGATTCTCCAGGAATAAGACCTTGCTGCTAAGGAAAGAGAATTAAAAAAAAAAAACAAAACTAAAAACTGCCCCCCAGAGGGAACTTGGCTTAAAAATCCCTGGGTGCTACTGGTTCAGCAGGCTGTGATGGAGGACTTCTGCTCAGGACAGAATACAAAAATCTAGGCCTCAAAGAAAAACGGGGCGGCATCCTTCAGAGTCTTTTTTTTTTTTTCCCAAGTCCTTGCAGCTAAAATCGATCTTGCCGAAAATGAAAGAAAACAAACCGCGACAAAAGAAAGCCAAACCGATCCCCCACCCTGAAGGAAGAAAAAAAAAAAAAAAAGAACGAGAAACCCATCCACCCAGCTACCCCGGATCCTTATAGCACAGGGTACTTGTAGGTGGAAGCCAGCTCTGAACGACAGACAAAATGGAGGCCAGACACAATTGTCCTGAGGCAGCTAATGCTGAATTCCAGAACCCAGATGTTCTCTGGGTTAACTGGCATTTCTCATTTTTCCTGAAAGGAAGTTAATACCAGATGTCCGCTAGATCCTAAGAGATCCCCACCAGTGAGATTTCTGTCAAGTGTCAGTAAGTAACCTGATCAAATAAATAGGAGATTTCAGATCCCGAGAACTATTGTATTCCACCTCTCCCCTCCCTCAGATTTTTTAGGTTTATATCCATTGTTTGGGTCACCACTGCATACAGCTGGGTTGTTGGTTTACTAGCAAGAAGATTGGCTTCTTTTCCAGTATGCAATCCAAAATGTGGAACTGAGTCACTGAGTGGCAGGGTCAAAACCCCATTTTTCCTCACGTGAAGCAACTCAGTAAGATGGCAGTGCCGTAAAGCATTTTCTCACACACCTCGGCACCGATGGAACAGTCTCCAGAGGAAGGCGTGAAAGGACAGCAGGTTGTAGTTTGGGGCTCCTTCCTTCCCATACCTTTACAGTGCCATTTTTCAGCACTGGTTAATAGCATTTAGTACCTCCCGGAGGTGGGGAGCCGGGGGAAGGTAAAAGACATAATGAAGCTTACATTATGTAAAACTTTCGGAGGAGGGGGAAAAGAGGAAAGAGCAGATTAAAGAATTTCCAACACATAGGGTTCTTAAAAAAACAATTACATTTTAAACCATTTTTGTATGTATGGGATAAAGAAAAAAAGGTTTTCATGAAAAAAATCCAACCAAAATTTAGTTTTAAAAAGTTACAAACTTATCATTTAAACGTAAACAAACTGGGAGAAAAAACTTGAGAGATTGTCAGCATAGCTGTCTGGCTGTGGAAAGCATTCCCAGTGAATAAACATTACCTTACCTGAACTCTTGGCGAGAGATTCTGCCCAGCTTGACTCTCTCATTCTGACCGCAGAATACAGCCATCCTGAAAATTCTAAAGAACAGCTTCTGTCACTGGTTCCACTACAGAGAGACTCCCCCCAAATCCAGAGCCTGACAGCATCAAGCAAGCTGCAGCTGGGGAGAGGTTGGGAGGGTAGGAAACTTACCTCTCTAGAGGCTATTCACTGCCCTTTCCCCCAAAAGGCCCTTAAACAGAGTTAGCATTCACCAAGATACAGCACCACAGGAGGTAGCCTTCTCCTGCAGATCTACAGGGTGGATGCTAATTCCTTACATGAGAATCATAGGTCAAGCCTGGTTGTTTTAAATTGTTCAAATCCAGGAAGGCCACACAGCATCTCTGTATCTTTAGCAAGTCTGGCCACTCATCTTAGGTCAGGACCATACCCTTATCCTTTTTGGTACTCCATTAACACTACTGTGACCTCTGGGCACTCTGCATCACTGAAACTTTGGATCGTCCTGATGTACAGATGTCCGGCCAATTCAAAAATACACACGAACTTGGTCATTTTGTATATTCTGCATATGGCTACCAAGGTTCAGCGATGCCTGAGGGGAGGAAAGAAATATCCCCATATTTAGGAAGTCAGTTCTTACACAGATTTCCGTAAGAATAGACTAAGCCAGTTTGAAAGTTGTGCCATGTTAGAAAATGTGCAAAAATCTAAAATGGGTGTTCCTTGAAAGGATTTAAATCCACACAGAACAGAAGGTATGCTCATTGCTAGCACTAACCTCAAAACCAGGCTGACTCTTCAATTTCCAATTAAAAAAGAAATTTATTTGAATTGGTACTCCAAAAAAAGAAGTTTGCTTTGCTTACAGTTTTAAATCTTTTCATCATTGAGAGAGACGATGGAGGGGACCATTGCTTTCTCAATTGTTCTAGGATGGGATCTCATGAAATAACAGAGGCCTTAAGTTGCTCTTCCCCAAGAGGGTAGAGAGAAGGAAAAGCGTGCTGCTATTTTCCTCTTAAAGGAAGTCTCTCAGTATTCCCTGGCATCTAGAAGAGTTTACTAGGGCTAGCATTCCAGTATGCTGTACCTTAAGAGAGAGATAGAGAATATGCAGATGCTTAAGGGAGTGACTTAGGCCCCCAAACTGAACATGCATAGGTAGCTTTTTGTCCCAAATAAAAAATTAAAATCTCAACAACCTATGGTATACCCCCCCCCTTTTTTGTGGGTTTTTTTGGTTTTTCTTTTTCTTTTTTTTTTTTTTTTTTGGCATGGGGGGAGCCAATGAATTTCTTGCACTGGCCAAATGGAATGAAGAAACCCTATATACCTTGTTCCCCAGCTCAAAGAACGCTACGGAAGATCCAGAGCAGCCATCAGCCCTGTAGTGAAACAATGACAGAAGCTCTTCTTGGGGGAAGCTGGTCCTATGAAAATGTTTGCCACTTTGGTCAGGAACATAATATTCACTTACATGGTCTCTCTTAAAACTTATACAAAAGTGTGTTAGTTGGTCAATTCATATAGAAACCTAATACCAGAAAAGTAGTGTTCTCTGCTTCAAAAAAGAGATCAGAACTTTTAAGAAGGCATCAAACATTTAAAAAAACAAACAAACAAACAACGACAAAAATAAAACAGGAAAACTGCAAATTAGTTTTACCTAATCACCATGCATCTTAGGCATATACTTACCAAGACCATGAACCTCCAGCTTACCCACACATGGAAAATGCACAGTATAAGTAGTACTACTGCTCCAATGCCTCAAGGCAAATATGCAGAGAATAGATTTAATCAAAGTCTCAAGTGTCAGGCAGCACAGCAGGTGTAAGAAACAGGTGTCCAGGAAACAGTGTGAACATCACTCTCTTACCTACTCTGCTTCAGTACACACTAGGAAAAAACCACGGCTGCCACCCCGACACCTGCCACACCGTTTACACTACAAACCAAAACTTAAAAATAGACTCCAGGCTGGACTCTAAAAAAAGCCTCAACACTCCTCGGGTTTCTTCAGGCTCCTTGGCCACAGAACCACGGACCACGTGACAACTCCGCCTCTGGGCGCACGTCACCAGTTAGAGCCCAGCCACTGCGCCATACCACACTGCTCTCACCCACTCACGGCACCGCGAGACACCTCTCCCCAGACCAACACTGTCGTTCCACATCAACACACAGCAAAGAAGCACCGTCCTGCGCAGAGCAGGAATCATTCACTGTCACCCACCCCGGGAAAGCAAGCCGGTTTCCGGCTCTTCTCTGGCAACATGGCCCCTTGTCATTCCAGCTGCTGACAAGCCACCATTCACTCCAAAATCAACTGTTCCCTTTCACCATGCCTAGAGGCATCTCTAAGGCTGCTAACTAGCCCACAGGTGAGCACTACCCCTGCAACAGAACAAGCGTGTTAGAGCTGGCCGTGGCCGGGCCCCTGGAGACTGTCAGAAAGGATGGTTAGAACTTACTGGTCCACTGAAGCCAGCCAGCTGCGTGATCATCAGGCACACGATGGAGAGGATGAGCCTGGTGCGGCAGAAGATCCACACAACCCTTCGGAGGGAAGCAGCGTCTGGCCCAACTTCATTCAGCTCTTCTTGCCACAGTCTCTCTAGTCTTAACAAGGGCACATGTCCTCTGTTACACGTCTGCCCAGGTGAACAGACACCCTAGATTCCCTCCTGCCATTGCTTTCTGTTTCCAGGCTTTGACACTACTCGCATGAGCCTCTTCTTTGAGCTATGTATGTGGACCTCACCTTCTGGGGGGAAAATACCCTTTCTGGGCAACTACATGTTTACCCTGCATAGGGAGCCTCTCCAGATATGGAAAATGATGAGAGCCGAAGTCCTTCCTTCCACCCAAAAAAATTATCCCTGAATAGAATTCGTTTCTGACTAAGAACTTCCTTTCTCAAGGGCCCCCAACACTTTCTGAAGGATCCTGTGGTCAAATGTAAAGTTGCAAACTAGATTTTAGTCATGATAATCAGCTACCACAAAAATGTATTCTGTCACAAGGCAGCAACATAATTTCCCTGTAGACTCAGGAAGAGAAGCGGGGCTGAGAGAGAGAGAGAAAGCCCGTGGTTAAAACAGGATTAAAGGTGAAATAGGAGATAAAGCAGAAGAGCAAAGAGAAAGTCATTCCCAGGCTACCCTCCCTCCATAGGACAGCTCAGATCCTAAAAGAACACAGAGCTGAGGGCATCACACTGCCGGACCCCCCCCCCCCTCCTAGCTCAGGCCCTATGCACCCAGTATATGGGAGACGAGGGTGGACCAGAGAAGCCTACCTTCTGCAGTTCACATCAGAAGACTCGTACTTGGACAAAGACCACACGTCTTCCATTGAGAGCTCCCCCTTCCTGTGGGCCATGCGTGCCAGAGGAGAAAGCCAAGAAAAAGTCATGCAGGAGAAGAGCCCAGCATTGTCCACTGGGTGCTGGTGTCTGAGGAGAGAAAACCCAAAGCACAAAATTGTCAATGCACAGAGAAGGGCTAGCTGGCATTTATGATACACTGTTTCATAAACCGAGCTCCTGACTAAAAACGGGTCTTCCCAAATGATCTAATCTTAGTCCAAATTTTCTTTTCTTTTTTTTTTTTTTAAAGATTTTATTTATTTATTTGACAGAGAGAGATCACAAGCAGGCAGAGAGGCAGGCAGAGAGAGAGGAGGAAGCAGGCTCCCTGCTGAGCAGAGAGCCCGACGCGGGGCTCGATCCCAGGACCCTGAGATCATGACCTGAGCCGAAGGCAGCGGCTTAACCCACTGAGCCACCCAGGTGCCCCTTAGTCCAAATTTTCAAAAATGCTTCTGGTGCTTCACAGACAAGCCATTAGCCGGCAGAGCCGCTTACTTGGAAGTGGTCCGGATGGGCTTCAGAGCACTTAAGCTATGATGGTACTTTCCCTTGGGATGTTCCTCATCCAGGATTCTGAGCTGAGAATGCATGGAGGCATCCAGGGAAAGGCCCTCAGCTCGGGCTGCTGTTTCCAAGGCATCTTGGCATTCCAACTGTTTCAAAAGAGAAAGAGAGAAGAGGCAAAAGCACAATTAATGAACATCAGAAAAACAGAGGGGAAAATCAACCTGACGGAACAGCTCAAACTGCAAACCAAATTCGTCTTACCTGAGAAATCCCAAGGGTCAGGGTAAACACAAACTTGTATGGTAAGAACTTGTTTAAGTGACATTCAACCAGTTACTTAAAACTTCTAAACTCTTGAGCACTTTTAGGTTCAGAAAAATTGAACAAAAAGCACACAGAGTTCCCATATACCTTCTCATCTCTCCATCTCTTCCCCATCTGTTTCCCTCATTAGCGCATCTTGCATGAGGGTGGGACATTTGTTACAACTGACGAACCAATATCGATATGTTACTATTGACTAAAATCCACAGTTTACATTACACAAAATACACAGCTCACTCTTTGTGTTGTACCTTCTAAGACATATGTCTCTATCACCAAAATGTTTTCTCTTACATTTCCCAATGTGGACTGAGCGTCAATCATTTCACTACTAACTGCAAATCCTACTGCCCATTTTCTATGATGAAAACTTCACAATAACCCCCAATTATCAGCTCTATCACACAGAAAAGCCAGTATGTGCATGTCTCCCCCCTTCTCTCCCTTATCAGCAGCAGGGAGAGCACAACAGGGGCTCTCACACTGGCTGCACAGCTGAAGAGCTCCAATACCCAGATGTCTGCAGCACAAAGCACAAGGTCTCACGTGCTGAAATACAGAGTTAACCATACTTACCATTAAGCTTATAAATACCAGTTAATCACATTAACAAAAAGGTTTATCACTCAAAGTCTAAATGAGGCAGAAGAGGGTGAACCAAGAATCTGAATACCTCTAACCCTATTTACTTTAAAAGTAACTCAAAGTGTACCCCTTCCTGTTGCTGAAACAGAGGCATTTTTTTCCTCAGATAAGGATAATAAGTATATCCTTTTCTCACATTATCACAAAGATTTCCAGCAATGACTGTGAAATAGCAAGAAAGAATAGATCCCCAAATCAAGAAAAAGTTTAAGTGGTGCGGCACCGACCACACTGTGTCTTACACAAGGCAGAATCTGTTTTTAGGCACCACCTCATTCCCACACAGAACAGAGGCCATTCAGATATTAGCGGAAATGAATTCGTGCATGGAGGTACCTGGATGTCTAGGCGGCTCTCTCTTCAAATGCAATAGCTTTAGTTCACAACACAGTTATGCATCTTCAGATAAGATAAGGTACTGCTAAGTATCAGGAAAGTACACAGCCTGGGCAACTGGGAAACACATTTTTGTCCTTTTGAGAAAGACAAGGTAGAGCAGTTTCAAGAGAGTAAGAACACAACGTGACAAGTCAATACCAAGAATTAACTCTTACATAAAGTCCTTAGGTATAAGGTAGACACTTATTTTGTGGTTAGGGATTGTGGTACCTAATAATGAACTAAAGGCTACTGAGAGTCAAGTACGCAACAAAGGTAGGGTTTTTTGGTTTTTGTTTTGGTTTGGTTTTTGAACCTATAAGCTGTCTATAATCACTAGGAGAAAAAAACCAATGAGTTAAGAAAGGAGAAAGATACACTAAAAATACAAACATACCTACTATAAGGAAGTAGAAACTGGGAATATGTACAGAGTAGGTACGGAATATTGTAAGGACCACCCTTACTTGAATATCCAAAGCTTCAGAAGAAGGCAAAAATTAAAATAATATTACTTCAAGTACACATTGGCTATCTGCCAAAATGGACTATATGCTGGGCCTTAAAGCAAACCTCAACAAATTTCAAAAGACTGTCATCATGGGGCATATGTACACTGACCACTTTGGAAGTCAAGTCAAATTCAGTAACAAAGATAGCAAGAAAATCTCCAAATATTTAGAAATTATGCAGGGGTCCCTGGGTGGCTCAGTCGGTTGGGTGGTCGGCTCTTGATTTCTGCTCAGGTCATGATCTCAGGGTCCTGAGATCAAGCCTTGTGTCAGGCTCCAAGCTCAGCAGGGAGTGGGCATGAGGATTCTCTCTCTCCCTTCCCTCTGCCCCTTCCCCCTGCTCAATCTCTCAAATGAATAAATCTTTTTTAAAAATTATACAACATACTTATAAATAACATAAATTAAAGAAGATGTCAAATGGAAATTAGCAAACATTCTGAACTAAATGGTAAGAAATTATAGCACACCAAAGTTTGTAGGATACGACTAAAGCAGAACACAGAGATTGTGAACTCTTCAAAATCATTTATTAAAAAAAGAAGAAAAACTGGGCGCCTGGGTGGGTCAGTGGGTTGAAGCCTCTGCCTTCGGCTCAGGTCATGGTCTCAGGGTCCTGGGATCGAGCCCCGCATCGGGCTCTCTGCTTCGCAGGGAGCCTGCTTCCTCCTCTCTCTCTCTCTGCCTGCCTCTCTGCCTACTTGTGATCTCTGTCAAATGGATGGATAAAGTCTTTAAAAAAAAAAAAAGAAAAAAAAGTAAAAAAAAATCAATGCTCTAAGCTAGGGGTTGGCAAAATTTTCTGTAAAGGACCAGACAGTAAATATTTTAGGCTTTGTGGGCCATGAGGCAAAATTGAGGATAATTACGTAAGTACTTATATTACAAAATAAAACAAATTTCCACAAAATGTTTATTAACAAAGTTCAAAATATAGTAATAATTGAGTACATTTTTTGGTAATACAGATCTACTAATGAGAAGAATGGAGGAATAACATTTCACTTAATGGGGTTTAAAGTAGTTTTCCCTTGAATTAAAATTGATCAAAATCTTCATCTCTTAATGGCTGATTTGTAATGAGCTCTTATAATTTCATCTTTGAAAATGTTTTTTCATACAGACACGTGCAGCTAAGTACTGAAAATCAATCCATAAATACATGATTTTAGTTGAGCATATTTATCTCTTGGAAGGCATGAGAATTCCAATAGACTTTTCTCTTGACGTTTGCTTTTATTATGTTATTACATCAGATTAATCACTTCTAATTGAAAGCTAGGTAGAAGCTTCTAAAAGACATAATTAAACGGAATTGTTTATTGTGGTAAAATACATATTAAAGCTGCCATCTTGACCACTTTTAAGTGTACTACTCAGGGGCATTAATTATATTCACAATGCTGGACAACCATCGTCACTATGTCTAACAGAAATGGATCTTGAAATAATGGAAATTTCCTTTGTCTTTCATTCAGGGTCTGAACACCCTGCTGGAACTGTAACTTAAACTTGGAAAATATATCCACTACAGATCTGTATGGAATAGAGATCTCATTTCTTATTTTAACTTTGAAAGCATGAGAAGTATATAAAGCAGCTGGACATTACTTATGATTCAAACATTAGTTGTCACTGAAATTACTTTATCGAAGTATCATTTTACTTTCCCATCGCAATGTATAAGAGATCCAGTTTCCCCACATGCTCACCATCACCTGGTATTACCATTATTTTTTTATTTTAGCCACTCAATTAGGTGTGGTCCAGTACCCCATCTTGATTTTGATTTGCACTACCCTAAGGGTTAATAATAAAACATCTTTTCCTATGCTTATCTGCCACCTACACTTGTTTTTTGATGAAGTATCTGTTTTTTGCTCATTGTCTAAGTGGACTGTTTTCTTAGTGTTGAGTTTAGAGAACTTTTTATCTACTATGGACTCAACTCTTTTGTCAGATGATTTGCATATATTTTCTCTCTTAATAGGGCCATTTACAGAGCACAAGTTTTAAATTTTGATCAAGCTTAATTGCTGATTTTTTGTTTGTTTTATGGATTGTTCTTTTTTTTTTTTTTAAAGATTTTATTTATTTATTTGACAGAGAGAAATCACAAGCAGGCAGAGAGGCAGGCAGAGAGAGAAGAGGAAGCAGACTCCCTGCTGAGCAGAAAGCCGGATGTGGGGCTTGAACCCAGGACCTGGGATCATGACCTGAGCCGAAGGCAGCGGCTTAACCCACTGAGCCACCCAGGCGCCCCTGGATTGTTCTTTTTAATGTTATATCTACGAACTCTTCATGTAACCCCAGGTCATGAAAATTTTTCTATGTTTTTTTCTAAAAGTTTTATAGTTTTTACATTTAGATTGATCTTTCACCTTGAGTTAATTATTGCATAAAGTGCAAGATTTAGATCGAGACTTTTTTTTTTTTTTTTGGCCTATAAATGCCGAATTGTTTCAGCACCATTTGTTGAAGACTACTATCTCTTCATTAAATTGCTTTTGCACCTATGTAAAAATCAGTCGACCCTACTTGTATGGGTTGATGTCTGGACTCTATGCCATTGACCTATTTGTCTCTTCCTCCACTGATACCACTAACTTGATTACTGTAGCTATACATGAAGTCTTGAAATAGGGTAGTGTGATATCTCTAACTTTATTCTTCCTTTTCAAAATTGGTTTAGCTACCCTAGTTCTTTTGCCTTTCTAAGAGAACCAAGTTCAAGAGTTAGAGTTTTATAAAATCTTTTGACATTGCAGCATCAGAAAAGGAAAACTTAGCATGCCATCTCTTAACATTCTCACACAAGAATGGCACAGTAACATTAGGAGGAAATGAAAATCTTCACATCTTCTTTTATGCATTCTTTGAAGAAATGACTTACTGAGCAGCTACATGCAAGACTGTTCCAGATGGGAATAAGAATATGCCCATTTCTATGTGTATAGTACACTAATTTTTCTTCATCTCTAAAATGCCAGCTTACAGTTTTCAGCAAAACCCTCGAACAGAAAAGCAAACGGACTTAACAACAAAATCCTCTTATTGCATGAATTCTGTTCCTTTGACTATATACAGCGATGTCATGTTCCATCACCTCCTGGGTCATAAGTAACTTCCTCTGTTGGAGAATGCCAAATTCAGACGCTCTTTAAAAAGACTCAGATGATGAGGTGCCTGGGTGGCTCAGTTGGTTAAGTGTCTGACTCTTGGTTTCAACTCAGGTCATGATCTCAGGGTTGTGAGGTCGAACCCCACATCAGGTCCACACAGAGCATGGCACCTGCTCAAGATTCTCTTCCTCTTCCTCTGCCCCTCTCCACTCCCTCCCTTCCCCCACCAAATAATAAAAATAAAAATAAAAAGACTCAGATGAGAGTTGGCAGGCAAGGTTTCATTACGCCAGCCATAACATGAGTTCTAAACCAGCATTATCAAATGCCTTTAACAGAGACTGAGGGACTTGTACTGCTTTTAATTTTAGAACAAGGCACTCAGTATAATTTTATCCTGACAAAGATAAACCCCCATAAAAGTGGTTGAAATTGCACAATCCTCAAACTTTCACAAAATAATAAAACATGGAGTAGGAATCCCCACAGTATAGATACAAGGAAGTCTAAATTGTTGACCTAAGAGAATCAAAAGTCACCACTCTAGGGGTGCCTGGGTCGCTCAGTGGGTTAAGCCTCTGTCTTCGGCTCACATCATGATCTCAGGGTCCTGGGATCGAGCCCCACATCGGGCTCTTTCCTCAGGAGGGAGCCTGCTTCCCCCTCTCTCTCTGCCTGCCTCTCTGCCTACTTGTGATCTCTGTCAAATAAGCAAAATCTTAAAAAAAAAAAAGTTGCCACTCTAAGCGACCCACTTTCCAAGTCATAGCCCACTTTTCCTATACTGCTTCCTATACTGTCTACCCTGTTTTCATATCTTACTGCTTACGTGAGGACAAAAAAATATCTGACAGATGAGAGGATCTATGCACATCTGTACCTAGGTCCTTCAGAGATAGGTCTCTCAAAATAATAAGCAGCAAATGTTTTAGCTGTTGGCAGGAATTATTGAATGTTAAAATAACATTATCAAGAAATCAAGAGAAAATCCTCTTACTCCAATTAACTATTTTCTTTTTGGCCTTAAGGTATTAAGACCTCCCTAGATAGACTTTTCTCACTGTTGGAGGCCACTGTAAAGTATAGTGGTTTTGGATATGAATTTTAGAAGACAAGCAACATGGTCCACCAACCTTCAGTGTGTTACTTAGCCACCTAAAGCTCCATTTACTGCTTTATACAATGGTGCATGCACCCACCACATAGTGTTGAGAGAAACTAATGGGATAATGAAAATTGCTTAGCAAAGTATGGGCACATAATAAACATTTTATACATATTCATTATATTACCAATTTATTCACCAGCTAAGTCTTAAAGATTTTATTTATTTATTTGACACAGAGAGAGAGATCACAAGTAGGCAGAGAGGCAGGCAGAGAGAGGGGGAAGCAGGCTCACCGCCGAGCAGAGAGCCCGATGTGGGGCTCGATCCCAGGACCCTGAGATCACGACCTGAACTGAAGGCAGAGGGTTAACCCACTGAGCCACCCAGGCGCCCCTCACCAGCTAAGTCTTATAGCCTATCTCAACTATTTCCTCTTTCCTTTAGCTCTCCCTGACCCTTTTATTTATTTTGGCAGTTGTTATTCTTCTTTCTTTTTACAAACCCTTGTGTCAAATGCTAACTATACATGTCAGCAAGGGAGGTGCTCTGCTGGGTCCAAACCCAGACTCAGAAGCAGCTTGTCTATGAACGGTTTAGCACCAGGTTCCCCAACAACGTGGGTGATGGGTGAGGGGGCGGGCCCCCTTTCTGGCCCTGCCCTGTTCCCCTGTGAAGGGGCAGTCTCCATGGACCAGTCCCAAAACCCAGTGGTTGGGGCGGCCCCTCCTGCAGGGACGGTGGGAAACCAGCTACCCCAGTCCAACCAAGGCTCAGCGGAGACATTGATCCTTTCACCTGAGCCAGATTCTTACTTAGAGGCGTTCAGTCATAATCTCCTGACTCTTTCAGGATCACAAAATCTATTTCCTCCCTCCTATGTCTTCCCTATACCTGTACCACTGCAATGGGTTGCTTCTGATAAGAGCTCCTGGAGTGCAGGCTCCAGTGAAGTAAGACCTTTTGCTTGTTTGTATCCCTGGCCTCTGACACAGTATAGAGCTTGAGACCTACTTTTCAAATGTCAATTAAGGGGCACCTGGGTGACTCATGTCAGTAAAGCATCTAATTCGACTCAGGTCATGATTTCAGGGTTGTAAAGGCAAGGCCTCGGTGGGGCTCCCAGCTGAGTGTGGAGCCTGCTTATGATTGTCTCTCGCCCTCTGCCCCCCCCAAACGTGCTCATACACAGGTGCACACATCCGCTCTCTCCCTCTCTCTCTCTAAAAAAAAAAGCCAATTAAAATATCTTCATGTTGGCTCACAGTCTGCATTATTATCGTTGAATACCCTGTGATATACCACTGAGGCATCTTCTTAACTACTCTGTTTCTGTTTAGATTCTCCACTTGCTTATTATTAACAGTATAATCAATAATTATAATTTATATTTTTCTTTCCGGTTTACTTAGGACAAGTTCCTAAATAATGGGGGATTACAGGATTAAATAGTGTAGCTCCTAGCAATTAGCCATCTATTCAGTTTGCTCAATTAACCTTATTATAGAATATGTAGTCCAGGATTACTGCAAAAGAGAACTGTTGCTTTGCAAACTGGTTCCTGTACAGCAGGGCAAGGAGAGCCTAAAGAAAGAGGCAGACCACTCTAGACTGGGAGGCAGCAAGTTTAATAAGCAAAGGAATTTACATGAGGCTTACCTTAGGCAGCCACAAGACGAACAGACCTCAGTGCCTGCCCACCAGACCCTAAGAGTTGATGCAGAGACCTTAACTGGGTTTAGCCACATAAACCATCCAATGGTCTCAACACCACACTACTATCTCACAGCTGTGTCCTGGGAACAGCTTTTTGGAGCGGGGAAGGCAAGCAGAAGCTATGTTCCAAGGAGAGCAGAGAAAGTCAGGAGCCTGTGATTGCCTAGGTGGAGCTCACGGGTCAGCGGGCAATCATATCCTCCTGATGACCTTCCCCAACACTCCAACCTCCAGGACCAGCTCTTCCACAACGTGCCCTGAGTAGTCAGCAAGGAGTTTCCCTCGCATGGAGGTGGCCCCTTTGGTGGCTATCTGGCTGCACTGGAGGCAGATGCCACAGCCATAACACAGGCACATAAAAAACACAGATTAAGGTAATGATTCCCAAAATCAGTGCTAACTTTTCCACCAAGAGTCTCATGTTCCAAGCCACTGATTTATTTATATATTATTTATTTATATATTAAGTCTCCTAGGCTGGGAGTTGGATCACTCAGGGCACTTACTTGTGCCCTCTTTGATTTAATAGAAATGATATATTGGAGACTCATCAGGTGTGAACACAGGATTCTGTTTGGACAATGGCACAGGTGCCTCCTGGCAAGGCAGTAATAATGTCCAAGGCCATTCTATTCTGGAGGACAGCTTTTCTCATTAGAGACATTCAGTGTTCAGTAAGGACAGTCATTTTTTTTTTTCTTTAAGATTTTATTTATTTATTTGGCAGAGAGAGAGATCACAAGGAGGCAGAGAGGCAGGCAGAGAGAGAGAGGAGGAAGCAGGCTCCCTGCCGAGAAGAGAGCCCGACGCGGGGCCCGATCCCAGGACCCTGGGATCATGACCTGAGCTGAAGGCAGAGGCTTCAACCCACTGAGCCACCCGGGTGCCCCAAGGACAGTCATTTTTGGTTATCATTTCTGTAATGTCCTCCAGGCCAATGGAGGGAACAAAGGCGGCACCCAAATGACTGTATCAGTGGAAAACAGAACATACCCACCCAGCCTCGAGGAGAGGGAGACTGGCAGCTTTGGGAACTTGACCTGGTTGTACACACCATAGATAAGCATACATACTGGTAGGGAGGCAGCACTGGTAGGCCTAAGGGGATGGACCGGGGGTGGGATGTGCCAGACCAGGACACCCAACTCTTCCCCTCTTTCAATGCACATGTTCCATTCCAGGCATCGTGGGTTTCAACAACAGGATCCCAGTGGAGACTGAATAGTTCGTCATCCAGGGATGTGAACTAACTCACCAATCCAGGTGGGACATCTCACTGCAAATTCTAATAGATAACACATTTCCAGGCATGATGGGGTTTGGTGTTCTCAGCAGCATAACATGTTGATCCATGGTGAAAGTTAGCACAATGGCTATTTACCATGCCATCCATACCTTTACAATGTTGGGTGCCTCAGCAGGGATCCCCAGTCTGGCATATGGGACAAGAGGTCTGACTGGTTGATCATACAAATGTATTAAAGCTGGGACAGTACTTGAATCCACCTGGCCAAGGGGTTTTTATCTATTAGTAATTAAGTCTGCTGCTTTAAGATTCCATTTTTCCTTTCTACCAACCCTACTACTTGCAGGTTATAGGGGCAATGGAACCTAAACTCAATGTCATGTTCTTTTGCCCAGTCATAAACATCATGACCTTTGGCGTGTGACCACTGATCACTGTCTGACTGATTGAGGGTAACTGTACATGGTACTCAGCTTCTCTAATTCCCTCATGGTGGCAGCCCAGTTTGCATGGCAACAGGGGAAAGCTTGGGTTAGGCCAGATGCAGTGTTCACACAAACCAAGGCATATTTAGAACGCTCGCTCTGACAGAGGGAGCCAATATAATCAATTTGCCAATCTGTCACAAGCTGGGAACTACAGTGGATGGCCTCAGATTCCTTTGGCAGTTGCCTTGGGTATTATTTAGAACACAGAGAACATGATGTCCCTACATTAACCAAATCACTGTATGTCAAGGGCAATCTGGCATCCTCAGCAGTAAATCATTCCACCTGGGCACAATGGTGGCTGCTCTTCCCATGCACTAGGTCCGCTACAGCTACTGAAGGACTCACACCGCCATGTCAGAACCTTATTAAGCGGGAAGGCACTGAGACTGTTTCAGGTTCTTGCAGGTAAACCCAAATGCTCTCCCACACATCCTGACCCCACAAAGGCCCACTGATAATCATCCACTTCTCAGCTTCCCATTGTCCAAACCAGAGGGTTAATTCCTTTAGAACAGCCCAACTTTTGGGACAAAGGGTTAACAGCTAGGACTCATGAATGATCACCTGCCAAACCACTCTGAGTTCAGCCCACTGGCTGTTATACTGGCTGCTGCCTGAGAGGCTCTACCTGGAGGTGTGCTCTGTACACTGCTAGAAACTACTGGGGTATGTGGTTTTATCAGGTTTCTGCTCCCTCACATGGCTGGGACCAAAATCCTAGGGGCACTCTCTCCTTCTGTTGTCTCTGCCAGAGCACCTGACCCATATCTTCCAGAATCACACACACATCTAACACAAATGGCAGTCCTGCTTGGGAGATGCCTAGGGCTTTAAGCTACTTCTCTAGCTTTTTGTCTTCTCCAAAGAGGTGAGCTGCTCTGATCCCCAGTCCCACACATGCCCTTTCTTTGCCAGGTGGGAAAAGGGGTGGAGGCACTGCATCAGGTGGTGAATAAAAGTCCTCCAGAACTCCCAAACTTCTACAAAGGCTTGAAGCTCTTTCACATTCTTAGGGGATGGACAGGCTTGCACCTTATCAATAGTTTCTGGGATAATGCCCATTTTGACTCCCAAAAACTTCACAGTAATGCCTGGGCCTTAAATGTTCTGTAGGTACACTCCTATCTTCTCCCTTACAGGTGTTCCAGCAAAATCTGCAGTGTCCCACAGGAGAGGCAAGTCTTCACATGGTAACATTATATCATCAATGCAATGGGCCCATTTTACTGATGTGGAGAAGGAGAACAGGGACAGGTCTCAGGCTACCATCCCATGACATACTGTGTGTGTAGCCTTGCGGAAGCACATGAAAGGTCCATTATTGCTCCTCCCACATGAAGGCAAGCTGATCTTAGTTACCAGAAACCTGTACCTGTCAGAGTCTTTTCCATGAATCTCTCTGAAGATGAAGCACTTTTGCAAAAGCATCAGAATAAAACAAGACATGTCTGTATAATTGACAAAGGACTTAAAAATGGTCACAGTTAAAGATCTGATGAAAGTTCATGATAACATGGTGGACAGAGAAATTTAGCTATTTCTGTGACATCCTTTTTAAAATAATAACTAGGGGGGCGCCTGGGTGGCTCAGTGGGTTAAGCCGCTGCCTTCGGCTCAGGTCATGATCCCAGGTCCTGGGTTCGAGCCCCGCATCGGGCTTTCTGCTCAGCAGGGAGCCTGCTTCCTCCTCTCTCTCTGCCTGCCTCTCTGCCTACTTGTGATTTCTCTCTGTCAAATAAATAAATAAAATCTTTAAAAAAAAATAATAACTAGGATTATGAATGAACACTATACCAGGACATATCAGATCTTTGGGAATTTTGTAAAATTTCTGGAGCAATGTGAAGAAAATTTAGTATCACTTCTTATTTGACAATGCTTGCCATGAAATTTAACATGCCAAATAGGCCTAATTAGATCAATGTCTTCCTCTCACAAGGACAAAGAACTCATCTTTTGAGATGGTCCAGGGACCCTCTGAAAAATCCCAAAGTTAGTTCAAAGTCAACAAGACTTCATTAGAATTTGATTTATAGGAACTTTGTCAAAAATGTCAAAGGCTTAAAACACTCAATTAGATTATAGGCTGCTGTGAAACAATACTTAGTTATTCATTTTGCCAAAGTGACAATTAAAGACTTCAAAAACTAATACAGAAAGTTACAGAATTGTGGAAAAAAACTTAGCTCTTTTAATAGAGAAGACTCAGTTTTCTAAAATAATCAAAGACCTGATAAAGATAACATGAGGCACAGGAAATTATTCCCATAAAACATAGAATCTTTGTTTTCTAGGCAGATTACTTGAAAGGTAAAGAAAAACCATTTATAATCTCATCAGGAACAGACCAACAGTCCAAGAAAACTTTGTCCTTTTAGAAGATGAAATAAAATTGTTTCAGTTTTACATGAGTACATTATTCATATTAAAACTTAAAACTGTAATCTGATGAGCACTGGGCATTATACATAACTAATCAATCATTGAACTTTACATCAAAAACTAATGATGTGCTGGATGTTGGCTAACTGAATTAAAATAAAAAAAGTTTTCTTAAAAAACTGTAAAACTTTTTTCTTTAAGCCAATTAAATAGAGCTTTTTTCACAGTAATTTTGACAATGCCCTCTGGAGATAGAAGAACATCACATATATAATATATATCCATTGATACACATAACATGCAGACAGACCCAAACCGAGATCCCAAAGCTTTCATTGCAAAACTCTAGCCATGAATCAGACACCACTCACATGGAAAGCTTTCTGGGGCAAAGGAACTTCTATAGCAGTCTGTATTCTGAAAAGCCTTTTTCCCCCATTTATAAATTTAGCCTCTGTGGGCAATGTTTCGGTTATCTCCTGGGGTGTTTACATTTCAAAGACATGATAAAATTTACAATCTTAAGTGGGGGGCAGAAAGAGTGTTAGTTTTCTCTTTGGAGTTTTTTGAGTAATTGGTATTTAGAACTTTCCTCTGTATTAGGGGCTGGACAGCACTGGCGTTTTGTCTGTTTCACTGTCAATCACCAAAAATAGTGTCCCTTTCATTCTGTTCTCTTCACTTTCTAGCAATCTTCCTCCTTAGAGTCCTAATCAGGCTTAGTCACAGGTGCTCAGACCTCAATCCACAGCTGCCTGCACCCTCCTAGCTTTGCAAAATGGCACACTGGGGTCTCTAACTTATTATCTTGCTCTCCCACCTTGTCTGCCACTTCTGAAGCTAACAGGGTAGTGGACAGGTGCACATTGTTCTCTAACTTCAGCCTCTAGCTGGGCATCAGTGGCTAGCAGAGCTGCCTGCAGTAGAGACCAGCTCACTGTGGGAGACATCCCTTTCCCTCCTTTGCTGCAGTGTGCTAGGAGTAGTTTCTCAAAAGTACATCAAACCCGCTCATTTTTAGGGTGTCCCAGTACTCTCGTGCGAGTCCACAAGCATCTAACAAACAGGCCACCACTCCCCACCTCAGGTTGATAGCCAACCAGGGATGTCCCTCAAGGAGGATGCCTCTTTCCCGTGGCCATTTTGTTGGTCTCCTGGCTGGCTTGCCAACTGTTGGTTTGTAAACTGGCCCCCATACAAGCAAGCCAAGGAGATAGAAAGAGCCAAACCACTCCAGGCTGGTAGGTGGCAGATTTAATAAACAAAGGAACTTACATACGAGACTTTTCTTTCTTTCTTTCTTTCTTTCTTTCTAAGATTTTATTTATTTATTTGACAGAGAGATCACAAGTAGGCAGAGAGGCAGGCAGAGAGAGAGAGTGAGGGGGAAGCAGGCTCCCTGCTGAGCAGAGAGCTAGATGTGGGGCTTGATCCTAGGACCCTGAGATCATGACCTGAGCCGAAGACTGAGGCTTAAAATACTGAGCCACCCAGGTGCCCCAAGACTTTTCTTGAGTGGCCACAAGATGAGTAGATCTCCACTCCCCCCACCAGAATCTTAAACGTTTATACAGAAGCCCTAACCAGGTTCAGTTACGTATACAGTCCAGATGGTCTCAAAAGCACATTACTATCTCAAGGCTGTGTCCTGGGAGACAGAAAGGCAAGTGGCAGCCACATTCCAAGGACAGGGGATGGGAGTGAAGTGCTTCCCATTGTAAGGGTCCAGCTCATGGGTCAGTTGGTGGTTACATCTTCTTGATGACTTCCCCCCTAAAGCTAACTAAAGACTGTCAGGTTTAGTACTCTGAGTTTTTATTTCGTTGACCTGATGCTGCCTCTGTCCCGCCTATCCTGGGGCTTTAGCAAGAAATAGAGGAAGCTAGGGCAATCTTCCTTGTTTGTAGCCAGATCTCATGACTAGCATGGATCTGTAAAGGCAAACTGCTTCCTCTAAGAAGACAGGAATATTTGGGCAAACTAACTTACAATAAACCAACATAGCATTTACTATGTGCCAAGCATTGTTTCAAATACTTTATAGATACTTACTTATTTAAATCCTCATAACAACCCTAGGAGGTAGGGACTATTATCTCTCCTATTTTACAGCTGAGGAAAGGGAGGCACTTAGATGTTAAGTAGCAGCAGGGATCTGAATCCAGGCTCCAGACCCGAGGCTCTTAATTACTATGCTACTTTCCTTTCAAAGAAAAAAACAAGCAAATAAACCATCACTGTACAAGATGACCTCAAATGTACCTTTACAGACAGCTCTCCTCTTTTCCCCAGGATGAGTATCAGATTAAAATAAACTATGACTCTCTGACTCTCTCAACTAATCTCCATGATAAGCAAATGGTAGTTTCCAAAGTCAAAGTCACAAGGACATGATTAGAACACCAGAATGTAAATAAACTTTTACCTAATTGCAAAAATGTACTTCCTGATTATTTTTAAACCAAAGGTAAACAGATGTTAAGATACATACATTATAGACTTATACTGAAACATAAAATAAAATTATCCTTATACCACCCTCCAGTAACTGCACAGATGTCTTATCCTTCTAACTATTCTACTGGCCTAACTTCTCTCCCTAGGCTTCCTAAAAAAGCTTACTTGACCAAACATACCAGGAAAAAAAAGTATGTCTCTTCAAAGGTAAAAATAAATTGATCATACCATATTAACATTCTGTAAAGTGAGCTATCAATATTCTAAGGTTGAATGGATTAAAAATGGAAATGAACCAAGAGAAAGGAATTACTATATTCAAGCCATAAGGGTGTACTATATGAAAACGTAAATAATATAACAGGGTAGAGAAACGTGATTCAGTGAATATTGGTGGGACAAACAAATAACAGATTAAAGGTGAATTAATTGAGATTCAGATTTCCCTCTGTGGTACTGTGATTTATAAGAGATATATACATTTGGTGACTCAGATAACCAAAATATATTTTCATATATGTTTGGTCTTCATCCACACTTACTGGATCACGGCTCCAAAACCCCTTAGAACTTCCTAAGTGCTGAGAGTGATAAAGGTGTCTTTTATTGTCTTAATGAGACTTTTGGACTCCATCCAAGGTTGGGGACTGACTGCTGGGAGAACCAACCATGTGATTAAAGGGTTGGAACTTTCAATCTTGCCCCCCACCACGGGGCTGTAGGTTGAATCAGCCAATGGCCAATAACTTTGTCAATAATGACTATGTAATGAAATCTCTATAAAAAACTCAAAAAGACTAGGTTTGGAGAGCTTCCAGGGTGGTGAACACATGGAGATTTGAAGAGACTGGCGCACCTAGAGGTCCATGCCCTCTCCCCTATCTTGCCCTGTGTTTCTCTTCATCTGGCTGTTCATATATTTTATCATATCCTTTAATAAACTGATAAACATAAGTGCCTCCCTGAGTTCTGTGAGATGCTCTAGCAAATTAAAATAAGTTTAAGGAGAAAGTTGTTGGAACCTCCCATCTGTAGCCAGTCGGTCAGAAATATAGGTAACAAACAACCTGGGGCTTGCGACTGGCATCTGAGGTTGTGGGGTGGAGGGCAGTCTTGTAGGACTGAACCCTGAACCTGTAGACGTAGGGAGGGTGATTTTTCTTGCCCTGGGGGCATCTGGCAATGTTTGGAGACATCTCTGGTTGTCACAACTGTGCACCCAGCGGGCAGAGGCCAGGGATGCTGCAGAACATCCTACGAGGCACAGAACAAACCCCCACAAGAAAGAATTCTCTGGCCCCAAAATGTCAGTGGTGCTCGGGTAGCCCTACATGGCTAACCAGTTCACCTAGTTAGGATTTCACCTGTGCTGATCTAGGGGGGTGTACTTGTTATGTTACAGTACTTTAAATTCTTTTTAGAAGTAACTCTTTAAAGTTTCTCTGGAGAGTGGGTAAGGGCACCCATTTCTCTTTATTTCTCTTAACACGCACTGCAGACGGAAAGGCTCTCTACGGCAGGATGACTCGGCCAGAGAAAGGTAGCTGCAGCAGCAGATTCATTCCAAAGGGAAAAATACTGCTTGATCTGGGAGCTGAGAAAACATGAGAGCAGGAAATACTACCACCACTTATATCTTCCCAAGGATTATGTAGCTAGGAGATGCTGAGCATTTTTTGCCCTACTAAGGCGAGGCTGATGGAGCACAATGGTGGGGGGGGCGGTTCTGGGGAGCTCAAAGGGGCCCATGAAATCAAATAAAGGTCAGGGAGACACACAGTTTTATTCATGTCCATCGGGTGAGTGAAACAAGGACAATCTGACGCATAAGCAAAGGGAGATCCTTGCACAAGAGACTTGCCCCCCGAGGGGCACACTAGCACCATCCCCATGGCTGGGATCATTGCCGCACCTATCACGCTGCATGGCCGCCACTTAACTCGTTTGTCTCCTTTGAACAGGCTGCCAGAGCGGAACGTCTGCTGACAAGGCAACGGTGGGGTTAACCCTGCATGGAGGCCCCGGGGACAAGATACCAGGGGCCAGAAATCGTTCCCCAGGCTGCACAATCCCTTCCTGACAGCAGGACAAGAGTGGGGCAGCCTTCCTAAACCCGGCAGCTGAGGACTCATCCAAGTTGTTCCTGAATGCAGGGAGCGCAGGAACAGACTGGCAGTGCAGAGGCGCCTCTTGGCTTCCAAGGGGATTAAAGGCTGCACCACTCCAGTCTGGTACACCCCACAAAAACAGCAGTATTGGGGGCACCTCAGAAAGTATGGGCCTCAGATCCTACAGCACATTCTCCCCCTCCTCTCCTTTAATTCACAAGATTTTAACACAGACTCAGAATGGGCAGCCTCTTAGAAATATTTCTGTCCCTAGAAAAAGCTTTTCTACCCTGTAGATGCCTTTATGACAAACATCTAGACAGACAAATTTATTAAGGGGAACTCTTACATGATCAAGAGACTCAAAATCTTAAAAATTAAGTTAAAAAGAAATTAAAATTTTATTTTAAATTAGAAAAGAAATTGAAGGGCGCCTGGGTGGCTCAGTTGGTTGGGCGACTGCCTTCAGCTCGGGTCATGATCCTGGAGTCCCGGGATCGAGTTCCGCATCAGGCTCCCAGCTCCACGGGGAGTCTGCTTCTCCCTCTGACCTTCTCCTCGCTCATGCTCTCTCTCACTGTCTCTCTCTCTCTCAAATAAATAAATTAAATTAAAAAAAAAAAAGAAAAGAAATTGAAAATGTGATACTCTCCCAAGACCAACTGACTTCAGGCATTCCCATCCTCCCTACCTCAAACAAGACAAAGAGAACGACCAAGGACATCTCCTCTCCCAGTTCTCATCCCATCCTTATTGCAATGGATTAGGAACATGATCTTGACTATCGTCAGCTTTTTTCTTAAGAACTTCCACATTAGTGGCCACTTCAGTCCAGAGGGATAGCAAAATTATAGAAGGCAATTCATGAGTTCATCCAGAAGACCACTGGGTAGAACTTAACACCAACTTCATGGTAAACAGGTATTTTCCTGCAGCTCATAATCTAGCATCTTCCAGTAATCCACAGGAATTGGAGAGCTTTCACTTGTTTCGTAAGCTTAATTCCAAGGAACTTATTCAAAGTTCCTATTACGCTGGGGTGTGAGATTAATGTTGTTATTACAATGATAAGGTCTCAAAGGATTAAACTGAAAATGAACCCAGGGAGAAAAAGCGACTTACAGGAAACACTTGGGAGCCCCACTGGCTGAGGGGATAAAAAGAAATTTTACTCCGTGAGATCTACAGCAGAGGCTCTCTGTGCTGGCTACACATCCGGATCACCATGGCAGCTTTAAAACAACACAGATGCCTGCCTGAGTGCTACTCCAGAGACTGTTTAATGGTTCTGGGATAGGGCCCTGCAGAGGCATGGTTTTTAATGTTCTCCAGGTGATTTTAATATGCAGCCTAGGCTGAGAATTAGATTTAGAAAGTAGAGTTTTGCTCTTTGGCATTTCACAAAATCTCTTCAAGACTGCCAGGCTTTAGCTTTTAAAAAAAAAAAAAAAATCCAAAGTATAATTTGTAGGTAAAACTTCCTTCAGTGCCCAGTACCATGCATACGCCCACGACCAAGGCTTAGTGCTTCTGTCACGTGACCCCACCCTGCAGCACAAGCGGCAGCCCCCGACCAGGGTGAGAAGCAAACACAAAAGTGAAGACTGGGGCAGCCTCACTCTTTTTCTACTTTGAGAACACAACATTTAAGAAAACCAAGTGTCTGCTCAACACCGTTTCTGCTTCAGTAAACGAAGTTTTCTCATCTGTTATCTAAGGAGAGTTAAGCTGATTACTTGAACTGCTAATTTACAAAATAATCTTAAATAATTAAAACATATATAAAGATCTAATTAACTAAATAGGCTAACTCCCTAAAAAGAGGATAAGAAGGGAAAGGACGGACAAGCTTAATTCTGCTAATTAGTGAATTTCAGTGTACCGAATTAACTTCATATTAATCTGTCATTTTTTTTTTAAAGATTTTATTTATTTATTTGACAGAGAGAGATCACAAGTAGATGGAGAGGCAGGCAGAGAGAGAGAGAGGGAAGCAGGATCTCTGCCGAGCAGAGAACCCGATGCGGGACTCGATCCCAGGACCCTGAGATCATGACCCGAGCCGAAGGCAGCGGCTTAACCCACTGAGCCACCCAGGCGCCCCAATCTGTCATTTTGATATTGACA
Organism: Lutra lutra; assembly: GCF_902655055.1. Classification (NCBI taxonomy): domain Eukaryota; kingdom Metazoa; phylum Chordata; class Mammalia; order Carnivora; family Mustelidae; genus Lutra; species Lutra lutra. The sequence continues at coordinate 108,121,074 of NC_062278.1, forward strand.
GGTTTGATCATTGCAAAGACTTCTGGAGGCCCTGTTTCCTGTTCCTGGCATTGACCTTTTTATTTCTGATTAAGAGAAAGGGAAAAAAAAAATGGTAAGACGTGAAAGAAAGCCTTAGCAGAAGGCTACCTAAAAGCAGAACCAAGATTTCACTGAACAAGTTTTCATTAACCATTTGTAACGTCCCAATTATATATCTTAACAAAATAAAGACTCAGGTATTTAAAGCTGCTTAACATACAGGAAGCTGTTCCAATACTTTTCTTCCCTTTTGGCAGAAAGCTCCTTTACCTCAGGCCAACAGGCTATATTTGTTTGCCTGAAGCAGCATTTCCTAGGAAAGCGGCAGGCAGCAGCCCTACTGCAGACAACAGAAAGGGCTCCTGATCACGGCAGCAGGCCAACCTCCGGAGACCACAGCTCTGTAGAGTCATTTCACCACGCAGGAAAGCCACTGGGGCTCTACACCAATGACAGAGCTGTTGTCATCTCCGCCAGAGGACTCTGGGCTGCTATTGGAAACCAACACCTGGCACCATGCCAGATCACCGTATCACACCCCGACAGAGCTTTATAAAGCTTTATAGGGGAAAGGGGGGGAAGGAGGTGTTCCTACTCATCCTATCACTGACTGCCCAGAAAATCTGCTGAGTCACTAAGTACCAATCAAGAGAAAAATAATGCAGAGACTGCAAATACTAATCTCCTTCATCCTGCTTCTCCTTCCTAACAGCAAGTGGACTCCCAGGTAATATTCTTAACTCTAAAAACACAAGGGCATAGGTTAAATTCACATACCCTTAGTCCATACAGAAAAGCTGAATTCAGAGTTCAAATCTCTGAAAGTGTAATGTACTAGACGAAACTACTTTGTAACAGTGGTTGTTGCTAGGTAGAGGGGTTAAGGGTGATCTATGTTTTCTGCTGTAATCTTCTAGAAGTTGCTAAGAGTGTATATTGAGACCACAATTCATTCGTAATAATATGCCTTAGAATCATATTTCTTGGTAAGAGATTAGACTCACATCCTTGAGCCCTGGGATATAACTTCAGCTCACCAAAATACTTTAAATTATTAATTATGAAAACTCCAACCAAGGCTAGAGGGTCAGTCTAACATGGAACTAAAGAAAACACAAGTGAAGGTCAATGGACTTTATGTGTACTTGCTTTGCTACCTTTTCTACTGGCAGAATATTCTAACTTGGTAGAAAGAAAATTTCACCATTGGTGCACTTTTGAGAGAAGGGAAAAAAAGAGTGAGCAGTCATAATGGCATATGAGTTAACTTCTGCTTATTTCCAGTCTTCCTCTTTTCCTAGATTAGACATGCTTGTGAAAAACAAGTCACCCTTGGCTTTGGCCTGAGAGCCTCAAGCAAAAACAACCACCACGATGAAAAAGCTTAGAGAAGTATCAAACAGCTTTGTCCTACTTCTGCTGAAGTTTTAACTTAAAGCAACTAAAATCCAAACTCTTTGGCCCATTATTCAAGAACACACACAGCATGTGAAACTCGCTGACCCATCCCCCTACATCTGCGAGTCCACACTTCATGCATAAAGCCAACAGGGCCTCCTCCTCCCTATCCACAGAGATTTCTTCTGCCAGTTCTTCATTCCTCCACATTCTCCCTATTCCTCAAGTCTCCCATCGGTGCTACCTCCTCCTAAAGTCTTCCCTGATCTCGGAGACCAAAGCATTCTTTCCTTCTTGCTAATTTCCACAGCACCAAAATGACAGTCATCTAGGTACATGTCTAGGAGTTTCACGTTCTGTGTACCAGGACAGGCAGGTCCCCCCAACAGTTTCTCTTCATCTGCTCCAGCCCACTTTGTTCAGGACTGTGTGTGCATCTTGGAGACTGCTGAATAAAAGATGAATAAACATCACATCTTCAAACAAACCAACCAGGGCTTGCGGTGTTAGTGATCTCCAAGTGTATACTGAATGCAGTTGTAAGAAAAGGAGCCAGGAGAGTCTGTTTCAAACACAGTCAGGGTTAAGGAGCAGTCTAGACATGATCTTCATGTGGGTTCAACTAATGTCAGCCTAATGCCAAGCTTAGTCCTTAGGCTCAAAAAACTAACAGCAGCAGAATGCACTCCCGTACACACCTCAGGATTCAAGGATGTCTCCTCAGCCTCAAATCGTGCGTGGCCACCAGCATTCACTTATTAGTCCTAAACAAAGTGAAGGGTGAAGATGACTGATTTTTACCTTAATTATCTCTAAGCTGATAGGACACGACTATTTGAAGATGTGACTGATGAGAGCAGTTTTCCCAATGGGTATTCCAAAAGAAAGATTTGGTCACAGCACAAAGAAATAAGCAAACTGTGTACTCCGCAACTTTGCTTAAAGCTTGAGAGGAAAAATCATGGCCTGTTCAAAATCAGAATTTGTTTCTGGGTGCTTTGCTTCTGACTTATGGTTTGACACAGTTTCACATTTCCATGTCAACTGAACCCATGAAAGGCTAATGGAGGTGTATAAAACGAAATAAGAGCCACAGAAGGGTCCTCATCTTTCGTTACCTGGAGGGGCTATTTTTTATTTCTGATGGATACCTGGCATCTGAGAGGTCCTGTTCCAGATTTCCTCCTTAACAACTAATAGAGAAATGATAGTTATGATCCTGTGACATGAAATTGTAATTTTTTTTTTTTTAAGATTTTATTTATTTGTTTGACAGGCAGAGAGGCAGGCAGAGAGAGAGAGAGGAGGAAGCAGGCTCCCCACTGAGCAGAGCCTGATGCGGGGCTAGATCCCAGGACCCTGGGATCATGACCAGAGCCGAAGGCAGAGGCCCCAACCCACTGAGCCACCCAGGCGCCCCTGAAATTGTAATTTCTAACCAATTAGCTGCTTACATTTTTTTAAAAAATACATGTTTACACAGCCATCCGGTTTCCCAACTACTTAAATTATCCATTTTTATACCATCTCTGAACCAGAAACATTTTATCATCTTGCTGGTTCTGTCAGCAAACTGCTAACATATGAGACAAGTTCAAGATAAACGTGTCTAGGAAATTTGGGGTTTTGACAGGTAATATTCAAGATTCTAGGCAGTATGAGAACTTTTAAAAACATTTGATAGTTATGCATTCATTTTAATGTATATAAAAACCAGGCTCCATAAACCTGTGATTTTATTGCTCTAGTCAAGGCTGAGCAAAAAGAAACCCAGTAGATTAAAAGAAATACATGGGTGCCTGGGTGGCTCAGTGGGTTAAGCCTCTGCCTTCAGCTCAGGTCATAATCCCAGGGTCTTGGGATCGAGGCCTGCATCAGGTTCTCTGCTTAGCAGGGAGCCTGCTTCCCCATCTCTCTCTGCCTGCCTCTCTGCCTACTTGTGATCTCTCTCTCTATCAAATAAATAAATAAAATCTTAAAAAAAAAAAAAAGAAATACTTTACCTAAAAAAAAGTTCAGAGGGTATGAAGGATAATATAAAAATCATGAAAACAGTACTCAAATTTAAAAGTCTGGGAAACATGAAAGGATAATGAAAATGAAATTCACGTGGACTCCTAAAATTTTATCAAAGTGGTTTAACCTTCCTGATTCAAGATAAGACTCGATCACATGAAGGAAACTTGCTGTCTGGCAGTTGACTTAATAATTTAGTGGTCAAAAGGCACAACAGTATCTCTATTTCCAGTTCTTCCCCGCTGTAGAGGACAAGCTGGGCTGCCACCACGCTGCCTAACGTCAGTTCTACTCTTATCACCTGGACGGGTACCCTGGCCCCAGAAATTTCACCAGACCACACAATAGCTTCCCAGGTTTCAACTCTTTCTGCTTTTTTTATCAGCCAGCCTTGGGCAAGCTTGCTCACTCCCCAGGCTTCACCTACATGGACACACTGATGACTTTTTTTGCCTGTGCTCTACCTACCTACTGATCATTTTATCTGGACAGGCTCAAATTTAACGTGCTCAGAACAAACTCATTTCCACCTCCTGAATCTTCTTCTCTTCCCATATTTCAGTTTGGGGATTCATACTTATAAATTCTTACTACCCATCCCATACCACCCAATACTTCCTTCTTCTTCCAGAGATGCCCCTAAGTATAACCCCTCTCCTACATCCTCCCTATTAGGCTTGGACACAGACCTCTGGCCTCTCTAAAGGAGACAGGTTTAGGAGTCTCCTGGATGCTCCCTGTATTTTGTCTCTCCCTCCTATCCGGGTTTTTTTCCACACTGTCTCAAAACTAATCTTCTTAAGATAAAAATCAAGTCTTAAAAATCCCTTCTCAGCACACTATCATTAGTGATTGGGTAACACAAATGAAAACTACAATGAGATATCAGACATACCTATCAGAATGGCTCAGATAACATACTGATAACGCCCAAAACTGGCAGGAATGCTGAGAAACAGGATCGCTCCTATATTGTTGGTGGGAAGGTAAAAGTGTATGGATTCACCCTGGAAAAAAGTATTGACGTTTCTCATACAACTAAACATGCACTTACCATATGACCCAGCAACTGCACTCCTGGGCATTTATCCAGACAAATGAAAGCTTACTCACACAAATCCCTATACACAAATGTTCAAGGCAGCTTTATTTGTAACAGCTACACACTAGGAAGAATCCAGAATGTCCCTCAACAAATGAATGGTTAAACAGACTGCTTCCTCTGTAGCATGGAATAGTACTCCCCGTTACAAGGAAAAAACTATCTGTGACAAGAATGCTACTCACAAAAAAAAAGTTCTGATACACATAACAAAGTACATGGATCTCAAGGGAATTATGCACACTGTAAAGAGCCAATCTCAAAAGCTACATACTACGTAATTCCATTTTTGTATAGCACTCTTTTTTTTTAATTTTTAATTTTTTATAAACATATATTTTTAATCCCCAGGGGTACAGGTCTGTATAGCATTCTTAAAATGACAAAATCACTGGGTGCCTGGGTGGCTCAGTTGGTGAAGCGACTACCTTCAGCTCTGGTCATGACCCTGGAGTCTGAGGATCGAGTCCCCAGTCAGGCTCCCTGCTTAGCAGGGAGCCTGCTTCTCCCTCTGACCCTTCCCCCTCTCATCCTCTCTTTCTCTCTCTTTCTCAAATAAATAAATAAAATCTTTTTTAAAAAATGACAAAATTACTGAGGCAGATAACAGATTAGAGGTTGCCTGGGCAGGGGGGAGGAGAAAGGTGGCTGTGAGGAAGGTGAGGGAGGAGAAAGGTGGCTGTGAGGAAGGTGAGGGTGGCAGGAGAGATGCTGGTGACGGTACTGTTGTGTGTTCTGACTGTGAGGTAGTGGTCACACAAATCTACACATGTGGAAAAAACTGCACAGACTATACACACACAAACCAGTACCCACAAAACTCTAAGGCCAATTAAGTCTTTTTTTTTTTTTTTTTTTTTTTTTAAGATTTATCTGCTTTTGAGAGAGAGAAAGAGAGCAAGCACAAGGGGGTTGAGGGAGGGGCAGGGGAGAGGGAGAAGTAGACTACCCAGTGAGCAGGGAGCCTGATGTGGGATTTGATCCCAGGACCCTGGGATCATGACCTGAGCTAAAGGCAGAGGCTTAACCGACTGAGCCAGCTAGGCGCCCCAAAACCAGTTAAGTCTTAATAAGGTATACGGTTATATCAATGTTGAAATACTGTACTACAGTGATGCAAGAAGTTACTATTGGGGGAAGCTGGATAAAGTATCCATGAAATGTCTTTGTATTATTTTTTGCAACTGCATGTGGATCTACAATTCTCTCAAAATAAAAAGGGGGGGACCCTTCTCAATAACTTCTAAGAGCTCCCCAGTGGTCATAGTAAGTTGCCCTAGCCGGGCACGCAGAATTTTCTTTCACATCTTAAGCTCCAGACAGCTAGTTCTCAGATCTAACATTTACCGAGCACAGGCTATGAGGCATTTTGTAGGTATCATCTCATTTAATCCTCAGTGATCCCATGAGTTAGGTTCCACCATCAAAAGCACTTTATTCATAAGCCTAAAGCACAGATGACACAATAGCTTGAAAATATCGCCACCCAATCATCCTTCCAAGCCTTCTTCCAAGCATCCTTCCAATGCTACCTTTGTGACCTTCGCCAGAGTTAAGAGCTATCCTAACAGTGCCTAGCTCTCAGAAGATAGTCAATAAATGTTTAACATAAGGCCTAGACAAATGATACAAATCAGTTACAAAACTGGCACCCTAAGGATCTGACAGTGATCACACTATGCTTCTCCGAAGTTAAGCCTGAATGGGAAAGCACTGTGTAACACACAGTGCGGACAGAAAACACCGATCAGTGAGAAATGTTGATTAATAAGGCAAAAGCTTTCATACAGAAGAGGGACAGATAATGTCAGGCTAATGAAACTCCAGTGTCAGCTGCGAAGTTCATATGATTCTCAAGTTTGCACATAACAAATACAGTAACACAAACCTCACCTTCCTAACCCAATTATCCCCATTCTTCCTTATTAGTTACTTTTGCAATTGAAGTAATTTTTTTTTCCAGAAGAAAGACATTTCTTCCAGTTTAAAATGTATATTTCATTATTTCCCTTGGAGAAAACTAGATTCTCATCTAAAGACTCCTTTACATTCATGGATTTCCTCAGAAAACTTAAGGGTTATACTACAACAATCTAGAATTGCTCCAGTACTCTGAAATCTGAACGAGTCCCTCCAAAGGATTCACATTTTAAACACAGACAACAGAGGGGGGGGGAATTTTAAGTATATGCATGAAGGTTAATGGTTTGTATTCCCTCTGCTCCCTCCCCAGCATCCCCACCTCCATCCCTACAAGTTGACTTCCCTTAATTAAGCAAAGCCTTTCCAGAAGGCACCAAAGGCAGTATAAGCCAGAGAGAGAACTCAGAGGAACAGGTGGGAGGCTGAAGCCAACCTCTCCTCCTTCACGTGCACCTGTAAATTCTTATCAGTAACCTCAAGCCAATAACAAAAATGAAACTTCATTTTAATGATGCATTAAAGGAAGAAAGAAGGTACGGTCTAGTGCAGCAAACAGGTTAGAAAAGGGATTCAGGAAAGGAAATACTGACCGGCCGAGTTCTCTTGTATTTGGAGTCCTCGCGCTCTCTGTGCTGCCCAGAAGTGCTGGTTCTCTCCCTCACACTTCTATAACCAGGACTGGGGATGATATACTCTTTTCCTATGTCGATATCCTTCATCTTCTCTGAATGAAGATGCCAGGGCTCACAGACTTTTGGTTTCACTTGAGAATTTCTGAAATAAAAAAATCCACCAAGGAAGAACACTGCACGTTAAGGATACCGGAACTTGAAAAATAATTTTCAAAACTTTTAAAAATTTCATCAAGGGAAGGTATTTCCTAAGTTGTGCTGAAGCATATGCAAAAGTACTTTAAAATAGGAAGAAAGGGGGACACCTGGCTGGCTCAGTTGGAAGAGCATGTGACTCGTGATCTCAGAGTCATGAATTCCAGCCGCACACTGAATGTAGAGATTAAATAAACAAACAAACAAACAAATAAATAAATAAAAATAAAATGGGGGGGAGGACAAAAGCATTAATGTTTTCTTACCATTATATCTATGAAAAATAATTTTTCAGAAATGTTTCAAGTGCCATTTCATTTTTGAAAGAAAAAAAATTCCAGTGTAGTAGAATCAAGAATTATCACTTCCCACCTCTAAGGGGGAAAAGAAAGATTAGAAAAAAATAAACACACCAGTAAAGAGAGACTGCCCCCTTCAACTAAGCTTAAACCCAACGTATAGAGCATTTAGATAAGTCTTAAAAAAAAAAAAAAAAAGGCTTTTAAGTCTGTTCCAAGCATTACAAACTCCATAATTTTAAAATGGGTATCATTCCTCCTACTAAATGTTACTAAATGAAAACTCACAAAGCACTTATTCTACCAATGATATCCCAGCCTGCATTTTTATAATCAAGTAATAGATTAGTTGATGCTATTTTATTTTTTAAGATTTTATTTATTTATTTGACAGACAGAGATCACAAGAAGGCAGAGAGGCAGGCAGAGAGAGAGAGAGAGAGGGAAGCAGGCTCCCCACTGAGCAGAGAGGCCTGGGATCATGACCTGAGCCAAGGCAGAGGCTTTAAACCACTGAGGCACCCAGGCGCCCCAGTTGATGTTATTTTAAAGCTCCATGAAGTTACATGGATACAATACAAATCAATACTGCATCTTAACTTTACAAACAAATTCCCCTTGGGCCACTGAAAGGGTTCTAGAATTAGACAGTGGTGACAGTTGCACAAACCTGTGAACGTGCTACCCAAACACTGAGTTGTATACTTTAAAGGGGTGCATTTCATGGTATATAAATCATACCTCAACAAAGCTGTTATTAAAATACAATAACAAAAACAAACTCCCCATCCTGTCCTACAAAATCTTACCTAGTATCTACCTGAAACTCCATTCTAAACCCCAGCTTGCCTGGCTACCTTTAATCAATATCCTGTATAAACTCTGGTTACTGCTGAGAAAATAAAGCACACACATTCCCCTTGAAAACGTTCTTCCCACTCCGAAATGGTTCAACGTTTCCCAGATACAAGCTCAGAAAACACCTTTCAAACCAGCCTCGCTAACAATTAAAGAAGTGTAGCAGTCTGTGTTGCCTTTTGGATTCCATAAATTCCTACCTATCACTGTCTGAAAAGCACTACTCTGCGGACAAAATTCTGACAGCACAATTCATTTTTTAAGATATCAGAGAAAGGGAGAATACTTACTAAATGAAAGAGGACTAATCTCCTCCATGCAGACGTGCTTCCAGCGCACAAAAATCTTGACTTCTGGTCTTTCAGAAGTCTGGTTCAAGTAACCTGAATTGATAATGCCAAATTACTTATCTTAAAAGCAACAACAAAAAAAAGTCACCTTGTCCAAGGACAAATGGCACCATAAAGAACACCAGCTTACAACCAAGAGCACAGCAATCACGTCACTGAGACCTCATTAAGCCTAAACTATAAACAGACCTGGCATCTGCCAGTGTCCCCAATGTCGGGATGCCGCACAGTTCAGAGTAATCCTTCTCGTTAGAGGGATCACAGAAGTCCAACCTTCCTCTCAAAAGGTTCCCTAATGCAGCTGATTATGTGCAAGCTGAAAAGATTAGTCCTCCTTTGCAAAAAGGCAGGAGGAGGGAAGTGAGTTTGAAAGGGACACCGCCAAACTAATTCACAATCTCAAAGGCCGTGTCAAGAAGAACATAAAGCATGTCTCAATCATCTAAGAACTCATCATAACCAAAGTTCGTTCCAGTCACTTTATTTCAAGTTATTTTATGTCTGGGGGGCGGGGGGGGGGAGCAGTCTTCCATTACCTCTAACACTCTTGCTTCTTTAATTTCCTGGGAAAAGAGGCACAGCCATGAGAGTAGGCAGGCCTTGAGTAGGCACAATCTAGTGCCAGTAGTACTATCTCTTGGCCTTGAACATAAGGAGGATTGCATCTTCCCAGGGTTGTAAGACAGGGCACCCCACACGGAGGCCACCTATGAGCTAGGAATCCTGATAGGTTGTAGGAAGAAACTGAGAAAGGATCACTAGTCTTGACTCTTTTTGATTCTACGTGTATTTCCCTATTTTCCTCTGCTCTCCCTCACAGTTGCTCAAAAGTTGTATTTAAACGCTAACTTGCCTCAGCTATCAAGAAAGGAAAAAAAGGAAAGGATTTTTTTTTTTTCCACATTTGAGTCAGAGCTCTACAATGGCCCTAGCGGAATAACCAAAGTGGGAGAACCCCAAAGAAGTGCCCAGACTCAAAATCAAATAGAGAGGAGGCCATTGGGTCAGCTGCCTTGTTTATCAAGGCTCTCCTTCCAGTGGTAAACTGTGGACCTTCTCCCTGCACAATGATGCAGAGGAAACTGCATTGGGGTGGGGGGGGAGTCCATAGGATTACAAGAACCGTAACTAGCCAGACGGGTGTCTCCAAATTGCCTTCGTGACAACATTCCTTAGGTATCCAACTTCAGGAATCTCATTGAGGCCCTGCAGCTGCACAAGACCCGAAGCGATTTGCCACCCGCTTGTGCCTCCAACATTCCGCACCGCTCACTTAGCGCCAGACCTCTTTACAACCTATCCATCTCTCCCTTCAAAACCTTCTGAAACTTTGCCAATCATTCCCGTGCCCAGCTGCCTTCTGCCTCCCCACGGCTGTGCCGAAGCCAGATGACCCCCGTGCAATAAACACAAAGCAACGTGAGGCTTTGACGGCTGGAAGTGGAAAGACACTGATGACAGCTAAGAGATTTTAGGGTTCCACGCGGGGCTCTGCCCTGGGTTTGCTGTGCGTACTTCTGTCATAAAGCTCCATTTATCCATGTGCAAAAAAACGAGAGGATGACTTCTAAGGTCGCTGGCAGCTCAGAGTCGCCGGTGTGCGGCTTGAGCGGGGGTGCCCCAGGCCGCCCTCCCCACAAGCATGAAAATAGGGGCTTCTCCCCAGCCAGCCTCGCCTGGGACGCCCTGACCCTAGGGCGTTCCCACCGCGCGTTCGGGCCTGAGGAGGCCCCCGCGACCCACACCCACGGGCCGCGGGCGCAGCACCCCCTGGTGGCCGCAGCCGGGAATGTAGCCAGCGCTCCCGACCACTCATCCCACCCTACCTGCCTTGCGACGCCAGGATCACGCCACCAGACCTCGGGGGTTGCGTCCCGATGAGGGCAGCGGGAGACCTGAAGGAGGCCAGGCTGCGCTTATAGGGTCTCGGGTTTCCCCCGAACTGCTCTTATCCCCAACCCAAGCCCGCCACTCACGGACGGAACACACAGGGGTGACCCCCGTGGCAACCAAGGGAGATGGAAGGGGTGCGGCGGTAGCAGCTACCTACCTGTGCCCCGGCTCCAGGGCGGCCGTACCGGCCACTCGACCACGCTCCCGAGCATCAGCCCCGGAGCAAAACAAGCCTTTATAGCGGCATTGGCCGCCGGACTGCGCAGGCGTGCTGCACAAAGGCTCCCCGAGCCTGAAGGGAATTGTAGTTCCCCCTTCCAGGAGCCCGAGGCTCAACACACGGCAAAGGACTCTATTTCCCAGAAGCGCCACAGAAGCCCTGGAGGAGGTGTAGGCTGCTCCTCCTTTCCACCGCGCTCCTGCCTCTGCACCGTCCTTCTCAGAGAGCTGCTGCAAGCGGGTCTGGAATCTTCTCTGAGGCCGTGTGCCCCAGTGCGTGGTCGGGAGGGTTGACAGGAGGTCTGTGTGGGCGGGCAACTCGGTGTTCGCGGGCAGGACGGACGCGACGGTGTGCGGCCATTCATAAACCAGAAAACACCGTGAAGGTCATCAGCGATCGACCAGCCCCAAATCTTCTCTCTTATGGCACTTAACATTTTAGGATTGTTTGCTCAGGATTCGACCCTGCATTCTGCACTATCACCTTTCTCACTTTTATCCCATTGCCCTTCCCATAATCTTGTGCTACCTGGTTTCTAGAGAATAAAAGGCGAGGATTGCGGGTTCTAGAGTAACAAGAGCCTTAGATACGGTGTGCCAACTCCTTTTGAAAATCAAACTGGTTCCCAAAGAGATTGATCACAGTATGTCTCTTTGTGTTTGATCAGTACCTTCAACAGGATCTTAACATCACTACTCTTCTGCTGAGTTAGCCTACTCTGTATGTGGTGCTTTACCTGAAATTCTTGTTTCTTTTAATACCTTGTGTAGATATATATTTTCCATTTTGGAGATTAAAAAGAAGAAGAAGAAGAAGAAAGTAAAGTGAATTGTCCAGCTTTATGCAACTAGCTAATTCATAAAGCTGAATTTAACACGGTGTTCCTGCCTAAGGATGGATTAATAGGCCAATGCAACAGAACAAAAAGGTTAGAAACAGACTCATGCAGATATGTAAACATGAACTGTGACCGGGAAAACAGTACAGATCAATTGTGACCTGGAAAACATTACAGATCAATAGGGAAAGGAAGAAGGTTGGATAAACAGTGCTGGCACAATTGGCTATCTGTATTTTTAAAATCTCAGGGAATTATATCAGCCCACACAAGAAAAATCAATTTCAGGTAGATCAAAGGCCTACCTGTGAAAGGGAAAACTTTAAAATGTTTAGAAGAAAATGTGAAATATCTTTATGAATTTGGGAGTAGAGAAGTTCCAAAACAAGTTGCAAAAACAAATAATAAAGGAAAGATTGATACATTTTTAGTACATTAAAACTTAAACTTCTGTACATGAGCCATAAAGTGAAAAGTGAAACCACAAGTTATAACTAAAAAAGTTTGATACAAAGTGTACAAATAATTTCTACAACTTAATCAGAAATGGCAAATAACCCAGTACAAAAATAGGCAAATGATATGAACAGATAGTTCATACATAGTAAAGGAGACCTGGGCAGCCATTCAAACATATAAAGACACCCAATCAGGAAAATAATCAGGGAAATTACAGTTAAAAGAGCAATGAGATACTATTTTATGCCCATTTCATGGAAAAACATACACACTTGACAACAGCAACTATTTTCAAGGATCTAGAAAAACAGGCTATTTCACACATTGCTGGCAGAGTGGGTATCAATTGATAGAACCACATTAAAGAGCAATTTGGCCATATTTAGTAGATGGGAAATGGGCTACAGGGTTGTATTGTTAGGCCCCTAGCAGACCCCTAAAGTGTAGTGGATTAAAGTCAATTTTATCTTTCTCATAAGTAGAAGTCTTAGGTAAGTATACCAGATCAGTTGTGTAGTCCTGCTCCTCACAGGCAGTTGGAGACCCAGGGTGGTGGTGATTCAGTCAGCTTCAACATACAGCTCCCAGAGTTGTTCTACTCATTGGCCCCACCAGTCACCTACGTGGAAGGAAGGCAACAGAGAATATGGAGAGGTGTGACCTGGTGTTGAGGCACCAGCAGGGAGGCAACACACATCATTTCCATTCACATTCTATTAGTGACAATGTAGTCATATGGGCACATCTAAGTGAGAGGAAAACTGGGAAATGCAATCATAAGCCGGGCAGCTATGAGCCATCTACCATCCCCATTACAATGGAAGAAGGAAAGAACAGATTTTAGTAGAAACCAATGGTTTCCGGCTCATATGCCTATCCTTGAACCTAGCAATGCCGCTTCTACATGCACGTTTCAGGGCAGTCTTTCTCAAAGGAGGCTGCTGCGAGTGAGTTAAGCCCTAAACAAAATAATCTGAGGGACTATTTTCTCAGTTCTCCCAAGGATAACATGTATCTGGTATCATTCTAGATGTCCAGGGGAGAAGTTAATTTATTCCACACAGTGAATACCTTAGGGCATCAGGGCTTAATGCTATTAGCTGAGAAAAGCTGCCCTAAAGGGCCTCCCCCAACCCCTACACATATACATACACAAGGAGATATATTCATTGAACATTGTTTGTAGTAGTGAACATAATCTAAATCTAAATCATAATCTAAATTCCATTAACAAGAAAACAGAGAACTAGATTATGGCATTCATACAGTGAGATACTATACAGCAGTTAAAGAACATGGGTAGAACGTATCAGTATGTGTAAGCCTCAAAAACAATGTTGAACCAAAATAAGTTCAGAAAGAAAATCATCGTAGCCCCGTTTGTATTAATTTCTAAAATATGTACAAATGTGATCTGTTGTTTATGGATACACATATATGCGCTTAAAAATATAAAACATACCTGGGCCTGATCAACAACAATTTCAAGGGGTTGTTAGAGGTATTATAGCCGATGTTGAAAGTACAAGAAGCTCAAAGAGGGATACAAAAGGGGCTTCATTTGTTTCTGTAATATTTTATTTATTTATTTATTATTTTTTTAAAAGATTTATTTATTTATTTATTTATTTATTTATTTATTTGACAGAGAGAAATCACAAGTAAGCAGAGAGGCAGGCAGAGAGAGAGGAGGAAGCAGGCTCCCTGCAGAGCAGAGAGCCCGATGTGGGGCTCGAACCCAGGACCTGGGATCATGACCTGAGCCGAAGGCAGCGGCTTAACCCACTGAGCCACCCAGGCGCCCCCTATTTTATTTATTTTTTAAAGGACTTATAAATGTTAAAGTTTCACAAAGCTTGGAGCGGGTACACAGGTCCTTTTAATATCATTTGCTGTACTTTTTGGTAGCCTTTAAGAATTTCACAATAAAAATGTTTCAATCTCATAGAAACACACACTTCTCCCCTCAAGGGGGATATGCACAATTGAACAGAGGAATCTTGCAGAGATCTGTATCCAAGTCTGGATCTACTGTGGAGAATTCCTGAAGCACCTCTGGCCATCTGGTTGCATAAGACAAACTTCTCAGCACGCCTCAAGCCACCACCATACTAGTACTCCCAATTCTGCACTATCGAACCCAACAGCTGCAAACCAAATACCTTCAGAGCAAATAAAAAGCTTCTAAAATCTCCCTGAAATACTTTGCATATATTGATTATAGGTTAAAAAAAAGAAGAAGAACAGAACAGAAGAGCATTATGCAGTCCTTGCTCCAGGCCTCAATATGCTATGATATTATGATACTATCTGCCACCGACTGGCTGAGCCAAAGACTTAATTATACTTATTTATAAGCATAATAAGATGTATGCTTCTTTACATGATATTGATTGCAAAGCATCCCCTCCTTAAAACATGTTTGTGTTGTGAAATGTTTTGGGGGGTGATATTCTCCAACCCTCAGACAAGGGGCTAGAGTGGAGAATCTGTGTAAATCCAGACTTTCACACATTTTAAAATAATATTTATGTTGTGTAATATATTAAAAATACTCATTCATTCAGTATTTCATGGAGATATGTGGAGCTAATACAGACAAGTTTCCTGCCTTTATGGGGCTTAGAGTAACCATTCAACATTAATCCAAAAATTTAAATTATAGGGACGCCTGGGTGGCTCAATTGGTTGAGCAGCTGCCTTCGGCTCAGGTCATGATCCCAGCGTCCTGGGATCGAGTCCCGCATCGGGCTCCTTTTTTGGCGGGGAGCCTGCTTCTCCCTCTGCCTCTGCCTGCCATTCTGTCTGCCTGTGCTCGCTCGCTCTCCTCTCTCTCTGACAGATAAATAAAATCTTAAAAAAAAATAAATAAATAAATAAAAATTTAAATTATAACTGTGGGGGGCCAGGAGTCCTGGGAGTCCTGGGATCGAGTCCTGCATTGGGCTCCTTGCTCAGCAGGGAGTCTGCTTTTCCCTCTGACTCTTTCCCCTCTCATGCTCTCTCTCTCACTCTTCTCTCTCTCTCAAGTAAATAAATAAAATCTTTAAAAAAAATTATAACCGTGGGAGGTACTAGAGAAGGAAGGTATGAGTTGTATCTGAAGGACAGCAGGAGTTAGCGAGGTGAAGATGGTGGATGGGCAGAGCAAAGAGCACTCCACACAGAAGAAACAACAAAAACCAAGGGGTGGGAGAAGGAAGGGAAACCTCCGAAGGCCTTATAGACCAATACAGATCTTAGAGGAAGAGCAAAAGGCAACCATTGCAAGGTTTTAAAAGGTGAGTGGGTTAAGGGTTGAGAAATCAGATTTATATTTCAAAAACTGCACAGTGGCTGGCGAACTGGAGGAAGAATTAGAGGTAGCTAGAATGGAAGAGAGGAGTCTGGCTAGGAGTGCCTATGGTCACCCAGGGAAGAGATGATTAGTTTGGACTAGGATTATGGTAGAAAAGAAAGAGAGAAGTGAGTGGACTTGAAAGGAATTTAAGAGGAGGGAGGCCTGTGTGGCTCAGTCAGTTAAGTGGCTGCCTTCAGCTCAGGTCATGATCTTAGGGTCCTGGGATCAAGTCCCGCTTCGGGCTCCCTGCGGGGAGTCTGCTTCTCCCTCTGTCCTCCCCTCCCCGACCCTGTTCGTTTGTTCTCACTCTCAAATAAATAAATAAAATCTTCAAAAAAAAAAAAAAAGAAATTTAAGAGGTAAAATCAGCAGACCTTCCTTGTTGATGGATTGCATAAAGTGGTGTGAGAAAAAGAGGCATCAAGGGTAACACCTAGTTTTCTGGTTGCAAACCTGGATGGATGATGGTATCACTGCTCACTGACAGAAGTGTTCTACTGTGGTAGCCTCTGGTAGCCTCCTCTACCCAGGTTCCCAGGACCTAATGTCAAATGGTAACGATCAACCCACACCTACTGGGACATGCACGTTGAATTCCCCTGCCACTTTTGAAGACAAAATTTTCCTTTTGCAGATCAACATCACAATGAAAGTCGTTTTAATGAAATAAGTTTTTTTTTCCAGTTGGCTAATAAACAATCTTTTATTTGACATCACAGAAACAACAGTATGGGAGAATGATGAACCTCTTTAATGGTCTTGGGCAACCTAGAAAAAAGAAGATTTAATATGTCAACAATGCCAAAATGGGTGCAGTCACTATGGAAAACAGTATAGAGTTCCCTTAAAAAATTAAAAATAAGGGGCGCCTGGGTGGCTCAGTGGGTTAAGCCGCTGCCTTCGGCTCAGGTCATGATCTCAGGGTCCTGGGATCGAGTCCCACATCGGGCTCTCTGCTCAGCAAGAAGCCTGCTTCCCTCTCTCTCTCTCTCTCTGCCTGCCTCTCCATCTACTTGTGATCTCTCTCTGTCAAATAAATAAATAAAATCTTTAAAAAAAAATTAAAAATAAAATTATCGTATGATTCATTAATTCTGCTTCTGGGAAAGAAAATGAAAACACCAACTTGAAAAGATACATGCATCCCTATGTTTATTGCAGTGTTATTTACAATAACCTAGATATGGAAACTACCCAAGTGTCCAACCATAGATGAATGCATAAGAAGATTATATATGTATTATATGTATATAATGGAATATTAGTCATAAAAAGACTGAAATCTTACCATTTACGTCAACATGGATGGATCTAGTGGGTATAATGCTAAATGAAGTAAGTCAGAGAAAGCCACATACCATATGATTTCATTCATTCCTATATGGAATTTAAGAAACAAAACAAGTGAACAGAGAAAAAAAGAGACCAATTAAAAAAACAGACTCTTAAATATGGAGAACAAACTGGTGGTTGCCAGAGAGGTTGCAGGGGAGGGGAATGAAATAGGTCAAGGGGATTAAGAATGTACTTAGCATGATGAACACTGAGTAATGTACAGAATTGTTGACTCACTATATCGTACACCGATGCTAATATAATTTAATTATGTTAATTATACTGGAATTTTAAAAAAAATTTAATAAATCAGAAAAAAAAAGTCAACAATGCTGAATGAAAGCCAAATGACATCTTTGTGTATTATACAGACAAAAGTTTCATGGTATTTTCAACAGAGAACTATGATGGGTGAAACAGTACACAGCAGTATAGGCACGTTATGATAAGTCATATCACATAGTCACTTTACAAAGGAAAGAATTACACACTTCCCACCTTCATAGTAATAATGTCCCAGGTTCATTAATAGTAACGGTAGTAGTTCGAAAGAAACGAAGAACTACTTTTAAAAAAATTTTAAGTATCATTATGTTGAGACGCACTATCAAATTGGCCCAACAAAATAAAAGGTGTTCAAAAATTAGCTCCATGGGACGCCTGGGTGGCTCAGTGGATTAAGCAGCTGCCTTTGGCTCAGGTCATGATCCCAGGGTCCTGGAAGCGAGTCCCATAAGGGGATCCCTGGTCTTTAGGGAGACTGCTTCTCCCTCTGCTTGTGCTCTCCTCTGCCTCTCTGACAAATAAATAAAATCTTTTTTAAAATTAGCTCTTTGTTAAAAAGAGGGGGAAATGGACAGCAACTATCTAATTTTAATAAAACAATATTATCCACCACATTAAATTAGTGTTGTGTTGATTCTACAGTCTTATATGTGTATAATATGTAAATTTATTCTGATTTTATAGTAGTATAAGAGCTGTGAGTATAAGGACTTCAGACATGATTTTATGAATATACATATTTAAGTGTTATTACAAATAATTCAAGTCAACATCAGGGGCTTAGGAGTTTTGTTTCCCTTAAAGAGGTCTGAACCTTTTTCAACTTCAGGAACCCCTGAGTAAGAGAATAAAACCAAATTTCAGCTAGATATACAAGGCCTTCCATGATCTGGCCCCACATAATATCACAGTTTCATTTCCTGTTGCTCTCCTACTCAAATCTGAGGTCCTCACAACACTGTAGTTTCCATGTTTTTACTTTAGCTGTTCTTTTTCCCTGGAACAACCATCTAAATTTCCTCGCCTAAAACAAGCCTCACAGCCCATAGACAGGCCTCAGGATTTTAATCCTTCCAGAATGACAACTAATGGTTACTTACTCAGCTGGATAAATGTCTGACATCTCTCCTGGTAAGATGTACATGGGGGATTCTCCCACATTACTGAGAAGTATGGATGGGCACTTGTCAGGTCACATAGTGGGAAGCAACAGGGTCCCACTAAGCCAGAGAAACCACACCAATAGCGCAGCCAAAATGCAGCCTTCTCTCTAAAACAGGCCTTCACAGGCTGGAAGAGTGGCCACTCCCAGTCACTCCCCAAAACTTCTCAAGTATTTTGCTTTACAAATATGGGCTTCTGGGGTGCCTGGGTGGCTCAGTCGTTAAGCTTCTGCCTTTGGCTCAGGTCATGATCCCGGGGTCCTGAGATTGAGCCCTGCATCGGGCTCCCTGCTTGGTGAGAAGCCCACTTCTCCCTCTCCCACTCTCCCTGCTTGTGTTCCCTCTCTTGCTGTGTCTCTCTCTCTGTCAAATAAATAAATAAAATCTTTAAAAAAATATATGAACTTCTGGTGAGAAAAGACAAACCACTTCAGTCTACGTTTGTTATAACCTTTTTGGTGTGAAGATCTGTTCAGGAAAATCAGAAATCTATGCAGGCTGTATTTATTTTTCACTCAAAGTAATTAACTCATTTATTGAATACCATGAGGAAAAAATACGTACTCTGAAAACACAAATTATATACTGGATTGATTATAAAACCACCAATGAGAATAACCCGCATTGCTTTTCAACTACTAAAATGTTAACTGTCTGAGCATATTTGAGAAGTAAAAATACCAAAACAGGTTTTTAAACTCTCATCCTAAAATTAGATCTAGGTGAGTGGCATGTGGCCTACAGCTCGTAGGTCACTGATTTAAAGAAAAGGGAAAAAAAAAAAAAGATTCTTCCTCAAGACAAAGTGTATATGGCTGATGGATTCAGAAACAGCATGAAATTTTATCTATTTTACTTTCTATTTGCTTGTAGGTTCTTAGAGTTCTAATCAAATTTCAGGTTTTGGAATACTTATCTAAAAAA
Source organism: Lutra lutra (assembly GCF_902655055.1). Classification (NCBI taxonomy): domain Eukaryota; kingdom Metazoa; phylum Chordata; class Mammalia; order Carnivora; family Mustelidae; genus Lutra; species Lutra lutra. Next base: position 108,140,325 of record NC_062278.1, read on the forward strand.
TACTTACCTAATTCATTTTCTAATTTCTGGTTTATTTATGCATATGATGCTTGCATTCTATACCCCATCTGTAGAATCTTCAAGTTTTTTTTCTTCTACATTTATTCTATTTACCTACAGCAGAGTTTCCCCAAAATAACAGATGAAGTGTTAGTCCCACAAAATATTCTGAGAAAAAGAAATTTGAAGTCAACTAAGTTTGGGAAATTGTATATATGATATTCAAGTCACATGAACATTAAATACTCTGAGAAATCCTGAAATAATAAAACCCATTTAGCCTTCTTTAATTCAGTATTTACTAGACTTATCTGAACTTGAAACAACAAGAATAATTTTTTAGAAATGAATTCCACATCCTATAGAACTAGTGTCCGGCAGAAAATGCTTTGAGAAATGCTGATCTAAAGTCACCTTAATCATGATCCTGGGGTCCTGGGGTCAAGTCCAGAATCAGGCTCCTTGCTTGGCAGGGGGTCTGCTTCTCCCTCTCCTTCTGCTCCTCTGCCCTGCTTGTGCTCTCTCTCTTTCTCACTCGCTCTCTCTCTAACAAATAAATTACAATAAATAAAATAAGTAAGTAAGTAAGTAAGTCACCTTAAAAACAAAACAAAACCTCCTCAGAGGAGAAGGGATTCTCAAATGATATAGGGGGCTGCTGGAGAGAGTGAGGGATGACCCTTATAGTAACCAAAAGCTGAGCAAGACTGGGAGAAAAGACTAATGCTCACGGCAATCATGATTGCTGCAGTCAACCTAGACATTTTAAGTCCAGAAGAATCCATTCAGGTTGAAGCAACTGAGCAATCTCAAGAGAACCAGGATAACAATGACAGCTACTATTATTACCGTTTGTACTTTTATTTCTGCTTCAATCAGTAATTGCTTAGAATGGGAAAGGTACCACACCAACATTATCTCTAACTACATAAAACGCCAATATGAGAAAGAAGGAAACCCTTGTTACTGCATTATTCCAGCTCAGTCTGTAAAATTTCTTCACTGAAGCAATTGTTCTCCCCCCGGCCCTTTTTTAGATTTTATTTATTTATTTGACAGAGAGAGAGCACAAGCAGAGAGAGAGGGAGAAGCAGGCTCCCTGCTCAGCAGGGAGCCTGATGGAGGGCTCCATCCCAGGACCCTGGGATCATGACCTGAGCTGAAGGCATATGCTTAACTGACTGAGCCACCTAGGCGCCCCTTCAATTGCTCTCCCTTTGTTCTCTAAGCCATTCATTACCCTCTCTGGAGCCTTTCCTAATGCAACTAATTCTAGTATAAAACAAGTTAAAGCCTTTGGGCACCTGGGTGGCTCAGTGGGTTAAGCCTCTGCCTTCAGCTCACGTCATAATCTCAGGGTCCTTGGATCGAGTCCCACATCGGGCTCTTTGCTCAGCAGGGAGCCTGCTTCCCCCTCTCTCTCTCTGCCTGCTTGTGATTTCTGTCTGTCAAATAAATAAATAAAATCTTAAAAAAAAAAAGTTAAACTCCACTGATGACTTTGGTCTACTTAACCATACCCCGTCTGGTTTCCACCATTAATCAAATAGTTGTACATGCTAGAGGCATCTGGGTGGCTCAGTCAGTTGAGTGCCCGACTCTTGATTTTGGCCCAGGTCATGATCTTGGGGTCATGATTTCAGGGTCATGAGATTGAGCCCCAAGTCCAGCTGTGTGGTCAGTGCAGAACGTGCTTGAGATTTTCTTTTTCTCCCTCTTTCTCTGCCTCTCCCCTTGCTTGATCATGAAATAAACAAACAAACTAGTTAAATAAATAAACAAAATCTTTTAAAAAATAATAATTGTACATGCTACATCTGATCAGACCTATGATCATCTAGGCATGGCAGGGTATTTTGAAATTATTTCCCAAAGCTCTTTTAAAATTATGCAAGAAAATACATCTTTACTCTCAAAGGCAAATTCAAATGCCTAAAAGAGACCAAGGAAGTAACATAAATGAGGGCAGCTGGTCAGGAATAATCAATAGTTGGTGACAGACTGTGATGATCTAGAGAGAATGTTCCATCCAAAGGGCGTGACCATTAACTTTGGCAGATTGTTGTCAAGGAAAAATGTGAGCCCGGTATTGCTTGATCTTATTTTTTCAAATGAAGCCAGAAATACAGTTTTTTCATGAGATTTCCCAATTTTTAATATGCTTACAATTAACTAATTTCTTATAAACATTAGCAGGGCTAAAACAACATTAATTTCAAGCTATTCACTCATGTTCTCATCAGTCAACTTCTACTAAACACTGCATTGCCTCTACCATCTTCCATCTACCCCACTGATCACTCCCTCCAACCAGTAGACCAGGGGCACTTTCGACGGACTCACAAAACCAAAAGATTTTCCAGTACTGAAGTCATATTTAAAACCTCAGAGTCAGAAGTTGATTATAAAAAGGAGGCCCCCAGTTTTTTTGAAAGATCGTAGCAAGGTTAAAATGCCCCTTGAAAGCTTGGGCAATTATCATGAGCCTTTTCTATGATGCATTATATGCCAGACTGACTCTAAGTATGAGGAGACCACTAGCCCTGCCCTAGTAACCAAATATTTTTTCTTCCTCCTCTCCAAACTGATTTGCCAGATTATTTTTGGAGATGAGATTCAGGCTCAGCTAGGGCACAGGGTGGGGTAGTCCTCTGTGACATTCTCATGTCACCAGGGGTGCTTGTTAGAGAGGTGGCTAATGCCACCTGATACATGTATTATTCAAAGCTAGGGTTCAAGGTGTGGCCTATGGTCTTTTAGGATCAACATCATCACTAAGTCCCCAGAGATCAACATTATCTCAGAGAAGAGCCAAAGAGAAGAAGATGGGAAGAGGTAGGCTCCATGAGAATGGAGGTTTCCTCTGCCTCATTGTCCACATGCTGCTTCAAGGTAAGAAGGGACCAAAGCAAAAACAAAGCGAACATATAGCTTCTGAGAAACAGACAAACCAGGCTAATTTTTGTTATTCCTAGATAGTCAACACCTGAATGTTCATTTTGGTAAACATGAAAACTCAGAACACTGGCAGCTTTGTACCTTTTTGTAAGATCTTTCTCTCCCTGTGCTTCTCTTGGCCTCTTCTCTTTCCCCATGTCTTTCTCTTTCCAGGTATATAACCTAACTGCATGTTTCTGGGTGTCAACTAATGTTAAAAAGAAGACAATTTTTTAACAGCTCTCTTGAAGTAAATTAAATGGAACAGAGAAAAGGCTAAAGAGAAGAAGATGATGAGAAGACCTGTCATGAAAAAGGGAAACATTTTCAGCAAAATTTTTTTCAGTGTAGATTGTTTTTCTCATTCATTGTCGAAAATGAACAATGAGGGTTAGTATAATATCAAAGATCGAACTGAATAGACTCTACCAGAAGTTGTTACCACACAATTCTCTATTCTGCATCACAAAGTATGACTAGAAAAGGGCTAGGTATAAGATGGGTATCAAAGAACTCTTTTTAAGATAGTCTCAGTGGTGAGAACCACTCTGGTTTAGAAGAGAACAATCACAGCACATAGTAGAGACACAGTAAATTCTTATTAACTTGAAAAACTGAGATCCTTCCTTAAGGTTCCACATACCTCACACTCCCTACCTGATTGCCTTCGTCATTAATTGATTATCATCTATGTTGTATTAATAGAGCAAGGAGAACTGTGATTGCAAAAATTATCACTGATGTCACCCAGGTGTATCAAGGACAGAAATGAGTAATGTAAGGACACTGAGTGAAGGTGAAAAGGTTTGTGGTGAGATTCAGGACACTGTAAAGTGGTGGTCAAGGCTGAGTTTGCCTACATGTTTGGACAAGTTTTGCATGGGGACACAAACAATGGAATTGAGGATAGAGCCCTGACTCAGCTCACCTCATGAACTTCCACCATTTGCCTACCAGCCCAGGCCACACTTGTGACCCAGGTAGGAGGAGCTTACATGCTTCTCCCATGTCCCCTGTTTTCTCTTTGTGCAGAAACACCTGCCAGTCCCCCAGTCCTGGCACTCTTCTCACAAGGTCTCTGCTCTCTGCAGGAAGAGGAGACACTTTCACCATCAATTGTTCAGGCTTTGACCGGTACGGGGTGGATCCTGCTGCCTTCCAAGCAGTGTTTGACAGAAAGGCCTTCCGTCCAGTCGTCAACTACAGCATCCCCACTCATGTCAACATCTCCTTCACTATGTCTGCCATTGTGGAAGTGGTAAGTCCTGACTCAACACTGCAATGGGCTGAGCAGTGGTAAGCAGTGGGTTCCCTGCTTGAAATTTATAAAATGAAAATTTCATTCTTTGGGGTGGGAAGGCATGACAGGGATGCTTCGGTGACATCATGGCAGGTAAAATCTGTCCCTTTTTTGACTACTCCATAAGAATCATAACCCCAATGGACTTTCATACTTTTTATTTTCACTTAAATTGTCCTTATACCCTGGATTATTTGACTTACATTTTTCAGTGGTTTATGATTAAAAATCATAATTGCCACATAGAACAGCCTTGGAAATGAGTAGGAGGCAGGTGGTGGCATTGGACTTGACTTTATGGAGGCAATGACCCCAGATGAAAATTTTTTTTTCAGGACGCACAGCTTCAACTGATGACATCTTTCCTGTGGCTAAACGTGGTATGATAGACTGTTTCCCCTTTACCTCCCTTTTTCCACCCCTGGGCACAGATTACAATGGATAAAGCTGAGAAAACTCACAAATTAGATAAGTTCAAACAGAACCAGGCTAACAAATGAAAACACAAAACTTCCTGATTATCCTGCCAGTTTTGGAGTGCAGAGATGGGGCACAGAAAGAAAGTAGCATAAAGGTCATGGAAGACAATATTTAAGTGGCTGCATCCCACAGACTCCAAAGCTAAGCTCAAGGTCTCCCTTGAGAGCATTGAGGGAGAAGTAGAAGAAAGACATTGTTAATGACATAGTGATAGCTGTCACCAGGGAGGGGGTAAGAGAGTGAGGAAATGAGAGAAAAAAGAAATGAAAAGTGCAGGAGACAGAGTGTGACTAAAACTAGTTCCCACCCCATTTGTCCCACACCATGGTTTCCTATAGATCTGGTACAATCCATTCATCAGGTGGAACCCAGAGGAATGTGGAGGCATCAGGAAGATCAGCATAGCAGCTGAGTATCTTTGGCTTCCAGATATCTTCATCGAGGAGTTGTGAGTATCAGTGTTGAAAAAAAGCAAGAAGGAAACCCTCTTTCCAAGGAAAGGAATGATATAACCAATAGGGGGCACACAAAGACTCAGTTTAGAAAAAGCAATGTCTGAACTGAACTTCCAAAACCCCCCAGAACATAGCTATAGGTAGAAAGGGGAATTCAAATGAGTGGGTTTGGAGCACAGGAATGACATGACCTGAAAAAGAAGGCCACGACTGACAGGGAACCCACACTGTCCACCTTCCCATCCTTCTCCCATACAGCATGGATGTGGATCAGACAGCTACAGGTCTCATGGCTTATGTCAACAGTGAAGGTCTCATCAAATATGACAAGCCGATGAAGGTGGTCAGCATCTGTAACCTGGACATCTTCTATTTCCCCTTTGATGAACAGAACTGCACGCTCACCTTCAGCTCATTCATCTATACAGGTGAGTAAGGAAGGCTCTTTGTAGTAGCCTACTGAGAGGCAGAGAGAGGGTTGTTTTTTTTAAAGACCTTTTTTTTTTTTTTAAAAAAAGAGATTTTATTTATTTATTTGATAGAGAGAGAGAGAGAGAGAGCACAAGCAGGGTGAGGGGCAGAGGGAGAAGCAGATGGCCTGCTGAGCAGGGAGCCTGATGCAGGGCTGGATCCCAGGACCCTGAGATCATGACCTGAGCTGAAGGCCGGCACTTTAACCAACTAGGTCACCAACACGCCCCCAGAGAAAGGATTTTGAGAAAGAAGAACAGTGAGGGGATCTCACTGAAAGGGGTGTGGGAGTTGAGTGGTAAGGAGTTCAATAGTCTGGGAAAGGGGATTGGGAGCATTTGGGAGGCTGAGTTGTCTGGGTCTCCTTTGCAGTGGAGAATGTGGTCCTGGGCATGGAGAAGAAAGTGCAGGAGATTTCGAACACATCACAGAACCTCATTCGGAGCAAGGGGGAGTGGGTACTTTTGGGTATCCACCAGAGAATGATGAAGATGACTGTGGGCACCAACCAGTATGACCAAATCATTTTCTATGTGAGCTCAGGGACCGTGGTTGTGATCTTCTCTAAGATTCATAGCTTATGTCCCCTACCAGAACGTAAGCCCTCCCACTAGAAAATAAGAAGGCTGGAGACTTTTTTTTTTTTTTTTCACTGATAAACCCCCACCACCTAGAACTGTACCTGGAAAGCAGTAAATATTGATTGAATAAATCCTCCTAGGGGGGCAGGGGGAGAAGCTCCCATGGGAGTGACTCCTAGTGAAAGTGAGCTTCCCAACTCCCATGACTATCAGAACTCTTTAGAAGGCAAAAATTTTCATGTTTATGTATATTTTTTAATCTTTGACATTTTATTTTTTTTATTTTTAAAATTTCTTTTCAGTGTTCCAGAATTCATTGTTTATGCACCACACCCAGTGCTCCATGCAATACCTGCCCTCCATAATACCCACCCCCAGGCTCACCCAACCTCCCACCCCTTGCCCCTCCAAAACCCTCAGATTGTTTTTCAGAGTCCACAGTCTCTCATGGTTCATCTCCCCCTCCAATTTCCCCCAACACCCTTCTCCTCTCCATCTCCCCATGTCCTCTGTGTTATTCCTTATGCTCCACAAGTAAGTGAAACCATATGATAATTGACTCTCTCTGCTTAACTTATCTCACTCAGCATAATTTTATGTTTATTTTTAAAAAGAGATGGTGGAAAAGTTATGAAACACTATCTGTGGGATATTATGCTTCCAAATCCTAGTGACCCCAAAATTATCTGCCACTATCTTACTTTCCTTTCCACTGGTCTTGAATGGCCACAAGCAAAGTCACTAGAGATTAGACCTTGATGAGGAAAGCAAGCAGACCATCAAAGTCACTAGAGATTAGACCTTGATGAAGAAAGAAGCAGAAATACAAGGAAAAAATACACATAATACCTAAGAATTTGGTTGCACAGTCCTGCCAAGAGCCCTACATTGGTAGGGCTAAAAATGGAAGTGGAGAAAGTTGATACCTTGGGTCAGCAAGGAATGAGATACATTTCAGTGGTAAGCAGCATGGCAGAGTCAAATCTTGGAAAGGCAGACTGTGGTGATTAAGATGAATTTGTTGGAAAGAGGGACTTGAGATAAATTTCCTTCCTAGACAGTTTGGTCTGGGACATATCTCAACTCTTGCTCTTAACTGGGTCAGCAGCTTCCCAGCCTATTCCTCACTTGCTGCCCTCTCTCCTTCCCCCAGGTGGCCATCAGGCGCAGGCCCAGACTCTATGTCATAAACCTCCTGGTGCCCAGTGGCTTTCTGGTTGTTATCGACGCCCTCAGCTTCTATCTGCCGGCAGAAAGCGAGAATCGTGCCCCATTCAAGATGACACTTCTGCTGGGTTACAACGTCTTCCTGCTCATGATGAATGACTTACTCCCAGCAACTGGCACCCCCCTCATCAGTATGGCCCCTCCCTCCATCAGGAGACTAAAAGCAAGGTGGGGGGGTGGGCTGGGGACATGGACCAGTGGAACCAGGTCAGAGTGAAAAGAGATCCTGGAAAGAACCCTTTGGGAAAGGAGGAAACACAAAGTCCTGGGAGGTACCTCTGGCCCTCATGCATCCCCATCTTCCCTCCAGGTGTGTACTTTGCCCTGTGTCTGTCCCTGATGGTGGTCAGCCTGCTGGAGACCATCTTCATCACCTACCTGCTGCATCTGGCCACCACCCAGCCCCCACCCATGCCTCGGTGGCTCCACTCTCTGCTTCTCTACTGGGCCAGCCCAAGGAAATGCTGCCCCACTGTGCCCCAGAAGGGAAATAAGGGCCTGGGCCCCACCCCCACCCACCTGCCTGGTAAGGGGAGTCAGCACTGCCCCCACTTCCTCTTCCCACACCTCCATTCCCTGCTTTGCCTCCCTCCCTGGCCTCCTCCCTCCCCAGGTGCACTTCATGGCCCATGGCTGAGTCTCTGTTTCTCTGTAGGTGTGAAGGAGCCCGTGGAGTTGGTGGTGGGGAAGGTGGCAGGTCCCAGAGAGGCAGAGTTAACTGGAAGCCCTGAGTCAAGGGCCCAGGAGGAACAAGAGGCTCAGAGGCAGCCCTTGGTGGACCTGTGGGTGCAGTTCAGCCACATGATGGACACCCTGCTCTTCCGCCTCTACCTACTCTTCATGGCCACCTCCGTGGTCACGGTCATCATCCTCTGGAACACCTAGGCAAATGCCTAGCTGCAAACTCCATTCTGGAGCTTCTCTTGCTTCTAGAAACCAGCCAAACTCCCCTGTGTTTTCAAATCCCTGCCTCACAGCCCTGGCAAACACCTTGTTTTCAACTCAGTCCTTCCGTGCAGTTTCAGACCAGACCTGGATGATGGCTTATGCCTCCCACAGTTGGTCCTTGCTCCTACACACCATCAGCTCCCTTCACTCCTCCTGTATGTGCTGCCTGCCTGGCTCCTCAGGATCCAAGTTCCTGGAATACTTTCTTGATTGACTCACTCCCAATAAAACCCTTTGCAGAAAGCATTGGCTCTTCCCAGCGTTATATTACAATACCAAAAATCTTGGATTGAGAGTCTTCTTGGAGAAGCTTCTCAGTCCCACAGTAAAAAGGGTATTTTAAGTCTATTAGACAACTTGTGAAAGCAGGGAGAGAGGAGTGAAGCGTTCAAAACCTATTACAAGGAATTATACTAAAACAGGGGTTAATCTCCTGAATCTAGTTATCCTGGAATTAAGCTATAGAAATTAATAATGTGCCAGGATCAGGCATCTCTTACTTCAAGAGTGAAGCATTTTGTCACAGCTTGACATATGACTCATTCATCCTTAAGCACTTAGATGTTAACATATCCCAAATTACCATTAACTGTGTCGCAATCAAAGTGGATGGGCCCTTAATCATGCAAAGGAAAGAACACGAGGCCAAGGAAAGCACATTTGAAAATGGCATCTGCTTTACTTGGGAATAACACAAATGCCCCCATATGAACTGGAAAATTCCCCTTCTAGCACTTGCCTTATGATGCTGCAAGTGTTCATCTTTTGGCCCATCTCTCCCACTAGCTGTCTGGGAACTATACAGACTTCAAGGCGTTGCTGTCCATGGGAGCTGTGACATGATTGGCTGGACACCCCAGGTTCAGAAAAGCATAAAGATGAGAGCAAATTAATTAGAATTCACACAAAATCTTTTCTTTCTAGCAACCATTTCTTTTCCCTTCTTTCCTTTATGCTACTGCCTTCTATCTTAAGCACAAGAGATTAACGGTAGTGTTTACTAAACATTTCCTGGGTTCCTCCTCTCTGCTGCTCTTCCTCAAACTTCTTTGGCTCCCTCCATAGGGAGCTACAGATGCTCAAAGGGTGGCAAGGCTATCACTGTTCTTGAGCAGGGTTGCTGGTGGTGGTGGTGGCCCAAGATCCCACCCCAGTGTCTGCTGCCAGAGCATCTGGCCAGCAGAGCCCAAGCTAGTAGGGGCAGATATCCCCAGCTGGAGGTTTCTTCACATTTTTTCCGACACATAGCTATTACTTGTTCTTTCCTTGCAGTCCCCTACCACTGGGACTTGGGAAAGAGTCCATGGGAAGCTGGGAGTATGGATGCAGAAACACCCCCACTAAACTCTAAATCGCTTCTTGCACTCAGGCCCATGGCTTCCAACTCAACTTGTGTTCCTTAGGTCTCCTTTTCTCTGATCTGCATTTTTTTTCCACCCAGGAATGTGTTTGGTTTCTCAGTCTCTAAGGCCCTGTCAAGGCCCCCTGCACCATCACTAGCATTCCAGGCATATCCAAAGACTAGTGTATACACAATCTGGGCTCCAATCAGGAGCCCCTGATGTTCACCTAAATAAATCAGCATATCTGTTATAATTTCTGCAATTCCTCAACTCACAGCTTTCTAGAAAGTGGGTCTTTGGAAAGGATATGGTAAAGTAATAACAATAACCAACATTTATTAAGTTGGCAGGCAGTCTCCTAAGGGTCTTAGATTAATAACCACATTTAATCCTACAGGAAATTTATGAAGTAGGAACTATAGATCCACAAACACTTGGAGCCAAATATGTTTCAGAATTCGGAATTTTTCAGATTTTAAAAAGGAAATAATTATGCATGTACTGTATGGGGTATGGGGCAATGCCCTGTAATCAAACACATGAACATTTCTGCAGTGAAATCTATGAGTACTCACATTAGGGAGCAGAAAGGAAATTAGGGATAGTCTCACATCAGTTCAGGTCAGGTTTTGCCACCGAATAACTCATGAAAAATCATTTGGTTTTCAAAGCTCCTTAGATTTTAGTGCTATGGTTTTGTATTATGGCCCCCATTTTATAAACTCGGATACAGGAGATGAAATAAATGAAGAAAATGAAACACAGAGGTGAAGTGACAGCCACTGAGCTGTCTCCCAGCTACCCCAGCTAGAAAGTGACCAAGCCGGGGTTAGATACTGGACTCTGAGCCTCCGCCTCCCCGTCCTCCAAACTAGGACGAGACCTGCACAGGGTATGGGGCACCTGGATGGCTCAGTGGCTTAAGCCTCTGCCTTCAGCTCAGGTCATGGTCTCAGGGTCCTGGGATCTTCTACTCTTATGCCCTATCCCAAGATGGTCATCTCACCTGGAAACTCACTCTTGGTTTTGCTAAGAAGCTCATTGACCCCGCTTTGTGGGGGGAGGGGGTTCTGAAATTATTTAAGATCACTTTGTAGCATTTTCATTTTCCCACCCATCTTCATGGTACATATTTTCCTGCTTATTTTCTTCACATTTTTTTCCGACACATAGCTTTTTGTTTTATTTGAACAGGAGATATGCAATTTGTTTTTTTGACACATGAATTAAGAAACTAGATCCCCTCTCAGTAAGAGAAAGCATAATATAATTACAGTGATTTTATCTTCTCCACAAGCAAAATCTGAGCACACGATCTTAACACACAAGGGATAATCACGTGGACCCTTGAAACCATAACTCTCCCAGAAAATTTACAGATACGGTTGTTGCATTTCTGTTCCATCTATAACAGAATCCTCCGAGAAGCACACTTGGGTGCTAATGACTCTCCTCTTGTTACAGGGCAAGCCTCTGAAAGGCTTTGCAAGGTAATCTGGAAAAATTTAGGAAAATCTTTAGAAAAATCTGCTGACAGGCCACTGGTCCCACCTGGGCTAGCTTGCATTTGATGGCTTGCCTCTGCAGGATAGCCCTTCACCTTGTCCATTCATCTGAATTACCACCTGTGGCTCTGGCACACACTTGTGTTCACTTCCTTTCTCTAAACCATTATAGGCAGTATTTCTCCATGTTTCCCACATTTTTTTCAGCTCCATATTAACCTGACATTCACTTGTATTATCTCATCCTCCTCCCTCGCTCTCCTCCTCCTTCAGGTCCACTCTGGGATGTGAAGTCACAGACTTCATTTCAAGCCCATCCTTTCCCTCCTCCAATTTCTTTTTTTTTTTTTTTAATATTTTATTTATTCGTTTGTCAGAAAGAGTAAGAGAGAGCGAGAGAGCACAAGCAGGGGGAGTTGCAGGCAGAGGGAGAAGCAGGTTCCCTGCTGAACAGGGAGCCTGATGAGGGCCTCGATCCCAGGACTGGGGGATCATGACCTAAGCTGAAGGCAGACACTTAACAGACTGGGCCACTCAGGAGTCCATCCCTCCTCCAGGTTCTGCCCCTCCCTTCGATAACCTCTCCTATTTGATCATTCATTAGCACTGGTTCTTCTAAATGTCGGGGACAGGGGTTGCTGGTGAATAGTATAATAGGGAGATGTTGGAATCTGGCAACCTTGGTTTCTAATCTGACCACATTATTTGTTGGGTAAAAACTTGTATAGGAGGACTCACCCCGCAAGTTTAAATTTCATTTGTGAAGTGGAGCTAATGATGTAGATTAAATTATTTTTAAAATATGCATTAGAAAGCCAAATGTGATGCACAAGAGAGCATCCATTTATCATGCAGACTGAGACTTAGTGTGCAAAATTGACTTCTAGGTGGGAGGCTACAGACTTTCTAGTTCAGCTCCCTCATTTTTTAGGCAAGACAAATGAAGTGATACGAGTGGGGTTGTCATACTTCAAGAAAGCCTGGGGTCAGAGCCTGGGCCTGTCAAAATGGCAGCTCAGATGAGTACTTGTCCATGGGACTTTTTTCCAGGTGTGTTTCAGAGTCCCAAGAGTTTCCTTCTCTCCTGTTCCAGACACTATAGCCAGCTTGACCCCAGCTAGTGACCCACAGCAGTTTGGATGTTCCAGCTGCCTTTCTGCTCCTGGATCCTTACCCTTGGCCAATTATCCTCTGTGGGTGACTGCCACCTATCAGAGCTGCAAATGGCTCTCGTTTCCCCCTTCCATCATCTCATTCTGCCCTTGCCAGGTTATAGCTATCTTTTCAAACCTGATCCACCAGGGTCCCAGATAAGTGGGATCATGCATTGTGATCCCACTTATTATGAGCTAAGGAGAAAGTTACTGGTGTCTGTGACTTGCAAAACTACAGCTCCTCCACTGTTTACCTTTGAATTCAAGCATTGTCTAGGCCTAGGAATTTCACTGGTGGGAAACTAGGGGCCTATAATCCTGTCCAAAAGACTTCCCAGCTATGGGATAATAAAAAGAGCAAGGAAAGAACAATGGAATCAGACTTGGGTTTGAATCTGCATTCTACCTACTTCTACCTGGATTGACACTGAGCACGATATTTTTGGCTTCTTTACCTCCATTTTCTTCATCTGGGAAATGGGAGTAATACCACTGACCACTCCAAGCATTTGGGAGGATAAGAATACCGTAAGTAATGTGCCTACGACAACGCAGGGCACACGGCACAAACTCAATTAATGGCAGCTCTGGTTAGGCCTTTACTGGAATTTTAGATGGGAGGCAGTCAGAAATAAAAGGCTGGACCCTGGCTCTAGGCCTCTGTATCTCACCTGCTGTACATCTGCCAACCCCCATCTCTACCAAGCGGCACCCAAGATGGAGCCCCACACTTTAGCCACACCATGGGAATAGCAAGCAACTTCTCTGATGTGGCCTCAGGACTCCCATGAGGTTCCCTACCACGTTTCCTACATCTGCCCAAAGTGCCCGTGTGTCTCTCCCCATCCATAGTGACCTGATGGAACCAATATTTAACTACCATTTATTGACTGCTAATTACTATATGCCACACACTAGGGTGGGGGCACAATGGGTAGGAGAACAAGATATGCCTCCTGCTTCTCATGAGGTTACAGAGCAAGAGAGGAGAGGCCTTACTCCTGCCTCCATCATATGCATTTCCTGGCAGCCAGATCTACTTTTGAGTCTAGCCTACAGACTTGGGTCCAGTTTTTAGGCCAGCCTTGATAAAGGCAGATACACATCAACAGTCTTCAGCTGCCTTTCATCAGGGCTTGAATTTAACCCTCCTTTCCTAGACCTAAGGTCGGGTAGCCAGCCTATCTGTGGAACTCAAGTGTCCTTGGGAGTCCTTCACTCTTACCTAATCCAGGAGCCCAGTACCCCCCAGGTGTATCCCTGTGGATATAGACACAGTAGTACTTTGGTGCTACGTGGCATGATAGCCCAGTCCTCTGGCCAAGTTTCCAAAACAGGGAAGAAATGCCTTACAGAGCGGGTGGGGCTGAGGCACTGCAGGTATTTCAAACCTTAGACAGAAAATATGTCTCTCCTGTACTTTCCTACTTCAGCCCCTCAGTCATTCCTGCCTTCCTCAGCTCTTTCTGTTCAGGGCTGTCATAATCTTCCATTCTTTTTTTTTAAAGATTTTTATTTATTTATTTGACATGTCACAAGTAGGCAGAGAGGCAGGCAGAGAGAGAGAGGGGAAGCAGGCTCCCCACTGAGCCGAGAGCCCAGTGTGGGACTCGATCGATTATGGGAGCCACCCAGGCGTCCCATAATCTTCCATTCTGAACAAAGTTTCTTTTGTATCCTAGGTCTGATCCTTCCCCCTTTCTGCAAGAAAAAAATTTCCAAGCATCTTTCTGGAAATGTAACTAAGATATTTAACAGAACAATGCTCCAACTCACTCATTTGGTCCAATTGTGTTTTCTGTAGAGATGGCACCTAAGATATAATGTTGATACCATTGCCATTAAGATTGACGTTATCTGAGTTTACTAGTTTATGATAATGCATCACACAACTGATAACACAAAGACATTAAAAACAGTTCTGCTACCTTAATTTTGTGACTTATATTATCATGTAATAAATGCATAAGGTAAAAAATGTATAGAAAATTTGGTTTAGGGCAAATGAATTGGAAAGGCAGAGGGATTAAGAGGAGGAAATCTTATTAGGAGCTGTTGGAAAAATATAGACAATAGATGATGAAGGCAGGAATTACGCTTTAAAATTTGGTATTTGCAGGGCGCCTGGGTGGCTCAGTGGGTTAAGCCTCTGCCTTCGGCTCAGGTCATGATCTCAGGGTCCTGGGATCGAGCCCCGCATCGGGCTCTCTGCTCAGCGGGGAGCCTGCTTCCTCCTCTCTCTCTGCCTGCCTCTCTGCCTACTTGTGATAGGTCTGTCAAATAAATAAATAAATAAATAAACAAATAAATAAATAAATAATCCTTTTAAAAAAATTTGGTATTTGCAATTATCCCTAATGACACATAACCAAATCACTAAATATTGTCACCTTTCCAAATCTGCAGATTCCCTGGTCTTAAAAGAACGTAATTCTTACTTCCCCAGGCCTCACCCTCTCATTAAGGCAAGTTATTTTATTACTGATCTCAGCAAACTGCTGCCAAACAGGAGCTTCTCCCTTAGTCTTGGCCCAACTTCCACCCCTGCCTGGCGCCCGGAAGGCATACCAGCACAGGGGCAAAGCAGGACACTCTGATGTGATCTCTCTGGCCACAGCCTCTCATCAGGGAGTGGTCACCTGTCATGAGCACTATTCAAAACCAGGAATCAAGGTGTGGTCTGAGCTCCTTTAAGATCAAGAGTTTGGGGGCTCCTGATTAATCCCCAGAGAAGAGGCCAGAAGAGGAGGATGGAAGGGGGGTGGCCTTTGGAGGGGGGAGTCCTCCTCTGCCTCATTGTCAGCCTTCTGCTTCCAGGTAAGATGGGGCAAGAACAGGGAAAACCAGAATGTGGTTCTCAAGGACATCTAGGAACTTCCCTGCAGCACTTGGAGGACATTCAGAATTCATATATTAAGTTTTTTCCCTAATATCTTTGTCTCGATGTGTGTGTGTGTGTGTGTGTGTGTGTGTGTGTAATGGAAAGACATTCTGTTGGTCAGGACACATAGCCTTCTCTATTCCTGTCCATACAGGAATCTACTAAACTGTCCCACTTCACCACCTCGCCAATTTTTCCTTCACTTCCAGTGTCCCTCCCAGAACACCCTCATCTCATTCTCCCTATCCTCTTCCCTTGGTATGGTATCTGTGAGAAGAGTAGCCACAGATTTTAAACACGCCATGAAAGAGTAAGTGTAGAACACTGAGGGAGGGTAGGAATCAATCTGAGGTAGGAGTAGATGTTTTGCTTCCATGAGGGAATATTTGTTCCTAGTCTGGGTATATGCCTTGAATATTATGGAAAAAGATAGAGTTGTAGAGGAGCAAGCAGAGCAAAAGATCACCCAGTGCTGGAAATGGGGAAAGATTCTGCCCAGGTACTACCAAGATGACCCCTGATCATAGCCAAGAGACAACATAACATATGCACAGGTCTCACTCTATATGATTGGCATCTGGTATAACCTCAGTGATATCACCTAATTATCCCAATGCTGGAAATAAGCCCCAAGATATTTGAAGTCACTAAATCTGAGAAGGGCAAAATAAATGCATAGCACTGAGGTGCACACCAATTCGGAGTGCCTAATACATGTTACCCATATCCACCTAGAAAGTACAATTGTTTACTTCCCTTATTTTCTTGATAAGTCAGTTCTTGTCTTCAGTAAATGGAAGTCCCTGAGAATGAGGAAGAGAAATCCACCATAGCAGATTTCTAAGTGACCTGGATGACAAGTTTTAAGGCAGTGCTGAGAGGTGCTCCTACGTAGACCCAAGAAGCCTGTGATGGGTGCACTTGAGGACTTGTTGAAGCGGGTGCCATTGTACCAAGGCCAAGTTTGCATACAGATTTGGGCAGGTTTTGCATGATGGTGAAACAATAGGAATGAGTATAGAGCTCTGGTCAAGGTCACCACATCTATTTCCACCATTTGCCTACCAGGTCAGCCTGTCCTCTCCGGCCTGGCAGGAAGGGCTTTGGCCTTGGTGAATCTTGGCCCAGGAAGGAGGGCTCACCACCCTCCCAGTATGTCACCTGTTTTCTCTCTGCAGAGAGGCTTCAGCCCTGGCCATAGAGGCCCTCTCTCACAGGGTCTCTGCTCACTATAGGAAGAGGCGAAGCTTTCACCATCAACTGCTCTGGCTTTGACCAGTACGGGGTGGATCCTGCTGCCTTCCAAGCAGTGTTTGACAGAAAGGCCTTCCGTCCAGTCGTCAACAACAGCATCCCCACTCATGTCAACATCTCCTTCACCCTGTCTGCCATCCTGGAAGTGGTGAGACCTGGTCCCCACTTTCCATTTTTCTAATAGGGAATAAGGATCTTCTGTCCTGTCAACACAACATTGTTCTGATCCAGTGGTGAACAACAGATCCTCTAAATGTATTCTGCACAAATTAGAGGATTTTCCTATGGGATGGGGAGACATAAAGAAGAATGCTGTAGTGGTACTTTTTCAGGAAGGATTCCTTCTTGAGTCTGTCCTTTCTGGAATGTTCCAGGAAGAAGTGTCTATGTCAGTTAAAACCTGAATTGTCCCTAGATACAAGGGAAGACAAGCAAGGAAGACAGTTGAGCACCTAGAAATATGTCTGACCCAATAAATTAGTAAACATTGGTAGGAATACAAGGTAGGCATGGGCAGAGTATTTTTGTACTAATAATCCTGGATGGGAATTTCTTTGCCAGAATGCACAGCTTCAGCTTCTGACATCATTCCTGTGGATGAATTTGGTAAGGCAGATGCAATTATCCCCTTCTCACTTCCATTTGTAGTATAAATTCGAGGAGCAATGTAGGGGTTTCCTAGTCCCAACCTCTACTAAATCTATAACCTTTCACGGACCAGATCACTCCATCTAGAACTGGACTGGCCTTGGGCACATGCACTTCCCTGGGGGGAGCTTACAAAGGTGGAAATGATGATCTAAGACAATGGCCAAATGGTTTGAAGGCCAATATATTGGTGTGCTCCTGGGACCAAAGGGTTTTAGGATATACTTATGCTCTGCCTGGAAAAAAAACAAGGCCATTACAGGGTACTTTACCAATAACACATGGCTAGGTAAAGAAGGGAGACAGGCTGTGGTCGTTAGGGACATGAGTGCGGGAAGAAGAAGAAAGGGAAGGGCAGAGGAGCTGACTGAATAAGCTCCACATCGCTCATCTCTGTTTCCCACTGCCCTGGCTACAGATGTGGGACAATCCTTTAATCAGTTGGAACCCGGAAGAGTGCATCAGCCTCAAAAGACTCACTGTCTCGGCTGAAAACCTGTGGATCCCAGACATCTTCATCTTGGAATCGTGCGTATGGGGGCTGGGGAAAGCGAGCATGAAGCCCGTCTGCAAAGAGCAGCCTCGGGTCAGTGCAAGGCACAGGAACATCAGAAGACTCAGACAGGGGCACAGCCTCAATTAAGTGACCGCCACAGAACACCATGAGGCGTACAAGGGACAAGATAGAGCGACAGTAGAGAAAGAGTCCAAAAGGGGAGCACAGTAGAGGAAGACATGGGAAGGGAGGGAAACAAAAGCCAGTGAAGGCCCCACAGCACCCACTCCCTCCCTCTCACGAGCAGCATGGATGTGGATCGAGCACCACCAGGTCTCACCGCCTTTGTCAACAGTGAAGGTCGAATGAAGTACGACAGGCCAGTGCGGGTGACCAGCATCTGTAACCTGGACATCTTCTACTTTCCTTTCGACCAACAGAACTGCACGCTCACCTTCAGTTCCTTCCTCTACACAGGTGGGCAAGACATATTTTGCTAGTTATTCAAGATGCGGGGAAGATATTTAAGTGATACAGGTATATGGTCAGGAAAGTTTTAGATCAGTGTTTCTCAACCCTGGCTGCCCACTTGAGCTTTTTTAAAAATATGAATAATAACCATGCCTCACCCCGGAGATTCCAATGTAATTCTTCCAGGTGGGGCCCACATGCTGATATTTTTACATGTTCTCAGGTGGTGCTAATGTGCAGGCAGGGTTAAGAATTACTGCTTTAACTACTCAAAAAAGTTTATTAAAAAAAAAAAAAAACTAGAGAGGGATTCCTGGCTCAGTTGGTTGAGAGTCTGACTTTGGCTCAGGTCATGATCTCAGGATGCTGGGATCAAGACCCACATCAGGCTCTGCGCTCAGTGAGGAGTCTCTTTCCTCCCTCTCCCTCTGCTCTTCCCCCCACCCTCCCTCATGTCCTCTCTCTCTCTAAGAAATAAATAAAATTTCTTAAAAAGAAAGAGAGAGAGAACTACAGGGGCACCCAGCTGGCTCAGTCAGGAGTGCATGCAACTCTTGATCTCCAAGTTGTGAGTTCGAGCCCCATGGTGGGTGTAGTGATTACTAAAATAAATAAATAAATAAATAAATAAATAAATAAATAAATAAACTTAAAAAAAAAAAAGAACTACTGCTTGAGATCATGGATGGCCCTTGTGCCAAATGAGGCCCATCTGACCCTGAGCTGCTGTAAAGCTCCTGCCCTACATTTTTTAGCTGAAGACTTTTAGTTTTGATATCTAACACGCTTAAACCAGTAAACACTGAATGCCACCAGGTTTCATGTGGTATATTTAGATATATTAGTCATTCTTTTTTTAAAGATTTTTATTTATTTACTTGACAGGGAGAGAGAGATCACAAGTAGGCAGAGAAGCAGGCAGATGGGGGCGGGAAGCAGGCCCCCTGGTGAGCAGAGAGCTCGATTCGGGGCTCGATCCCAGGACTCTGGGATCATGACTTGGGCTGAAAGCAGAGGCTTAACCCACTGAGCCACCCAGGTGCCCCTATATTAATCATTCTAATGGGCATGCATGTAATTATAAAAAGGTTGAGCTGTTCAAGTTTGATTCCACTAAAACAACATCATATAACTAGGGGATAGAGAAGGAAAATGGGAATGATTGCAAAAGTTCTTGACTCACATTTGAGTCATATCCAATATTCCCATAACAACTTTAACTCAGTCTTACTTCCAACTGAAAAAAAAAAAAATCAAGCTGCCTCCTGCATACACATGAATTATTGTCCTATATCCCACTTTTGAGAAAACCTGGATGACTTATCTTAAACAGAGAGGAAATTTTGCTCAAGAATCTCAGTGGGAGAGGAATTTAATTTGGGGGGCAGGAAACTGGGGAACACTTCTGGACTGAGCTGCCCCCGGCTTCCCTTACAGTGGACAGCATGCTTCTGGGCATGGACAAGGAGGTGTGGGAGATAACAGATACATCTCGTAACCTCATCCAGACCCAGGGAGAGTGGGAGCTCCTGGGCATCAACAAGGCCACCCCAAAGATGTTGGTCGGCAGCAACCTATATGACCAGATCACGTTCTATGTAAGTTCAAGGGTCCCCTGTTTGACCTCTGATCCCAGTTCCTCTGTGATTTTCTTCTTGATCTAAGGCACTTTGGGATGTAAAAAGAATTTCCAGGGGGTTAAGCACCTGCTCCCCACTCCACCTTCTATCCTAACTACCCTGAGGAAAGATCACCACAGCCTCCCCCTTCCTCACCTCTCTTTCTCCCGTCCTCCACCCTGCAGAAAGGAGATGCAGCTGGGCACTTAAAAGCTCTACTGTTAAGAATGGAGCAGCCACCTCTATGATGGTCCAAAGGGCCCTATTTGCTCCTGAAAGTCTACAGTTATTGTGTTCCCAGCAGGTTGGACATATTTACCACTGAAAATTAGACAACAAAGCAGGGCACTTCTATAGGGCACAATTAGATGTGTGTGTTACCTAAAGCCATCATCCCACAGCCAGCCTAACAGCACATCAGCAAGGATTACAGTCAAATATACAAGAGCCCTCTGGGCACCTGGGTGGCTCAGTGGGTTAAGCTTCTGCCTTCAGCTCAGGTCATGACCCCAGGGTCCTGGGATCAAGCCCCACATTGGGCTCCCTGCTCAGTGGAGATCCTGCTTCTCCCCTCTCCCTCTGCTGCTCCCCCACTTGTCTGTGCTCTCTCTCTCTCTGTGTCAAATAAACAAAATCTTTTAAAAAAAAAAAATATATATATATATATGCTCTCTGACATCAGTGCATTTGCCACATTCTCCACAATCTCTCCTCCCCCCAGGTGGCCATCAGGCGCAGGCCCAGCCTCTACGTCATAAACCTCCTGGTGCCCAGTGGCTTTCTGGTTGTTATCGACGCCCTCAGCTTCTATCTGCCGGCAGAAAGCGAGAATCGTGCCCCATTCAAGATGACACTTCTGCTGGGTTACAACGTCTTCCTGCTCATGATGAATGACTTACTCCCAGCCAGTGGCACCCCCCTCATCAGTATGGTCCTTCCCACTTTCCAGGAAAGCAAAAGCAGCAGGGCATAGGGAGGGGAACCAGGAACCGGCTGCCTCTCCACTTAAGGAGGGAAGGGGTTGCAAGGAAAGACTGGATTTGGAGAAAGTCTTAAGAAAAGTGTAGAGATGAATCTGTCCTCATTTACTTATAATCTTTTTTTTCCCTCAGGTGTGTACTTTGCCCTGTGTCTGTCCCTGATGGTGGTCAGCCTGCTGGAGACCATCTTCATCACCTACCTGCTGCATCTGGCCACCACCCAGCCCCCACCCATGCCTCGGTGGCTCCACTCTCTGCTTCTCTACTGGGCCAGCCCAAGGAAATGCTGCCCCACTGTGCCCCAGAAGGGAAATAAGGGCCTGGGCCCCACCCCCACCCACCTGCCTGGTAAGGGGAGTCAGCACTGCCCCCACTTCCTCTTCCCACACCTCCACTCCCTGCTTTGCCTCCCTCCCTGGCCTCCTCCCTCCCCAGGTGCACTTCATGGCCCATGGCTGAGT
Source organism: Lutra lutra (assembly GCF_902655055.1). Taxonomy (NCBI): domain Eukaryota; kingdom Metazoa; phylum Chordata; class Mammalia; order Carnivora; family Mustelidae; genus Lutra; species Lutra lutra. The sequence continues at coordinate 108,161,536 of NC_062278.1, forward strand.
CTCTGTTTCTCTGTAGGCGTGAAGGAGCCCGTGGAGTTGGTGGGGAAGGTGGCAGGTCCCAGAGAGGCAGAGTTAACTGGGAGGCCTGAGTCAAGGGCCCAGGAGGAACAAGAGGCTCAGAGGCAGCCCTTGGTGGATCTGTGGGTGCAGTTCAGCCATATGATGGACACCCTGCTCTTCCACCTCTACCTGCTCTTCATGGCCACCTCCGTGGTCACGGTCATCATCCTCTGGAACACCTAGGCAGATATCCACATCTACTTCTCCCTGCAGTTTCTCTTGGTGTTAGAGCCAGCCAGACCTGGGCCCCTTTTCTGATCTTCGCTACTTATCCCCAGGGACTATCATGTCCCCATTTATACTCCCCAAACTCCAACCCTATGGAGCAGGTTCAGCACTGCCCCAAACAAATTCCTGATTTCTCATATGCCATGGTTATCATTCCTACACACTTTCAGTATTCCTTAGCCACACCTAACTTCTGACTGTTATCAGTGGAGGTCAGGGTCAGCAGAGTCTCTCCTTGATTGATTGTCCCAAGAAACAACTTTTCAGAAGGCACTGGCTCCTCAGTACATGTAGGGTAGGCCTACAAACACTGGAGCTAGAGTCCTCTTGCAGACACTCTGATAGCTCACTCTCAACAACCGTAATCTAATGTGATTTGAAGTCTTTCAGACACATTTACAGATTAAAAAAAATGAAAAGGTCAAGTCTCATTTGTAAAAAATCACTGTAAAATATTTATAATTGCAAAATGTTTCTTTCATCAACCACTTTCATTTCACTTGCCTTTAATTGTTCACTTGCCTGAAATTGTTCTTTGAAATAAATGATATATTGTATCTCCCCCCACCTCCAGAATTCACAAAATCAAACAGGGAGGGCCTTCTGAATATATGCTTGGGGGCACCTGTGTGGCTCAGTTGGTTAAGCATCTGACTCTTGACTTCCGCTCAGATCATGATCTCAGGGTCATGAGATTAAGCCCTGCTTGGGGCTCCACACTCAGCAGAGTCTGCTTGAGATTCTCTTTCTCCCTCTGTCTCTGCCCCTATCCCCCACCCCAACCTTGCGCTCACTCACTCTCTTGCTCAAATAAATAAAATCTGATATACGTGCTTAGAAGAGGCCCAGGAAGGCTGGTTAAGGACCTCAATTAAAGGGCTCAAGTTAAATCATCACATAGCCATACAATTAGATGATTTGTAGCCATTTAAAGTAAGACTATAGATCAAAGTTAATACCATGGAAACAGGTCCATGACATATAAAGTGGAAAAAACAAGTTACAAAACAGTTTTTATATGTTAAGTTCTGTTTGAAAAAAAAGAAAGAAAGAAAGAAAGTAAAGAAAAAGAGGGCTGGAGAGAAGTGCAGAGAAAAAAGTGCAGATGGCTAGAGACCAGAACATAAGCAAACTTTGTCCTGGATAATGGGATGAGAAATGATGACCCTTTTCTTTTATATCTTCATCTGTGTTTTCTTAGTTGTTTTCAATGAACATGTATTATTTTTACTATCAAAAGCCCCCTAGTTTTAAAGTGTTCCTAATCAATAATACTTTACACCTTCCTGGGCAGATATGATCTTGGGAAAGATTCTAACAGCTGGCCCTCAGGAATTGAAAAGGGAAGAAAAAGAATACCAAAGACAAATTTCTGAATTATACTTCAATTAGGTGAATACATTTCAGAGATTTATTTATATTTCTGTCTCCACTAAGAGAGTATGTCTTCGTGTAGATCAGATACAATGTCTCATTCATTTTTATAACTCAGTAAATGGTAATAATCCTGATATACCATGGGTCCTTAATACAGACTCACTGAGTGATTAAATGTATGCATTAATGCCAGCCAACCAAGAATCCGTATTTTACTCTCCCTAGTTATAATCCCTTTAGCCCATCCTGGTATATTTTATTTTATTTTTCCATGTCTCATATGGAAAATTAGCAACCCATTTTTATAATTCAACTTTACCTTTGAGTTCTTAGAGATGTTAATTATACACCAACAGGCATTTTAGCTTGCACATTCTCATGTGTTTCTTTCCATTACTCAGAACATATTTCTCATGCAGAAACCTGTCCTTGACTTTTGCCAATAGCATACAATGAAGAGTGTTTACCACATCTTTGAGGAATTTCAAATTTCTTAACATCACTTTTGCATCATTTCTTTTCCCTTTCCCATCTCCACATTTATATTTCTCTAGATGTCATTTTGTAATTTTTTCCACCTTATTGACAGGTGGCTTTGGGTTTTCTGTGCCAAGACCATTATAACTGACAATATCCTTTGCAAAAGAACATCCTGTTCATATGTTAGGGTTGAGGTGAGCCTTGTGGTCTGAAATATGACCTAAAAACAAAGCAAAACATTTTAAGGCAGTACTAGCTTAGACATGTCATCAGGAACAATAGGAGTATTTCACAGCTTTGGAGCGGGTGCTTCTGGTTCCTGCCATCCTTCTCGCATTTAAAAGATATATATAAATCGTAGCCCTTGTGATAATAACTTTATTTTCTTTTCCTCCAGTTTCTATTATAAACCTCTGTTAAGAATGTGCCTTGGGGGGCGCCTGGGTGGCTCAGTGGGTTAAGCCGCTGCCTTCGGCTCAGGTCATGATCCCAGGTCCTGGGTTCGAGCCCCGCATCGGGCTTTCTGCTCAGCAGGGAGCCTGCCTCCTCCTCTCTCTCTGCCTGGCTCTCTGCCTACTTGTGATTTCTCTCTGTCAAATAAATAAATAAAATCTTTAAAAAAAAAAAAAAAAAGAATGTGCCTTGGGGGCGCCTGGGTGGCTCAGTGGGTTAAGCCGCTGCCTTCGGCTCAGGTCATGATCTCAGGGTCCTGGGATCGAGTCCCGCATCGGGCTCTCTGCTCAGCAGGGAGCCTGCTTCCCTCTCTCTCTCTGCCTGCCTCTCTGTCTGCTTGTGATCTCTGTCTGTCAGATAAATAAACAAAATCTTTAAAAAAAAAAAAAAAAAAAGAATGTGCCTTGGAACTTTATGGACTGTAAAAACCAGACCACTGGGGTGCCCGGGTGGCTTAGTCAGTTAAGCATCTGCCTTCAGCTCAGGTCATGATCCTTGGGTCCTGGGATTGAACCCTGCATTGGGCTCCCTGTTCAGCAGGGATTCTGCTTCTCTCTCCCTCTGCCCCTCTCCCCTACTTGTGTGCTCTCTTTCTCTCTCTCGAGTTAAAAAAAAAAAGAAGCAAAACCCAGCCCCCTGGCCCTGGATATATCACTGTCCTCAAATATTTGATCATGTTTCTAACTTCTTGAGTCGTTTCTACTAGCTTCCCACTCTCTTTTCATTAGCAGCATCCAGGGGTATCCTCACAACCTTTTCACATCTCAGTGTTTCTTTTCTTTTTTTTTTTTAACTCAAGTATAGGGGACACACAATGTTACATTAGTTCTGCGTGTACAACACAGTGACTTGACAAATCTATACGCTATGCTATGCTCACCACTGTGACCATACAACACCATGAATTACCATTGACTGTATTCCCTAGGCTGTGCCTTTCATCCCCATGACTTAGTCATTCCATACCTGGAAGCCTGAACCTCCCTCTCCCCTTCACCCATTTTGCCCAACCCTCCTCCCCTTTGGTGACCAGCAGTTTGTTCCCTGTATTTATGTGAATATCTTTTTGTTGTTTATTGGCTGTTTGTGTTTTCTGTTCTATAAACTGCCAATTCATTTATTCCATTCATTTTTCTGATAGGGTTTTTTGTCACTGTTATTCATTTATGGGCATGTTTTACATATTTTCTACTATTCTTCTGTCAGTTATGTGTTGCAAAGGTATTTTCCCAGTTTATGATTTGACTTTTCACATTTAGTGTCCTTTTTTTTTAAAAGATTTTATTTATTTATTTGAGAAAGAGAGAGTGAGAGAGAACATGATTGGAGTGAAGGACCAAGGGAGAAGCAGACTCCCCGCCGAGCAGGGAGTCCAATGCAGGCGGGACTCAATTCCGGGACTCGCGGATCATGACTTGAGCCGAAGGCAGACACTTAACCAACTGAACCACCCAGGTGCCCCACATTTGCTGTCCTTTAATGAAAATAAGTTAAAAAATTTTAAATGCTTAATTTATCAATCATTTCCTTTATGTTTGTGATTTTAGGGTCCTATTTTCAGAAGTCCTTCCTTACCCAAAGTTCTAAACCCTAAGAAACGTGGAGAAACTGGATCATTCATACATTGTGGGTGGGAATGTTAAACGGTACTGCCACTCTGGAAAAGAGTGCTGCAGTTTCTTTAAAAACTGTACATGCAAATACCATATAATCTAGCACTTCTGAGTATAATTTCCAGAAAACTTTTGTTCACACAAAAACCTGTAGACAGACATTTATAACAGCTTTATATGTAAGACAAAAACTATAAACAACTCTGTGAAAAAATGTATATTTGGTCTTTGCTCCCAGTTCCTGACACAGAGTTCATAAATCCCTTGGAATTTCTTAGGTAATAAGAGCATCTTTTGTTCTAATGAGGTGACTCTTGGTAGGCTCCTGGATAACTTCAGGATGGGAACTGGTCACCAGAAAGACCAAGGCATGATGGGAAGCTTGAACTCTCTGCCCCAATCCCCATCCTCTAGGGAGGGGAGAGGGGCTGGAGATTGAGTTCATAATTGCACGCCTACATAATGAGGCCTCCACAAAAAATCCTTAAACTATGAAGTCTGGAGACCTCCAGGTTGGTGACATATCCACCTACATGCTGGAACTCCACAGAGACAGAAGAAGCTCCTGCCTTCGGAACCCTTCCAGATCTCACCCTGTGTACCTTTTCACCTGGCTGTTCATCTGTATACTTTATTATAAACTTTTCAGCCAGTAAACAGAAGTAAATGTTTCCATGAGTTCTGTGAGCTGTTATAGCAAAAATCTAAATCTGAGGAGGGTGTTGTGGGGATCTCCAATTTATTGTCAGTTGGTCAGAAGTACAGGAGGCCCTGACTTACAATTGGCCCCTGAAGTGGGGTTCAGTCTTGTGGGATCGAGCCCTTAACCCAAGGGGTATGCCAGAAGGGGTAGTTCAGAAGTACTTGGTGTGAGGGAAAAACCCACAATTTGGTATCGGAAGTGTTGTGTGAGGACCTGGGTGGCTCAGTCGGTCACGCATCCGACCCCTGATTTCGGATCAGGTCATGATCTCAAGGTCCTGGGTTGGAGCCCTGTATCAGGCTCCATGCTCAGGGGGGAGTCAGCCTGAAAGTCCCTTCCCTCTCCCTTTGCCCCTCCCCCCTCAAATAAATAAATAAATCTTTTTTTTCCCAAGTGTTGTGAGGAAAGTAGAGGAAATAAGTGTTCTCCCTTAAAACTCAGAAGTCCCTCAACAAAATTTAAAAATTTTTAAAAACCTCAGAAATCCTTCAACAGGTAAGTGGTTGAACAAACTGGGGTACATTCCTACCTCGGAATACTAGTCAGCAATAAAAAGGAATGCATCCTGATACACACAGCCATCTGGATGGGTCTCCTGAGAAATACCGAGAGAAAAAAAGCCAGTCTCAAAAAGTTTATACTGTGCTATTTGATCTATATAACATTCTTGAGACAACACAATTATAGAAACAGAAAACAAATGAATGGCTGCCAGACAGCAGGAGCTTAGGGAGGGAGGGAGGTGGTTGTAGCTATAAAAGGAGAACATAGGGATCCTGGTGTTAAAGTTCTCTATCTTGACTATCTATCAGTATCAGTATCCTGGTTGTGGTATGGTAACACAGGCCAGCCCAAAAGTTTTCAATGAAGTGTGAATCACAACCATCTGGGGAGATTTTAAATACACACACACCCCTCATTAGGGGTTGGGGAGGCAGGGCGTGCAGTTATCTTCAAAAAGCTCACCAAGTGTTTTTTTTTGTTTTTGTTTTTCTCACATATTCCCACGTGGCCCCAGGACTGTAGGCCTTTAGAGACACTACATAAGGAAAGAAAGCAAGAGAGTTAGGAGGATGGCAAAATGAAGAACTGGACTGGGCAGGGGTGCCTGGGTGACTCAGTCAGTTAAGCACCCGCCTTTGGCTTAGGTCATGATCCCAGGGTCTCGGGATCAAGCCCCAAGTCTGGCTCCCAGCTCAGTGGGGAGTCTGCTTCTCCTTCTCTCTCTTTCTCAAATGAATAAATACACTCTTTAAAAAAAGAAAAAAGCATTGGACTAGAGAAAACCAAAGAGAGGAAACTTTATGAAGATGTCCCAGTAGTGCAAACAAGGGACGAGGCAGGTCAGTACTGGCTGCGCTAGCTGTGAGGGCAGAGGTCCATTGGTTAGGTTTACGTCATGAAAGAAAAGCTTGCTCTCTCAATATTTTTAACTCACTACTGACAATAATCCCTAATGTCCACAAGTGAGTAAAAAGATACATTTCTAGGTCTGCAACAAAATAATTACAAGTTTTTGCCTTGTGAAATTAGCAGGTGTCTCCACCACATCCCTTTCTGAGGGATCCATGCACTTTCTTGAGGCATAGTTAGTTCCAGAAGCACCTGATGAGTGCTTTATCAGTGGCTTTACCTGACCCATCTCCCACATCCTCCATTTTCCCTGAAAGGTACTTGGAACTCAGATTTAAAATCACTCATCTAGACAAGGCTGCTAAACAGGTGCTTTTCTCCCTGGTCTTGGCCTAACTTCCCCACTGCCTGGCGCCCGGAAGGCATACCAGCACAGGGACAAAGCAGGACACTCTGATGTGATCTCTCTGGCCACAGCCTCTCATCAGGGAGTGGTCACCTGTCATGAGCACTATTCAAAACCAGGAATCAAGGTGTGGTCTGAGCTCCTTTAAGATCAAGAGTTTGGGGGCTCCTGGTGAATCCCCAGAGAAGAGGCCAGAAGAGGAGGATGGAAGGGGGGTGGCCTTTGGAGGGGGGAGTCCTCCTCTGCCTCATTGTCAGCCTTCTGCTTCCAGGTAAGATGGGGCAAGAACAAGGAAAGATGGGAATGCTGCTCTGGGCAAAATCCAGAAACCCTCTCATTCTCCAGAACTAGAGAGCATCTAAAATAGCTGGGTTAAACATTTTCTTTCTCTGTAGTATCTATGTTATGGCTTCATTGGAAACAGACAAACAACCCATTTCACTGATCAGTACACATAGCCCCCTCTCCCACTTGCCTGCCTAGGTATCTACCAATTCCTTCCATTTGCCAGCTCTCCAATGCCACCCCTTTATGGTGTCCAACCTTTCCTTTCTACCAAGATATAGTCACTATGAACAGGGTGGTTTGGGTTCTGGTGACAGGAACGTAGCTCTTTTCCCACCTCACTCAGGACAATCTTGCAGAGGAGGTGATGGAGAGGGGAAAGACATTTTCTTCCCCTGCAATGTGTTTCTCCTTGGTTGGAGGTGTACCTTATGAATTAGCTGGCATGGGGAGTAATGGACGAGGCACAAGAAGAACTTGCTGGGCTGTAGTTACAGGAATCACTGCAGTCACCTGTGGCTGGGAGGCGGGTGAGAGGGCCTGAAGGGCTTCTACATGTCATTGCCCAGCTTCACCAGGCACAGTGAGATCCTCTCAGAATGGTGACCATGAGGCTGGCCCCCACAGATCTTAGAGGAAGCCACTGAGCAGGAGATGGGCACAGAGTGGGTACCCAGCAGCACATGCTGGGTAGTCAATAAATTCACATTCAGGGCAACATGAAGTCCCCACATATCTCAGGTCACACTCAGGTTGACTTCTTTCCAAATTTCTCCTTCCAGGAAATGGGAAAACATGAAAGCAGGAGATGGACATTAAGAAACAAAATTTTAGGGACATTTTGTTCAATGACTATGAGAACAAGTCATAATAGAGCTAGAAAGAAAACAGTAGGGTCAGACAAAAGCCAAAACTTCAGGGTTGGGACTATGGAAGGAATAGGATTCTCCAGAGAGGCTGTTTGCATACAAATTTGGGTAGGCTTTATATGGGAGTAAAGCACAGGAAGAGAGGTCTGAGCCCTGGTTCAGCTTACCACATCAACTTCCCCCATTTGCCTATCAGACCAGCCCATGCTCCCCAGCCTTGGCAGGAAGGGCTTGGCCTTCAGAAGTCTTGGCCCAGGAAGGAGGGGCTCACGTGCCTCACCCCATGTCCACATTTCTTTCTCTGCAGAGAAGCTCTCAAGCCTCAGCCCTGGTACTCTTCTCCCTGAGGATACACAAAGCCCTATTCCCATCTCACAGGTCTCTCCTCTCTACAGGAAGGTCAAACAGTTTCACCATCAATTGCTCAGGCTTTGACCAGCATGGGGTGGACCCTGCTGCTTTCCAGACAATATTTAACCAGAAGGACTTCCGTCCAGTCATCAACTACAGTGTTCCCACTCAGGTTAACATCTCCTTCGTTTTGTCTGCCATCCTGGAAGTGGTGAGTTCTGCCTCCTGCACTCTTTGCATAGGCTGCTAGTAGGGAACAAGGACTCTTCCCCCTGGCAACCCAAACTTGCACTGGTCCAGTGACAAGCAATCCGTCCCCAAATGCTGTATGAGTCAGACATCCATCCTGTGGGGTGGAGAGATGTGAAAGGGAATGCTGCAGCAACATTTCTGCAGGGAACATTTGTCCTGAGTTCTGTCCCTGTAGGCAGATAAAACATATTTCCAATGGGTCCCCCTGCTGTTTTTCCCCCTACATTTTCCATGTAACCTGCATTTTTTGGACCCACCTTTCTTTTGAGACATGTGACTGAAAAGCTGAACAGTCACACAGGACCACATAGGAAACAAAGGCTGGACTGGGACCTGATCTCTGGGCATTAATCATCCTGAAGGAGGCCTTCTTTTTGTCAGGATGAACAGCTTCAGCTGCTGACATCATTCCTGTGGTTAAAGTTGGTACGTAAGTCCAGCTTCATTCTCTTCCCTCTTACTCCCCTTTTTTCTGGGCTTGTTTGCAAAAATCGCATTTGTTGAAATTGTCAGTGCCTGAGGGAATAGATAAATCCAACCAAAATAGGGCCCATGCTGATGACAAATAGCTTTTTGTCACACAGTTGCCAAACAAATAAGAAGATGTAGATGGAAACTGCAGGAAGAAGTGGGCAGTACCACTGAAAACCCCTAAGTAAGCTCCAAGCCCCCAAGGTATTCAGCACCCAGTTTCAGATTTTCCTCGAGTGGGAAGTGGAAGGCCAGCCTGACTTTGTTAGCTAGAGAAGGGGGACATTATCACCAGGAAGAGAAGAGGCATCAGAGCTTAAAAGGAAATGAGGTTAAAAAAAAAAAGTTACAGACATAATAATATGCGAAGTATGAGTTTATCTGTGTAAGTAAAAGTGAATGCTGGCATACGTATTAATTTATTTTCTAGAAGATACTCAAGAGACTGTTAATAAGGAGACCGAGTTGGGGATATAAGGTGTTAGAGTGAATTGAGGAGAGAGAAGCTTGCTTTTTATGTTATAACTTTCTGGAATGGTTGAAATTTTATCATATGCCTATAGTATATAGATTTTGGAAAAAATACACAATGTGTATATATATTTAAGGGAATGGAAGGGTTGATGTTGACATAAACTAGCTCCAGCTTCAGCCATCACCATCCCTCTGTGCTCCGGGCTCTAGATCTGGAAAAACCCATTCGTCAGCTGGGATCCAGAAGAATGTGGTGCCATCAGTAAACTCACTGTGACAACTGAGAACCTGTGGCTCCCAGACATCTTCATCGTAGAATCGTGGGTACCAGGGCCAGGGAGAGCTGGAGCAGAGATCCTTCTGCAAAGAGCAGGCCAGGGTGGCATAGGGCAAACCAATTCAGCAGGGCCACCAAAAACTTCTTTCAGACAGGAGCACAATCACGGTTCATCAATGGTCTCTCATTTCTAGAAGACACTTCTTCTAGAAATGAGAAAGTGAGAAAGTGATGAGCAGAAAAGATGGCAGAGTGACCATAGTAAGCAACATTGGGAAGCCCCCCAACTTAAGAGAGAAGTTTAAGCTGTTGTGAAACCCAGAGCATCTGTGTCTCTCCCCTTCTACCCCGTAGCATGGATGTGGATCAGACCCCAGAAGGCCTCTCTGCATATGTGACCAATGATGGTCACATCACATATAACAAACCAATGCGGGTGACCAGCATCTGTAGCCTGGACATCTTTTACTTCCCCTTTGACCAGCAGAACTGCACGCTCACCTTTAGCTCTTTCCTCTACACAGGTGGGTCATGGTGGGGGTAAAATTAGATCAACCAGTGGATCAATGAAACAGCACACACAGCAAGGTTATTTTTTAACTGCCTAAAAAGGGACAGTGGAGCATTTGCTGATCGGGGTGTGTGGGTGGTGGGGTAGAGGAGTTGAACTTAGGAGGAGACAAGACTTCTGAGAAAGCCCGAATTGAAAGGAGGTGACTGAGAAGCAAGGAAGCCATGTTACCGGGCAGCCAGAGAGAGGGAGCTAAAGCAGTTTTCTAGTTCATCTCTCTGAGTTCTGCACAGAGCAGGTGCTGAACAGTGTATTGAATGAATGTTTGTCTCCCTGCAGTGGAAAACATGCTGCTGGGCATGGAAAAGGAAGTGTGGGAGATAGTGGACACCTCACGTGACATTGTCCGCACGCAAGGGGAGTGGGAGCTCCTGGGCATCAACAAGGCCACCCCAAAGATGTCTGTGGGCTCCAGTCTTTTTGACCAGATCATGTTCTATGTAAGTCCAGAGACTGTGAGATGTGTCCGTCCCCCTTATCTCCCTCATCAGATCTTTCCAAATCCCAGAGCCCCTCACATCTTGTCCCAAGACCAGAAAGCCACTGGGTGCCACAACCCTCACAGCTTTCCTCTCTCCCAAGTCCCCCAGAGCAGGCCCCTTTTTGAACCTGCCAGCTCTGGCATAGGTTTTCTTTAGTGGGTATGGCAGAGTCTTCTCAGGCCTGTGAAAGCTGCTTCTCACCCAGCCCCAGAAAGAGCCCTTGTTGGGTTGAGGACACTAAGGGAGGAAGGGACTGGAATTATCCCTCAGCCTCCCCTCAGTGCTAGCCTCACCTAGTTCTCTGCTTTCTCCTCCCCCCAGGTGGCCATCAGGCGCAGGCCCAGCCTCTACGTCATAAACCTCCTGGTGCCCAGTAGCTTCCTGATTGCCATCGATGCCCTCAGCTTCTACCTGCCAGCAGAAAGGAAGAATCGTGCCCCATTCAAGATAACCCTTCTTCTGGGCTACAACGTCTTCCTGCTTATGATGAATAAACTACTTCCCACTAGTGGCACCCCCCTCATCAGTATGCCCACCTCCTCACTGTTGGAAAGTAGTGGGGGTGGGGAGGCAGGGGTAGGAGGCCGGGCAGACAGGTGCACTGGCTAGATCTGCTGAGGCAGCTAAGGCAGAAGGGAGAAAGCAGTCATCTCAGGAAGGGCTCTCTATGGGAGACAGAGAAAAGGGGGGATTGCTGATTCTTCTCGGCCACACTCAGGCATGCTCCTCACCCCCAACACAGGTGTGTACTTTGCCCTGTGTCTGTCCCTGATGGTGGTCAGCCTGCTGGAGACCATCTTCATCACCTACCTGCTGCATCTGGCCACCACCCAGCCCCCACCCATGCCTCGGTGGCTCCACTCTCTGCTTCTCTACTGGGCCAGCCCAAGGAAATGCTGCCCCACTGTGCTCTGGAAGGAGAATGTGGGCCCAGGCTTCATGCCCACTCACCTACCCGGTAAGGAAAATCTACACTGCCCATACTCTCTACACTGGGCCCAGCTTCCCCAGTCCCCCACTTCCCCAATCCTGTCTCCTTCCCACTTCAGGGCTGAGTCTCTGTCTTCTCCACAGGACCGAAGGAGCCAGGGCAGTTGGTAGGGAAGGAGCTGGGACCCAGACAGGCAGAGCTGAATGGAGGCTCGGGACTGACAAGCACCCAGCTAGCTGACCTATGGGTGCAGTTCAGCCACATGATGGACACCTTCCTCTTTCGCCTCTACCTGCTCTTCTTAGCCTCCTCCATCATCACAGTCATCGTCCTCTGGAACACCTAGGACTTGAATTTTAATGGTACAAGAGCAAGCCAGTGGTCAGGTTTCCTCAGCTTCAACTGACTATCCTAGACCCCGTTCCTCTGCTCCAGTTTATCTACACAGTTCCAAATATGCCATGATCCCTGCTCCAGGGCTTAAATAGAACCTCTGCAGACCCTCTCAGAAATATGCCTATATTGAGGTGCCTGGGTGGCTCAGTCAGTCAAATATCTGCCTTTGGCTTGGGTCATGATCCCAGGGTCCTGGGCCCTAGGCTCATATCAGGCTCCTTTCTTGGTGAGGAGCCTGCTTCTCCCTCTTCCTCTGCCTGCTACTCCCCCAGCTTGTACGCGTGCTCTCTCTCTCTCTGTTTAAAATATTTAAAATATTTTTTAAAATAAAGTAAGAAGTTAGCAAAGTGTTCTTTTAAAACAAACAAACAAAAAGAAATAGGACTATATTTCTAAAACTTAATGAATTCAGAATTTACACGTTTATGCTAGAAATAGAACTTTTACTAGAAAAAGAAGGCTTTATAATAAATGACTGGAAATATTTACAAAAGAAAATAAAACAAAACAAAACAAAATCTAACTCACTTACTGGTGTAGAGGAAAGGGATTAAACCTCTTTTTAAATATAGGCTAACATATTTATTTCTTCTTTTAATAAATATTTATTGAGCACCTACCATGTGCTAGGCACTTTCTGAGTGCTGAGGGTATAGCAGTGAGCCAAGCTGACAAAAATCTCTACCCTCACCGAAGGCGGGTGGAGACTGACGATAAAGAAGATAATAAGTGAAACACAGAGCATGTGCTAAGTGCCAGGGGCCAGAAGCAAATTACAGAAGGAGGAATGGGAAATGGAGGAGAAGGAGACTGCAGGTTTAGGTGGGTGGCCAGCGAAGGCTTCATGATAACTTGCTGTCTGGCTGGCGCCTATGCGTTACTCCAGAGAAGGACCAGGAGGAGCACAGGTGTTGCTATAAAAGGATGTCTCTTGACAAATGGACACTTGGGGATGAATCAAACACAGCTCTGTCCTCAAAGAGCTTGTGGCCCAGCTGAACAAGTAAAATATATATGTTAAATAACTGCAATTAAATGGGGAATCTGTTTTTAAAGTTTTGGTTAGTACCACTGAAAAGAAACTGCTGTGAAGCTCATAGGAGAAAGGATTGTTCTAGGGGGAGCAGAGCTGTGGTTCTCCATCCTGTCTGTCCATTGGAATCATCTGAGTAGACATTTTTTTTTAGATTTATTTATTTATTTGAGAGAGAGAGAGAAAGAGCACGCATGGGGGGGGCAGAGGGAGAGAATCCTTAGGCAGACTCCCTGTTGCGTGTGGAGCCCTACATGGGGCTCCACATGGGGCTTCCCACAGGGCTCGAACTCACAACCCATAAGATCATGACCAGAGCCGAAACCAAGAATCGGATGCTTAACTGACTGAGCCACCCAGGTGCCCCTGAAGAGAGTTTGAAGTAATCCTAGTGCCCAGGCCTTCTCCCAGACCAGTTAAATTAGAACCTTTGGTGTGGACCCTGGCTTTGGCATATTTGAAAGCTCCCCATGAGATTTTAATGCGCTGTCAGAATTGAAACCGCGGAGCCAGCAGAAGAGGCCATATTAACTTGGACTCTGAGGATGACTAATACATGAACAGAGGGAGGACTTGCTGGGATTGACTAATCACAATACACCTCTGGGGTCACACTACTACCTGAAGACACTGGGATCACTGCAGGTGGGGCCTCGGGGGCCCAGGGGTATGTGCAGCAGTAGCTGAACGGCAGGATCCAGGCAGAATCATGACACACTCATTCTCATGGTACTCACATGGCTCAGGTGTCCAGAACAAACTCATAAAATCATCTACCAGAAATAGCCCCACAATAGAACGAAGAATAGTGTAGGCTCTTTGGAAAACAATTTGGCAGCTCCTCAAAGTGTTGAACATGGAGTTACCCTATAACCCAGCAATTCCATTCCTAGGTACATGCCCAAGAGAAATGAAAACATATGTCCACACAAAAACTTGTACACAAATGGTCATAGCAACATTATTCAAAGTAGCTAAAACAACCCAAATGTCTATTAACCGATGAACAGATAAATAACATTTTTTATATCCATGCAATGAAATACGATTATTTGGCTTCAAAAAGGAAAGAAGTCCTCATACATGCTACAACATGGATGAACTGTGAAAACATTATGCTAAGTAAGAGAAAAGCCAGTCACAAAAGACCACATATTATATAATCCCACTTGAATGAAATGTCCAGAATACACTAATCTATAGAGACAGGAGGAAGATTAATGGTGGCCTAGGACTTGGTGCAGAAAAGGGCAGGTGAATGAGGAATGACACTAATGGGTGCAGGATTTCTTCACAGGGATGATAAAAATGTCCTAAAATTAAACTGGTGATGATTGCATAAGTGTAAATATACTAAAAACCATGGAACTATATACTTCAAATAGGTGAATTTTATGGTATGTAAAGTATATCTCAATAAACTTGCTAACAATAACAAAAAATACATAACCCCACCCCACAGTTCTCTGAGTCTACCACTTCCTTCCTGCTTGTTCTCTCATTCCCCTGCTCCCTGCTGCCAACTCTCTGACTCTCTGACTCCTGACTCCATATATTTCATTTTCATCAATGTCTGTCCCTGTCCCTGGCCCGCCTCCACCATCATGACTCACCAGAGCCTAAGGAGGGCAGCTCCCCACTCACCTGTCAGCTCTGCATGCTTCCTTGATTTGGAAATCACTCACGACTTCGGGTCAGACACAGTTTCCACCATCTCTAACTACATGAAACATTCACCAGTCAGACCAACTCAGAGATCCCTGAAAGAAGATGGGAATTCAGACATTATGTACATAGGTCACACCATCAGGCTCAAGTGAGAACCTCGGCCTCTATGGACGATCTAGTCATCTGATCCCCAGAAGAGCACCATGGAATGAGTGAAATGAGTGAAGCACTCATTCACTCATGCATCCAATCTTTACTAAGTGCTTATTTATGTCATAGACATTTTATCTAGGAGCTGGGGATAAACAAGACAGATAGGAGGTGCTAATCTTCTCAGGTAACAAACTGATGATTTCATAGGCTGATAATTACTCCAAAGAAAATAAAACAGGGTAATAGGACACACAAAGGAATAGGATGTTCTAGGAAGGGGTCTCTAAGAAAGTGACACTTGTACCAGCTGAGAAACAGATGATCATAAAATGACGAGATATGTCCTCAGATTCGTACTGATGTATTCATATGGGGAGGCCAGGATGAAACATGATAGACAAGCACTACAGTTATAGAAGTAGATCTGGGTAACCAAGATCTTTGGATGAACAAGGTGAGAGACTGGAGAAAGGTCCCATATTGATTGTTTTGATGCTATTGTGTAATGTTTAAGGATTGTGAGGGCAAACATTTATAATCCACTCAAAGGGTTTAGAACAGAAACTTTGAGATGGTTTTGATCTCAAAAACTATTTTACTCACCCATATATATACTCAAAAAAGAACTGGTGATAATATAGAATTAAAAAGAAACAAAATTAAAAGTTGCAGAGAAGTTATTGCTAGAATTGCTTACTACATACTTATTATATACCATATGAGAGACTATGAGTTTACCCATTTAATTATAAAATGATGTTCTATAAAGTTTAATATAGGTAATACTTTTACAATACTTGTCTTGATATTGTAAGTTATTTAAGTAGTTTCTATTCTCTGAAACCATGTCACCAATGCAGTGTCACTACACAAACAGATTTTGAGGGTATATGTATATATTCACTTCAAGAGTAAGATAGACACCTGAAACACATAGCAAAATTACTTTTGATGCAAATGCATCACAACAACACCCTGAAGGGGAGAATCAAACAGTCCACGTGAGGTTGAATAGATGATGAAAAAAGCTAGAAGTTGATTAAAGAACATAAATAGCAATTCTACCGCTGATGATGCACTAATAAGAAAAAGCCCCAGAGAGGTACCTGGGTGGCTCAGTCAGTTAAGCATCTGCCTTCCGCTCAGGTCATGATCCCAGGGTCCTGGGAGCGAGCCCCATATCAGGCTGTCTGCTCTGTGGGGAGCCTGCTTCTCCCTCTTCAATTCCCCTGTGCTTGAGTTCCCTTTCTTGCTATCTCTCTCTGTCATAAATAAATAAAATCTTAAAAAGAAGAAGAAGAGGGGGAGGAGGAGAAAGGGGAAGGAGATGGAGAAGGAGAAGGAGAAGAAGGAGGAGGAGGAGGAGGACAAAAGGAGGAGGAGGAAGAAGAGGAGGAAGATGGAGAAGGAGAAGAAGAAGCAAAAGCAAAAGCTCCAGAAACAGGTAGGAGCTTTGTGACTTTCTCACAGTCTGCAGGATCATAGTAGAATGCCAAATTGGAATCTGGAGGACATTGAGTAATATGCAAATTTTAGTTTACAAATACCTCATTTTTAGCTCTCCTGAATTAACAGGTCCTTAGTGATGTGTAAAGCTTAAATGAAGTCTTGAAGGAAAGCGTTTGTCAGCCCTTTGGGAGATCCATACTGCCCTCTAGTGGGCACCCTACTCAGACCCTTCTGAGATGGTTACCTTGGGATGTAGGCAGAAGAACATACTATGCAGAGTGTACCTACATTATCCATATTTTCCTGACTAAAATTTGGACACATTGTCAGGTGATTTGTAAATGTGAAAAGGCCTAGGAAAACCTATAAATGAAATTATGTTCATAGACTTAGTAAATTGCCTTTATTAAAAAACAAAGTTACATGAGTGGTGCTTGGGTTGTTCATTTGGTTAAGTGTCTGACTCTTGATCTCAGGGTCATGAGTTCAAGCCTCACACTGGGCCCCACACTGGGCTCCACACTGGATGTGGGGCCTGCTTAAAAAAACAAAACAAAACAGGGGCTGCCTGGGTGGCTCAGTGGGTTGAGCCTCTGCCTTCGGCTCAGGTCGTGATCTCAGGGTCCTGGGATCGAGTCCCACATCGGGCTCTCTGCTGGGCAGTGGGGGGCCTGCTTCCTCCCCTCTCTCTCTCTCTCTCTCTCTACTTGTGATCTATGTCAAATAAATAAAATCTCTAAAAAAAACAAACAAAGTTACATGGAAAGAAATATGAAAGTTGCAAAAACAAATAAACCAAAGAATACATATCAACATGTACATTGACTGACTGTTGAAATCAACAAGTTGATGAACTATTATTCCATCTGTTCTCACTGGGCAAGAACTCTGAGTATTAATGGGTCTGAAGTAAAATAGACATGTAGTGGCTTCTACAGTTTTCATGAATGAAAGATTGTTATTTTAGGCCTTTCATTGTTTTGGACATAGAAAAGTTTTTTTTTTCAAGACTTTATTTATTTATTTGAGAGAGAGAGAGCACAATCAGAGGGAACAGCAGGTGGAAGGAGAAGCAGGCTCCCCGCTGAGCAAGGAGACCGATTCGGGACTTGATCCCAGGACACTGGGGTCGTGACCTGAGCTGAAGGCAGATGCTTAAATGATTGAGCAATCTGGTGTTCCCCCAAGTACCTTCTATATGCCAAGTCTATCACATCCATTATCTCATTTTATCCTCACAACAATTCTATGAGTTAGGTGTAAACATTATTTCCAGTTGCAGATAAGGACACCAGTTAGAAGGAAGTTAAGATCCTTCCCCAGGATCACACAGCAAGTAAATGATAGAACCATTTTGAACCTAATTATGTCTAACTCTTACCCCTATGTTTTAATACATGTAGGTCATTGCCAAGGAATGCAGAAATAATAATTCTTGAATAAACTAAGCTCTAGACTCTGAATCCAGAATGATCTCCACCAAAGGATTCATCCCACCTCACTCTATTTCATAACTCTTAACCTCTAGGTGTCAGTCTTCACTGTAGCATCCACCAGCCTTTGGATTTTGCATAGTTCTCAGGATCTCCTGGCCTCTCACTGGGACCCTTAGAAACTGGCTTGTTCACAGACACACACACAAATGAATGCATGTGTAACTGGTGAAATCTGAATAAGCTATATGGGTCACACTGTTTAAAGACAATTTTTAGAAAGAAGAAAAATCATAACTCTTACACAAATACAAAAAGGAATACATATTGAAGAATTGATTGAACTCATATACTAGGAGAGAACCAGACAAACGTTATAACTGGTTCAAAGGAAAAGTCAAGAAGCACAGATTTATATGGAGTGAGATACTGAGTTGCAAATAGAGGTTATGTCTACTGGCACTCTACAAGACAAGGCAGAGTTTGCACACTGACAATGTTGAATTTTACCTGAGCCCTGTGTTCCCAGAAAACACCAACGGTTAAGAAATCTCCCCAATCCTTACCTTTCTGGGATCCCACCACCATTTTGTGTTCTGAAAGTGGCAACACTTTCTCGTGACTCTGTAGGCCTTACAGATGTCTCCCTGTTTACTTTTGACAAAACCAAACACACTTTTACCCTTTCGCCTGAATCCACAAGCAAGGCAAGACATAGATCCTCCAACTCCCTGTTCTTTGTCACATGAATGATTAACTGAGATTAGAGCTGTTTATCCCCTGAAAGGAGTCAGACCCAGAGCTAAACATTTCCTATTTAATTGACTGAGATTTCTGATTATGAAACAGTTCAAACTGTAAATCATTCCACCTATAACTTGTCCACTTCTTTCTATTAAAGGTCTAAGACAACACTACCCTGCCAAGATACTCTCTATGAATCTGGGTGATCTCCCTGCTACAGGAGCCTAAAATAAAATCGATCTTCTTAATTGTTTGGTTTTGTCATTGGCAATATTCATCAGTTACCTGCAATTTAAAGAGTTCATAAATAGCCCAGAGAGAGACACAATGCATAATTTCTCATTGAAGTACACATTTTTTCCTATAATCGCCTCACTTTGATCCAAAATAATCTCAAAGGAAGATTATTCCTTTTTATTTTTATTTTTTAAATTAACATATAATGTATTATTTGTTTCAGGGAACAAAGGAAGATTATTCTCGGTCACAAATAAGGCTGGTCTCTAACTTCACTATTTACATTGGTGCAACAAGAGTGATAATTTGCCACTTCGGTCTTCTTAAACTTGCTTTGCTGAAAGGCTTCTCAAAAAATCTCAAACTTACTTTTAAAAGCCTCTGAGGTTAGATAGTTGCACCAAGAACTCAACACCAGAATTCAGCTGTGGTAGCCATTCGGTGAATTTGTCTCTTCTTGAAGTTCCCCAAATATCCTAAGATTCCTGGGTCTAACAAGAAAGTGACCTTACCCATCCAGAAGCTGAGAACCTTCTAAGTCAGATACTAACCAATTTTCCTGGAAGGGTTTGTAAGCATTGGCTGCATAAAGTCATCCTAGTTCCTTAGATATGTCTGGCCGTATCTGATTAAAGGAGCATCGTTCTCAAATATAACACTCCAGGCAAGGCCTTGGTTGCATGCCCAGTGTTTCCAATTATGTCCTGGTAAAAAGGACAGATTCTTCCTGAATCTATGCCAATAACTATATTTTCATGAAAATATGATAGTTATATTGTGATGAAATTAAGAATATTCAATAAAAGTTTCTAAATTTTAGAGGGCTCAGGCAACGAGAACAAGCTATCATAAATGTTTTATTTCAGTGTACAAAAGCAGAGTATGAAAAAAAGCAGAGTTATAATTATTAAATTGTTATGAGTTATAGACAGCTTAAGAGGAAAGAAAAGGGGCTTCCTTAAATATCCAGAAAATAGACATTATGAAAATATAAGTAATAGTTTAAGCAAAAACAGTAATCACCCTTCATCAATTCATCAGTCCTATGTAATTAATTCTTGTTTCAGTGGATCTTGGGCTAGCAGTCTTATGAACCCATTGGCTTCTCTACAGTTCTAGAAATCCTGGCTCAGTCCACCAGTATGGTCTCAAAATTGTTTAAGCAATGTCATCAGAAACCTGTATCCTAAAGCATCTGGTATAGTCCTTTTCCACAGAATTCTGGAACATTCCTTCGTGGAAAATGAAGTATTCTGGCTTATAATTGATTGAAAAGCTTTCAGGGAAGCATAAAATAAAAAACTATCTGTATATGACAAACGAAAATTTTTTTAGAGAGGGAGAGGGAGAGAATCTTAAGCAGGCTCCACATCCAGCACAGGGCCTGCCACAGGGCTTGATCCCACCTTGAGATCATGACCTAAGCTGAAATCAAGAGTCAGAAACTAACCAACTGAGCCACCCAGGTGCCCCAAATCTACCATCTTAGCCATTTTTTTTAAAGTAGGCTCCATACCCAGCGCGGAGCCCAACATGGAGCTCAAACTCTTGACCCTGAGGTGAAGACCTGAGCTGAGATCAAGAGTTGTACACTTGGGGCGCCTGGATGGCTCAGTGGGTTAAGCCTCTGCCTCCAGCTCAGGTCATGATCTCAGGGTCCTGGGATCGAGCCCCACATCGGACTCTGCTCAGCAGAGAGCCTGCTTCCCCCTCTCTCTCTGCCTGCCTCTCTGCCTACATGTGATCTCTCTCTCTCTCTGTCAAATAAATAAATAAAATCTTAAAAAAAAAAAGAGTTGTACACTTAACCAACTTAGCCACGCAGGCTCCCTTGTATATGACAAAAAATTTTAAATGGTTGTAGTTAGTCTACTAGCTTATTACTGATAACTTTAAAAAATGAAAGCACAGATAAGGATTCATTACAAGAATTATGCAAAATGATAAGGAAATTGGGTTGTTTCTCTGGCAGGCAAAACAAGATAATAAAGTCAATCTAAGGGCATCTGCGTGACTCAATAGATTAAGTGTTTGTCTTTGGCTCAGGTCATGATCCTGGGGTCCTGGGATCGAGTCCTGTATCAGGATTCCCGGCTCAGCTGGCAGCCTGTTTCTCTCTACCTGCCACTCCCCCTCCTTGTGTGCTCGCTCGCTCTCTCTCTCTCTGTCAAATAAATAAAATCTTTAAAAAGAAAAAAGAAAAAATATTGAGACATAACATATAATAATCCTGACTTTATATATCATATATATATATACCAAGATTTTTGTAAGAATACACCAAGAACATATCAAGAATGTCAAGAGATTCAGTAAGTCTCAAGTAAATCCTAAACATCTGTATATTAATTAAACTACATAGATCAGTGATATGAATACCCAGTTGAAGCCCAGAAGAGGCTAGATACAAATTTAACAAGTAAAAATGTGACCAGCTGCTAGTATTAAAAAGAAATAATAACTGAAATTGTGACCAAGGTCTCCAACCACTTAACCAAGAGATCTGCTGCCCTCTCCTGGAGGCCAATACCCCATGACTCAGTTCTGGCTTAAAGGAAAGAGGACACATGCAGAAACTTTAGACTTATTTTTGCTTTTTCTCCCTTTCTTCCTCTTAAAAAAAATGAGGTTAAATTCAAATAAAAATAATACCTCAAATAATAATATTTTAAATTATTTATTATTTTTTATTATTAACATATAAATAAATAAAACCTCAAATTAAAAATGTGGTTAAATTAAATTAAATTAAAATGTAATTTAATTTAAAATTAAATTAAATTAAAATTAAAGATCTCCTGTGTACCCTTCACTGGGATTCCTCAGTTGTGTATACTTCTAAATCACTGAGAAACAGTTGCAGAATTAATGACACATTAACCCTGAATATTTCAGTGCATATTTCCTAAAAACGAGGACACTCTACTATACAATCACAGTACAACCATCAACATCAGAAAATTAACATCAATCCAAGATTACCATCTAATCTATAAGCCCTATTCAAATTTTGTCTTTGTCCCAATAATGTCTTTTATAGGTGCAGGATTAAGCCCAGAAATACACTGCATTTAGCTTCAGTCTCCTTCAATCTGGATCAGTTTCTCAATCTCCTTCTCTTCTGTGATCTTGACATTTGTGAAGAGTACTGCCAGTTATTTTTTGAGGATTGTCCCTCAACGTGTATTTGTCTAACATTTACTTATAATTTATGCATTTTTTGCAGAAATACCCCAGAAGTGATGCTGGGTTCTTCTCTGCATGTCAAGGAAGTACACGATGCCAATTTGTCCCTTTACTGATGATATAAATGTTAACTAGTAGTTAAATGAATTAGTTGATTAGTAGTTAATTAAATTAGTAGTTAATTAGTAGTTAAAGATAATGAGCAAGTGTGGCATGCTTATTAATTAATAGGTAATTAATAAGCGTTCTGCAGAAAGATGCTTTGAGAATGTGTAATTATCCCGTTCCTCATCAGAATGATTCTTGTATGAATTACATACTTAAGGATCTTTACAAAATCATTCTTTTCTAGTTCCATCAATTCTTTAATGCTTATTCATTGGCACTCTAATGTAAAGTAGACTTTTCCCTTTTATTTTACTCATTTATATCAGAACATATTCATGGGTCCTTATGTCTTTCGAAGAGTTAAATCCACTATTATCAATATTTGTTTTGATGCTCAATTGTTTGGACTTTCTCTAGACCAACAAAGAAGAAAGTAGTAGTTGAGGATATGGCAGTGCCAAGAATGTGGGGGAAATGACCACTCCATTTGTCAAGACCCTTCTGCCAAAGACCAGCAGAAACATACATGCAGTTAAACAAGCCGGCTTTACTACTCATTGCAACAAGGAAGAACAAAAATCATAGGTAACCATGGGATTCTCTCAATGAAACATAATTACAAAGAAACTGTTACAGGATTTGGTCTTCCCTTGGGTGGTTTGGGGAGAGTATAAAGAAGCAAGGATCTGTTCAAAATTGAATACTGTCAGAAATCAAAGGAATGATTGCATAAGAAATAATAGCCATTCGTTTAGCAAGAGAGGGGATATTTGGCATTTTGTGGTTTTATATAGGTATCTTGTATGTGAGTAGACAAAAGTATGAAGCAGCCTTGTTTTGTCTGTTCTATCTTGGTCTCGGGATAATCATGTCTGAGGTTGGTATTCCGTAAGATGGTTTAAAATGAACAGATGGCCTGTGAGTGTTAGATCACTTCTGGACATCAGAGGCTGCTTCTTATTTCTTTCTCACACTGTGAGAAGGGGAGGGCATGATTCTGCAATGTCCCACCTCAGCATTTTATCAGATTAGCACAGCTCACAACCCAGCATTCTATAGCCATACGCATCATTGACTTTGTAACTTTCCGAAGTGGAAAAAATGAACACGCTTATATTGCCTTCATAGCATATAAAATAAGAAGCAAGGGAGTGTGAAATGCGTGAAGGGGGTCAAAAGGCAAAAACTTCCAGTTATAAAATAAATAAGTCATGGGGATGTAATGTACAGCATGGTCACTACAGTTAGTAATGCTGTATTGCTTATTTGAAAGTTGCTCGGAGGATAGATTTTTAAAGTTCTCATCACAAGAAAAAAAATTTGTAACTGTATATGGTAACATGTTAACTAGACTTATGGTGGTGATCATTTTGCAGTATATCAAATAGCAAATCATTATTTTGTATACCTGAAACTAATACAGTGTCATATGTCAGTTATTCCTCAATAAAAACAAACAAACAAACAAAAACAAATATATGGCCTACCTTAACAAATGAGGGGAGAAACTTACAAAGGGGTTCCAAGAGCCTAGCCAGTGGTAGGACTGCCCAAACAAAGAAAATTCAGCTTTATGTTTAAGATCGCATTCTCTAGAGTCAGGGTTCACCTTCCAACTCTGCTTCTTACTAACTAGGTGACCTTGGGCAAGTTAAAAAGTAGAAGACTAATAGTTCCAGTTTCAGAAGGTTGTTTTGAGGATTGAATGAAGTAATTCTCATAAATGTTATAGAACTATGCACTCAATACATGTCAGCTGTCATTACAAAACAAAAACCAAGAAGCAAAAATATATACACTTAAAATGATGTTTAGCAATGAGTGTTTCAGATTAGAAATGGTCTGAACATCCAATAAATATCCATTAACTCAATTTAGTGTCAGTCCAAAGCTTTACGTTACCTAAGCCCCTTACCAATCATCTTCAAGCTGACATACTTCCTTATTTTCTGAAATGAGGAATATTCGGTTTATATCTGTTCTTATTTCTACAAGCCAATCAGAACAGAGATCCTTACAGAGGCCTTATAATCAAATTTAGTAATGTCATCTGGAGATAGAAAATATTTCACTTTCATACAATGAGAGGTAAAAACCTTTCTGAACTATAGACATAATGACAGACAAATAAGAGCAAATAGAACTTTGAGCTTATATTTTAAAATCTCAGCCATAGGTTAAGAGTAGACACAAAATTACAAAAATCCATGGTCCATATAAAAGACTTGTTCTGTCCACAGTGGATATAAATTCATTGAAAATTGATCAGAACTCAAAATAAACAAACATATAAACAGAAAAGATAAGTAAACCAGTCTGACACTTTTCATCCAACAGGATGTCTCCTCCCCATTAACCCATCTACAGAAATCATCAAATTGTCAGACCATTAAGCCAAATTTCCAGTAAGGAATAATTTATCAGATAAAACAAATTGAAAACAAAATGAGTAGAAAACAAAATTAAAATTTGGAAAAACAGAGAGTCACCAAAGTCTTACTGCCTCTTTGCATTCACCTCTGGGAGCCAAAAAAAGATGTGCGCAGGTTTACACCACCGGTGAGATTGATGAATGTTACCTGGTTCTGTCAGGTGAATCCATCGGGCATCTTGGAACTTCCAAAACTGTTAAAAGATAATTTCAGAAATATACAAAATCATGAATCTCACGGTTATAAAAATGAATATGTGTTAAGATTTTGATTTTCCTCATATGATACGAAGAACGAAGCAGATGTAATAACTAGTTCAAAGGAAAAGTCAAAAGAACACATATTTATATGGAATAAAGGAATGTTGAGATGAATAGCAAATAGAGACAAAATTGATTTTTCCACAGGGAGGAAGTTAATTGCATCTCTAACAGGACAAAGTTCACCTATCTATCAGCTACTTAACAACTTTCAAGAGTCGCAAAATCACTGAAAGACAAGAAGCATGGCTAGAATCAGAGAGCCCTGAAGGGTGTGCTATAGGTAATGTAGTTTTCCACTGAAGCACAAACTTCTTTCTATAGCTAATCATAATTTACTGCTTACCTTGTGCCAGGAATTGTGCTAAATGCTTCATAAGCTTATCTTATTTAATCATCATGATAACCTAGAGCGGTAGGTATTATTATTAAGAATATTCTGGGGAAAAAAAAAGAATATTCTGGGGGCACCTGTGTGGTTCAGTCGGTTAAGGGGCTGCCTTCAGCTCAGGTCATGATCTCAGGGTCCCGAGATCCAACTTGCATGTCTGGCTCCCTGCTGAGGGAACCACCCACCCACCTTCACTCATGGTCTCTCTCGCTCTCTCTCTCTCAGATAAATAAATAAAATCTTTTTTTTTAAGTGTGGTTTTCTTAAGGGTACTGTCCATCCTTGCACATGCTCCTACTCACTCTCTTGCTCTCCCTCCCACCCACTGAGAGAGACTTATAGCATCTCACTTAATGTTGGAATCACACACACACACATACACACACACTTTATAGTAAACATATGAAAACTTACTCCTATCTCACATATTATTTACTCAAGAATGAACCTCTTGATCTAATTCCCTTGGGTAGATAGGCTGTCAGAATTCAGAACTTTTCAGATTTAAAATAATAGATTGCATATACCACATACTACATAATGCTTCCATGGGGGCTTGGGACAGTATTCATAATCAAACACAGTTCTATTTCTGCAGAAAAAAAAATGTATGAATAGTCACACTAAGAGGAATAAATACAGATCATAAACAGCTACATGTTTGTTCAGGTTAGTTGTGTTGCCAAATCAGTTCACCCTAAACTGACCAAAAAAAAATTTTATTATCAGAACTTTCTGGATTCCAGAATTGTGGATAAAGATTTGTGGGGCTATTTATAACAATGTAAGAGTTGAATAGGCTACCTGATGATGTTCAGGTTATTTGATATTTAATTAAATATTTATTAATTTTGATTTTTCAATTTTCTTTTTATATTTGGAGCCAATAACTTTTTCCCAAATCTCAACCATTTATTTTATTTTAAAAAATATTTTGTTTATTTATGTGAGAGAGAGAGAGAGAGAGAGAGAAAGCACAAGCTGGAGGTGAGGAGAGGCAGAGGGAGAAGCAGACTCCCCACTGAGCAGGGAGCCTAACCTGGGGCTGGATCCCAAGGACCTGGGGATCATGACCTGGGCTGAAGGCAGAGTGAGTTCTGACTGAGAACTTAACTGACTGAGCTACCCAGGCACCCCCGAAATCTCAACCATTTAATAGGCTAGTAGGAATCTCTTGGACTCTGTGCACTGTGCCCCCAGTACAGAGAAAATACTCCGGTGGATTTATGCAAACAAGAGGAGAAGGGACTCAGAAACAAGAAAAAAAACAAAAGGGTAGCATGAACTTGTAAGAAAAGTAAAGGGAGGTTAATGGCCAGAATAAGTGAGTGCTTGAGAATAATGCTGAAATGAGGAAGGAGAATATTTACTCAGTGCCTATGAAATGCCTAGCACTGAACTAACTTTTCAAACGCCATCTCTTTAATCACCATCCAAAAACCTATAAAGGGGGTATTATTATCCCCGTTTGGAGATGAGATCAAATACTCAGAATTTAAGAGCTTTCCCCAGAATTAAACAGTTAGTATGTAATGGAGCCAGGATTTGAATCTATGTTTTCTGATTCCAAGGTCAATACTCTTCCCGCCATAATGTCTTGATATATTCAGAATAGAATACATACATGAGCAAGAGTCATCCTTGGGGAAGAGATTTTATTTTATTTTATTAATTATTTTTATTAACATATAATGTATCATTTGCCCCAGGGGTACAGGTCTGTGAATCACCAGGTTTACACACTTCACAGCACTCACCATAGCACATACCCTCCCCAATGTCCATAACCCAACCACCGTCTCCATACGCCCCCTCCCCCCAGTAACCCCCAGTTTGTTTTGTGAGATTAAGAGTCTCTTATGGTTTGTCTCCCTCCGGATCCCATCTTGTCTCATTTTTTCCTTCCCTACCCCCAACCCCCACCACCTGCCTCTCAAATTCCTCATATCAGGGAGATCATAAGATAATTGTCTTTCTCTGACTTATTTCACTCAGCGTAAAACCCTCTAGTTCCATCCACATCATTGCAAATGGCAAGGTTTCATTTCTTTTGATGACTGCATAGTATTTATATATATATATATACATATATGTATATATATATATATATATATATACATATACATATATACCACCTCTTCTTTATCCATTCATCTGTTGATGGACATCTAGGTTCTTTCCATAGTTTGGCTATTGTGGACAGTGCTGCTATAAACATTCGGGTGCACGTGCCCCTTTGGATCACTACATTTGTGTCTTTAGGGTAAATACTAAATACCCAGTAGTGCAATTGCTGGGTCATAGGGTAGCTCTGTTTTCAACTTTTTGAGGAACCTCCATGCTGTTTTCCAGAGTGGCTGCACCAGCTTGCATTCCCACCAACAGTGTAGGAGGGTTCCCCTTTCTCCGCATCCTCGCCATTATCTGTTGTTTCCTGACTTGTTAATTTTAGCCATTCTGACTGGTGTGAGGTATCTCATTGTGGTTTTGATTTGTATTTCCCTGATGCGGAGTGATGTGGAGCACTTTTTCACGTGTCTGTTGGAAGGGGAAGAGATTTTTGTCTTTTCCATTAGGCAGACTAATTAAGCTGAGTGGAGATAAACAAAAATGACCAAAAGAATTGAATACCAACAAATATAAGTAAAGAGGAAAAAGACACCCAACTAATTTAAGAGATTTTACATCTCTAAGCCTGAATGATTTTCATCAAAGGTTAACAAAAGAGTCTGCAGATGTAATTTCAGAACCAGAGTTAGTAATAGTCACGGATCATGGAGGAAAGGAGTATCTGATGAATGCACAAACATTTTCCTTATTTCTAAAATTTGGGGGGGAGAGGTAAATTCCAAAAACATTAGGTCAGTAAAGTTTGACCTCAATCTTCAGCAGAACTCTTAAGTGGAATCCTAAACAGATGACTTATAGAGCACAATATAGTGATCACTATTTCACTAAAACCAGTAAGTATACCAAAGTAAGCCCCTCTTCTCTTTTATATGCTTCTTTAACTGATTCTGAGAAAAGGGTATTAAGTTAAAGCTTATGAACCCTGAAATTGTATGCAAAATTTAGTGCATGTGAACATTTTTCTTGCTGGACAAAAGGTCTTTTAGCTTTCATTAGATTCTCAAAGTAGTAGACTCGGGGGCTGTTGTGACCTCATGGCAGTGGGAGAAAAGGGGTCTCCAATCAGCCTGTGTAGGTACTGTGAGTCCTCTCTTGTCTCCATGGTGACATCCCTTGTCTCTTGGTTGCTGGCTGCTCTGATGGCACCTGCTGCTTACAGTTTGTCACTGGCAAGTTCTTTGTTAGTGTCTTGGCTCTGATAGAGTTTTCCTTCACTGGCTTGTTTCCACCTCCACAATCGCTGTGGCTGTAGACCCCTCTAAGCTGCACACAGGGCCTCCATCTGGCCTTGACAGTCCACCCCAAAGCAGAGGTGTTTCATCTGTCTGAGGAATTTCTGGTTCCCTTCATATTTCACAGGGACCAGAAGAGAGGCAGGAGTGCTAACCCAGGCCCTCTCTCTGCCTAACCACTCTGTACTCTGCAGCTTCCACATACCAGTCTGGGGCTACAGGGAATAGCAGTTTCTTTCCTGGATCCCAAATGAGTGATGGGGCATAAGCCTCCGCTGCTTTTTTGGCACCTTTTTTTCCCCATTTCTCTCAACCTACTTAGCCTCCTCCCAACCATGCACATATGCACGCACACACACAGATTTCAGCAGAAAATCAATGTCTGTGTGTGTGTGTGTGTGTGTGTGTGTGTGAGATATCACATGTGAATGTTATCACTTACTCCCTTCTCTCCTTTGTCCCATATTCTATCATACCAGAAGAAGAAGGATTTCATCCCCTTCTACTGCATCAGAGATTTTCCATAAGTCATATTCTTACAGGAGAAACATTTTCCCTCCCCCACGTCTATAATAGCAGAAGGGTTACAGAGGAAACTGATTTCTGGAGCTGCAAGGATGTAGATGAATGTGTGTCGAAAGGATACAGTGAGGACTGAAAATTTCATAGGCTTTACCCATTACATTACATTACCCATTACACATGATAATTGTCTTGAAATATTTCAAAGTTCAAAAATATTTCAAAATTCTATCAGAAGATAGAAATAACTTACTCTACTATGCAGCCATCAAAAGAAATGAAATTTTGCCTTTTGCAGCAACATGGATGGAACTAGAGGGTGTTATGCTGAGCAAAATAAGTCAATCAGAGAAAGACAATTATCATATGATCTCCCTGATATGAAGAATTTGAGAGGCAATTTGGGGACTTTGGGGGGTAGGGAAGGAAAAAATGAAACAAGATGGGATCTGAGGGAGACAAACCATGAGAGACTCTTAATCTCACAAAACAAACTGAGGGTTGTTGGGAAGAGGGGGTGTATGGAGAGGGTAGCTGGGTTATGGACATTGGGGAGGGTATGTGCTATGGTGAGTGCTGTGAAGTGTGGAACCCTGACAATTCACAGACCTGTACCCCTAGGGCAAATAATACATTATATGTTAATAAAAAATAAAGAAAATTTTTTAAAAAAGAAATAACTTATTCTTTATTCTCTACTGGGCTGAAATTACACAAGTGGTGAAAGCTACAAGAATCCAAATTTGGACTTTTAAAAAACTTTCCAGTAAGTTTTGTTTTGTTTTGTTAAGTTATGTTTTGTTCAAACATAAAATAGGATAGCACAAGAAATAATGGGATGGTGTCACTGGAAATGTTAATATGTTATTCGCAACTAATGAATCATTGAACATTACACCAAAAACTAATGGTGTACTATAGGTTGACTAATTGAATTTAAATTTAAAAAAACTCACATGTTCGGATGACCACTGATCAAAGCTACATAGGGGGAAAAAATCCACCTTGGTTTAAAGTTTATAATAAATGGGGACGCCAGGTGGCTCAGTCGGTTAAGTGTCTGCTTTTGGCATGATCCCAGGACAGGCTCTTGCTCAGCAGGGAGCCTACTTCTCCTTCTGCCTGAAGCTCCCCCTGCTTGTGCACTCTCTCTCTATCTCACTCTCTGGCAAAAGAAAGAAAGAAGGAAAGGAAGAAAGAAAGAAAGAAAGGAAGGAAGGAAGGAAGGAAGGAAGGAAGGAAGGAAGGAAGGAAGGAAGAAAGAAAGAAAGTTAGTTTATAATAAATGACCTCAAAATTACCTAAAGATACAGATTCTCACCTTTTTTTTTCCCAAATGAGGTTTTCATCGCTTATCTTCTGACATCATTAGCAAGTAGACTGCACACTGACATGTCTCTGAGTTGGCCATCCCCTCCTCCATCTCAGACTAAAAAAGGTAGCCAAAGACTTGAGGCCAGCGGTACAGAAGAAAGGTCATATGCAAGGAATTGAGACACCAAGCCTGTGTCACATATCAGTATGGAGTCTAAATTTGCACTACTCATATGATGTGGGATATTCTTAACACACACACACACACACACACACACACACAAGAAATGACTGGACCTGGTAAAAATCCAAAGGCTATGTCACAGGCAAATGACAATTTTCTTTGTAGGGAAACTTCACAACCCAAGCACATGAAACTCCCACTGAAATAACCTCCTACTGAAGATGAATGTACAGTCAAAAGTCACAAATCATGAGGAAACAAACCACATAAGACAAAGCTAGCAAAATAGTTAGCATACCAAGAACTAGATATAATAAAACAATCAGAAAGGAAATGTAAAACAAATACGCTCTACCTAAAGAAAATTCAGAAAGTTCTACTTAATATGGATATTTTATTGAGCAAGGAACAAACTGTTGGAGAATAGGGAGACTTCTGAACCAAAGTAGTTAAGAAACTCAAATCTCAGCAGTTACAGCTCAGTTTATAAGGCATGAAATGCGGGAGTGCATTTTCTACTGTGATTGGTTACTAGAACCTTACACTCTTTCTCACCACAGGCTTACTCTGTAGCTGATTAGCTAGGAAGGTTTTTTGGGTTTTGGGGTTTTTTTTTTCCCCTTAAGTAAGCTCTACGCCCAGTGTGGGGCTTAAACTCACCACTCTAAGATTGAGAATTGGGGCATACTCCACCAAACTGAGCCAGCCAGATGCCCCATAGCTAGGAAGCTTTAAGGTCATGTTGACATGAAGAAATCTTAACTTTTGTTTAAGGTCAGAGTAAGAATTTAGGGAAATCATGATAGTTTTAAGTTTTGGTTGCATTATTATGAGTGTTTGGTCTAGGAATATATTCAAACTGTGGTCTCCATTTTGGTTTTGCTTTAACAGTTCCAAATAATAAAAGATTAAAGAAATATTAGAAACCAAAATGAAAGAACAGTACAAGAAACAAGGAAAGAAAGCGGGGGAGGAAGGAAGGGAGGGAAGGAGGGAGGGAGGGAGGGAGGAAGAAAGGAAGGAAGAAAAGAAGGAAGGAGGGAAGGAAAGAATGGAGGAAGGGAAGGAAGAAGGAAGAAAGAAAAGAACCAAAAAGATTGGTTTGGGGGTGCCTAGGTGGCTCAGTGGCTCAGTGGGTTGAGCCTCTGCCCTCATGATCTCAGGGTCCTGGGATCGAGCCCTGAGTCGGGCTCTCTGCTCAGCGGGGAGCCTGCTTCTCCCTCTCTCTCTGCCTGCCTCTCTGCCTACTTGTGATCTCTCTCTCTGTCAAGTAAATAAATAAAGTCTTAAAAAAAAAAGATTGGTTTCTTAAAAGAACCAAATAGAACTTACAGAAACAAAAAATATAATCACTGAATTGAAAACTCAGTGGACAGATTAGGCAATAGTTTAAATATAATTGAGAAGAAAATTTACCTGGAAAGTAGATCTGAAAGAATTACTAGGGACATAGACAAATGGATAGAAAATATGAAAGAAGGGTATGTTAGGCAGAATAATGGTCCCCAAAGGATGTCCACATCCTAATGTCTGGAACCTATGAATATGTCAAATGGAAAAGGGTGAATTAAGGTTGCAGGTGGAATTAAATTGGGTAATTGGCTGACCTTGATATAGGGAGAGAATCCTGGATTATCCAGGTCAGGCCATTGTAATCATAGGGGTTCTTAAAAGTGAAAAAGGAGAGAGAAGAGCATGGGAAGAAGAGAGATGGCAGTGTAAAAAGACTTGTTAATGTTAATGGCTTTAAAGATGGAAAAATGGGACCATGAACCAAGGAAAGCAGGCAGCTTCTAAAAACTGGAAAAGATAAGGAAATGAATTTGTTCCTAGAGTCTCCAGAAGGAATGCAGCCCTGGCAAAATCTCAGTGAGACTCATTTCAGACTTCTGGCCTACAGAACTGCAAAATAATAAATCTGTGTTTTTTAAAGCCAACTAAGTTTATGATTTGTTACAACAGCAGTGGAAACAAATGTGAGAGGTTAAAGGCATGTAAGGTAAAGGGAAATGATGCAACATATATCTAATAAGAGAAAAAGTAGAGAGAATATACTATTTTTTAAAGGGCTGAGAATTTTCCAGAATTGAAGAGATGAGTCTTCAGATTGAGAGATCACACAAAGGTCTGAGTGTGATACATATCAGCTAATACACAACCATACTCAACATTATAGTGAAATACAGAAGAGGGGAAGTCTTAACAGCAAACAGAACCTCCGGCATGAGCAAGAACGAGACAACCAGAACTCTCTTTCCAGGAAGGTAACAAATGTCAGTGGTCAACCAACGCTATCAGCATTCAAAATTAGACTCTAGGTGTGGCCTCTGCTCCTTTTTCCTAGGGATTCCTGGGTGCTGGTACACTCCCGGAGACGAATTTAAACAAAGAAGATGGAAGGAAGCTGGTTCCAGAAAGAGAGATTCCCCTTCTTCCTTGTTCTCAATCTTCTGCTTCAAGGTAAGAAAGGGGCAACAACAGGGAAAAAAAGCGAAAACTCTCTGTAAACACCTAGAAACTTCTTACAAATCTCCAACTCCCAGAGATGATCTAAAATGGGCATTGTTGGGGCGCCTGAGTGGCTCAGTGGGTTAAGCCGCTGCCTTCGGCTCAGGTCATGATCTCAGGGTCCTGGGATCAAGTCCCGCATAGGGCTCTCTGCTCAGCAGGGAGCCTGCTTCCCTCTCTCCCTCTCTCTCTCTCTGCCTGCCTTTCTGTCTACTTGTGATCTCTCTCTGTCAAATAAATAAATAAAATCTTTAAAAAAAAAACGGGCATTGTTATTTCATAATTTTGTTATAATAATGCCTGAACAGACATTACATCTCTGAAAGACAGAAAATATCCTTCCAGAGATGTGCCACACAGGAACACTTCCATTTTTCTTCCCGTGAACCATCCCTGCTTGTCTTCTTTTCCATTTAATCTAAATGTACACCCATCTTTCTATACACAGGTATGATTCTTTTTCTCTACAGCTATGAAACCAACCCCATTGCAGCAAAGTGCTCGCTTTTAGCCATAACTTCCTCATCCACCTACAGGATCCAAGTGCCCTAGGTTAGTAAGATGCCAGAGGGTAACAGGTGGAGACTGAAGACGGAGTATGCCTGTCTTTCAAGGAGTGATCATGGTAGAGTGGAAAGAACATGGGATTTGGAGAAAGATGAACCTGGGTTTGAATATTGGTCCCTCACTTGATTCCTAATGTAACCTTGGGCAAATTGGTTGACTTCTCTGAGCTCCAGTTTCCTCATCTGTAAAATGGGACCTACCTTGCAGAGTTGTGAGGATGCAATGAGAGAAGTGAGTAGCACAGTGGCTGCCCAGCATTTGATAGGTATCAATAAATGTCATCTCTCTCCCTTAGGTTGTCATGTAACTTCAGGATGGGGGAAATAGGGGAGGGCTGAACCAGAGGTGGCCAGTACAAGAAAGAGGAACAAATTGTACACCTAGTCTACTCAGTAGAAAACATTAGAAATGGTCCTCTAGTCACTCAAAGATCATGCTTGACAAATGAAAATTCATTGCTCATAGAATGATTTAAGGATTTGCCTGGAGAGCACTGTGACTCTGGGAATGGATAAGGCTCGATGTCCTTGGCACACAACCCTCTCTCTCATTCCAGCTTGTTGTAACTCTAACAAATTTCTACCAGTAGAGAATTGGAATATTTATCAGTCAGAAAAGAGGGGAAGGCAACACCACAAAAGCCTCGAACTAGAAAATTGATAGAAGGCTGGGCAGCAAAATAAGGAGATGGAAGGAAACTTGGGGCAGTGAAGGTGAAATAGGTGCATTCTCTTTGGGCACCACCCCTCAACGGAATCCTATCCAATGGCTATCACTGTCCCAGGGTTTGGTTTGCATATAGATTTGGGCATGCTTTGCATGGAAACAGAAAGGTTAGGAAGAAGGCCAGAGCCCTAACTCAGCTTACCACATTAGCTTCCATCATTTGCCTTCTAGCCCAACCCATCCTCCCTGGCCTTGGTGGGCAGCACCCAGCCTCTGGTCCTCTCTTGGAGATCTCGCTCCCCCAATCTCTGTTTCATCATTGGGGGTGTGTGCTGCAGCAGCACCAAACAAATTGGGATTCAGATCAAGTCCAGTTTCTGCCCCTAAATATTTGATGTCAGGAATTTAATTCCTCTCACCGAAACTCAGTTGACTCATTTATTACATAAGGATAAAAATAATTTCTACCTGATAGGGGCCTGGAAGGGTAAAATGAGGTAGTTTGTTTGAAGGGTTTAGACTATGCCTGGGACATAGTCAATGCTCAATAAATATTAGCTATCATTATTATCTCAGGCTACCCCCAAGATCCTGTCATAGGGCCCTCTCATATAGGCAACATGAGACTTCTCTCCCTCTCTTCACACATTCTATGTCCTCTACAGGAAGGAGCAGTACCTTCATCAACAACTGCTCAGGGTCTGCCCAGCATGGTGTGTATCCCACTATTCTGGAGTCAGTGGTCGACAGGAAGGCCTTCCGTCCAGTCACCAACTTCAGCATCCCCACCCTAGTCAACATCTCCTTCACTATGTCTGCCATCCTAGATGTGGTGAGTGCTGATACCTCTAGGCCTTAATTTTTTCCCACCCTGGCAAGGCAAGCCCAAGCCCTTGTCCACATTTCAGCTTCCTCTCTCATTGCTATCTGGAATCTGCCCAATGAGGATCTCAAAGAAACTATGTCTGGTTCAGCAGGATGACATATTAACAGCACTAGAAGAGAATTTCTTTTCTTCTTAGCCAGCAATTCTCTACACTGGCTGCATACCACCATTCAGGTTCTGCTCCCAGAGGTTCTGATTGGATGAAACCCAGACTTTGGTATTTTTAAGCTCCTCAAGTGATTCTAAGATACAGCCAGGGTTGAGAAGTCCTCCTGTGAACTCTCATTCATGGCCCAAAACATCTGTTTTAATCAAGCTTTTGTCCTTGACCTACATGTTGGCCTTGATCATAGCACCATTTTGACATATCTTGGGGGTTGGTAAATAGAAGTGGGGAGTGGGAGGAATGGACAGACTTCTTACCAGCATCACACTGGAAACAGGAAATTCTTTTGACAGGATGAGAAACTACAGCTCTTGTCATCGTTCCTGTGGCTGGAAATGGTATGGTCGATTCTGTTTATTCTCTCCCTTCATTTATAGTCAGAAAGGATTTTAAGCAAAGATGGGGGCACCTGGGTGGCTCAGTTCATTAAATATCTGCCTTCGACTCAGGTCATGATCCCGGGGTCCTGGGATCAAGCCCTACATCAGGCTTCCTGCCCTCTGCCTGCTGCTCCCCCAACTTGTGTGCTCTCTCTCCCTCCCTCTCTCTCTCTCTCTCAGATAAACAAATAAAATCTTTTTTTAAAAAAGAAAGAAGGAAACACATGATGGATAAATTTAAAAATCTACAATCACGGTAAGAGGCTTCAATATACTCCTTTCAAAAATCAAGTAGAAAAAGAATAAAAATACTGTGATTTTTAACAGCACAGTTAAGATACTTGATTTAGGGGGTGCCTGAGTGGCTCAGTTGGTTGAGCCTCCAACTCTTGTTATTGGCTCAGGTCTTGATCTCAGGATCCTGAGGCCAAGCCCCATGTTAAGCTCCACGCTGGGTGTGGAGCCTACTTAAAAAAAAAAAAAAAAAAAGGAAAAGAACTAGATTTAATAAACATCAAACTTTGTGCCAATGAACATGCATAATCTCTTCTGACATAAATGGAATATTGTCCCACACTGATCATATTCTTGACCACAAAGATCTCAATAAAGTCGAGAAAGCAGAAATTATCTAGACCACAATCTCTGATCACAATACAAAAAAATGAAACTAACTTGGAAAAGATAGCACTCCCCAAGAAAACCCTATTTCTTGGGAATTTAAAATTAAGCTTCCAAATACTTTGGGCTAAAGAGAAAATAAAACAGGGATACCTGGGTAGCATAGTCAGTTAAGTGTCTGGCTCTTGGTTTCAGCTCAGGTTGTGATCTCAGGGTCATGATACTGCACTCAGCTCAGAGCCTGCGTGAGACTCTCTCTCTCACTCCCTCTGACTCTCCCCCGACATGTGCACTGGTGCGATCTTTCTCACTCTCTTTCACTTTCTCTCTCTTTTTCTCAAATAAATAAATCTTGAGAAAATAAAATAAATAAATAGAGGGGCGCCTGGGTGGCTCAGTGGGTTAAAGCCTCTGCCTTCGGCTCAGGTCATGGTCCCAGTGTCCTGGGATCGAGCCCCACATCGGGCTCTCTGCTCAGCAGGGAACCTGCTTCCTCCTCTCTCTCTCTGCCTGCCTTTCTGCCTACTTGTGATCTCTATCTGTCAAATAAATAAATAAAATTTAAAAATAAATAAATAAATAAATAAATAGAAATTTTGAACTAACGAGAAATGAAGAGCTCTACATATGAAAACCTATGAATATAGCCAAAGTATAATTAGAATATATAAGAAATACATTAAAAAGTTTGTATCTTAAGTGCATTAATTAGAAAAAAAAAGAGGGGAAAATGAAGGTAAATGAAGTAAGTTTCCAGTTTGAAAAGCATGGTTGAGGGGCGCCTGGGTGGCTCAGTGGGTTAAAGCCTCTGCCTTCGGCTCAGGTCATGGTCTCAGGGTCCTGGGATCGAGCCCCGCATTGGGCTCTCTGCTCAGCAGGGAGCCTGCTTCCCTTCCTCTCTCTCTGCCTGCCTCTCTGCCTACTTGTGATCTCTGTCTGTCAAATAAATAAATAAAATCTTAAAAAAAAAAAAAGAAAAGAAAAGCATGGTTGAAGGGAAGGAAAGAGGAGAAAAATAATAGTAATGATCACCTAATCTTGCTCTCAAAGTGTAGTTCCCAGGTGGGCAGCACTGGTTGATTACACCACCTGGAAGCCAAGAAATGCACACAGTTTTGGGTCCCACCCAGCATGATCAACCATCCCAGCATGCCCAAGACTGAGTAATTCTCAGGACGTGGAATTTTCAATGCAAAAACTAACAAAATCCTGAGCAAATCAGGATGAGTTAGTCACCCAAGCTAATGAATCAGAATCTACAGTTCAAGAGGATCCCCAGGTGTTTTATATGCAAAGTGAGAGTTGAGAAGCACTGATCTAGTACAAGTCTTTGCTTAATGTGCATAGAGCTCTCTGTTGTGGCTGTGGTTCCACAAACTACAGCTGCTGTTGAAAGTGTCCTGAGACCAGACAAGCCCACCCAGAACTAGACAATCCTAGAAAACAGTTTTCAAAGAAGATTGCCAAACTTGG
The DNA here is from genome assembly GCF_902655055.1 of Lutra lutra. NCBI lineage: Eukaryota > Metazoa > Chordata > Mammalia > Carnivora > Mustelidae > Lutra > Lutra lutra. Next base: position 108,199,311 of record NC_062278.1, read on the forward strand.
AAAAGAGAGTTTGGAAAGGTCATCCCAAAGACAAGGGAGGGTGGTGCCTGGCACCTGCCAAGGAGTGGAAGACCACTAAGCCTCTTGAGTTCAAAAAACCCAAGGGCTTGTTCAAGGTCTCCTTGCAATAAAGTCTGGTGAATGCAGTCTGGAAGACAGCTGAAGCCATGCTAGATATTAATACATAATACCTATGAACAACATTACAGTTTCAAAGTCCACTGATGAGACTTATTTCATTTGATGCCTACTAATCTCCTTATTTCACACTAGGGAAATTCTAGCTCAGAGGTGCTAAGTTATTGATCTTTCATCTCTGAATCTCATTCTTACTGAAGAAAGGAGAGGATTTCTCTGGACACTAGTAATTTCTCATGGAAATGGGAAAGGAGAGTGATCAAAATTTATGAAGAAATGGATGCAGAGTGCTTCAATTCTATCAGTAATTCTTACTTATTGAAAAAAAAAAGCCAAAGTAAACATATCAAAATATTTATTCCACAAAGTTGAGTAATAGAAACACACGTTTATTATATTATTTTATATACTTTTTATGTGCAGGAAATACTTCATAACTTTTTTTAAAGAAAAATCAAAGGACAGGAAAAAACAGCTTCAATTCATATAAGGCTCTCACCTCTTTTCCACCTGGGTTCTAGGTCTGGGATAACCCATTTATCAGATGGAACCCAGAGGAATGTGAGGGCATCACGAAGATCAGTGTGGCAACCAAGAATCTGTGGCTCCCAGACATTTTCATCGTTGAGTTGTGCGTATTAAGGGCTGGGAAAAGGCAGAGGGAAGCCCCATTTTCTGGAATCAGTGGAATTTACAATCTACCATTGGAGTCACTACAAGCGGTCTTTTTTTTTTTTTTTAAAGATTTTATTTATTTATTTGTCAGAGAGAGCGAGGGAGAGAGAGCGAGCACAGGCAGACAGAATGGCAGGCAGAGGCAGAGGGAGAAGCAGGTTCCCTGACGAGCAAGGAGCCCGATGCGGGACTCAATCCCAGGACACTGGGATCATGACCTGAGCTGAAGGCAGCTGCTTAACCAACTGAGCCACCCAGGCGTCCCACTACAAGCGGTCTTAAATGGCTGAGAAATGACCAGAAAGGTAAGAGGAAAAACCATAACACCTGCATCCCACTCCATCTCTCTTACAGCATGGATGTAGATAAGACCCCCAAAGGCCTCACGGCATATGTAAGTAATGAAGGTCGCATCAGATATAAGAAACCCATGAAGGTGGCCAGCATCTGTAACCTAGATATCTTCTACTTCCCTTTTGACCAGCAAAACTGCACACTCACCTTCAGCTCATTCCTCTACACAGGTAAGTTGTGATGGAGTCTCAGAGATGTGGGTGAATGAGAGCAACCAATAAAACAACAAAAAAATAAAATATAAAGAAATTATGAACAAATGGTGACCAAGGTGTGTGGGTAGAGCAAAGATTAAGGCTCTATGGATGTTTAAATATTTTCCATAAAGGCAGATCCAAAATCTATCTTGTTGATTACCATCCTAAGCTCTTTCAAAGTTTCTGCCATATTAGATACACAAAAATATGTGTTTAATGAAAAGATGGAAAAAGAGAGTGAAGTTGAGTCAATAGGAAACTGTATCCTTGGGAAATGATCTGGATCTCCCTTTTAGTGGAGAACATGTTGCTCGGCATGGAGAAAGAAGTGTGGGAAATAGCAGACACATCCCAAGACATCGTTCAAACCCATGGAGAGTGGGAGCTCCTGGGCATCAACAAGTCCACCCGAAAGATGTCCCTGGGCACCAGCCTATATGATCAGATCATGTTCTATGTAAGTTCAGAAGCCCTTGCTTTTTCCTTCCTTCCTTGCTTCTACTCTTACCTAGAATCTCCACCAAGTGGGTATCTCCCAAGTTTCAGTTTTACTTCTGCAAGGCCTGAACCTTCTCTCTTGGCTGTCCAGCCATGCTCTTTTTCCTAAAGCTCACTGCTCTGGCCTTAATCGCCCATGGCAGGTTCTATACTTAATTATGAAGCTGCATTCTGCATACCTAAAGATCTCAGGGTGATATCGGACCTACAAGAAAGGCAGAGACACAATCACTACTATTCCTGGAAGTCTCCAAATCCCTTATCCACTTCCCTCTCTTTCCTCTCTCAAGGTGGCCATCAGGCGCAGGCCCAGACTCTACATCATAAACCTTCTGTTGCCCAGTGGCTTTCTGATTGCCATCGATGCCATCAGCTTCTACCTCCCAGCAGAAAGTGGGAATCGTGCCCCATTCAAGATAACCCTTCTTCTGGGCTACAATGTCTTCCTGCTCATGATGAATGATTTACTCCCCACCAGTGGCACCCCCCTTATCAGTAAGTCCTCTCCAGCCATAGGGGAAAGAAGGGTGGGAAAGACTGACTGAACTAGCTCAGGGAAGGGAGATATCCTGGGAAAAGGAGGTTCTCCAGGATATGATTGGAAAAGAGAAGTCCTAAGTTGGTGCCTCTGGCCCACATGTAGGCCTACCTTCCCTCCAGGTGTCTACTTTGCCCTGTGTCTGTCCCTGATGGTGGTCAGCCTCCTGGAGACCATCTTCATCACCTACCTGCTGCACCTTGCCAAGACCCAGCCCCCACCCATGCCTTGGTGGCTTCATTCTCTGCTCCTCTGTTGCACCAGGCCAAGAAAATGCTGCCCCACTGCATTCCAGAAGAGAAATAAAGGCCTGGGCCTATCCCCTGCCCACCTGCCTGGTAAGGGCTCAGCACTGCACACATTTCCTCTTCCCACACAATCTTTTATCTCCTCCCGCCTCTTTCCCTGTCCCCCTTCCATCCCAGGTGAACTTCATGGTCCTAGCTGAGTCTCTGTTTCTCTGTAGGTGTGAAGGAGCCTGTGGAGCTGGTGAGGAACGTGTCAGGTCCCAGAGAGGCAGAGTTAAATGGGTGTCCTCAATCAACAAGGGCCCAGGAGGAAGATGAGACTAAGAAGCAGGACTTGGTCAACCTATGGGTGCAGTTCAGCCACATGATGGACACCCTGCTCTTCTGCCTCTACCTGCTCTTCATGGCCACCTCTGTGGTCACAGTCATTGTCCTCTGGAACACCTAGCCAGGATGTCTATCTGCTCCTGCTCCAGCCAAGAACTGCTTCTGGCTTCCAGAGACCAGTCAGGTTTTTGCCTTGTTGACTACCAACTGTCACAGCCCAAAGAAGACCAGTTCCCTGTGGCATTCCATGCATCTCAATCCAGACCCACTGATCAGTCTCAACCAACTCCAGACATTTTCCTCTTGCATCTGCATTCTATAGACTTCCCTCAGTCTTCCCTTGCTGTTCTAGGCTCCCCTTATGTCTTCTCCATAGCAGTCCCACCTCCTCTGCTTGTTTACTTGTCCCAATAAATCATTCTACAGAGATCTCTGGTTCTTTATCATGTTTTCAGATAGCAAATTAACTATTCAGGACTGATAGTTGCAAAATATCACCTGTGCACCCCTCTGCCTGTGATAAAATTTTGATGTCATAACAGACTATTCTCTTACCTTCAAGTCCAATGTGACAATAGTCCTGTCTGGGAAGTTTTAATTTTCTTAGGCATTTTACTTTTTTTTTTTTTAAGATTTTATTTATTTTTATTTTAGAGAGAGAGCAAGTTTGAGCAAGTTTGGGAGAAAGAGAGGGAGTGGGAGATAATCTCTAGCAGATAATCTCTAGCAGATTCTGTGCTGAGCAGAGCCTGTGATCATGACCTGATCCAAAACCAAGTTGGTCGCTCAACCTACTGAGCCACCAGGCACGCCGCTTAGGGATTTTAAAAGACATATTTCTTACTTTTAGATTTTTTTATTGATTTTTTTCATTATTGTAAAGGCATACTGCAGAGATATTACAGGTTAGGTTCCAGAACATCACAATAAAGCAACTATCACAATAAAATTAGTCAATGAATTTTTTGACTTCCCAGTAGACATAAAAGTTATGTTTGAATTATACTGTAGTCTATTGAGTGTGCAATAGCACTATAGCTATTTGAGAAAGTTGAGCATCTGCCTTCGGCTCAGATCATGATCCCAAGGTTCTGGGATCAGGCCCTGCATCAGGCATCCTGCTCAGTGGGGAGTCTGCTTCTCCACATCCCTCTGCTCCCCTCCAACTCACACTCTCTCTCAAATAAATAACTAAATCTAAAAAAAGTGCATACCTTAATTTAAAAGTACTTTATGCTAAAACATGCTAACCATCATCTGAGCTTTCAGCAAGTTGTAATCTTTTGACTTTAGAGGATCTTGCCTCAATGCTGATGGCTGCTGACTGCTGAGGGTAGTGACTGCTGAAACTTGAGTGGCTGCAGCAATTTCTTGAGGACAATAGTGAAGTTTGCCACATGAACTGACTCTTCCTCTCACAATTTCTCTCTAGCGTTCAATGCTGTTTGATAGCATTTAAGCCACAGTGGAATTTCTTTCAAAATTGGAATCAGTCCTCTCAAATCCTAAGATTAGTAATATTCTACATCCTTTGCTGTCATCTCAACAATCTTCACAGCATCTTCACCAGGAATAGATTCCATCTGAAGAAACCATTCTCTCTGCTCATCCGTAAGAAGCCACTCCTCATCCGTTAGTTTTATCATGAGATCACAGCAATTCAGTCCCATCTTCAGGTCCAATTCTAATTCCAGTTCTCCTGCTATTACTACTATACCTGCGGTTACTTCATGCACTGAAGCCTTGAATTCCTCCCTGTCATCCTTAAGGGCTGGAATCATCCTCTTCCAAACTGCTGTTATGCTGCTATTTTGGGCTCTTCCCGTGAATCATAAATATTCTTTTTTTGTTTAATGTTTTTTTTGTTTTTTGTTTTTTGTCTTGACTTTTTACCTTCAGAAATTCTACTGATACATCCTCTGGCTCGAATCATAAATATTCTTAATGGCATCTAGAATGGTGAATCTTTTGCAGAGGTTCTCAATTTACTTTGCCCAAATCCACCAGAGGAATCACTATCTATGGCAGCTACAGCCTTATGAAATGTATTTCTTAAATACTAAGACTTGAAAGTCAAAATTACTCTTTGATCCATGGGCTGCAGAATGGATGTTGTGTTAGCAGACACGAAACATCATTCTCATTGTACATCTCCATCAGAGTTCTTGGTGACCAGACGCATTGTCAATGAGCAGGAATATTCTGAAAGAAATCTTTTTTTCTGAGCACAAGGTCTCAATAGTGGACTTAAAATACTTAGTAAACCGTAGCAGATAAACAGATGTGCTGTCACCCAGGCTTTGTTGTTCCACTTATAGAGCACAAGTAGAGCCAATTTAGCATCATTCTTAAAGGCCTTGGGATTTTTGGAATGGTAAATGAGCATTGGCTTCAACTTAAAGTCACCAGCTGCATTAGCTCTTTATAAGAGAGTCAGCCTATCCTCTGAAGCTTTGAAGCCAGGCATTAACTTTTCCTCTCTAGCTATGAAAGTCCTAGGTGGCATCTTCTTCCAATAGAAGGCTGTTTCCTCTACTTTGAAAATCTGTTGTTAACGGTAGCCACCTTCATGAGTTACCTTAGCTGGAGCTTCTGCAGAACTTGCTGCAGCTCCTACATCAGCACTCTGCTGTTCACCCTTGTACATTTATGTCACGGTGACGGCTTCTTTCCTTAATCCATCTGAATGATCCTCTGTTGTGGTGGATTGATCTTCTATCCAGACCACTCAAACTTTCTCCGTATCAGCAATAAAGCTGTTTTACTTTCTTATCATTCATGTGTTCACTGTAGTAGCACTCTTCATTTTCTTTAAGAACTTTTCAAAGATTTACTTATTTATTTATTTATTTGAGAGACAGAGAGTGCTCAGGGGCAAGGGGCAGAGGGATAAGGAGACAGAAACCCAGGCAGACTCCACACTGAGCACAGAGCCTGAGGCAGAGCTCAATCTCATGAACCTGAGATCGTGACCTTAGTCAAAAACCAAGAATTCAACACTTAGCAACTGTGCCAGGTGCCCCAAGAACTCTTCCTTTGCATTCATAACTTGGATAACTGTTTGGTGCAAGAGGCCCAGCTTTTAACCTGTCTCGGCTTTTGACATACATTCTTCACTAAGCTCAATCATTTCTAGCTTTTGGTTTAAAATGAGAGAAGTATCACTCTTCCTTTCACTTAACACTTAAAGGCCATTGGCCTAATTTCAATATTATTGTGTCTGAAGGAATAGGGAATCCAAAGGAAAGGAAGAGAGAAGCGAGTACAGCCGGTTGGTGAAGCAATCAGAACATACACATTTATTAAGTTCACCATCTTATACGAGCACAGTTTGTGGCACTCCAAGACAATTACAATAGCAACATCAAAGATCATTAGTCACAGATTACCATAACAATTATAACAGTGAAAACGCTTGAAATATTGAGAGAATTATCAAAATGTGACAGAGACACAAAGTGAGCAAATGTTTTTTGAAAATGGCGCTGATAGACTTGCTCAATGCAGGGTTGCCACAAACCTCCAATTCATAAAAAACAGTATCTGTGAAGTGTAATAAAGCTAAATGCAATAAAATGAAGTTTAACTGAAAATGAGTTCGGCAAGGTTACAGGATATAAAATCAATACGCAAAAAGCATTATATTTACATACATTAGCAATAAATAACCTGAAAATAAAATTAGGAATCATAAAAAATAAGACATTTAGGAATAAACCTAACAAAAGAAGTATAAGACTTATATATTGAAAACTACAAAACACTGCTGAAAAAAATTAAAGAAGATCTAAATAAATGGAAACATCTATCATGTTCTAGATTTGGAAAATTTTATATTGTGAAGATGGCCCAACATTTCCCAAATTAACCTACATACTCAACACAATCCTTGTCAAAATCCTAGCTGTCTTTTTTGTAGAAATTGACAAGCTGATTCTAAAATTCATATGGAGGGGGGCCTGGGTGGCTCAGTGGGTTAAAGCCTCTGCCTTCGGCTCGGGTCATGATCCCAGGGTCCTGGGATTGAGCCCCACATCAGGCTCTCTGCTTAGCAGGGAGCCTGCTTCCTCCTCTCTCTCTCTCTCTGCCTGTCTCTCTGTCTACTTGTGATCTCTATCTGTCAAATAAATAAATAAAATATTTAAAAAAAAAAAAGACGCGATGCAAGAGAACTCAGACCTTTAGTTATTCTGTCATTTTCTAGCAAGCTAGGATATGAACAGTAAAAACTTCAGCTATCCTATAACATATTTAGAACATTCAACTTTCAGAACGACTCAGATCAAAAAGTAACTAGAAAAACAAACAACACTTGTGGCAGTGAACAATCGGCTCTGATTACTAAGCCACAAGTAAGCCCAGCTGAGAAGCACAAAAGGCTCAAGATTTACTGTCGAAGTGTTCTAATCCACCAGCTTGATGCATGTGATCACTAAAGCCCTGACTCTTTAGCAAGCCTAGAAACGGCCAGCTCTGTGTATGTATCAAGGGTACCCTGCAGGGGACATACTCTACCATTATTCTGACATCTCTGTAGTAGGACCTGAAGAAAAAGAAAAAAAAAAAGCCATTTAAAAGTTAAAAGAAAACAGAGGAGAAAAACCTCACGACATTGGATTTGACAGTGATTTCTTGGATATGACACCAAAAGTATAGGTCACAAAAGAAAAATAGATAAGTTGGACTTCACCAAAGTGAAAACTTCTGTGCATCAAAGGATATCATCAACAGGGTGAAAAGGTAACCCATAAAATTGGAGAAAATATTTGCAAATAATATCTCTGATAAGAGATTGATATCCAGAATATATAAAGAATTCCTACAACTTAAGAAAAAAAAATTTTAAATGCTCAAATAGACACAATAGACTTTAACAGACCAGAAGGCTGGTTGCCAGAGCTAAGGGGAGAAGGGAATGAGGAGTTCTTGTTTAATGAGTACAGGGCTGTAGTTCTGCAACATGAAAAGAGTTCCGTGGATGGGGGGTGGTGACTGTAGCACAACAATGTGAATGTCCTTATCACTACTGAACTGTGCACTTAAAAATGGTCAAGATGGGGGACGCCTGGGTGGCTCAGTTGGTTAAGCAGCTGCCTTCGGCTCAGGTCATGATCCCAGCGTCCTGGGATCGAGTCCCACAGCAGGCTCCTTGCAGCGGGAGCCTACTTCTCCATCTGCCTCTGCCTGCCACTCTGTCTGCCTGTGCTCACTCTGACAAATAAATAAAAAATCTAAAAAAAAAAAAAAAGGTCAAGGTGGGAAATTTTATGTTGTATGTATTTTACCACAATTAAAAAACAAAACAAAAAAGCCTCAGCTTGGGAGAGCCTGAAATTACTTTTACGTATTTGCTTAAAGTTGTCTCATCAGACTCTCAATTACTGACTAGCAAACACCAGTCATTCATTTGGCAAATATTTATTGAGCATGTGCCATGTGCCGAGTGTTCATCTAGACACATGGGATACAGAGTGAATAAAACAGATGGAAAGCCCTGATTTTCACAGAGCTTACATTCTAAACTGATTGATTTTTTTTTAAAGATTTTATTTATTTATTTGACAGAGAGAGAGATCACAAGTAGGCAGAGAGGCAGGCAGAGAGAGGGGGAGAAGCAGGCTCCCTGCTGAGCAGAGACCCCCCCCCCCCCGCCCCCCAATGCAGAGCTCCATCCCAGGACCCTGAGATCATGACCTGAGCCAAAGGCAGAGGCTTAACCCACTGAGCCACCCGGGTGCCCCAAAACTGATTGATATTTAAGACCTCACACCTTAATGCTGATATATTAGTTTACAAAAAGCAGAACTGATAGTTGACCAAAGAAATACAAATGGTCTTTTAACATGTGAAAAGATGTTCAACATATCTCAAAATAAGAGAAATGAAAATTAAAACTACACTTTGTAAAACAACAACAACAACAACAACAACAATAACAAACTACACTTCGTTTCTTCTATGGATTGGCAGAAACTCTGAATTGTTGACAACATAGTATGTTGGTGAGGTTGTAGGGAAACGTACTCCCATACATTGCTGTTGTAAGGACAAAAACACATTTTCCATGGATAGCAATTATGTAATAATTAAGCATTTAAGCATCAGCAGGCTTCCCAGTGAGTTCAACAGCTTATCATTTGCCATGGGAATTGTATCCAATTTGAACCAGTCACTCTCCTTTAAGAACGAGTTCTAAAAAATGAATGCAAATTTATAAAGATATCAATAGGAGGATGCTTTTTGCAGCATTACCTGTAATAGCTAACCTGCAGCCTACCCCCCACCCCGCCCAAAAATCTGAACATTTATCAACACACATGCTTTTTCAAATAAATAAAATCTTTGGAAAAGAAAATGAAAGAAAATTTTTAAAACACAGTAACTCCCCATTTCCTTGTCCCAGCCAGCCCCTAGCAACCACAATTCTACTATCTATTGACTCTTCTAGGTACTCATATAAATGGAATCATACAGTATTTGTCTTTTTGTTACTGGCTTATTTCACTTAGCGTAATATCCTCAAGGTTCATCCATGCTATAGATTATGTCAGAATTTCCTTCCTTTTTAAGACTGAATAATAGTCTGTCATATGTATATCTCACATTTTGCTTATCCATTTATTCGTCAATGGACACTTGGTTTGCTCTCCATGTTTTAGCTATTGTGAATAATGATGCTATGAACCTGGGTGTTTAAATATCTGAGACCCCATTTTCACAGTATATATCCAGAAATAGAATTGCTGAAGCTTATGGTAATTCTATGTTTTATCTTTTGAAGAACCACTGTCCTGTTTTCCACAGTGGCTATACTGTTTTACATTCTCACCAACAGTGCACAAGGATTCCAACTTCTCCACATCCTCAGTAACACTTGTTATTTTCTGTTTTGTTTTGGTTTTTTGATAGTGGCCATCCTGATGGATGTGAGGGGACATCTCATTGTACTTTTGATTTGTAATTCCCTGATGTTTAGCGATGTTGAGCATCTTTGCATGTACTTTACTGACCATTTGTATATCTTTTTTTGAGAAATGCTTATTCAAGAACATGACTCATTTTTTGTTTCAATTTTTGTTGTTGTTGAGTCCAGTAAGTTTTGAAACAAATGTTCTCTCTGAGATCCATCCATTAAAAACCTCATCCATCCAGTTACCTGTCTACAGAATTAGAAGCCCGGGATTTATCACTCACCACTTTCCCGGGTCACAAGAGGCCTTTAAAAATATCTATAATTGGACCTACTTTCCATCTGCTTCACCATCTCCACTACCACCATCACCCTACCTCCATGTGTGTGCCAGCACCCGCATATCACTAGTCCAGTTTAGTCATCCTTTTTTTTTTTCTTTCTGCCTATGGATTTGTAGGACAGTAGAACAGCATTCTTGTTAACGTACAAATATTCAATCAAAAACTTTTACTGAGTTGCCTCCTACTATTCCTTCTCCAGGCTAAATTTTCCAAAATCCTTAAAAAATAGTTTTTGCCCAGCAGTCTCATTCACTAGGATGAGGAAGAAACGAAAGACCTCCCTGGTCCTACGTGGAAACAACAAATCTAAGCCTTCCGAACGTCAAATCCCAAAGTGCAAGGAGAGCATGGGTGTGCAGGTATTTGCAGGACAAGCGATTGTGGAATTCGGACAGTTCTGGGAATGGTGCCTTGCTGGAAAGCTCCTGACCTACAAATGAGCCTAGCTGTGTTACCTCGTTTCCACCAAGTCCCCACGGTCTGGCTCCACAGCAGGCCATGTTTTCTTCCTGCAGCCACCGCCTTTTCCCCCAATCCTCCCACATCTCCTGAGCCTAGGGCTTTGCGTCTCTGTGCTCGCAGTTCCTTCCGCCTCCAAGGCTTACCTCCAGTCCCACTCAACTTTATGGTGTTCCTGGATCCACCCCAACTCCACTCTAAGACAGAGCAGGGTTTCAATAAATGCCGATTAAGCCGAATGAACGAAGAAATGAAGAAATCATAATATAGTAACTTTCATCCCCACATAACTTAGCAGAAAGACTGTGGCACTATGAAGTGGGCCAGATAGGGGTCCAATACCAGTTCTTCCACTAAGTAGCTGGGGGAAGTTCATCCCTCTCGGAGAGTTCAAGAAACAAACGAATGAATAAGACGAACGAATGAATAAGGACGTTCTCCAGAAATGTGTGAAAAACTAAACGACTTAAGGCTTGTATGGTCCCCTGGCTACCATCAGCGCTCAACAGAATTGCTACTCTCCCTACTATACTATACTACGTTCCGTATTTAGGTGGACTGTGAGTCGCCTGGGGTAAGGGACTATCTGGGTGGGGTCCGAGCTCCCCAAGGTGCCGGGTCACATTTACGTGACTGGAATGTAGATGGAGGACTACAGTTGTTAACATGCTCCGGGCGAGGAAGACTACATATTCCGAATGGATCTGGCCCCTTCGCAGAGACCCCAAGTCCTACCATCCCTCAAGAATCGCAGCTTGTTCGCGTACAAATGAAGGCCTACTATACCTGCAGATCGAGTGTGTGGTCCATAGGACTCCACCCCACCCCGCGCCTCAACCCGCGGAGCCGGCAGGAGGCGCACGGCTGGCTCCTCCCAGCTCACACTTTGGCGCCGGTACACTCCCGGGCCACACGCCTGCGCATTGCGTTCTCCGCGTCTCCTCCCTCCTCCCCCTCTTTAGTCCACCGCGTTTCCAAAGCTGGGTCCTTTTTGTCCCCTACTGCGAGCGGTGTCGGTTCCTGTGCGGAAGTGGTGGCCGTGAGGGAAGAACATGGCGGCTACTGCACCCGGTGCAGCGGCTAATCGGGCCAACAAGCGCAGCGGCCCTGGGCCGGGAGGCGGCGGAGGCGGCGGTGGGGGAGCCAAAGGGACGGAGGAGGAACCGCCGCCGCCCCTGCAAGCAGTTCTGGTGGCAGATAGCTTCAATCGCCGCTTCTTCCCCATCTCCAAGGACCAGCCTCGGGTGAGCGCCGCGCGCGGGAGCAGCCGGAGGGCCCGAACGTGGCCGGGCTAGAGCAGATTATCCTTTCGGCTGCCCGATGAGGAGTGCTCCGGCCGATGGGCACTCGTAGTCCTGACCACCTGAGGTTTGGAAGGCATGCAGAGGGCTGAATGTAAAAGCCGTGCTTGTGAGAAGCCTTTACATGGGGATTCAGTGACTCAGACGGAGGCTGTGATGCCTTTAACTGCGCAGTGGGAAAAGATCCTTGGGTCAATGGGAACAACACTTCCTTTTGCCTGCAAAAGAGAGGCCATATGCCTAAAAAAATCTAATCCCATAGTAACAGCTGTCTTGAATCTCGGAAGGTGTGCTTTTTTTCTTTCCAGGTTTTAATGACAGCTGGTGCCATCTGTGAAAAGGACAGAACAGGTTTTAGTGGCTTGATGCCAGCAGACCCAGTATTGTCTAAGTACTGGGGAATTCGTTTTAGGGATTGCTGGGTCACTCAGCAGTCCCCAGTTCAGTCAAAGACAGGGAGCTGCATTCGGTTCAGGAAGAATCCTAACTCCCCAATCCTCCCCCCAAAACCTAATGGCTGTTCATTTGGGACCAGTGATTGGGGTGGTTAGCCTCTGACTCCCCTTAGAAGGGGATCAAGGAAGGAAATTTAATGGGGAAAATGGCCTTATCATTGCTTAAGTTTCTGAAAATAGGATTGATTTTTAGTGTTTTCCTTTGCCAAGGTGGCCTGCTGCTCTGTAGTAGCTATGTCCAGTGCTAAGCAAGTAGATTCTGTGCTTACTATTAGATTCCAACCACAGATTCTTATGCTTAGAAGATGCCACGAACATCAAAGGCAGGGACCTGATTACTTTTACCTTGAGAAGGTAAAATAAAACAGTGGTGTTTGGAAACAGTGGTAGGGAAGTGAAAATTGTGCTTAAGTGGAGGAAAGAATAGTACCCAGAGGTCCTTCCTGGATTCCAGACTTCAGACATTTTTCATCTTCTACCTTTCAGGTACTCTTGCCCCTCGCCAATGTAGCACTACTTGACTACACTCTGGAATTTCTGACTGCCACGGGTGTACAGGAAACCTTTGTCTTTTGTTGCTGGAAGGCTGCTCAAATCAAGGAACATTTACTGTAAGGCTCTGGAACTTTTCTTTCCATGTTTCACCATTTTTTCCACTTTCCTTAGGACGGTTGTAACTAAATAAGGGGAAATTGTGAGGGGGGAAAGATGTCTATTTGGATTCCATCATAAGAACTAAGTAAGGGCTTTCTCTTATCAGGAGGTGAGCAGCTAAAGTTGTAACAAAGATTAAAGAATTGCATTTGGATTTCTTCTCATTCTCACTTAGAAAGTTTTGTTCCATAGGTTTTGCTTTTATTTAATAGCTCCAGTATGGAAATTACAAGACTAACATCTTTGTTTTTCCACTGAGCTTTTAAATATTGAGCGCCTCCTCCTCATTGTATTCCCAGTGCCTATTTTAGTACAAAGTACGTAGTAAACACTTAACAAATGCTTGATGAAATCTTCTTGAAAAAGAGTGAATCTCAGGATTTATGGAAGTTCAGGGAATAAAGACTAGGATATTAGCATGGTATCCTTTAGATAGTTCCTAAATTTGCCTGGGACTTTGGATGGCGAGAAGTGATATAGAAAGTGTGTTCCCAGGATATTTTGTATACTCTAAATCTCAGCAGGATTTTTAATTCAAATCCATGGTAGAGGACAAGTGTCAGGGTATGGAGAAGAAATAACCATGTTTCTCTAACCCATAAAACAAGACTGGTGACACAGGATGCTGAAACCATTAATCATAGTTCATAAATCTCTTTGAAGTTGAAGATGCTGGCAGGAACCCAAAAAAGCCATTGAGAAGGGGTGCGAGTGTTGAATGGGTGAGAAAAATAGGGAAGCTCTACATGGTCTTTATGCTTGATTTACTCATTCCCCTCATCCCCTTCCTTTAGGAAATCCAAGTGGTGCCGCCCTACATCCCTCAATGTGGTTCGAATAATTACATCAGAATTATATCGATCACTGGGGGATGTTCTCCGTGATGTTGATGCCAAGGCCTTGGTGTGCTCTGACTTCCTTCTGGTGTATGGGGATGTCGTCTCAAACATCAATATTACCAGAGCCCTGGAAGAACACAGGTCAGGATGGGAACATGGTAGGGACAAAGGGTTTGTGACCAGCAGAGCCCCTAAGACTGCTGTTTTGCTGCTCTCTCCCTCCTATACTTTATAGATTGAGGCGGAAGCTAGAAAAAAATGTATCTGTGATGACAATGATCTTCAAAGAGTCATCCCCTAGCCACCCAACTCGTTGCCATGAGGACAATGTGGTAGTGGCTGTGGATAGTGCCACAAACCGGGTTCTCCATTTCCAGAAGACCCAAGACCTTCGACGGTTTTCTTTTCCTCTGGTGTGTGGGTATCTGGGGTCCCTGAAGTGGGAGAGTGACAGGCTTCAGCAGGAGACAGGTTAAAGTCCTTATACCGGGTGCCTGGGTGGCTCAGTGGGGTAAGCATCTGCCTTCAGCTCAGGCCATGATCTCAAGAGTCCTGAGATCAAGCCCCACATCAGTCTCCCTGCTCAGTGGGGATCCTGTTTCTCCCTCTGCCCCTCCCCCATGCTCTCTTCAAATGAATAAATAAAATCTTTTTTTTTTCTTTTTCTTAAAGTCCTTATGCCTTTTCCCCACAGAGTTTGTTCCAGGGCAATGGAGATGGAGTAGAGATTCGCTATGATTTACTGGACTGTTACATCAGCATCTGCTCTCCTCAGGTGAGCTCTTCAGGGCCAGGGCTGCACATCCAAAGAGTAGAACTCTGAGTTCCACAGTAAACAGATGCTGTGATCCTGGCTCCAATATCCCATTGGGAACCTTTTTGGGCTTCTGGCCCTTGTCCAACTGTCATAGGGTCTGATAGGTCTGTAGGGACTTATTTTTGTTTCCAGAGAATAGCACTCACCTTGGCCCCATCCAACTTCCCCCCAACAGGTGGCTCAACTCTTTACAGACAACTTTGACTACCAAACTCGAGATGACTTTGTACGAGGCCTGTTAGTGAATGAGGAGGTAAGAAAAGGCTCCTGGGCCTCTTTAGAAGAGGGCTATGCCATTATCCTAGGCTGATGATAACTTTTGGTCCCCTTTTGGGCTTTATTGAGCCTTAGGATGAAGGAAAAGGAGATAGGGAATCAGACACAAAGAAAACTTTTGGCCATTTGGCTATGACACTGAGGGACAGAGGGGGATCTTAAGATTAGAAGGAGTTGTACCTGGATGTGTTCTTCCTCTCTTACTTGCTTGGGCTACCTCCCTTTCCTTCTCCCCATTCAGATCCTAGGAAACCAGATCCACATGCACGTGACAACTAGGGAATATGGTGCCCGGGTCTCCAACCTGCACATGTATGCGGCAGTCTGCGCTGATGTCATCCGCCGATGGGTCTACCCTCTCACCCCAGAGGCCAACTTCACTGACAACACAACCCAGAGCTGCACTCATTCCCGGCATAACATTTACCGAGGGCCTGAGGTCAGCCTGGGCCATGGCAGCATCCTAGAGGAAAATGTGCTTCTGGGTTCTGGCACTGTCATTGGCAGCAATTGCTTTATCACCAACAGTGTCATTGGCCCTGGATGCCACATTGGTGAGCACAGGTGGGGAAGTCAGGATGGTCATCCTAGGAATAGGAACCCAGGGAGCGGGGGGTGGGGAGTAGAGAAGGATACAGAGGGATAGTCCCTGAGAATAAGGAACGAGAGTGGCTACCTTAATAAAGGAGGGAAATGGGGATGGGAAATTTGCAGCCTCTAATCTGTGGCCTGTGAGCCTCTTATTGGGTGACTCTTCACATTCCAAAGTACCCTATTCACATTCAGGACCAAGTGGATAATTAACAGGCAGTAATAACATCTGTTTGGTGCATTGCAGTTTACAAAGGGCTTTTGCATACATTGTTTAATTTATCCTCACAAAAACCTTGTGAAGTAGGTATTATTTATCTCCAGTTTATAGCCAAGCAAACAGGCTCAAAGAGGTTGTCTCCCTCAGGGTCATAGCTAATGAGAGGTAGTGCTAGAACTTGAATCTAAGTATTTCAAGTCCAGTGTTCTTTTTAACTCAACCGTAAGTGCCTGGTTGGCCTCTTGGTAACTCACTCTGGTTGTAGGAATAGGATGCTTCTAATGGAACTGCCCCTTTAAAAGAACAATAAGATTCTAATTCTAAAATGTACAAGAAGAGGGGTGCCTGGCTGGCTCAGTTGGTAGAGCATGGAACTCTTGAGGATGGCGTTGTGAGTTTGAGCCCATGTTGGGTGTAGAGATTACTTAAAAATAAAGTCTTTAAAAAAATAAAAATGTACAAGAAGACATGGGAAATTTTAGTTCTACTTCTAGACGTGGATATGATTCTAATAAGGTTCTTGAGTGCAAAGGGGTCCCCAGATATCTTGAAGGTTCTCAGGTTCTTAAGTCCAGTATATAGTCTGTGATTGTTATAAACCTGGTAGAGGATGGTCATGCTAAGCAATGTTCTGTCCTCAGGCTGGAGTGTAGAGGGTGTTTCTGGTGAATTAGGGGATGGAGTATCAGAGCTGGATGGGAGGTGTGCTGCTGTCAGTCAGCCCTGTCCTCCTGGAATGGCCCTGGTCTAGAACCCTGAGTGACCGGAAGTACTTCCTATCCTGAGCCAGGTGATAACGTGGTGCTGGACCAGGCCTACCTGTGGCGGGGTGTCCAAGTGGCTGCTGGAGCACAGATCCGTCAGTCTCTGCTCTGTGACAATGCTGAAGTCAAGGAACAAGTTAAACTGAAGCCACGCTGTGTTCTCACTTCCCAGGTGAGCCCTGCTCTATACTGTACAAGGACCCCAAACTTAGTGGTGGTCATGCTGAGCCAGAGGGGCATTATGTCCGCCCATGATCCAGCCTGAATTGAGAGTCCAAATCCAATGAATCCGTTTGTCTTCTAGTTCCTGTAGTAAAAATCTCTGTCATGGTCAGGATGTACCTTTCCCCAGCACACTGATGAAGCTGTGCCCCCCACTCTTTTTGTGTCCCCTAGGTGGTAGTGGGCCCAGACATCACGCTGCCTGAGGGCTCGGTGATCTCTTTACACCCTCCAGATGCAGAGGAAGATGAGGACGATGGTCAGTTCAGTGACGATTCTGGGGCTAACCAAGAAAAGGAGAAAGTGAAACTGAAAGGTGTGAGGCTAATCAGGTGTGGGGCGATTGTGTGTCTCTCTGCCCCATGGGAAAACCAGTGTTTACTCCTGGAGGGATTGTGCTTCTCTGAATTGTGTTCACTAAAGATCACTGCCTTTCCCAGGTTACAATCCAGCAGAAGTCGGAGTTGCTGGCCAGGGCTACCTCTGGAAAGCTGCAGACATAAACGTGGAGGAGGAAGAGGGACTACGGCAGAATTTGTGGGGTGAGTTAGGCCTTATCCCTGTCACCGCCCCCCCCTTCTAAGTCAGAATATTTTGATGAAAAGTGAACACTTCAGAATCTGACTACTCGTTCATTACTTTATTCATTCAGACACAGTAGATATATTCCTCTCCATCAACAGCTCTTTCCTGACTTTTCTTTTTTCTCAACCTTATGGGTTGTCAGGACTCAAAATCAACGTGGAAGAAGAGAGCGAAACTGAAAGCGAGCAGAGTATGGATTCCGAGGAGCTAGATAGCCGAGCAGGCTCCCCACAGTTGGATGACATCAAAGGTGATTGGTCAGGGGAGCAGTGTCCTAGGACAAAAGAAGAAAACCTCCAGTTTATTCTTTGCCTGGATCAACTAGCCAGAGACTTCAGTTTCTCCCAGAAGGGTTTGGTTTAAAGTCAGGACTAGGGAACTTAAAGCATTCTGGAGTGTTATTGGTTTATGAACTTATTCGTGCTTTGATTTCAGTATTCCAGAATGAAGTCCTAGGAACACTACAGCGGGGCAAGGAAGAGAACATTTCTTGTGACAATCTAGTCCTAGAGATCAACTCTCTCAAGTAAGAGCAGCCCTCCCTCTTCTCCTCTCCTCTGGGTAGTCCCAAGCAGGTAGAGTTCTCTCCTGTTTCCTTCCCAAATAGGAACCGATTCCCTCAGCATCCCAAATGGACAAGGCCAGTAGCATTTGAAGCAAGGAGAGCATTAGGTTCTGGCCTCAGCATAGACTTCCCCCTGCCAAAGCTCTCCCCTTGCATGTTGTTCTAGCCGACTTCTTCCCCAGTGTCCTGCCAAAGTCATAATCCTACAGCAGGCTAAAAGGGTTAGTGAAGGCCTTGGTGTCACCCCTGTCTCCCCACAGGTATGCCTACAACATAAGCCTAAAGGAGGTGATGCAGGTACTGAGCCATGTGGTCCTGGAGTTCCCCCTGCAGCAAACGGATTCCCCGCTGGACCCAAACCGTTATTGTGCCCTGCTGCTTCCCGTGAGCAAAGATCGGGACTGGGTACAAGGGATTGGGTGGAGGCACATCCACGTCCTTGCCATGCTTCACTTTAAGATTTTATTTATTTACTTGACAGAGAGATCACAAGTAGGCAGAGAGGCAGGCAGAGAAGAGAAGGGGAAGCGGGCTCTCTGCTGAGCAGAGAGCCCGATATGGGGCTCGATCCCAGGACCCCAAGATCATGACTGGAGCCAAAGGCAGAGGCCCAACCCACTGAGCCACCCAGGCGCCCCTCCATGTTTCACTTTAAAGGAAATAGGGAGCAGAAGGTCTTATCATGGGATATGTGTTACTTGTGGTTCCTTTCTCCTTGCCCTTAGATGCAGATTGGGTACTAGAACAAGCTTGGCTGGTTCAGAGGAGTCCATTTAGGTTCAATACTGAGTGCTCTTTGAGACTCCAGGATTCAGACCATACTAGACCCCAAACGATGGCCATAATAGACCCAGACTTTTACATTCTCTGAATGAAATGATTTGATCCAGAATGAGATCAACCTTTAGGTTCGTAATAGGTATTTTGAGGTAGCCTATAACTGACCTCCTTCCACTTTCCCTGGGAAATCTTTTCTTTGTCACCAGCCCTGACTGCCAGCAATTCCCAAGTCCCTCTGACATGATTCCTCAGGCCTGTATCTTTTCCCTCTTGTTCTGTCATATCCTGAAAGTCCCATGTTTTCAATATTGACTTCTTTTGCTGTCTGGGTATAGGTGTCAGGAATATATTGCAGCTCCCTTCTCCTCTCTCTCATAGCTGCTCAAGTCCTGGAGCCCTGTTTTTAGAAACTACATAAAGCGCGCAGCTGATCATCTGGAAGCACTGGCAGCCATTGAGGACTTCTTCCTGGAGCATGAAGCTCTTAGTACTTCCATGGCCAAGGTGAGTGCCACCTCAAGCTCCAGAGTCCTGGATTTGCTTTGAAACAGGCGTTGGCTCCCTCCATCGAGACACAAAACAAGCTGATGTGAATCCAGTATGGGATTTGACTAAGAGCACCTCCACCCCTATTATTGCGCTGATTGCTGGGATAGTACAGCTGGGAGTCAGGCTAGTAAGGCAGCCATTTGGGGATCATCCTGGGGACCCAGCAATAGTTCCAGAAGTTATACCTGTCCTAGTACTGGAGGGAAAAGCTCATTTTCACCTGTTTTAAAAGCAGCTGGTGTTTTAAAGAAAGCTGACAGTCTGATAAAGGGAGGTGCTAAGATCTTGCCTCCTCTTCTTCTGTTATCTATTATATCTTGCTGGATTCTGCAAGGTCCCTGAGATCTCTCCTGTTGGCCTTCTGCAGGTACTCATGGCTTTCTACCAGCTAGAGATCCTGGCTGAGGAAACAATCCTGAGCTGGTTCAGCCAAAAGGATATGACTGACAAGGGCCGACAGTTGCGCAAGAACCAACAGGTGAGTCAGGCCAGCCTCTTATCACCACTGTGATTGTCTGGTCCCCTGGCTTCTGGCCACAGATGTGTCAGGCCACCCTCTTACATGGTGATTGTCTGGTCCCCTGGCTTCTGGCCACAGACTCCAGGGTGGTTGGTCCCTGGGACTCTGTGGCTGTTAAAGCTGTTTATATGCCCCTCCCTCAATAACTCTCCATTCTGCTTCCTTACAGCTGCAGAGGTTCATCCAGTGGCTAAAAGAGGCAGAAGAGGAGTCATCTGAAGATGACTGAAGTTGCACTTCCTGCTTCTGTGGGTGTGGTTGATGGCTCTCCTGGCTTCTGGGCCAGAGCAAATGAGAAGCTAGTTGCCGAAGGATGAGTGACCGCCATCCAAGCTGAGACTTAAAGGAGCAGAGGCCAGAACTACAGTATTCTTCCCACCGCCAGCCACACCACCTGACGGAGGAGTTGGGAAAAGGGAAGTTGGGCTGCAACAAAACTCTGCCTAAAGAGGAGCAAGGCAGGCCCTGCAGTTAGAGGAAGCCCAGAGGAAGGGTTTTGTGCTCTGGCTTTCCCTCAGGGAACAGCAGAGAGCAGCTGGCCCTTTCTGCTGCTTGTATTTGATAATATTAAAAAAGAGAGAGAGGGATGTATTTGGTTTCTCTCCCAACTCTGACTGATCAGCTCGTGTTGTAGGTGACCAGAGTTCTGAACCTGGCAGCTTTCCCCTAACACCTGGGGGAGAAGGAGAAGTGGGGTGTGTTTAACAGCCACTAGGTGGTACTGTGGTGCCTTGCCAACTGACCATCGTCCTGGCTCATGGGTAGTCGGAGGCCTAGATTGTCTTCTTGCCTCTGTGGATCAATTTGTGGTCCTGGAGTGGTGTGCCTGAGCCTATTTCCATAGAGAGTCCTAGTCCAAACACTTTTCCTGCCAGAGGGTGATGATCCAAGCTTATGTCTAGTCCATTAACCAGCTCCCAGTCCCTCACATGCTTTGTCCAGTTGACCCAGTACTATCAGGGAAGCTGGGATATTCAGCATCTTCAAGATGAGAAAGTTTACTTAAGGTCTCAAGACTCTTTTTTTTTTTTTTTTTTTTAAGATTTTATTTATCTTTTTGACAGAGAGATCACAAGTAGGCAGAGAGAGGTGGGGAAGCAGGCTCCCTTCTGAGCAGAGAGCCCGTTGCAGGGCTGGATCCCATGATCCTGGGATCATGACCTGAGCTGAAGGCAGAGGCTTTAACCCACTGAGCCACCCAGGCGCCCTAAGATCTCAAGACTCTTGAAAGGAGTAAAGCTAAGGACTTGAATCTTATAATCACGAATTCTGTTTCAGCATATATTCAGTGTCTCAGTGAAGGGAAATTGTCTCCAGAGGCAAATATAACCCCAAGCCAGCAGTGGGTATCCTAAGAACAGAGGAAGATCCTATGAAATTGGCTTTCTCCTAATATTGAGTGAGTGTTTACTGTATGATAAGCATTTTGCTAAATACTTTTCATGTGTTTAGCTAAACTTCACAGCAGTTGATGTAGGTCTTATCTCCATTTTCAGATGAGCCTAACTTTCAGAGGTGTCCCATAACTTGTCATTGATAGAGCCATGCTGGAGTTTGCTGTTTTCCTCTGTAGTCTCCTTTAACCTCAGCTATGAGACATGCCCTTCTGTCTCACCTCTTTTAGCTCTTTGTTGTTGTCCTAAATCCCTTACCCTATTGACACGTAAACAGTGACAGATGTTACTGGTAACGAGTGGCCCTCCTGAACATCACAGATAAAATGGTTGCTAGTGTTCATTTTATTTGGGTAGAAAGGAGTAAGCTAAGGAAAATGATACTGAATTGTACTCGGGTGTGAGGGGCATTACTGAATATTTCTAAAGAGGAAAAAACAGGAGCTTAATTTACTTTTCTTCTTCAGTAGATCTCAGTTTTTGCTTTTCAGATACAAGACCTAGTTCCTAGAGGGCATGTAAAGGTTATGGCATGGACTACGAGGAGCAGTTAAATACAAATAACTTATAGGGCACCTCTTATTTGGACCTGATGGGTAGCAGGGCTCAGAGTTGGCCTACAGAACTTTAGAAGGAATAGATTCCTTCCAGTGGACTAATTAGGGAAGGCTTAGAGGATTGTGACAGCTGGGTCTCCTAAAAGGTAGAAGGGGACTTTAAAAGCAAAGCAAAGGGTTTCCATTTAAATATTGTACATT
Organism: Lutra lutra; assembly: GCF_902655055.1. NCBI lineage: Eukaryota > Metazoa > Chordata > Mammalia > Carnivora > Mustelidae > Lutra > Lutra lutra. Next base: position 108,221,289 of record NC_062278.1, read on the forward strand.
AAACATGTGAGTTTTTTACTTTTTCTAATACCTCATTTAAGTCCTAGGTAAAGGAATTCTTCAAAAAAGTCCCATAACTCAATAAGGAAAACCTGAGGTGATCACAACGAATGAGAGACATTGACATTTTGAAAAATGAAAAATAAATGAAAGAGTGAAAGTTGACTTAACAGAGCAGAATGAGATGGGTTCTATCTGCTGAGGGGTTTATTAACAGGCAAACACAATGTGCCCTTTTAAACCAAGAAAAGGCTTGGCAGAAGGGATAAGGATTGGTTGTAATAGGGTGGGGTGGAGAGGAATCAAGGATCTATACAAGAAAAGGCCTCAAAGGTCTGTGGCTCCTCTGATTCAGCCTGCTGATTAGCCCTACTCTCCTGCTCGTCGTGGGAGATTTAGTTTCTGAAGAGATGGTGGGGAGGAAATTATCAAATATATTTGAAGGTTTCCTAAATCCAAAGGTCTTGAGTTTTCAGACTGACAGGTAATGGGTGCCTGGCAGAATGTATGAAATAGTCCCGTGAAATTCCAGAACCTTAAGGAAGAGTTATTTGAGCCCCGGACTCAAGACAGACATGGAGATGAGGGTGAGGGGCTAGATTGGAAATGAGGGATTAAGTGAAAGTATATGAGGGCTCTGAATATCATCACACACCATGCAAAAACAAACTGAAAAATGGGGGTGGGGAGGAGGGAGCTTTTAAATACATTTTTTGTTTATTCAAATCAAAAACCCATCATCACCCCCACTTGATCACCTACAGTGAAACTTGTTAGTTAATAAGCCCTGTTTGTTGGGGCTGGCTTAGTGGAATGTGTGACTCTTGGTCTCGGGGTTGTGGGTTCAAGCCCCACTTTGGGTATAGAGATTACTTTTAAAAATAAAATCGTAGAAATAAAAACAAAAACCTGTATATGGATAGAGCTTCCAACCAGCTTTTTAGTATCTCGCTCTTAAATGTGAGTAGACTAATGGCCATCAAACATTTGAGGATACTTCCGGGGCGCCTGGGTGGCTCAGTGGGTTAAGCCTCTGCCTTCAGCTCAGGTCATGATCTCAGTTCTGGGATTGAGTCCTGCATCGGACTCTCTGCTCAGCAGGGAGCCTGCTTCCTCCTCTTTCTCTCTCTCTCTCTCTCTCTCTCTCTCTCTGCTTGCCTCTCTGCCTACTTGTGATCTTTCTCTGTCAAATAAATAAATAAAATCTTTAAAAAAAAAATTTGAGGATACTTCCAACGTGAAAGGTGGAGACCAAAATAAAACTGAAATCAAGGAAACAATGAGAAAGTAGGGAGGTTTTTGAAAACCTCAGGGCAGGAGGGAGCTATAATTCTTAAAATTCAAAGAGGGAAGATACTGTATGAAGAAAGTACTATGAAAAGGGAGAACTGGATAACAGGGTTTTTAGAAATTAAAAATAAGTAAATTATTTCCTACTGAGAACTGGAGGACTAGAGAGCTGAATAGGCTGGAAACTACATCCATCCTTAGGGAGTTGAATTTTGAATGTGAACATTTTACCTATCCAATTGGATAGGGGAAAGGTTGGAAATGTCAAGAAAATCTCGCAAAAAGGTGCAGTCATTTAAAAATAAAAGGGAACAGATGATAAAGGAGGAAAAAAATAAAAATCGATATGGAAGGTCTAACATCTAACAGGAGCTCTAAAAAGAACAGAAAAAAAAATGGTCCTGATGTTAAATAATTCAAGGAAGTATTATTGAATTTCTAGATGGAAAGGGCTCACCAGGTGCCTAGCATAGTAAATTAGTACCGAGATGTATCACCATGAAATTTCAGAACTCCGGGAAGCCTAAATGGTTCAGTCGGTTAAGGGTCTGCCTTGGACTCAGGTTATGATCTAAGGATCCTGGGCTGGAGTCCTGCACTCACTGGGCTCCTTGCTTGGCGGAGAGCCTGCTTCTCCCTCCACCTGCTGATCCCCCTGCTTATGCTCTCTCCCTCTGACAAATAAATAAATAAAATCTTTTTAAAAAATTTTCAGAACCCCAGGAATAAAGAGAACCTCCTGAAGACTTCCAGAGAGAGTAAAAACAAGTCACGTGCAAAGCCTTAGGAAAAACAGAGCTCAAATTGCTTAATAGCAACACTGGATGCTGGAAGACAATGTAGTGATAGCTTCAAAATTCTGAAGGAAAATTACTTTGAATCATATTTCCAGATTTGCAGGTTCTTGAAAGGGGTTTTATTTCCCATGCTTTCAAAGTAAGCCACAAAACAGTGTGCTTTACCAAAGCAAAGGAGTGAAATATCTAGGAAATGGGGATTCAACAGAGAGGAGAGATAAAGGGAACTCTGAGGATGATGCAGAGAGTTCCAGGATGACCTCTGTGCACAGGCTGAGACAGCCAACAGTGCAGACCAGAGCAAGAGAATGGAAGGCTCCAAGGGAGAAAATTGTTGGATTATCTAGTATATTTGACAAGGTAAACAAAATATGCATTGAGAAACTATTAGATTATATGGTAAGACTTAATGGTAGTTATACTATTTAAAAAAGCAAGTGCGGAGCGCCTGGGTGGCTCAGTGGGTTAAAGCCTCTGCTTTCGGCTCAGGTCATGGTCCCAGGGTCCTGGGATCTAGCCTCAAATCAAGCTCTCTGCTCAGTCCCCCTCTCTGCCTGCCTCTCTGCCTACTTGTGATCTCTCTGTCAAATAAATAAATAAAATATTTTTTTAAATAATTAAAATAAAAAAGCAGGGGCACCTGGGTGGCTCAGTGGGTTAGGCCGCTGCCTTCGGCTCAGGTCATGATCTCAGGGTCCTGGGATCGAGCCCCGCATCGGGCTCTCTGCTCAGCAGGGAGCCTGCTTCCTCCTCTCTCTCTGCCTGTCTCTCTGCCTGCTTGTGATCTCTCTCTGTCAAATAAATGAATAAAAAATTCTTAAAAAAAATAAAAAATAAAATAAAATAAAAAAGCAAATGCAAAAGTAAAGCAATGATTAATGCCAGGAGAAATGAAAAGTTGTAAAAAGGAAGCATTTACTCATGGGCAAAATGTCAATACTAAAAACTATATTGACTTCAAAAAGCATTATTTTACTACTTTAAGAGGTTATGGGGAGGTGGAAGAAAGATAAATCCATCATTCAAATTTGGAAATAAATATGCAATGTCCAGAATGCATAAATCAATAACTAGTATGAGGTTTAAAAATATGTATGTACTGAGGTGGGGTGGAAAATGAGACAGAAAACTGCTATTAAGAGCTTTCTTAATATGCACATATAGTTAATTTAGAAAAAGTAAAGAGATGGGTATGTACACAAGGTATGTGCAGGGGCTAGCAAATAGGTTGGTAAAAAGTAAAGTAAAAAATTTTGAAGTAAAAAATTTACCCAGGGTATAATGAAAAAAATAACTGTAGAGGTAGGTAGTTTCGATTATGGAGTTTTGAATATTGTACTAAGAATCTTTGGAAAGCACTGGGGAATGTGGAGAGATTTCTGAGCAGAAGAGGTACTTACTCTGAAAATGCTAATTTGGCAATAGTGTACAAAATTGGAGTGGGAGGAGCCCACGCTTGCTCCTGTGGCCTTAAAGAACCCATGTCTACCTCTCCAGCCTCATTCTATCACTATCACCATAGTCACAATGGCCTTCTTGTTCCTCAAATTGGGAGAATTTATTCCTGACTTGAGCCTTTATACCTGACTACACCCTCTGCCTGGAATGCTTTTCCCCCCACATCAGACCTTCTTCTAACTGCTGTTTTTTCCATTCTATGTCTTCACTCAAATGGAAGAGGCTTTCTCTAACACCCGTGGTTCTATTCTTCCTTTTACTATCACAACACTCCATTTTATCTACTTCATGGCATTTGTCCCTCTGAAGTTATTACAAGCTCTGTGCCTCCTTTCAGGTGAGTCCTGATTGAGGGCAGCTTTAACTGTTTTGTTTTCACTTTATCCCCTACATTTTGCCTTGCACCTTAGTGGGCACCCACTTATTAAATGGATTAAAAGCTAAGGGGTGAAGAGATCTATCAGGGACCCATTATACCTAATTCTGATTTGAGATTTATTGTCCCAGTCATGCACTCATTTTCATTCTTTTTTTTTTAATTTTTTTTTTAATTTATTTGACAGACAGAGATCACAAGTAGGCAGAGAGGAAGGCAGAGAGGAAGGAAAGCAGGCTCCCTGCTGAGCAGAGAGCCCGATGTGGGGCTCGATCCCAGTGACCTGAGCCGAAAGCAGAGGCTTTAACCCACTGAGCCACCCAGGCGCCCCACTCATTTTCATTCTTGCACTCATTCTCCATCAGTCCGTTTATTAAGCCACGGTTTTGCACCTAGATATTGTACTGAGGTTTTTGTTTTTTGTTTTGGTTTGGTTTGGTTTTCGTTTTTATTTATTTATTTTGAGAGAGTGGGAGAGAGCCAGAGCAGAGGGGAGGGGCAGAGGGAGAAGCAGACTCCCGGCTGAGTAGTGAGCCGGATGGAACTGGATTGCAGGACCCTAAGACGATGACTCCAGCGGAAGGCAGACGCTTAACCTACTGAGCCACCCAGGTGCCCAATACTGAGGTTTTAAGAAGGAATCAGAACTCGATTTCGTTCTGTCCTCAAGGAACTCGGTTTGGCAGACTCAGTGACAGCTGCTATGCTTTCCAACAGACCCTGAAAGGGCCACGGGAAGGTCACTTTCCTCCATCAATACCTGGTCAGAACCGCCCCCCCCCTCCCAACTCTGGGGGCCAGAGTGACCTCAGGCTGCCTAGGAACAGCATTTGGGTCCAGAGCCAGGGTTTGATGAGTCCGAGAACGCTGCCATCCTGGTGAGATCTGCCCTTCCCTGTCTGGAGAGCCTAGGTGACCGCCACCAAGCTCCCGGCAGGTCTGGGATCCGAGCGCAGGCGGCCAATCTCACCGCCCGGCGGGTGGGCGGGGTGTCCAAGGGGCCCGGTACAGGGCCCGGCCATCTGCCGCTAGGCCAGCGCAGCTCTGCTGCTGCCGGGGGCGGAGCTCGCGCCGGGGCTGGGCCGCGCCGGGGCGGGGCCGCGCCGGGGTCGGGGGAGGGGAGCGGGCCGAGCCGCCGCGCAGAGCCGGGAGGGCCGCGGCCACCGGAAGAGTCGCCGTCGCCAGCAGAGCCGGGAGAGTGGGGAGCGGAAGCGGCGGCGGCGGCGGCGGCAGGCGGCGCTGGGACCCGGGAGCGGCCGGAGAACAAGGGAGCTGGCGCTGCGGCCGGCCGCCGAGCTAGGCTGAGCCGCTGGGCCGCGCCGAGCGCCGTCGCCGCCCGAGAGGCCCGGCCCGGCCGCGGGAGCAGGCCGCGCGCGGGCCGCCGGGCCCGAGGCCGGAGCCATGGGCGAGACCAAGATCATCTACCACCTGGACGGGCAGGAGACGCCGTACCTTGTGAAGCTACCCCTGCCCGCCGAGCGCGTCACCTTGGCGGACTTTAAAGGCGTTCTGCAGCGACCCAGCTATAAGTTCTTCTTCAAGTCTATGGACGACGATTTCGGGTGAGGATGGCCCCTGCCTCACCTCCTGGGAACCCTGGCCCCTCCGGCTTCTCGGGGCCCACTCGGCCAGTTTGGACTCCCCTTGTTACACTGGCTTCTAGCCCTACTCTGGATTCCAGGGGGCGACTTGGGCATTTGGGGGCCCCCCTGGTTTTTCCAGAGGCTGGAGTTCAAGCCCCTTTAGGGACTTTACTTTTACCTCTTGTGGGGGACGTAGGCCCCCCTAGTTTAGGAGGACGTCTAACTCCCCCAAAGCAACCAGAGTTCCAAGCCCCCTTCACCTCCTCAGAGCCAGTGGCCTACATAGACAGACACACAGCCCCCCTCCACAAGATTCCAGAGCCAGAGCCCCCAACCTGCCGCCTGCCAAGGAAGCCACCTTTTTAGCAGAGACTTGGGGTGTTTGACACCCAACCTTTGCCCTCTCCATCTTTTCAGCTCCCAACTCAGAGCCATATTTGGAGTAATGCATCCAGGGGCTATACTGTAGGACTTTGAACTGGGGGGAGGGGGAGTGGGAGGGGGGCTCTAGGGCCAGGCTGCAAGCTGAGGCCAGCAAACCTAATGTTTATTTAGCTGTCTCCCCTTCCTTGTGGGGTGTTTAGGATGTTGTCAAGGAATCGGAGTGCCTGACCCCTGAGAAGTGCCCCCTGGCCTAGGTGCTGATTTCCCTTCAGAACTGGGGCCTTTTCCCTCCAGATGGTAGCCAAGGTGGAGACCTTGGGAAGGGCCTCAGAGCCTGGATGGGAGGGCCAGGAAGCTCTCTTGGTGTTCTTCATCTTCCTCTCCCTGGCGGGGTCTTCTCCATCCAGCTGTAGGGCTTTGGACAGGCGGAGTTTGGAAGCAGTGACTTCCCCTTTAAGAAGGGATGGAATGTTGGAGCCTGAAGGTTCTGTAGCAGCTGGCCTGGGAGGGGGAGCCTGGCCCATTCCCTCACCACCCCCCCAACACCCAAGGGACTGGGGGAGGGGGAGGCCCCCAGACTTGCCAGCCCCACACTAACTGGGCACTGGGCCTGGAGGCCTGTGGGGAAGGCCTTCCCGGGCCCTCCAGGCCTAAAGGCTGTCTTTCCAGCCCCATCCTGAGGCCTGCACTGCTCTTTGGAGCTGAGGCCCCAGAGCTGAGTGAAGGGAGACATTCTCCTTCCTGGTGTTTATCAGTCTGGCTTCTCTTCTGAGACCCCTGCCCTTTTGGCCCTGGGAGGCAAGCACCTTCTCTCCTCTTCTGCCTAATATGTTTTGCTGTCACCTTTCCCCACGGAACTCAGGGTTTGATGAGCCCATGAGCTCCTATGTGTGAGAGTGCTTTGTACAGTGGGAAGTGCTGTGCAGCTCCTGACCACTCTGGGTTCTGTTGCTGTTCCTACCCTGGGGTGGGTACTCCTGATGTAGTAATGATTGTCTGGCTTCAGTCCAGAGGCAGACACCCCTGACTGGAAGATTCTAAAGGAGGATTGATCTGCAAGGGGTGAGAGTGAGGGGACAGATGTCTTGGTGTGGTAAGAGAAAAATAGAGTTGGAAGAGACCAAGATGCCCCCTCAGGATATGGGATAGGGCAAATCCTCTAGAGCCCAGCGTGCTGGAGCCACCCTGGGACTGGATGCCTTGGGGGACTAGGATAGGTATGTGTCTCCACATAATCAACTCACCCCTGAACCCAATGGGCTTAGCCCCCTGTTGTAAACCTAGACCCCTCTGGGCTGCCTCCCACTCCCCCCCCCCGGGCTGCGCTCAAGCCAGGCCTAACTGCAGCCTTAGGAGGGTCCCCATTTCATCTGCTCACTGTTGACTTGATATTGTTCTTTAAATCCACTGTCCGTTCACTCACTCTTTCTTAGCTTGACCCAATCAGTATGAAGTCACAGGTCTGAATTTCTATTTGTATTTCTTTCTAAAATATGTTAAAAATAAAATACTTCACTATTGAATTAAACATTCATTCAGGTGCGCCTGAAGTGATCTTGCGTACATTGGTGGTACTTGAACCGTCCTTGGCAAAGTATCCTAGTAGACTGTGTTAACAGGGTTGAGAACAAAGCCAAAGGAGGAGATTCATTTTGTTTTTATTCCCAGGATTATTAAGCAGGAGAGGGCTAGGGCTGTCTCGTCACAGAGAACTAGTAGCTGAGAAGTTTATATCTTTTATTTATTTAACAGACTCTTCTTATGATGCTTCAGTGTGCATGCACTGATCTAAATGCTTTTCAAATCTTTACTCATGCAGTCATCTTAACAGCCCTATGAAATAAGTAGTAATATCCCCAGTTTATAGAGGAAGAAACTAGAGCGCAGAGAAAAAGTAAGTAACTTCCCCAAGGCCGCACAACAAGTAAGTGGCAGAGCTTGATTCTGCATCAGAAATCTGGCTCCAAAGTCTAAGGCCTTAATCACACAATTGTAGGTGTTACTATTATCGTCACCATTGCACAGATACGTCCTCTCTGAAGGAGATGCTGAGCCTTGGCAAACTATTGAGGTGATAGGGCTTAGCCCCTTGAGAGCAGGATCAGGTAGAGGCCAGCGACCTCTGCTGACAGCTGGGAGAGTGGGTCAGAGGAGAAAGGCTGCTCTCCAAGCTCACCCTCTGAGGTTCCAGTTGGTGAAGCCGGAGGACTCCCCAACTCCCATCTGGTCTCCAGAAGTATTTGTCAAGCTAAGGTAGGCCAGACCCTCTTAAACTGCTGCAAAATGGAAGAAGAATAAACATTTTCAGCACTGAGGGAGATGGGGGATGGCAGCTAGAGTGGCCTTGAGGTGGGCGGGAGCAACTTGGGAAGTTGGGCTACCAACTGTGTTGTTCCTCGCTCTATGTCACATACTGCTGTGCCTCTGGGCCTTCTCCTCAGAGCACATTGCTCTTCCCTTGTCTTCCCCACGTGCATATTGCCCCATCCTCTGCATTGAGCTTTGAAAGTTATGGCACTTTATCCCATTTATCGTTACACCTACCCAGCTCCTAGCCAGGACCTGACACCTAAGAAATACTCAACAGATGTTTGTCCAGTGCACACATCTGCTGCTCTTATGGCTCTGACCACTTCCCACTTGCAATATACTTGCATGAACTATCCATTGGACCATAACCTCCAAGGACAAGGCAGGCTCCTGGTCTGATGCACCTTGAAGTTTATATAGTAGCAAGCACAGGATTTAAAACCTGCTGGGTTCTTAGCAAAGGCTTTTTAATTGAACAACGATGGACAATAAGTGATGTGCAGATTTGTTTGGTCCCTGCCCTTAGAAACTTACACCAAGTTGGAGAGAGAGTATGGAAACTGCTAAAAATTGGCACAGCTAATAGTTAGCTTTTATTGTAAGCCAAGATCATGCCAGGCATTCACAAGTCCCACTTACCAGGGTAAGACAAAGGTTTGGAAAAGTCAAGAAATTTCTCTAAGCTAGGAGAGCTAATATGTGGCAGAATTAGAACCCAGATTTGTTCAACTCTGCTTGGGGCGTGTGTGTGTGTGTGTGTGTGTGTGTGTGTGTGTGTGTGTGTGTGTGTGTGCTATGCAACCATGAGCCATTCATCTCCATGATGGGAGAGGGAGGCCTGTCTGAGGTCCCCCAAGAATGTTGCTGAAGATCAGCTGATTGTTATGAGTCAGCAGAGCCTTGGCGACCTGTCGGTGACCCCTAGAAAGAGAGGAAACATCTGTAGCATTGGAGCTGCGTGGTGGGGCCTGCTGGGGGTGGGGGTGGTGTGGTGGGGACTCAGCAGCAGTTTCCCACCACAGGGAGACCCTCTCCAGAGCAGGTCAGTCTCTGCCATGCGACCCACATACCCCATTTTCCTTTGGGCCCCAGGTCCCATATTGGACTGCAAGCTTAGGGTATCTTCTGGCCAGCCTGGCTGATGACTCTGAGCTATCTCCATGTCCCTTCTTTTCAGCATGTTCTATCCTTGGGCTTTCTGCCATCGTGGGCTTGACCAGAATGATTAGAGCTGTTTTCCCAGGGTCTTTGTGGGGTTGGAAATGGTGGAGGAACCAGAGCTAGATGGGAGGGAGAAGGGCAGGCTCGGTCTTTGAACTTTACTGTGAGTCCAAGAATGTGAGCAGCATAAGGAGCCAAGCACGTTCCCGGCTCTGGGCAGAAGCTGCTCCAAGAACAAGGAAGGACTAGGCTTCCCAGTCTCCTTTCTTGCTGTCTTCCCTCTCTGCTCACAACCCCAGGCGTGTGTCTTCCTCTTGCCCCTGATCACATCTTTCCAGCTCTGTACTCCTAGAGTGTTTGACACAGTCTGGGGTCCTCAAACTTTTCCATTCCTTTCCCTAGCCCCAAACTGTAATCGTGGTCTGACTTCTTGCCTTGATGTATCCCCCGAGCCAAACTACGTGCCTGTACACATCCCACCCCCTCCCTGCCCACATCACTGTTTCCTCCCCCAACTACCACCACCCATACGGGTCCACATCACCTGTCATTGTAAGAGAAAAAATGTGAAATACCATGGAAAGACCATAGGTTTTGCAATCAGGCAAGCTTGGGGTTGAATTCCAACTCTGACATCTTCTAGCTCTGTGACCTGGAACAAGCTACTGAATGTTTCTCCATTTCTGTACTCGTAAAATGAGGATCTTGTCCTCACAATGAGGGTGATGTGAAGATTATACATTCTAACTATAGGGAGATACGATGGTATAATAAGTAAGAATAAAGGCTAAAGAATCATGCTGACTAGGATTCAAATTCCAGTTTTTATTAGTGTGTGACTGTAAGTGAGTTTCTGAACCTACTGAGCCTTAGTTTTCCCATTTGTATCTATCTTAGCATTGCTGTGAGTAGTAAATGACCCAAGTAAAGTGCTTAGCTTAGTGCTTGGCCCATGATTCATGCTTAGTAAATGAGAGCAGTTGGTACTGTTAGCATAATGGCAGTGAGGGATGTTCATTAGACACCTTTTCCCCTTCTCTTTCCTAATTTGCTTAAACTCTTCATCCACGCCTCCCAGAAGAATATCAGGATTCCCAAGAAGGAAAAGACAGAAATAAGGGTGTGCTTTTTCCTAGTTTAGGTTCAGAGGAAAAGAGTAAGTTCAGCCCAGAAGAGCTATATTGGGACTGGATAACACACTCTTGGAATTCTAGGGAGTAGCCACATTTATGGGGGACAGCAATTTGTCAGGTGTAATTTGCAATCACCTGATAACTGAGAGGACACCCTAGGATGGCATCTGGCCTGGGCAGGGCTGGTGTCTTCCTGGTGGTGCTAAAGAGCGGTCCCTGGGGGACCCCCACTTCTGCTCCCATTTGAATACGCTTAGGCTGGTGACATGATTCCCAGTTTAGGGTGGATGGGCCCTTGAGTTAGGATTGTGAGGACCCTTCCATTTCCACCCTAGAAAGCTCACTCTGATACCCCCACCCTTTCCCTGCAGAGTGGTGAAGGAGGAGATCTCTGACGACAATGCCAAGCTGCCCTGCTTCAATGGCCGGGTGGTGTCTTGGGTAAGGAGCCCTCCTCAGCCCTCTTTCCTCCTGCATCCCTGCTGTGGACTAGACAGGAAAAGCATTGCTAAGATTATAGCTAGTGGTTTTATACTTCAATATCTGACTCTCCCCTGAGTTTTCCACCTGAATTGTTTCTCACCCCAGATTCTGTAGCCTTGGTGAAAGCTGTGGGTGGGGAGATGGAATGTGGGGAAGGGAGGGACAGAAACACTCATCAGAGACACAGATGTCTCCTATGCCCTTTGAGGCACTTTGCCACAGGTTCCAGCCAACCTCTGTCTGGGACCACTGACCCTTGTTCTCTGCCCCCATCCCACTTCAGTAGCTCTTGCCTTCCATCCTCCCCATCTGTGAGTAGTGAGTCCAGTCGTCATCCCAGCTGACCTTGCACAGTCCTGTCTCTCCTGCCTCCATATCCCCTGGTTCATTCTCCCCAAGTCTGCATGCCATGCCGGAAGCCAGCTATCTGCTGTTTCCCTGGTGCCCCTGTACCATACTACCACCCATTCTTTCCCCGTCAGCTGGTATCTGCTGAGGGCTCCCACCCAGAGCCAGCTCCCTTCTGTGCCGACAACCCATCAGAACTGCCACCGCCCATGGAGCGCACAGGAGGCATTGGGGACTCCCGGCCCCCATCCTTCCAGTGAGTGTGGCCTGAGAGTGGAGTGGGCCCATGGGGGAGGCCTGCATCAGCTCAGCCCAGGGCTAAGGGGAGGGAACCCCCAGCCTGCCCCCTCTCCCACCAAGTCCTCTCTTCTCCACAGCCCTCATGCTGGTGGAGGCAGCCAGGAGAACCTGGACAATGACACAGAGACGGACTCCTTGGTGTCTGCCCAGCGCGAACGGCCACGCAGGAGGGACGGTCCAGAGCACAGTGCGTCTTCCCTGAACAGACGCCTTTCCTCCCCATCCCTATGCCTTCCCTCATTGCTTCCATTCAGCTACCCACTTCTTTGCCCTTTCCTGAGCTCTGGGTATGCCTGACCCCAGTGCAGCCCCAAGCCCAGCCTTGTGCCTCCCTTCCCTGCTGCATGGGCACTGTGAACACAGCTACATCTGTTCCGTGCAGCAACCCGGCTAAATGGAACTGCAAAGGGGGAGCGGCGGCGAGAGCCAGGGGGTTATGATAGCTCATCCACCCTTATGAGCAGCGAGTTAGAGACCACCAGCTTCTTTGATTCGGATGAGGATGACTCTACTAGCAGGTGGGGCTTTGGTTTCATTGATACTATGGGGCAGGTGACCCCCGAGGAGCCCTGACCCCCACCTTCCTCCCCCCAGGATGGTGGGACCCTGGGAGGGCTGTGGGCTTTGCATAAGGGACTTGGGCCCTGCGGTGCCTCTTGTGGGGCAGGGCTGGGCCAGCCTGGTGGGGAACGACTGTGGGCCCCCCAGGTTCAGCAGTTCCACAGAGCAGAGCAGTGCCTCGCGCCTGATGAGAAGACATAAGCGGCGGCGGAGGAAGCAGAAGGTTTCGCGGATTGAACGGGTACGGGACTTGAGAGGCCAGGGTTGGGTGGGGGCAGACTGAGCCCTGTGCAGGCAGATCCAGGCTGTGTGCTTCCTTAGACCCCCTTCTTTTGGGCCAGTGTTTGAGCCTTAGAGGGGAGGGGAGGCCGAGGGCTGAGAAGGAGCTAGGTGGGAGCAGTGAGTTCTTGCCACCCCTGCATGCTGCTCAGTGCCTCTGTCTATTTCAGTCCTCATCCTTTAGCAGCATCACGGACTCCACCATGTCACTCAACATCATCACTGTCACTCTCAACATGGGTGAGTCTGGTGAAACAATACTCTTGAGGGCCTACCTACTGTATGCCAGATACTGGGCAGACTTGAGGAGTTCAGAGAGGTACAAGATATGTTCCCTGCCCCCGAGGAGCATTCTCTCATAAACATAAACTGGTACATCAACTGACCATTTCAGTAGCTCACTATCAGGGCTATGACAGAGGTAAGCACAGAGAGCTGTGGAAATAGAGGATGGCATCAGGGAAGGCTTCCTGGAGGAAGTAATTCCTGATTCCTATCCCCCTTCCCTTTTTCAGCCATTGCTTTTTCACTCTCTGATTTCTGCCCTAGGTGCTGTCTTTAGGAGATAGCTTAATGTAGTAAAAAGAGCCCCAACCTTAGAATTTAAGTCTGAGTTGAATCCTGGCTTTGCAACTTAATGGCTTAGAAAAGTCATTGAGGTTCTCCGAACCTCAGTTGCCTGCTTTGTAAAATGGGACTAAGAGGCCCTGTGGCAGAGCTGGCAAAGGCTAAATGGAAGTATGCGTGACCATACTGAGCACAGGGCCTGATTCAGGTTCACTGAAACGTTAGTTCCCATCCCTTTCCACCCTTTTCTAATAAGGGACTCAGAATTTGGGCAGGAACCTTATTCCCCTCTTAAGGTTGTGTCACTCTCTATAGAAAAGTACAATTTTCTGGGCATCTCCATTGTGGGCCAGAGCAACGAGCGCGGTGACGGAGGCATCTACATTGGCTCCATCATGAAGGGTGGGGCTGTGGCTGCGGACGGACGCATCGAGCCAGGAGATATGCTGTTACAGGTACCGCTGCCCTCGGAGGTGGTGCTGGGGTTGGGGCGTAGGGGGATAATCCCCATCCCTGTACCGGCTCATTTAGAGACCACTGCTTGGTAGGGGGAAGACCTCCTGATCCATTAAGCTCAGCTTCCCTACCCATCTCCCCAGCCCAGCTGCTTATCCCACTTCTGACCCTCTCTCCCAGGTAAACGAGATCAACTTTGAAAACATGAGCAATGACGACGCAGTCAGGGTCCTGCGGGAGATTGTGCACAAACCGGGGTATGGATGGGACGGGACATGGGAAGGAGGGAGCAGGCACTTCTGGCCGTCAGGCAGGGGGCTTATCTGGACTCCATGCATCCAGCCCTCACTAGGAGCCCCCTTGCTTTCAGGCCCATCACCCTGACTGTAGCCAAGTGCTGGGACCCAAGTCCACGTGGTTGCTTCACACTGCCCAGGAGTAAGTGGTTGGGGGACTCGGCCCTAAAGCTGGTGCTTGGTACACGTGAACCCTGTCTCTCCATACTTCTCTGTTCCCCTGAACCCTCATACCTTCCCTGTGGGGCCTGGCAGTGGGCAGCCCCTGACTCTTCTCCTCCCTGCAGGCGAGCCCATCCGGCCCATTGACCCTGCAGCCTGGGTCTCCCACACTGCAGCCATGACCGGCACCTTCCCTGCCTATGGCATGAGCCCCTCCCTGAGCACCATCACCTCCACCAGCTCTTCCATCACCAGCTCCATCCCTGACACAGAGCGTGAGTGTCCAGCCCTGCCCCCTAGGCCCAGCAGGCAGGGCCGGGTGGGAGGGACTGATGAAGGCCCACATGGAGACTCTTGCTTCAAAGTCAGAGGGGGCTGGAGAGGGGGCTGAGTTCATTCCAGCTACCTCACACTGCAGCTTCCCTCAGTGGACACCCGACCCTCACTAAACAGTGTTTGCCTCTGAGCCTGTATTGAGCACCCTGTGAGCCTCAGTTTCCTCTAGTAAAATGGGACTAATGATATGCACTCTACTGGGTTCCGGGGCGAGGGAGGGAGGGTTTAATGAGAGGATATAAGTGAGGCCCCCATCCCAGGATGTGGCATGAAGTAAGCACTCAGTAAATGACTGCCATTTTTACTGTAACACACATGTTATACACTATGCTAAGCACCTTCATTTATATTATTTAATTCTCTCTTCAAATATCCTTGCAAAATATGGGGCACCTGGGTAGCACAGCTGGTTAAGCATTGGACTTTTGATCTCAGCTCAGGTCTTGATCTCAGAGTTGTGAGCACAAGTCCTGTGTTCAAGGCTCCACAATGGGCATGGAGCCTACTTTAAAAAAAAAAAAAATCCTTGCAAAATAAATATTAAAGTCCCTATTTTTACAGAGGAGGAAATTAAGTGTCCTACAAGTCAGTAATGTGCCCACCATTGGTCCGTAGTCATTAGATGGTAGAGCTGCAGAGCAGACTCCTCTCTACCTAACTCTGTAGCCTCTTTCTGCCTCACCATTCTGCTTCCCAACCCCAGGCCTAGATGACTTCCACCTGTCCATCCACAGTGACATGGCCGCCATTGTCAAAGCCATGGCCTCCCCTGAATCTGGGCTGGAGGTCCGTGACCGCATGTGGCTCAAGATTACCATCCCCAACGCTTTCATCGGTGAGAGGGCTGCATGGTGGGATGAAGGACGGGATGGGGAGTGATGGGGCAGGGCAGGCTGGGGGCTGAAGATCTCCCTTGGGCCACTCCCTTGAGCTGGAACCAGCCTCAGCCTTGTGGCTTCTGGGAGGTCAGAGGAGCCCAAGTCAGGTGGGCCTCCCAGTCAAGTGGTGGCCTTGCCCCCAGGCTCGGATGTGGTGGACTGGCTATACCACAACGTAGAAGGCTTCACGGACCGGAGAGAGGCTCGAAAGTATGCCAGCAACCTGCTAAAAGCCGGCTTCATCCGCCACACTGTCAACAAGATCACCTTCTCTGAGCAGTGCTACTATATCTTCGGTGACCTCTGTGGCAGTACGTGCCTCCCCCACCTCCTTGCTCTGTCCTGGCTGGGAGTGGGGAGGTGCACAAGGATGTGGCAGCAGACCCCAGGGAGCCCCCATGAGGCATGAGCAGGCAGCCAGGCTGGGGGCCCAGCTTGAGGCCTGACACAGGCCTCCCTCTCTAGTAGAAGCAGAGCCCATTCAGGCCTTTTCACCTGCTCTGCATCCCCATCTTGGGGCTGGCATTTTCTAAGTGCCTCCTCTGTTTCTGGCCTATGCTGGTTGTTTCTGAGCATCATCTCACCCTCACTCAGTTCTCATAACCCCCGCCTCCTCACCTTCGGGAAGATGGATCACCGTCCCTATTTCAGCCGAGGAAACTGAGACTTAAAGAAGTTAAATAGTCCACCCATTCTCACAGCCAGATGCAGAGGAGTTAGGCCTTGGGTCCAGGTCTTTCTGGCTCCAGAGTCCTTTTTCTTGCTATCATCTGGAGCTGCCTAGGTATGTGGTGTTGCAGAAACATTGCCTTAGCCAGGTCAAACAAAGATCCTACCATTGGCCCCTAAGTCACCTTCCCAGCACCAAGCAGGTTCCACCAAGGCAGGACCTGGGGCTAGCCTGAGGCCCCAAGTCCCTAGCCTCCTCAGACCCTTGAGGATGGGCTGTCTTGGGATGAAACTGAAAATAAACTGTCAGGGCCAGCTTAGGACTCTGCAAGCTGCCCCGAACATTCTGGACTTGGTCCTGAGAGAGTGCAAAGCCAGTGAGGGCTTTTAAGGAGGAAAGGTCTTCAGGGAACCCCCCTTCTCCTCCTGAGCATGTAGACAGCCCTTGGGAAGAAAGGGGAGTCCTCAAAACAGGACAGTATTGCTCAGGGCTCAGAAGCCCCCTCCCAGCATCCGCCTCTGCCTCAGGGAGCCTTTTATCTGCCCAGAGATGCTTGCTGGCTGGAGTCCAAAAACTGACTTAAAATGTTTCACGTGAGGTTCTAAGACTAGAAAGGCTGTTGCTGCAAAGCACAAGTTCATGATGGAGGGTGATGGGTGCATAGGGTTTTGGAGTTGGACAGTTCTGAGTTCAAATCCCAGTTCCACCCTCTCTATGTGAACATGGTAAGTGACAACCTCTCATTGCCTCAATTTCTTGATCTGTAAGTTGGAGGCAACAGTAGAACCTATCAGAGCTGTTTGGAGGTTAAAACAGCATGTATAATGCTTTTAGTACCATGTTTGGTTCACAGTAAGTGCTCTAAAAAAGTTCTCCATTATTCATAAATTTAATTGATTCTAAGGTGAATATTTCTTTCACATTTCAATATCTCTGAAATTGGGGTGCATCTTATAATCAATGGCTTCTTAGACACGATCCTGTGTGGTTACTATTGTTATCATTAGCAGAAATCAGCCCTGGCTCTGAACCTCCAGGGACCCTTAAAGCTTCTCAAGGTAGCTGTGGTTTTTGCTCAAGAGATGTTCTATCCCTGGGGCCTCCTGGGGCCTTATCCATGGGCCAAGGCCCCTCAGAGGCCCAGCTCAGGGATATGTTGACAGGTCTTTTTCTTCTCACTGGCCAAGGTCTCCTCAGCCTCCTCAGCAGGAAAGAATCGGGGACCTGGGATCCCCAGAAGCCTCTAGTCATTCCCCTCAGGACAGCAGCCTGGAGGTTGAAACAGTCACCAGTCCTTGGGGCATGAGCCATGGCCAGCCCCTGCTCCTCACCATCACCATCCCCCATGCTAGCTGCAGGCCTTGGCAGTCTGATGGCTTAACTGGTAGACTCCACAGACTGCCTCAGCCCTCTCACATCCCCTCTCCTGACCTCTTCTCTCCTGGAAACTTGAGCTGACTTACAAAGGGCTCCATCTGTATCCAACAGCTGGCTGGTAGGGCAATTCCAGCTCTCTCAGAGCTCTGGGACCTGGTATGATGAGGTGTGAGCAAGGGGTGTCCCAGGTAGGTCATCACTTCTGGTGGCCCCTTGTATTCCTTTTCAAGTAGTTCCAACATTGGTGTGGGCAGTCTTGGCCTTAAGGAGTGCACGATTTCTTGGGGGAACCAGAGTCGTGAAACAAGTATTGTTAATACTGTGAAGAATGAGGCCTGGCTGGGAATGGGGTGGAGGGCACAGAGGAGGCACCTAAGTGGTTCTCTTTCTGAGGCCTTTCCACCGTACCCAACAGCACCAGAAAATCCATTCGGGCCAAGTCCCTTCTGTACGGGGGTGCTCTGAAAGGCCTATGTTTGTCCTGGCCTATAATGGGTACTTTTTTTAGTCCTAGGTGAAGGGAGAGGGCAAAGTTTCACCTAAGTTTCCCCCAGCTGCTCCCTACTCTTTATTAATGACTCATCTGGAAAGGTAAGAAGAAAATAAGTAACTCCTAGCTTCTGCTCTGGCCACAGTTTGGATTGCCCTCAAGCAGGTCATTTAACCTCTCTGGACTTCACTTTCCTCATCTGGAAAAAATGTGACTGATGCCCTCTTCACAGGCTGGTGGTAACATCTGCATGAGGTGAAGGGCTTTGATCATGCCTAATGACTTGCAGGTTTGCAGTACCTGTCTGCTAGTTCAGCTGCCCGCACTCCCCTAAGTGAACAGAGAACGTTGCCTGTTTAAGTCTTCTGCTACTTCTTCCATTTTACTAAGGAAGGAGGAGAAACTGTCAGACCCCTGGAAGGGGGCCTCCCTGGGAATGGGAGTTGGGTGTCAGGATTGGGCATTGAGCATCTGAAGTGGGGGCTTAGGGCCTTCCTGAGGAGGGTTTCCCTTGGTGCTGTGTCTACAAGGGTCTCCCTCTCCACCATCTCAGATGGGTGGTGGAGGGGGTCTGAAGAAGTAAGAGATCTCTGACCTGTGCCTCCTCTCATTTTGGGGATAAACTACCACAGGTGTTAGGTGTCGTCATAAATGTGCCCAACCCAACCTAGAGTGGGGACCTCTGTCTCCTGACCTAGGGGTGTGGGGGCGTGGGATAGACCCAGCTCATCTGGCCCTCTCCTCCCCTCCACAGACATGGCCAACTTGTCCCTCCATGATCACGACGGTTCCAGTGGTGCCTCTGACCAGGACACGCTGGCCCCTTTGCCACACCCAGGGGCCGCCCCTTGGCCCATGGCTTTCCCTTACCAGTACCCGCCACCCCCACACCCCTACAACCCGCACCCAGGCTTCCCAGAGCTGGGGTACAGCTATGGTGGGGGCAGCGCCAGCAGTCAGCACAGTGAAGGTAAGGCAGAAGCAGCGATGGTGGGGGCACAGGAGAGCCCAGAGCCGCTTCTGCAAGCTCTGAGCATCCCCCACCCTGGGCCTGCCTGTCCCCTACAGGTAGCCGGAGCAGTGGCTCCAACCGTAGCGGCAGCGACCGGAGGAAGGAGAAGGACCCGAAGGCCGGAGACTCGAAGTCGGGAGGCAGCGGCAGCGAGTCGGACCACACAACCCGCAGCAGCCTGCGGGGGCCACGGGAAAGAGCGCCCAGCGAGCGCTCGGGGCCTGCTGCCAGCGAGCACAGCCACCGCAGCCACCACTCAATGGCCAGCAGCCTGCGCAGCCACCACACGCACCCGAGCTACGGTCCCCCTGGCGTGCCCCCTCTCTACGGTCCCCCCATGCTGATGATGCCCCCACCGCCCGCGGCCATGGGGCCCCCAGGAGCCCCTCCGGGCCGCGACCTGGCTTCTGTGCCCCCCGAACTGACAGCCAGCAGACAGTCCTTCCGCATGGCCATGGGAAACCCCAGTGAGTTCTTTGTGGATGTGATGTGAACAGGGCCCCTCCCCCACGTCGATCCCGCTCCCCCCGGCAGCTGCGTCCCTCTCTCCATCCGTCCTTCTTTTTTACTTTGTCTGGTACCTGAAAGGGAAATAAATTGAACTAAATTCAGGCGCGCTAACTGCTCGCTGGGCGCAGTGAGGGCGGGGTGCACCCACCGGTCGCCACTGCGGCCCCTAACCTGCCACCAGCCCCAGCTTGTCCCCCTGCCTACTAACTGCTGCATAGGCCTTCCCAGGATGCTTCATGTCCCTGAGCCCCGACTTGCTGGTGCTGCTCCTTATTTCCGACACACACTTCAGGAGTTGACCCCAGCAGACCCCTTTTGGGCCTGCTTGTCCCTTCATCCTCACTTTCCCCCCCTCAGCAACCTTGCACCATTCATTCCGCTTCATCAGCCCTCCATTAACTGCATCCCTTCGAGCATGTGTGCCAATTTCCTAACTTTCCCCCTCACAGTACTGACACCAAAAAATACTTGCTTCATCTACTCCTCCTCCTAACCACCCACCGCACCCCCCCAGGGCTGCCTCAGTACTATACCTTAGAGCCGTAGTCCCAGTAAGCATCCAAGCTATCCCAGCCTGTGCGGACCTTTACTGGAAGCCCAAGGGGCCCCCCTCAGTTGCCTGAGCTGCTGGTGGCTTCCAGGAAGCATATCCGCTCTACCCCTATACCTGCACCCCCATGCCCGCCCTGTGTGCTGGTTCCTTCAGACCCCTAACCCTACTAACCAGCAGGCTCATCTCACCTCTGGGCCTGAAACATTTCTTTTCTTTCTTTTTTCTTCCCTCAATTTTTCCTGGGCCTGGAGCAGCCAAGAATTTCGGGCTGTTTGACTTTCTGTGAGCCCCCAGCAAGGGGAGGCCCAGCCTCCGAGGAGACCAGGAACCCTGCTTCAGCAGCCCCTCAGGGCTTCCCAAGGATGTTCAGCTCCCACACCCCCACCTCAGCATGCTGAGTCATTAGGCTTTTGTGGAAGGCTTCAGCCTCTCACCCATGTATGAGAGACTCTGTTCCCCTTTCCAGAGGGTGCCCCGTTCCTCTCTCTCTCTCTTTCCCTCTCTCTCTCTTTCCCTCTCTCTCTCTTTCTCTCTCTCTCTCACAGACACACATACACATATGTGCCTATGTAAGTTCACTTAAGCCTCAAGGCTGGTCCCTACCCAGAGGGCTGGACCCTCTCTCCCAGGTTGTAGGGCTGGTTCCCTGACTTCCCTCTCCCCTTATACCCCTCAAGCCTCCCACACATGTCCCCATCATCTTTCTACCTGGATAAAGCTCGTGAATTGGTGCTCAGGTTAGGCTCAGCAGAGGACTCCGCAGGCAACTGGCAGGTGGTTCTCACCCTGACCCTCACCCCATACACCCTTCCCTGATTTCACAATCACAGAAAAAGGTTGGGCAAGGGACTTCTGGGACTCCTACTAAAGTGCCAGGTTTTATTTTTTACCTTATTCTCCAGTTGAAGCAAATCATGACTTTCTCTTTAAACCTCTTCTGTTAATTCTCCTGGCTCACCTAGCCATCCATATTTTTAGGACTGGGGTGTCAAGAGTAGGATTAAGTCTTAAGCTCCAGGCTTTGGGGCAAACTAGGGTAGGGACATTTTTGGCATTCATTCATTTAACCAATACTTCCTGGGGTTTTTGGCGACCAAGGGCTGTGTTAGAAGCATGACTCGGTCTTTCCTGCCTTCTAGGAGCTCTAGGTTTGCTCCCAATCCAGGCCATGGCTTTCTCTAGCCACCACTACAGGGCTGCCTCCCTACTTTTCCTTTTCTGACTCTGCCATGTTCAACTTCACTATCGCTCATGTTCAACTTCACTATTGCTCATGCCTTCAGTGTTGGTGCTCCCAGTGTTCCATCTTTGGTTCACTTCTCTCTTTCCTCTATGTTTACTTTTCAAATGATATCATCTATCCTGATGTCCTCAATTGTCCCTGATACGCCGCTGATTCTAAAACACATATCTCCAGCCACAATTTGCCTCCAAATCTGAGATCTGCATTATCACCCACTGGACATCAACATGGACATATCCATATGGACTCAACTCATTTCCCCCATCAAGTATGTTCCTGAATTCCGATCCTGGTGATCTTTATCACACTCTACATAGGCACACCAGCTAGGAACATGTATGGGCTTAGATTCCTACTCATATCTTACGAGTCAACATATCATTCCACTCCAAAAATCTTTCTTAAATATGGTCCTTCCTCTCCCCTCTGCCTCTACTCTAATTCACAGGAGCATAGGATTTGGAGTCAGGTTGTTCTGGGTTTGAATTCCAGCTCTACTACTTTTTGGTTTCATGATAAGAGAGTTATTTAATCTCTCTGAGCCTCAATTCCCTCATATGTAAAATGATGATAATAATACCTACCTCACAGGGTTGTTGTGAGGATTTAAATTAGATATTGTACGAAAAGTGCCTAGCACAGTGCCTGGCACAGAGTAGAATAGGTGCTCAATAAATGGTAGCTATTGTTATTATTATTATTATCATTATTATTATTATTATTTACTCTAAATTGGTAGGGTATTACTGAAGATAAAGCTTTTGGGAAGGTAGCAGTGAAGCTTTGAATGCTGGTTCAAGAATTAGAAATGCCACTATTCGATCACTCAATGGATTCACACTGTGATCACCATTTGAAGTAGAGCAGATCCTCATCCTGCCACACCCTGGCTTGTAGCAGGAGGATGCTGGGACAGTAGGGTTTGCAACCAGGTTTGCCTTTTTTTGCCCTTTCTCCCATGGTAGGCTCAGTAGCAGTGAAGGCAGCAGGGCATCTCTCCCTACAGAAAGAGCTAACAGATTTTCTTTAGGTCCTGCAAAAGTCAAGTAGGCCTTTCATGTCTGAGGGTTTGCTCTGTCTCTTCTTCTCAGCTTGGATGTGAAGATTAACTCTGTTCATCAGAGAGGGGATTTCAAATTCTGTATCCAGTTATATTAAACCTGCCAACAGTGGGCACCTGGGTGGCTCAGTCAGTTGAGCGTCTGCCTTCAGCTCAGATCATGATCCCAGGTTCCTGGGACTGAGTCCTGCTCAGTGGGGAGTCTGCTTCTCCCTCTACCCTTCCCTCCTGCTTATGCTTTCTCTCTCTCCCTCTCAATAAATAAGACCTTTAAAAAATAAATAAGAGTAAATAAATAAACTTGCCAACGGTTTTTAAAGCAACATATATGCTGTCACTAGAAGGCACACAGGTCCTGGGCTCCAGAAGTCACATACGTATAAATAGCTGGGATAGAACAGACATTCTTGAAAAGATTTGGCTAGTTTCTTACAAGTACTTGCCTCCTCACTCCCTGCCTTTTTACTTGGGTCTTGATCTCTGGGAAAGGGCCCATGTCCGGAACAAGTATTTGATGAAAAACTCTTGAGAGAATCAGAGGTGGTGTTAGAAAGCAGGAAATTCAGTACAAACATTTCTGCCAAGTCGTGTGTGTGTGTGTGTGTGTGTGTGTGTGTGTGTGTGTGTGTGTGTGTGTGTGTAAAGTGAGCACAGCCAGTCCTCGGACTCCTGAGACAGAAAAGGCCTGCAGCAATCTAAGGCTTAACAGATGGGCTTCAACAAATGGCATTAATCCTCTGAAGCTGTCTTAAACACTGAAATAGGAACAGGAGGGATTGCAGACTACAATTCCCAGAATGCTCAGCGGGGAAGATAAAGTCAGTGGAGCGGCATATGACGGGATGTGTATTTCGTGAAAGGCTGGATAAGGCCCCTCCTATCCCTACTCATAGCACTCCTACCCCGCCGAAGCCTGTCGGTAGTTGTAGTTTTACTGAACCTAGAAAGCTTAAAACTGCAAAGAGAAGGTCGAAGGGCCTGACGGGGTATGTAGTCGGCGCGTCCGCTGGACGCGCACGCGCAACTGTGTTCGGGGCGGGGCCGCGGCACTGCGGTGAAAGCCGAGGCAGCGGGCTGGCGAGCAGGGGGCGGGCGGACATCTTGGGATCTGGAGAGTGGCCGGGCGGGCGGAGCAGGGGGCCGCAGACACCAGGTAAGCTCCGGATCTGGCCAAGGGTGAGGGAGAACGCCTACCTCGCTGCCCAGCTTTGCCTTTCCCTGAGCTGCGCTACGCGGAAAGCTGCCCACACCAGGGAGTGGCTTCAGCCTTCAGATCGAGAGGGAGCTGACGGCGGGGCGGGGGCGCCCGGGGCGCGGTTGCAGGACGGGCAAGGAGCGGCGCCCTCCACCTGACCCGTCCGGCGCCTCCCGGGAGAGGGAGACTTACTGGAATCCTCTCAGAGTGGGGACGCCGCACGACGCCCCCCTACCCGGGATCGTGACAACCCTCCTGCTCTTTTGCGCCTCCTCTTCTCAGCGCAAGGACAATTCCCCGTCCCCTAGGACAGTGACACCCCCTTGTGCCGCCTCCCTGGACTGTGACAAGCTTCCCACCCTGCGGCACCCCCTCCCCCCAGTTGAGTGACACCCCGCGGCTCTTCTTCCTCAGGCCTGTGACAGCCCCCGCACCCCCGTGGAGCCATTTTTTTCCCGCGATGTCTTCCTCCCCAGGGAGAAAAGCCCACCACTCGCTCATGCCTCTACGCTTGAACCCCAAAGCAGGTCACGCAGCCCCAACTTTCCCTTATTCACCACTGTCAGGCTCTCCGTGCTGTTTTTCCTCTTCAAAGGCTTGACCTTTGCCACACTGGAAACTCCTTCGTCCAGATGTAACGCTGCCCCACCCCCCACCCCGGGCCTTTGCTGCTGCAGCCTCACCTGAAGTAGACCGCCCCGCTGTTTCTACCAGTCTTTCCCCTTAACTCAGTATTCCCTTCTTGTCCCGGGCCTCACCTCTGCTCCTGTGGTGCTCGGAGGTCCCTACCACTTGATTGATACCTGTGAACTTGCTTCTTTGCCCAGGGCTCTACCTCCATTTTGCATTTCTTCTCTCAGCCTCTTTGGGACGAGGGGTGGAATGTATCCACCACCTTGAGAGCCTCTCACTGAGTTTTGGAGACCCTGATGGCCAAAGTAATTGGTTTTATTTTCCAGTTTAGAAAAGTCTGCTAAACTCTCTCTGCCCTGTAAAATTAATACCAGAGCTAATTCAGGAAATCTAGAATTAAATTAACCTTTTTTCTTCTTGCAAACACTCTAAGTTAGTTTGACCCAAATAATTTGGATAATTCACGTATTCCACTCCTTGCTTGTAGGTACTCAGGCCAGAAATGAGTTATGTCATGGGTCTGGAATCATAGAATTTCAGCTGGGTTGATCTCTTCATTTTATGAACCTGTACCCCTACCCCCTTATTTTTATTGCATTTGGGAGCTGAGAGGGATCCGCCCTTTTTGAAAGGGAGGTGGTTAAAAATAACTAATAAGCTTGGGTCATTGAAGTGTAGCCTGCCAGGGCTGGGGCCTTTCTACTCTGCTCTTTTGCCTGCTTATCTGACTGCCTGGGATTGGTTGGAGCCACACTCCTGGGTTGGAGTCAGGGCCTAAGGCCTCCCTTCTCTTCTTCCCACGCCCTGCACACCCTTTCCTGGAATGTTTAGACTTCTGTGAATTAGAGAGCCGCAGGTTCAGGCCCTGCTGTCCTCTCAGAAGGGTAGTGGAGCCTGAGAGACCAGGTATTCCTAAAGCTGTGCCTGGGGGCCCCAGGCCTGAACCAAGTGGAGTAATTCCTACCGCCATTCCTGCAGCCGCAGGCAGGCCTTCACAGTGACTCACCGGCTAGAGTCTGAGTGAGAGTCTGCACAGGAAGGGGCCAAAAAGGATCCGTGCTGAGCTCAGCACTGTGAAGAGGGGGAGGGGGCTACTCTTTGGGCTCAGCCCCAGAAAAGGGAGGATCAAAATGGCCTTAGAATCCTGGGCCCAAGTCCCTCTCCATTTGTTTTCTCCTTTCCAGTGTCAGATAAACAGGAACTGAAGCCTGGCTAAGGGGAGGGGCATGCCTGGGGAGGACTTCAGGGTCACTTACTGGAGGGTTGAGTCAGGAAAAAAAGCCCAGCTAGTGACCTGCACAGCCCCACAGGGGATGTTGGCAGAGGTTCTCAGGCCTTCCCTTACCCTGCCTCCGCCTGTCCTAGGTCTGTTCTCAGAGCGATGGGCCTTGGAGACTGAGCTGCCGCCATGATTGGAGGCTTATTCATCTATAATCACAAGGGGGAGGTGCTCATCTCCCGGGTCTACCGAGATGACATCGGGTGAGTCCCCTGGCTGAACCAGCTGTGCCCCCACCCTTCATCCCTCCTTCCCAGCATGCAAGAGCAGGTCCGTTCCTACCAGAGTCTTGACTTTGGCCACCCCACCCCTTGCTGCATCCTAGAAGCTCCGCTAATAAAGCCTGGTTCCCATTAAGTCTGGTGGTATTGGCCTGGCAATAGGTGGGACCTGTGGAATCGTGGGCCTCCACAGTCTTAGGAACTCCTGCCCTTCCTGCCTTCTGTTTCCCTTAGTGACAGACCTAGTTGCTGGAGATGAGTGCTTTTGCCCTGGCAAATTAATTCCTCCTTTGAGGGGATGGGAGATCTTTCTCCAGGGGGTAAAGTTAATGGCCAGGTGAGTGGTACTAGTCCATATAAGTCTCAGAAGCCCTTCACATGGTGAAAGCCTTCGCTGAATTCTTCTGAAAGCCTCTGCAGTCTGCCAGATCCGCTCCCACTCCCTTTCTTGGGAGGAGGCAGGCTGCTGACTCAGCTGTTTTCAATTCCTCTGGGCCACTTCTAGAAGAGAGGTTGTGAGCACACCTCAGGGTCACTGAGGGATGGGCAGGGAGGCCATGCAGCCCTTTCTGGCCTATCAGTAGACCTGGAAGAGCTCCTTGTTCTGGGTCCCTCAGACCTTAACAAGGAGGCACAGATGGCCTTCTCATTCTGCCCCACCCTGCATGCCACTGTTCTTTCCTCAGTGAGGGGACACATCCTAGCCTCAGCAGCTCTAATGAAATTAGGCTCCTCTGGTTTGTGCTGCCCTGTTTTTCTTCCTTTAAGAGCTTAGGACAGATAGTTACAGAATGGGCCTACTGAAGTACCCTAGCTCCTTGGCTCCCAGCTCCATGGCTAATGGGCTGGCCTGGCCTTTGTGGCTGTTTGTCCATTGGCTGGTGGTGGGCATGAACTAGAGTTGTGGGAGTGCCTGGCTTCCCTGAACCTGGCTGGCTGTACCCATCCGCACCCTCTCCTGCCCTGGATGAACCTGCTTAAGCCAGGGCACATACTGTCTTGCGTGCCTTGCTCTGCTTTCCGCCCCTTGCCTATTGCTCGTCTGCTTCCACCTCATGGTGTGTGCTGCCTGCCCCAGTGTGTTGTGTGTCTAATCCTCTCTCTCGTTGCTGTCACTCTCCTCTTCTTGCTGGCGTCATTTCTCTCATCCCATCTCATTGGCTGCCGTAGCAATAGGTAAGCAGCCTATCAAGCTGCCACCCAGGCACAGGTGGGTGGGGGGCCCTGCCCCCCATCATTGTTTTCTTCATCTGTTTTCATTCCCTGAACTCGTCCTGGAATTGAACCCTGGACAGGAATGAATGGCCCAGCTCCATGGCCCCTTGGTGCCTTTTCCTCGGTAGATTAGAACCTTCTCTGAAGTCATGCTGGCTTTGTCTCACTTCTGGAAGAGCCAGGCCTCCCCACTGGTTGGATCACAAGTGGGAGAACTGAAGAAGGAGCAGGGTATCTTTCTAATTTGGGCCTGGAGCCTACTGAGAAACTAGAGAGGTGGCAGCTGGGAAATTGGGGCCAGGTCTGGGAGTAAGGAATATACCTCCTTAAGCCTAATGGACTTCACTTTATTAGCGGTATGCCTGTCCTGTCATTCCCACCTGATTTCCCTATCTCTGGTGGCTTTCAGACACCAGCTCTGCTCTGGCCCTACTCCCGTGCCTCTGCTGGGAGCCACAAGGGAACTGCCCCAGCGGTTTAGGCGTTGGCTTCAGAGTACATGTCAGACTTAAACAGTGAAGGGGGGAAAGGTTGTTAACAGCTGTGGTTAACATCCCCATGGAGTGAGGTTTGACGGGGTGCTGAGCAGCCCCTGTGTACCCTTTTCCTCAGGAGGAATGCAGTGGATGCCTTTCGGGTCAATGTTATCCACGCCCGGCAGCAGGTGCGGAGCCCCGTCACCAACATCGCTCGCACCAGTTTCTTCCATGTTAAGCGGTCCAACATCTGGTTGGCAGCTGTCACCAAGCAGAATGTCAATGCTGCCATGGTCTTCGAATTCCTCTATAAGATGTGTGACGTAATGGCTGCCTACTTTGGCAAGATCAGCGAAGAGAACATCAAGAACAATTTTGTGCTCATATATGAGCTGCTGGATGGTGAGGCTGGCAGGGTGGTGGGCCTAGGGTGGGGATGGACCTGATGGGGCCTAGTCTGGAGGTAGGGAGCATGTGTGAGGTTCCCTCCAGTGTCCTGTGAACTTACTTTCTTTCCTGTCTGGTCTTTTAAGCCCTGAGAAAGCCAGTCTAAATTCAGCCTTAAAGGCTGCTCTGAAGTAGAACACAGAAATAGGCTAGTGAGTAGAGGTGGGGAAAGGGGGTGGGGACCAAAAGATATTTCAGGGGACTAGGAATCTAACTGGGGGGCTTTTAGCTGGGCCTCCTGCAGTTAAGCACATTTCCCTCTTACCTTTGTGGTTTGGGCCTTAGTTCACCGAGTGTCCTTCCAGCTTTCTGTCTCAACAGCTACCTCAGAGCCTATAGGACAGTGAGATATTACCGACTTCTGGGGTTGCATTATCTCTGTTCCTCTGTAGGGTATGATTAAAGGGAACAGAGTCTTTCCATCTTCCCAGAGTCTGTTTTCTAAGGTCTCAGCGCTTCTTGATCTCTCACACACTGGCCATGAGATTCTTCTGATTTTCTCTGTGAAAAAAATCTGATGTTTTAAGTATGTTTTCTTATGGAGCACAAATCCCACAGTAAATGCTACAAAGCCAGAGGACATTGCTGCAGATGATCCCATGGTCTTCTAGAGCTGTGCTGGCCAGATATGTCCAGGCCAGGGGAGGGACTGGACTGAAGGCGCCTTCAGTTTTTTCCAGGGGGTGATGGTTCCCTTCCTTTTGCAGAGATCCTGGACTTTGGCTATCCACAGAATTCAGAGACAGGCGCACTGAAAACCTTCATCACCCAGCAGGGTATCAAGAGCCAGGTACTCAGTGGGATAACCACAGCAAGGGTGGGGCCCATCTACCTTGAGCATCCCCCTCACAGCCTTGTCCCAGATGACTCAAGAGCCCGCCTCTGACAGGAAGTGCTGGCTTGAGCCCTCTACCGTGATTGCAGGCCTATTTTGCCTCATGTGGCCCTCCACCCTAGGAGCAGCCGACTCAGCATCTCAGTTACTGGGAATACACTTCAAGCAGTTTCCTTCTGCACTGGGGGAAGGAAGGGTGTGGGCTGCCCTGGAGGCCTGGTATTCCTCAGAAGGGGAGAGCGTGGGCCCTCCTCTGGGGTCCAGATCTTATAGCTGCCTTCTCCTCCTTTTCTGCCTGCCTCTTCCCGTCTGTGCTCCCCTACTGCTTCCTGCGGGCATCACATTGGCCCTTTGGCCTCCAGCATCAGGTAAGCAGTTCCCTCAGCTTCACCTTTACAGCTTTCTTCAGGTCCTGCCACATGGAGCTCATGGGGATGATGAGTTATTGGCAGCGTGGGGGGACTGGAAGGGAGGGGGGATGAAAGTAGAGTGGGGATAGAGACAGGGTTATTGAAGGTGGAGAGGAATGAGGCCATTCGTGTTTTTCTCTGTCACCCCATGTAGACAAAGGAAGAGCAATCGCAGATCACCAGCCAGGTGACCGGGCAGATCGGCTGGCGGCGGGAGGGCATCAAGTACCGCCGGAATGAGCTCTTCTTGGACGTGCTAGAGAGTGTGAACCTCCTCATGTCCCCCCAGGGTGAGAGCCCACTTGCAATGAGCTGGAGGGGCAGGGACAGGGCAGCACTTTTGTCCTAACTCACATGTTCCCATGTGTCTGTCTATCTGTCACCAGGGCAGGTGCTGAGCGCCCATGTGTCAGGCCGGGTGGTGATGAAGAGCTACCTGAGTGGCATGCCTGAGTGCAAGTTTGGGATGAACGACAAGATTGTCATTGAGAAGCAAGGCAAAGGCACAGCTGATGAAACCAGCAAGAGGTGCCTGAGCGGGATTGCTGGTGGGAGAGGGTGGACCTTCGAGGGCTGAGCGGGGCTTGGTCTATCACAGATTCCTTCAGGATACCATTTCTGCAGTAATGCAGACTCCCTCTTCCCAAGGGTATGCTTGCCTGGTTCCTCTTGACATCTGTGCTTACGAGAGATGAGAAGATTGTCCTCATCCTACTTCAAGAGTAGAACCCTTTGTTTGATCCCCAGGGCTGAGACTCTTCTATACGTATTGATGGCCTCCCATTGTGCCTGAAATCTCTGGGTCCCAAGCAACAGAGTTCTCCAGAGATGAGCTTGCAAAGCGCCCACTTTCCGTAAATCCGCACCAGGGACCCCTGAGTCAGAAAGCTGCATTCTCGTAGCTTTCCAGTCGTAGTGCAGGCCTCATCCAGGATGTGGCAGCCTTTGGGGGTGGGATAGCCTCCCAGCCAACCCTCTCCTGCCACTCTCCTGTAACAACGAGGAGACCTTCTGCCCCTGCTTGCAGTGGGAAGCAATCAATTGCCATCGATGACTGCACGTTCCACCAGTGTGTGCGACTCAGCAAGTTTGACTCTGAACGCAGCATCAGCTTCATCCCACCTGATGGAGAATTTGAGCTAATGAGGTGCCACTGGGGTGTGAGGAGGCAGGGGGTGTAGCTGGCCAAGAGAAATGGGGGGAGGGAGGAGGACAGGCTCTGCTGTGCCAACCTTGCTCTCAACCCCTAAAGGTATCGTACCACCAAGGACATCATCCTTCCTTTCCGGGTGATCCCACTAGTGAGAGAAGTGGGACGCACCAAGCTGGAGGTCAAGGTGGTCATCAAGTCCAATTTCAAGCCCTCATTACTGGCTCAGAAGATTGAGGTGAGAACAAGGGACTTGGGGAGGAAGCAGCACTGTCTCTGGGTATAAAAGCAGCTGATGTCAGGGCTTGACAGAGCTCCCTCACTTGTAGGTGAGGATCCCAACCCCACTGAACACAAGTGGGGTACAGGTGATCTGCATGAAGGGGAAGGCCAAGTACAAGGCCAGCGAGAACGCCATTGTGTGGAAGTGAGTCTCCTTCATGAGGCCGCTATAGGTCTCAAGATGTCTTGTACCCCCTTTTAAGTTTTACCTTCATTTCCTTGAGCGAGAGAGAGAGTGGGTGTGTTGTGTGTGTGGGGGGGTGTGCCTGTCTTTTTCCAGGAGCCTCTGCTTATGCTGTCACCCCTATACCTCTGTGTGAAAGTGTACACGCCCGCATTTGAGTGCATGCATGCGTTTATTGGAATGCTTCCATGTTTTCCCCTGGAATATTTCTGTGAACTAGCAGGGGATAGCATGCTTGTGTATTTAAGCTAAAACTGCAGCCCACAGTGCTAAAGGAATAGCAGGCCCAAGGTTCCATTCCAGTGCTTAGCAGGGTCTTCCCCATACTGGCACCTCCCACATGCTCCTCAGTTTCCTTGTCTGTACCCCTCCAAAAAGGCACCCTCCACCTTAAAACTCCTCCAAGCTATCAGGGGCACTTGCTGCTTACTGCCCCTCTGTTCCCAGGATCAAGCGCATGGCAGGCATGAAGGAATCACAGATCAGCGCTGAGATTGAACTTCTGCCCACCAATGACAAGAAGAAATGGGCTCGACCCCCCATTTCCATGAACTTTGAGGTATGGCAAAGGAGAGGCCTTAGAGCCATGGGTGTGCTAAGAAAGATCTTAGGATTGTTCAGGTCAAATTCTGCACTTTACTACCTGCAGATGAGACCTAGGGAGGGGAAATGATTTAATTCATAGACCCATTCCTTCCCCCTTCAGACCTCTTACTAGAAATTGCTATCCACACTGACAAAAATCTTTGACTTCTAAAGCTTGTCATAAAAACAATTTTTGGAAAAATTTAGATTGAATGCCAAATA
The DNA here is from genome assembly GCF_902655055.1 of Lutra lutra. Lineage (NCBI taxonomy): Eukaryota > Metazoa > Chordata > Mammalia > Carnivora > Mustelidae > Lutra > Lutra lutra. Next base: position 108,252,496 of record NC_062278.1, read on the forward strand.
AAACACAAAGTTTATCTACAGACAGGAGAATGGGCTGACTTTGCTTTATGCATGTTAGACATAAAATTTTCTCCACCTTATTTTTTAAGCCCATATTATTGAGCAGGATCAGTGTGTTCTACAGTGGGTCTTTGGTTGCTGCCACCTGCTGATTAAAGGAATTGAATCAAGTTATCACAGGCAGGGCCTGATTTCAAACCTAAGTGGTTATTCTAAGTTACTCTTGGATATGCTTTCTTCTTTAGTAACCTCTTAAGAAGACCCTTCTTAAGCTTCCCCCAGCTTCTTTCAGGACCCCAATCATTCAGACACCTGTAGTAGAGATGAAGTAGGTCAGGGCTACAGAACTTTGCAGAGGAGAGTAGCTGTGAGAGGAAGACCACATCCCTAACTGGAGCTGTCCCTTACCCAGGTGCCATTCGCACCCTCTGGCCTCAAGGTGCGCTACTTGAAGGTGTTTGAACCGAAGCTGAACTACAGCGACCATGATGTCATCAAATGGGTGCGCTACATTGGCCGCAGTGGCATTTATGAGACCCGCTGCTAGCTGCCTAGTAGCAGCTAGCCTGCCTCCCCACCCACCCTTTTCCGTGGGTCTGGGTGCCCTGGGCCACCACACTTCAGTGTCTCCTCCCTCCTGCTTTGCTGCCTTCCCTTTGCACCAGCCCCTGAGTCTAGGTCTGGACCAACCACATTGCGAGCGGGACTGGTGGAGCAGTCCCTGGGCTCCCTGGGCTCCCTGGGCTCCCTGGGCTCCCTGGGCTCCCTGGGCTCCCTGGGCAGGGTGGTTTCTAGGGCTCCTACTTCACCATTCATCTGTCTGCCCTGGCCCATGCCAGGCTTTCTGTTCTGTGACCAAAGCCAGGTGGGCTCCCTTTCCTCCCCTCCCCTGTGGCCACATCTCTCTGGAGTGGGAAGGTTGGCTGCCCCTCACCTCGGAGCTCCCCCAAAGGCCAGTAACGGATCCCCAGCCCTCAATCCCTACTCTGCTTTGGGATAGTGTGAGCTTCATTTTGTACACGTGTGACTTTGTCCAGTTATAAACCCAATAAACTGTAGAGCGGAGTTGCTAAGTGTTAATGCGGACAGCTCGATGGGGAGGGGGACTGATGGGATTGCTCTTCCCAAACCTCATGCTGCCTGCGTGAGTAGAATTTTATATTCTGAACTGTCTTAAGGCTTTTGTGTTGTGCCAATTGTTAGGCCCTTCAAGGTTATCCAAGCCCTTATCCTGACTGGTGTTACCTCAGGTCTCCTGTCTCCCCAAAACACAACCTCAAGGGCAAGCAGCTCCACCTGATCCCAATTTCCTGAGGGTAGAGATTCTTTCCCTAGTTCAGTTTTAGCTTTAGGCAGGTATTTTCTAATTAGCAGGGATTAAGCAAGGTTTACATTTGGATTTTCCCTCCATCCCAAGCAACTGACCTCAGTTCTCCTCTACCCAATTACCCAGGCTTCCCAAACATTGGTGAGTGGATGATAAAAGGGATTCTCTTTTCTATAACCTCCCCTCTCCAAAGAATCTTGTGATGAGCTTGTCCTTGAGGGGAGTATTCCATACCTTGCTGGCGTGTTGGAGCAAATACAAGCAAATTTGCCCTCATCATCTTTCCCTTGTTTGACTTCAGCCATTTTAAACCTAAAAAATCTATCAGAGAAAATTTCAAATACAAGTATCAAAATATAATAAACTCACATGTCCTATCATTCATTCAACTTTAACAATTATCAACTCATGGCCAGTTCCTTAGTATTTCATGATTTGCGTTCATACTTAATCCAAGAGTCCTGTGGAATTTTTTACAACGTGTATCTAGATCTAAACAAGGTCCATTGTGGTCAGTGAATGCTATTTATTTATTTGTTTGTTTGAGAGAGGGGCAGGAGAGTGGGGAAGAGCAGAGGGAGAGGGAGAGAATCTTAATCAGGCTCCTCCCCCAGCATAGAGCACAATACAGGACTCGGTCTCATGACCCTGAGATCACCACCTGAGATGAAATCAAGAGTCCAGCATTTAACCAACTGAGCCACTCAGGCACCCCTCACTTTTAAAATCCTATAAACCACAGGTTCTCTCTCAGCTCTTGCAATGTTCTCAAAGAAGCCATCATTTGTAGTTTACCCATCAAAATTCCTTTCCATCTGTTGCCTATAAAGTGTTAGATCTAGTAGCTTAGCTTTTCAAACTTTTTTTTTTTTTTTTAAGTTTTATTTAAGTAGTTTCTACACCCAACGTGGGGCTCAAACTTGGGACCCTGAATATCAAGAGTTCCATCCATGCTCCTCTGATTGAGCCAGTCAGATGCCCCAGCTTTTTAAACTAAATAGTTGGATTGATCCTTCTTAATGGCAAAAGGATAATGTATCTTAGGTGAAAATCTTAGAGCTAGGTTGGAAGAATATTCACGTTAAATGTAAAGCCATAACATCATTTGGGGAAGATTCCTAACTTCTAGAGGGAATCCATGGAAGTAGCTTTATACACTCGTTTGGTGAGCTTCCTGGTGCAAAGAAGTCTGTTTTGGGTGTGTAAGTAGGGAATAAATAGTGAATTTGCACTGGCCAACCTCATTTTCTAGCCCTTTGGTGGTGGCTTGTACCCCCGGGTGATGTTAGGATTGGGTGAGCACAATTCGCAGAGGTCTCCTGATCTGTCAGAGGTGAGAGAACGGAAGCTGGCCACCTGGCGAATACTAGAAGCTCATAGGCCCTGGGGACCAGAACAAAACCCATGGGCCTCAGAACTGTGCAGGGGGTCTTCTGAGAACCCAAGGACCAAGCATGAGTCAGCAAAGCTCTAGGTGGCCTCCAAAATGGACCCGGCTGGGCGTGCTGACACAGAAGCGCCTAAAGGAGCCCGTGTGCTTTATCAACTGCCCGTCTCTTGGGAGGTTCCCACCCGCGGGACCATAAGTGAATCGCGTCCTGATAAGCCGCGGGCTGCCCCGCACCCCGCAGCGAACGCCTCTCGGAGCTCCAGCTCCCAGAAGGCAGCGAGAACCGCACATGTGGCGAGTTTTTCAGCGGAAACGGCGTTGCGCAAGCGCAGAGAGAGAAGCTAGAGCGTAGGCTCTGAGCGGCGCTTGCGCACGGTTCCTCCAGCCCCGTTCACCCGGTCCACTGGGTTCCGGGCACTCCGCGCGTTTCTTACGTCACCACTACGCATGCGCTTTGGAAGGAGGGGTGAGCTTTTGGGAGACCAGCAGGAGGCGCGTCTTGGCTCGGGTCTAACGGCGCCTGCGCGGACGGGAGCCCGACTGGAACATGGCGACTTGCGCTGAAATCCTGCGGAGCGAGTTCCCCGAAATTGACGGACAGGTCTTCGACTACGTGACGGGTGAGTCGAACGGAATTTGCGCGCTGGGGAGGCCAAAATGAAAGTCACTGGGAGAAAGGCTAAGGGAGGGCAATGTCGGGGACCGCTGCTAGGCCTCTCCTCTGCGTGACCTCTTGTCCCGAGGGCCGGTTAGGTCTGGAGCCCGGAGTGGGGCCGTGTTTCGGGGACTAAAACTGCTTGTATGTCTACCCTACCCGTTATCTTCCTCGACCTGCCACGCCCGGCCCAGGCGTCTTGCACAGCGGCAGCGCGGACTTCGAGTCTGTGGATGACCTGGTGGAAGCGGTGGGGGAACTGTTGCAGGAGGTGTCCGGGGACAGCAAGGATGACGCGGGCATCAGGGCTGTGTGCCAGCGCATGTACAACACTCTGCGCCTGTACGTGCCAGGGTAGGGGGATTCGTGGGGACGATGGGAAGGCGGACGGTAAGGAGACAAGACGTAAGGGAAGAAGGTCTGATGGCCATAGAGGTTTTTCTTCAATTCCTAATTCTGCGCTTTCTGTTCCTACCCTCAAGGGATGAGCCACAGACCCAGGGAAACAGCCAGGTGCTACTAGACGCCCCCATCCAGTTGTCAAAGATAACAGAAAACTACGGTGAGAGAGGGAAGATTGAACTAGCTGCTCTCTGCCCTTGTCTGAGCCTCCCCCCACTCCCCAGCCAGCCAGCCCCTGGAGCCCAAGACTACTGGCACCCCTTTTCAAAAGAATGAGGATGTAGAAGCTATTTGGTGTCTTTACTGAGGGCAGAAGAGGTCGTTGATGAAGGGAATGGGGTTGGAGAATTTTCCAAGCTCTTAGGTAGGGTAGGAAGCTTATGGGCCTTGGAGCTGGACAGACTTAGGTTTACTTACCAATTTTGTGGCTTTTTAATCAACTGCGTGAGCTTGTAGGAGTTGCTTATCTGCCTCAGTCTCTGTATTCTTAATCTGGGAATTGTTTTTGTTTTTGTTTTGGATTGAAATATGGGGAGGATGATAGCTATTTCCGGAATTGTAAGGTTTTCCTTTAAATGTCTTTGTCTGTGTCTGGTTCATATTAGTTACTCAAAATGTTAGTTTCCCTTCCCTCAGGGAGAAGGTGACTGCTTTTCTTATCGCTTACAGACTGTGGCACCAAACTTCCAGGACTGCTAAAGAGGGAACAGTCCTCGGTGAGGAGGAGGAAAAAAGGGAGGGACCATGTCTATAGTGGGGATGGAAGTTGACTGTCTTTAAATATTGGAGGATTTTTCCGGGGGTTTCTGATTATGTCTTTCACTGAAAGGGTAATTTAAGATGTTCTTTCTGGGGCTCCTTTCTGAGCCTACCAGCCAAGGCTGAAATGATTGTGTTTGGACCTTTAGACAGTGAATGCAAAGAAGCTAGAGAAGGCTGAGGCTCGACTGAAGGCAAAGCAGGAGAAGCGCTCAGAGAAGGACACACTCAAGACCAGCACTCCTCTGTGAGTTTAGCAAGAAGTGCTGAGAAGAGAACAGAGCAGTCCGTATTGGGATGGAAGGGTGGCTGGGAGTGCTAAAAGCCATTCGTTTCTCTCTTTGGAAGAGTCTTGGAAGAGGCATCAGCCAGCCAGGCAGGCAGCAGAAAGGAGAGTCGGTTGGAATCATCTGGCAAGAACAAATCGTATGATGTGCGAATTGAGAACTTTGATGTGTCTTTTGGCGATAGGTGAGGGAGTGGCAGTGGGGAGGGGTGACGCTTTTCTTTTTCCAATTAAAGGAGAATTTGGACAGATGAAATGGGGCTTAAAATAACATTGGTTTTTTTGTGGCTAAATTTGTTGTATACCTGTCTCTAGAGCAGCACCCTTTGTCTTCTCCCTACTACCCCTGCAGGGTACTGCTGGCTGGAGCAGATGTGAACCTGGCATGGGGCCGCCGCTATGGGCTGGTGGGTCGAAATGGGCTGGGGAAGACGACACTCCTGAAGATGTTGGCCACTCGGAGCCTGCGAGTTCCAGCCCACATTTCCCTGCTGCACGTGGAGCAGGAGGTTGCTGGAGATGACACGCCTGCCCTGCAGAGTGTGCTAGAGAGTGACACTATGAGAGAGGACCTTCTACAGAGGGAGCGGGAGCTCAGCGCCCAGATTGCCACTGGCAGGTAAGGGCTACAGATGGGGAATGACCGGCAGCCATGGTTCTTCAGAGAGTGCCTGTCATAGGGCCACAGTCTGTAACTGGCACTCTCATCCTAGTAATCAGCAGAGCTTAGAACCTGACACTGTGGAGCTATAACGCCCTGTTCCTTCCACACTGCCCACTGCCCTCACGGACTTGAGCAGGTGCTTTCTGTAGTGCGTTCCTGTCCTGGCAACAAGACAGTGAGCGGCCTGCTCTCCAGCTGCATAGAGTACAGGGCATTCCACCTAGAATGCCCCCATTTGGGCTGAGTGCTCTTCCTCCCATTCCCACTCCAGGGCAGAGGGCTCAGAAGCTGCACAGTTGGCGGAAGTATATGCCAAACTGGAGGAGATTGAGGCAGACAAGGCACCCGCCAGGTATTTAAAATTCCCCTTCCCTCCTTTAGATTTCACCTTTCCCTTCTGTCACCTGTTTCAAGCAGGTTCTAAAATTTCTTCACTTCTAGGGCATCAGTCATTCTTGCTGGGCTTGGCTTTACCCCTAAAATGCAGCAGCAGCCCACCCGGTAAGTGGCCCTTGCCATTCTTGCCTATCAGCACTGTTGACTCTGCCTCTGCCTCTCTTGGTAAATATCTACCCTTGATGTGATCTCTGTTCCTTTAGGGAGTTCTCAGGTGGCTGGAGGATGAGACTGGCCCTGGCCCGGGCTCTGTTTGCTAGGTGAGTCTCCAGGGCCTGTGTACAGATACTGTGGAGGATGGGGCTTGGTTCTTGGGAGGTCATGAGCTGCTGACCTAAAACCTTAAGGCTTACATTCTTCTTTTCTATAGGCCAGATCTTCTGCTGTTAGATGGTGAGTTTGAAAGGGGGAACCCTGACTTTGGGGTAGGGATAGATGGCAACATCCAGGTTCTATAGCTCTTCAATCCCAAATATGTCCGCCCCCACCTTTCCAGAACCCACAAACATGCTGGATGTAAGGGCCATCCTGTGGCTGGAGAATTACCTGCAAGTGAGTGCCTACAGATGTTAGAGTAGGTCCAGGGGAGGTCTGCCTCTAAGACACTTGGGGGGTTGGAAGCTGACTGCTCTCCCAAACTGGGCCTGCCATCCTGTGACCCCCTCAGACATGGCCCTCTACAATCCTGGTCGTCTCCCACGACCGCAACTTCCTGAATGCCATAGCCACAGACATCATCCACCTGCACAGCCAGCGACTAGATGGATACCGGGGAGACTTTGAGACCTTCATCAAGAGCAAGCAGGAGCGGCTGCTTAACCAGCAGCGGGAGTATGAGGCACAGCAGCAGTATCGCCAGCATATCCAGGTGTGGGGACAGGCAGGGCTGGGGGCCCCATCCCATGGGTGTCAGAGTCTGCAGGAGTGAGGGAACCTGACCAGTGCCTACGCTCATGTCCCCACAGGTTTTCATTGACCGATTTCGCTACAATGCCAACAGAGCCTCTCAAGTGCAGAGTAAACTTAAAATGCTGGAGAAGCTGTGAGTACAGTGCCCTTGACCGGGCTGTGACTGCTGGTCTCTTAATTTCTGCCCTCATTTTGCCGGCCATCCCTTGCCCTCCCATTCTAGTCTCCCCTTTTCTAGAAACCAGCCTTAGTCTCCTTTCCAACAGGAAAACAGAGTGTTTTACATTGCTGTTGGGAATTAGTCTTGCTCTCCACAGGCCTAGCCAACCCCTAATTTATTTTCTCTAATCTGTTTGCTTATCCTGGACATTTTATATAAATGGAATCCTATAACGTGATGTTTTGTGTCTGACTTATTTCATCTAGCGTAGTGTTGGTGAGGTGCTTTCATGCTGTAGCGTGTATCTGTACTTCCTTTTTACGGTCAGGTAATATGTCATTGGAAGGACATACAGCATTTTGTCCATTGCCTCATCAGTCAAGAGATATTGGAAGTTTCCTCTTTTTTGGCTCTTATGACTAACAGTGCTCTGAACATTTGTGTACAAGTTTATATATGGACATAGGTTTTCTGTTTTCTGGGGTATGTACCTCGGAGTGGAATTGCTAGGCTACAAGATAATTCTATGTTTAACTTTTTTCTTTTTTTTAAGATTTTTATTTGTTTGACAGACAGAGATCACAAGTAGGCAGAGAGGCAGGCAGAGAGAGAGGAGGAAGCAGGCTCCCTGTGGAGCAGAGAGCCCGATGTGGGGCTTGATCCCAGGACCCTGGGATTATGACCTGAGCTGAAGGCAGAGGCTTTAACCCACTGAGCCACCCAGGCTCCCCTATGTTTAACTTTTTGAGGAACTACCAAACTGTTCTCTAAAGCAGCCAGACCATTTTGGATTTCTCCCAGCAATGTACGCGGGTTCCAATTTCTCCACATCCTTGCCAACACTTATTATCTGTCTTTTTAATTTTAGCCAGCCTAGTGGGCGTGAGTGATATTTTACTGTAGTTTTGATTTGCATTTCTTTAATGACTAATGATGTGGAACACTGGGGGCTTAATCTGAAAACAACCTTTCTAGAGGTGCTGGTGGGGGGAGCACAAGGAGGGGAGTCTAAAATCAAAGGCTTAGGTTTTTGTGACATTGAAATATTTATCACAGTGTCTTAACTGGTAGGCCAAAAACCTACAAAAAGGATAACCCTATTTTTCAACATACAGTGAACTAGAAGAAGGTACTCTAAAATAAGAATATAGTCTGGATGGTGGGAGTACAAGCTTTTTCTAAGTTTTCTCTGAACATACATTACTTGTGTAATAAGAACAAATACAGTTAGTTTTTAAAGCCATAAATCTAGTCTGCCCCCTCTCTCCTCAGACCAGAGCTGAAACCTGTGGACAAGGAGTTGGAGGTGGTGATGAAGTGAGTGCTGGGCCGAGAGGCTGGTGGGGAGCTCGTGTTTCTGGCTGCTCCCGTGTTCCTTACCACCTCCTCCTGCAGGTTCCCGGATGGGTTTGAGAAGTTCTCACCGCCAATTCTGCAACTAGATGAGGTGGATTTCTACTATGATCCTAAGAATGTCATCTTCAGTCGCCTCTCCGTCTCTGCTGATCTTGAGTCCCGCATTTGTGTGGTATGGTTGCTGTTCCTCTGTTTCGTGAGCTGAGACTCTCCCACCCCAGCACGTGGTATGGATTGACCCGGGTCCTCCGGCGGCAAAGGGAAGTGGTATGCAGGAGCAGGAGTTGACCAGGGCCAAGGACTTTGCTCTACTTCCCTGCTCTACTTCCCTGCAGAGCTAGAAAGCCTGGCTGGTGGTACTTTATGAATACGTAGAGCAAGACTTTATCTTCCTAGTCTCAGATCTGAGTTTCCTCAGACCACAGAGCAGTGAGGAGATAGCATGGGCTTCAGGGTCAGATATCCAGTCTTGACTCTGCCGAGTGGTAGCTCGGTTACTGCATGGAGATAGCAGCTGCCTTACTTGGTTCTTGGGAGGGTTAAACCCCATGCTCTTAGTAGGTATTCAGCTGTCAGTTTCCTTTATGACTTCACTAGTTCCTTCATTTATATAGATCCTTAATATTATTTTATTGGTTGTTGGAGTCATTGGTCAAAACCAATGCTCATCTTTGCTTTTGTGTTCTGCCCATGACAACTCTTCAGCATTCTCGTGGTTCTTTTGACAGGTTGGGGAGAACGGGGCTGGGAAGTCTACCATGCTGAAGCTGCTCATGGGGGACCTGGCACCTGTTCGGGGCATCAGACATGCTCACAGGTAAAGCCCCTCAGTCCCCGGCGACTCTGTAGCTGCACTCCTTTATGGGCATTGCCTTCCACCCTGTCTTTCCACCTTTGTTTCTGCCTGTAGGAATCTGAAGATTGGCTACTTCAGCCAGCACCACGTGGAGCAGCTGGACCTGAATGTCAGCGCAGTGGAACTGCTGGCCCGCAGGTTTCCCGGTACTGTAGGGACTCGAGTGGAGGAAAGAGGGGACCCCTACAGCTAGGCCTGCCTTGGGGTGGGGTGCTGAGCAGCGAACCCTGAGTCTAGGTATAAGGACATGGGCATTGAGGTAAGGCTGAGGGGTGGGTGATGGGAGGGAGTTGGCTCAAGAACCCACTTGATGGCGTGAGGACTGTTCCAGGGCGGCCTGAGGAGGAGTATCGTCACCAGCTCGGCCGGTATGGCATCTCTGGAGAACTGGCCGTGCGTCCTGTTGCCAGCTTGTCCGGAGGCCAGAAGAGCCGGGTAGCCTTTGCTCAGATGACCATGCCCTGGTGAGCTCTGGCCTTCTCCTCTCCCCATCTTGCGTAGTGGGAAATGTTTGTCTTGTCTCTGTATCGGGGAGTTCATTTTCTTCCAAGCCCTGTAACTGCCTGCCTCCCTGGGCACTGCCTTCCAGCCCCAACTTCTACATTCTGGATGAGCCGACAAACCACCTGGATATGGAGACGATTGAGGCTCTGGGCCGTGCTCTCAACAATTTCAGGGTGAGTGTGCCTTCAGGCTCCCCACCTCTCCCCGGGCCCCAGCACCGCTAAGGTGCCCCTGAGTGCCCCCGGCCTTGTGTCTTTCAGGGTGGCGTGATTTTGGTGTCCCACGACGAGCGCTTCATCCGGCTGGTGTGCCGGGAGTTGTGGGTGTGTGAAGGCGGCAGCGTCACCCGGGTCGAGGGGGGGTTTGACCAGTACCGCGCCCTTCTCCAGGAACAGTTCCGCCGTGAGGGCTTCCTCTAGGGCCACAGGCTGTGAGGACTTTGCCCAGGATGTGGACTGGACTCTCAGACCCCTGGGCCACCATGTAGGCGACCATCTCCAGGCCACGGACTTCCCCCAGCTTTGGGGACAGCCTTATTTCCAAATCTCCTTTTGACTGGAGCGTCCTCTGCACAACCCAGGGAGCCCCATCTAAGTGTCTGTGAGGACTGGGCTTCAAGGGAAAGGGCAGGAGGTGCCCTCTGGTTATAGATCTGCCCTACTGCCCCAGCTCTGACTGGGCCCCAAGTGGCTGCTGTGTAAATTAAATCTACCCCTGCATCTCCCTGGCCTCATGTGTGCTGCTCCCCGGCAGGGCTGTAGCGCTTCTCTGCTGCGGGCTGGGGGCTCTGGGGTTTGGGGTGTTTGTAACACTTGTATCAGTCACGCAGATGAAGCCCGTGGCAGCACGAGTCTTGTCTCTGGAAGGAGACGTCATTAAAGCCGCCAGGGCTCCGAGGTCACCTGCCTGACGTTGGGTGGGCCGAGCTGGTGGAATGAAGGATAACACAGTACATCACTGGGCTGCTGGTTGCCGCAGCCCAGGCACAGCCTTAGCTGAAGGCTTGCTTTCTGCTGCCTCAGCCCCACACCTCGTGGGAATGAACTGATGCTGTAACCTGACAAATCATGGTTTGTCAGTTGCTTAGTCCAGTGGTCTCTGATATAGGCTCCCCCTGCTTCTTTGGTCTAGACCCTTAGATGGAGCTGAAGAGAAACCAAGAAACTGTCTTTGTCCCCATTTTGCTTGGGTGATTTCATGTTCTTTCTTTTCCCTCAAACCATGTAGAAGGGGCCTGGGAAGTAAGAGAATTGAGAATGGGGTCGAATGGGAAGAAACAGCACTTTGTCTTTCAATGAAGCGATCTCAGAGAGGAGATGCTTAACAGAGGTTGTATGACTTATAAATACTGTTTCTTGAGGACTTAGCCACTCTCTGTAATTGTTGGAAGACACTAAAATAGGAACTTTGTGTTCCTGAAAGACAGTGGAGAAACCAGAGTCCACAGAAGGAGCTGGCTGGCCTCTGGAGAATTGAGAGTTCGACCTAGGAATCTAAGCCCCTGAGGCTATTCTGGTGTGTAGATAGTTGGGGGAAAGAACCTGTTTTGGAAAAAAGGAGAATAAAGACGGGAAGGTTCCGTTACCTACAGAGCAGGAGCTGATGGCCACAGGAACCTGGCCAAAGGGCCGCTCAGCCAGCCAGCCACCTCAGCCTCCATCCTCTCAGACATCTGGCCATGTCTGTGGCCAGGCGCACCCTCAAAGTCCTGAGGGCCTTCTCCCAGCCCCCTCCAAACTCCCAGCCTTAGGCCTGCAGGTGGGCCAGTCGGGGGACACATGGGTAGGCTCCACACCTGCCTGTTTGCAAGGCTCTCAGGCTTTTCACCCCGCAGTAACTTGTGAATCCCTTTAGGAGTCCTCAACTCCCCAGCAAGTGAAAATGCAGCTGAAGGGTCCTGTGGCAGAGCATCTGCTTTGGAGGTGGCTTTGTGTACAGAAAACACAGGCCTTGGAGTTGGGCCTGAGATCAAGTCCCAGCTGCCAGCATTAGCTGGGTAACCACAGCAAATAGCTGAACCTTTTTGAACACTTGCCTCCCTGGTCTCTTGATAGGATACTTGTGAGGATTAGCTGCAAGCATATAATACACAAGTGCTCAAAGTGATTCGTGGGTGACCAGTTTATGATTTGAAGACTATGAGAAAAGAGGTAAATTTTCTCTTGAGTGACTCCAGAGGTAAACTGGTTTGGGCTCAAAGGAAGGAAGACTTTAAATACCTCAGGCTGCTTTCGGAGAGTGAGTTTCCCGTCTCAGATTGCTCAGCTCTGCCAGGCCCTAGAGAAGGGCTCTTGGGTAGGAGGAACACAATATAGCCTCTGGGTTAGCTTCCAATTTTATGATTCCATGGGAGAAACATGAAGAGTTTTTATAAATGACAGTACAAGCCTATGTGGCCAGACTTCGGAAAGGTGGGACGAATGAACTGCAGCAGCTGAGAAAGATCCCACAATAAATGGGTAAAGTAAACTTCTGGAAGTTAGGGGAGGGTGGATGGCAGAAGCTGGTTGTCTTGAGGATGGAAAATGTGGACAAAGTCACCCAGCTCCATCCCAGAGAGCATGGGACAGGGAGGAGAGAGGAAGGCGACATAAAAGACTGCCCATGATCACTCCAGGTAGCCCATCATGGCATCTATGGAGACCCTATCCCCAGCCACTGGGAAGCTGATCTTCCACGGCTGCTGGAGATGGAGCTGCCCTGCCTATGTCAAGTTGTTAGACCAATCCCAAGCTGCCGGGGTTGAGACTGCCTCAATTTGCAGGGTCTTCATTGAAATCCTGGCCTCCCTGATTTTGCTGGCCCTCCCACTCTCACCGATGCCTTCTCAGACAATCTGGCCAGTTCCTAGTGGCCCAGGGTGCCATGGGTCTCTGTATCCATCTACATGCCGCTCAAAGATGGCAGTCACAGAATTATTCATTCCAGTGTGCCGTCACTGTCTTGAGATCTGCCTGATGCAGACATTCTGCTAAGCGCTCACTGGTTTCCAGGCCAACTTTAGCGCAGAATAGGAGAGAAGGTGCATTTTACCCTGTCTGACCATGCCCCAGCCAGATCTGTCATTTTGGAACAGAACATCCTACTAGGAGCTGCTCCCCGGGCCTGGTCTGGTCTCCCCACAGACACAAACCAGATAACACCCCCTGGCACCAGAGCATCCTGGCTGTGGTTGAGCCTGAGCATGTAGACTGGAAGACAGCCTCCGGGAGGTACCAGGCGGCCCCACAGGGTAGGTCCGTACCCTGACTGCAGGGCTGTGAGGAATTTTCAAACCTGGAGCGATGGACTCCACTTCAACCCCGAGTTCCTCCAAGTGGGTTTCCCTTCCCATGTGCTGCCCGATGACAAGCTGCATGCAGTTATTAATCAAGATTGTAGTTCCCAGCTTGCCTGGATATCCTCGAATGGCTTGCTCATTTTTGCATCTTCCATACATCATCTAAGCTCAATTAAAATGCTTGGTAAGTGAATATTTGGGGAAAACTGATGTGAGAAAAAGTAGAGAACAGCATTGGAAGAGGAGAGAGCTGAGGCAAGGAGACCAGCAGGGAGGGCATGACCAAAATCTGGCGCTAAGGACATGGGGTCAGGGTGATGGAGGCAGAGGAAAGACCTGGGAGTGTGGTGAGCAGACTCAGCAGAGGTTTTGAGCACTGCCCAAATGAGGGAGAGCTGCTGCTTCTGGGCCTGAGTCTTGAAATAAGTGAAAGGAAAGCTTTGGGACACTTAAGAGTTTAAAAAGGGATCCTTTTAAACCTTCCCTTGTTCCTTTCAGCACAATGCTAAGGAAAGAAGTTAATATTTATTGGGGTCTTTTGTAACAGGTACCATCATAAGTGCTTTACTTCAACTAAATCAGTCCTCACAACCCTGCAAACTGGCAGTCTAATTCCCACTTTACAGATGAGGAACCAGAATTGACAGTGGGTAGGAGGCCTGGATGCCAGGCAGGCTGGTTCTAGACCTCAGCTCTTCACACGGCTGCCACTTAGGTCCTACTGTGACAGGCTGACCGGTCCGCTTCTTAATTCCAACACATAAAACTCGTCACTAATTGCATGAGGCAGGAGGGGCCGAGGTTTGAGCAAGCGTCTCTCAGGAGGGCAAGCTGATGAGTGGGCATACCAGCCCAGAGGCAGACATGCTAGGTGCTCAGTGGGTCATCGGAGATCTGAAAACACAGTATACCGGAGTCTCATGTAGGGGTGGGTTAGCCCAGCTCTACTGCTGAGGGCCTCTTGGGCAAGTCAACCTCTCTGGAGTAAATTCTCCGTAGCTGTAAAATGGACATAATGCACTTTGTTCTGCCTGCTTCTTTGGGTGGTTGGATAGATTAACCAACACAAGGTTTTGTATAAACTGAATAATTTTTTTTAAAGATGTATTTATTTGACAGAGATAGAGAGCAAAAGTAGGCAGAGCAGCAGGCAGAGGAAGAGAGGGAAGCAGACTCTCTGCTGAGCAGGGAGCCCGATGTGGAGCTTGATCCCAGGACCCTGGGATCATGACCTGAGCCAAAGGCAGACACTGAACCGACTGAGCCACCCAGGCGCCCCTGAACTGAATAAATTTTTTCATAAACTTCGTATAAAGTGCTGTGGACCCAAAGGGTATCATTTCATGGGAGAACTGATGTGGCAGCAGCCTAGACCCTCCTCCGGAGATATGGAATCAGACATGAGGACACACATGCTCAGGGCCATCATCAAGATGTCACTCCAGGAGGGCCACCCCACAGCCATCCTTGTCGGCTGCACCAGGCATCAGAAAGCATGTGTGTGGGAAAGCAGCAGAAAACTGCCTAGCACCTGCTGACTCACATGGGGTTGGGCAGAAATCACCGTATAATTTAAGCCCATTATAATATGTATACGTCATGCCCTGTTGGTAATTCTAGGTTTGTTTTCTTTAAGTTAAATAAATGGGTGGTTTGGAAGCGATTTCTGCTTTACTGTATAGAGAGAGGCCTTTGAAACCCTAAATTAGAATACATAAATGTTTGTCAATCGATACTACAGCATTTTTAACTCTGAGGAATGCTTCACCAATGTTCTCTTTTGGTCTTTTCCTCCCACTTTTCCTTCCCTCTTGTGTTAAATAGCCCATGCTGAGTTATTCCCATTTTACAGAACAGGAACTTAAGCAGAAAGATGTTGAGTGTCTTGCTCAGGTTCAGGTACCCGTTTTTGTGCAGAAAGGGGACAAGAACCAAGGTGTGTGGGTTTCTAGCCTCACCACATCTCTCCAGATCAGCTGTTTGCAGCTTTGTTCCACAGCTCTTTATATAATATGTGACATTCTCCTGAGCATGCCCAGGGTCAGGAGCCCTTCTGTCCTCTTGGAGAAGTGTTTGAACCTGGGATGAGGGTAAGTGTGAGTCTGACTTGTTTTAACTTGTAAATTAGGGAGCTAGCTCTGGGATCAGAAAGAACTGCATTTGAGTCTGGATTCTATCACTGACTGGCTATGTCACCTTGGCAAGTGAAACTACTCAGTGCCTCAGTTTCCTGATCTGTAAAATGAGAACAATAATGGTCCTTATACTCTAGGTTTATTGTGAATATTAAATCAGATAATACAAGCAAAACTCTCATCATAGGCCCACTGGTTCATAAATGTTAGCCATTATGATGATGATATTTGTTGTAACCTTCACCACTTTACTGGTTTTTAGTGAGGTAATATTTATGATGCCCTGTAGCTGAAAACCATTGTATTTAGTCATGGTGCCGCAACCAACCCGACAGGTACCTATACCTCCAACTTTGTGTCCTTAGGCCTAGAAAGGACTCCTTCTTGGATTCCTCTCCCACTGCAAAGACTTTTCCCCTAGATTCTTCTACGCATATACACACGTGCCTCCTCTAGTTCTTTTTGGATGTTCTATACTCAATCTGTTCATCACTCAAAACTTTGTTCCAAATTGGGAATTCTCCATCAATAGAGGAGTCTAGGTTTTTCTTGACAGCTAGGGACTTTGAGTATAGTCATTCTGAACCTTCTCACCCCCCAAAGATTTCTTCCTCTTTTTCTTCCACAAACTCTACAGTTAGAACAGATGTATGGCACACCCGGGATTTGGAAGCAGTTATCCTAGAGTAAAACTAGTAAGAACCAGGGGCGCCTGGGTGGCTCAGTGGGTTAAAGCCTCTGCCTTCGGCTCAGGTCATGATCTCAGGGTCCTGGGATCGAGTCCCGCATTGGGCTCTCTGCTCAGTGGGGAGCCTGCTTCCCCTCTCTCTCTCTGCCTGCCTCTCTGCCTACTTGTGATCTCTGTCTGTCAAATAAATAAAATCTTTTAAAAAAACTAGTAAGAACCAATAAATAATGGTTGAGATGTATAGAGATGTATAGAAGTCATTACATCCATACATCTATAGATGTATAGAAGTCATTCAAGAGGTTGTACATTGTGGTTTGGTGTCAGGGTTGGGGAGGCATTTAAGAACTATCAGGTGAATGAGCCACAATTAGTCAAGGAAGAATAAGTGATTGGAACAACATATCAAATGTGATTGGGGTCAAGAGTGCTAGGATCGGGGCACCTGGGTGGCTCAGTGGGTTAAGCCTCTGCCTTCGGCCCAGGTCATGGTCTCAGGGTCCTGGGATTGAGCCCCACATCGAGTGGGGGCTCAATCCCAGGATTCTGCAGTGGAGAAGAAAAGATATGAGAGACCAGCCGTTTTCAGTAGGTCCCCAGACCTGCTGGGTGGAGGCAGACTCTACCTCATGACTTGACCTTTTAGTGGGTCTTGCTTTCAGAGGCCCTCGATGCCCTAGTCCATCAGAGCTTGCCAACACAGGCCCCAGAGCCTTCTCAACTAATTCTCCCACTCCATTCCACCCTCATCTGGATTCTTTGGTTTGTGACTTGGCTTGTGTGGCCTTTCTCACCCAGAGAGGATGTACTGACCAGTAAAGTTGGATTTTCAGGTCTCTTGTCAGCTGCATTTCTAATGACACATTAATAAACTGACATATTGTTTATATATCAGTCTCTTCTGAGACTGTGGCTTGATCTAACAATAGTATACAGAGCACTATGTACCAAGCGTTGTTCTAAGCATTTTACATGAATTGACTAATTCTCACAACGAACCAGTAAGGTATCTTTATAAGTGAGAAAATGGGGGCCTAGAAAAAATTCAAAAAATTAAAAAGCGAAAGAAAACTTGGTTGGGTCCAGCCAGCTCATGAGACTCTGATCTGGGCTTGTGCTGAGGGGGTCACAGTGACCCCAAAGCCCCAGCTTGCCCACCATAGCACAGTAAGGCACCTCGGCCACATTGCTAGTTAGCACCTGAGGTGGTGAGGAGCCGCTCTGGGCTGTGGTGACCTCAGCAAGTACCAGGGCCCGAGGAGTGCCGCATCTGAGCAGCCTGCCAGCCCTCCTGGGGCATATCACCATGTTTCAAAAGATTTTTATGAAACAAACCTAATTTGTTAATTATTTTCCCATTAATATTAAATCAAAAACATAATATGGCACAAATCACAGTTTCTGATCAGCCTTAAATAATTACAGTTGCCAACCCAAATTAGTTGATTCCAGCCCCAAGAAAAGAAACACTGTTCTGTTTAGCCTAGCCTCTCTTCAGGGATAATGTCTCTGCTCCCATCTTACTATCTTCTCAGAGCCCAGGCTGGGCTGTTTGTGCCCTGGGAGATGATGGTCTGCTGCCTTGGACTTTACAAGGCTGCCTCTCTGGACGCTGGCTGCTTTACCTAGAAGTATCTGGGCACACATATGTAAGCATGCCATGCATCACTGATACACTCAGAATGGGACAGCCGGGAAAGTTTAGTCTGGGGTGTGTGGGTGTCCAAGGAAACAGCATTCCATCTGACTTGACATTTACCAAAAGGCTAATCTTGAGGTTTAGCCTTGCCCTCTATAAAATGGGCACACCAATTTCCTGTCCTTGGTCTGATTTAGTCAGTATTCTGATACGAACATAGTCCAGAGGTAAAGCTCAGAGAGCCCCCCTCCCTCAACAACTGGAGGGTTCTTCACAGAACAACTTCTACATGCCTTCATGGGGTGTGTGCCTACCAGTTCTCTAGAGAGGGCCTGTATGGGAGCAACCAGCTCAGGTCCAAAGAGCCCCACTGAAAACAGCTGATGGAGGTAACCCCAGATTGGCCCCCAGGAAACTGGAAATGAGGGTGTAAGCTACCTTCTGAGAATCAAACTGAATGATCAGCTCCAGCTTCAGGGCAGGAGAACAGAGCTATATGGCTTTGCCAAATGAGGTGGGAAGATAGGAGTTGGGTGGTCACTGGGTGGGGAGGGGAGGGAGGGAGGCTGTATCCTGAGTTTGATCTTCTTACCTCCTGAGGACCAGTGCATTTCCCAAAGGTGGGGCGGCCAAAAGAACCATAAGGATCAGTTCTTTGATTTGAAGTTATTTGCATTTCAGAGATGCAAAAGCCTCTTCCAGTTATCTTTCATAAGAGACTTACCTTGTTATTGCTTGTATCTTTGCTTTTTGAAATAAAAAAAAGGAGCCAGATAAATGCACTGTGAAACAGATAAAATAAGGAAGCAGAAGTTCTGAGCCAGGCAGGGCCATAGGAATGAAAACACAAGTCCCAACTGCTGGGAACTTGGAGAAAACTTAGGGTTTAGGCAATAGATGCACCGCTTTCTCTGCATTTGCAGGTTGTTTTGGATTCTCCGTGATGTGAATGTCACTTTGGTCTTTTCACATTAACACGGATCTATTTAAATTTAGAGAAACTTTACTAATTAGTGTTTGATTAAATTACCAAGTACTCTAGCCCAGCCAAGTTGAAGCAGGAGGCTAACCATAAGCAACCCCATTTACTTCTACCTTAGTTCTCCCCTTACAGAGTGGGTTCACCTCAGCCAAACTCCTGGTAGCTCCCTCAGAGTGCTCCCCTTCTTCAGTATCAGCCCATGCTTCCCAATGTCCAGTCCCTGCCCTTTTCGTTATGAAGATAACATAGCAAAGAGTGTTTGAAAGTAGGGGGGGAAATTACTCACAGTATTTTATAAGAACTTTATTCATGAATACACTGCATATAATTGCATTTTTACAGTCATGGTACCCTTGCTGTTATGTATTTGTCTTTCAAGTTAACATTATTGGGACACCTGGCTGGCTCAGACCGTGAAGCGTCTGCCTTCGGCCAGGTCACGATCCCAGGGTCCTGAGATGGAGTCCCGAAGTGGGCTTCCCATTCAGCAGGGAGTCTGCTTCTCCCTCTCCCTTTCCCTTTGCCCCTCCCCGCCCCCATCATGCTTTCTCTTTCTCTCTAATAAAACCTTTAAAAAAATAAAGTTAACATTATTTTTATATCAAAACTTTTTTTCCTTTTTTGTACTTGCTATTAGTTTTCATAATTAAAAACTTCAATGGCTACAAAATAGTCTACTGAGCAAATATATTGTAGCTTATTTAAACTATTCTTTGTTGTTGGACATTTGAGTTGCTTCTAAATTTTCACTATTATGGATAAATGCTACAATAAACATCTGTGTGCACACTATCTGATTTTTTTATCTTTTTTTAGGTTTCTTTATAATCTCTACATGCAACAGGGGGCTGGAACTCATGACCCCAAAATCAAGAGTCACATGCTCTAACGACTCAGCCAGCCAGCGCCCCCCTGCTCTGAGTTTTTAATTGGTAAATTAGGAATTAAAATATTTCCACCAAAGAGCTATAATGATTAAATGAGAAATGTGGGGGCATCTGGATGGCTCAGTTGGTTAAGGGTCTTTTTTTTTTTTTAAGATTTATTTATTTATTTATTTGACAGAGAGAGAGATCACAAGCAGGCAGAGAGGCAGGCAGAGAGAGAGGAGGAAGCAGGCTCCCTACTGAGCAGAGAGCCCGATGCGGGACTCGATCCCAGGACCCTGAGATCATGACCTGAGCCGAAGGCAGCGGCTTAACCCACTGGAGCCACCCAGGTGCCCCTTGGTTAAGGGTCTTACTCTTGGTTTCAGCTCAGGTCATGATCTCAGGGTTGTGAGATTGAGCCCTGCATGGTGGTGGTGGAGGGAGTTCCTCGTGCAGTGGGCAGTCTGCTTGAGATTCTCTGTCTCTGCCCCTCCCCCAATACTCACTCTCTCTCAAAATAAAAAATCTTTTAAATCTTTTAATAAAAATAAGTGAGATAATATGTATAAAGCACTTGATATAGAGCTTTATATACAATAGGTACAAAATAAATAGTGATCACTATTATTAGAACTTAATTCATACCAATTTGGACCCAACTTTCTTTTGTGTACATGCTGAAGACTTTCAAGAGAGGAAGAAGCAAGGTACAGAATCTGAAGGGATGTATCAAGGATGCAGTCATTCGTTAAAGAACCTCTGTTACAGGATTTTTTTCCTTCATCTGTGCCCACACTTCTTGGTCACGTGGCTTCAAAGAATGAAGAGCAGACCGAGTGGTGGGCAGCAAAGCAAGGTTTACTGAGCGATAGCAAGGTGATAGTACAGAGCTCCCATGGAAGAAGGAGGGGAGCAGACCTGAGAGAGCTGCCAAGGGAGTTTCTAGGTCTAGGGGTTTTCTTGCACTTGTTGGCGGGCTGTTTCAATCTCATTAGCCTTCCTGTGCCAGTCATCCCATCAGGTTTTTGCCACCTATGGGAAAGGGCGGAGTGCTCCTTCAGGGTGGTGTCAAATCCTTGTAAGGGTGTTTTCTTCTTCGGGCAGGGCCCTTTGTCCCTGCCTGCCTGTCTTCCCATCTTTCATCACCTCCACAACTTTCTGCCCTCAATATCTCACTCACACTTTGTCTTAATATTCCTGAACCTTTTTTTCTTATTATACACAGTATATATTTATTTATTTATATATTTATATTTATTTAGATATTTATATTTATTTAGATATTTATTATTTATTTTTCTACAGTACCTTAGAAATTATTATGGTAGGAATTTCAACATCAGCTCTCTATCTCTGTGTATTTCTGTCTTGGCATTGTATTCCCTCAAGCCCATTGAGCATGTGCGATTGTAAAGTTCTGAGACAGTGGGAATAGAGACAAAGTCTGTGCAGCAAAATGCATTCAGCTGCATAGAAAAGGTAAAATTACCCACACTCAGAGAACAGTTGAGCTTGCAGAACATGCTACAAGGTAGACAGTGTCAGAAAAATAAACAAGAGATTAGGGCAAGTCCTGATAAGGAAAGTAGAGAAGTAGCACTGTCTGTCTCAAGATAACTTTATCTGTTTGTCTATCTATCAACTTACAAAAACACCTTCCTCCTGAAATAATCTTCCCTTTCTCCTGGATTCCAAGGATACCTGGCATCCAACCCATTAGAGGGCAGAATGTGTTCTCTGCCTTGAAGGGAGCATCTTAGGACGCCTGGGTGGCTCAGTTGGTTAAGCATCTGCTTTCCACTCAGGTCATGATCCCAGCCAGGGTACCGGGATCGAGCTCCATGTCGGGCTCCCTGCCAGCATTGGGCCAGGTGCACAATACCACAATCTCAGAGGAATTTTGTTGAAAGGAATATTCATGTCTCCATAGCTACATGTCACTGGCATTACTGGCCTGCATCCAGCAAGTCATTAGGAGTATTTGCACGATTTGGTGATAGATGTGGTTCTTTTGGTTGGAACAGCTGGTGTGGCAACTTTGGGAGAAAGGATATGGCTGAGCACTTATTTGGACATCCCTATCACCCAGGTTGCTAGTGATGATATTAGCTGTGCATTTCAAGTCTTGATCTTGAACTTTGAAAAAAATGATTCCATATGTTCTTGTATTTTGCAGTAGATATTTTAAATGATTTATCATGGCAAATTGCAAATATACACAAGAGTAGAGACACAGAATAATGAGCCCCACGTACACGATACCAGCTTCAACATTATCCTGCATGGTTC
The DNA here is from genome assembly GCF_902655055.1 of Lutra lutra. Classification (NCBI taxonomy): domain Eukaryota; kingdom Metazoa; phylum Chordata; class Mammalia; order Carnivora; family Mustelidae; genus Lutra; species Lutra lutra. Next base: position 108,274,042 of record NC_062278.1, read on the forward strand.
AGGTTGGTTAATCTTTCTTCTGTACCCCCATGTTCTGCCTGCCCTGTGAATCCCAATCCCCTCCCTCAATTTGCCATGCTTCATCCCCACCCCAGCGTAATACTTACAGAGTTACATACTCCCAGCAGGATGAATGAAATGTTTAATTGCTATTTTGTGATAGTTTGAATGTTTACAACAGGATAATGTTCAGTTTTTTATTTCTCTTCATTTTCTTTGCAGTTTATAAAAGTTTTCTAATAGAATTAATAAGTGTAAGTTGTTGTTACTCATACAGCCATTTTTCAGTAATCACTATTATAATATGTAAGTCAACATCATAGAGATGCAATTTTCTTTTAAGAAGTAGAACCCTTGGGGCACCTGGGTGGCTCAGTGGGTTAAAGCCTCTGCCTTCCTCTATGCCTACTTGTCATCTCTCTCTGTCAAATAAATAAATAAAATCTTAAAAAAAATAAAAGAAGAAGAAAAAGTAGAATCCTTGGGGCGCCTGGGTGGCTCAGTGGGTTAAAGCCTCTGCCTTCAGCTCAGGTCATGATCTCAGGATCCTGGGATCGAGCCCCCCATCGGGCTCTCTGCTCAGCGGAGAGCCTGCTTCCTCCCTTCTCTCTCTCTGCCTGCCTCTCTGTCTACTTGTGATCTGTCAAATAAATAAATAAAATCTTTTTTTAAAAAAAGTAGAATCCTTTTTTATTAAGTTTATTTTAATTTCTGTGTAGTTAACGTATAGTGTTATATATTTTTTTAAAGATTTTATCTATTTATTTGACAGATGGAGATCACAGAGAAGCAGGCAGAGAGAGAGGAGGAAACATGCTCCCTGCTGAGCAGATAGCCCGATGCTGGGCTCGATCCCAGGACCCTGGGATCATGACCTGAGCTGAAGGCAGAGGCTTTAACCCACTGAACCACCCAGGCACCCCAGTATAGTGTTATATTAGTTACAGGTGTACAATATAGTGATTCAACAGTTCTATACATTACCCAGTGTTCATCATGATAAGTGTATTCTTGGGGCACCTAGATGGCTCAGTTAGTTAAGTATCCCACTCTTGGTTTCAGCTCAGGTCACAACCTGAGGGTCATCAGATTGAGCCCCATGACAGGCTCTGTGCTCAGCACAGAGTCTACTTGTCCTTCTCCCTTCCCCAACCCCCTTCCACGCTCTCTTAAATAAATAAATAAAACCTTTTTAAAAAGTGTGCTCTTAATTCCCTTCACCCGTTTCACCCATTGTCCCACTCCTGTCCCCTCTGATAGCCATTCATTTGTTCTCTATAGTTAAGAGTTTCCCTCTCCCTCTTTTTCTCTCTCTTTTCTTTGCTTGATTGTTTTGTTTCTTAAATTCTACATATGAGTGGAATCATATGGTATTTGTCGTTCTCTGACTGATTTCACTTGGCATAATACTGTCTAGCTCCATTCATGTTGTTGCAAATGATAAGGTTTTATTCATTTTTATGGCTGAATAATATTCCAGTGTGTGTGTGTGTGTGTGTGTGTGTGTGTGTACATACGTGTGTGTGCATGTGTATCTAACTCACATTTTATCCATTCATCTATCAATATAGATGGGACACATGGGCTGCTTCCATAATTTGGCTATTATAGCTAATGCTGCATAAATGCATTTACATACAATTTTCTTGCCAGAAGTAAAATTCTAACCTTTTAAAAATAGATTTATTGTTTAGAGAAGTTTTAGGTTCACAACAGAATTGAGGGGAAGGTACACAGATTTACCATATACCATGTGCTGCTGCACATGCATAGCTTCCCTTATTTTTAATCCCCCCTCATGGGAGTGGTACATTTGCCATGATTAATGAACCTACACTGACACATCACTGTCACCCAAAGCCTATAGTTTACATTAGGGCTCACTTTTGGTGCTGTACATTTTACGGGTTTGGCAAATGTATAACGACATATATCCACCATTATAGTATCATGCAGACTACTTTTATTTTTTATTTTTTTTAAAGATTTTATTTATTTGACAGAAATCACAAGTAGGCAGAGAGGCAGGCAGAGAGAGAGGAGGAAGCAGGTTCCCTGTTGAGCAGAGAGCCCGATGTGGGGCTCAATCCCAGGACCCTGGGATCATGACCTGAGCCGAAGACAGAGGCTTTAACCCACTGAGCCACCCACGTGCCCCACAGACTACTTTTAAAAATGAAAAATGGGGGCACTTGGGTGGCTCGGTGGATTAAAGCCTCTGCCTTTGGCTCAGGTCATGATCCCAGAGTCTTGGGATCAAGCCCCACTTCCGGCTCTCTGCTGAACAGGGAGCCTGCTTCCCTTCCTCTCTCTCTGTCTGCCTCTCTGCCTACTTGTGATCTCTGTCTGTCAAATAAATAAATAAAATCTTTTAAAAAATAAATAAAATAAAAACAAAAAATGTCCTCTTCTTTCCTTCCCTTCCCTTCTTGAGCACTTCAGTCCCAAAGCCATTAAGTGAGGTAGAGCAAGGTCGGTGTTCACAGTAGGGTGGGGTCGACTTTGGGGCCCCTGAGCAGGATGTCAGAACCTGAACAGGGTGAGGAGGGCATCTGTGTAAGAAGGTTGCCCACTGGGAAGTGTGAGCGTCCGAGTGGAGTGAGGACATCTTGCGTGGGAATGGCCTAAGGCAGGTATCAGAGACCCAACAGGGTAAGATAGTGTACCCATGAGTGCAGCCTGGTATGGAAAGTCAGAGCCCAAGCAGGGCAAGGAGGGTGCTCTTGAGGAGGGGAAGACCAGGACAGGGTGTTGGGCAAGGTTGGAGTGGGGAGGGCCTTTGCCGAGGGGGCAGCAGGACAATAGCACAGTGCAGAGTGTTGGAGACCAAGCAGAGTGCAAAGGGCATTGGGATGTGGAAGGGGAACGAGGCAATAGAGGGGTTGAAAATACAAATAAATATATTAGGGAAAATGGGAGCCAGGTTTCTCATGGTTGGAGAAGGAAATGACAATATGGAAGGAGAGAAAACTAGAGCAAACATTGTGATGCTGGATGAAAGTTGGAGATACTGGTATGAACTCGTGGTTTTCAATATAAAGAGATTCGGAAAGAAATATAGACTTAGGGGCGCCTGGGTGGCTCAGTGGGTTAAGCCTCTCTCTGCCTTTGGCTTGGGTCATGATCTCGGGGTCCTGGGATCGAGCCCCACATCTGGCTCTCTGCTCAGCATGGAGCCTGCTTCCCCCTCTCTCTCTGCCTGCCTCTCTACTTGTGATCTCCCTCTCTGTCAAATAAACAAATAAAATCTTAAAAAAAAAAAAAAAGAAAGAAATACAGACTTAGGTGTGCAGGTAGCACTGTCCCAGCTCTGGCTACTGAGAGGACCTTGAAGAAATGATACCCCCACCCCAATTGCAGTGAGCACACACAGTGCCCAAATCCTGGCTTCTAAATACCATTCTCCACTGTAAAGTCCCAGAGCTCCTTAGTGAAAAAGATGTTTCTTGGGCTGACGGAGGAAAGATACGAGATAAGTCTAGAAATCTTTTACTAGAAGGCAAAGACATGAGGAAGGAATGATGGGGACATGGAAAAAGGACAGAAAAGTCAGGTTAAAGTACTCCCACTGGACAAATTAGGGATGATTTCAGTATCATTATAATGATAGTAAGAGATTATAGCCCCTGTATAAAATAGAAAACCATGAATCCATACTGGTACGTTACAAATACATGAATAAATTAAGTTTGGTGAGGAGGGGCACCTGGGTGGCTCAGTTGGTTTAGATCAGGTCATGATCCGGGGTGCTGGGATGGAGTCCCACATAGAGCTCCCTATTCAGCAGGGAGTCTGCTTCTTCCTCCCATCTGCTGTTCCCCTGCTTGTGCTCTCTCTCTCTCAAATAAATAAAATATATTTTTTTAAAATTTGGTGAGAGGGGCACCTGGGTGGCTCAGTGGGTTAAAGCCTCTGCCTTCGACTCAGGTCATGATCTCAGGGTCCTGGGATCAAGACCCACACTGGGCTCTCTGCTCAGCTGGGAGCCTGCTTCCCCCTCTCTCTCTGCCCGCTTCTTTGCCTACTTGTGATCTCTGTCTGTCAAATAAAGTCTTAAAAAAAAAAGTTTGGTGAGAAATGAAATACATATTTTCAAAATACTTCCACCCAAAACATTTATTTATTATAAAAGGAAAATACTTTATAGTAGAGAAGTGTAGCATACACTTTCTTGAGCTCGTAATCAAAGTCAACACATCAGTAATGTAAAATCAAGATCTTGTGCCACCTAATAGGATGCAATCAGAAGAACACAGCATCCCTTCTGCAAGATTCCTGCCAAAGATGCAGAACCTGAATCTAATCATGAGGAAGCATCAGACAAACCCAGACTGAGGGACATTGTACAGAATAAATATCCTATACTCTTTTTTAAGGTTTATTTATTTTGGAGAGAGAGTGCAGGGTGGAGGGACAGAGAGAATCGCAAGCAGACTTCCCACTGAGCATGGAGCCCCACATGGGGTTGGATCTCATGAGATCGTGACTTGAGCCAAAACCGAGAGTTGGACACTTAACCGACTGACCCACCCAAGTGACCCTATCCTGTACTCTTTCAAAATATCAAGGTCATGATAGTCAAGGAAAAACTGAGGAAGTGTTCCAGAGAGAATAGACTACAGAGAATGACAAAATACAGCACAATATCTGAAATAGATACTACTACTACTACTACTACTACTACTACTACTACTACTACTACAGAGGATATTATTGGGACACTAGACAACTGGATTGGGGTTTGAGGATCAGGTGGTAGAAATGTGTCAAGTTAATTTCCTGATTTTGATGGTTGTATTATAGTTATGTAGAAGAAGGTGTTTGTAGAAAATACACATTAAATCAAGGGATGGGGGTCTTTGTACTGCAAATTTTCTATATACTTGAAATTATTTCAAATTTTTAAAACATTTTTAAAATATAAAAGTAATACTTGAGTGTTGGAACAAGTTGAGGGATGCAATGGCATATTCAAATAAAGTTAGTACCCCCTCCCCAGTTCTAGTCCCCTCTTCCATAAAGAAGTTTCTTAGACATCTTTCCAGACTTCATCTATAATCATATGAACATGTAAACTGTAAATTTCTATGTATGGAAACACTGTCTTTGTGTCAGCTATTAACTTTCTCCTTCACTAAACAGAAATCTTAATTTTTGTAACATTTTATTTTGAAATAATTTCAGACTTGGAGAAACGTTGCAAAATGTTACAAAGCATTCTGCTCTTCCCCTCAGCCAGATTCCCCAAATGTTACCATGTTGCCACATTTGCTTTATCATTCTGTGTCTCATTGTGTGTATGTGTGTGTATAAGTTTTTCCTAAACTGTATGAGAGTAAGTTTTGAACATGATGTTCCTTTATTTCTAAATATGCCAATATGTTGTTTTCTAAAAACAAGGACTCTCCTTACATAACCACAGTATGATTATCAAAATCAGGAAATAAACATTGATAGAGTATCATTATCTATAAAATTTATCCAAAATTTACCAGTTGTACCATCAATTTCCTTTATAGAAAAAGAAAACAAGACTTTAATTGTCCTATCTCTTTAGCCTCCTTAATCTGGAACAACTCTTCAATATTTCTTCATCTTTCATGACCTTAACATTTTGGAAAAGTACAGGACAATTATTTTGTAGAAAGTCCCTCAATTTGGGTTACTCTGGTGTTTCCTTATGATTAAATTCAGGCTATTATTTTTGGCAGGAATATCACAGGAGTGAGGCTGTGCCTTCTCAGTACATCTTATCAGGAGACATGTGATGTCAATTTGTCCCATTACTGGTGATGTTGATTTTGATTACTTGGTTAAGGTGGTATCTGGAGGTTGCTATGTTGTAAATTGCATTTTTCCCTTTGTAATTAATTAGTATTTCGTGGAGAAGAAATACTTAATTTTTATGTAATCAAAATCATCAATGGTATGGTTCTGTGTGTTAACGTAATAAACAAAAAATAACATAAATAAATACAGCAAAATTGTCAATGTTTTGCAAAAATGATTTGTTCTTTTAAAGGGTTTGGGTTCTTGGGGCACCTGGGTGGCTCAGTCAGTTAAGGGACAGACTCTTGATTTCAGCTTAGGTCATGATCTCAGGGTCATGAGATCCAACCCAGTGTCTAGCTCCACATCCAGCAGGGAGCTCAGTAGGGAATCTGCTTGAGATTCTCTCTTTCCCACTCTTTCTCTCTAAAATAAATAAGTAAATCTTTTAGTCAATCAATCAATCAATCAGTAATGGGTCTGAGTTCTTGCCTACTACCCCTGCTTAACAGATTTTCTGCTACATTATTTTTCTTTTTAAAAATTAATTAATTAATTTTATTTTTTATAAAATCTTTTAAAATATGTTTTTAAAGGTTTTATTTATTTGTCAGAGAGAGAGAGAGCACAAGCGGGGGTGGAGGGGGAGGAGAAGGCAGAGGGAGAAACAGACTCTGTGGACTAGGGAGCCTGACATGGGACTTGATCCCAGGACCCCAGGATCATGACCCGGGCTGAAGGCAAACGCCCAATTGACCGAGCCACCCAGGCACCCAATAAATAAATAAATTTGTTAAAAGATTTAATTTATTCATTTGAGAGAGAGAGAAAGACAGAGAGAGCACAAGCAGGGGGAGAGGCAGAGGGAGAGAGAGAAGTAGACTCCCCACTGAGCTGGCAGCCTGACGTGGGGCTGGATCTCAGGATCTAGAGATCATGATCTGAGCTGATGGTAGCCACTTAGCCATCTGAGCCACCCAGGTGCCCCATTAACTTTTTTAGAAAGAGAGAAAGTGGGGGAGGGGCAGAGGATGAGAGAGAGTGGAGGGAGGGAGAGAATCTTAAGCAGACTCCACAGAGCCCAACACAAGGCTCAATCTCAGGACCCTGAGATAATGACCTGAGCCAAAATCAAGAGTCGGGGGCGTAACTGACCAAGCCCACCCAGGTGCCACAACATTATTTTTCTAATAATTGTATAAGGGTTGTTTCTTTTTTTTCAGTTAGGTTTAATCCATCCAGTTAGGTTTAATCCTTGTATGTGTTGCTGTATAGAAATATGGTTTTCACCTTTTTTTCCATACAGTGAACCAGTTTTTCTAACATTACCTGTTAAATGACCTATCCTTTCTTCAGTAATGTTGGTGCCATGTTTGTTGCGTATTGTGTTCTCATTTATGTTATACACCCGGGCTAGGTTCTCTATTGGCCTATTTATTTTTGAAACAGTACCACATTGTTTTGATTGCTGTGGTCTTGTGATATGGTAGAGTAAACCCTACTCTTTAATCTTCTACTTTTTTATTTTTTTAATTTTTTTTATTTTTTTAAAGATTTTATTTATTTATTTGACAGAGATTACAAGTAGGCAGAGAGGCAGGCAGAGAGAGAGAGAGGAAGCAGGCTCCCTGCTGAGCAGAGAGCCCGATGCGGGGCTTGATCCCAGGACCCTGGGATCATGACCTGAGCCGAAGGCAGAGGCTTTAACCCGCTGAGCCACCCAGGCGCCCCATAATCTTCTACTTTTTTAATGATTTTATTTATTTATTTGGTGGAGAAGGCACAAGCAGTGGGGGAGAAGCAGAGGGAGAGGAAGAAGCAGACTCAATGCTGAGCAGGGAGCCCAACGTGGGGCTCGATCCTAGGACCCCAGGATCATGACCTGAGCCGAAGGCAGTTGCTTAACTGATTGAGCCACCCAGGTGCCCCTAATCTACTTTCTATACACTGACTTTACTAATTTGGACACTTCATTTCTCTGTATAAATAGTGGAGTAATGGGGCACCTGCCTGGTTCAATCAGTGGAGCACACAACTCTTAAATTTCAAGGTTGTTAGTTCAAGCCCCATGTTGGGTGTGGCACCTACTTTAAAAAAATAATAAAATATAATTAATTAATAAATAGTGGAGTAAGTTTAATATGGTTCAGAAAATCTTCATGGATTTAAATTGGGATTGCATCGAATGATGAGATTAACTGGGGAAAAAATTAACATTGTTAGTTATTAAGCCATTCCATCCAAGACAGTGGAATATCTTTGCAGTTATTTTCACAGACATTCTGTGTCCTTTGAATTTTAAAGTTTTCTTCATTGAGGTCTCATATAGTCTTGGTTGAGTAACTTCCTAAATACTTTAGAGTTTTTGTCATTATTGTGAAAGACATCTTTTTGTTGCATTTTTTTAAGTCTGATGTAGAGGTATTCTACTAATTTTTGTAGATTGATCTCGTATCTGGCTACCTTACTGAATTCTCTCACTAGCTGCAATAGCAACAAATTAGTTTTCAGATCAGCTGAGTAAATAGGAGTCTGATTTGTGAATTGTGGGGTAAAACTATGTTTAGGTTTGTAATAAAACTACAACTTGCCTTCCAAAGTGGCTGTACCATTTTACATTCCTACCAACAGTGAGAGGTCGTACTGCTTCACATTCTTGTTCGCAATTGGAGTTCAGGGGTTTTTTGTTTTGTTTTGTTAGTGTAGTTGACACACAATGTTACATTAGTTTCAGGTTTACAATTTAGTGATTGACAAGTTTAAACACTGTGCCATGTTCTTGGAAAGTGTAGCTACTATCTGTCCATTATACTATTACAATATCATCCACTGTATTTCTTATGCGGCGACTTTTACTCCTGTGATTTACTCATTCCATAACTGGAAGCCTGTATCTCCCTCTCCTCTTCACCTATTTTGCCTAGCCCTTCACCCCACTTGCCTCTGACAATCATCAGTTTGTTCTCTGCATTTATATGTCTGATTCTGCTTTTTGTTTATCATGTGTTTTTTTTTTTAAGATTCCTTTCATGAATGGAATCATATGGTATTTTTCTTTCTCAGTCTCACTTAATTCACTTAGCATGATACCTACCCTCTAGGTCCATCCATGTTGTCACAAATGGCAAGATCTCATCCTTTTTTTTTTTTTTTTAAGATTTTGTTTATTTATTTTTGAGAGAGAGAGCATGAAAAGGGGGACAGGTGCAGAGGGAGAAGCAGACTCCCTGATAAGCAGGGAACCCAATGTGGGACTCAATCCCCAGGACCCTGAGATCATGACCTGAGCCGAAATAAAAAGTCAGCTGCTTAACAGACTGAGCCACCCAGGTGCCCAAGACCTCATTCTTTCTTATGGCTATATAACATGGAATTGAGGGTTTTATCCATTCTAAAAGGTGTGTACTGGTTATTTATAGTATTTTTAAAGTTTAACAAGGCTCTGAAGCCCCGAATAACCAACCCTATAACTATTGACCTCTCTAGACTTTCTTTTCTAAAAATTTATTTATTGGGGTGCCTGGGTGGCTCAGTGGGTTAAAGCCTCTGCCTTCGGCTCAGGTCATGATCTCAGGGTCCTGGGATTGAGCCCCACATCAGGGCTCTCTGCTCAGGAGGGAGCCTGCTTCCTCCCTCTCTCTCTGCCTGCCTCTTTGCCTACTTGTGATCTGTCAAGTGAATAAATAAAATCTTAAAAAATTTTTTATTTATTTACTTTAGCAAGAGAGAGAGTGTGCATGCAGGGGAGGGGGGAGGTGCAGAGGGAGAGAGAAAATCTCAAGCAGACTCCCCATTGACCACGATGCCCAACACTGGCTTGATCTGAAGATCTATGAGATCACAACCTGAGCCAAAATCACCAGTAATGCTCAATCTCAACCGACAGCGCCACCTAGGTGTCCCTCCAGACTCTCTTGGTTCACCCACTGCTTGCTTTCAGGTCACCAACTACGCAAATCTTACCTTTATTCCTGTAAGGCTCCAAGCTTTCTCTCGACTCATGGCCTCTGCACACACTGTTCCTTCTGCCAGGAACCTTCTCCCCATCCTCTTTACCTAGCTAATTCTCACTCCTTCAAATCTCAATGTTCAGAGTAGCTATCTTTGACTCTTCCCCCAAGTCAAGGACGAGTTCCCTTATCATGATAATTGCATAGAAACGTGTACTTTTTTGTAGCTATTATCGTAATTACGGTTGAAAAATCTATAAACAAATAAGATCTAAACAAAGAGAGAAACATACTGTGTTTGGGATCGGAAGATTCGATAAAGATTCATTCTCCCCCACATAGATATAGAGGCTTAATGCAATTCCTCTCAATGTCCTAGCAAGATTTTTTTATAGATATAGACAAGATTAATCTAAAGCTTAGATGGAAAAGCAAAGGAACTGGGATAACTAAAAGAACTTTGAAAATAAGAATAAAGTGAAAGGAATCAGTCTACATAATTTCATGATTTATTATATATCTGGAGGGATCAAGACTGTTTGGTATCAGCAGAGGGACGGACATACTGGCTAATGAAGTAGAATAGAGAACCCAGAAAGAGCTCCACACGAGTACAGCTGTTGATTTTTGACAAAGATGCAAAAGTAATTCAATGGAGGAAAGACAGTCTTTACAGAAAGCAGGAGCAACTGGATATCCATGGACCAGAAATAAAAAATTAAAATCTTGACCTAAACCTTACAGCTTACAAAAATTATTTTCAAATGGATCAAAGATTAAAATGCAAAACTGTAAAACTGTAAAATGTTTGCAAACTAACATAGGAGAAACTCTTTGGGATCAAGGGTTTGGTGAAGAGTTCTTAACATAATACCAAAGCCATGATCCATAAAAAGAAAAAAAAAAAACACAATAAATTGAAATTTTGATTTGTTTGATTTGATTTGTGGAGAAACTGGAAACTTTGTCCACTGCTGGTAGGACTGTACGATTATTCAGCTGGTATGAGTAACCTCAATAAATTAAACATAGAATTACCATTTGACTTAGCGAATCCACTTCTGGATATGTACCCAAAAGAACTGAAAATAGAAGACAGGTGTTCAAACAAAAACTTGTACACAAAGACTCATAGCAGCTCTGCACACAATAGCCAAAAGGTGGAAAAACCCCAAGTGTCCATCAACTGATGAATGGATAAACAAAATGTGAATATCATTGCAGTGGAATATCATTTAGTCACAAAAAGGAATGAAGGACTCATACACCCTACAGCATAGGTGAGCCATTGAAAATACTGTGTTAAGTGAAAGAAGCCAGACACAAAAGGTAAAGTATTATATGATTCTATTCATATGGATTATCCAGAATAGGGAAGTCTAGAAAGAGAGAAAGCACATTAGTAATTTCCAGGGACTGAGAGGAGACAAAATGAGGAGTGACTAATGGCTTTGGGGTTTCCTTTTGGGGTAGTAAAAACATTCTGGAACCAAATAGTCATGATGGTTGCACAACATTGTGATTGTACTAAAGTGTACTGTGTACACAGTACACAGTACACAGTAATCACAATTATATTGTGATTGTACTAAATACTACTAATGGTAAATTTTATTTAGGTATACTTGACCACAATAAAAATGGTGAATTTTATTGCATGTAAACTATACTTCAATAAAACTGACATAAAATATTAATTGGAATACTAATAAATGCAAGGACTTGTAATTAAACTTTTAATGAAAATATCAGACTACCTCCCTTCAAAAATACTTATTAATTACACAAAGAAAAATAGCAACATTAGAGTGGAAAAACCTGGCAGACACAGATTACCTCACAGGTAATCTATGACCACCTTCTGTGTCAACTTGGAGGGTGATTTGGATGTGATTAACATTTAAATTGGTGAACTGTAAGTAAGTAGACTGCTTTCCATAACGCGGGTGAGCCTCACCCTAAAACTTGAATTTCACAAAAAGACCAGCCTCTCCAGCAAGAGGGGATTCTCCAGCAGACTGCCTTCAGATGACATCTGCGCCGTTGGCTCTCCCAGTTCTCCAGCCTGCCAGCCCACAGGACAAATTTGAACTTTCCAGCCTCCACAATCAGGTAAGCTAATTCCTTACAATAAATAAGTAATAGAAATATAAACATAGGGAGCCTGGGTGGCTCAGTTGGTTAAGCATCTGCCTTCAGCTCAGGTCATGATCCCAGGATCCTGGGATCAAGTCCCCCATCGAGCTCCCTGCTCCGAAGGGAGCCTGCTTCTCCCTCTGCCTCTGCCTCTCTCTCTCTGTCTCTCATGAATAAATAAAATAAAAAATCTTTATAAATAAGTAAATAAATATAAACATAAATGGGCACATTATAGATGGTAGAGATCTATGTATAGATCTATCTATCCTAGTTTTGTTTCTCTGGAGAACCTTAATACACCCCCTTAAGAAATGCTGAGTTACCACCACCCATACTGGTAATGATATGCACATCCTGATGTGATAGAGTGAGAAGGGCATGACATCACTTATGTGCTAATTTTGTCGAAAATAAATATTGTGAATCATGAGAAAGCAGCAGACAAACCCAAACTGAGGGACGGTCTACAAAACAACTGACAAGTATTCTTTTTAAAAAATGTCAGTATAGGGGTGCCTGGGTGGCTCAGCCTGTTAAGTGGCTGCTTTCGGCTCAGTTCATGATCTCAGGGTCCTGGGATCAAGTCCTGCATCGGGCTCCCTGCTCTGTGGGGAGCCTGCTTCTCCCTCTCCCACTCCCCCTGCTTGTGCTCCTTCTCTCACTGTGTCTCTCTCTATCGAATAAATGAAATCTTTTTTAAAAAGTCAGTATTGTAAAAAGACAGTAAGAAAAAGAAACATATTTTTTAAGATTTTATTTAATTATTTGACAGAGATCACAAATAGACAGAGAGGCAGGCAGAGAGAGAGAGAGAAGGAAGCAGGCTCCTCGCTGAGCAGAGAGCCTTCTGCGGGGCTCAATTCCAGGACCCTGAGATCATGACCTGAGCCGAAGGCAGAGACTTTAACCCACTGAGCCACCCAGGCGCCCCGAGAAATTTGTTTATTTTTTAAAGATTTTATTTATTTAACAGACAGAGATCACAAGTAGGCAGAGAAGCAGGCAGAGAGAGGAGGAAGCAGGCTCCCTACTGAGCAGAGAGCCCGATGCGGGGCTCAATCCCAGGACCCTGGGATCATGACCTAAGCTGAAGCAGAGGCTTTAACCCACTGAGCCATCCACGTGCCCGAGAAATTTATTTTTGATAAAAGAAGACTATCAACAGAACTATTAGCTAAATGCAATGCGTGATTCTGGGTTGGATCGGGGGGGGGATATCTGTGAAGAACATTTTTCCAACAGTCAATGAAATTGAGATATTGGGCACCTGGGTGGCTCAGTGGGTTAAGCCGCTGCCTTCGGCTCAGGTCATGATCTCAGGGTCCTGGGATCTAGTCCCGCATCGGGCTCTCTGCTCAGCAGGGAGCCTGCTTCCCCCGCCCTCTCTCTGCCTGCCTCTCTGTCTACTTGTGATCTCTGTCTGTCAAATAAATAAATAAAATCTTTAAAGAAAAAAAGAAATTGAGATATTGACTGTAGTTTAAGAGCATTATTTCAAAGTAAAGTTTCCTGAAAGTGACAACTATTCGGTGGTGATGGAAGAGTGTCCTTGTTCTTCAGAAACACACATTGGAGTATGTAGGGGTAAAGGGCATGGTGTATACACCTATTTCAAATGGCTCAGGAAATAAAGTCTATTCTTGCAAATTTTTAAAAAGATTTTATTTACTGGGGTGCCTGTGTGGCTCAGTCGTTAAGTGTCTGCCTTTGGCTGCCTGGGTTCTGGGAGGAGCCCCACATCAGGCTCCCTGCTCAGCAGGAAGCCTGCTTCTCCATCTCCCACTCCTCCTGCTTGTGTTACCTCTCTCACTGTGTCTCTCTCTGTCAAATAAACAAATAAAATCTTAAAAAAAAAGATTTTATTTACTTAGGGGCGCCTGGGTGGCTTAGTAGGTGAGGCGTCTGCCTTTGGCTCCAATCGTTATCCCGGGGTCCTGGGCTGGAGACCCACATCAGGTTCCCTGCTCAGCAGACATCCTGCGTCTCCCTCTGCCTATGCCTGCTGCTTCCCCTGGTTGTGCTCGCTCTTTCTCTCTCTCTCTCTCTCTGTCAAATGTGTAAATAAAATCTTTGAGAAACAGGATCTCCTCTGAGCTAGGAGACCGACCCAGGGCTCAATCCCAGGACCCCAGGATCAGGACTGGAGCCGAAGGCAGATGCTTAACAACTGAGCCATCCAGGTGCCCCTATTCTTGCAACTTCTGTTTAGGTCTTGAAATTATGTTCAAGTAAAAAGTTTAAAAATTAACTGTATAATTTGTTTGATATTTTTCATAAAAGGAGGGCTCCCCCACTATCTGGTTTCCTGCTATAGCGTCAGTTCTAGCACATAAGAGGCTACAACAATAAATATTTATTGAGAGAATAAATGAATTCGTTAACTAAGCCATCTTCTATTTTGGGCTTCAGAATGGAGCTGGAGTTTGGGGAATCAAGCTTGTGACAGACAGGAGGCAAAATTCTTCTCTTTCTCTAAGCCTAACTCTTCCAGAGCTCAAATCTGAGAAGGTAGATGCTTCCAAGGTTTGGAGAAACAAGACCACTGTCCCCAAAGGCAGGGAGGCAGCCCACAAACAGAAGACAATTGAATTGTGCTTTGGAACAGGTGGCCTGGATGAGTGTCATTTTCTGAGGCCATTTGTCTTTGGGCTTACCCTTTCCCTGCCTCCTATCCCTTGGTAAGGGTTGTTGACATGTTCCAGCTCCCACCTGGGCAGTGTTAACTTGAGTAGAGGAGTGAGACTGCATCCTCCCTCGTGGGCCAGATCGGAGGAAAAGCAGCACCTTTCAGGCTGACTTGGTGGTGGCCAAGGTGAGCAGATATCCTAGACGGGGACTTCAGGGGCCCAGCTGCCTACCCCACACAGAGATTAGAAAATTGGATCAAGTTGACTAACAGCCAGTGGGTTTCCTCCCATCACCAATGCACCTGAGTCAACCAACGTTTATTGGGCACCTGCTGTGTTCCCCCCTGTATGGTAGGATGAGGGAGTCACTCCTAGGGCCTCTTACAGGTTCAACTACCCCTTCCTGTCTCATTCCCTGCCTGGGTCCCACCAGCTCCACTGTCTGCCCACTGTCCACTGAGAGGGGAACAAACCCTTTCTCTTCCCATTCCTTTTTTTTTTTTATATCAACCAAGACTGATGAGTATTTTCAAAACGAAGTGTATTAAGAGACATAGGGAATCTAACAAATGCAATAACCTGAAGGGGCACCTGCACTCCAATGTTTATAGCAGCAATGTCCACAATAGCCAAACTATGGAGAGAGCCCAGATGGCCATCCACAGATGAATGGATAAAGAAGATGTGGTATATGGGGCACCTGGGTGGCTCAGATGGTGGTTAGGCACCTGCCTTTGGCCCAGGTCATGATCCCACGGTCCTGAGATCGAACCCCACATCGGCCTCTTTGCTCAGAGGGGAGCCTGCTTCTCCCCTGCCTGCCCTTCCCCCTGCTTGTGCTCTCTCTTTGTCAAATGAATTTTTAAAAAAAATCTTGAAAAAAAAAGAAAAAAGATATGGTGTATATTTATATATGTGTGTGTGTGTGTGTGTGTGTGTGTGTGTGTGTGTGTATAATGGAATATTACAAAGCCATCAAAAAAATGAAATCTTGCCATTTACAATGATGTGGATGGAACTAGAGGGTACTATGATAAGCAAAATTAGTCAATCAGAGAAAGACAATTATCATATGATCTCACTCATATATGGAATTTAAGAAACAAGGAAGAGGATCATAGGGGAAGAGAGGAAAAAAATGAGACAAGACGAAAACCAGAGAGGGAGACAAACCATAAGAGACTCTTAATCATAGGAAACAAACTGAGGGTTGCTGGAGGGGAGAGGGGTGAAGGGATGAGGTAACTGGGTGATGGACACTGAGGAGGGTATGTGTTGTAATGAGCACTGGGTATTATATAAGACTGATGAATCACAGACCTGTACCCCATGAAACAAATAATACATTATGTGTTAATTAATTGAATTTAAATTTAAAAAGAGACATAGGGAATCTAGATGGATGTTAACTAAACTCATTGTGGTAATCATTTTGTAATATACACTACATATATCAAATCAGTGTGTTATATACCTAAAACAAATGCAATGTTATATGCCAATTATATCTCAATAAGAAAACTGAAAAAAAAAAGAGAGAGAGAGAGAGAGATTCTAGGAAAATCAAAGAGAAATAAACCATGAAGTAAACATCAAGAAAACCATATTGTCCATGGTGGTTGCTTAAAAACAGGGGTTCTGAGGCCAGACCATCTGAGATCAACCTCCTAGTCCCACCTCTTCACTAGCTTCTGATGAGCAAGTTACTTATCCGGTCCCTCCTTGGGATATCTGTAAGATAATGATAATACCGAGCTCTTGGGCTGTTCTAACCATTAAAGGAGGTAATCCACGCCTAGTGCAGTACTTGGGCTGTAGTAAATGGCTGATAAATATTAACTAAGAGGAAAAACACTGACCTACTTCTACGGTTCTTAGTCCCTCTGGCTCCTTCACCTTTTTTTTTTTTTTTTTAAATTTTTATTTCTTTCCAGCGTAACAGTATTCATTGTTTTTGCACCACACCCAGTGCTCCATGCTCCTTCACCTTTGAATGAGCTGATTCCTCTGCTTGAAAATCTTCTCCTTCACTGCCTAGCTTCTGTTTAGGACTTGGCTTAGATGGCAACCCACCCACCATCACTGCCAAGTTGGGCGCCTCTTCTAATATCTCCTGTTAAAAGCTTTATAATATCCTTTGTATCTCTCTAAGGCAGTACTCATCTTAATCTATAGTAACTCGGTATTTGTCTTTTTCACTAAATGGGAGCCTTTCAAGGCAGAGGCTCTGCCTTTTATTGTCCACTCCCTCCCCTATGCCTGGCACAGAGCCGACCACTCAAGCTCTGGGCCCTTTACCCCTGCCAAGGGCCTCCTCCATCTCCTGAAACCTGGTTCTGGGGGCCTTCTGGGACTGTGCTGTCCTTTCCTGTCCTCAGCTTCGTGTCATACTGCAGCCCAGCCACCAAAGCCCCTCCCTGCTGGGCCTCAGAGACCCTCTTACTATGCCTGCAGCAGTCTGCACTGCCCAGCCTCTACCCTGCAGGATGCTTGGTACCCCTCTTGCCCTCCCAATGAGCTTCCCTCTAAGACAGCCTTGCTAGCAGGATTTCCCAGCAAATCTCAGCTTCTACCAATGCATTGTCTAGCCTTTGACAGGGACACCATCTTCCTGGGAGACTGTCTTACATCTTAGACCCTATCAGAACCCAAACCAAGGGTCTCTTTTTCCATCTCTGTATATTTAAGTCTCCCTAATGATTTCTCCCTGCAGCTTCATGTTTGGCCTGCATGGGTCACATGTAGCTCTTGGGCCATTTGCGCAAAAATGCCAATGAGGAGGTGGCCACTGCCTGAACTTCCATGGGGACCTTAGGACCAGGCTGGGCCTGGCTAGAGACCTGGGTCCCCCTAGAGGGCAAATCAGCCCACAAACCATCCAATGTATCTCTCCTAAGCCTGGAAGAGGGACCCTAACTTGGAATGAGGCTGGGAGCAGGTTCAGCAGAGAAGGGATGGGAAGGGTCAATGGAACCCTGGTTCTGATAGTGTGGAAAGAACAGGGCTGGGACCCAGCAGGAGCTCCCTGTGAGCTGGATGGCTCATTGCAATCATGTCTATGCTTTCTATACTGTCCTTATATATTTTCCACCCATGAAGTTCCCTGGGAAAAGGCCAAACTATCTCCACTATGCTAAGTGGTTTGAGCAAAAGAAAGGGTTGGGGTTTGAGAGCTCAGGGGCTCACGGAGGCAGGGGATGCCTCTGCAGTCAGCATGATGATAGTGACCAGAATCAGAAGGATGGAGTGAAGGGGGAGGGGTAAGAACCTTGAGTCTGGTTTGAAAACCCACTCCCACTGGCTGCCCCACGCCCAGCGCCCAGTTCTCCTCAAAGCTTTTTTTTTTTTTTTTTTTTTTTTTTTTTTTTTTTTTTTTTTTTTTTTTGCAGAATCTGAGTGCGGCCTCTGCAAGAAAGCTTGCATGTGTGATCCCCAAACATGGTCACTTCCCCAGGAATCCCAGACTTCCTCAGGGATCCTGGGAGAGGTTTTACAGACCTCCCCAATCTTTTGCACCTTAACACCATCCAGCTGCATGAACATTCTACCAATAACAGGGGATGTGTTTACAAGCAGGTTTTTTTGTTTTTGTTTTTGTTTTTTTGCTGCCGGTGCTGCAGGGGTGGGGTGGGGTAGGGGTCACTGCCATGATCCATCTGCAGCCTCAAGCCAAGAGAAGGCTGTGCAGGCTGGAAGGCCTCACTTCAAGGCGGTGGGCATCGAAAGTAGCAGGGAGTTATAAGCCTGAGGGGCTGATCCTGCCTACTCTCTCCACCCGCAGAAAAGGTGGGAAGATGGCACTGCAGCGATAGGAATGCTGGCTGCTTGGTGGTGGGGGGAACTTGCTGCAGTGGTGGAGGATCCCTCCGTGGAGTGAGTGGTCATTGAAGCGATCGCGAGAGCTGAAGACAGCTGCAGGGACGCGGGAAGATTTCTGCAGCGATGAAGGAGACCTTTGCAAAGGAAAAAGGCTGGCTTTTTGGGGAGGGAGGGAATGTCCTGCGGCGATGAAGCGCTGGCATCACTGCAGTGATGAAAGAGGGTCACTGCACTAATGGAAAGCATAGCCAGGGCGAGAAGTGGGGTGATGCTGGGATAGTTGGAGTCCTTGCCGTGCTAGGTGGAGGTGGGGGGCTGCAGACTGAGCCCACTGCTGCACTTGCACAGCTTTTCACTTCCTGAAGGACGGAAAGGGTGGGGCTTCGGAGGCCCGGGTCCCTCCTCGGTGGGGGGCTGTGCAGCGGCGGGGACGCGATCCCTGCACTGCGGTGCCCTGTCTAGCTGGAGCGGCCAAGGCTGGCGCGGAGGCAGCACCGCGCCCGAAGGGGGGGCCGCGCGAGGAGCAGCAGCCAGCCGCAGCGGCAGGCGGGGCCGGGGCGGGCTGAAGGGGCGGCCTTCCCGAGTGGGGGCGGGACCAGCACCCGCAGAGCCGACGCCCCTGCGCGGACTCAGAGCTGCCTCAGCGGGAGTCCCGAGCCGGTCCCCGCAGGTGACCGGACTGAGTGCGGCCCGAAACGCAGACGCGGCCCTATCCCTCTTGCTCCAGCTGTGGCGCCCAGAACTCCGCAGAGGACGCGACGGTGAGGCTGGGGTTGCCCGCCGGGTGGGTGACGATCCCTAGACCCAACCCGCCGCATCCCCCGACAGCTCGGCTGTGGGGCCCCCTATTCTCAGATCTGTTCTGCCAGGGTGGGGGGAGGTGGGTGCCCTGGACGGATCCCAGGGAATCCCCCTGCCCCAACGCCTCTCCTGGTCTTGCCTCCGAAAGACCCTGTCCTGTCGCTTCCCTGTCTCGTTCTTCCCACCCAACCGCCTCCACTCCGGCCTGCAGCCCCTCTCTGCGTGCGCCCTAGTCAGGTGAGGTGCAGGAGAAGGAAAGACTACGGTCCTTCGGCTCCCCCTCCCAACCCTCCCCGGGGATCCCTCGCTGGGCTGGGGACACTCAGGGGGAGGGTTAAAGGATGGCCCTTTAACTCCCCTGATCCTCACCCAGAGCATCTTCCATCTCGCCACCCGCGCCACTTCCGACAGCTGGCAGCCGCGGGGAGCCCCGGGGGCCGGCAGGTACGGGGGCGGCGGCCAGGCCGGGGAGCGGGCGACGGAACAGCTGTGACCCACCCCCCCATCCCCACCCTCCGCTCCTGGAGGAGCAGGCGGCCGGAGAGCTGGGCGCCCAGAGCGCCAGTTAATTATTAACCCTCGGCTGCCCGGCTCCCCGCGCGGCTCCGAGCTGCGCTCCGCCCCGGCTTCCCAGGTAACCGGCTAGGATGCCCATCACGCCATCCCCCTCTTCCCTCCCCTCGCCACCTGTCGGTCCGGCCGCAGCCCCCGGCTCAGCCCGGCGCTCCCAGGGCCCGAGTTCGGTTTTCCCCGCGGCCTGCAGGAGGGCGGGGTCGGGCGGCCGGGACCCACCCTGCGGCCCCCTTCTCCATCGAGCTCCCTTCCCCCAGGGGCGCCATGCCCGGCCTGTACTGCCCCTCCAGCTGGACGCCGCTGCCCCTCACTGACTCCTGGGTTCGGGCCTGCGCCAACGGCCCCTGCCTCAGCCTGCGGGCCCGGCTCACCTACCACAACCCGCAGCCGCAGCCGGTGGAAGGTGAGGCCCGGGCGGGGCGCGAGGCGCCGGGCAGCGGGGCGCGGGGGGTGGGGGGCGGCGAGGTCCGACGCTGGCTGTGTCCCCCCGCCCCAGGCGTGTTCGTGTACCCACTGGCGGAGGCCGAAGTGGTCTCAGGCTTCGAGGCGGAGGCGGCCGGACGGCGCGTCTCGTTCCAGCTGCAGAGCCGGCGACGCTTGCAGGCCGCTTGCTGCCGCGCTCTGGGCCCCGGGTGGGGGGCCTCCACGCCCCGCCGCTGCGCGCAGGGTGAGTGCCGGCGCCCCCGCCCCGCCCCCGGAAGCCAGCAGTCCTGGGGTTCCCGCACCCGCTCCTCGTCCCACCCCTGCCCGCGCCCCCTCCAGCCACTGATTTTTTCATTCATTAATTCATGGCTTTGTGCAACAGTCATGGACTAGGCACCCGACGTGCGCCAGGGGCCGGGGCGATGTGACCCAGGCCGACCAGAGGTTTGCGGCCTGGGAGACATACGCAGCTGGCAGTCCACACAGCAGTCTCCCCACCACTGGAGCGTTAGCTCCCGAGCCTGGGACGGGGCTTTGGCCAGCTCCAAGGCCCAGCATGGAATGTGGCATATGAGTGCTGGCTTGGGGAATGGAAGCCCATTCCTGAGCCAGATTTTGTGCCTTGCACGTCATTCTTTCGTTTATTTATTTGTACATTCATTTGACTCCTGCACGTGGGATTTACCTTCCCGTAGGAGAGACAGTGTCCAGTGGTGTTCAGAGTTGGTGTTGAGAGTTGGTACCAACCCAGCAGGTAGTTAGAGGCCAGAGTAAACTCTGGGCTGAGGCCCCAGGAGTGTTCCAGAAGGAAGTGCAGCCGGAATTTGACCAAAAAGAATGGTATGACTAGTGAAGTGGAGAGGAGGGAAGAGGCCCTTCAGTCAGGGGCAGTGGTGTAAACAAAGGTTTGGGAGTAAGTTGTGTTGAGTGATGGTAATAAAATACCTCGTATTTGTAGTAATTTGCAGTTGACAAAGTCCAGTCACTGATATCACCTCATTTGAATCCAGAGAGGTATGTAATGCAAGTGCTGTTCTCTATCCCCCTTTTACAGGTGTGAAAATAATAAGAACAGCCCTTCTGTGTTGGGTGTTATACGTACATTATCTCATTCTTCACCAGTCATTGAGATATAGTTATTATGACTCCCATTTCATGGATGAAGAAACTGAGGCTCCTCAAAACAAGAGAGTTACCAAAGGGCCGAATTAGAAGTCACAGAGCTGAGACTCAAAACCTGATCCTGTGCTTTCTCCCTGTATCAGGCTGTCCCCAAGCCACAGCAGATTAGAAGTCCCTTTTTTCCTTTTTCTCTCCCTTTTTTCTTTCCTTCCATCTTCTTCTTCCCTTCATTTATTCTGCAAGCATTTCTCAAAAGAATGGATGATGATTATTGTGGGGAAGGTCTATAAAGGCAGACTGGAGCCAGACCATGTAAGGCCTTGACTGCCACTGTACACACCTGGCCATCTTTCCTTTAGCACCAGTGACTCCCATGATTCCACCTGTCCCTAGATAAACCTACAATATGAGTAAAATGGTGTGCTCAGTATGCAAGTACAACTTTGTGTCCTCTAGCCAGCTTCTAAGCAGATCACTGCTCCTAAACCCCTCTTGGGTAGAAAATTCTGGAGTGGGCAGTGGGGAGCCCCTGACTGTTCATGAGCTGGGGATTTATGAGTGGGCTGGATCCCAGGCTATGGGAGATGTCAGCGCACAAGGGAGGGTCCTTAGGAAGATGATGCCCAAGGGTTGAATGAGCAGGCAGGGGAAGAAGGGCAGAGGGTATGGGTCCCCTAGGATCTTGGGGGTAGTGTGGACATGTCCCCTTCTCCTCAGCTCTCCATTAGCAGGACATCACTACTTTTCCTGATGACAGCCAGGTCCTTCTACCACCAGCCTGCCTCTCCATCAGCCATCATTCAGTTCATGCCTCCATTCTGCATTACCAACACATAAGCCCTGTGTCCCTCCAACTTTTTAAAGTACCCCTTGCCCAGGCTCCCCTGCGTCAGTGCATGCTGTCATTTCCTATTTCCCCCATCTCCTCTACTTCAGCTCCCTCTGACCCCTTTTCTCACTCACCGTAGGTCATCTTGTCTTGGATCCGGCCCAGGCCCGGTCTGCACTGGTGCTGCCCACAGGCCTCATCAACGCGGCCGGCACCATGACGGTGACTCTGTGCAGCAGCCGGGAGCTGCCCTCCAGGCCTGATGGGGTGCTGCACGTGGCTCTCCCCTCTGTGCTCACCCCGCTGGCCTCATCAGGCCCACCGGGGCCCCCCAGGCCTCCGGGGCTCTGTGACGACAGGTTGGGCCTATGGTGATTCTCTTCGTCCCTCCCTCGGCTTCTCTGGGTCTAGTGCGGGTGAGGGGGCTTTGGTAGGGTGCCCTGGGGGATGGGCAGGGTGGGGAAGGGCTGGGGCTATTCAGCCACAGGGGCTAGGGGCCTTGGTGGTGGCCCGGTGACCCTCCTTGTACTCCCTTTCAGCCCCACCAGATGCTTTGGGGTGGGCAGCCCTCAGGAGGAAGGGTTTGCCTGGGAGGAGCCTGCTGCCCCTCGGGATGTGTTCTCAGGCCCTGCCCGCTGCCCTGCCCTGTACACCTTCTCCTTCGAGATGCTGGTCACTGGGCCATGCCTGCTGGCAGGTGGGTGCCCCTCCCAGCAAAGCTGACTAGGGAATAATTCAGGACTCAGGACTGAGAGGAACACAGGACCCCCCCCCAAAAAAAAAAAAACCCTAAGGACTTAAGCCTTAGGAACCTCCAGTTTGGGCGGGAGCATCCCCTGGAAGTTTCTACACAACACATACCACCCCCTAGGTTTGTCTGTGTAATTTATTCACATCCATTCACCAAGGGGAAGAAAGATGATTAAATTGAGACTAGTCCAAGCGATGAAGTGGAGTTCCTTGTGCAAGAAGTGGGGGAGGATGCTAAATCAGCAGCTGGCTGATATGTAACTGATCAGCCAGGAACAGAACCAGGAATCTACCTCCCAGCCCAAGAAAGTAGGCAAAATCCCTCCGCTTGTCCATCCAACCCTAGAGATCAGGCTCTGAGAGCTGAGCTGAATCAGCATGATCCTTGCCCACGCCACTGTTGTCTGGAAGGTTGTATTGGTGCTTTAGGACTGGCTTGGGGTGGGCGATCATCCCCTCTCCCTGCCTCACTATCCCTCAGGCCTGGAGAGCCCCTCTCATGCTCTGAGGGCAGATGCCCCCCCTCATGCCAGCTCTGCAGCCACCATCTGTGTCACACTAGCAGAGGGCCACCGCTGTGACCGGGCGTTGGAGATCCTGCTGTACCCCAGTGGTGAGAGACTGGGGCACACAGTGGGCCAGCTCTGACCTGCTTTAGGACTACCTGGGTAACATTTTTCAAGTATAGATTTCTGGGTCCCAAGCCAGATGAATCAAGTCATCTGTGAGGGTGGGCCCCATGGTATAGGGAGGACCTCCGCAAGGTCCTCCCGAGAGAGTGGGACTAAGCCACTCGGGTCCAGAGACAGGGACTTTCTAACAGCTGTGTCTCCTCTTCCCTAGAGCCCCACCAGCCACACTTGATGCTAGAGGCTGGCAGCCTGAGCTCAGCAGAATATGAGGCCCAGGTGAGGGCCCGCCGGGACTTCCAGAGGCTACAGCGAAGGGACAGTGATGGGGACCGGCAGGTATGGCTGCCCGGGGTCCTGGCCTGGCCTCCGACCCCAACACTGGCTGCATTTGTGCACAAGGAACAGATAAGCAGGCTCATGTTATAATGGAGTGGGGGTGGGCAGCTCTGCTCCTAGCAGGACCTCCAAGTAGCTGCCACGACCGTCCCAGAGGGCAGATGAGTGCTGTCATAGGAGGGCCCACACAAGTCTCCCTGGGGTGTGTCTCCGAGGATGGGGGCTAGGAATGACAGGCAGGGGACAGACACCTGCCTTTGCTCTTGCCTGTTTTCAAAGGCATATGAAAAGGTGCCCCTCTGGGTATATTGGATAGAAGCCGCCTGAGGGCTGGGTCCTGTTGCCAGCCAGGGCTGGGGTTGCACTAACCCCGGGCCAGGATGACTTGGGGCTCCCATGCTCAGGTGTGGTTCCTGCAACGGCGCTTCCACAAGGACATCCTGCTGAATCCCGTGCTGGTGCTGAGCTTCTGCCCAGACTTGAGCTCCACGCCAGGACACCTGGGCACAGCTACCCGGGAGCTCCTTTTCCTGCTGGACGGCAGCAGTGTAGCACACAAGGCCTGTGGGGGCGAGGCACGGGTGGGCCTGGGGGCTGGGAGAGGGGAAGTTGGCCTGAGGGTGGCTGAGGGCAGCCTCTCAAAGATAACATGCACACACGCATACACCCCGCCACACACACACTCATACAGACGTGTATCTCCTGGATTCCAAGAGCCTCTCTCACCTGTGAAGTTACATTCAGTCACCCCAATCCCAAACCCAAGGATTCACAACCCCCTCCAGGGGCTTCCACAAACTTCACCTCCCTCCTAACCCATCTCACACACAGCCTCATTCCTGCATGGCCTCTCCCAGATCCCCATTGCCAGATCCTCGTTTTCACACAGCCTGGAGAAGGCAGGCTGGCAACCCCACCACTGCCCTTGGCACCTGCTTCATGGTGCCCACCCCCCGGTTCTCCCCAGGACGCCATTGTTCTGGCTGTGAAGTCACTACCACCACAGACACTCATCAACCTGGCTGTGTTTGGCACGGCGGTGCAGCCCCTCTTCCCAGAGAGCCGACCTTGCAGTGATGTGAGTATGGTCCGGGGATTTGGGGGGCCTGGAGAAGCTATCTCAGCCTGGTGTGGCCAAAGCATACCTTCTCTTCCCAGGACACTGTGCAGCTGATCTGCAAGAGTGTTGAGACCCTGCAGGCTGCAAGTGGTCCCCCAGATGTGCTGGCTGCACTGACCTGGGCCATGGGGCAGCCCCGGCACAGGGCCCACCCCAGGCAGCTATTCCTGCTGACCGCTGCCTCGCCCTTGGCTGCTGCCGCCCATCAAAGCCTGGACCTCATGAGGTGGCACAGGGGGGCAGCCAGGTATGGGCTGAACCAGGTACCTGAGATTGACCCCCGCCCCCAAGAGGCTCCTGAAGGTCACAGATGCTTCCCTTCCCTCATCAGGTGCTTCTCTTTTGGGCTGGGGCCTGCCTGCCACCAGCTGCTTCAGGGTCTGTCTGCCCTCAGCAGAGGCCGGGCCTACTTCCCAAGGCCTGGGGAGAGGCTGCAGCCCATGGTGAGCTTGAGCCTGGGCCCTGTTCCCTACTCTCAGAAGCCCTTCCCCCAAGTTACCCTAAGCCTGCAATAGAACCTAGTCAAGCTGTGGGGTCTTCTGGCACCCTTGATCAGGACTTCTCTTTCCCCATTCTAGTCCATCTCCTCCTTTGAGATGCCAATCAGGAGAGGAGCTACTGGGGTTGTTGTGGGGTGCCACAGGAGGCCAACGGTGTGGGGGACATGGCTCTCTGACTGCCCCCCAAATCTTATTCTTATTCTGTTTTCTCTTGGGACCAAGTGCCATATCCTTGACAAATCTTACCTCATCCCCAGGCTTGGCTCAGGCCAGGAGACAGACCAAACCCTGAGGACTGAGCACTCAGTCCCCTTGCTTATTCCTACCCCCACTCCTCCCTTGGACCCCGGCCTGACCCTGCTCCCCTCAGCCCAGGGGACTAGGCAGATGGCATCAGCGGAAGGGTGGCCTTCCTGCTCTGTGGGCTGCGTGGCCCTCTCTCCCATGTCCTCCCTCCGGCCACTCCTCCCAGCTGGTGCAGGCTCTGCGGAAGGCACTGGAGCCCGCCCTGAGTGACATCTCTGTGGACTGGTTTGTGCCTGACGCGGTGGAGGCACTGCTGACACCCCGGGAGATCCCGGCACTCTACCCTGGGGACCGGCTGCTCGGGTACTGCTCACTCTTCAGGGTGGATGGCTTCCGGCCCCACGCCCCCAGGGTAAGCTTGGGCTGTTGGAACTCCATGCATGTCTTCAAAACTCTTCCACTCCCTGTGCCTCTCCCTGCCAGGCTCTCCTACTGCACCCTTGGCCTCCCTAGGGCCCCTGCTGGGCACCCCAAGGTGACTGCAGCCTGTCCTCTTCATGAGGTCTTCCACTAAATTGTCCCATAAGGTGTTGTCCTTGGCTTTGACCGAAGGTGGCCACAGAGCTCTAGCATCCACTCTGAGGGATTTGTGGAAACTCACTCATTTCTTCACACAGTGCCCTACAGAAAGCACCATCTGGATTGTTTCCTGGAATGCTCAGAAACAGACGGAGCAGGGTCTAGATGAAATCTAGCATTCGATTTGGGGCCAGCCCCCTCACCTTGAGCCCATTTCCTCATACTGAGTCTTACTGCAGGGATGCTGTGATCAGTCGCAGTGCACACTTGGTAGGACACTTGACATGCATGAGAGTGTAAGAAATGGTAGTTATTTTGATTTACAAAAAGCTTTCTCTCTCTAGAAGAAATAAGCACACTTCCTCGTCTTGATCCAGAGTGCTGTATAATGGAGGCTTTGCCTTTTTGCCTGCCTGCCAGGAAGCTCAGAGCCAAACCTGAACTTCAGCCACAGCAGCTCTGCTAACCTTCTGATCAGCACATATGCTTCCTCCTTCCTCAGGACAGGGCTTTCATTTCTGGTTTATTAACTTCATTGCCTCTTGTGGTGAGATATCTACAATCCTGTTTGAAAAGAAGCAGCATATAACTAGCACCCATTTTTTCTCCAATGCCTGTCCCTCTCCAGGGCCCAGAACCTGGCTGGCAGAGCTTGGGAGGCTCCGTGTTCCCATCCCCAGAGGAAGCACCATCTGCCACCAGTCCTGGCACTGAGCCCACTGGCACCTCAGAGCTGCTGGGAACAGGCACTGTGTCAGCGGAGCTGTCCAGCCCGTGGGCTGCTGGGGACTCAGAGCAGAGTGAGCACCTGGACATGGGGTGCAGCTGTGTTGGAGGAGTGGGCCATGGGAGAGGCCGGGGCTGGATCCGTTCTCTTGCCTCCCAGCAGGTACTGATGCTCTGACAGAGCCTGTCACAGACCCCGGACCCAACCTCTCCTCGGATACAGCCATATGGCGCCGCATCTTCCAGTCGTCCTACATCCGGGAGCAGTATGTGCTCACCCACTGCTCCGCCAGCCCCGAGCCAGGTCCAGGTTCCACAGGCAGCAGTGAGTCCCCTGGCTCCCAGGGCCCTGGCTCCCCCGAGAGCATGGCTCCCCTGCATCTCCCTTCTCAGCAGGGCTGCCGCAGCCTGGCCTGGGGAGAACCTGCGGGCTCCCGCTCCTGCCCCCTGCCTCCGCCCCCGCTGGCTCCAGTCAAGGTGAGGGTCAGCCCACATCCCTTCTACTAGGTATCCAGCAAAAGTTTATTGGCCATCAGCTATAAGCCATAAATTTTGCAGTGGTTACTATTCAGTCCAGCTGGAAAGACAGGTGGGTAAATCTATAATGATACCATTTGACACACCGTGTGAGCACAAGGACACAGCATTATGGGGAGTGTCAGAGTCAAGATGGCTGACCCTGTGTGAGGGAGTCAGGAAAGCAAGAGCCACATCTGGAAGAACAAGTAGAAGCTAGCCAGGCAAAGAGGGAGAAGCCATGAGTAAAATCAGAGACGAGCAACAACGTCAAGTGAGAAATGGGGCACGGAGTGAGACAGCACTGCGAAGGGGCCAGGGGCCATAAAAAAGGCCTTGCTCCTAAGGGTGGTGAGCAGCCACCCACAGTTTCAGACGAAGGGCTCTGGGGCCAGTTGTGTCTACATGCATAGTGGCCGGCAGCTCTGCATTTCTTGACCAGTGGACCCCACTTCTTATGTGCAGTCTGGGGCCTTGAGCGCGGAGGTGCTGGGTCGTCGACACAGAGTGGCTCTGGCTGGCCGGAGCCTCTCATCACCCCCAGGCCAGGTGAACCCAGTCCCTGGCCATCCCCAGCACCCCTCTCTGGGCACAGCATCCGACGGGCCAGGCTCTGAGTCAGGGCAGCAGCTGGGACAAGGCCTGGATGATTCAGGTAAGGGTTGGATGGGGAGCTGGGTTCTGAGACCGCGGAGGGTCTTGTAGAGGTGGGGCCTGACACTGCCCCTGCCTTTATGGTTGTCTCCCTCCAGGAAACCTGCTCTCCCCGGCCCCTATGGACTGGGACATGTTGATGGAACCCCCCTTCTTATTCACGGCTCTGCCCCGCAATGGGGAGTCAGCTCCTCCAGCAGAGGCACTGCCTCCCCAGGCTCCACGCTGCCATGTGGTGATCCGGGCCCTGTGTGGGGAGCAGCCTATGTGCTGGGAGGTGGGTGTTGGCCTAGAGACACTGTGGGGACCTGGTGATGATGGCTCACTGCCTCTGTCATCCTCTGAAAGAGAAGGTGCTTGGGACCAAGCACTCCATCGGCTGACAGCAGCCTCCGTGGTCCGGGACAACGAGCAGCTGGCCCTCCGTGGAGGGGCTGAGGCCACGGCTGACCGAGGTGAGCTACTAGTGGGCCTGGCAAGGGTCCCAGGAGCCCATATGGGGCAGAGAGTGGCAGAAGTGGAGGTCTATGTGTTTGATCACTCTATATCTCATTTTGCTCACAGTTTGAGGTGGCTCACCCATATTGACAAGGAAAAAAAAAAGGGCAATCGGATAATAAAAGGAAGTGGAGAATCAGGTTATATTAAATATGCACACCATGAGCTTATATGCCCTAGCAAGCAGGGGACCCCAAATTGTCAGGATTCCTAGCAGCCAACAGAGGAAAATGCGATCTCCTTAATGACTCATAGGGCCTGTAACATAGAAACAAATCTGTCATTCAGGAGGACTGTTAAGTCAAAGAGTGAACACACAGAGTACTAGCCACACATCAAGTGCTTAACACTAACACATGGCTAGTGGTTATCATATCAGATCATGGAAATCTAGAACATCTCATTCACTGCAGAAAGTTCTGCTGGACAGTGCTAAAATGAGTGGACAGAAAAGGCACCACATCAGTGCTTCCTTTGGGTGGTGAACAAAACATTCGATTTCTGGGTGGCCTGAGGGTCTAGCCCTGTTATGAGCTGAGGGTTCAGTCTAACTGCTTCGAAGTTGGGGAGTCTGAGCTGGCTCCTAGAAGGAACTCTACTCTGTTCAAAAGTGGACAGAGGGAAAATCTGTGCAGAACACTGAGATTTGTTTCTATAAAGCCCTTTGTGCTGGTTAGGGGGTGGGGGATGTCCCTGCTTCCATTCAGCTTGCTGCTCCCTGGTCTCACAGGCCATGCCCGGAGGTCCTGGGTCCGAGCCCTTCAGACAAGCAAGGTCAGCTCTGCCCCTTCCTGCTTCACTTGCCCAGTAGCTGTGGACGCCACCACCAGGGAGGTCCTACCCTCAGCCCTGCAGGTGCGGAGCTCAGGTAGAGTCCCTCCTGGGTGACCCTCTCTGGTGCCACTCTCACTTCACCAGCTGCCCTCCCAGCTCACTGTCTCCTGTGCCCCTATAGAGCTGGCTGAGCCCCTAAGCACTTCTCCTGCGCCTCAGGGCCATTTAGATGCAACTCCTCTGTCCATTGCTGTGCAGTCTAGAGGTAATGCTCAAAGTTGGGGGCGGGTAAGGAGCAGGCAGGTTTAGGGACCACGACTGGCACTGACTGGCTCCCTTGCAGGACCTCAGGGAGGCTCTCCAGTGGCCGGCTGGAACCCGAACCCAAATGGCAACCCCAAGTTGGCCACCAGAAGTCCTCCTCGCCTCCCCCCCCAGCCTCCTTCTAGGCTCAGCCTGGGTCGGGGGAGGGCCAGAGGCTCTGACAGCCACCGACTCTGCAGCCCCCACTGGGGCCAGGCTAGTGACAGCAACAGTGAAGGCAGCGACCACGACTACTTGCCCTTGGTGAGGACTCGGGAGGTGGAGGGTGGCGCTGCCACGGCCAGGGCACTGTCTCAGCTCGCTTCTCCCCCCACCTCCTCTCTCCTCAGGTGCGGCTGCAGGAGGCTCCTGGCTCCTTCCGCCTGGACGCGCCCTTCTGTGCAGCGGTGCGCATCCCGCAGGAACGCCTGTGCCGCGCCTCGCCCTTTGCTGCGCACCACGCAAGCCTCAGCCCCACCTCGGCCTCCTCTCCCTGGGCACTTCTGGGACCGGGTGTGGGCCAGGGCGACAGTGCCACAGCCTCCTGCAGCCCATCCCCCAGCTCAGGCTCCGAGGGCCCAGGCCAGGTGGACAGCGGGAGGGGCTCTGACACTGAGGCCTCGGAGGGCGCCGAAGGGCTAGGCAGTGCTGACCTGCGGGGCCGGACCTGGGCCACAGCCGTGGCCCTCGCGTGGCTGGAGCACCGCTGCGCCGCCGCCTTTGGCGAGTGGGAACTTGCGGCAGCTAAAGCCGACTGTTGGCTGCGGGCGCAGCACCTGCCCGATGGCCTTGACCTGGCTGCCCTCAAAGCTGCAGCTCGGGGTCTCTTCCTGCTGCTCCGACACTGGGACCAGAACCTGCAGCTACACCTGCTGTGCTACAGTCCGGCAAATGTGTGAGGACTGCTCACTGCTCGGCTGGCGCTGCCTGACAGACTCAAGTCACTGCCACCCAGGCCCGGCTTCTCCGTGCTGGTGCTGGGAGGGGCAGGCTGGTGTCCGCCTGACCCCCACTGCTTCTCATCCCCTTCCCAGAATGCCCCTGCCCTCACAGAAAGTGCCTGCCTGTGCTCTCTCTTTCCCACTCCTCCCAGCCCAGGTCTTTTCCCTTCTGAGCTCCATGCAGTGCAGTGTGGGAGAGGAGAGAGCCACAGCCCCCAAATCCTATGCAATAAAGTGCCTCTTAGGACTGCCCAAATGAATTCTTTATCTGCAGTGAGCATGCCCCTCACAGCTTGGTGCAGGCCCTTCCACATAGGCTGCAAAGAGGTGGACTGTGTAAGGTTTATTGGGAAGGGCAGAGAGTCTATTCCCATCCAGGGTCCTATGAGTGGGCTGGAGGGGAAGGGAGGTGCCTCTCAGTGGGCTTTCTTGCTGTGCTGGATGCTCTTGGGGAAAGGCTGGGGGCCCAGCCAGAGCTGCAGGAGGATGACAGCATGGCATATGTGCAGGGCTGCAGAGCTGCAGGATGTGGATGGGTATGTGTTCCAGGAGAGCTCAATGAGCCCTAGCACCAGCAACCTAGAGAGGAGAGAGCAGCTCAGGTTTTGCCCAGTTTCTAGGCCTGCAGCCCTTCAGCTTGCCCAACCCTCCACGGTCAGCCTGGGGATGGGGAGCTCCCTTGCCCGTCCCACATGCCCAGGTTGTCACAGCCAGTACCTGAGCAGATGTGTAAGCCAGCGTGCAGGCGTGGCCCACAGGAGGTAGGGCAGTGTGTGGAAATACCAGACGTAGAACTGGTAGTGGAGGGAGCGGCTGAAGCAGATGCCAATGAAGTTGGAGGTAAAGAGGGTAGAGATAATCTGTAGGCAGTGGTCAAGGCCAAGGGCAGGAACAGAAGGGCCAGGAGTTGGGATGGGGGTTGGGACAGGGAGATTCCAAAGTAAAGGGACAAAATTTTGGGGTCAGACAGCCCCCCGGCTCTGCCATTCCAAGATGCATCCTTTCGGACGAATTTCTTAACTTCTCCAGACTGTTCCTCAATCTAATGTGAGACAATGATACTAGGGCCATAAGGCCTAGTGAATTTAAATTCATCACTTACAGGCTAAGTAACCTAAGTAAGTTATGTAAACTCCTTAATGTCCTGATTTTATCATCTGTAAAATGAGCACTGTCATCATCAGACACCTCCCTATTTCAGAGTCTCTTGCAAGCTTTAAATGTTAGAATATATGTAAATCTCTTAGGACAACACCAGGTAGAGAGTGAGTACTTATAATGGCAAGTTAAATAATATTTAGGATTAAGAATAAAATACACTTATTTTAAGTGAAATGTGAAGTGCTTAGCACAGGGGTGCAGAGTGGTAGAGGTAACAGCTCTACTCCCATGAACAGGGCCTATAGCTATTACTGGTACCTCTTTTTCCTCCCCCAGGTCACCAGCCATCCAGGGCTAACTGACCAGGACCCCAAGTGTACCTGGAGAGGGCAAGACTTACCTTCCTATGATTTAAAGGATATGATTGGGTGTGAGGGGCTGCGGTGGAACCTTCCTTTTGGAGGGATCCTTTAGCAGCGACAGGATACTTTCCCCCGTCCTGGGGAGAAGCCATTCACACATTTATCAAGCCCCAATCTTAGGGCAAGTTTAGATTCACCCACGTGAACTCAACATCTCCCCCAAGCAGGCAAACAGGCCCTTCATCCTCCCCCCAACTCTGCCCATGACACTGCTCCCCTTTCTCACCTGTGCCACCTGCAGAAGGCAAAGAGAAAGAGCAGGGTGAGGTGGGCGGCCAACAGTGCCAGGTGGAAGGCACGATGCAAGAAGAGGGCCTCAGGGAGGAAGCGCCAGTTCACTGTCCAGCGGAAGAGAAACTGGCGGCCAAGGTCAAAGGAGCGGGATAGGTAGCCAATGGGGTTCTCCAGCAGGAAGGGCAGCCCCAGCACCACCTGAGGATAGGTGTCATGTCAGCACAGGTGCCCAGGCTCAAACTGAGCCTTCATACTAATCATGGAGGGGAGTGGACAGAGGGCACAGGTCTCAGAGGTTCTCAGATTCCCCTAGGAATAGCAGGCAAGGCAGCTTCCACATCCAGGCCAGAGCCTGGGGCCAAAGAAGCTGAGAAGGCAGGTAATAACAGTCCTTTAAGTTTGGATTCACCACGTCATAAATGGGCAGAATTGGAGACCCTCAGAAACCATCTAGTTCAACACCCTCATTTTACAGCTAATAAAAGCAAAGCTCAGAATCAACTCCAAAATCCTGTCTGTTAGCTTTGAGGAAGTCTCATCGATGGAAGGAGGCCAGAGAGTAGCCTCTCCTTCATTGGGAAGGGGGAGAGGAAGGGGTGGTGGTGGGGTACCTGAAGAACAGCACAGATGCCCAACTTGGGGAGGGCTCCACGGAAGCCAAATTGCATAAGGAGAAGAAATAGCAACCCAGGGGCGAAGAGTAGCACATTCATCTTCACGGAGACTGCCAGGCTGGAGTAGGTAAGGGAGGAAGCGGGGAGATCAGCTCCAGGGCCATTTACCCTCCCAAAGATGTATCTCTCCCCTGATGCACACACAGCAACTCCTCCCCTCCCCTGCCAGCAAGCTCCAGGATGGGGCCCACACTCAGAATTGCTGGAAGGAGGAGAAAGCAGTCTGGGAGGAGGCTGAGGGTAAGGGGCGGATACCAAGTCTCTATGCTCAGACTGGGCCAGCAATACATATTTAGAGTATTTATAATGTGCAAGAACCAATTCCAACAACAGATGCTGTCTAGAAGGAAGAGAGGATGGGTAGAGGGTGTGTGTTTCTTTGGGGGGGGTGGGGGCATAGACTTTCTACAGATCCTAGACTTGTTTAGTGGGGCCCTGACTGACCCATATTGTCTGGTTACTCCCTTACTTCCTCTGCTGAAGAAAACTGGGGGAGGAAATGGTGGAAATACAGAATGAGAGATGGGGGAGAAGGGAGGGGTGTTGACCTGAAACAGCAGCAGCCCCAGCCCCAGCGCTGGGCCAGCAGGAGGTTGATACTGAGGAAGAGCAGAGCCATGGCCACCGGGTCATTGAAGAGCCGAAGCACGAAGATGGAGTGAACACGGTATGAGGCGCAGCACATGAAGAAAAAGACGAAGGGAGGTACCTGAGAGGTGGGCACAGTGGGGAACAAGGTCAGCTCACCAAACCTGAGCCATCCCTACTCCCCAGTACTGCCCGTTGGAGCCCCCTGTTTCCAGGAGCACGAACTCACCTTGCAGGTCTGGTGGTAGATCAAGAAGACAAGCAGCAAGGTGGCCAGGTAGAGCACGGCAAAGATGTGCTGGGCCATGCGGATGTCAGTGCCCTGGCCAGTGGCATAATATAGCCCCATAAAGATGTACACAAAGCCGGCTGGGTACCTGGAAGAGGAGTCTGGGTCAGGCTGCCCAGCCTAGTATCTGGGCAGCCCCTCAGGTCCTCACAGAACCCTTTATCACCACTCACACAAGAGGTCCAGTGTCACCCTGCAGTTGGGTGTAGTCATAGGTGCCACTGATGACGCCCTCCACCTGGGCCATGTAGGCCTTCCAGTCAATCTCTGTATCTGAAAAAGGGTAGGACGGTGTGGTTACTTCCAAGCTCAGAACATGTGTGCCCCCCCCGACACCTCCCACCCCTCAAAACACAGAGTTCCAGCTCTTTCTCAGGACTTTTATCACAACCCCTTATCTCACTGCCTATCTGGCATTCTCTGGGTGAACCCAAGCATCTCAAATTCAGCATGCCTGTACATGACCTCAAACCATCCACTCTAAATCTGCTCTCCCTCCTGGGTTCTATGAACAGTACCATCAACCTCCCAGCTGCCCAAGTCACAAACCTGGGTAACATCTTTAACACTTACTTCTTTCTCACTTCCAACACCCAGTCACCAAATCCTGCCTATTCTTCATCCTAAATAACTCTACTATCTCTCATCCTTTTCTGCTCTTACATACTAATATTTGGACCTAACATAATCTCTAGCCTCAATGATGCAACAGCTTCCAAATTATTAGTTTCCCAGCTTCTACTTTTAACCCACTACAATATATTTCCCACCCTGCAACTAGAGAGCTCTTCCTATAATAGAAATTATGTCAGATCTCTGCTTAAAACCCTTCAATGATTCCTCAAGTTTCCTAAGATAAAAACCAAACCCTATTATTCCCAATTTTAGAAAAGGAAGCTGTGAATTAATGAGGTTAAGCAACTAGTTCAAAATCAGTGAGCTAAGAAGGGTAGAGTTGAGACTGGAACTCCATGAGGTCCTAAATTCTTAACTACCGTGCTAATTATCTCCTTAACACAACTGACAGACTCTTTCATGATTTGGTCTCAATGTCTGCAACCTCATCTCTCCCTGCTACCCTCACTCGAATTATGTTCCAGCTCTAAAACAAATTCAGTTCCTCAAAGGAAGCAAACTCTCTTCAGACTAGAGGTTTTAGTTACAGGATTCTCTGCCTAGAGTGCTCTTTCTCCTCCCCTTTTCTCTCTTTCCTCACCTAGCTTCCTCTTACCCTTTCAAGGGGACTCAAGTCTGGCTTAAGTGCCCTCCTGTGTCCTTTATGGTTCCCTGTCTCCCACTGTCATGATGAATATGATCCACCATCATTTTCTACTAACTTCTTTTTGTCCAGGCCCATACACCCAATTAGGGAATGTGTCTATTTTTTCACCACTGTACCCCTGGTACCTAGCATAGTGTTCTTAAGCATATAATAAACATTCAATAAGTGTATGTTGAATTAATCATCTTTAGCAAGAAAGCCTTAAGCCCAGTGTCCAGATTCAGCCCATAAAGGAGCCCCCAATAATACCCAAAGGACTCAAGTGGTCACAAAATGCCATTGTTGACAAGAGACTTTGAGATCTCAGAATTGAACAGATGAGAAAATTTGGACCTAGGAGGGAAAGGGTCATCTCAAAGGAACAGACAAAAGAAGGAGCAGCAGTACATTAACTCAGACCCAGGTCTTTTGATCTCCAGGCTGGTTTATTTTCTTAGCCTGGCAGGCTGTATGGTCAGAGCAGAGGGCCAATCTCTAGAGTCGCCCCGTTCCATCATCTGGGAGGGATTAAGACAGGGTTTGGTTTTATGGAGCAGGCTTGGGACCTGGGTAAAAATTATGGTCTGCAATTGATGACTCATTGGCTCTGGTGTCTGGATTTCCACTCCGAATCTGGGTCCCAGTTTGGGTAGGGGGTTCGGGTCCTCCTCCCTACCCTCCCCTCCTCCTCGGCGCACTCACATGCCACCCTGTGAATGACCCAGAAGGTGATGCCCACCTCCGCCAAGCAGAGGCAGGCGGCCACCAGCAGCGTGTAGCGCGGCTCCAGCAGCAATAGGCGCCGCTCTTGCCAGGCGCGCCGTAGCCATTGTCCGCAAAGTCTGGCCGCCCGGGCTGCGGGACCCGCCCGGCCGCGTTTCCGTAGGCCTACCGCCATCTTGACGGTGCGCCGCTCGTATTGGCCCGCCACCCCGGAAGCCCGACCCCTCGGCACTTAAGTTCCGCTCTCGGCACCGGCTGTCCCAGCCGACTGATCGCTGTCCGGTTTCGTGTCCTATCGACTCCACTAAAATTCACTTCTTCCATATCTTTCCTGATGCACTACACACCCCAGACGTCCAGGAATAGTCTTACTCCTCAGTACATACTTGGTTCTGGGCACACAGGGGCTAAAGTAAAAAGTAGGTCGAACATTTGCCCAGAAAAGCAACATTCCTGTTCATGTTTTCCCTTGCCTGGCACCACACTTCGTCTGTGTTTCATGCCAGGCGCTCCTGAAGGGCAAGACCTGTGGCCGCGGCCCTCCTGCCTCCTCTCAGAGCCTTCCGCGTGCTCAAAACCGGGTAGAAATGAATCTTCCATTAACTTTCAGACTTCTTAATGGCAAGAGCCGACCAAACTGAAAATAAGCAGTGATTAGCCGAGTGAGTCCGACACTGCGAGTTTGGCTCTCAGAAGTGAGGGAGCAGTACAGTTGGCCGATTCAAGTTCTGAACGATAGGATTTTCCCACCCGGAGTATTCTTCAAAGAGCGCTCACCAGAGGACGGAAGTTCCACGTGTTTGTGTTGAGCAACTGCAGGTGGTGGGCGGAGACACAAGGGCCACACCTCCCGAATGATACCGTGCCTATTGGCTACACGGGCGCCAAGCCCGGTCCAAAGGTGCTGGAGGTGTGCCCTGGAGGCCCTGAAGCTGCAAGCATGGCCTCTCCACCGTCCCCAATGCCCCCGCCAGAGATACCAGAGCAGAACTGCAGGTACCGCGAGGTTCAGTACTGGGATCAGCGCTACCGGAATGCGGCTGACTCTGCCCCTTACGAGTGGTTTGGGGACTTCTCCGCTTTCCGTGCCCTCCTGGAGCCTGAGCTGCGGCCCGAAGACCGTATCCTCGTGCTAGGTGGGTAGTCCCGGAGCTCCCCACCCCAAATGGAGCGGGCTGAGCTGCCCCGGCCCTTTCCGCTTTCCAGAGTCTGTTTGTCCCTCTCACCAGCCAAGATCCCCTACCCTCATAATCTCGGCAGTATTTCGCCAGGGCCGCGGGAGCCAAGAGAGTGTCTTAGTCCAAGCTCCGCCCCCCGCCGGAGAAAGTTTATAAGTCCGAGTTTGTAGGTATTCTAGGACCCTGTTCCGGACTCTCGGGGAGACAGCCTCGAGTACTGGAGAGCTCAGAGGATCTACTTCAAGTCCCATTGCTAGTTGGCTGTATGACTTAGGACAAGTTATGAACCCGTTCTGAGCTTCAGATTTACTTCTAGAAATGGAACTACGAGCTCAAGTAGGATAAGGAACGTTCAGGCACCTCGAGCACGATGCCAAACGTTTATCTGTTAGCGCCAATGGGCACCGGAAGCCACTGTCACCTGGAGAGACCTCTCTCCACACTCCCAGTCCTGACACTTGGTCCTGTGTCCCAGGTGCAGTGAGGACGAGAACAGCGCCCTCTGAGGTCGGATGGGAGATTGCAGCCAAGATGGGGTTGGGGGGGGGTTCTCCACAGCGGGGGGTGGGGAGAGTACAAATGCAGGGATGCACGGTGGGGCTCTGAGAGGTCCAGCTGCGCCCTGGGGTTCTTTCTCTCCCACTGCCAGCCTTGGGGGCTCTAGTGAAGTTTGAGGAATAGGTTTCCTTCCAATTTAGTTTTTAGTTTGGTATTTGTAAAAGCATGTGTATGTTTAAATGAAATATTTCGTATATATATGAGACATCTATAATACAGCATATGTGGAAAGTATGAATAATAAGTCTAATGCATTTGTATGCCCTATTCAATTTGAGAAATAGAACATTCCTGGGACTAGAAAGGACGTATAACCCGGTATTTAAGAACTTGGACCCTGGAGGTAGTTAATTATGTTGGAATCTTCGCTTATGTAACCTTAGCTGTGGAATCATGGGCAAAAACATAGAATCTTAGCTGTGGAGTCATGGAAAAAACACCTAAATTTCTACACCTTCATTTTCTCAGCCTTTAAAAAATAAGAGTACTTATTTATTGTCTTTTTTAAATGATTAAGTATGAAAGCTATCTAGGACAATGCCTAGCAACATAAAAGGCCCCATGTATATTCAAACTTTTCTGCATGGTCCCCCAAACCCCTTCTCCCCAGAGTTAAAAACTCTGTTGAATTGTTTGCTTTAAAACCATTATATTTATTTATAAATTTACCATAAATCTCCTGTGTTTTTCAAGCTTTGGTGTCCACCAAAATCACCTGGAAAGGTGGATCCTACCCTGAGAGTCTAGGGATGGTCTAAAATGGGCCTTGGGATTCTATAGTTTCAACAGGCCCACAACTGATTCTCATGCTTAGTGATTGGCAGAATAACACTGCCTTAAAATCTGCCAGACCGGAAGGTACCCTTTTCTGGATAGAGGGGAGAAAAATTTAAAAATGAGAGGAATGCTTTCCTGGAAAGATTTCCCAGATCTAAGAACAGGACCTACAACTTGGGAATACCTTATGTTACACTCCACCTAAAGCAAATGTAAGTTGAGCACCTGGCAGGTTCTAGAGAGTGTGCTGGGCCCCTTCTAACATATGTAGTCCTCATAACAACCCATCGAGGTGAGTGATAATTATTATAAGACTTACTCTTGATTAGGAGTTGGTAAACTTTTTCTGAAAATGGCCAGGTAGTAAATATCTTAGGCTTTGCAACCTATTTAGTTTCCGTCACCATTACTCAGGACTGCTGCTCTACTGGAAAAGCAGCCACAGACAATACGGAAGTGAATGATACATAGTAGCCGTGTACCAGTAAAACTTTATAAAAACAGGTGGCAGGCTGGATTTGGTGACCTTGCTCTGTATCATTGTCTCAGGTTGGATTCCCCAGAAGCAAACCCTAAGGTGAAGATTCATGTCCCAGTCATTTATTAGGAAAGTGGTTGCAGGAGAAATTGTTAAGAGTGTGAGGGAACAGGGAAGGGGAAAAGGCCAAGCAGGATTGTGATCACAGGCAAAGCCTCCCTGAGGGTGGTTTCAGCCTGAAGTGTCAGAGATGCAAAATGTCAAAAGCAAACCCATGCCAAAACCTAGGAGCACTCCAAGGGGATTGAGTCAGAGCACTGACAGGGTCCACTGTTGTCATGCAGCAAGTAATTGGTGAAGGGTGCTATCCTACTCCAGAGCTTCTGTTTCTCTTGTTGCACAACACAGATGGGCACAGAGAGGCATCTGAACTCTGTTGAGACTGATAAAATGGCCACATTGTGAATGATGTGAATGAAAGCCTAATGGTCATGCTGATGTAGCTAAAGACAGAATGTTACTACTGAAGGTGAGTAGACCTCTTGAAAACTGGGAGACGGTGTAGTATAGTGGTTTAAGAGTTCTGGTTCTGGTGTGAGATAGACCTGTATCCAAATTCTGGCTCTATCACTGATTGTGTGACCTTGGGAAAGTTCCTTATCCACTTTGGGCAGCCTCATTATCCCCCATTGAGAACATGGTAATGGTAATAACAGTATCTTCTATATGGAGCTACCTTGAAGATAAATTGAGATAATTCTTATAAAGTGCTTAGCATAGAACCCAGTGTTCAGTGACTGTTAGCTATCATTGTTATTGAAAATGGGAGTCAGGGGGCAGTCTCTCCAGGATTGTCCAGAGAACAGAGTACCCTGCCTGAGATCTTGTGTGTCTGGTACCTATGGCTGGAAGATCTTCATGGCAGGTGCTTGCGTATGGCTGTCCCAGCTTTGCCAATATCACCCAACTCTGATTCTCTCTCCTTGTTAGATTCTGTGCTTCTGATCCTAATTTGGCTTCAGTTTGTATTTCCTATAGAGAGAGAAGGGACTGACCAGAGAGGATTGACAAACTGCTCAGTCCCTAAGATGTTATTTTTCCTATAATAAGTTAATGAATTGGTATTTTGGCTTACGCCTCTGTCTCTTGTTATTGGGATTGCATCCACATAGCTCTGGGCTCCTGTGTAAAGAGTTCTTGGATGTGGCTCAGTTCTCCAGGGCTCTGCTTCCTTAAAGCTTAACGCAGGAAGGCAGTGGCCTTCCCAGGCCCCTTCTTCGTTGCCAGCCTTCAATTACTGAGAAATCACTGCTTTGTAAGCATGATTGGCTCTGTGGGCAGGCTTTGTTCTCCCTTCATCCTTAGTAAAGTTCTCTTGGAAGCTGCCATTCCTGTACCAAGGGGAAAAAAGGAAGGAAATTTGGGTTTGTCCACAATTGGGCAGAGCTCTGAGGGCCTATGAGGTTGGGCGTGGGATGGTGAGGGGATCGTGGGTCAGATAACCCACTGGGATTTCATCTTGAACTCACTTAGGGTCTATTGCAAAGCCACCCTCACCTCTCACCGATGTGGTATATCTCCCCAGGCTTGTTATGGTTCCAGTGTGGAAAAACACAAACTGGGTTTTCCCAGGCAAGATAGTACTGTCTCTCAGCTGTAGGATCTGAGGAGGAACACAGGAAGGGGCAGCCAAGGACCAGCCAGCAGCTTTTGAGTGCCCTGTTCAAGTACCAAGCCCTGCTAGATTAGGGCTATCCTAACAGCTGATCCCATGATCCTTTTAGGAGGCAAATGGGGATTAAGAGCAATCTAATCCCAAGAGCTGGGGATCCCCTGTGGGGCCACCAGAACTGTCCTCCAGCTCCATTCCCAGGCTAAGACTGACCAAAAGAGATCCAGCATGCCATCTTAGGAAGTCATACCTACCGTGTTGTGGATCCTGTCTTCTAACCTTCACTCCTTCTCTCCCCGTACTCTGCCTTCTGGAACTGCTTTCCAGGAACTTCCCACCAGAGTGTTAGGGTCCTTCAAGACTCTGATTGGTTGTCAACTTCTGTGAAAGCCTTGGCTGCCCCAACAGAGGTGGGGACAGGAGCCATACTATGTGTTTTCACAGCCCGTCCCTATTGAAACTCTCATTGCATTATGTCGCAATTGCAGGAATGTACATCTTTTCTTCCCACCAGAGCATGAGCTCCCTATTCATCTGCAGAACCCAAATGTAGTGCATGAGCTCCCTATTCATCTGCAGAACCCAAATGTAGTGCTTAATACATTAAGGAATTACAAGGAATCAGCCCTACTGTGTGTCCCCATCAAGTTCCCCTACACTTGTTAATTCTGCCCCTGGAAACTGAAGTAGGATAGTAATCCCTAACATGACGTCTTCCCAGGGCTGATATGATCAAAGCTTCTCTGAGAGGTTAGGAATTAGGATAATACTACTAGTATCCGGGCGCCTGGGTAGCTCAGTGGGTTAAAGCCTCTGCCTTCGGCTTGGGTCATGATCCCAGGGTCCTGGGATCAAGCCCCACATCGGGCTCTCTGCTTAGCAGGAAGCCTGCTTCCTCTTCTCTCTCTGCCTGCCTCTCTGCCTACTTGTGATCTCTGTCTGTCAAGTAAATAAATAAAATCTTTTAAAAAAAATACTACTAGTGTCCTAATAGTAAT
This sequence comes from Lutra lutra, assembly GCF_902655055.1. NCBI lineage: Eukaryota > Metazoa > Chordata > Mammalia > Carnivora > Mustelidae > Lutra > Lutra lutra. The sequence goes on from NC_062278.1 coordinate 108,315,622, forward strand.
ATGATGGTCCTAATGATGCCAATAGTATCCCAACTCTGAGTAGGAGGGAATAGGCTCGGAGTTGAATGATTCACCATGGCTGTCAGAATCTAGATCTTTGAACTCGGAAGTTCAGAGCACCTTCAGCTACTCTCCAACTCCTTTAGTTTTTAAATTTAGCGTATCACATTCTGCATGTAGGCTAGGCATTGCTATCTCCATTTTTCTGAATAGGAAATTCCAAGTTCCTGGTATGAAAACAACTTGCCCCTAGTCTGTACAGCTCAGAATGTTAGAGCAGGATATGGGCCGAGGTCTGTATGACTCCAAGGCTTGTGCTTTTTTGTACATGGTTCTTTTCCTTCCATACGGGAGGGTTTAGGCTGAGAGCAAATCGGCCAAGAGTGGATGGATAATTGGGGCAAGTGAGAACCAAAGCTAACCTAGCCCTTTTGCCACCCATTCTGACCCTTCCCACCCCAGGCTGTGGGAACAGTGCCCTGAGCTACGAGCTGTTCCTTGGAGGCTTCCCTGATGTGACCAGTGTGGACTATTCATCAGTAGTAGTGGCTGCGATGCAGACTCGCTACGCCCATGTGCCCTCGCTGCGCTGGGAGACCATGGATGTGCGGGCCCTGGACTTCCCCAGTGGCTCCTTCGACGTGGTGCTCGAGAAGGGCATGCTGGATGCCCTGTTAGCTGGAGAACGGGATCCCTGGAATGTGTCTTCTGAGGGTGTCCACACTGTGGACCAGGTGCTAAGTGAGGTGAGGGAGCAACAAGAAAGGAGGCCAGACCAAGAGGTGGGTTTTGGGAGACTGGGGTTTCAGGAGATTGAAAGAACTCAGAGGCTGGAAGGAGGCATAGTTTGGAGCAGGTGGTGGGTCACCTTCAGCACTGCAGTTACCTGAAGGAGGGGGGGTGGTTAAGCTGGGTCAAGATTATAGGGGGCTAGAGTGGCCAGGCTCACAGGTGCTGATGATTGGCTACTGGGTTGCCATAGGGATGAGGTAGCAGCCAGGTTCCAGATAGGTAATACAGACCAGGAGAGTGAGTAGTTTACAGGAAAGCAGTGCCCCTGCTCCTGACATCATTCCCATGTCCTGCCTGTGTTGAATATAGCCCTACCTCCATGGAATGACTAGGGCCAGAGAGGAGACTCACTCTTTCCATGGAGAGCCCTGAGCTACGGGATTCAGGGTGGTACCTGCAAGGGTATCTGGGGTCATACTGACCTTTGAAAACCTGGAGATGGACTCCTCACCAGTGACTTCTCTGTCTGCCTTGCAGGTGAGCCGGGTGCTGGTCCATGAAGGTCGGTTCATCTCATTGACCTCAGCTGCTCCCCACTTTCGGATCAGACACTATGCCCAAGCGCGATATAGCTGGTCCCTGAGGCATGCAACCTATGGCAGCGGTTTCCACTTCCATCTTTACATCATGCAGAAGGGCAGAGAGCTCACTGTGGCCCAGCTGGCCATTGGAACCCAGATCCTCTCACCCCCTCGACCTTCCATCGCACCCTGCTTCCTCCAGGACTCAGATCACGAGGACTTCCTCCATGCCATTCAGCTGTGAGGCCAGAGGCATGGTCCTCTGGCCTTCCCTGCCTTTCTGTCTTGGGCTCTTCAAGTACTCGGAATTCCTGACTCAGGGCTTAGGGTTTGATTCAAGGTGCTCACAATCCCAGAGGCCTCATGCCTAAGATAGAGCTGATGGGAGCAACCCCACATGAAACAATACAGCCCAGGTCAAACTAGATCCCAGATCCCAGGTTTCTGGTTTCCTTCTTGGGTTCCTCAGATTTTTCCTGAATTCCTCAACTTCCTCCCTTACCATAGTGAACCACCAGTGATTCATCCCCTAGGGCAAAGCTCAGCACATCCCCTCCGTATGCCAGCCAGACTCTGAGACCTGCATCCCTGGGGCCTATTATCGACCCCCATTCAACCTGGATTTATCCAACAGAGGGTGCAGACTTTGAATCAAGATTGTTTTATGCTTCTGATCCCAGCTTCAGCTCCAACTCTAGTCTCCTATCCTGCTTAGAATGTTTATTTACCCCAGGAAGCTACATTGTAATGAACTTCTCAGGCCAGACTGGCCTGCTTGTTTCCTTGGCAACCCTTCCCTGCCAGCAACCTGCACCTGACACTCCCAAGCACCTGCCCCCCTCCCCAAACGGGATTGGAGCCATCTCGGCCTGGGTCCTGAGCAGACCAAAACAGTGGTCACACACACACAGGGAGGTCTGTGTTTATTCACACACTCCTGGTACAGTGAGGATGGAGAACATTTACAAAGAACACCCCTGGGTTGAAAACCTCTCCAGGGCCACAGGTGTCATCCAAAGGTGCACAGCAGTCCTCACTTTGGTTCCCAGGGGCAGGATGCAGGGGTCCAAGGTAAAATCAGACCTGGGCCCTTGGAAGGTGATACCTTGAGAGGAGGGGTCTGCCAGAGAGTGAGCAGACTGGCCATGTGGTTGGTTACCATGTTGGGGGCTTGTTCCATCTCAGACTCAACACCCATCCTATCTGCCAGGCGCAGAAGAGCGTGGCCGAGACTGGGGGTGGGGTGGGGGGCATGAACCATGAGGGAGCCAGTAAACAAAGAGTCGGATATAAAAATACAAATGTGCTGAGGAAGTCCCTTAGAAAGAGGCTGAGGCTGGGGTCACGCCAGACAGGGTGGGAGTCAGGGAGCGGCCTGGAGGGCTGGGCTCAGGTAGGTGGGAAGCTCATGCAAATACGCAGCCAAACATCCCTGGCTGCGCGCGCGGTTCAACACCGGCCGGCAGCCGACTCTGCAGACCAGACCGGCCGGAGAGGGGCGGGGCAGGGGAGCCGTGCGGGAGGGGGCGGGTCGGGGGGTGAGGGCCGCGGGTCTCTGTGTCCGTTCCGGTGTGCGGGGTGGGGCTGCGGCCCGAGGTTCTAAAGTGCATGAGCGCGGCGGCGGGCTCCGGGCGGGTCCGCGCCGCCGCCGCCGCCGCCGCCGCCGTGGTGCTGAAGCGGACAGCTCCGGAGTGCCAGGCGGCGGCGGCAGCGACTCCAACCCGAAGGCGGCGCGGCCCTGCAGCCCCCGCCGGCGGGCGCCTGGGCCGGGGCGGGGGGCGCCGGCAGCCGCATAGCCGGCCCGCGCTCCTGGCCGCTGCGGGGCTGGGCCCGGAGCCCGCCGCCCGAGCCGGCGCGTCTACACTCCGGACGGCGGCTTCTCCCCCATCCCCTTCAGCACGTCGTCTATCCGGTCATCCTCGATCACCACTGCGCAGGGAGAAAGCGCGTCAGCCGCGCGGCCTCAGGGGGCGGCGGCGGCAAGAATGGGCCCCACGTCCTCGCGCCCCGAACAGCTATTTCCCGTGGCCCAGTGACGCCCCTCGGATGCCCGTGCCAAAGTGCCCTCCCCATCCGAATTCTCTTGCCGACTGGACCCTCCGCGTAGCCCAGTTCCCACAGGCCCTCCTCCCCTCCCTATGGAGGAACGCCCCCCGTTCCAACCGGCAGTTCAATCTCCCAGTCCAAACCCTCCCGCCGCCTGAGCTTTCCTCTATCCGAGCTGATCATCCTTTTGCTCGTGGGAGCCCCCTCTTCGACAGACCCCCTTCTCAAACAGAATCTTCACCTAGTCCAACCCTCTTCCGAACCCTCTCGCCTCTTGAATCCCTCTTCCGATGCTGGTACCAACAGAGCCCCCTCCCCATGCAAACAACGAGGACAACCGAATCCCCGGACCCCCCCCCCCGTCCTCTCTCCAGTCGGACGTCCCTTCCCACCCGAAGGTTCTTCCGAAGCATCCACCGACTTAGCCTTTGATCCTGAAGAAGCGGCCGGTCTCCCCACGTTCCCACTTCAGGCAGCCCCAGATGCCCCGGCCGGCCCCTCCCCCTTGCCCGGGTGTCAGGGCTCTACTTCCAGAGGTGGCGATCGTCGAATCCGGGGCACTGCGTTCCCGGGAGAGGGGAAGAGAGGGACACAAGACTGCAGCGGGGACACCCCCCCTCCCGAAACCCCGGCCGGCGAGCGGCTGGCTGCGCTGGTCTGCGGCAAGAGCTGCGGGAGCTTGGCGGGGAACCGCAGCCGGGGGGCGCCCGGCGAAGGGTTTCTGGGTCAAGCGGCGACTCCGGGCCCCGGCCGCATACCTCTCTTGGCTCGGCCAATCTGGCCCAGCTTGGGGGGTCGCTTGGCTTGGTTGCCCGCGAAGAAGGAGTTGGTGTCCTGCAGGCGGCAGCTGAAGGAGAGGTCGGAGCCCTCGGGGTCGGCGGCGAAGCGGCCCATCTTGTCTTCACTGTAGGGCAGGATCTCGGACATGGCGGGCGCGGGGTGGGCGCGGGACTGCGGCGGGGCGCGGGCGGCGGGCTAGCTGCCGGACCGGCCCTAGCTCAGCAGGGGAGCCGGCGGAAGGATGAAGTCATGCAGCATCCGGGGCTGCGGAGCCAAGCGGGGCCTCCTCCCCCGCGCCTCCGCCTCCCGGGCCGCTGGGCAGGCGGCGGCGGCGGCGGCGGAGGTGGTGACGGGGACCGGGCGGGGGCGGTGCGCGGGGGGGCGGGGGTGGCGGCGGCGGCAGGAGCGGAATGACGATGAGCACCCGACTGCCGCAGAGCGCGGCAGGCGGGGCGCGGTGGAGGTGGGGCGGGCACCGACAGAGGGAGAGAGGCGGGGCGGGCGGGGGGGGCGGACCGGAGAGCGCTCGGCACTCAACCGAGGGCTGCGAGTGTTAGTGGGAGGGTCCTGCACGAGGCGGGAGTGGCGGCTGAACGATTTGTACCGGCCAACAAGTGCAGAATCTGGCCGGGAGAGGCGGGACTGGGGAGTAGGGGGCGGGAGGGAGACCGGCACCCAAGGGGCGGGTGGAGGGTCTGGCAAGGAGGCTCCTAGAGGCGAGGAAGGGGGACTGGGAATTGGGAGGCGGGGCCAGAAGCCAGGAGTCTGGACACATTCGAAAGGGGGGACTCCGGAAACAAGCTGGGGGGGGGGTGTCCCACACCGGTTAAGTGAGCTGGACTGTGCGAAACACGCGGACGCGGGAATAGCTCCGGCGGGTGGGTGGTGTCACCGCGGTTGGCGCGTTTGTGTCGGATTGGTCTTTGGGTCCTAAACTGTTTCTCTAGAGTGTTTCTTTGACTGCCCGTCTGTGTCTGTGTCTGCCTATCTATGTGTCAGTCTATCTCTCTGTGTCTGTATCTGTTTCTGCGTCCCGGATCTCTTTGTGTCACAGTCTCTGCCTACTTCTGTTTCTTAGAAGTGTCTCTGCCTTTCTGTATGTCTCCATGCTTGGCCCCCGTACCTACGTGCCACTTTACCATCTCCTGAGTCTGTATTTCGGTCTCTCCTAGGAAGAATCTCGGTAACTGGGCCGACGCGCGCGCACCAGGGTAGACCCCCCACCCCTGCTGCTGGCTTCGAAACTCTAGCTCAAAGCGCCTCCCGTGCCCCGCAGTTCTCCTGGCCCTGGAGGTTTGGGTTGCGCGCGCTCTGTAGAAGGCATGAATGGCGGCGTCGCGGGGGGCGCCCTGGCTGCAGGTGACGCGGGGAAGCCAGGAGCGCCTGAGGACGCGGCGCGCGCCCGTGGGTATCCGGAGGCAGAAGAAGAGGGACAGAGGGTACGCCCGCCAGCGTTGCGGGGGGTCACGTGACAGTTCCCGCTGTACAGAAGGGAAAGCATTCTCTCCTCTGCCGTACCCCCAGCCGGCCGTCAGCAACAGCGTCACCTACTTGCTAGCACGCAGGGGCTCTGGCGCAATCACTGGCCTTGGAAGGTGGGGGGAGGTCCCACACTTGGCGTAGCTGACGACAACGATGATTAGGGTAATAAGCCTCCTGTACATCCAGTACATACCCGAGGCTGAGGGGTTCTCCACTGTCGCTGAAGCGCTTTACCTCCTCCCCTTCAAATCACACAGTTAGTAAAGCTACCTGGTGCTGGGTCTCCTTCTTCCAACTCCTCATCAAATGTTAGTCCCAGGGATACAGAGGCTAATGCCATGGTGGCTGCCCTCAGGAATCAGGACTGGCAACGGGAGTAGTGCCAGAGAATACATCTGTGCAGGATTCACTCAAGGCCCCAGACCTAGAGGCCTATGCCTATCAAGTCCTCCTCCGCTTCATCCTGCTCTCCGGGATGAGGGCCAAAGCTGGAGGCCCAGCTGGAATGAAAGGAGCCCTGAGATCCGGAAGGACAAGAGATGCTGGAGCTCAGGGTCATTAGGAGAGAGTCCAGAAAATTCTACCCCCACTGGAGGTTGTCTAGAAATGGGTTCCAATCCTGGCTCTGCCACTTTCTGTGGGACCTTGAACTGAAGGCCCCATAATTATAGTTTTTAAAACTACATTCACTTTGGAGTGCCTGGCTGGCTCAGTCAGTGGAGTGTGCCATTTATGATCTCGGGGTTATAGGTTCAAGCCCTTCTTTGGGTGTAGAGATTACTTAAAAATAAAATCTTAAAAAAATTCGTTCACTTATACTTGTAATATTTTAGGAAAATGCAGAAAATTACATGAAACCTTTCATGGATATCCCTCCAAGCTTTTCCTCATCTGTTTGCATAATATGCATACCTCTCTGAGCCTCTGTGTTCTAGTCTGAAGCACTGGAGATGACAGAACATACATTAAGGACAGTTTTGTAGATGAAATTGTCATCCTGACATGAAGTGGATTGTCTCAGGAGGTAATGAACTGTGCCTCACCAGAAAGTGCTAAAGGGACCATCAGAGTTCTTGCCAAGGATGAGATGAGAGCACTGGGGAATTGAAATTATTCTCTTGTCTACTCCCAGAGTGAAAAGTTTGGAGAAATAACCATTGAACTTGGAATTCATTTGGTTAGCTCTTTCTTAAATAATCTTATTCCTGTCCCTGATGTGTGTGATAGATCATGATTAAAGCAAAAGACCTAAGTACAAAATTGTGAAGATACAGAATGACATAAGCTACAGCTACGTTGTAAAAATGCAGGGGTGTGGGCGCCTGGGTGGCTCAGTGGGTTAAGCCGCTGCCTCCGGCTCAGGTCATGATCTCAGAGTCCTGGGATCGAGCCCCGCATCAGGCTCTCTGCTCAGTGGGGAGCCTGCTTCCTCCTCTCTCTGCCTGCCTCTCTGCCTGCTTGTGATCTCTCTGTCAAATAAATAAATAAAATCTTAAAAAAAAATGCAGGGGTGTGCGTGTGTGTGTGTTAAACTGTGATCCTCTACTTAAAATTCTGAAGTTCTACATCCCTGTCCATGAGGTGAAAATTCATCTTCACAACTGAAATGAAATTAAGTTTATTTGAACTTTTGTGACAGTACATTGAATTTCTCAGCTGAAAGTCTCTCAAAACCTAGTGGACTTGATCTATATGTTCTAAACAGAATACTAAGCTTTTTGACATTTGAGTAATAGTGGCACTTTTATTCAGTTGGAAACTTTAAGCCTGTGTATCAGGTTGAATAGCTCCCCCAATTTACATCCACCTGGAACCTCAGAATGTAAACCTATTTGGAAATAGGGTCTTTGCAGGTATAATTAGTTAAATTAAAATGAAGTCATACTGTATTAGAGTGGGTCCTAAATCCAGTCACTGATGTTTTTATAAGAGGACTGATGCACAAAGACACATACACACAGGGAAGAACGCTATATGAAGAAGGAGAGATAGGAGTTCCTACAAGCCAAGGAACGCTAAGGATTGCTGGGAACCATGAGAAGCTGGAAGAGGCAAGGAAGGATTCTTCCTTAGAGCCTTACCAGGGGGAATGGTCCTACCGATACTTTGATTTTGGACTTTTCACCTCTGGAACTGTGAGAAAATAAGTTTCTGTTGTTTTAAGACACTCCGTTTGTGGTATTTTGTTACAGCAAACCTAGGAAATAAATGTAACCTGTTACAAATATGTTAGGGTTAGGGTCATCTTTTGACACCTGTGGTGACTATGTTTCTCTTTCCTTAAACTCTTTCTAGGGGCTCTTTTCTCTCACCCTGTTGAAGGAAGTCCATACCAGGAGGTATTTCTGGGACTCATTCTATTTAGGAGAGGCTGATAAATCACAAAAAAAGAATAAGGCAGATCTGTGTGGATTGACAGGGTAAGATCTCCAAAGCCTGCCAAAGTGTCACCAAATAATGACTGTGGAGTGTGATTCATATATAGAGAAAAAATATATACACACGCTTAGGCATACACACCTACACACTGTGTGTTTAGGTATGTAAATGCATATAAAAGAAAGATCTGGAAGGATACATACTAAACTGCTAATAATGGTTTTCTCTAAGGATGGTCCTGGGATTCTGGCAGGTGAAATTTCATCTTTTTATTCTATATATTTATGGAATATATTGCCTTTTTAAAAAAAGATTTTATTTATTTATTTGACAGAGAGAGATCACAAGTAGGCAGAGAGGCAGGTGGGGGGGGCAGGAAGCAGGCTCCCCACTGAGCAGAGAGCCTGATGCATGGCTCCATCTCAGTATCCTGAGATCATCACCTGAGCAGAAGGCACAGGTTCTTAACCCACTGAGCCACCCAGGTGCCCTGAATATATTGCTTTTGCAATAAAACGTTTTTGATGATTTTTTTAAAGTTTCAAAACCAAGGGTATAGTCCATTTACCAAACATCACACTCTGGTCCCACCCAGACAAACCACTTGACTCAGAAGAAATAGTACTTATTAAGAGCATGGAGTTTAGAATCAAATCTAGGATCTGCCTTCTGCCGGATGTGTGACGTTGGGTGTGTTGGTAAGCTTCCCTATCTCTTAGGTTCCTCATCTGTAAAACAGGGACAATGATACTGCTATACTTATATCTTATTGGGTCAGTGTGAGGATTAAGTAAATTAACATATGTAAGGTGCTTAGGTAAGTGCAAGACAAAAGAATTGTCAGCTGTGTAGAAGAGCCTAAGGAGAGCCCAAGGAAGAAATTAAGAGTAGTCTCATCATTAGGTATGCTAACATTTTCTTGCTGTCCTTCCAATCTCTTTTTAAAAATCTGTGCTTTTATACTTTTTTTGCTTAACAAAAATGAGATTTTGTAACCCTTTTACTCCCCCATCTAATTCTAGATGGAGAACATTTCCCCAGAGCATTAATTCTTCCTTATCATTCTTTGTAAATGTTGCATTGTTATGCCATTCTTTGCATGTTTGATTTATTCAACAAGACCTCTACTCTTATTTTTTCAGTCCTCTACTCTTTTTGTTTGTTTATTTGTTTAAAGACTTATTTATTTATTTGAGAGAGAGAGAGAGAGCTGACAGAGGGGCAAAGGGAGAGAATCCTCAAGCAAACTCCCCACTGAGTGCAGAGCCTGAAGTGGGGGCCTGAAGTGGGACTCCATCCCAGGACACTGAGATCATGACCTGAGCTGAAATCAAGAGTCGGTCTCTAAATCGATTGAGGCACCTAGGCACCCCTGTTCGTTTTTGTTGTTATTACAGGCCATGCTGTGATGAATAAATGTTGTAGGGAAAAAATGGTCCCAATATTTTGTAGCTCCTCCAATCCAGGAGTAAATTCTATTTCTTCCTCCCTGAATCTGGGCTTGACCATATGACTTATTTTGCCCAATGGGGACATTAGCATATGTGGGGCAGGCAGAGGCTTGAAAACTGTTTGTGTACTGGGGTTGGCCCGCTTTTTGTTTCTGGGCATCCTGAGACCACGATATGAAGGAGCCCAGTCTAGGCTACTGAAGAAGGAGACACCACATAGAGCCAGGGCCCCCTCATCCTGACTGAAGCCCAAACATGGCAGTGAGGCCATTCAGCTACACCATCCAATTCTTGCTGAGCTGATGTGGAACTGAAGAACCATCCAATAAACCTGCAGTACATAAGAAATGATACATGTTTGCTATTTTAAGCCACAAAGTTTGGGGAGTTTTGTTCTGCAGCAAAAGCTAACTAATAGGGCGCCTGGGTGGCTCAGTGGATTAAGCCGCTGCCTTCGGCTCAGGTCATGATCTCAGGGTCCTGGGATCGAGTCCTGCATCGGGCTCTCTGCTCAGCAGGGTGCCTGCTTCCCTCTCTCTCTCTCTCTCTGCCTGCCTCTCCATCTACTTGTGATCTCTCTCTGTCAAATAAATAAATAAAATCTTTAAAAAAAAAAAAAAGCTAACTAATACAAACATCCTAGAGATAATGCTTATTTCCTGGAATCATTTCCCAGAATCAGACTTTCTGGTTCAGAGTATATACACTTACAACCTTAAAAAAAAAGATATTATTTATTTATTTGAGGGAGAGAGGGATAGATTGAGAGAACAAATTGGGGGAGGGGCAGAGGGAGAAGCAGACTCTTTGCAGAACAGGAAGCCTGACGTGGGACTTGATACTGGACTCTGGGATCATGACCTGAGCTGAAGGCAAATGCTTAGCCAACTGAACCACTCAGGTGCCCACACTTATACCTTTTGATTCATACTGCCAAAAAAGTTATATCAATTTTTAAGCCACCAGCAGTGTAGACAGTGCTCATATTTCCCATCTTTGTCAACACTGGACATTAATGTGTTTTGTTATCTTCATGTCTACTTTGTCCTTGTAAGGACATATAATACATATAAGGACATATATATAGCATATAAACCATTGCCCATGTCCTCTCAATTCACAATCAGTTTAGGGGGGGACACCAAAAGAAAGATCATTTTAGGAATAGAAAAAGAAGAGCAGAAAAGATAGAAAAAAATAATAGAATGAGAGAGGGAAAAAGAGACAAAGGTGATAAACACAGAGGAAAGAAAATAGAATTATAGAATAGAGCAACCTCTGATCCTCTCATGCTAGGATATTTAACATGTAATCAGAAATAGTTATGAGCCTAATACATGATTTGAATCAGGAAAGAGACATGGAAAGGAAATGTGCATTTAGGGTAAGTCCGGTGAAACTGAGAACACTGTAAAGCTAGGTACCAGTCTCTCTCCTAAGTGGCTGCATGTAATTGTCACAGCAACTCTCTGAGGCACGGATGACTATTCCCATTTTACAGATGAAGAAAATTAAGGGTCTGAGCTTTCAAGTAACTTGATAAATATCCTAACAGCTGATCAAGAATTGAGCCCAGGTTTCAGTCCAGGTCTGTCTGGCTTTGAAAACTGATGTGTTCCCCATGACCCTTGCAGAGAAAATGTGATGGAAGACCAGCAACTAATGTTGGGAGGAAGTATATCCTCCTTTTGCTTCCTGTTGCCAAAGTGCTCTCCAGAAAGCAGCCAGATTGCCTGGGTTGGAATCCCAGCTCTGCTACTTACTAGCCATGTTACTCTTAGCCTCTTTATGCCTCAGTTTCCTCATCCATAAAATGGCTTCATAATTTCCATGACGGTAGATGAGCACCCGGATGTAAAGTCCTTATAGCAGTCGCTGACATGTGCTAAAGGGCTATGTGTCATTTCCATCATGGCAGGGAAGCCATGGGACTATTTCTAATGAGCCTGTTGCCAGGAAGTTCTTATGTAGCAGCTTTGGTTACACTACCCTGGCCATGCCATGGTGGGATTTCCCACCTGCCAAGACTGTCCCCACTGCCGTGGTCCCCTTCATCCAGCCTTGGGGGTGATAAAGGAAAGAGGTGAGAGCTGTGATGCCACACTGCCATCAGAGCGAACATGAACAACTCCAAAAACTTGTCCCAAGTGGTGATCCCAAGGCCTTGCTGCTACAGACCCCAGTATGGCTGAATGTGAAAGCCTCTTGCTCAGGGAACACCTAATGAATCTACTACCTGGAGGAAATATAACAGCCTTACGATTGTCCTTTCTTTCCATAGGATTTTAACAATAACACAAAAAGAGCAGCTTACACATTGAGTGAGTGCCCTATATGTGCTGGACACCGTCCTTTGATATGGGGACTACTTTTATTTCAATTTTTCAACTGAGGACATTGAGTCTGAATCCAGAATCTTTCAGCCTACCTATAATACTGTACTGTCTCCTATTTGAGAACATGCAATTGGCGGTGTGTGTATGTGTGTGTGTCTGTGTGTATGTGTGTGTGTGTAAGTGCCAAAGAAAGCAATCCAACATTCTCAGCCTGATCAATTCATCATCCATCCTTTCTCAGCCACAAGAACAGCCCATGTCAGAACCTCATGCAGCAAGCTGAGGATGGAGGTGAGTGTTGAGAAATGGATTATGGATTTGCCAACATCCTGAGCCTTCTCAGGTCAAATTCATGTACTCTGTTGGGGGAAGAGGGAGGGAGGAGAATGAGGCACTTTAAAAAAAAAAATTGGCCAAAAAAAAAAAAAAAGCCCCTCAAAACCAAAAAACACACCCCACTAGGCACTCTTCAGTGCAGCAGACGGCAATAGCACCAGGACTGATTAAGGAGTGACAATATGGAAGGCAGATGGCACATGCATAGATACCACACTACTGCCTTTCAGTTAAATATTGCTTGGTTTTTTTTTTCTTGTAAACCTCCCAAATAAAATGGTTTGCTTTCCTCAAGTTAGAAGTGTTAGCACGTCTTTTCTTTAAATATCTGAGCATAGCTGCTTTTTTCCCTGCCAATTTGTCACCATCTGTAACCCTCCCTTTGTGAGATGATCTGATGACAACGATTATCTTGGGGAGTGAAAGTGCAGTCTCAAAGCAACAGGGAAGAGTGGAGTCAGAGTGTGGGTGAGGTGTGTGTGCTGTGTGTGTGTAGTCTGTGTGTTGGCTCTGGGGGCCTTGTAGAGGTATAGAGGGTGAGTGTGCGGCGTGTACTCTGTGCGTGTGGACCCTGTGTTGGGCTGAGCGCCTGCCTGCGGCCTTTGGGTCCGTGTGCTCTCTGGGTAGATGCCGTGTGGAGACCCCGTATGTGGGTCAACCCCCGAGTGCTGCTCTGTGTGTGTGCGGGCTGAAGAGGGGCTGTGTGGACTGCCGCGGGCAGAGGCTCCTCCCGAAAGCATCATTCCCTAAAGGTGTTCAAGGGTGATGGGGAGGCCTGCAATGTGGGGACTGGAGGGCCAAGAAATATCACCAGCGTGCGGGCCTGGGGGCAAAGGCATGGAAATTATGGGTGGCTTGCAAGAGGGTGTTGCTGGGAGGGGTCAGGCTGATTCTGAAGAGGAGAGGGGTCCCGGCGTCGCCGGAGGGCGGCCGCGGGCACCGGAGTGACGCCCGGACGCAGGGAGGGTGGCGGGCAGCGGCGGGCGCGCTCCTCCCCCCACGTTACCCCCCACCCCCGGGCGCGGCGCTCGGCGGGAGGGGGCTCGGCAGGCGGGGGCGGCGGCAGCGGCGGCGGCGACGGCGGAGCGAGGGGCTGCGACAGCGGCCGTGATGGCGTGCGGTGGCGGGACCGGGCGGGGGGCCGAGGCCGCGGCCTGGGCGAGGGCCAGCTGCCGGGAGCCCTAAGGTGCCGCCGGCCCCTACTCCACCATGAATGTCGCGCTGCGCGAGCTGGGCGGCGGCGGCAACGTGAGTGCGGGTCCCAGGCTCCGGGGACAGCACTGGGGCGGGGGGTAGGGGGAGTTGAGGCCGAGGGAGCCGGAGGAGTCGGCACGGGCTCGGGCTGGCGGAGAAGGGGCTGCGTGCCGGAGGGGGCGCGGGTCGGAGGGACCCCAGGCCGGAGAGCCCAGCAGAAGAGAGGGGATCCTCCCTGCGGACAGGAGGGGGCCCGGCCAGGCCAGGGGCACGGGGGCAGGGCCGTGGGCAAAGGGTCCTCTCTGCCTGACCTCGGTTGGCGCCCCCGACTGTCTGGCAGATGGTGGAGTACAAACGGACCACGCTGCGGGAGGAAGACGCACCTGAGAACCCCGTAGAGGGCGGGGCCTCCCCGGACGCTGTGGAGGTGGGCAAGGGGGTTCCCCCTTTCTCACCAGGCCCCAGCCCTGACGTGACGCCTGGCAGACCCAGAACTTTGGGCTGCCCTGGAGGGTCACCTGCCCCCACCTCAGCTTCATCTCTGGCCTCTGCGCTAGAACTATGGTGAGGCCATTGTATGCCATGACTTTGCACAAAGCGGGCTCCGGACTTAACTCAGACTGCCTCATTGCCCCTGTGCCCAAAGTCAAGCCCTTTAGCGTCTTTGCTCCATGGCTCTGGAAACTGCCTGTGTCTTCGCCCTTTGGGAGGCCTTCTGTGATCTTGGATCCCCACTGGCAGCTTGCTAGCTCACTGTCACCCTGTGTTCCCCAGGTGGGATTCCAGAAGAGGACAAGAGACTTCTTGGGTTCCCACACGCAGTTGGAGTTGGTCTTAGCAGCTGTCTCCCTACTGCTGGCTGCACTGCTGCTGGGCTGCTTAGTGGTCCTGGGGGTCCAGTACCACAGAGGTAGGTGGGCCCACACCTGTCACCAGCCCTCCTAGCTGTGGGGGCTCTGGGGATTCAAGGGCCTCTAAGGTTTATTGTGGTCAGGCCAGTCTTCCCCCCAGCTCTTCTCTCTCCTCCCAACGCTCTTGTTGTCATGACCCTTCCCAAAGCATTTGCCTTTCCTAGGCTCACTGACAGTTGCCTACTCCTGCCCCCCTACCCACCATGTCCCTTGCCACAGACCCATCCCACAGCACTTGCCTCACAGAGGCCTGCGTTCGAGTGGCTGGAAAAATCCTGGAGTCCCTGGACCGTGGGGTGAGTCCGTGTGAGGACTTTTACCAGTTTTCCTGTGGAGGCTGGATTCAGAGAAATCCTCTGCCTGATGGGCGTTCTCGCTGGAACACCTTCAACAGCCTCTGGGACCAGAACCAGGCCATCCTGAAGCACCTGCTGGGTGAGTGGGGCTGTTGGGGAGGCGCTGTGCCAAGTAAAGCTCACACCTGGACCAGGGCTTTGCATTTAGGTACTCAGTACATGTCTGGGACTGAATGAGTAAGTGGACAACTGCAGACTCTGCTGGGGTGGGGAATGTGGACAGCGGGGGGACCCTGAGAGGTGGGGATAGATTTGTGGGGACAGACCTCTGAGTATGTCCTCTGCATTCTGTTTAGACCACTGTTGATGTGGGGTGGCACCAGGGAGTGTGTGCCTGGAGATCTCTGTTTCCATGGGCAGGGGAGAGGAAGTCACGCTTTGCCGTTTCAGACAGTCTTCCTGCTCTACATTAGGAGGACTGCCCCGTCACAAGGCGAGGAGAGGGACCAAGCAAGGGCCCAGGACTCCTGTCAGCGGTTGGCATTGTTGCTGACTGGACCTGTGTTCTCCCCTGCAGAAAACACCACGTTCAACTCCAGCAGCGAAGCTGAGCGGAAGACACAGCGTTTTTACCTCTCCTGCCTGCAGGTGGAGCGCATTGAAGACCTGGGAGCCCAGCCACTTCGAGACCTCATTGACAAGGTAGGACCCCTAAGGGAAGCCAGGATAGGGCTTGGGAGAGGATGTGGCCCCAGAAAGCTTTGGGGGCCCCTGTGCCATAGTTTCCACTGTGGTCTCTACTCAGATCGGTGGTTGGAACATTACCGGGCCCTGGGACCAGGACAACTTCATGGAAGTGCTGAAGGCAGTAGCAGGGACCTACAGGGCCACCCCTTTCTTCACGGTGTATGTCAGTGCCGACTCCAAGAGTTCCAACAGCAATGTTATCCAGGTACCAGTCTGGAGATGGGTTGGGAGGGACTCACAGACCATTTGCGGAGCCCAGATTCTCCTCCCTTGTGACACAGGCAGGCTGGGGTGGCTCTATCCCCTGGACAAAAGTCCAGGTGTGTGTTGGGGGAAGGCTCACTCCCTTGACTTGCTGTTGCAGGTGGACCAATCTGGGCTCTTTCTCCCCTCTCGAGATTACTACCTAAACAGGACCGCCAATGAGAAAGTAAGGAGCATCCTCAGAACACCCACCCCTCTGTTGAGCTGGGCCGATGCTTATTTACTTTCCCTTTGTCCAGGGTCATAGCGGGGAAGGTGAGCCTGTCCTGTTGCCTAGTCAGCCGGCTACCCTTCCATCCTTCTTTCCCCCTTCACTCTTCCTTCATTTCCTTCCTCCTTCCCTCCCAGCCTTCCTGCTCACCCTCCTCGCTTTCCCTCCCCCCTTTCTTTCTGTTCCCTCTCCCCTTGTTTCCTTCCTTCCCCTTCTTCTAGGCACCTACCGTGTGCCAGGTGTCACGGGGCAGCTCTGAGAAGTACCCGCAGAGCCACTGCCACACAAACCTTTCAGTGGAGATGGGTTCATGGACCCAGATAGCTGAGAACAGCCTCAAAAGGGGTCTCTAGGCCTCAGGAGAGACCCAGGTAGTCGGGGGTTTCCTGATGAGATTGCATCTGAACCAGGCTGTGTAGAATAGCTAAGAGGGGCTGAGGGCATGCTGGGTAATGAGAAGAGTGTAAACAAAGTCTTGAAGAAGGATAAAGCTAAGGCATGTTTGGACAATAAGAAGGGGTCCAGTTTGGCAAAATGTGGTGCTCAAAGCAGATGACAGGCTAAACACGTGGGTAGGAACTAGTTGTGGAGGGGACCTGGAATCCTGTACCATGAAACACTGAGTTTTATTTTATAGGCCTCCCAGAGCAGGAAGGGAGAACCCAGTAAGTACAGTAAGCAGTGCTTGGTGTGACAAGTAGAAGCAAGAGAGGGAGCCTGGAGATGAGCTAACTCAGTAGTACTCTAAGCTCTGAGTCTCTAAGTGCCCAGATATGGGAAGTGGCAGAGGGAATATTATGAAGGGGAGGATGCAAAAGACGTAACCAAGGGCAAATCGTGAATTGCGAGTGACTGGGAGTAGGAGGAAGAGATAAAGACAGATGAGGCTATAAGCCTGAGTGATGGCAGAATGGAGGAGTCGTGGAAGAACTAGGGGTGCCCGGAGGAAGAACTGGCTCAGAGCACACTGGGGAAGAGGAGACAGTGTGACATCACAGGAAAAGGGCAGACTCTGGGGTCAGACCTTGATTTTGATCGTAGCCCTGTGGCTTGGTGCAAGGTGAAGCTCTTTCCTTATCTGTATAATGGGGATCGTAGCATTTACCTCCTATGGTGCCTGTTTGGGGAAAGGAGGGTTACAAGCTCATGCAGGTACTCAGGGAGTGGGAACCCCTCATTTTAGACATGTGATTGTGAGCAACCTGGGTACCGTCTTCCTGGTGAGGTCAGCAGATGGCTGTGGAAGCCGGGTGAAGTCCCAGAGAGAGGACGAGGCTGGAGGTATCTGAGGGCTTGTGGGGCATCTGCTTAAAAATGTAAACAAAGGCTTAGGAGAAATGAGAGGCTGGACAAGAGTACAGAAGGGAAAGAAGCATATTCCTGCATTTTCAAGGCAGTGGGAGAAAGAGATCCGGTGAGGTAGGCCACTGTGGAGTGACTATACCAGGAGAGTCCCTTGTCCTCAGCCAGACCCTCCTCCAGACTAGTGGTAAACAAGACAGGGCCTTTGCCCTCTCAGTGGAGGAGAAGCCATGAAGTGGCTCGGCGTATCCCATGTGCAGTTGCTGGGACTGTCACAGAGGGCCAGCCTGGCATTTCCAGACTGTGTCACAGGGGACCAGCCTTGTCTAGGGATAAGGGCAGGCTGCTGTGAAAGGAGAGGGTTCAGGCAAAGGGAAGAGCTTATGCAAAGGTTTTGAGGTGGGAGGTCATATAACCCGCTGATGGACCAGAGAGGGGAATTCAGGATGTGTGTGTGTTGCCGGGGTGTGTGGGGGGGTTCCTTCTGGACAGATATGTAGATTCATATTATGCATGGACACTGTGGATCAGATTTAGCATTTATCCCAAAAGAAATGGAAAAGGAGGGGCAGAAACAGGTGTGTGGTTCAACATCAGGAGAGTCAGGAGAGGAGAGAATTTGGAGAATCCTGGAGAGAACCAGTTCGACCAACTGGCTATTGGTGGGAAAAAGCTTCAGTTCAGCCCTATGTGTTGCTGGTTGTCTCAGGCAGGAAGTCTGTGCCAGCATCTGAGGGAAGCTGCAGCATAAAAGGTTCATGTAGGATAAAAACTGAGGAATAAAACGGGGTTCAGGAATGTCTCAGTGTAAGTCTTCAGCTAAGGGCAGGGAAAGAAGGGGACAAGTGAGGGGGGTGGTGGCAGGGCAGGGTCAGTATGACTGGCTGGGTTGGCCAACTCCTCAGGAGCTGGGATGACTGGGACTGGTCCTCAAATCTCTTTCTCTGACACCAGCAGCAAGGAAGAAGAGAGGCGGGAGACAGACTTTGAAGTAGAGGGAATGGATGTTAAGGGATCTGGTCCTTTTCAATGAGTAGAAGAGGAAATGGCCTTAGGCGAGTGAGGGAGCCCAGATGGGGCTTAAAGGGCAGAATGAGTAGTGGCACCTGAGAGGAGGGCCCCAGGGAGCGGGTGCTGAGAAGTGCTAAGGGTCTGTTGGTGGGGTGCTCATCTCGTCATTCAACAAATATTTACTGAGCACCTACTATGTGCCAGATGCTGTACTAGAGCTTGAGGCCACTGTGAAGGACTGAGAAAACAGCCTGCCTCACTGGAGCTCGAGTACCAGCAGGGACTAAAGCAGCATGAGTTTGCCCTGCACCCACGGAGCCCTGGGGCCGTGGCTGGAACCACCAGGCCTGAGCCACGTTAGGACTCTGCCATCTGCTAGTTTGTCAAGGGGTTAAGTCATGCAACGTCTTCAAGCTTGTTTCCTCATCTGCAAAATTGGACTAATATCCACTCTGTGGAGTTGCTGGGAGAGGGAAGAAAGATACATTACCTGGAGGGCCCCAGCAGAGCCTGAAACATGTGTATACTTGTGGTCACTATGTATTTTTCTGCACCTTTCCCCCTGCTGGATACTAGAAGGGAGCTGAGAAAGCAGCAAGGTTGAGGCCTGGCTGGATGGGAGATGGAAGACCCTCAAAGCTACTGTGGACCAAATTCCCGGTGGGGTCTACTCAGCTGTTAGGTGAGGGCATGTGGTCACTGAGGTGCTGAAAGGATAGAAGGGCTTTAGGAAACGAAAAGGCAGAGCGGTGTGGGAAGCAGGTCCATCCACCGGACAAATATTTGCAGGACACGTGTTCCGTGCTGGGCCCCGTTCTAGGCCCTAGGGGTGGCAGGGTGAATAAGCTGCTGTGACTTGCAACGGTGCTCTTCTGAACTTGCCTTGTCCTTGGGGAAATAGATGATAAGTAAGTACACAAATAAATCAGCAAGATCCTAGCAGATGGTGGGTAAGCAGTATGACAGAAACAAAAGGGGATTGTCCACGAAAGCTTCTGTGAGGAGGTCAGCAGAAGAGACGGTAAGGAGAGGTGGGGGCCAGAACAGACCCCCGCAGCCTTGGGCAGGACCTGTTGCTGGGCTCCAAGGGTGACTCAGGGCCTTGACAGGTTCTCACTGCCTACCTGGACTACATGGAGGAACTGGGGATGCTGCTGGGTGGGCACCCAGGCTCCACGCGGGAGCAGATGCAGCAGGTGCTGGAGCTGGAGGTCCAGCTGGCCAACATCACTGTGCCCCAGGACCAGAGGCGGGATGAGGAGAAGATCTACCACAAGATGAGCATCTCAGAACTGCAGGTGCGGCAGGCCGGGAACGTGGACCGCTGGGGGTGGGGCAGCCCCTAGAGCAGGCCTCCCAGCTCTCCTTCCTGTGGTCCTCCTGAGGCAGCTGGTCCTTTCCTCATTTGCTTGATTTTTTGAGCTTCCCAGCTACACTGTTATATCCATTTTAGGTCACCTCTCACTAGGCCATCCCTTGGTCCCCTTTCATGTTGCCTGGGGATGCATAGAGGGATTATGTTAAAAATCTGTAACGATTTGTACAAGATGTCCACAAAACAATCAAAAGAAATTTAGAAGTATCTCCTGGAGGGCCCTTACTGGGCCAGGAACCAACCCTTTAGTTGGATGATGGAGAGGTTAGATAGGGGGGTGGGGGGTTCTGAAGGAGAGACTAGTCATGTAGGGACCCTGGATGGTGTCAGGGGAGTTGGATTTTATCAACTGTCGTGAAAATATTTGAATATCTGTGCCCCAGCTGAACATTATATAGGCTGGTTTTTCTTGTATAGTAAATGACTGGGCTCCCAGATCAAGGAGCATTCAGGCCTGGAAAAAGGTTTATTGCGGGAAGGGGCTACCAAGCAGCTACTAGATGTTGCCATGGCAATGGGAAAGGTTCCCAGGCTCCAGCATACCAATGGGGGAGGGGTCTGCTGGCAGCCAGGCAGGCAGGCAGGCAAGGAGGGTTGAGATTTTTTTTTTTTTTGGCTGTAGGGCCTGGCACCCTCCGTGAACTGGCTGGAGTTTCTGTCCTTCCTGCTGTCACCACTGGAGCTGGGTGACTCTGAGCCCGTGGTGGTGTATGGGACGGATTATTTGCAGCAGGTGTCAGAGCTCATCAACCACACAGAGCCAAGGTTGGGAAGAGCCCAAAGTGTGGGAGGTGGGGCTCAGAGCTCCACGCAGGTCCAGGCAGGGACTGGGCATGGGGACTGGCATAGCCAGACACAGAGCAGCCTTTGACAAGGCCCTGGACCTTCCAAACAACAAAAGAGAATGTCTGCAGGCTGTTCCCCTAGGCTGGGGCTTCAGGGGGTCCATTTACACTCTTTATTCCCACACCTGGCTCCAAGTTGACCTCTGCAGGCAGGTGTGTGGTCCCAGGGTGAGACAGAGGGATTCTGGGACAGCTCCTCCATATGCCTCTCAGGACTTCAGTTGCCTGCACATTCGTGGAGCAGATTTGGGGTGGAAATG
Organism: Lutra lutra; assembly: GCF_902655055.1. Taxonomy (NCBI): domain Eukaryota; kingdom Metazoa; phylum Chordata; class Mammalia; order Carnivora; family Mustelidae; genus Lutra; species Lutra lutra. The sequence continues at coordinate 108,336,161 of NC_062278.1, forward strand.
GTACCACAGCTGCCCTTTCCTTACCTTCTGGTCTGGATGCCAGCGTCCTGAACAATTACCTGATTTGGAACCTGGTACAGAAGACAACCTCAAGCCTGGACCATCGCTTTGAGTCTGCACAGGAGAAACTGCTGGAGACCCTCTATGGCACCAAGAAGGTGGGATTTCTGACTCTGTCCCCACCTTCCAATCCAGCCTAGGGTGCCTGTGTTTCAGGCACCACTGCCTCATGGTAGAGTGTGGAACAGGTGTAGGAACCAAGATGACTTGGGTTGCCATCCCAACTCCTCTGTGTTTTGGCCCATGGGACCTCGGTTGGGCAGGTCACCCGGTCTGTTTCCTGGTGTGTGAAATAGGAATGGTGGCAGGGTTGTCTGAGGACTGAGCCAGTGTAAGTGAAGCTCCTGTGCCTTGTACGCAGAGGCACTCAGCTTTGATGATGATGATTAAGGAGAAGAATAAAAGTGCTTCTCAGTTTCAAGGTGCCCCGTGAAGTGGGGGACACAGACATGTAAACAAACCTTGTATTTTCGGGTGATAAAGGCTCACATTGTGTGGAAGACCTTTGTGCTATAGAACAGAGGAAGGGATAGCACATCCTATCCAGGGGAAGGGGAGGCATCAGGACAGTTCTTTATGAAGAGGCAACATTCGAAGAATTAGTTCAGCAAGGGAGCAAGGGAGAAGGGCATTCTAGGTAAAAGAAAAGCATGTGCAAATTCCCAGAGGCCAGGAAGTCATGGACTTGTGTGTGGTCTGTTATGGGAATAGGCTGACTGAGAGGCTGAGGGTGGTGAGGTGGGCCTGGGGCAGTGTACAAAGGGACCTGAGTGCTCTGTTAAAAAGTCAGGCATTGAACTGAACTAAAAATTAAGAGAGAGAGAGAGAAAACTTAATTGGTTGAGGCTTGGGGACAGTTTCATTGTGTTCCATCTCTTATCTTTGAAGATAATGAAAATAAAGTGACACATATTGCAAGCAAAAAAAAAAAAAAAGTCAGGCATTCTATCAGCAATGGGGAACCATGGGATGATTTTAAGCAGAATCACCTAGTTAGATCTAGGTATTGGATGATCTTTCTTGCAGCTAAATGGAAGAGGCAGCGACAGGGACAGGGCAGGGGATTGAGATTGGAGCCAGAGTATCTAGTTAGGAGGTGACTGCAGTCTTTGGGCAGGGAAGTGGCAAAGGGATGGACTGGGGAGAGTGGCAAGAAGTTGGGGTAGTAGACACTGGTGATAGATTGCATGTGGGTATAGGGAGATGGAGGAAGCTTGTGACCTGTGGGTTTCTGGCATGGGGGACTGACTGGATATAAGCCTGGGATATGGAGCTGAGCAAAGAAACTTCTGGCCCCTAGTGGGGCTCTTAGAAACTAAAGAAGGGGAGAGTACTAAGCACAGAGTGGGCAGCACACATGCTCTTCCTGCGGTTTTGCTGCTGGAGTTGGCACACTTTTCAATTCGGCCCTTTGTTTCCCCTGGAGTCTGAGGGAGAGAGGGCAGCAACCCCCCAAGCCCAGGTTGCCATTGCTCAGAGGTGAGAGGTCCGGTCCCAGAGACAGAGAAGAGAAGGGCCCTCAGACTGGAGAGCAGAGCCATCTCTGGGAGGCCTGGCTCTTTGTCCCTTACAGTCCTGCACGCCAAGGTGGCAGACCTGCATCTCCAACACAGACGACGCACTTGGCTTCGCTTTGGGCTCCCTCTTCGTGAAGGCCACATTTGACCGGCAAAGCAAGGAAATCGTGAGTCTTTGAGGTTCTTCCAACACTAGTCCTTGTTTTAGTTCATTCATGTGTGTACATGAAGGGGCGGGGTACTGAGAGGAAATTCATCAATAAATGAATAGTAATTATTTTGGGTGGGAAGATTAGGAGGGGTTCTTTTTGTCCTTTAAAGTTCTCTGCATTTCCCAAATGTTCTACAATGAGTTTATGTTGCCTATAGGGTTAGGAAAATAATATTTATTTATTAGGAGATGATAATGAATGTGCTTCAAGTATTATCTGCAAGAATGGCTCTTGCAGTGTGGTTTACAATAGGCAGAAATGAAAACATGAAAATGAATGAAATGAATGAATGAATGAAATTGAAATGAATGAAAATGAATGAAAATGAAAAAATGAAAAGCTGGAACATCTAATCATAGAGACTGGAAGAAAGGTTGTGGTTAGGATGGATTATGAGGCCACCTAAAACTCATGATATAATGTCAAGTCAAAAAACAAAGTAGTTGACAAGATATGTGTATGTTGCACAACACAATTCCTTGTTATATATGTATATCCAGGCAGGGAAAGACTCTCAAAGGAGATAATCAAGATCTTAAAAGGAGTCATCTCTGAGTGATGGGATTATAAGTGGTCTGTTTCCTTCTTCGCCTCTTCTCAACTTCCCATATTTTCTGCTATTAATGCCTTCCTTCCATAATCAGATAAAAGTCAACACACTATATTAAATTATATTAATTCAATTAACTTATTGTCAGTTAATTTTTTTATTAATTAGAAAAAAAGCCACCCACCATTTCAGTACCTTCACAAATGGTGTTTCCTCCTCATCTTCCCAAGATGCTCAGCCTTACTTGCAGTCCTGCCCCCCACCCCCCACGCTCCCCTGGAAGGACAGGGATGGGGCACTGGGGTGGATTGGGGGGGAGGGGGGAAGAATGCATCAGTGCAGTGGGAAGCCACCTTACACCCCCTTCCTCCCAGGCTGAGGGGATGATCAGCGAGATCAGGACAGCCTTTGAGGAGGCCCTGGGGCAGCTGGTTTGGATGGACGAGAAGACCCGCCAGGCAGCCAAGGAGAAAGTGAGCCGTGGCCAGGGTTGGGGCGCCATCTTCAGGTGGGGATGGAGGATGCAGTTTGCGGGGGCGGAGCCGGGGAAGGGAAATCCTTAATCTGGTCTCTTCAGGCCGACGCTATATACGATATGATTGGCTTCCCGGACTTCATCCTGGAGCCCAAAGAGCTGGATGATATTTATGATGGGGTGAGTACCTGGGCTCACCAGTGTTGAACTTCATCTCCGAGGTGAGGAGGGGGTCTATTCTTGGCTCAGTAATTGGGGCTCAAGCCCTCGGGGGGAAGGAAGTCCCTGTTGGGTCCTTCCAGAGGCAAGTGCAAGGGACAGACGCTGTTCACATGCTGGCTCTGTGCCAGGCTGCAGGCTAGCCGACAGCAGAATGCAGTGTTCCCAAATCCTACCTACCTGTGTAACCTTGGACAAGTTATATAACCTCTCTGGGTCTGAGTGTCTCCATTTGTAAAACTGGGATGGGGTTTGTTGTGAGACTAGAAGGAGGCAGAATGTAAACCACTAAAGCACCAGCAACGTAAATACTCTTTAAGTATTGGTGCTTTGTATTTCCTAAACATTTCATTTCTATTTTGCCATTGAGGAAAACTGAGGCTCAGAGAGTGCTAATTAGTAGCCAAACTGGGACTATTCTCTTCTCCCACATGTTGTCTTGCTTGCTTTCTGCTTCCCGCCGCTCCCACAGTATGAAGTCTCTGAAGATTCCTTCTTCCAGAACATGTTGAATTTGTACAATTTCTCTGCTAAGGTGATGGCTGACCAGCTCCGCAAGCCTCCCAGCCGGGACCAGTGAGAACGGGGGGCTATAGACACTTGGGGCATCAGGAGAGATAAGGGAGCTTTCTGGGGCTGGGGAAGGGGGTGGCAAGACATCTCAAACCAGAAGCACAAGGTCTTTGCAGGAGGTAGGTCAGGGCTGCTGGGCTGGGAGGGGTGTCAGGAGAGTCAGGAGCCTCAGCCTCTCTCTCTTGCTCTCCCAGGTGGAGCATGACCCCCCAGACAGTGAATGCCTACTACCTTCCAACCAAGAACGAAATCGTCTTCCCTGCCGGCATCCTGCAGGCCCCCTTCTATACCCGTAACCACCCCAAGTGTGTCTGTGGCAGGAGGGGCTGGGTGCTGGGGCCTGGGCCCATGGGGAAGCTGGACCCAGGGCTGGAGGTGGGGTCCAGAAGTTCCCCCACCATGTCCTCATGCAGCATTCCTCACCCACCAGGGCCCTGAACTTTGGTGGCATCGGCGTGGTGATGGGCCATGAGCTGACACATGCCTTTGATGACCAAGGTAGAGGCCCCTGGAGTGGCCCACAACTCCCTCACCCCAGCCTAGAATTCCTAGGGGTTCTTGCAGGGCCTTGGAATATTGGGAGCTGGCCACAGGGAGCCTGGCTGCTGGTGGAAGCCTGCTCTACTCATGGTGAGGTGCCAAGATTTAGTTTTCCTCAGGGCGCGAATATGACAAGGAAGGGAACCTGCGGCCCTGGTGGCAGAATGAGTCCCTGGCGGCCTTCCGGAACCACACGGCCTGCATGGAGGAGCAGTACAGCCAGTACCAAGTCCATGGGGAGAGGCTCAATGGCCGGCAGACACTGGGGGAGAACATCGCTGACAATGGGGGACTTAAGGCTGCCTATAACGTGAGTGGCCAGCAGGCCTCCAGTGGCTGCGGCCCGCCTGTGGTGGGGGGGTGCGCAGTGGGTGGCAGTGGTGGGTGAGACTTGATGGACTTGCCACCCTGGTGCCCGACTGCAGGCTTACAAAGCGTGGCTGAGGAAGCACGGGGAGGAGCAGCGCTTGCCAGCTGTGGGGCTCACCAATCACCAGCTCTTCTTTGTGGGATTTGCCCAGGTATTGCTGTCCTGGAAGATCTGGGGCCTGCCCCTCTCCCACTCCCTCTGGGCATGTCATTAGATGTCTGGGGCATGCAGGAAAGGGACTGGGAAATGGGGCTGTAGGTGGGGTGTGGAAGGTGGCCTGGGAAGGCCTGGTGCCCAGAGCTTGAAAGCGTGCCTGGAGGCCCAAAGAAGGAGAACTCTGCGGGAGGCTTTTACAGATCCCAAAGGCCAGGACTGCCCTGTTTGAGGAGCAGGGGTTAGGGTACGGGATTGATTCCCACCACAGTCCTGTAAGGTAGCTTTGGAGGAGGCAACTAAAGCTTGGGGACAGAGTGGTTCATCCACGGCTACGTCGGAACAAAGTAAGGGGCAGAGCAAGGACTCAAGGGGAGCTCTTCAAGACACTTTGCACTACCACATGCAGCCTCTTGGGGGGGCGCGTGATTCTTCCCCTCAGATGTATGCATCCTTGGCAACCCAGTGTCCAGGGCAGCTTTGGAAGGCCCTCAAGGAATTGGGGAGGCAGGGTCCCTCCCTCGAGGCTGGTAGCAAGGGCATGTGGCAGAGATGCCGGCTGTATCCTAGAGGCCTCCTGAGCAGAGGGGCTGGGGCAGTGGTTGTTTGCCTCCCCAGGATGGCTCTGCCACAGCCCAGTCTGTGGCCCCCCGTCTGCACTAGACACCATATGTCCCCGTGTCTGTCCTGGCCTGCAGGTGTGGTGCTCAGTCCGCACACCCGAGAGCTCTCACGAGGGGCTGGTGACCGACCCCCACAGCCCTGCCCGCTTCCGTGTGCTGGGCACTCTCTCCAACTCCCGTGACTTCCTGCGGCACTTCGGCTGCCCTGTTGGCTCCCCCATGAACCCAGGGCAGCTGTGTGAGGTGTGGTAGACCTGGGGCTGGGGAGATATAGCTCGCTGTTGCCAGGACCTGGGGCAGCTCGCCTAGCAAGGCTGTTTGCTCCAGGTTTAGAGAAGGCGAATGCCAGCTGCGCTGAGTCCAGCCCCTCCACACCGCAGGTGACATGAGTTCCGCTCCTCCCTCAAACACCACATTGTGCCTCTGCTTCGGGGGTACCCCTGCCTCCAGCAGAGCCCCCACCATTCACTGTGACATCCTTCTATGTCACCCTGCCTGGAAGAGGACTGGGGGAGAAGGGGGCATTAGCTCCCACGGAAAGGAGTCTGCCTCTTCCAGTCCTAAGATCACTTGACTTGGTGGCCTTGGGGCCTGCTGTGCCTGCTGCACTCGGACCACACAGGGCCTGGGTGGTGTGCCTCTCATACTTCTCCCCGAGGCCCACTCAGTGTCCCCTTGGGAGTGGACCCAGCCCCTTTCAGCTCCACTCTCAGGGACTACCCCCCAACCCATTTTCCTTATGCCGCTTCTCCCAATACTGCTGCCAACCCTCACTGGCAGACCAGCTGTGCTCAGCTCTTAGTGGAAGCCTGAGGGCCTAGACAAGCCCACCTGCTGCCTCCCAGTTTCCCTGGGCTCAGAGAGGAAGTATGTGTGGTGTGTATGTAAGGGGGAAACTGGTTCCTGTGTGTTGGGGAATGAGTCACAGGGACTGCACTGGCCCTCCCTGGCCAGAGCAGAGAAGTAGATAGAGCAGGGAGAGAGAAGAACAGAACTTATTTTTACAGGGAAGGGGGGTAGTCTTGGCCCTGTAGGACCCTGTGCCAATAAATAGACACACATCAGTCAGCCTGTCTCTTCCTTCAGTCCTGTTTTTGTTCATTCATTCACTCATCCCGCCGATATTTATTGAGCACCTACTCTGTCCGGCACTCTTCTAGATGCCCATTTACTCAGTCACCAGACAAAGAGGACTGAGATATGCAGCCCCAGGAAGACAGAGGAGAGGCAGGATGGAAGAATGGAAGGAAGTTGAGTTGGGCTGGGCAGATGACCTCCTTGGGTGGTCATATTCCCATCACTGGCTCATCTATAGCTGGAAGGGTTTGCCTCTGCCCTCCACTGCCGCATGCAGCCAGGCTTAACACGGAGTCTGGCTAACGACTGGGCCAAGGTCAGCTTGGAAGATGGGCAGCCCTTACCTGCGTCTCAGAGCATGCCCTCCGCTTACGGCCGAGAAGACATGCATTTCCCCATGGCCTTGAAGGCCCAGTACTCCTGGGAGTCACTTGCCCCACCACACACACTCATTGAGGCCTGCCAGGTGCCAGGCATGGAAACTGCGGGTCTGGCTGCCACCCTGCAGAGCAAGGGAGGGACAGGAGCATTTGTTCAATAACTCTTGTGTTCCAGGCGCCTCTGTTGGGTGGGTCATTTTTTTATTCATTCATTCATTTATTAACTTATGCACTCATGGAATTTTTTTAAAGTGTATTGGTTACCAACAGTGTGCAAGGCACTGGTGATGCAAAGATGAATAAGAGGGTTCCTTCCTGTAGGTGGTTCTTGTATTGGCAGGTTCACCTTCATGAGCTCGTCCGATCCTCACAGCCACCTCATTTTGTAAGTGCTCTAGTTTCCATTTTACAGATCTAACCCTGAGCACTTTACTGCAGTCAAAGAGACCTGGCTTGAACTCAAAGATTGGATAGTGTATGAGCCTGAGCTGGTTCCCTTACCTCCATGGCCTGTTTCTTTATCTGTAAAATGAGAACCAGAGCAAAACAGTGGAAAGAGTCATCTCAATTGTCTTTAAAAGTCAGTATTTCCAAAGTCCAAGTAAGGGTGGGTCTGTGGAGGGTAAGTGAAGCTTTGGCAGTGACTACTGCTGGGGCCCTGGGTGAAGGTACATGTGTCCCACAGTCTGTTTCCCGCCCCTGTGTCCTGCCCCCACCAAGAGCTATATGTGGGCCCCTGTCATCCTTGGAGGTGCCGGCTGTTCAGAAAGGAAGACCGTGGCCTCAGGAACCCTAAGACCGAGGGAAAAGATGTCTGAGCCTCTGAAACCATGACTCTGGGAGAGACAGCAAAGTGTATGGAAAAGAGGAGGGCCATCACGTCTGGAAATCTGATTCTGGCTCCAGCTCTGCGACTTCTTAGCCGTGTGATGTTAGGCTCATCCCCTCTCCAGCTCTCAGTATCCGTAGCATTCTGTAAGACCAGTAGGTTGGATGAGATGATCTCTGAGGACCAGTTCAGCACTTAGTGTTTTAAGCAGTGAATTCATGGGCTTAGCAACTATTAAGAAATATTAAGAAATGACATTGAATTTTGGGTGTTGCACAGAGAATGAGATTTGCATGTCAGAGGTCTTAATGAGGGAGGAGAGAGGCTTGGCGGGCCTTCCTCTCACATCTGATTTAGGAGGCCAGTTTAGGAAGCTGACCAGTGGGTCACTGTGGCACTGAAACTCCGTATTTCCAGAAAGGTCAAAGGTCAGCTTTCATTTACTGAGGCCTTATTTTGTTAAGCCTGTGCTAAGCACTTGAAAATAATCTCACTAGGTTCCCACAACAACTTATAAATAGGTCCGGTAATTTTGTCTATTTTACAAGTGGAGAAACTAAGAGAAAAAAATTATATAACTTCCATTGCATTAAAATCAGATGTGGAACTCAGATGCTTTTAATGACCACCATTTAGTCTTCTGGGTCATGACTGAGTTTAGACTTATGCATAGAAATCTGTCTTCTGGTCAGTGTCATTGCACTTCTAAGCCAGACCCTCATCAGCACGTGGGTTTCCACGCCACCCAGCTCCCATGGACCAGGCATATGTGAATCCAGTTAACTGCAGGAAACCTAATCACATGTTGAGCTGAAATTAAGCCAAGTAGCACCTGTTTGTTGAACACTCTGCAGGTGCTTGTTTCCAGAGCCAAGGCAAGGTGAACATAGGCTGACAAGTGTAACCTTCACCCTAGTGGCCCCCCTAAACCGATGAATATGCATCTGTGATATGCTCTGCTGTGTTAAGGCAGAAGAGGTAATAAAGGGTGGTGCTCCTGATGGACACATGAGAGCAGCTGTTGGTAAGGTGTTGGGCCATACCTTGCCCTGTCCCATTGAGAGGTCTGACCAGTTCCCACGCACAATAAGGCAACATATGTCAGACACTATGATTTCACACTTGGAAGCACTCTGGAAATTTTAGGTTGGAAGACAGTCTCATAAAATAAGCACAGTTTCAGTGTGTCTATCATGACTCACAAATAGACAATCCCAACAGTTTCTTGACATCCAGCTCTGACCTCTAAAGAGCCCCCAATGGTCCATTATTATATGTAAAGATGACCTGAAGATGAATGCAAAATGAATTCATTCATTCAATAAATATTTATCAAGGCTCACCACAAGCCAGGCATTAGGTTGGTGCTAGGGACAAAAGGTGAATAAAAAACACTTCCTGTCCCTAAGACTCAGATTCTAGGGAGAGAGAGAGAGATGTATTACACATGGTGGGAGCACAGGGAAGAAATGAATGAATTAAAGAGTAGAACAGGAAAAACTTCCTAGGTAGGCGACACTGAACTTTAGTACAGAGGATGGGAGAACTTGCTAGCCAGAAAACAGTGAAGGGTATTCTATACAGAAGGACTAGCAATGTGAAAAGGTCAATCATTTTTTTTTAAGATTTAAAAAAAAATTTTGACAGAGAGATCACAAGTAAGCAGAGAGACAGGCAGAGGGAGAGGGAGAAGCAGGCTCCCCGCTGAGCAGAGAGCCCAATGTGGGGCTCATCCCAGGACCCCCGAGACCAAGCCCTGAGCTGAAGGCAAGAGGCCCAACCCACTGAGCCACCCAGGAGCCCTGAAAAGGCCAATCATCTTAAAGGGGCAAGGCATGTTCAGAAATGATGATAGGATGATCACGTGAAAGGGGCATGATGTAAGGTGAGAGTCTGGAGAAGGGAAGCTGTAACAGTACATGTGAGAAGAGGAGATTGTAACACCTGCTGTCAGTCCTGGGGATTAGAAGTCAGAAAGGTCACAGTGCAATCTATTTGAGAAATATCACACAATGAAAGTAGGAACCCAGTGGAAACTCTGCAGTGCTGTGTCCTGCCAGGAGCACTTCCCATGTTATGTAAATGATGTTTTGGGTTGCAAAATTTTCAAATTGGTAGAACCATCCCTAAGATGTGTAGCTCTATGGCTCAAGCCATGAGTTTGGGGACAGCATGGATGGCTTCTGGATGCAATTTGAAGGAAGGTGGTAGGAAAGGGACAGGTGATAGAATGTCCCTGGTTTAGAGAGCAATTTGGCCACAAGGCTGGGAGTTTGGCCAAATGGTAGGAAGGAGTACTTCTGGGAGGGCAATTTGACTGAAATGAAGCTTGAGGTAGGACATCAGTGTTATCATGTGGCCTTGGAAATACTTGTCAGATATGTGAGTTTGGCTAGAGAGGACTGGGGGCTTGAGTACGTGGAAGTAGAGAGCAGGGAACAAGAATATCTCAGCCCCCCACCCAAAGAATATCTCAGCCCTGCAGATTTGAGGTGGTTGAAAATGACAACAGGCTCCTTTTCAGTTGTCAGAAACCCAGGTAGGCACTTTATATATAATGTCTTATTTCATTTTCAACACATAGCTTACAAGCGAGATACTTTATTACTCACATTTCATAAAGGCGGAAACCAGGCTGGGAGAGGTTAGGAAGCTTGCCCAAGTATCACAGCTAGTGAGAGTCTTCCCATGGTATTACACATTAGGTTTGTTGTTCTCTAAAGCTTATGTTCTCCCCCCTCTTTTAATTTTGAAACTTAAAAAAAAGATTTTATTTATTTATTTGAGAGAGAGAGAGAGAGTACGAGTAGGGGGAAGGGCAGAGGTAGAGGGACAAGGAGACTTCGCACGGAGTGGGGAACCCAATGTCCTTGTTTCCAGGACTCTGAGATCTTGACCCAAGCAGGCACTTAATTGACTGAGCCACCGTGGCACCCCTACTTTGAAACATTTCAAACCTACAAGTAAGTTGAAAAATAGTAAAACAAACAGTTTTCATCAGGAGGCATCTGCTATTGACAGACTGTGCTTTGTGTCACATCATCACCCCATCTCCTCTAAGGTACTGATTGAGATACAACTGGTATAAAAGACAAAATCTGAAATCTGATAGAAGGAAGTCATGGAAAAAGGAGAGATTTAGGAGGAATAACTCTACTGACGACTGAAGAAAGCATGACAATGTATTGACATTTTGAAGCCAGAGATAGAATAGGCAGAACAGTCATAGACTGCTCAGCTTCTGTCAGCCCACCAGGACTAGGGAAGTCATTGGTGATGGAAATGGAAGGTGGTCCCCAGAAGCCAAGCACTGAATGAAAAAAGCACAGGTTTTAAAAATGGGCCATACATTTATATGTATACATATATTTAGGCAACATTCATTCAGTGCTAACCATGCTGTGCTAGTTGTTTTTTGAAAAACAAACAATTCCTGCATTCTTTAATGCCTCAGAACCCACAATAAAGACTCCAGGCCAAATGGTGGGTATTACCACCAGATGAGAGGGGGAGGAGTTATTTCCTCTTTTCCCACGCCCTGGATGCATACACATAACCCAAACGAAGAAGAAACATGGAGGTTTGCTTGAAGCAATCAAGAGCTTAGAAGACTGAATGATCAAGGTTCAAATCCTGATCCTACTACTTACTACATAATTTCTTCTGTGAAACAGACACAGCCTAACCAAATTAAAAAGACTGTGAGAACATTGTGTATGTATCATTCAAAACTAGTCCTGACATAGAGTGTCCGTCGCACCCCTTCTAAGTCAAAACAGGGTGAGGGAGACCAAAAGACAAGAGATTGAAGGCAAAGACTTTGTCTTGATCTGTTTTTAGTTCCAGAACTTAGCATTGGAGCATAGGACTATATTTTATTCATAGATTTCGACCAGGCTCTTCAGGTGGATTTAAGATTGCAGCCATAGCCTCCAGATAATATGCAGGGCACTGTCCTTCAACGGCGCGGGGCGGGGGTGGGGGGGTGATGCGGAGGCACGTGATGAGGTTAATATTCCACCGTGGTGTGAGGGAGGCAGTAGATACAGATTACAGATTTCACAGAGACGGCAGGCAATCGATTCCAGATTTGAAGAATCTCGTACGTCTGTCCCACCACGCAGCCAACTGGGCTGTCACTGTGGGTACTATTCACATAGCTGTGGGGAAACACTACGGGCGGTCTCTGGGCTCGAAGCTTGTACATCTACAGCAGCGCAGCTAGCGTACTCAGATTGCAGACTGCACGTCGGGTAGCGTTCAGGAAAGCCCCGGTCCAAGACCGAGCAGCGCCCAGCGCTCGCCGGGAGATAGAAATTGTAGTTTTGGGGCGGCTTCCGTGGGCGGGGCCCAAGGGCGGGATCTCCCAGGAAGCGGGAGTGGGTGGGTGCCAGCGGCGTTTCCGGTCGCTGGCGCGTTCAGGAGGCGGGGCGCCGTGGGCCACGTACGCAAAGCCATATGGGAAACGGGGCGGTGCGAGCGGTGCGCGCGCAGCTGGCCGGCAGTGGCGGCGGAGATGGAGGAGGGTGGCCGGGACAAGGCTCCGGTGCAGCCTCAGCAACCCCCAGCGACGGCGCAGGGCGTCGCGGACGAGAAGCCGAGCGGCAAGGAGCGGCGAGATGCTGGCGACAAGGACAAAGAACAGGAGCTGGTGAGGCGCGGCCCCGGGATCCGGCGGAGGAGGCCGCGGGGCTGAGTCACCGCGGTCCCGCAGGCCTTGGGCCCGACTCTAAACGGCCTCGCAGCGTCCGGGAGAGGGCGGATGGGGCGATCCTCAGGGCTCCTGGCACTCTCTGTCCCTCATCCTCCATTTCGCGCTGTCGCCTCCGCCGACCCCATCAGCCCTCACCACCAACTCGTGAGGTGGGCCCGGGCTGGTCATTGTCACCGCGCTTTTTTAGTATGGCATTCAAGTAGTGTGGTCCAGCAGCCAAAGTGCCATTCCTGCTCTCTTTCTATGTCCACCTGGTCCCTCCTAAGGAGGCAGGCTCACCCTCTACCTGCCCCAGGGTGAATGGGAGGAGGATATGTTTGGGATTTCTTTTCTTGATGAACTTTTTCCCCCAACCCTCAGTCTGAGGAGGACAAACAACTTCAGGATGAACTGGAGATGCTCGTGGAACGACTGGGGGTGAGTCATGATGTTGAAAGGAGTGGGTACATATTCGGATCTTTCCTGCCTATTTGTTTTATTCCATTTTGGGGCAACAATTCCTATATGAGGTATGAGGAAAGATGAATGTTAGGGTTGCATTGTGATGCTGTTGTGGGATAAGAGAATTACAAAGGATATTTCAAAGATTCTGTAGCTTTCTAATTCAAGTCTTAACTGGGATCATTTGTTTTTGTACCAGGCAATGAGAAGGGAGTTGGGGAATCACAGATGAATAAGACACAGTTACTCTCTTAGGGGAGTTGTTAGTTAAACACTTCTGTGTTATGACTTGAGAGATGTAACTCTGAGCTCTGACATCTCCTGATCAGGAGAAGGACACTTCCCTGTACCGACCAGCCCTGGAGGAGCTGCGGAGGCAAATTCGATCTTCTACAACTTCCATGACTTCAGTACCCAAGCCTCTCAAATTTCTGCGTCCACACTATGGCAAACTGAAGGAAATCTATGAGAACATGGCCCCTGGGGAGAATAAGGTAAACTGTTTCAGAAGCTGGTGGAGGCCTAGCTTAGGAATTCCTTTTCATCTAGACTGTGGGGCTCATGGGGAGTCAGAGGAAGCCTAATAGACCTGAAATCCACGCTGGTTGAACAGAGCTGTCATAGTCAAAGTACTGACATAAGAGCTGACAGGAGGATTGCCTTCTTAGAATACACTGTTTTCTGCCATTTATGGTGGATCTTGGTTTTTGTTTTGTTTTTTTTCTTCTTTCTTTCTTTTTTTTTTTTTTAAAGTAATCTCCATGCCCAGGGTGGGGCTTGAACTCATGACTTCAAGATCAAGAGTCCTGTGCTGTACTGACTGAGCCAGCCAGATACCACTCGCGATCTATTTTAAACTTCTGTTTAATCTTGATTTTTCTGTTTCTTTCATATTCCTTGTACGTTCACTTGTTTTCTGTTTCAATTTAGAAAACTTCAAACTAGAATCAGTCACTTCTCTATTAGTACAACAGTAATCCAGGAAATCTTCAGTCCACCTAGACAACTGCAACAGTCTCCTAATTGGCTGCCTTCTTTTTGTTCTTGATTTAGGTTGTTTTTCATATAGCAGTCACAGTGATCTTTTTAGATTATGAAAATGTTGTCTGCTTAAAAATTTTTTTTTTTTTAAGATTTTATTTATTTATTTGTCAGAGAGAGTGAGCACAGGCAGACAGAGAGGGAGAAGCAGGTTCTCTGCTGAGCAAGGAGCCTGATGTGGGACTCGATCCCAGGACCCTGGGATCATGACCTGAGCCGAAGGCAGCCGCTTAACCAACTGAGCCACCCAGGTGTCCCTGTCTGCTTAAAACTTTTTAATAGTTCATTATTGCACCTAGAATAAAATTCAGAGTCTTCATTTTTCTTCATTCTCTCCTTGTTACCATTCTTCAGCCATATTGGTTTAAAAGGGAGATGGCAACATCAACCTTAGGGTTATCTTGAGGTTTAGCTTAGGTAAAGTAGGTAAGTTTCTAATACAAAGTTGGGGGGATAATTACAACTTAATTTGGGGGATAGTGACCATAATCTTAACTCCATAATGTCCCGCTCCCCTTAACCTGGATTTGACTTTGAAGCACTGGTTTCTTTCTTTCTTTTTTTTTTAATTTAAGATTTTACTTATTTTTTTTGACAGAGAAATCATAAGTAGGCAGAGAGAGGGGGAAGCAGGCTCCCTGCTGAGCAGAGAGACCGATGTAGGGCTCAATCCCAGGATCGTGAGATCATGACTTGAGCTGAAGGCAGAGGCTTAACCCACTGAGCCAACAAATGCCCCTAAAGCACTGGTTTCTTTACAGCGTTTTGCTGCTGACATCATCTCTGTTTTGGCCATGACCATGAGTGGGGAACGGGAGTGCCTCAAGTATCGGCTGGTGGGTTCCCAGGAGGAATTGGCATCATGGGGTCACGAGTATGTCAGGTAAGACCTTTCCTTCTTGAGAATCCAAAGGGGTTCTGAGACATAATTCTGAGTTCTTTCTTGGAGTACCAGAGTACTCCCAAACACTGAATTTTGCATTTCCCAAACACTGAACTCCTTGGGTCACAGAAGTGCTTCCTGTGAAGCTGTGCCTGTGCGCCACCCCCCACCCCCCAAATGATCTTGGGTCTTTCCATAGGCATCTTGCAGGGGAAGTGGCTAAGGAGTGGCAGGAGCTGGATGATGCGGAAAAGACACAACGGGAACCACTGCTGACCCTGGTGAAGGAGATTGTCCCCTATAATATGGCCCATAATGCAGAGCACGAGGCCTGTGACCTGCTCATGGAAATTGAGCAGGTGGATATGCTGGAGAAGGACATAGATGAGAATGCATATGCAAAGGTCTGCCTCTATCTTACCAGGTGAGCGAGCATGGTGGGGATGGGTGGAAGGCCTAGCCTCCTCAGCATTTCCCTCTCAGTTGTTCCTCCTTTGTTCTCTCAGTGCCATTAGCTGCAGTTGATTTGTTGAAGTGTGTGAGCTTGTTGAGGAAGGAGACTTCGTGTCTCCCTAGTAGTAAAGCATCTAGCATAATTCCTTGTATATAGGAGACATTCAATATTTATTTTGGATAAGTGAATTAAATGTGGTAAATGAATGCCTGGAACTTCTGACTGCTTTGTTATATCTCTCTCTGTAGTTGTGTGAATTACGTGCCCGAACCTGAGAATTCTGCCTTGCTGCGCTGTGCATTGGGTGTGTTCCGAAAGTTCAGTCGCTTTCCTGAAGCTCTGAGATTGGCGTTGATGCTCAATGACATGGAGCTGGTAGAAGACATCTTCACCTCCTGCAAGGATGTGTATGTAGGAAGGAACCTGGCAGAGGAAGAGGGGAGCTCATGGATGAGGCGTTTGCATGAAGAACTGGGACCTGTAGTTTCTGGCTAAGGCTTGAGGGGCTTTTCTTAATGGATGGGGACTGAGTACATGTGATGACTGTCTCCCACAGGGTAGTACAGAAGCAGATGGCATTCATGCTTGGCCGGCATGGGGTGTTTCTGGAGCTTAGTGAAGATGTGGAGGAATATGAGGACCTGACAGAGATCATGTCCAATGTACAGCTCAACAGCAACTTCTTGGCATTAGCTAGGGAGGTGAGACCCTTTGCCCTTTTACATCAAGGCCTTTTTGTTTGTTTGTTTGTGGTTCTACCTGGTATTTCATGTCCCTGACTATAACTTTGACTAGACTCTCCTTGGTTAGAATTGCTATTCAGTGGGATAGTGGAAGAGTTGGTAGTGGGGGAATAGTGGGGGAGCAGTTGTGACTCTCTGACTTCCCTTCAGCTGGACATCATGGAGCCCAAGGTGCCTGATGACATCTATAAAACCCATCTAGAGAACAACAGTGAGTAGCCATCTCCATGTGTGTGAGGACTGGAGGATTCTTAATTATGCCCCTTGTATTTGGAGTGATGGCTTGGCCTAACATATTTATCTATCCCACAGAGCTAAGAATTCACATGTACCTTTTCTCCAGGTCACTGTTGGGGGCAAAGATAGAGTATCCCAAGTGGCCAGTTTAGAGCCAGAGACCAGTCACCATGCTGTGTCTTTCTTGCCCTACTCCAAACCCTTTTTCCTTTCCTTTCCTTTCCTCTTCCTCCTGTTCAGGGTTTGGGGGCAGTGGCTCTCAAGTGGACTCTGCCCGCATGAACCTGGCCTCTTCTTTTGTGAATGGCTTTGTGAATGCTGCTTTTGGCCAAGACAAGCTACTGACTGATGATGGCAACAAATGGCTTTACAAGAACAAAGACCATGGTATAACTTTATGTCTACTTTATCTTTGTGTTGTTGTTGTTGTTGTTGTTGTTGTTGTTGTTTTTCTAAGATTTTATTTATTTATGTATTTGTTAGAGAGAGAGGGAGCACAAGCAGGCAGAGACAGAGAGAGAAGCAGGCTCCCTGCTGACCAAGGAGCCTGATGTGGGACTCGATCCCAGGACCCTGGGATCATGACCCAAGCTGAAGGCAGTGGCTTAACCAACTGAGCCACCCAGACATCCCAATCTTTGTGTTGCTTTGATCATTTCTTTTCTTTCTTTCTTTTTTTTTTTTTTTAAGATTTTTATTTATTTATTTATTTGACAGACAGAGATCACAAGTAGGCAGAGAGGCAGGCAGAGAGAGAGGGGGAAGCAGGCTCCCTGCTGAGCAGAGAGCCCGATGTGGGGCTCGATCCCAGGACCCTGAGATCATGACCTGAGCCAAAGGCAGAGGCTTTAACCCACTGAGCCACCCAGACGCCCTGCTTTGATCATTTCTGTTATCCTTCTAGGTTCATGTGTTAATGTGACAGGGATCCCCAGGGCTGTATTTTTACAGAGCTCTTTGTAATAATTTTCTCAGGGTGGGGCCATTTTAAGACTAATAGTTTTTTTTTTTTTCTTGGTATAGGAATGTTGAGTGCAGCTGCATCCCTTGGCATGATTCTGTTGTGGGATGTGGATGGTGGCCTCACCCAGATTGACAAGTACTTGTACTCCTCTGAGGACTATATCAAGGTTGGTCTGGGCATACCCCATTAATGGGGACATTCTCCTACCATGTTCTAGGGCCCTCTGGGCCTCCCTTTCACTGGTAAGGTCTACCTGGTTTTTAAGTCCAGTTAAGGTGGAAATTGCAATGAAGTTCACATTGTATCCGTTGTGGCGGGGAAGGTCGAGTAGCCTGAGTGAAGAATCTGTTTGCATTTTGCAGTCAGGAGCCCTTCTAGCCTGTGGCATCGTGAACTCTGGGGTCAGGAATGAGTGTGACCCCGCTCTGGCACTACTCTCAGACTATGTTCTTCACAACAGCAACACCATGAGACTTGGTTCCATCTTTGGGTAAAGCTTCTTGCTTCTTCTTGTAGTAGTACTCAACTTGTAAGCTTTGTGAAAACAGGAACTGGGTTCTTTTCACCTTTGTATTGCCGAGGGCTACGACCCTGTCTGTTGAATATTTGGCTCTTGGTGATTATTGAAATATTGAATAAATGACCAGTCCTCTTTTTGTTCCTTCCTTGTCCTGTACTTTATTGTGTGTCTGGGACTGCCTCTCCCTGGCTTTTGCAGGCTAGGCTTGGCTTATGCTGGCTCCAATCGTGAAGACGTTCTAACACTGCTACTCCCTGTGATGGGAGATTCCAAGTCTAGTATGGAGGTGAGGAGAGGCTGTTGGACATTTAAGGGAGGTAGGGAAGGTGCTCTGAGACTTACCACTCTCTGTGATAAGTAATGAAAAAAGTGTGTATGTGTACTGTGTGTTTATGGGGGTGTGTATATCACTTCAGTGAAATCTTTTGGAGCTAGAATTTTAAACCTCACGTGGTATTGAGGCTAGAGAGGTAACATTTTGGTATTGAGTTCCAGCCCTTGGGGTCCATGAGGAACTAGTCAGACTAGAATGGGGAGTAACTTAATGCAGCTTGGGGTGGCTGATTCTGTCTCACTCATTGTTTTTGTTACTGGCTAACCTAAAGCTTTCTTTCTTTTTTTCTGTTTTTTTAAAAGATATATTTATTTTAGAGAGGGTTCGTGAGTCGGGGAGGGGCAGAGGGAGAGACTCTTTAAGTTCAGGCAGACTCCTGCTGAGCATGGAGCCCATGCAGGGCTTGATCTCATGACTCATGAGATCATGACCTGAGGCCAAACCAAGTCTCAGACACTTAACTAACTGAGCCACCCAGTCACGCCAACCTTAAATTTTCTTAATTATGCAGTCATTCTAGTGATAGATACATATAGTATGGTGGCTAAAAGTACAGCTTCAGTCAGAAAGATCTCAGTTCAAATCGTGCCACCTCTGCTTACAAGCAGTGTGATCTTGGACAGGTAACTCAATCTCTTTAGGTTTCATTTTTCTCATCAATAAAAAACTAAAAACAGCAGGACATGTTTCATGGGGTTGTTGTGAGGGTTAAATGTTAATAGTATGCAGAACAGTTGGTATAGTGGTTGATACATAGGAAATATTCAGTGATTGGTTGCTTTTGTTACTTTGAGTTACCATCAGAAAGGGATTATTACCTAGTGTGGTTATAGTAACCTGTAGGAATTGGCTGTCTTGAATCAAGATAGATAAACATCTACTTAATAACTTAACATGTATGATACTGATTTTCCTATTTCTAGGTGGCAGGTGTGACAGCTCTAGCCTGTGGAATGATAGCAGTGGGATCCTGCAACGGAGACGTCACTTCCACTATCCTTCAGACCATCATGGAGAAGTCAGAGACTGAGCTCAAGGACACCTATGCCCGTTGGCTTCCTCTTGGACTGGGCCTCAACCATCTGGGTGAGGGGATGTCTCTCTGGGCAAAGGCTGACAGTAACTGGATACAGCAGGGGGGCTTATGTGTCAAAAACTGTACTAGATGGGAGCAGGTGTCCTCTCAACACTCTTAACTTGTCCTACAGGCAAGGGCGAGGCCATTGAGGCAATCCTGGCGGCGTTGGAGGTTGTGTCTGAGCCATTTCGCAGTTTTGCCAACACGCTAGTGGATGTGTGTGCCTATGCAGGTCTGTGTCTCTCTGCTTCCCCAGAGACTGCTTATTTCTCTCTTGGACATTCCTTCAGATTGATTCTCCTCAGTTCTGATCTGCTTTAGATTCTTTAGCTTGTTCAGTTCCTGGAATAAGCTTTCTTTTGGTGCCTTGTTTTTCTCCTTTGTCACCCTTACCACCATTCTGCAGGCTCTGGGAATGTACTGAAGGTACAGCAGCTGCTCCATATTTGTAGCGAACACTTTGACTCCAAGGAGAAAGAGGAAGACAAGGACAAGAAGGAAAAGAAGGATAAGGACAAGAAGGAAGCCCCTGCTGACATGGGAGCACATCAGGTTCTGTGGGCAGCTGGGCGCTCTCTGAGTCAGGCTCTGAAAAAAGATAAGTGTGTAGGGAAGCAGGGGAGCTGGGTTTGGGTTTGTTTTAGCGCCCCTCTGGGTGGTGCTGTGTATTGAGATGACATGAGGCTGGGGTTTGTATGTGAGGCATAAGGATGAGCCCCTACAGCACAGCTTTTTCTTCTTAACACGGGACTTGAGTCAAGAGTGAATTTTTTTGTTCCCTGAGCTTATTGGGTTCTGCTGCTGCTTCAATCGCAGGGAGTGGCTGTGCTGGGGATTGCCCTTATTGCTATGGGGGAAGAGATCGGTGCAGAGATGGCACTACGAACCTTTGGCCACTTGGTGAGTATCGCATGGAGAAGATTGGAATATACTGGTTTTGGTGCCTGGAGATCCCCCAGAGGAGACTTTCCTGATGGGTTTTCTCTGGGGAGAAATAGTCTTTTTGCTATGCCTGTTCTCCAGAATTTGATCTAAGTCCCCCTTTTGCCCATCAGTCTGTTCCTATAACTGAGTTTGTTGTACTGCTTTCTGTGATGCTCTTGGCATTGTCTTTTATTACCAGCTGAGATACGGGGAGCCTACACTCCGACGGGCTGTACCTTTAGCACTGGCCCTAATCTCTGTTTCAAATCCACGACTCAACATCCTGGATACCCTAAGCAAATTTTCTCATGATGCTGACCCAGAAGTTTCCTACAACTCCATCTTTGCCATGGGGATGGTGGGCAGTGGTGAGTATCAGTCAGAAAAAGTTCAGAAGTAGCTTGAAGGAATATTTGAGACCTTTTTTTTCAACTCAGTAATGGTTAACATTTCCAGGTACCAATAATGCCCGTCTGGCTGCCATGCTGCGCCAGTTAGCCCAGTATCATGCCAAGGACCCCAACAACCTCTTCATGGTGCGCTTGGCACAGGTAAAGAATAGAACTCTTTTCCTTTGAGAGTACCAGGGGGAGGTGTCCGTGGTGATGGAAGGTGGGGGACATGTGGTGACATGAGGGGAACCTTGACTTTGGCTGGGAGGGAGGATGTGAGTGAGTTATGGATTTCTATACGGCCAGGTTAGGTGACACCTCCTCAGATGTGACCCTTATTTCTCTTTCTCTCTCCACCCCCCCCCCCCCCCCCCCCCCCCAGGGCTTGACACATTTAGGGAAGGGCACACTCACCCTCTGCCCCTACCACAGTGACCGGCAGCTTATGAGTCAAGTGGCTGTGGCTGGACTGCTCACTGTGCTTGTCTCTTTCCTGGATGTCCGTAACAGTGAGTTGCTGTCAAGACTCCTATAGTGGCACGTGGCCCCATCTCCACCCTTACTCACCAGGGCCAGCTTGTAATTTAGGAGCAGACTCCAAGTTAGTTCCCTACCACTCTGGGTTCCTGATGTTCTTTGGGCCTATGAAGGGCCTTATGAAATTCATCTCCCACATTTTTGATCTGGCCCACAGAAATTTTTATTTTTTGAGGATGAAGAGCTGAGCCCAGTGTCTGTTCCTAAGTGACTGAGGGGAATTAATTATTAAGTTTGAAGTCTGTGGGCAGAATAAGATGGGAGTATCTCTGGTCTGTGGTACCATGTATGAGGGGAGGGGTGTGGGTTCAGCTGAACCACTGAGGGATTAAGAGTCAGGGCTGGAGTGGGGACCGAGATTTCAGGTCAGGCCTGCCTGGATGCATGTTTGTCCTCTGTTCTTCCCTCAGTAATCCTGGGCAAATCTCACTATGTATTGTACGGACTGGTGGCTGCCATGCAGCCCCGCATGCTGGTTACATTTGATGAGGAGCTGCGGCCGCTGCCAGTGTCTGTCCGTGTGGGCCAGGTGAGGGGTTAAATGGATGGGAGGGCTCTCAAATGTGGAGAATGCACACATACCTGCTTCTCTGAAACTGGTATGGGCAGTGGGGTATTGCTGCACTCCCGTCTGCTACACTCGCCCTTGCAATTTTCTCACCCTACAGGCAGTGGATGTGGTAGGCCAGGCCGGCAAGCCTAAGACTATCACGGGGTTCCAGACACACACAACCCCAGTACTGTTGGCCCACGGGGAGCGGGCAGAATTGGCCACTGAGGAGTTTCTTCCTGTCACCCCCATCCTGGAAGGTTTTGTTATACTTCGGAAGAACCCTAACTATGACCTCTAAGTGGCTACCGGGGACTCTGAGCTGCCACTGTTATGTCAGTAGACCATGCTTCCTGCCACTAGCCGTGAACACTGCTCCACACCTTTAGGGGAGTTGTTAACCTCCTGTTATTTTGTTACTGAGTGAGATAACTGTGTTGAATAAAGACCTTTATCCCCAAGGTCCCTCCGTGTGTGTTTTCTGGGGTATTGTGGCTGGAGGCCAGACCAGGGTGGGGAGTTGATGTGAGAAGACATTGTTTATAGCAACCCTGAGACTAGGCTAGCAGGGAGGCTGCTCTGAATGGAACAAATTAAACTCCTTGCCCTTTTCCTCTCTTTCCTAATTATCTTAAAATAGTGATTCATCTTTAGGGGCATGGACCCTTGAGAAGCTGATCAGTGTAATGGATCTTCTTTCTAGGAGATGCATATACACAAATTTTAATACAAACTGTTATAGATAACTTTCTGAGGAGCTGTGGATACTATTCCCTCCCCCATTCCACCAATGCACACCCACCTCAAACCCATCATTCCCTGACTCAGGGCTGAGGATCCCTGCTCTAAGAAGCAGCAATCAGTCTTACTTTCTAACTTCTGTGCTACTGAATGAAAGACATTTTTTTTTTAAGATTTTATTTATTTACTTATTTGAGAGAGAGTGAGAGAGCAGAAGAGTGGAGAGAGCGACAGAGGAAGAAGTAGATTCCCCAGTGAGCACGGAGCCCAATGCAGGGCTTGATTCTGGGACCCCCAGATCATGACCTGAGCCAAAGGCAGGTGCTTAACTGACTGAGCCACTGAAGTGCCCCTGAAAGGGACATCATTGTCTCCTGTGATCCTCTGTTTCTCTTGGAAGGCTGCTGTTGGAGAGATTTGATCATGTTAACTTCTATGCTGTCTTTGTAGAAACTGGGTGCAACAAAGGTTGACCCTGACCTTCCTCTTAGTGTAGCAATGGGGAAAAGGAGTAGTCTCCTTCCTGGAATGTAATCACTTTCAATCTTGAGTGCTCCTTCCTGGTGGGGTTGGTATGAGTATAGCTATGCTGCCAGTTGGGGCCTGGACCCCTGTGGATGCAGTAGAGAAGAACATGGCCCCGCCAGATAATCATAACTAACCAACACTTTATGAGAGTTTAGCTTCCGAGCAGTGTCTGGCACTTAATAGGTCTTCTTTTTTTTTTTTTTTTAAGATTTTATTTATTTATTTGACAGAGAGAAATCACAAGTAGACAGAGAGGCAGGCAGAGAGAGAGAGGGAAGCAGGCCTCTTGCTGAGCAGAGAGCCCGATGCGGGACATGATCCCAGGACCCTGAGATCATGACCTGAGCCGAAGGCAGCGGCTTAAACCACTGAGCCACCCAGGCGCCCCGCTTAATAGGTCTTCTATAAATGTTGAAACATTCAGTGATCTCATAATAGCTTTAAGAGGTAGGTATAATGCCTGTATTTTGGTAAGGAATATAAAGTTTGGAAAGAGGTTCAGTAACTTACTCAAGGTCACATAGTAAGTGGTAGAGCCAGGATTAGAATCTAAGTTTGTTTGACTCCAAAGCCTATGCCCTTATAAAATTGATTCGCGTCTGTAGCCACGGAGCCTTGCAAGACCCCCTTGTAGTCCAAGGTCTTGGCTAGCTGGAGGATGGCAACTTTGGATTAGTGTCTCTGTTGTCTTATCTCTGTTCTTCTTTGGCAGCCTGTATAAAACCTGTATAAAAAGTCGAAGTACTAGACTTGGGAGTCAGGAGACCTGTCAAATCCCCTTAATGGGATTTTCTGTGTTCCTGAGCAAGTCAGCATGTCTGGTGAGCCTCTGTTCCCTGTAAAATGGGGATATTGTAATTGCCTTCCTTGATATCCAATGGTGGTGATATAAAGATAATTTGAAGGGGTGCCTGGCTGGCTCAGTCAGTGGAATGTGTGACTCTTGATCTTGGGGCTGTGGGTTTGAGCCTCATGTTGGGTGTTGAAATTACTTAAAAATAAATTTTTTTTTTTAAAGGTTATTTACTTTAGAGATAAAGTGCATGGTGGGGAGGGACAGAGGAAGAGGGAGAGAGAAACCTAAGCAAAGTGAGCACTGAACGTCAAACCCAACACAGGGCTCGATTTCATGACCCTGAGATCACAATTGAGCTGAAACCAAGAGGTGCCCCCAAAATAAAATCTTAAAACAGAAAAAAAGACAAATTAGAGAGTGATTTGTAGGGATGCCTGGCTGGCTCAGTTGATGGAGCACGCAATTCTTGAGCTCCAGGTTGTGAGTTTGAGCCCCATGCTGGGTGTGGAGCCTACTTAAAAATTAAAAAAATTTAAAAAAAGGAAAGTGATTTGTAAACTGTAAATAAATAATATGTAAATAAATAACTGTAAATTAAGTAACTGTAATAAATAAAAATAAGTAACTGTAAATAAATAAATAAAATGATAATTCTTTCCCAAATCAGTGATTCTCCTTTAGAGTAAAATTTTCATAATGACTCTTAACCTTTCACATTCAGTCATTCATTCAGCAATAAGTATTAGTGGAGCTTTACTCTGCACTGAACATTAGTTTGTGGGGATGCAAAGATCCCGCAAAAAAAAAATAAAACCCTATCCTCAAAAAGCTTACTAATGGAAAAGAAAACAATTATGATACATTGTTATTGATACTGTACTGGAGTGTGAAGAAGGTACCCTGAAATCATTGAAATAGAGCTTAAGTGCCTAGGTAGGTCAGGGGAAAATTTTGAGATGAGACCTGGGGGAAGATGAGTTTGTCCAGAGGGAAAAGGTAGAATATCATAAGGGAGTACTAAAGGAAGGTGGAAAACCTATTTGTTTTCAGAAACCACGGATAGTTTGCTTTGGCTAAGTGTGCAGGGCCAGGAGAAAGTGTAGTAGGAGATATAGTAAAAGAGACACAGGCTCAGATCAGGTTTAGAAGCGCTTTGTTCTCAGAAATTGACTATCTCTCAGTGGAGACCACTGAGTGAGAGTGGGAAAGTGGCATAAGTTATCCGGGTTAGGAAGCTCATCATGGAGGCTGGGAGACCAGGCAAAGGGAATAAATGCCTTAACTAGGGTATTAGAAGTGGGGAAGGGCAGAAGAAAGATTTTTTAAGTATAATAGGACTTGAATTTGATCCAAATACCAAGAGGACCTGGTGACTGATTAGAGGTAGTACATGGATGGGAAGGAATGTAGGATGAATCCCAGATTTCCAGGTTAGGCATTATTCATTGGAAAAGAATACACGGGCACCAACATGTATAGGGTTGAGGTGGAGGACTCCTGAGTAGGGAGAGATTTAAGTAAGTTTCTATCTGGGCATACTTTTTTTGGGGAGGGGGGCATACACAATTTGAAATGCCTGTGGGATGATCAGGTGGAGATGTCTTTTAGGTGGTACCTTGTTCTAATGAGTTTGAGAGAGAGGTTTCTCTCAGTTGGCATGTAGGCAAGTAATTATATATATATATATATATATATATATATATATATATATATATATATATAGTAGTTGATTTTTATATATTAGTTTGCTTAGGAGAAAGAAATTAGAAGAGTAGAGAAAGGAGTCATACATGACAAAGTCACAGAACCAAAATGAAGAGTCAGAGAACACTAGATCTGTATTTTCTTTTTGTTTTGTTTTTTGTTTTTTAAATTTATTTATCTGACAGAGAGAGACACAGCGAGAGAGGGAACACAAACAGGGGGAGTGGAAGAGGGAGAAGCAGGCTTCCCTCTGAGCAGGGAGCCCAATGTGGGTCTGGAGCCTATGTGGGTCTCGATCCCAGAAACTCTGGGATCATCACCTGAGCCAAAGGCAGACACTTAACGACTGAGCCACTCAGGTGCCCTAGATCTGCATTTTCATTCTTACTATGGTTCCTCCTCCATGAATCTATTTTGCTCTCCTTTGGAGCTTCAGTTCCTCACATACACAATGGGAAGAATGCAGTTTATTTTATAGGAAATTGTGAAGATTGAGATCACATCGGTCATATATATTAAGTAACCACGTTTTCGCTGGTATGGAGAAAATGTTTTCTTTTGAGATTAGATGTGTGCACATGAACACACCCACACCCACAGTGCACAAGAGTGTCTTTGCCAAGTACGCAGGCACTGTTTCAAGCCCTTTTCACAGGAATTAACCCCTTTAATCTTAATCTTTAATCCAATAGTGTGGAATTTATCATTGTGAGAGCACGGTGGTTAAAAGCTCAGACTGTGCCAAACTGCTTGGTTTCAAATCTTCCCATTTTACAACAGTTACTAAGAAGATAGGTAGCAAGTACATGGCCCGGGAAGTAGCAGAGTTTGGATTAAAACCTAGGCTATTCGAGTATGTGAATTTGGCTGTGGCTCTAGGACGATTCCTCCTGGTGCCAAAAGTCTTTTGGCTGCACGGCAGGAATTTTGGGATTACTTCTTCCATCATTATTCTGAACTTTCCATGATTGACTTTTGTCCCTCCCAGGTTAGTGGCTGATCTTTGTAAGGCAAATTTCCTCGTACGAATTCCTTAGAATGTTTCAGTCCTTTTATTATTTTTTTTTTTTTAAAGATTTTATTTATTTATTTGAGAGAGAGACAGTGAGAGAGAGCATGAGCGAGGAGAAGGTCAGAGGGAGAAGCAGACTCCCCGTGGAGCTGGGAGCCCCATGCGGGACTCCATGCGGGACTCGATCGCGGGACTCCGGGATCATGACCTGAGCCGAAGGCAGTCGTCCAACCAACTGAGCCACCCAGGCGTCCCTGTTTCAGTCCTTTTAGCCTAGCATTCAGTTTAATAGGTACTTCACTTTATTTTCAAAGGCTGCATAATTTGTATTTCTTTACGTATTTGTATCATGATTTATTTTGGCAGGACAGAGTCTTTAATTTCGGTATTCTCAACAAGCTCCCCACCCCGCCCCGTCCCGTCCCGCCCTGCCCCTCCCCGCCACGGCCACCACTGGCCTAGTACTTAGTATGCACTCAATAAATGCCTGTTCAAAGAATGAATGAACTAAAAGAACAGCGGAACAGAGACGCAGAGGGGGGTCGGTCTGGAAGTTCCAAAGTTCGGGAGGGGACAAGGGGGCGGGAAATGACTGTCACATGACGAGGCGGGGCAAATCGTCTGTACTCCCCGGCGCCGAGCGCAACTCCGCCCTCTGCGCCGGTCACGTGGGGGCGCCGGCTGCGCCTGCGGAGAAGCGGTGGCCGCCGAGCGGGATCTGTGCGGGGAGCCGGAAATGGTTGTGGACTACGTCTGTGCGGCTGCGTGGGGCTCGGCCGCGCGGACTGAAGGAGACTGAAGGTAAAGCCGCCATGTCCGGGCCCGACCCGGCCCCCCCACCCCCTCCCCCCGCATCCGCCGCCATCCGGGCCGGGACCGGCCGCCCTGCGCAGCCGCCCCGGCGCCGTGGCCCCGCGGCCCAAGTCCGGGCCCCGACCCGCCAGGGCCCGATCCCTGGCCCACGTGTGCCCGGCCTGGCCCGGCCTGACTGCTGGGTGGGGGTGGGGGAGCGCGGGGCCGGAATATGCGGTCCCCGTGGGCTGGTAGGGTGCCGGGTTCTCCGGCCGCGAAGTGCCACCTCGGCCTGACCCGAGGGGGCCCCACGGGCGCAGGCACCGCGGCTCCCGGCCCACCGCCCCCTCCCCCCTTTGCGGCCCGGCCGCCGGGAAGTGACACGTTGTTCTTTGGCACTGGCCGGCGCTGCGCAGGGAGGGCGCAGGGGAGGGAGGCGGCAGCGGCGGGCAGGGAGGAGCCCCCGGCCCCGCCCGCCCTCCGGGCCGACCCTCACTTGCTAGGAACCGGCTCCTCTTCGGCCGCCGCCCGCCTGGCCTTTTACGGCCCGACTCCCGCCCTTCCTGGCCTCCACTTCTGGGCGGCGGCAGGCCTCGCGTCTGGCCCCGTGAGGGTGCCCCCGTGGCTACCCGCAGCAGGCGTGCCTTGTGTGCCCCTGGGCCTGGCCCCCGAACCGGGTGTCCCCAGGTGGGGGGTGGGGACACCACGGCCGAAGCTGCTAGCTCCGTTTGTGATCCGGGAGCCTGGTGCCAGCGAGACCTGGAATTTCCGGTCTGGTTGGTCTTGGGCCCCGCGGAGCCAGGTTGATACCCCTCACCTCCCAACCCCAGGCCCTCGGATGCCCAGAACCTGTAGGCCGCACCGTGGACTTATTCTTAACCGAGGGGGTGAGTGAGGGGGCTGTTTCAGCAGACCAGGGGGGTGGTTGGAGGTGATGCGGGTTTGACAACGTGTTGGTGGGGACATAAGATGGATCTTTTCTGCTCCTTCACCCCTTTCACGCCTCTGGGACTCTGTGTGGGACCCAGCCCTTCCTTCATCCCCTCCCCCACTCCCATTTGCCTTAAGCTTGGGTCCCTTCCCCTTTCCGAGCTCCACTCTTTCCTAACAGGTGCTGGGGGGACCCTGATGTGGCACCAAATGAAATGAACAAAGCTCCACAGCCCACAGGCCCCCCACCTGCCCCATCCCCTGGACTCCCACAGGTAATTAGGGAGGAATTAGTAGAGACTGGGATGGGGGTGGGGGCGATCGGCAGCTGGTCAGGAACAGGTTCCAACCTCTGGATTTTCCCACCCCCATCTGTGTCAGGGCAAAGTGCGGCTTCCTGCTGCCAAATTGAGACAGGGCCCCTGGGCTGTTCTCAGGGGCTGTCATGGGGAAGAGGGGGCATGTGGACTGCTGATGCTCCTGCCACAGGTCTGCTCCCCTTACTTTACCAGCTTAGGTTTCTGCCCCACCCGGGTTTCCCCTCTTGCTGAACTCTGGTCTCCCCCCTTCAGCCAGCGTTTCCCCCGGGGCAGACAGCACCGGTGGTGTTCAGTACGCCACAAGCGACACAAATGAACACGCCTTCTCAGCCCCGCCAGGTGAGGGGCTGTGGGGAGGGGAGTAGGGGGCCTGGGTGGGAGCCATGGAAAGTTTAGGCCAGTTTTGGGCCTAGGATGGAAACTCTGGAGGCCCTGTACCTGCCCCATTTTCCTGACAGTTAGCTTTGTGTTCTTTCATGCAGCTCTGCACTTTGTGCTGTTGATTACTTACAGTGGGCAGCCCCTTGGGGAGTATGGAATCGGTGGGGGGTGGCATTATTAGGGGTCCTGGTGCCTTGAGAATTGGGAGCAGTGCTTTGGGTCCTGCTGCCAACTCCTGTTTTCCTCTTTCCTCCTTTTCCTAGGGGGTTGTGTATGCTCCATTCCCCTTCCCTTCTTTCTCTTTGCACTATGGCGAGATAATTACTCCAGCTGGTTCTTGCCTTTCTCTGTTCCCTAAATTCTTCCTCACTAAGTGGGAGCATTCTTGTCCTGCTTCTTCATTTTTTCTCCCTCATCACCTTGGGGATAATTTTCTTCTTTCCTGTCCCCATGTGCTCTCAGGGAGGATTCAGGTCTCTGCAGGTAATACCCCTTTGCTAATCCTGGACCCTCTCGTGGTCTTACCCTTAACCTCCACCCTAGTCAAGGCTAGACACAGGGACCTGGTCTTCAGGGTGGGGACACGTCTGCTGTTAAGGTCCTCAGTCAGACGCCAAGTGATGCATGTTAGAGGCTAGATCTTGGCAGAGTGCATATCTGGGAACTGGGAGACTGTTGCATGTTAGTGGTTAGCTCCTCTGTACCTTAGGGTGGAGCAATGCATGCTGGGGAGTATGTTGCCCAAAAGGGCTTTACTTAGGCATGATGCATCTGGGTATTAGGGAGCCTTTGCAGAGGGGTAGCCTGGTAGAGGTGACATGAGAATGCACGGCAGTGAGGGAGTAAATATTCATGGAGTGCAAAGTGCGTACCTGAATGTGGAGGTTACATGTGAGTACCAGGGGCCACTTAACCAGCAGTTGGTCAAGTGAGTTGGGATTGGCCCTTGTGCTCCAGAGCCCCCAGTACTTCTCCCCAGATGAGAGACATTGTGGAGTGGCCATTTTGGTGTCCCATTTCCTCCCTTCCCAACACCAACTGCTTTCCTCCCTCTTGACAGCACTTCTACCCCAGCCGGGCCCAGCCCCCAAGCAGTGCAGCCACCCGAGTGCAGAGTGCAGCCCCCGCCCGCCCTGGCCCAGCTGCCCATGTCTACCCTGCTGGATCCCAAGTAATGATGATCCCTTCCCAGATCTCCTACTCAGCCTCCCAAGGGGCCTACTACATCCCTGGACAGGTGAGGTTGGTGGCTTGGGGGCTGGAAGCCTCGAACCTTAAACCCCAACCCTCCTCTCCCTTACCCTGACCCTCCAGTCCCGTTTCTTCTGCAGTGGTGGGACTTCCTTCTGGTCATTGCCCACAGTGTCTTGTCCTGTCATGCCTTGCATTCTCTTTGTAGTCTGATACGGTACTCATAGCTCCCTCAACTCCTCTCCCCTCCTCCTCCCTCTTACCCACCAGGGGCGTTCCACATATGTTGTCCCGACACAACAGTATCCTGTACAGCCAGGAGCCCCAAGCTTCTATCCGGGTGCGAGCCCTACAGAGTTTGGGACTTACGGTAAGCAGAGGAGGGAGTCCCGTGGGAGTGAGTCCCAGGGAGCATCTAAACTCACCCACGAATTCCTAGACCCTTCCTAGGCTCATTCCTCGGTCTAAAAACGATAGGGTTAGTAGGTAGTAGGGATCCGTGCCTAATGTGAAACTGGTGTTGGGTGGGTTGGGGGGGGCAGGGAGCATTTTATCCTATTGGCGA
This sequence comes from Lutra lutra, assembly GCF_902655055.1. Classification (NCBI taxonomy): domain Eukaryota; kingdom Metazoa; phylum Chordata; class Mammalia; order Carnivora; family Mustelidae; genus Lutra; species Lutra lutra. The sequence goes on from NC_062278.1 coordinate 108,366,511, forward strand.
GAGTTGGGAGTCCTCCCTGTGTCCAAGGCACAAGTTTGAGGGCCTCTTAGTAAGCATTCCCTGTGACACTTGTTCCATGGTTGGTGGGAGCCCATGTAACGTGGATTTGGAAGGTTTTGTAGCTGTTTTTCATTTATGTTCTAGGGAAGGATTAGTCTGTTCTTTATGGCAGTGGTTTCCAAAATTTTTTGATCATCTATCAGGAAAAATTTTGAGTATGTACCTCTAATACATGTATGTTTTTGTTTGTTTATACACACGCATCATTTAAACAACACACTTAATGTTGCTTGTTAAAAACAAGTGGAGATTATGGATGAGATTAAAGAACACATCCCATTTTGGAGACCATTGCTTTAAGGAATTAATTTTTCCACATCCTGGGCCTGGTTCATAATGTTACTCTTTGTTTCCTTGTCCCTTAGTAAAGGGCTGGAGACTGGAACTGGACTCAGGTTGAGTGGAACAGGGTTGGCAAATCTGTCTTTCTCAATCCCAGCCAAAGACCTGATTCTGTTTCAGGTTAAGTAGTTGCTGCTCCCTCAGAATACATGCGTGTATGTTGCTGGGGGTTGGGGGCATACGTAATACCTTATAGGGTAGAAGTGAAATAGAAGTCCTGGTAGTGGCAGCTGGTATGTGGTGGGGAAGGAGTGCCTGTCTACGAGGTGTGTGTATGTCAGTGTCAGGAATTCTTATAAACGCAGTTCAGACTGGTTCCCCAGCTTTGATAGATACCTAATTCCCTTGGGGAGGTGGGTGGGGCAGGGCAAGGGGCCGGCTGTGGGTGATGAGAGGTTCTGGGGATGGGAGGCGTTCAAGCAGGCGTTTGTATATGGCTGGGCCCTGACGCTGCCGCCATTCTTCCTTTCTGTGTCTCTCCCCCTCCCCGAAGCTGGCGCCTACTACCCAGCCCAGGGTGTGCAGCAGTTTCCCACTGGTGTGGCCCCCGCCCCAGTTTTGATGAACCAGCCACCTCAGATTGCTCCCAAGAGGGAGCGGAAGACCGTAAGTAGCAGCAAGGGGCTCTGGGACATCTGGTAGAGGGAGAATCAAGGTCAGGCACATTGTGGGTCAGGGAGCAGAAAGTTGAGGAAGGAGATCTTCAGCTGGGAGTGGTTAGAGAATGGAGATCTGTGAAGTGCTTAGGTTCTTTGTAAGGACTAAGACTTCAGTGTAGAAGTGGCTCATGGGAGGACTGAGGTGGCTCCTGCGGGAGTTCCTGAGAGACCCAGGTTCTGGGGGTCTATAAGATCTATGTTTGGTTTTACGTTTCTGGTCGCTTGTCTTGGAAATCGTTTGTTTTCTGTGGCCCCACCCCCCACCTCCCAGTCCTGGAAGCTCTTGAGGCCTCCGCCTCTGCTCAATCCTCAAGCCCTGGGCGTGGTGCCCAGAATAGGGTGCCAGGGCTGGGGAAGCCGCTGAGTCACCCTGGCTCCACCCACTGGATCTGGGCCCTGCCCCCAGAGATCAGGCAGACTAGCCACAAGTGAGCTGTATGGGTGCTAGATGGGGGTCCTGGGCCCCATGGTGTGCAGCCAGTGACTTGGGGACTGCTGGTGGGGCAGGGCTGATGGAGGGAGGGGCATTGTGATGTACGGGGGTGCTCTGTGAGGTCAAGGGTCTCTTAGGGATGGGGGGCCAGAGTAGGGAGTACAAGATGAGCTGGATGGGTTGACAGTAGAAGTCATGGGGTTTCTGGCACCCACCCACCTGCTTCCCAGTGGAGGGTGGGGGGTTGGCCTGGAGTCTTAGGAGTGGGGCAGGGTGGAGAGGTGGGCTCCTCCTGTTTCCCACTCATCCCGGAGCTTTCTTTCCCCAGATCCGAATTCGAGATCCAAACCAAGGAGGGAAGGATATCACGGAGGAGATAATGTCTGGGGCCCGCACTGCCTCCACACCCACCCCTCCCCAGGTATTGTCTGATCTTTGCGTGAGGCCCTGGCTAGGATGGCTGTTCTGACCTGGGTTGCCAAGTCCTTTGATCTTTTCTTTCAACTAAGGGATTTCTTTCCCTGTTTTCCTGGATTTTTAGGCAGAGTTAAAGTAGCAATGGCTCTAGTAGAGAAGGGTTGTGGGCCTCTTCAGGGCAAATTTGGTAACCCTTTGTGTCCTGCAGACGGGAGGCGGTCTGGAGCCTCAAGCTAATGGGGAGACACCCCAGGTTGCTGTTGTTGTCCGGCCAGGTAAGTGAGCAGGTAGGGCAGAGCTTTTATGGGGACAAGGAGGGTGACAATTTCACATGCTGAGGAGGTGGAGTAACTTGACCTGGGTGCCAGAGAAGAATGGGTATTGGGATTTTGCGAGTGGACCAGATGTTGGGTGAGAAGGGAAAAGGCTAAGGTGGGATAAGATTGCAGGGGTGGGTGTCAGGCTGGGAATGTCTTGGCTGGGAGGAGGAGGAACAACAGCAGTGAAGGCCTGCCTTTAATGACTCGTCTTCTTTCCTGTGGCGTAGATGATCGGTCCCAGGGAACAATCATTGGGAGCCGGCCGGGCCTGCCTGGCCCAGAACACAGCCCTTCAGAATCCCAGCCTTCATCACCTTGTCCGACCCCATCACCACCCCCAATCTTGGAACCGGGGTCTGAGCCTAATCTCGCAGTCCTCTCTGTTCCTGGGGACACTGTGACAACAGGGATGATCCAGATGTCTGTAGAAGAATCCACCCCTCTGCCCCGTGAACCTGGGGAGCCATATTGCCTCTCTCCAGAACCCACTCCCCTCGCTGAACCCATACTGGAAGTAGAAGTGACACTTAGCAAACCGATTCCAGAGTCTGAGTTCTCTTCCAGTCCTCTCCAGGTTTCCACCCCCTCTGCATCTCACAAAGAGGAAATTCTTCCTGAACCAAATGGCATGGTCCCATCTGAGGATCTGGAACCAGAGGTGGAGTCGAGCCCAGAGCTTGCTCCTCTCCCTCCCCAAGCTTGTCCCTCTGAATCCCCTGTGCTCATTGCTCCAACTGCCCAACCTGAGGAACTGCTCAACGGAGCCCCCTCGCCACCAGCTGTGGACTTAAGCCCAGTCAGTGAGCCGGAGGAGCAGGCCAAGGAGGTTCCCGCATCAGTGGCTTCCCTCACCGTCCTCTCTGCCAATCTGGCTATGGCTCCTCCAGCTACTTCCCCAGCTCAGGAGGAGGAAATGGAAGAAGAGGAGGAAGAGGAGGAAGAAGGAGAAGCAGGAGACGCTGAGGGTCAGAAGGGAGGAGAGGAACTTCTTCCCCCAGAGAGCACCCCTGTTGCAGCCCACCTGTCGCAGAATTTGGAGGCAGCAGCCACCACCCAAGGTAAGGTGTGGCTGGATGGTGGAGGTGGGTCGGGCTGGAAAACGTGGGGTTTTTTTCTCTATATTGATGACCTCTCATTTGTGCCACTGTGTCTGGGTCATAGAAGCCCTTGATGGAACCTAAGAGATAAAATTCCAAGATGAAGGAATTTTAAGTCTGAAGTGGGTGTGATGGAAAGAGGAAATATTGTAGAGTAGTTGCTTTTTTCTTTTTTAATTTCCCTAGGGATTAGGGGTACTCCATAAGTTATTCTTATTTTGTTACCCACCCCCCCAAACAGTGGCAGTGTCTGTGCCAAAGAGGAGACGGAAAATTAAGGAGCTCAATAAGAAGGAGGCTGTAGGTGACATTCTGGATGCCTTCAAGGAGGTAAGGGAGCCAGAAAGTAAGGGAGGAGAGAGGACAGAGTTTGGGTATGAACACTAGTCATACTGCAACCAAAATGGAATATCCTATGTTTACAGGTGAGCCCAGGAGTACCAGAAGTGGAGAATCAGCCTCCTGTGGGCACCAGATCTGGTCTGGAGCCTGAGGGCAATAGTGCACCCCCGAGGCCCGAGGAAGCAGACGAGACCTGGGACTCAAAGGAAGACAAAATTCACAATGCAGAGAACATCCAGCCTGGGGAACAGAAGTATGAGTATAAGTCAGGTATGCTGGGGCGCCTGGGTGGCTCAGTGGGTTAAGCATCTATCTTGGGCTCAGGTCATGATCCCAGGGTTTGAGATTGAGCCCTATATGGGCTCCCTGCTCAGTGGGGAGCCTGCTTCTTCCTCTCCCACTGCCCCTCCCCCCACTCATGCTTTTTCTCTCCTTCTCTCTACTCACTTGCACGTGTGCATGTGCGCGTGCTTTCTCAAATAAGTAAATAAACCTTAAAAAAAAAAAGTCCAGTATTCTGAAAGAAAGGTTCAGAAGGGTTGGGCGTTGTTGCCAGGGCCCTGAGAGACAAAGTTATGATTGGTTCATCTTGTCTTCCTCGTAGATCAGTGGAAGCCTCTAAACCTTGAAGAGAAAAAGCGCTACGACCGTGAGTTCCTCCTTGGCTTTCAGTTCATCTTTGCCAGCATGCAGAAGCCGGAGGGATTGCCCCATATCAGCGATGTGGTGTTGGATAAGGTTGGTAGGCTTGAGGGGGAAGGTCTGTTCTGGATGGCGGGCTGGCTGGCTGGGGGAGGGGCCTGAGGTCCTCAAAGAATAGTCAGGAGCCATAGCCTCTTTCTCATGCCTTCCCTGTCCCCTTTGCAGGCCAATAAAACACCACTGCGGCCACTGGACCCTACTAGACTCCAAGGCATAAATTGTGGTCCAGACTTCACTCCTTCCTTTGCCAACCTTGGCCGACCAGCCCTCAGCAACCGTGGGCCCCCGAGGGGTGGGCCAGGTGGGGAGCTGCCCCGAGGGCCGGTGAGTGGGATTGGCTAGAGGGACAGATGGTCAAGCGGGGGTGGGGGATGGCTCCCTTGTCCTGCTGAGGGGAGGGGGCATCTGCCCTTGTAATGTGTGATAGCAGTGTAATGGGTTCTGCTGACTTGTTCTGTGTCTTCACTCGTCCTTACCCCTTGCTTAGCAGGCTGGTCTGGGACCCCGGCGCTCTCAGCAGGGCCCCCGAAAGGAACCCCGCAAGATCATTGCCACAGTGTTAATGACTGAAGATATAAAGTTGAACAAAGCAGAGAAAGCCTGGAAACCCAGCAGCAAGCGGACAGCCGCTGATAAGGATCGAGGGGAAGAGGATGCTGATGGCAGCAAAACCCAGGTATTGGCCAGTGCTGCTTTTGCTGTTTCTTCTCTTCAGCTCTGCTCTCTGAGCCAGCTCTGCCCTCTTTGTTTCTGTCATTTTTATCACTAGTGGCTACTTGAGTCCCCTACCACCCTCTCCCATCTCTCCCACTCTCCCACCGACCTCTTCTGACAACCTCACTGGATTCTGTGTCTTTTCTGTTCCCTCTCCCAGGACCTGTTCCGCAGGGTGCGCTCCATCCTGAATAAGCTGACACCCCAGATGTTCCAGCAGCTGATGAAGCAGGTGACACAGCTGGCCATTGACACTGAGGAACGCCTCAAAGGGGTCATTGACCTTATCTTCGAGAAGGCCATTTCAGAGCCCAACTTCTCTGTGGCCTATGCCAACATGTGCCGCTGCCTCATGGCGGTTAGTTTCCACTGTTACTAACCCTTGTGGTCTAGTCTCCTCCTTCTCTTCCTAAGACTTCTTGAGTTCAGCTTCTTGGTTCTCTTCCAGCTTGTGCTGTTGATGGCAGCCAGGAGGTGGCAGAGTGGGGGCCAAGGGTCTTCTGCGTTAGGTAGCTAAAGACTCTGGGAGGGTCTGCCCACTCGGGACCCATCTACATGGGATGTTCTCTCTGACGTACAGCTGAAAGTGCCCACTACAGAAAAGCCAACAGTGACTGTGAACTTCCGAAAACTATTGCTGAATCGATGTCAGAAAGAGTTTGAAAAAGACAAAGATGATGATGAAGTTTTTGAGAAGAAGCAAAAAGAGATGGATGAAGCTGCCACGGTGAGGAATGCACCAAGTGCTCTGCCCGCCTCTTGCTGCTCTGCTACATGGTGTGGTGGGGGGTAAAAGGGGGCTGGGGGTGATGGTATTTTGGGGGCTTTTCTGCCTTAAGGCAGGAAATGCTTGCTGCTAGGGTTGGGAATCCAGATAGTGGAGGAGAGAAGGGTTTTAGTCCAGTGTCTGGGTACCTCTCTCATGGATTTCTGTCCTATAACTGGCAGGCAGAGGAACGGGGACGCCTGAAGGAAGAGTTGGAAGAGGCTCGAGACGTAGCCCGGCGGCGCTCGCTAGGGAATATTAAGTTTATTGGCGAGTTGTTTAAGCTGAAGATGTTAACAGAGGCGATAATGCATGACTGTGTGGTCAAGTTACTTAAGAACCATGACGAAGAGTCCCTTGAATGCCTTTGTCGTCTGCTCACTACCATTGGCAAAGATCTGGACTTTGAAAAAGCCAAGGTAGGGGTCCTGGGATGTGGAGTGGGACAGGCTGAAGTGCTTGGGGTCTGCTGTTGGCTCACCAGCTCCTTGCTGGGCTGCTGTGTGGGCCGCCAAACCCCAGTGATGGAGCTGAGGGTCTGAGGAGGGGCCGGGCCTGTGGCTGTGGGGGAGGTATTACTGGTTCCTGATCTGATCCCTTGGCCTCTTCCTAGCCCCGAATGGATCAGTATTTCAACCAGATGGAAAAAATCATTAAGGAAAAGAAGACTTCATCCCGAATCCGCTTTATGCTGCAAGACGTGCTGGATCTGCGACGGGTGTGTGTCCTCTCCTTCCCACTGCCGGTCTGCTGCCTGTACACGATGCCCTGGTTCCCAACATTGCTTCAGCTGGCCCTCTGATACGGTGACCTTGTGACTGGTCTTCTGTCCCCGCAGAGCAACTGGGTGCCACGCCGTGGGGACCAGGGTCCCAAGACCATTGACCAGATTCACAAGGAGGCTGAGATGGAGGAGCACTGGGAACATGTAAAAGTGCAACAGCTGATGGCCAAGGGCAGCGACAAGCGTCGGGGCGGCCCTCCAGGCCCACCCATTAGTGAGTTTGAGGCTCAGATTAAGGAGGGGGCAGAGTGAGGGGTTATGCTTTCCACTGATGACTTCTTGTTAGTGCCACGTGTCTGGGCCACTGAGACCACATGATGGAACTGAGGATCTGAGGAAGGGGGGCTGGGGGCGGCCCCAGGTGATAGGGTGCTAGGAGGTACTCATTATTGCAATATGCTCTTCTCTTTGTCCCAGGCCGTGGCCTCCCACTTGTGGATGATGGTGGCTGGAACACAGTCCCCATCAGCAAGGGCAGCCGCCCTATTGACACCTCACGACTCACCAAGATCACGAAGGTAGGGGGGTGTATTGGAGAGGGTGATGGTGGCTGTGGGAGGGTAAAGAGGGATCAAACAGGCACTGAGCCTAGGTTTGGATCTTGGTGCCCTCACTCTGAAGTTGAAAAGGTGGCCACTGAATTTTTCCTCTTGGACTGTTAGCTTGCTAGAGACATGACTGCCAACTCAAGGGGGTGTATTCACATTTGTCTGAGCCAGTGGTCAGCAAACTCCCAGAGTGCAAATCTGGCCCATTTCTTGCTTCTCTATATTCCACAGCTAACAGGTGGCCTTTATGGTTTTTTAACAGTTGAAAAGAATAAAGTAGATGATATGTATTATGAAGTTATGCAGAATGTCAATTTCAGTGTCCTTGGTTTTATTAGAACACAACCATAATCATTCTCCTTAAGTATTGTCTGTGACCACCTTTGTGCTATAGTGGCTGAGTGGAATAGTAGAAATAGAAACTGTATGGCCTGCAGAGCCTAAGGTATTTACTATTTGGCCTTTTACAGGAAAAGTTTGCCAGGCTCTTGGTCTAGGCTGTTTGCTACTGTGTAGCAGTAGGCTTTGGCCAGATCAGATTCATGACTTCTCCATTCCGTTTCCCTCCTCAGCCCGGCTCCATTGATTCTAACAACCAGCTCTTTGCACCTGGAGGACGATTGAGCTGGGGCAAGGGCAGCAGTGGGGGCTCAGGAGCCAAGCCCTCTGATGCAGGTATGGAGGCCACTGTAGAGAGTTGGGTGACTGTTAATCCTCTTTCTTGAGGGCAGAGGCCTGGTTGTAGGGGAGGCTTTTGGTACAGTGTGGTTAGGTAATTACAGGAGGTCTGTGCTTGGGACTAGGGACTCAAAGAACTGTTCGTGTTGGGAGTAGGACCAAATGTCCTAAAGTGCGAGTAGGAGATAGAGTGGAAGAAAGTAGGAAGAGAGTTTGACCTGGGCTTTCTGCCTCCCCAGCATCAGAAGCTGCTCGTCCAGCTACTAGTACCTTGAACCGCTTCTCAGCCCTTCAACAAGCAGTACCTACAGAAAGCACAGATAGCAGACGTGTGGTACAGAGGTGAGGTTTCCTGGGTATCTTTTTATCACACGGGGAGTACTGTCATTGGTCTTCGGTGGTTGCCATAGGAATTCTCATACCTGTAATGCTCAGCACCCCTAGCTAAATTCGGGCACATTCCTGATGCTAGGAACTAGGCCCGATGGTAGCTATATGAGAGGGGGCTTAGCCTAGGCAGTACAGGTGAGAGGTGACATGCCTGTTTTTTCTCCAGGAGTAGCTTGAGTCGGGAAAGAGGTGAGAAAGCTGGGGACCGGGGAGACCGCCTAGAGCGGAGTGAACGGGGAGGTGACCGTGGGGACCGGCTCGATCGCTCTCGGACACCTGCCACCAAGCGGAGCTTTAGCAAGGAAGTGGAGGAGCGGAGTAGAGAGCGGCCCTCCCAGCCTGAGGGACTGCGCAAGGCAGCTAGCCTGACAGAGGATCGGGACCGCGGGCGCGATGCCGGTAAGGGGCTGGGAGAGGAAGGGAAAGGTGTGGGTTTTGGACTAGCCAGTCTCCAATCTTCAGAGCTCCAGGCCTTTCTTGCTAGGAAAATTAGAACTAAAGAGTCTCCATGGGGCACCTGGGTGGCTCATTCGGTTCTGTCTTGCCTTGGGCTTAGGTCATGATCCCAGGCTTCAGGGATCTAGCCCATGACAGGCTCCCTGCTCAGTAGGGAGTCTGCTTCTCTCTCTCCTTCTGCCTCTACTCCTCTCTTTCTGTGCTCTGTTTCTCACTTTTTCTCTCTCGAATAAATAAAGTCTTAAAAAGAAGAACTAAGGGGTCTCCAATCTGTTCTTCCCCCTGCAGTGAAGCGAGAAGCCACCCTGCCCCCGGTGAGCCCCCCAAAGGCTGCGCTTTCCGAGGAGGAGCTGGAGAAGAAATCCAAGGCCATCATTGAGGAATACCTCCATCTCAATGACATGAAGGTGGGCATTGGGTGGGGTCTGAGTGACAGAGTGGGTGGGACATATGCTGGCAGGCATGGAGCATGGGGCCCAGAGCAGACGGTGACTGCCCTCTCCCTCCTGCCCGCACCCCCGCAGGAGGCAGTGCAGTGTGTACAGGAGCTGGCCTCGCCCTCCCTGCTCTTCATCTTTGTGCGGCATGGCATTGAGTCAACACTGGAGCGCAGCACCATCGCTCGGGAGCATATGGGGCGGCTGCTGCACCAGCTGCTCTTTGCCGGGCACCTCTCCACTGCTCAGTACTACCAAGGGTATGCCTTCTGAGGGCCTTCTACTTTGACATACCCACAGACTTCCCGCCTCTGTAGGACCCATGCAGCCTTGGATAAGAGTGGTTCCTCAGCCAGCCTGGTCAGCGTTACTTCCGGCAGGGGTAGGGTGTACTGTGCAAGGACAGAGTGTGCTATAGCTTGAGATAATTGCCCCATGTTTAGGAAGTGTTCTCAAGGGGCCCCACAGTTGATCCTTTAACAATGCCATGTTGCCCAGAAGGAGAGTTGGGCCCCAGCTTGCCTTTGCTAGAAGGCCCTGACCTTTTTTTTTTTAAAGATCTATTTTTATTTGAGAAAGAGGGGGGGAAGGTGGGAGGAGGGGCAAAGGGAGAGGGAGAGAATCCTCAGGCAGAGTCCCCTCTGAGTGTAGAGCCTGCCACAGGGCTCCGCTCGAACCCCAAGATATGACCTGAGCCAAAATTAGGGAGTCGGACGCTCAATTGACTGAGCCGCCCGGGCACCCCTAGAATGCCCTGACTTTGAATTCCATTTGCAGGCTGTATGAAATCTTAGAATTGGCTGAAGACATGGAAATTGACATCCCCCACGTATGGCTCTACCTAGCAGAACTCGTAACGCCCATTCTGCAGGAAGGTGGGATACCTATGGGGGAGCTCTTCAGGTAAGCCCTCTTTAGTGGGATTCAGGGGAGGTAAAGACAAGAAAGTTGGGGAAGGAGGCATATATGGCAGGTTCAATGCCTGGGTTTAGGGAGGGATGGGATAGTGTACTGAGAGGGCTTTGGAGGCTATCCACACTCACTGTATTTTTCTTTCTGTTTAGGGAGATTACAAAACCTCTGAGACCCCTGGGCAAAGCTGCTTCCCTGTTGCTGGAGATCCTGGGGCTTCTGTGTAAAAGCATGGTAAGTGAGAGCCTTTGGGGGACGTGTTGAAACTTCTCTTCCCGCCACACGGTTTTGGCCAGTTGCTGTGACCCTGATGCCTTATGGTCCTTTGGTGGGACGGGATTAATGGTGATGGTAGTGCTGTGTTGGGTACCGGGGAGAGGAAACGTTGAGGCTGGCACTCTCAGACCAGTTCCTGTCATGAGTTCTGGGCAAGACTAGAGGAGACTGGCAATCTAAGACCCTAAATCCCTGATTGATTGAGTCACTCATTCAACTAGCATTTTTTTTTTTTTTTTAAACATTTACTAACCACATACTAGACAATGGGAATACCACAGTGAATAAAACACAGTTAGGAAACGAGCTGGAAGAGAAAAGTAAGAAGCAGCTTAATAAAAACAGTGTGAAATAGAATGGAGTGTCTTGAGTACTGTGAGGTTGCAAAGGAGTGTCTCTTTGGTGATGTTCATGATGGAAAGCTTTCCCAGAAGGGTGCTAGAACTGCTTTGTGAAAGTTGGTGGTGACAAGCAAATGTCATGGAGAGAAGGAGAGATGGGAAAGGCAAGTGGGTAGAGCACTTTGTGGTTGCCAGAGCTGGGAAGAGCTCTTTGAAGAGTTTAGCTGCCCCTGGGGCCTGGACAGATGAGACTTGAATGGAAGGGAATTGTTCTTTCAGCGTCTTATTTATCCTTTTAGGTAGAAACCTGTGTTTGGGTAGTTTGTGTTTTCAAACAAGAGAGGCATATTAAACTATGTGTATTGCGTTGAATCTTGGTGCAGCATGTTGTAGGACACGTTATTGCTACACTGTTAAAACACTTAAGGTGGTTTGTTTAGATGTATCAACTGTGAAACCATTCAGTGGCATTAGGATTAGCATCTTTAAAATTTGTGAACTATGGTTGTCTTTTTTTTTTTTTTCCCAAAGATTTTATTTATTCATTTGACAGAGAGAGATCACAAGTAGGCAGAGAGGCAGGCAGAGAGAGAGAAGAAGCAGGCTCCCCACTGAGCAGAGAGCCCGATGCGGGGCTCGATCCCAGGACCCTGAGATCATGACCTGAGCCGAAGGCAGCGGCTTAACCCGCTGAGCCACCCAGGCGCCCCTATGGTTGTCTTAATAAGGGTTGATGTCATCATTCTGAATATGTTTTGTTATAAACAGTAATACGTTCAGAATCTTTTGTCCCCTCTCAAAATGGGCTCAGACTGTTTATATGGGGATTGTGGGGGATATATCTGCTTCTCAAATTTTCTGGACCTGGTAACCAAAAAGGCATATTTGTTAGAAGTTGTCCTCTCCTGTGAGCATTTGTTTGCTTGGAATAATGAAAAACTAAGCTGTTTTAGAAAAAGAAGCATAGAGGAGTGCGGAAAGCTGAAATGAGGTATTTGGATTTGGTTGTTTATACCTTTGTCAGTAAAGGTAATTCTATGAAAGCTGACTGACCTCTTCTGTAGAGGTTCTTAGGCTACCCTCCATCCCCGGGTTCTTAGCACTGGGGTAGATGATTTATGTCTTTGGGTGGACATATTATTTGGCTGATGTCTGTGTCCAGTACTCACCTGTAGGCATGGAGAGACTGTGCCTGTTTGGTACCTCTGTAACATCCTGAGTACCTAGTGGGCACCTGTTGGTCTTTCAGTAAATATTTGTTGGGTGACATTTGTGGAGCTAGGTGTTTGAGGGAGAGAAGGTTGTTGAATTGGTCTTGCATTTTTCCAGGGTCCCAAAAAGGTGGGGACGCTGTGGCGAGAGGCTGGACTCAGTTGGAAGGAATTTCTACCCGAAGGCCAGGATCTCAGTGCATTCGTCGCTGAACAGGTTTGTGCCTGGAGTTCAGCTAATTCTAGCATTTGGGACTGGCTATTCTTCTTCCTTTTCCCTCAGCACACTCACATGGTGCACTTACCTCCTGACTGTGGGTCTTCTTGTAGAAGGTGGAGTATACCTTGGGGGAGGAGTCAGAAGCTCCGGGCCAAAGGATGCTCTCTTCCGAGGAACTGAGCAGGCAGCTGGAGAAGCTGCTAAAGGAGGGCAGCAGTAACCAGCGGGTGTTTGACTGGATAGAGGTAGGTTTCTCCTGGGAGAAACTGGAGGGAGGAATAAAGGAGAGGAGTTCTTGGTGTGTGGGTAGAGAATTTATGGGCCATTTGTTTCTCTTCTGCACAGGCCAACCTGAGTGAGCAGCAGGTAGCATCCAACACGCTAGTTCGAGCCCTCATGACAACTGTCTGCTATTCTGCAATTATCTGTAAGAAGAGCCAGGGAGATGGTGGGGCAAGGGTGGGCCCAGCAGACAAATGGTGGGAGGGAGGTTTTTGTGTTTACCTCCTAATTGTGGACCAGGCTGAGGGTGCATTAGTCCACTTAAACTTTTGTCTTCTTCCCTGTAGTTGAGACGCCGCTCCGAGTGGATGTCGCGGTGCTGAAAGCACGAGCGAAACTGCTCCAGAAATACCTGTGTGATGAGCAAAAGGAGCTGCAGGCGCTCTACGCCCTCCAGGCCCTTGTAGTGACCCTAGAACAGCCCGCCAGTAAGAGCCAGGCTGCAGGGCGTGGGGATGGGGGCGCTGCCAGAGAGTAGGGGGAGTCATGGAAAGGGCCTCAACCCAAGAAAGGGGGGTGGTCCCTGGAGAGCAAAATGCCCTGGTGGTTGATTTCTTTCCCCTGCACGGGTTTGTTTCCTTGCCTACAAATGGAAGGTGTTAAGACTCAGCTTTGAAGGCTAATTGACTGCCATTTTTTGCTTAGCCAGCTGTTAGATGCCAGGAGCATGGAGGTGAGAAGTGATCATGATTTCTAAGGACCAAGTACTCTTGAGGCCTGGCGAGGGGCGGAGAGGCTTTTCTTTCCTTGCCTCATTTAATTCTCACAACTATCATCCCCTTTTCCATATTGGGAGACTGAGATTTAGGTTAACATGCCTGAGAGTGTGCATTCGGCAAATAGGGAGGTGCCAAGGTACTGGGACTTAGGCAGTAATTAAGTCAAGCTCAGTTCTTGTGTAGGCATGGAGTCTTAGCAGTGGTGATGAGTGTCGAAAGATGGGTCCTGTAGGGAGCTCTCCGGGGACACCTAGTGTAAGGGATAATGAGTGGGAACTGACAAACCAGCCCAATGACAAATGGGAGGGGGAGACTTGAAATGAAGGAATTGTGTGTAAAGGAAGGCCATGAGGCAGAAAGGACTTGACATAGCAGTAGTTGTGTGTGAGTTGAGATGAGGCTGGAGAGATGGATGTGGGCCAGGTCCTGCAGGGCTAAGCCATGGGACAAATTTTGCCTTCAGCCAAAGGCTGGGAAAAAGGTTTGTGGGATTTTAAGTTTTTAGATCATCCTGGCCATTAGTAAGTAGGAAGAGTGGTTTGGAATAGGGTGAATGTGAACATGGCAAGAGCAGTGAATTAGGAGCAGGTTGTGTTTTGGTGGCTCAAACTTGTTGGTAACAGTGGAGCTGGGAGTTGTGTGGTTACAGTTAAAATATAACACTGACGGGGGCGCCTGGGTGGCTCAGTGGGTTAAAGCCTCTGCCTTCGGCTCGGGTCATGGTCCCAGGGTCCTGGGATCGAGCCCCGCGTCGGGCTCTCTGCTCAGCAGGGAGCCTGCTTCCTCCTCTCTCTCTCTGCCTGCCTCTCTGCCTACTTGTGATCTGTCTGTAAAATGAATAAATAAAATCTTTAAAAAAAAAAAATAAATTAAAAAAAAAAATAAAATATAACACTGACGTGGCAGGAGAGGTCATAAGAGCGGGGAAGTTACAGGACTTCCAGAATGCTCTTTTTAGCAGGTGAGGGGATGGTGTGGTACCATTCGCCTGGGGGATTAGGAACGTTGGATAATGAGTTTGCAGTCCATGGGTGGGGGTGATCAGAGATGTCAGGTAGACAGCTGGGTATGGGAATTCATTTGGAAAGGAAGAGGTCAGGGTTGGTGGTCGGTCACCAGAGGATATGGGATTGCCTGAGGGAGAGTGGTGAGAGCCTGGGATAGAATGTTGAGGAAGTGGAGGACCCCCAGGTAGGGATCAGAGGAGGACAGGGCCCTATGAACAAAGTAATTTTAGTAGAGGGAAGTGGTCTGTAATATTAGGTGCTACTTGAGAGTTTCATAGGAGCAGACCTGAACATTTAGGGCCTTTGGGGTGTAAAAACATGGAGGCCATTCTGGCATAAACAGTATTTGGTAGAAGAGGGGCAGTCTGGATTGAAAATGACTAATACCTGACTGAGACAGGAAGAAAGGAAAATAGCAAGTGTAGACAGAGTCTTTGAGATTAGTTAATCTCGTCTAAAGACAAATCTCTTGTTTGATTGTAAGAGATAGTGGTTGTAAAGGAGGCCTTTTGTGTTTAGATGGGAGAAATTTGGGCTCAGAAATAAAGGGCAGGGTGGATAATTGTGTAGGTCCTCAGGGTGGGTGTGCATGGAATTTGGAACACAAGTTTGGAATAAATGCTCTGCTGCTGTAGGATGGGTCTGGGGAGCGGTGTTGTGGATTTGAGGGTGTGTGTACCCTGAGGAACATCCTGGCTTGCAGCTTCTCATAGATGGCTGTAAGCGTTTCATCTAGGCCTAGATTCCAAATCCGAGGCTTTTTGTATTCAGAAGAAAATGTGTTTGCTGCTTGGGCTCCCTCTGCTTTTGGAAAGTTTGGCAGTGCAGTGTGGGGTTATGGGATTGTTGTTCAGTGCTTATAGGACAAGTGCTTGGGAAGGCTTAACTAATAGCCAGGATGTGTGGAGAAAGAGGGTCAGAGAGCAAGGGGTGCTGGAGATGAGCCTAAAGAAATTCAGTAGGAAGGTGACAAGAGAGGATGTTCCTGGCAAAGGATGCAACACATGTAAAAGTCTCAAGGCCAGAGAGGATTTGTATGTTCAGGGTATGTGTGGTAATATAAGAGGAAATTGGGATCTGAGTTTACCAGCATCTATAATGGGGGCCAGTGAATGTTGCAGGTTATAAAGCCTTGACTTTGGTGAGTGATACATCTGGGACTTAATGTCATTCCTAAATTGAGGAGTACCAATTCTGTGTATAGTTTTTCCTCATTAACTCTATCATGAGTGAAGCTGCTGAGGTGAAGCTTGGGTGGGTTTGTAAGGTTTTGCTGTGACTCATTACCGTGCACCCTCTCTTAGAACATGAGAATAACATCTTGTTACAGACCCACCTAGTCACTCTGGGATGGTCAGACAATTCTCAGGATGGCAGGGCAGGCCCCTTGTTTTAACCGTGGAGCCTCGGAGTGGAGTGGGGTGGCTGTGGGCAGCACTCCTTTTAACTGCTCTCATCCTGCCTGCTTGCAGACCTGCTTCGGATGTTCTTTGACACGCTGTATGACGAGGATGTGGTGAAAGAGGATGCCTTCTACAGCTGGGAGAGTAGCAAGGACCCTGCTGAGCAACAGGGCAAGGGCGTGGCCCTTAAATCTGTCACAGCCTTCTTCAAGTGGCTTCGTGAGGCGGAGGAGGAGGAGTCTGACCACAACTGAGGGCGGGTGGGGCCGGGGACTTGGAGCCCCATGGACACTCGGATGGCCCGGCCAGCCGCCCAGACTGCAGGAGGGGGCGGCAGCAGCGGCGGTGGCAATGGGCGCCTGTAGTGCGATGTGTCTGAGCTAATAAAATGGCTGAAGAGGCAGGATGGCTTGGGGCTGCCTGGGGCCCCCCCTCCAGGATGCTGCCAGGTGTCCCTCTCCTCCCCCTGGGGCACAGAGATATATTATATATAAAGTCTTGAAATTTGGTGTGTCTTGGTGGGGGGGCACCACCGCCTGCCCCTGGGGTCCTTTTTTATTTTCTGAAAATCACTCATGGGACTGCCGTCCTCGCTGCTGGGGGCATATGCCCCAGCCCCTGCACCACCCCTGCTGCTGCCTGGGCAGGGGGAAGGGGGGGCACGGTGCCTGTAATTATTAAACATGAATTCAATTAAGCTCACTGCCTCCCTGCTTTATGGCCTGCTCCCTCTGGAGAAGGGGTATGGATAGGTGGGCAGCCTCCTTTCCAGAGCTGACGCTGTAGCACTGTTCCCTGCAACCTGGCACCCCTCTTTCCTTTTCCCCTGTCCATGATTGTGGGGGGCTGTTGGAGGGTCACTGTCCGGGAGGGTTGGACCCTTGAAACGGACATAGTGGGGGCGCCCTGTTGGTTGTTAGGGGAGGAGAGACAAAGAGCTGTGGGGTGCTTCCAGAACACACTTGCTAGACTTAACTGTCCTAGCATGCTGTGATACAGGCCCCTGTGTATGGAGGTGGCCCTGCGTTTCAAGCTGTTTATAGCTAGAGAAGTCTTTTATGGCTTCAAGGTCTCATCTGTAAAAAAGAGGGGGCTGGATTCAAGGAGTCTGACCATCCCCACGCGGCGAGCCTGGCATCCGGGACCCAGTGAGTTCCCGCCCACCCTTTTCCCTCAGGGTTGCTCCGCATTCGGGCCTGGGAAGAGAGGACGAGGTGTTTCCGGACTCGGCCCCAGGCCGCCCCTGCGTGGCTGTGACGTGTTTCGCCCCGCCTGCCTTGGGTGGTGACGCGAATGGCCACGCCCCCGCGCTGACGTCACCGGCCCGGTTCCCTCTCCGGGGAGCGACGGCGGACGCGCGGCTCCCACCCCCTCCCCTCTCACGGGTTCTCCCCTCCCCGGTGGCGGCCGCGGCCCGACCCTGTGCTAGGCGATGGCCCGGGCCCCGAGCGCGGGCTAGCGTGCCTGGGTGCCCGGCCATGGGCTGTATCGGCTCTCGGAGTCCGGCGGGTCAGGGTAAGAGGGGGAGGCCAGGCACGGGTTGGGGAATTGGGCTGCGGCTGCCGGGTGCGCGGGCCGCGGATGGGTGGGGGCCTTGAGGAGGGGGCCGGTGTCGGGAGAGGGAGGAGCCTGCACCCGGGAGGCGGGACAGGCAAGAGGAAGGAGAGGGCAGGAGCGGAGAGGGGGCCAAATCCACTCGGCTTCGCTGCCACGGCCTGTCTGCTTCTGGGCTTTGCAGGCTAGACTCGTGGGCTTTCCACCTGGATTCCCACCGCTGAAGGGGGCAGGAGGCACACAGCCTTGGGAGGGGCAAGGTGTCCATGGCGACTGGCCTTCCACACCCACACACTCGTCGCTCCCACGCCCACACCTCTCCTTTACTTTGCCCTGGGAGTGGCTCTGTGGTGGGAACCTGCCTCTCCTAGTTGTGTCCCAGCCCCCTTAAGGGGGCAGTCTGCAAAGCCCGTCAAGCACCCCACTATGGAGTTTTTGGCTAAAAACTTATCTCCTCCCTTCAGAGTCAGATGGCTGATGGAGGAGACTGAGGCCCCATTTGGGGCACCTGTGAGCGCCCGATCACCTTAACTGTTTTAGTTCCCTTCCCCCACTCCCAACAAAAACAAATCATCCTACCTTGTGGTGAGAAAGAGGAGCCCAGAGAGAGGCCATTAGGGCTTCTTACAACTGCTGATCTCTGCTGCTTGGGTCTTAGTTCCCATTGATGGTGGTGCACTCTGGGGCCTGGCCTCAGTCCTTTGCAGCTGAGGTCCACCAGCCTATTTTTCTTAAGTGTCATGGATTTCTCCAAGCCTGAGGCCAGGTGGGGATTTGTGAGGTTGAGGGCTGGGTTTATAATGGGTCCTGGGCTTCCAGGGCAGGTGGTCGGTCATACAGGCCTTAACGTGGTTGGTACTTGAGATTCTTTGGAGCTAAGTCTCTGGCTGAGATTTGTGCTTTCCTGGGGTTCCCATGAGGAATTATGGGGTTTGTAGTCCTAAATTAACCTCATGACTTTTGAAGTTGAGAAGCTGCAGGCTGCTCTGATCCCTCTGGCCCTGCTAAGGCTTGAAGTTCAGGAAGTCATTCCCTCCTGTAGTCATCAGGAGAGAGTTTTGCTGACCTCAGAAATGGCTTTGAGAGCCCTGATTAGGTACCAGCTGGGGTCCAGGGATGGCCTGTAACCTTGTATCTTCCTTCTGGTTGGTAGCGTTTCTGGGGACCACCAGCTGGCTGAGGCTCAGGGACAGAGACGGCTGCTCCAGCTAAAGGTCAGTTGTGATGTACATTGCCTGTTGGCACCGTCTAGGGGATGGGCCTCAGCTTCCTGAGCTCCAGAGAGCTCTGCTGGGCCCCTTGTACTCCCACCTCCTCAAAGCCAAGAGGAAGGAGTGTTCTCCTTATGTGACTAGGCACAGGTTCCAAGTGGGGAGGGGACTGGCTCAGCATCCGGAGCCAAAATAAGAATAGAACTGGGAGCTGAGCCTGGAGCGGTTCTGGGCTTTTGGTTCTCTGCATCAACACAGCCAGCATGCCTATGATTTCTGTGCTGGGCAAAATGTTTCTGTGGCAGCGTGAAGGGCCTGGAGGACGATGGACTTGTCAGACAAGTCGCAGAGGTGAGACCAGCGACCGTAGATGTGATCTGGGAGGTGAGGGGAAGCTGAGGAATAGGGTCCTCAGGTGGCAAAAGGAAAATTACTCTGGCTTAGATATTGGGAACCAGGATGAAACAGGAACAACCAGGCTGGGGCCAGATAGGGCATTAGGAAAAAAGCTTTAGGGGGGTGGGGTGAAAGAAAAAATCATGGGTTTGTCAGAAGAGAAAAGAGCTGCGTACCAGCTGATGCTGGCGAGAGGAAAGAACCAAGAGAAGGAAGGCACCAAGCCTGTAAAGGGTCCAAGGCGGTGGTGGGGAGGAGGATGGCGATGGTGGTGGAAGAACGCAGTGTACTTTCCAAGAGGAATGGGTAGGCCGAGAAACCCAAGACTGAGAATTTATGAAGTTTAGGTTTCATCCCTAGGGTTCTGATGGCAAAATATCTCCAGAGGAGGAAGGGGGCCCACTGGCTGCCACAAAGTGGCCCCAAGGGCCTGAAGGTCAGGAATGTGAAATAGGGGTTTTCAGAATTGTGGAGAGCACCAGGTGGTTGCTGATATTCCGGGAGGTGGGGGATGGGTGAGGAGAAATGATATGGCAGCATCGGATAGAAAATGGGGATTTTGGCAGAAGTGGGAGTCCAGGTGAACAGCCTTTTCCCCACCCCTCAGTGGCCTCGGACCCCGCTTGGGCTGTGGAGTGGATCGAACTTCCTCGGGGCCTCTCTCTATCTTCCTTGGGATCTGCTCGGACCCTCCGAGGCTGGAGCCGGTCCTCCCGCCCTTCCTCCGTGGACAGCCAGGACTTGCCAGAGGTGCTGGGCCCCTGGTATTGGTAGGGGGAAGGGGGGGGCCGCATTCACATGAAGGGGATCTGTATCCCCCACCCCCGCCTCGCCAGCCTGCTTCTGGCTCCCTTTTCCTGCGAGCGGAGGCGCTATCCGGCCGGCGGGGCCCCAAGGCCGCCCCCGCGCCGGTCTGCTCTGCTCGGCGCGGTGCCAGCGGGCGGGCTTTGCTCCCGCCTTGGGCGCTGACGTCAGCGCATCCCAGGCCGTATCCCGGGAGACCCTGTTGCATGGTGATGGGTTGCCAGGGAGACACACACCTTTTCTCTGGGCCTGGGCCGCAGCTGCGCGGAGCGCCAGCAAGGATGGCAGTGGCTGGGGGCATTGAGGGGAGGGAGGGAGAACAAGCCAGGAAACACCCAGCAGGTGCTCCTCCCCCCGGGCCTGGCCGGAAGCTAACGGCGCCACCCTGGGGCCCCTGTAAGCCAGGTACTGAGGTGGGGAGGGGGGTGGGGGGTGGGGGGGGAGCAGAGGGTGGGGCTGAGGTCAAGGGAGCAGGTGGAGCCCCTCCTGTGAGGGGTGGGAACCTGATCAGGAGAGCTAGGCAATTCGGGGAGGGGACATGTGCCTCTGACTTCATTCATTCATTGAGGGAAACATTTGTGGGGCTTGCCAAAGAACACTGAACCAGGTGTGGGGTGGAGGTAGGAAGCCAGGTGAATCAGAGTCAGGCCCAGCCATCCCAAGATCCCTCAGGAGAGATGCAAGGGCAGTGCTGGGGTGGGGGTGGGGGGCTACTGAAGAAGAGAGAGAAAGCTGGACTGAAAACCTAAGAGGTGACACTGAGTCAGGCTTTAGATGGTAGGGAGCATTTTGTCAGACAAGGATGGCGTTCTTAGCCCCGGGGAGAGCTGGGTTCCTTTGCCTGGGAGGCAAGAGGGCTGTTTGCTGACAGGGAAGGTGGAAGTGGGCTTGTCCTGGGCAGAGGAGCTAGGTGGCAGATTCCGAGGCCTGGAAGGGGGCAGGAGGTTCAGAGTGGGCCCCTTCAGTGCCTGACTGTGAAGCTAGTACTTCACTGGGCAGTGGAGGAGCCCAGAAAAGATTTTAAATAAGGACATGTGACCAGTTGCACTCCGGGGAAGATTATTTGTTTACATTTATACTTTGCCTCATTCACTCAGCCTACGTATTTAGGAAGGTTACTCTGTACCAGGCCCTGTGCTAAACACTGGGGTGACCAAAAGAGACCAAATTCCTCCAAGAGCTAGAGACCAGTGAGGGGCACCAGTGACCAATAAGGAAACACACGAAGTAGACCAAGATTACACACACAGGGTATGTTCATAGAGGATGGTGACTTGCTACAGAGGGAGGATGGACAACTGGTACAGTAGTCAGGAAGACCCTGCTGAGGGTATGATGTTTTAGCCAAGACCCAAAAGATGAAAAAGAGCCAGCCAGCTCCAGGGGGAGGGAGGGGAACACTTACACAACATTCTAGGCTGAGAAAATCGCATGAATTGAGGGAGCTTGGGGGGGCCACAGCTGTGCTAATCTGGACATGGGGTATTGAGGGCTTGAGGAAGGGAGGGCAGTGGCAGTGGGAGTAGAAAGGATGAGCAAGCTTAGGGGAGAGTTGTTGGTAAATCTGAGGTTTGGAGTCAGGCTGAAGGGGCCAGTGGTTGGGTGATACAACGTCAGGAAGTCAGGAAGCAGGGCCAGATGTGGGAAAAGATACTGGGTTTGGTTTTGGTCATGCCGAGTCTGTGGCTGTAGAAACAGCTAGAAGACTGAGATGTCTGAAGACTGAGAGGAGGAGAGGGGCAAAGAGGAGAGAACCTGGAGGAAGTCCTTGATGGTGTAGCTTTCTCCCTTCCCCCTTTTTTTTTCTTATCAAAGGCCCCACTCCATGGTTCTTGACTTCCCAACCTGCCTCCTTCCCTCTGGGAGCTGGGAAGATGGGGCTGGGGGTGGCAGCTGCAGTTCTGCTCCTTCAGGTCAGCCTGAATCTCTGCTGCTCCTTGAGAGAACATGGCTTGCTGGCCCTGGCTTCTTACTGTCCCTCTTACATATCCCAGCAGCCACTGGCACATACGTGCTGCCCTGGCGTCTCTTCTCAGCTCCTGTATCCCCATGACACCTTGGGTGGGCTGTGGGCATGGAGGAGGATGCCGTGGTTGCTGGAGCACTGACCCTCTGCTGCTGTCAACCCAAGGTGAATGTTGGAGACACAGTCGCGATGCTGCCCAAGTCCCGGAGAGCCCTAACCATCCAGGAGATTGCTGCGCTGGCCAGATCCTCCCTGCATGGTACGCACCCTTCTCCCATCCCTCTGGCCACTTTGTCCTTCCTGCTTCCCTCCACCCCCTTTTTTTTTTTTTTTTTTTTTATTTGACAGAGAGAGATCACAAGCAGACGGAGAGGCAGGCAGAGAGAGAGAGAGAGGGAAGCAGGCTTCCCGCTGAGCAGAGAGCCCGATGCGGGACTCGATCCCAGGACCCTGAGATCATGACCCGAGCCGAAGGCAGCGGCCCAACCCACTGAACCACCCAGGCGCCCCTCCACCCCCATTTTTAAAAAGATTTTTATTATTTATTTGACAGAGACACAGTGAGAGAGGGAACACAAGCGGGGGGAGTGGGAGAGGGAGAAGCAGGATCCCTGCCGAGCAGGGAGCACAAAGCGGGGCTCGATCCCAGGACCCTGGGATCATGACAAACCAGTTAAAGGCAGACAGACCTTTAACTGACTGAGCCACCCAGGCTCCCCTGTCCGTCCTGCTTCCTTTTGCACATACCCTTCGGGACTATATCCTGTGAGCTGTAGCTGGGATCTCCCTCTTCCTCCCCTTCTCAGATGCAGCTCAGCTCCCTCCGCCGATCCAAAGGCACATGTGGACCCTAACTGCCACCACCCTTCCACGTCCCTCCATGGCCCGTGCCCTTAGCAGGCTTCCTCCTCCTGCCCCACCCGCAGGTATTTCTCAGGTGGTGAAGGACCACGTGACCAAGCCCACTGCCATGGCGCAGGGCCGAGTGGCCCACCTCATCGAGTGGAAGGGCTGGAGCAAGCCAAGCGACTCCCCTGCTGCCCTGGAATCAGCCTTTTCCTCCTATTCAGACCTCAGCGAGGGCGAACAAGAGGCTCGCTTTGCGGCAGGTGGGGACAGGGGTCAGCCACATGTTTGTCATTGGGATGCTCTTCCCACAGCCCCATCTCTTCTCTCTCTTGTCTCCAACCTGAGCCCTGGTCTTAGTTCTTCAGCTAATTAATCCTGCTAATGAACCTTCTCTGCTGATAAATTCTTTGGCCTCCCTGACAGGCGTGGCTGAGCAGTTTGCCATTGCAGAAGCCAAGCTCCGGGCATGGTCTTCAGTGGATGGTGAGGACTCCACCGATGAATCCTATGATGAAGACTTTGCTGGAGGAACTGACTCAGGTGAGGGGTAGGCAAGCAAGGCCAGTACTCCCAGCTGGTGGGACGGGGGGACTGCCTGAGAGGCCTTGTGATTCAGAGCTCAGTCTTCCGAAGGGGAGGGTAGGGGCAGACCCTGTCCAGGCAGTCGTTGACCTTCCAGGGGCAAGAGGGCTAGTCATGCTCATGGGTGGGCAGTCAGCAGCTGCAAACGGAGTAGTTCCTTTTGCACATATGCTGAACCTTCTCTGCCCATCTATGCTGTTGGGCCTTGTGGTCCAGAGACCTCGCTGACACCTTCTGGGCGACTACATCTCTTGGCGGCGGGGGAGGTCTGCTGTGCCTTGCCTTTTCGTTTCGGGGGAGCCTCTGGCCAGCTGTGGCAGCACAGATGGACTGGCAGCATAGCACCTCCCAGGGCCTCCGCCCCAGGCAAACAGGAAGGCATGCTGGGCCCGGACTGCCCACAGGGCTATGCTGGCTCAGGCTCAGCCTCCTTGAATTCCATCCGAGACCTGTCTCTGGGCTGTTCTCTGGGCCAGTGCTTGCAAAGGGGACCCTGCAGGGCTGTGCAGCTGTGCACGGCCCTCCTTTCATCTTCCAGTTCCTGGACCACATGGCTGACTTTTTCTGTAGCTCCTGGGCTCATGCCTCACAACACTGCCCCCATCCCTGTACGTCTTTGCCTTTGAAGACTGCCTCCGCCAGCCCCCACCCGTCCAGCTAATTAACAGATTCTCCAGGGCCAATCCAGGAGAGCAGATTGGCAATACATTAGACCTCTGCTGTGGTCCAGAGGTGACTGATTTGGGTGTCTGAGGCCAAGACGGAGCCTTGAACCACAAATGTTCTTGTTTGATTGAGTTCCAGGCCTGCTTTGACCCCTGGTATAATGATAATAACTTAACATTTATCCAAGGCCACTGCTACCCCACGTAGAACCTTTGTGCAGATTAGAAAAAAGCACCTCTTTCTCTGGCAGGCACAGCTCCATGTTAGGCCTCGCTGCTGGGTGAGCAGAGTGTGGGCTGAACTCCAGTCTGCACTCACTGCCTTGGACAGGTTCCTCTTGTGCGGGGAACCAGCAGCACCACCGTGTGTTATCTGTGCATTTATCGCCCTCTTACTGTATACTGTGTTCTTTTATATTGGATTCTGCAATTTACTGTTAAGGAAACGGAGGCCCTGAGAGGTTAAGTGACTTGCCCAAATCTACCCAGCTCCTACCCTTTCTCCCCAAAACTTGTGGTGCCGAGGCTGGAGCAGGGAGAATGTGACTTCCAGGTGGGCCAACTGAAACGGGGCAAGTAAGGCTATCTTCTTTTCTCTCCCCGCTGCAGAGATGGCCGGACAGCTGCCTCTGGGGCCCCATCTCCAGGACCTCTTCACTGGCCACCGATTCTCCAGGCCTGTGCGCCAGGGCTCTGTGGAGCCTGAGAGCGACTGCTCGCAGACCGTGTCCCCAGAGACCCT
This sequence comes from Lutra lutra, assembly GCF_902655055.1. NCBI lineage: Eukaryota > Metazoa > Chordata > Mammalia > Carnivora > Mustelidae > Lutra > Lutra lutra. Next base: position 108,390,796 of record NC_062278.1, read on the forward strand.
GTGCTCCAGTCTCTGCAGCCTGGAGGATGGGTTGCTGGGCTCCCCAGCCCGCCTGGCCTCCCAGCTGCTGGGCGACGAGCTGCTCCTCGCCAAACTGCCCCCCAGCCGGGAAAGTGCCTTCCGTACCCTGGGCCCCTTGGAGGCCCAGGACTCACTCTACAACTCGCCCCTCATGGAGTCCTGCCTTTCCCCCGCCGAGGAGGAGCCAGCCCCCTGCAAGGACTGCCAGCCTCTCTGCCCGCCGCTGGTGGGCAGCTGGGAACGGCAGCGGCAAGCCTCTGATGTAGCTTCTTCTGGGGTGGTGTCCTTAGACGAGGATGAGGCCGAGCCGGAGGAACAGTGACCCAGATCATGCCTGGTGGTGGCATGTGGCTCCTGGCCACCGCTGGGGGCAGAGCCTCTGTGCCCAAGTGCAGGCAAGAGGCTTCCGGCAGAGCTCCAAAGCCTAGAGGGCTCCTGGGAGCGCTCACTCCTCCGTTGTGTGTTTTGCATGAAAGTGTTTGGAGAGGAAGCAGGGGCAGGTTGGGGGCGCATGTCCTGCCCCCACTCCTGGGGTTTGCCGGGGGTTGCCCGGGGCCCCTGGGGCATGGCTACAGCTGTGGCAGACAGTGATGTTCATGTTCTTAAATCAAAAACGCCACATACACATTTCCTCCTTGGATGATGTGAACCCCTAAGGGGGTGGCTGTGACTGGGCCGTGTGAGGTGGAACAGGAGGGAGCCCGGCGCCCCCGCCCCCTTCCCCACGCCTCTCTCTTCTCTGCTTCTCTCCACCTCTAAGTCCATGTGCAGTGCTCGATAGAATCCCCCTACCCCAGGGTGGGCTGGCTCTTACCCTCCTGGAGCCTAGGCTTGAGCCATCCCCCAAGGGCCCCTTGCCCAGCTGGGCTCGTGCTGTGCTTCGCCTCTCCATCATCTCTAAATCTTCTTCTTTTTCCTAAAGAAAGAGGGGTTTTGGTCTGTTCTTTCAGTCGGGGTGTTCTCTGGGAGGCACTGGATTGATGAAAGCATCTACTCTCCACCCTTTTCCTGGCCCCTTGTAGGATGTGTGGGCAGGGTCCCAGCAGCTCCCAGCCTGTCTGGCTGCCCCATACCCCAGGTTCTCCTTAGAGCCGAGCTGGGAGGGAGTAGGTGGCCCTGGTTGCTGGGGCGCCGTGAATGACGGCCATGTTCTTCCAGAGAGGACCACAAGGGGGCCACGCGGGTGGCTGGGCAGCTGTCTGCTGACTCCTGAGCCTGGCAGGAACTGTGCCAACAAGTGACAGTCATATGGGAGTGTCTCTCCTTGGGGGAGGAGGAGGGTAGTGCCTTTCTTGGCTAAATCCAAGGCCAAACTACAGTACCAAGGGCCTCTGCCCCAGCTAGGGTTTGATAACCGAGCAGTGGCAGCTCTGTGGGTCAGGTATTCCATAGACCCAGCTCTGGAGCTGGATGGCTGTGGGGGCTGTGGGTGGCTGAAGAATTCGGAGCCTTGTAGGCTTTGGCAGGTGAGACGGCCCAAGGTAAGAACAAGAGCTGATGGGCACAGGCAGTCTATACATAAGTGGCTCATTAGGTGTTTATTTTGTTCTATTTAAGAATTTGTTTTATTAAATTAATATAAAAATCTTTGTAAATCTCTATATACATCTGGTCATTGGAGGAGGTTCCAGTATAAACCCATCTTAGTTCTACCCTTTTCCCCCTCCAAGGGGGAACAGGGGTCCAGTGCCTCTACCCCTACCCTGCCGGGCGGATGCTGGTCTTCCTGCCCATGAACACTTGCTGCAGGTGGGCACTCAGAGTCCGGGGAGGACGAACCGGGAGGAGCTTGGCACCCCCCAGGCCTGGAAGGGCTCCAGCCCTTAGTGTAACCACCTCCTTTCCCACAGCAGAAGGAACAGGAGAGCTTCAGGATCAGCATGGCCACTGCCATCCCAGGCTGCCCATCTAGGGGTTCACTGGCACTTGTCATCGCTGTCAGAAGGGCTCCCCTCCCGGGGGAGGCCATGATGGGAGTGGGGCCCCCAGAGTGCATGCACCTCCGTGGTCTCTGTGTCACTGCTGCTGGTGGCGCTGTCACGGAAGCTGGCAAGGGGTGGCCGCACTTTGACGCCCTGTGCTGTGACGGAGCCCTCAATTGCCTTCCGGAGCTGGAAGGAGGAGAGGGTCAGATGTGCAAACTCCAAGTTCCGTGCTCAGACCCCACCCCTCGGTGGGTTGGACGCAAGCCTGCATGCTTTTTTCGAAGCAGAAATGGTTTAGTGGCCACTGATCATCTCACCTCCTTTAAAGTGACAATCCCAATGAGTCTGCCGATACTGGTGACATAAGCGTGGTCCACTCCCAGTAGTGAGAAGATGGTGTGAGTCTGTGGGGTCGGGAGAAAACACACTGGACATCATGCGCAAGGGGACGGTTCTAAATCACTGGCCAAAGCAGCCCCGGACAAGGTGGGGCTGGGGGTAGGAGGGGCACTCTAGATGGTGGGGGGAAGGGAGGACCACAAGAGGGAAAAGAAGAATGAGAATGTTTCCACAGCCAAGCCTCAGAAACATGATAATGGTTATCTTTATGTTCCTTATGTTGATGAAGAAACAGAGGAAGGATTCTTCGTCCCATGTTAGAATAAAGGAGGATGACTGAGGAGAGAACTGTTCAAATGTGACACCTAATGATTGGCCAGGCACTAGGCTAGGTCTTTCTGAAATTAGCAATTAACTTCAGTCCTGTTCTGAGAAGTAAGGATGCTACCCATTCTATGGGAGAGGCAGCACAAGCTCAGTGGTGAAGTGACTTCACAGCTCCAGAAGCAGCTTTCCCTCATGCTGCCAAAGGAGGAAGTGTGGCATCAGTTCTGCCCAGGTGTCCAGTCACAGAGTGTCCCTGCCCTTTAGGGCAATGAGCCCTAAGCTCTGTGCCTCTCACCCCCACTTTAGTGGCTGACGCATGCTTCCCATTTGCCTCCAGCTGGCTGGCTCTTGGAAGTGGCCCCTCTCCCTGGCTCTGACCGTCTGTTGTGGGCGGAAGCACTCCATGTCTCACCTATAGTTCGGCTCTCCCAGGGCCGAGTAGCACCCCTGGTACTGTTCAGACGGAGCCTGAAGTCCAGGGAAGCAACAGCCATCCACAGCCTCCCATGTTTTTCTTGGTTTGGGCTCTCCCCTCAACTTTCACATGTAATCCCCAATGGCTCAAATTGTCAACCAGTTCCCCTTGTGTCCTAAGTAGATTTTCTTGGGCCAGATGTCTTGAACAACACTCTCCTGATATAGCACTTCCTGGAATTTGGGGCCTATCACTTATCACTGTGTTTTGAGTGTACTTGTAAGCTTCTTGGCTTAGTGTCTGAATCCAAATGGGCATTAATAACCCAGCTTTTCGAGTACCAGTTACTCAGAACTCATTATAACTGTCTGAAAGCTTTAAAAATATTTGCTTAAACAGTTACTAAATTTTTTTTTAGTAACAGACTTCCAAAACTTAACTCTCCAGCTAAGGCATGACCGTACCTACAACAGAAGTTAGAAGTTCAGTTTTAGAACAGCTTCTCTGTGCTCCTTTAATACCTTTATCATTACTGTCCTGTGGTTATTAGCAAGTTCTTCCTCCTATCTAACTTGAATCCTACGTGCTGCATGTTTCCTTTCCTTTAATTTCCTCCTCTGACTTCAAAGGGAAATATACCATTATGAGATTTCTTGTCTTAATAATCCTCTAACTTTGTCTTCTTATGGTTTAGTTATCCCTCTATCTTCTCCCAAGTATCCAAGTATCTAATAGATCATTCCCCTGGATTTTTTTTTCCACAGCCCTAGTGAGAATGAGCTTCTGGCAGGCTGTCTGTCTTTTAGGTTTGCAAACCACTGGTCCCGGGCAGTCACCAAGCACTGCTGATTTGCTTTCGGAACATCTTGGCCATTCTCTCTGATGCCCTCACCATCCTTACCACAACATCCTCGTGAGTTCTGTTTTTGGTCTCCCTTCCCTCCAACTTGGCTCTGCCATCCTATGAGCTTTCTCAAACTTGAATTAGAGCCCAGACTCCCCAGAATGGCCCACAAGACCCTTCCCAAAGCCATCCCAGCTGGTCTTTCCAGCCTCAGGTTCTGCCAGGCCCTTCAGCTTATAGTCTCACGTATTCACTCATCTTTTTTCTCAAAACATTTATTTCTTATACACGTCAACCCTTCCCTCACTACACTACCTTTTAAAATGTATAAACAGTGATAGGAGACATTCCTTACATATACTCAACTCCTACTATGGCCAGCACTGTTCTAAACATCCTGTATCCAGTCCTTCCTCCAAAGAAAAACCTTTGACAGAGTACTGATTCCCCTCCTACTGACAAGGAAAGTGAAGCCCAGAGAGGCTAAGAAATTCACCGAGGCTACACAGCCAGCTTACACATGGCCAACTGAGGATTTGGGTAAAAGCCCGGCTGGCCTAGCTTTGGCAACCTTGCCTCCCCCACTGCTTGCCTGCCTGCAGGTGGCCTCAGAATGAAAGTGGCATGGAGCTGGTAGGGCTGGCCGGCTCCAGTCTCCCAGCTTCCTAGTTTCCAATGAATTCTCTCTCCTCCTGAATGTTCTCCTCCTGAACTTGATTAGGCTACTACTGATTGATTCCTCAGGCCTGCAAGGACATTTTGAATTCTAATCTTTTATGTTCTTATCGCGCCCAGTTCTTTGTATTTTTGTTAGTCGGTTCCTCAAAGACTTCTTCTCTTCCTCTGATTTTTAAGTTTGTAACAAACACCTACTTTGTTCTTTTTCACTTTAATTTAATTAGACACCAGGAAGCCCATTGGAGGGCCTGCACATCTTGCGCTTGGAAACAGTGAACTGACCGGGAGGGACAACAACGTGGCTTTCTGAAAGAATCCTGGGATTGGGGCCAGGAAATCTGGGCTCTGGGCCTCATTCTGCCGTACTGACTCAGGCAAGGGACCTCCTCACTGCCTTAGTCTCCCCAGGTATTAATTAAAGTGGTTAAGTCCCCAGGCTTTTGGGTCAGGCTACCTTGGGTTCCAGTCTGATTGTGCTACTTACTAGCTGTGTGACATTGGGCAACTTGCTCAACTTCTCTGCATCTCAATGTCCTCATCTATAAAAACTGGAATATCACAATATCTATTTCACAGTCTTGTTATGAGGATTAAATTAAACATGAAGAGCTTAGCAAGTGCCTGACACATAGCAGACACTAAAAAAATGGCAACATTATTATCACCATCATCATCATGGGATATTTGAGGACTCAGTAAGATGACAGAAAACCTTTAGAGGGTTTAGGAAGAAAGGCTTTAAATAAAAACTCAGTGTATTCTCAGGCCTATGGATTTTCTTGCAATTGCACGTAGTTCCCCAGTTACTCTGATCTGAGATCTTTACCCAAAGGCTTATACATTCCTTTATTGCCTTTTGCTTTTTTTTTTTTTTTTTTTTTTTAATACCTTTTGCTTTTCTGTTTCTTTGTACCCTGTGCTTTCTGGCCAGCCCCTGCTTGTCTGAGATAGGCTGGCTCTTAGGCACAGTTTGTACCTCGGCTAGCTGCTGGGGCTGCAGATCTTGGGAGCCTTCCTCCGCTGCCTCCCGGCAGCCCCCATGTCTTGGAGGCGTGCACGGCTTAAATCTGTCAACAGTCGAGCTAAAATACTTGGGTTTTTACCCCAGCACCCTCCCGGGTTGCCCACATTCCCTTAGAAGCCTGCAGGGGTCCACTGATGCCGTGGCTCCGTGCTGGGGAGCCCCTCTCCCTCCACCAACCTGTCTGCACTCCAGTTTTCTCCCCACTTCTGCAGGCCGTCTTGCCCTTCTCCTGAGCTCGGTTTTCCTTTGGCCTACATTAAGTCAGACTTTCTGGGGTCTGACATTCCAAGCCCCCAAGATGAGGCGTTTCTCATCTTTGTTTCTCTCTTCTCTGCAGTGTCCCCACCCTACTTGGATGTTTGTTAGCTTGTTTATTGGATTTTCTTGTTCTGCTTGTTTCTCACCCATTTTTTCCCGCGTGGGTGTATCAGCCTTGTTGGGTGCTGGCAGTCTCCCGCCTGGCTCTGACCCTAGCCTGGCCTTCTGGCTTCCACCCAGCTCAAACGCTGTCTTTGTTGCTGCTTTGGTCCAGAGTTCCCTGGGGGCAAGGCTGACCAGAGGAAAAATGATGCCTGGCTCCCCAGTAGGCAGGAAGAGGCTAAGGGGCCCTGGCTCCCGGCCTCCCATCTTTTGAGGCGGTGTGTCTGAAAAACATCTCAGCAAAGAGCCCACCCTCTGCTGTCCTGTTTTCCCCCACTGGCCTGTGTCCAAAGCTGCTGGAGGACCTAGATCACCCCCCCCACCAACCCATGCTCCTGAGAGCCCAGGCCAGCCCCCGGGCCCTGGCCCCTACCTTGTGCAAAGAGGTCCGTTCCACTAGCTGGAAGGGGGCAGGGTCAATTTTGCAGTCACTGAAGTTGACAGGTTCATCCAGCTGTTGTTCCTCCCACTCCAGAATCTGAGAGGATGAGACCAAGAGGATTAGGGCAAAGGTGCCAATATCTGCTCTCACCTCCCTAAAAGCTGGCCTGCCCCTTTTCCCACCCCATGGTCCCTCCCATGGGGACAGTGGCAATGATGATGACTACATACTCCCAGGCAGAATGAGGGTCCAGAGTCCAGTCACACCTTACCTCCTCAGGGCTCATCTCTCCTTCCAGGTCTGAGTCACTCTAGGAGAGAGGGAGGGAGGTTGGCAGCTAGTGGTTGCCGGGAGGTGGAGGAAGGTGTATCCCCCCATCCCAACTTGGAGAGGCTGACGCCCTAGACCCCAGCCCTCCCTGGCTAGTGCTCCTGAGCTGCAGGAAGGAAGAGAGCGCTTACCGCCAGGGAGATTCGGACCCGCTTCAGCTTGCGCTTGTCACCTGATTCCGACTTCTCCAACTTTGTTAGAGCCAGAGAGAAGAGGAGTTGATGTTACAGGGAGGGAGGTGAGGGTAAGCAGCAGAGCTGAGAGGAAGGGCACGCAGCAGGGACAGAGCTGACGTCTGGGAAGGCAGAAGGGCAGGGAGAATGGAGGTAGGCTTTGCAGGGTAAATGGAGAGGTGGTCTCAGTGTCAGAGAGAGCTGGAAAGAAAGAGACAGAGAGACTCCAACCACTCACCTCTGAAGCAGCCTCGGGGGGTGGACTGCCACAGAAGAGGCTCCTGAGAGCGATGCCTGCCTGCTCCATGTTCCCTGTGTTCCCAAACACAAGGCGGGGGGGGGGGGGTGGTGGCAATGTCATCTCTGAGGGAGAGGACCAGCAGGAGGTGAGGAGGGCAAGAGGAGGGTATCCAGGTTCTATCCCAGGCCTGTCTGGACAGCCTCTCACCTGGGCTGTGATCAAGTAAAATCTCAGGGGTGGGATCTGGCTCTGTTGGTGGGAGGCAGGCTCACCTGTGGGACTCTCCCCAAGGTTCACGGTGTTGCTGGGCCCCCTCTTGAGAGCAGGCTTCAGGGGCTTGTGAGTGTCTCCCCGAGCTGCAGGGAAACCTGAGTCCTCTGTGTTCACCTACACGGGCAAGGAAGGGGCTGGTGAAGGCTATGGCCCCAGATTGCCTCTATGTCGCCCTCCCAATCAGTCTACATGGCATTTAGGAAGTTTGTGCGCCTGTGGCTCTTTTCCTCCTCACCTGGAAGCGGACAGAGGCCTCAGGGCTGGGGGGACTTTCCTGATCAGGAGGTGGGGAGGTCTGGGCAGCCCGACGCTCTTGCGCATACTGCCTCCGGCGAGCTGGGCTCAGCTGGGCTGCCAGCAAAGCCACCACCTGTGAGCGCTCAATGGAGCCCAGGAGGATCATGGACTCTGGACAGAGCAGGAGCGAGGACTCAGTAGCTGGGGGGGAGGTCCTCCTACCCACCCGTCTGGCCTTCTTTCACACCTGGAGTGTGGCCTTGAACACAGGCCACATACCAGAGGGAACTCCTGGATGGCAAATGCTGGCCTGATCCCTTTAGAACCAAGGACACTGGTTCTGAGCTTCCTGCACTCTCCCCCTTCCTGAGTGGCAACCCTGGGAGATGACGCTAGCACTGGGGTCCCCTCCTGCTCTCACCAGGGGATTCTACGAGAGCCAACATGCGGCCCTTGGTCCTGTGCAGAGCCAGCCGAAGGTCTCGGAAGGTGCAGCTGAGGGCCACATAGGGAACGTCCCGTACCATGATGTCCTCCACTCGCATCCGGTATTGCCTGAGGGCAGACAGGAGGCACTGGGTTTGTGCTTACGATGGGTAGGGTGGCCCAGAGCACTACATCCCAGGGCCTTAAAGAAGGCCCTAAAGCCTACAGGGACAAGAGCTAAGAGGCAAGGAGTATGATCAAGTGGGGCCAGCCATGGCTCCCCCACATGTGGATGGGGCAGCTCTGGCCAGAAGGGAGCAGGGCAGCTGGTCTTCCAGCTTCGCTGGCTGAGGACCTGGCTGGAGATGGGTCTGAGGGGTCCTCCCGACCCTCACCCACACCCCCCTTGTCGCCCAGCCCTCCATACTGGTGGCGGCCCCAGCCCAGCTCAGGCAGATAGGGCAGTTTCTTGATCCGGATGATGCTGTCATAGAGTGAGGGCTGTAGGCTCTGGGCAACGGCGTTGGCCAGGATGACGGCGATCATGACGGGTAGGATGTGGGCGATCTGGCCCGTGAGCTCGAACACGATCACAGCCGTGGACACTGTGTGTGTCACTGCTCCTGCCAGGGCGGCCGCCCCTGAAGAGAGGCACCCTGAGTCTCCTCAGGGTGCCCAGGTTCCCAGAGGACCCTCCCTGCCCAGAGGTGGTCCTCTGGGAGCCTTCAGAGCCACCCAGTTACAGACGTGGGAACTGGCTTCTGCATCTGAGGTTAGCCTGGTTTCTGCCAGCAGGGGGCACCAGAACCTCAGACGTGGTGGCCAGGCCAGGGGTCTTCAAGACAGGTGGGGCTCCAGAGCACTCACCCACCACTGCATAGCCCCCAGGAACGATCCGGTAGGTGCTGCCGTCAGTGTGAATCCCGTCTGGGAACCAGGCAGCCATGCTTTCGCCCACCAGACGCCCGAATGCTGCTCCTTCAGGGAGGGGGGTGGGAAGAGAAACAGGTAGTGGAGGGGGGAGGGTGGGGGGCACTAGGAAGAAAGAGGGTCAGAAGGTGGGGAAGGGGCCAGTGGGTCACTCAGTACAGGGGACAGTCCAGGGGGGTGGGGGCTGGGGCTGGGGCTGGATCAAAACCCACTCCCAGGCAGAGAGGGGACAGCCGGCGGATGGGAAGGGTGCAGGCAAGGACAACAGGCAGCTGAGAACTCACCAATGACAAAGACTGGCATGAAGGCCCCACAGGGCACTGGGATGGTAGTGGCCAGTGCAGACATCCAGAACTGTGGGCAGGAGGCCGTTCAAACAGGCAGGAGTCCCCGCCAGGCCCCTGACAGCCCCCAGCTCCACCCTGAGGAGCCTACCTTGCTTATTATCCATCAGGCACAAATTCCCAGCTCTCCCAGAATCCCCCAGAGGTGAAAGAAGGAGGAGGACTCCAGAACCAGATGGCTTAGGTTCAAATCTCACTCTGCCATCTCACTCTGGGCCAATTATGTAACCTCTTTGTGCTTGGACTTCCCATCTTTAGGACAGGGCTACTGACAGTTCCTTTCTCACAGTACTGTTGTGAGGCTTAAGAGGAATTACCGTACGGGAAGTGCTTAGAACAGTGTCTGGCACCTGGCAAGCCCAGGTCAGCATTAGCGACATACGTAAAGAGCCCTACCTTCATGAGAATGAAGACGACCAAGGTGAGGAAGACATTGGCACGCGGTGGGCTCCAGGCCTGTGAGGTTCCTGGTGGCTCGAGGTCCTCCACCAAGCCCTGGCGGACCCATGTCCGGTTGTCAAACAGGGTGACCAGAGTTTCTTTCTGTGAGAGCTACAGGGGAACAGGCGTGCCTCAGGCCGGCGGACAGCCAGCATGAATGGTCTCTGACCCACAGGAGAGCAAAGGCTGTTGGGTTTAGAAGGGATATACCCCAAGGCAAAGCCCAAGTCTCTGTTCTGCATGGATTTACCTGTCCGGCCATGAACTGTCCAAAGCCAGGGGGGAAGGTCAGAGTGGAGATGAGCAGGGTCACCAGAGCCGGGAAGAGCAGGCGTCTAGAGACGTGGGTTTCATAGCATCAAACTCGGGCGGTGTACCTACTACAGACTAGTGACAGTGGTGCCCTCATACACCTCAGGGATGACATCACAGTGGAGTCCTGGCCCTTACACAGAAGCACACAGTTGTGAGCGAAGGTCCCCTTTGCTGTTCCTGGTGTGATGGCTCCAAGGGAGATGGCCATTGGGGTTCTTATAAACCCAAATGCCTCTCTGTCAGCTTGTAACTACCCAGGTAGGCAGCAGAAAGGCCAATCCCCCGCCCCACCCCGCTCTGGGACACCTCTGAGCTGTGACTCCTCCCCTGCTCTCAGGAGCCCCAGCGGAAGGGTGCAGGGTGCATCGTGTGAGTGTGGAGAAGTTTCTGCCTCTGTCTCTCTTTCTGTGGTGACTTAGAGTGAAGGTGAGTGTTGGGGAGAGCTGGGGTCACTCATGAAGTTGACCAAAGGTGCCAGAGGGAGCAAGTTCAGTGGGCTGCCCTTTCTCTGAAGGACATCAGTCCCAAGAGAAGTCATGTCTCAAGCCTCCCCACTCCCGATCCTCAAGGTCACAAATGAGAGAGCTGCACTCTGGAGATTAAAAAAAAACTCACCTACCTCCATGTTTCCACAGCGGGAATTAAGACTCAAACACTCTCCAGGGAGCACTGCCATCTGGCCCGGCCAAAGCCAAGGGCCTAAGGAAGGCTTAGTCTTTCTTTTTTTTTTTTTTTTTAAATATATACTTATTAAAATTTTCATTTTTAAGTACTCTCTACACCCAATGTAAGGCTCAAACTTACAATCCTGAGATCAAGAGTGGTGTGTTCTACTGACTGAGCCAGCCCGGTGCCCCATGGAAGTCTTACTCTTTAATCTAAAATGCCTTGATGAAAAATCCAGAAGTGCCAATTTTGAAGTAACCTATAAAAAGCCAGAATGTTCAATCATCCTGGAAAACACCATTGGCTGCTGTTCTCAACCAAGTGCTATCTCACTGGCACCTTTAACTGCTATCTGCCATCTCATGGGTCTCTGGCCAACCCCCCACCCCCAACCCAGAGAGGCCTAGAGCCCAGATCCAACTCACTTCTTCATGAGGAAGCGGTTGATGGTTTTCTGCTTCCGCATCACCTGCACAATCTTCCTGTTCAGGTAGACGAAGAGCGCTCCCCCAAAGCCACTGGCAATACTGGAGAGGGGAGAAGCACCAGAGTAAAGTGGGGGGAGGTCTTCCCTCTTTCAGCTCCTTGTCCCTGATGCACCCTGGTTCCCTGAGCCTCTCACCCAATGACAGCAAAGGCTGGCAGCTCCTGGAGGTCAAAGGGGAAGTCAAGCCGGAACCGGGTTTTGAAGAGAGCCGTAATGGTCTCTGAAAGGAAAGCAGAGGCACGGAGGGAGGCAGGTGTAGTGTGCGGGCCCCTCCGGAACCATCTCAGGGGCTCTCCTCAACCCCCAGCCACCCCACCGACCTTCATCACGGTTCCAGACTGCCAAGACCCGGAAGATGAAGGCACTGAAGGTGGCAGCAAAGAAGCCTCGCCAGTAGTTCCGCACTGCGAAGAAGGTGGACGTGACCTCGATGCTGAACAGGACGCCTGCGTGGGTGGGGGGGACAAGGCACAGTGCCGCCTGAGGCCTGGGCCTGAGGAGGGGAGGCCAAGGGCACGGCTGGGGGGCTCGCCCCACTGCCTACCTCCAATAGGTGCCGCAAAGCAGCAGCCTACGCCCACGGCACAGGCGGCGGCCAGCATCTCTGTGTTCCGGGATTCATTCTGCCAAGAGCCGCGGTGGTGGGGATGGGTGTCAGCATGGTCCCTGCAGCCCACCCTACCCCTCTACCTTCTCCCAGGGTCCCCCTCACCTCATAGATGCCCCCGAAGAGGGAGAGGAACTTGCTGAGCAGGGCGGCACACATGCTGGCGATATGCACGAAAGGGCCCTGGGGGGTAGGGACAAGTGCTGAGTGGGTAAGGGACACACCCTGACCCTGGCCTGTCTTCTTCTCCCCCTGGGAGGGACTCCTTCAGGCCCATCCTGGGGTTACCTCTTTGCCAAGGGGCATCCCACTGCCCAGGGCACAGGTTAGCCCAATGACCTTGGCAACAAAGGTCTTCAGGGTGAGGTATTCCTTCAGCACCACACCCCGCAAGATGGTCTTCATCTCAGGGATGCCGGAGCCTGCACAGGTGACGTCCCGGGAGAGTCATTTGATGTGGCAGTTCCAGGACTTCCCCTCCCTGCCCTCCCCTTCTCTCTCACTGTACCGACAGCCTGAGGAGCCAGGATCTGTGTGAATCCAGCTGAGAAAGTGATGAGGACGATGGGGTAGGTGACCCAGGCCAGGTACTGGAGAAAGAGGCTGGTGTTCAAGCCCCGGGACATCCACTGTTGAGCTGCGGGGAGAAGAGCTGCTGGGACCTCAGAAGTACACACCCAGTCCCCACCTAGCACTGCGACATACTGATATGGCAAGCTATCCCAGGGAATGCCGATTGCAGAGAGCCTAGGCACAAGGGGTAGAGAGGGGGCCCTAGAGGGCATTCGTGGGGACAAAGATCACAATAGTAAGCTGGTCAGTTGGGGAGGGGAGGGAAATTTTGGCCTACGGGAGGGGCAGTGATGGTGCCTGAACAAGGGGCAATCAGGCTGGCTGGGGAAAATGGTCAGGCACCAAGGAGCCAAACTACTTGGACAAGCATGGCATGGAGGAAGCAGGTTGCTTCTTCCCATCTGCTGCTTGCCAGCCCTTGTCCTTACCCTGCAGACAGGCAGCGATGGCATAGTCCATGGCCCAGCTGACCAGAGCCATGAGGAGCCCCAGCAGGACCAGGAAGATCCAGTCTTCACCAACCCTGGACACCAGGAACTTATGGCAGCGTACGGAACAGACTGCGAGCAGGGCAGAGAAGAGTGGGCAGGCTAGCACCAAAGTGCTCCTACCTCTGCCCCACTCCCAACCTGCCATCTCCCAGTGGGTAGCTCTACGGAACCCACCCCCCTAGGCAAGGCAGCCAGGTCTCCTGCCCCAACCCAGGTCTCACTGCGGCATTGGGCGCAACGGCTCTGTCCATATTCCAGAAGCTCTGGAGGAGCCCGAGAGGAAGGTGGACCCCTCCAGGTCTCGGGCCCTCCCAGGCGAATCCGAGCAGCTTCCTCTTTGGCAAAGGCCCCAAGGTCCTGAGTATACCGGCCATACATCTGAGCAATGGGGAAGATGGGGACATCAGCAGATGTGGGCTGAATGGGGACCACTGCATCAATTCCCCTGCTCCCAGCCGCCACACTATATGCCCCCTCTTGAACCCACAGTTCCCATTTTGACTTGGGGTGTGGAAACAATGCACACTGTGGATTGTGGGGGCTGTGCTGGCCAGACTGATGGGGACAGTCAAGGTATAGGGCACAGTGCTGGGGGTGGCAGAATAATTGGTCCTCTTCTCCCAGGCCTGCCTGGGAGCATGGAGGATGAGTGGGAGGGAAGTCCCCAGAGGAGGAAAAGATGGAAAAACCTAAGGCAGTCCAAAAGTGGGAGGAGGGAAGGTCAGAGAATAAGGGATGGTCAAGGACGGAAGGGTAACAACAATGAGGGCCTCAGGGAGCTGGGGGCAGCTGAGTTGGGCCTAGGAGCAGGCGGGGCCTCAATCCTTATCACGTTCCTGCTGGGCTTCTAGCCTGTGACCAACACCACGGCACCCTTCCCACCCACCCTAATCCTCTTGTCCCCATTCTCCACCCCTACCCCCCCCACACCGGCCTCCCAGCCCCAGCTGGGAGTGGAAAGTCTCTGGGTGGGTGGAGAGTGTTGGGTGGCCTTAGCCCCACTCTGGAGCTGCCCTGAGTCCATTGGGGGGCTGGGGGGCGGCAGAAGCGGATGGCTGGGCTTGTGACTGGGGATGCTGGGGTGCTGGGAGGGAGAGTCGCTGAGCCTCAGCTAGACCTGCCAAGCTGGGCGTGTGTTGGGGGGCGGGGAGGAGTAGATTCCGGCTGCCACCCGCAGAGCTTCGGGACACAAAGGGCTCCTGTTGGGGCTGGGGTTGGTGGGGGGGGGCGAGGGAGGGAAAGATAGAGATGCAGAGAGAGAGAGAGAGAGAGAGAGAGAGAGGAGAGGGAAGCAGAGAGAGGAGAAAGGGAAAAGAGAGCCCAGAGGAAGAGGCAGAAAAGAGAAAAGAGGAGAGGAGAGGGGAAGAAGGAAGGAGGAAAAGAGAGAAAGAGAGTACAAAGAGGCAGGACACTGCACGAGGGGGAGGTGATAGGGTATGAGAGAAAGACAAAGGGATTAGAAGGAGACGGGGGAGAGGTTGGAGCAGAGAGTGTTGGGAGAGAGCCTGACCCTGAGGATTGGTTCCAGAGATAGAGACCAGGCGGAGGAGGTAGAGATGGGGCTGGTGCAACCGACAGACAGCATTTCAGAGGTCAGGTGCCTGGCTTCCTTGCCCAAAGACCCATTCTCAGCCAGTGCAGACTGATAGACACCTCCCCCACTAGCCAAGGCTTGCCCCTCTCCCCTTGTTCCACCCATGCCCTTGCCACCTCTCCCTGCCATCCTGTTTCATCCAGTCTCTCTCATAACGGGCACCTCCCAGCCCCAGCTACAGCCCAGGACCTCTCCTCCTGGAGACGTTCCCTCCCTGCCTCCTTCCTGGGCAAATTCCAACCCAAGCTGGTAAAAAGGAGCCACAGAGCCCACTCCATTCCCTCGAATTTGGGTCCTCTGCCCTGTGACACAAGAAGGGGCAAAAGGCTTTGGAAACATTAAGTTACAAGGGTGGCCATAATCAGCTCACAGCGCCAGGACCCCTGCTTCTGAAGAGGTCCAGGGACACCCCTGAGGTGGGTGGGGGCTGGATACCCAGAGTCAGCATGGACAAAGGTCCCCATTCCCACACCCATTCCTGCTTGACACATCCTCCCTAAATTTCCTGTACCCGGGGATGGCAGGCCACCTCTTCCCCCAGAGAATCCGGAGGGGTTCCTGCCAATGCTGGGTTGCCAGCCCCCACAGGGGTAAGGGCTGGGGCTGGGTTTGGGTCTGAACATCTTTCTACAGACTCTTGTTTCTACTTCCAGCATAGTGCCAAGCACTTAGTGGGGACAGAGGGAGTGTCTCGGATGGTGGAAACGGGAGGGAAAAGAGAAAAAGTTCAAGGGTGAATGGTGCTGGGAAGGGGGTAGTGGGGTGCTGAGACCTCAGCCCAGGTGGTGAGGGGGAGGAGCAAAGAAAACGCGTATGTTGGGGTGGTAAATGGAAGGACACCTGGGATAAGCACCTGATGTCCTTGTCCTCTGCAGTGCCCCCCGCCCCCCGCCTCGGTTGCATGCAGCTTTCCACCCTTTAGCCTTCCAGCCTCTCAGGCCCTTGAGCCTCAGTTTCCCCAGCTCAGAAGGCTAGGGTGGGGTTAGGGTAGGCCCCTGGGCCTCGCGCTTCCAAGGGTAACCCGGAGCAGCGGTCCCCGAGTATACTCCCGAGGGCTCGTCTCGGCTTACCAGGGTCTGCTCGTACTGCAGCGCCCGCGGCTCCATCCCTTCCGCCGCCGCCGCGGCCCCCGCGGCCGCCATCTCTGCCTACAACCCTCTGGCCTCCCGCTGCGGCTCGGGCTCGGGCCCGGACTCCGATCCCGGCCCGCAGAGCCCCCGCCCGTAGCCGTCCCGTCCCTGCCGCCCCGGCGGCCGAGTGCAGAGTGCGGCGGGCCCCGGGCGGGCGCTGCTGGCTCAGCCTCCCGCTCGCGTCCCCTCCTCGGCGGGCGGGCCGAGGGCGGTGCCCTCCGCGCCGCTCCGCCCGCCAGCCCATCCACAGGGGCCGGCCCAGCCGGGCGGGGGTCTGCGTTGGAGCCGCCTCCCGAACTGCCGGGAGGCGGAAGGGGGAGATTGGAACGTGCTAGCTGGTTCCCCCTCTGCCCGGAGGCCTGGGACTGAAAAGGGCGCAGGGGGCTAGAGTGGGGGCGGGGCCGCTGGCACGTGGAGGGGCAGAGCACGGCCCGCGGCGCCCGGAGTCCCGGCTGGAGGGGCTGGAGGGGCTGGAGACGCGGAGGCGGTAGGGCCTGGGGCCGGGGCTGCAGGGTCGTCTAAATCAGGCTCTGGGCTCAGTCTCTCAGCCCCTCTCTGGCTTCTCCGGAGGGGCCAGCGGCTTAGACGGGCCTGGCAAGGCCCTTCTGCTCTGTCGAGGGTGAGAAGCAAAGGTGGGGGGACCCAGGGGTCGTTCGCTAGGCCTAGAAGGCGGGGCCGAGGAGGTGATGCTCAGAACGGAGACTCTCGGTCTCTCTCATTCTCCTCCCTCCTCCTCCTCTTTTCCGCGGCTCCCTAGGAAGTCGCACCTGGAACAACCCGGCCTGCGGGGTGTACCCGGGTGGAGGTGGGGAGGGAAAGTGAAGGGGTGAGGCTCGAGGGAAGAGATGTCTAGGTGCTGGCGAGGCCTCCTGGAAGGCGGGCGTGGGGGTACAGAGGTCGCTTTTTCCTGGCAGGGCCCAAGGAGAAACTCGAGTAGCTCCTGACGTCTCGCCACCGTGGGGGAACAGAGGCGAACAGCCTGCTGGGGCTCTGCGTTCTCTTTCAGGGTCCGGAGGAGGATAGAGCAGAGGGTAGGGTGAGCACAGGGTGGATGGGCAATGTAGGAGCTAGTGCTGGGGGAGAGGCCAGTGCACCGGAAACCAGGAGTGTGCGGGACGACGCAGTACCAGGATGAAGGCGCATGTGGGAGGCAGAGGCAGTGCTAGAAAGGGGACAGTGTGAGAGGAGCCAGCACCCAAGAGGAAGGGGCAGTAGAAAGGAAGAGCCGGTGTCCGTGGGAGAGGACAGTGCCTGCATGAAGGGGCCCATAGACCAGCGTCCAGAGGGAAAAGGCAATGGTGTGGGAACAGGTAGTACCAAGCTGAAGGGGCAGTGCTCAGGAGGAGAGCAGTGCGATGGGGTTAATGCCGGGCTGAAGGGGAGGAGTGGAAGAGAGTAGGGCCCAGGGGAAGAGGGCAGGTAGGGAGGGTACAGTACCAGGGGAGGGGACAAGTGTAGGCTTTCCTCTTCCCCATAGTGACATCATGGCAAATTCCCAAACTGGACGGACCCGGCTCGGGTGACATCCATCAGGGCCAAGCCGGTCAGGTCCTGGCCGGGCTAGGAGGCCTCAGTGCCAGCTGAGGGGACTGGGCTCTGCGCCCTGCAGGGTCAGCGCGTTGGGGGCGGAGTTCTCTTCTGCCCGCCCCCGGCGCGGACTGTGCCCTCGCCGGGCACGCAGACCAGCAGGGTAAGGCTTGGGCCGGGCTTCTCTGGGCCAAGGATCAAGGTCCCCGTGCATTCCAGTCTTCCCCACCGGGACTCTCAAGAGGGCGCAGTAGAGCCTCCGCGTACAGCTAGAAAAGGCGCCACCTCGGCCGGAGGTGGAACTAATCATGTCCCCGCCCCTGGGGCGGAGTTATCCGGCCCTGAGACCCGCCCTAAATCCTGAGACCTCTAGGAAGGACTTATTCGGGGCGGAAGTTAGGAAGCCCCGACAGGCAGGCGGCGGAAGTAGTGGCGTTGCTGAATGTCCGTGCGCATGCGTTGACCTAGACCCTTGCTGCCGCTCTTTATGCGCTGTCTTTTGCTTCTTCTGTCCTTTACTGCGAGTGAGGGGGAGTGTGTATCCCTAGGCGTGGTCGCGCTCCCAGTCCCTCTGCTACTCTCGTGGTCACCCTAGCATGGCGGGCATCCTGTTTGAGGATATTTTTGATGTGAAAGACATTGACCCGGAGGGCAAGAAGTTTGACCGAGGTAAGGTGTACGGAGACGTAGGGGCGGTTTAGAGGAAGGGGGTAACCTCCTGGGGACACGCCCCTGGCCCCTTGTCCACCCACCCACCCACGTGGCCTCCCCCTACCTGCAGTTCCTGATATAGGAATCTCCCTCAGGAGACCTTGTATAGATGAGAACACCGAGACCCCGAACGCGGCCTGGCTTCACACAGGCTGTGCCGTGTGCCGTGTGCCTGGATGGCCTTTTCTCATGGTGTGTATCTTTCTAATCGCTTCCCACTCTGTGGTAGTCGCCGTACCGTGCACCTTACACACACTTTGTCCTACCTATTCCTTTCAAGAGCCACCATGAGGTAGTTGGTGTCTTACCCATTTTGGTCCTAGAAGTTAAGTAACCTACCCAAGGCTGCACAGTGAAATAATCCGACTTCAGAGGCTATATTCTTGTATTGTCCTAAGAACCTTAGCTTAGAATTGACTGCTTGCTATACAGCTTTTTATTCTGTCCTTGATCACTAATCATTCCTCTTTGGTGTCTCTTCCTTTGCCTGGAGACTGAGATGTTCTTCAACACAAACACCAGTTCTTAGAGTCCTGGTAATCCACTCAGCACAGCATCTGGCACAGAAAGGCAAAACCTTTGGATGAATGAATAACTTGCCCAAAGTCAGTTTGTTTCTTAATCACCTAGGCAGGCCCAGAACCAGGATATTATTGATTGCCAGAGGACCTTGATTCTTTTCTGGGATTCTGTCCACTTGCCATACTTTTCTCCCCTGTCCTCCTGGCATATGTCTGCACTTCTTTAGGAGCAGATGAGAGGCTAGTGGATGCAGACTGGGTTAGAATGAGTGTTCAGTTACATATAATCCTTCAAAGTGGGGTCTGCCAGGTCTGCCCTGGGCCTGACAATTACCTATGTGGCTCTTTCTCTGCTTCCCTCCAGTGTCTCGACTACATTGTGAGAGTGAATCTTTCAAGATGGACCTGATCTTAGATGTAAACATTCAGATTTATCCTGTAGACTTGGGTAAGTATTGAACACAGACAATAGAAGGAAGCTTTTTTCATTTCAGCTGTTCTTCAGCCTCAGAAAGTGCCATGATTTTCAGGTGACAAGTTCCGGTTGGTCATAGCCAGTACCTTATATGAAGATGGTACCCTGGATGACGGTGAATACAACCCCACAGATGACAGACCTTCCAGGTGAGGAAATGAAGAAGGGAGTACTTGAAATATGCCTGAAGACTAAGTAGATGAGTGGTATAGAAAGACCCTTATTTAATTTGTGGAATAAGTGATTATCAGTAGAATCTGAGCAACTGTAAGGAAATTGCAGCACTCAAGAATTCAGACAGCCAGGTGTTTATCCAGGGCAGTGATTACATGCTGTGGATTGTAACTTACTGATTGCTGAAGAGATGACCACTCAGTGATCCAGGCTGTGTCAACCTTGCATCTTGGGAGAGAGTTTGGTGTAATGGAAAGGCTTTGGAGCTCCACTGAGTTCAAATCTCAGGCTTACCACTTGTTGAATAGCCTTAACCTCTTGTAGCCTCAGTTTCCCTGTCAGTAAAGTACAGATGGTCACACCTTGCTCATAGGGTTGCTGGGAGGACTAAATGGCATTGTGTTTGGAAAACGTCTGTTAGAATGTTGACCCTTAGTTATCGTTTTTAAAGGGCTTCTTATTATTGTTAACTACTTTGAAGAATAACCTTGCCACTGCTGTTCCACAGGGCTGACCAGTTTGAGTATGTAATGTATGGGAAAGTATACAGGATTGAGGGCGACGAAACTTCTACTGAAGCAGCAACTCGTCTGTAAGTGCCATGGTCTTTTGAGAACCCTTGCCCCCCAGCCCTGTTCTGATAATCTGAGCTCTGCTATGGAAATTTGCACCACGCTTCATGTTTCCTGGGTTTGGTCTCTCTCCCCAAGGCACCTCAGATCTAGGTGATCTGAAACTGTTGTGGGAATAGTTTCCAATCAGAAATGTAGGCTGCTCACTTGGCCCTTTGTCAGGACCTCAGGGCCCAAGGGTCCAAATGAGAAACTGGTGATCTTGCTATGTGAAGGGCAAAGGAAGGTTGCTTCCCTAAGAACTAGATGCAGCAGTAAGGGATTAAACTGCTAGGCTTTCTTGTTTTTGTTTATTTGTGTGTGTTTTGCTATTCTACAATCCAGTCCCTACTTCTTTGGTTTCCCTGCCCAACTGTTTTTCCTCCTCTTTAAAATTTTATTAAAACAATATGTACCCTTTGTAAGAAATTTGAAAAGCAGAGAAGTAATGTGAAGAAGCAAAAAAAGTCACCTATAATTCCATACCCAGAGGGAATCTTTTACATAAACATTTTTGAATATTCTAGTTTTTTCCTGTGTACTTTTTTCTTTGAGATTACCTTGTTTATTACAATGTTTTATTCTGCTCTTTTAGCTTTAAGTTATGTAAAACAGATTTCCCCTTGTCCATTTAAAGCTTTTCCTAAACATTTTAATAGCTGTATAACATTCCAGTAAATGGATATATCTTAATTCATTTAACCATTTCTGTCATCCTGGATCCTTGATAGAAAAGAACACCTCTTTGCACAAATCTTTGCATTCATCCTTCTCTGAATCTTGGTTCCTAATGACAAACACTAGAAGAGTGCCTCCTTTTCTTAAAAAAGGGATGGAGAGCCACTGGGTCACTGCCGCTCCAGAGCTTAAACTCATGGGACTGGGGCCTTCCATTTCAGCTCTGCCTACGTGTCCTATGGCGGCCTGCTCATGAGGCTGCAGGGTGATGCCAACAACCTGCATGGATTTGAAGTGGATTCCAGAGTTTATCTGCTGATGAAGAAACTGGCCTTCTGAAGCACACAGGAAGCCAACCTTGCTGCTTAGTCACTCAGGAGTTGGACATCCTTTCGAGCCTGAGGAACAGTTACTACTGACCACCTGTTCAGGAAAGGGCTGGCTGAGTGGACGGCCACTGGGGTGCATCTTTAGGTGGTCTGGACTCAGTGGACTCAACTTGCCTGTGAAAGACCCAATGGGAGAGCTTAAAACAAATCAGAAGTTGTTTTGTGTATATGATTTTTTAATTAAACTTTACCTTTTCAGACTCTTTTCCCTAGCTTAAAAAAAAAAATCTTTTCTATTACCCTAAAATCTTTTTTTTCCCCAATTTGTCCGTGGTATATTTCTGGCCCACAGCCAGATGATCACATGTCAATGTAGGATCTATTCTGGCCTTTTGGTATCTGGGTTTAGGGTTATCTCAGCCTCCTGGTTGTCTATCCTCATTTATTCTCTAATGTGATTTTCTATCTGGGAGAGAGAGTATTGTGCTTTTGGCTCTTGAGGGCACCCCAGGCCCGGAAGATACCACCCATTTGGCATAGAATTTTGAATTGGCAAGGAGCCCTGCTTGTGTCCTTCCAATACTTTCAGTCTCTTAGGAAGTCAGATCACGTTGATTTGAATGAGTCACTTGCATAGCCTGGAAATGTTCATTTTTGTGGAAGCTTTGGGTGGAGGCTTTTAGATACTGGCTTGGGACCCGACTATGAAGAGAGTAGGAAGAGCGGATTTGGTGGTTGTAGGAACAGGTGGAGTAGCTAGGTGTCTGCTCTAAGTTCCATTGGTGACCTGGAGGGAGGGTAAGTGGAGCGGGGCGGTGCGGGGCGGGGGGGGTTCCTCACCAGTGACACTGAACAGGCAGCTGCTGCACAGACCAGTGAAGTGGACAGGGCAGCAATACCAATGAAGTTGGCAGTCCGGCGCCAGTACCCAGGACAATGGAGCAGCCTGACTACAGTCACTAACTTAAGGGCAAGAACAAAATTGAGGAAGTGGTGATGCTTACTAGGACTCCAGCATATGAGCTGGCTCTTCAGCCTGGCCTTCATGGTCTCTGAAAAAGTATACTGGACTCTCATTTCCCCTGAGAAATTCAGGGTAACAATCCAGAAAGATGGCAAGTGTGTATTAAGCAGTTTTCTCTTTTGATCTCCTGCCTTTGCCTCGGGAGCTGGTCCCCCTGCTGGGATGCCCAGGGGTATTTCCTTCCCCATCATTTTCAGGTCTTTACATGAGGTGTTAGAAATTGTATTTAGGGAAATGGGTTGAAAATGAATGATCTCTGCAGGGGAGGAGGAAAAGGTATTTCTTCAGTTTACTATAGGGGGGGGGGTAGAAGATACATTGGGGGTTGGGATGAATTTTTGTGGAATCCTAGAACTTTTACCTTTAGTTAGGTTTTTGGGGGTGTTGGAGAAGGATGGATTTTGCTCAGAGTCTGAACCTAATTACAGTAATAGTTTGTGGGGTAGCATAGAGCACTATCCCGGCTGCCCTAGGGGCAGAAGAGAGAACTAGCGTGCAGTCGAATAGAGAGAAGGGTGTTCTGGTTCTAACAGGTTTTTTGCATTTTGTGGACAGGGAAGAAGGGATAGAATCAGCCTGAAGACATTTTGGGAAAGGTTGGGAACAGCTTAGTTCACACTGAAAAAGCCCATGAGTTATTTGCATTTGCCCTAAAGTAGGTCAAATGCCAATCCTGGATGTACTTAGCTGGCTGTATACGTCCTGCAGTTTTGCTGTCCTTGTCTCTCATCTGACTGTGGTGAGAACCCTGAAGCCTTTGCCTCTGGTCCCTTTGGCATGTCTTGTCCCGGTTGCTGACTCTTTCGTAGGCCACAAAGTTCTTCATTTGATTATTACATTTAGCCTAGGTTGGAATTTCAGTAAATTACAATTTCCACTTACATTCCCCCTTGATGGCATGCTGGAGTTGGTAGTGTGGAAGAGCTATTCTCTCCCACGCAAAAACTGACACCCTCTGAGATGTGAACACTTTTGAGCTTTGTACATTTGTCGATTCCTTCTCCATGACAACTGTTCTGTCAGTGATGGGAGAGGAGATGTCTAAATTGGTCACCCCATCCAGGAGCTTTGGTTTTCTCCTCAGAACTTTTTAATTGTTGGTGTATTTCCTCCCTCAGGACTTGGACATCTTTTCTAATACACAGAATCACTGAATGATCTGTTGGACAGTGCACTACACTTGGGACCGTATGGGCTCTAGTCAGCCCAGGCTGTTTCTTCTTTTTTTGCTCACAGACTGTGTGAGCATTGAACATGCCTGGCTTCTCTGAGACTGATAGCATCCCAACCTGACAGAGGTGTGTGAGCACTATAAAAGGTAACCTACATAAGGCTCCTGGCACACTGGCTTTCATTCTTCTATTTTGGAATACCTTTAGTGGTCCTGGGGTATTTGTGGCAGTGTCTGGAACTCTGGGATCTTGGCTCTTTTACCTACATGGTAGTTTTTCCTCTCTGGTGGGTTGGAGGGAAGGAAGAGGAAAAGGCTTCTGTGAGTTTTCCTGCAGGAGCCTCTGGAGGTAGGGTTGAACTTTGCCGTGGAGATTTTGCTTGGGGCCCTATAAACCTTTTTGTAAGCACCAGGGCGGCATTTATTTGCAAGGCCTCATAAGCCTGGCTTCTTCTCTAGAGAATCCTTAGCAGAGTTCATGGTGGTCACATAGGGCTGCTTTTTGGATACTGTGGACTTCTGGGAATTGGGAAATGAGCCTTCAACTTGTACTTGTCCCTCCCGCTGTGTGAGCCCTGGGAGACTGACTCTTGCCACTTCCTGCACTTCCCCCTGACCTCCACAGGAGGGAGGCAGGAACCCGTGCCTGCTGAAGCTTCCCGCTGAGCTGCTGAAGCTCTCCCTGTTTGCTCAGCTGTCACATCCAGGTTTTGTCTTGACTGAACTGTCTGCACAGCCTTACCTGGGGTGTGAGGCTCTCCAAGGCTTCCTGTTAACTTTTTTGGAGGGGAGGGAAGGGGGAGATCTATTGCTCCCTGAAGAACCTCTTTCCCTTGCTTTTCAGTTAGCTTTTGGGTGTTCTTATTTCTTCTTTATTTATTTAGGCTCAGTTTTGTTGATTGTGTAGAGACAGCCTTTCTGAGAGACAATCTCGCATTCATTTTTCAAGAGTCAGGATCTCCTAAGAAAAGGAGATCAGAGTCTCACTGAGAATGACAATAAAGGGGATAAAGAGACTAACCTTAGTTCTGAGTAGAAAACTGAAGTTCTTTTTCCCATTTTCTGACATTAGCTTAGTGTCTATCTCCATTCAGAATTGTATGCAGAATCCTTTGCAGAATTGTATGAAAAAGAGCTCGTAGAGAATTAGTAAGTTGTAAATTTGTGCAAAAAATAGACCAAAGATAACTAGCTACTCTGGTGAATATTATTGATAGTTTAAAAAAATAGCTTCTGAAGTTTTACAATAGCCAGTGAAAAATGATCCCCTTTTCTGTCCCGTGTAGCCCCCTTTAGCAGGACTTTGGGTTTCAGGTGAAAGCGGGTAATCTGATATAACATGATTCCCAGGGCCTGGCTCCCAGAAAGGGAACTTTACATGGGGACAGTGCTGATGCTGGCAGGGCCAGAGTACCTTTCTCCTCCTGAGACAGTTTTGGAAGGGAGGGTGGGTTGCAATTAGAAGAGGACTGGTCCAGTTGGGTGTGGCAGAAGGGTTAGGAGATGGAGGTTGGAGCCGGTCCCGGAGGGGTGGGTGAGGTGGGTGAAGGAGAAAAGAGTGTGTATTGCCCAGTAGGAGGATGGGCTGGGGAAGGAGAATATCCAGGCCAGAGGTCGGGGGGCAGGGAGTCCATGCCTGAAGTTGCCAGAGGGATATCTGGGGCTCCTAGGGCTGTAGGTAAGGGTCCAGGAAAGAGTCCATGAGTTCCAATCAAGGGTCCGTGTGTCCTGTTTAGGTGTCCAGGCATTTGGTCTAGGGACCTGGAGGTCTGGTTCAGCAGACCAGGAATCTTGGCTCTGAATCCCTGCAGCCTCTTCAGAAGTCCAGAGCCAGTAGTTCTGGCGGAGACACTGGAGTTTGTCTCCAACAGTCCAGAAGTCCTGTTTGGGAGCTTGTACAGTGTGAGGAATAGAGAGGTATTGCTTGGGACAGCTGTCGTGGGTAGGGCCTGCTTGGCACAGAGGGTGGGCCCTACTACAAGCAACAGGAAGCGCACCTTTCCTCGGAGCAGTTGTTGGAAGGTCAGGAATATGGCATTGGGATCCTTGTGAGTTGTGGTCCTGCCCTGTGGAGGAAGCTGAGGGCAGAGGATGGGCCTGAGGCCAGAGACCTGGGCCAGGTATCATGCCTCCCTTGTCTCCAGGGAAAGATAAGGTGCCAGCACCCAGACTTTATGGCTGGAAGCGAGCACTCCTTAGTTGGCTAGCTGTGCTACCCTCATGATTCCCAGAATTCACCTTTCTGCCCTCAGGTCTCCTAAAGGGACGGAGTCAGCAAAGGACAGTTTCTGTAGTCCCCTTGACGCAGGACTTACTTACCTGGGTTCCAAGGAGGCCCTGCAGGGCCCCAAGGAGAAGGCGGACCTGTCCAGAAAGCTGTCCCAGGAGGGATGAGAGGCAGGTGGGTCCCAGTTGGGTCCGTGCTGCCATTACTCCATCCAGCAGAAGGGCTGCGGCTCCCAGAACGTCCTGTGCCTTGGTCTGCTCCTGCAAAAGAGACGGAAGGGAGACTCGGTCTGCTTCAAAGGGCATGCTAATAGCGGGTGGGGAGCCCGTAGGAGTAGCCAGCGGAATGAATCATAGGAGCTGAGAATTGGACAGGACCAAGGTCCCACCCAGCACAGGAATTCCTTCACAGTCTCCCGACAATTGGTCATCAGCCCCTGCTTGAATAACTCCAGTGTCCGGTAACCCAGCCTGGCCCTACATTTAAGTTCAGTCAGAAAAGCTCTTTTTCCCCCTTACACTATGTTGGAATCTGTGCTATTACAGTTTTTAGCTTCTTGGTTCTAGTGCTGCCAATCTATTCTTTCTGCTACAAAATCCTAGGATCATATGATTTTTTAAAAACTGAACGTAGAGATGAGACCATCACAAAGATCATAAAGACAAAGGAAAGGGGTTTACTGATCAATGGCAAAGCTGGAACTGCAAGGGATCCCTAGGAATGCCCTTTGTCCCTGGCCCAGTACCCGCCCCCACCCCCCAGAAGACCTGAGAGGGAAGAAAGGGGATTCTAGGGATCTTGAGGGAAGAAGAGCTCACCTTGCAAGGAGTGTTCCCTCCCAGGAGGTTTCCTGAGCCCCAGACTAAAGCAGGTCCAGCTATAGCACAAGACTTACCCCTTTTCTCCAAACTCATCAGACAGGCTTTTTTTTTTTTTTTTTTTTTTTTAAGCCATTCCTCACATAACATGTTTTCTAACCTCTCTGTGTTCAGGTTGCTTCTTCCTTCTGGACACATGCTAGTTTCATATGGTCCCTCTGAATAAATTAGCATGTGTATAGAGGAGAATATCCAGTACTCAACTTACTGTTAAGTCCAGGCCACTTAAAGGTTTTTAGGAATATTTCCACAGGGTGGGTGCTAAACACCTAAAGCCACCGAGAATCACTAGCTTTTCAAACAGCTGCTTTAATAGTGTTACCTGCTAAGTCTGAGCTTAGCTCATTCCTCCCAGATCTTGTTCATAGTAAGTTCTAGGGCCAGAAGTTTATATAAAGGGAAGTGGGGGCATCATGGCCTGGAAGCTGGAATAGGACCTTCCTTGATTACTTTGAGTAAATGTGGAATTTTTTGTATATCTCTGCTAAATTTTACCTTGTTTTTGATCTAGCCTTTCAGCAATGTGAAACCTGATTCTGGCTCTTGTTATTTTACCTCTGCTTCCCAGTTTTGTGTCATCTGAGGATGACAGACCAGTCTTACTTCTTCATGGCAGCTTAAGTTTGCACAGGAACAGGTCAAAAGCATGGCCATGAGAGACTTCTTCCTTTTTTTTTTTTTTAAAGATTTTACTTATCTATTTGACAGAGAGAAAGAGATTACAAGTAGGCAGAGAGGCAGTCGGAGGGGGGTGGGGAGCAGGTTCCCAGCCAAGCAGAGAGCCCGATGCGGGGCTCTATCCCAGGACCCTGAGATCATGACCTGAGCTGAAGGCAGAGGCTTAACCCACTGAGCCACCCAGGTGCCCCACCATGAGAGACTTTTTTTTTTTTTAAATAAAGATTTTATTTATTTATTTGACAGACAGAGATCACAAGTAGGCAGAGAGGCAGGCAGAAAGAGAGAAGGAAGCAGGCTTCCCACTGAGCAGAGAGCCCGATGCGGGGCTCGATTCCAGAACCCTGGAATCATGGCCTGAGCCAAAGGCAGAGGCTTTAACCCACTGAGCCACCCAGGCGCCCCACCATGAGAGACTTCTATCCAGCTTTTCTGGGTGCTCAGCTTTGAATCTATTTTCACATACTGGGACCGCAAGCCATCATCCAGAGGATATCATCACAGTCGAATGTAGATTAGTTTAAGGTGTCCACGCCAAAGGTGAGAGATTTTTAGGGAGCTCAGGGATTTTGAAGAAATCATGGGAAGCAGTAGAAAACCGATGAAAACAGGAGTTAGGGAAATCAGAGGAAGGATGGCTTTCTTACCTTCTGGGTTTTCCATTCTCCCAAGCTAAAGTCCACAGCAGGCAGCAGGACAGGTGTGGACAAAGGGTTAACGTCTGGACACTGGCTCTATTGAAAAAGATTGGTGGTGGGGTAGGGTGGAGAAGCTCAAATAAAGGAGGGGGTGTGTGGTGACCCAGTGACTAGGATAGGCTTCCATAAGTAATAGATATCCAGACCAGAGCTTTTAAAAGTAGACTAGATTGCAAATCGTCATCCTTGTCAAGGAGTGGTGATGGGGAGGCGGTGGTCTTACCAAGGACAATATGGGAAGAACAGTGATCAGATCAGGGAGTGGGAGGGAGTGATGGGAGTGAGGGTGTCTACCCAGGTAATGGATAGAGGGGAGAGTGCTGGGAGATTCTCACCAGTCTGCTGTGAAGGGCATGGGAGTCACGAAGCAGTTTATTTAGGAGACGGGGGTCACAGGCGGGAGGAGCCGGGAGGCACAGATCCAGTCTTGCAGTTAGGAGAAGCATGACCACGAGGAGCAGTTCTGAGATGAGGAGAAGTGAGGTTGAAAGGGTGGATAAGGAAGAAATCATTGTCAGGTGGTAGTCCAGAAATTCCCAATTAGGACCCAGACCTGAAATCCAGGGAATTTACCTTTCAGAAGCCTTAATCCTGGTGGGTTGGGTTCCCGCAGCCCTCCACCCTGGCAGCACATCTCCCTTCTCTTCTCTCGTTAACCCTGCTTTGATTTGGCCTGAGATCCCGCAGGAGTTTTCTTACCAGTCAGCTCCATTCTGGCCAGGCTGTCTGGTAGGAGTGGCTCCCTGGATGGGGCCTCTCCCCTGAATCCTTCCTGGGGCCATGGAGGCGGCTTGGGCTCTGGCACTTCTTGCACGGTGGGGCACAGGTGGGCTGAGGAAGAGGGTCTGGAATCTATCCTGCAAGTGCCAGGAATAATGAACATTTGATCAGGTGTCAAGGAAAAGACTGCCTGGCTGGGGGAACAGCTGCTGGGAGGGCATGAGATGCGGACCAGCCTCAAACTGCTAACGCTCTGCCTGCTCCCAGGTCTCCTTGTGATTACAGGGTATGGTGTCTCCTCTTTGTCAGGGTTCCTTAGTGGACCTGATGTAGGGCTGCTGCCCCTGCCCCTGCTGAGAGCAGCAGGACAGAATATGGACACACACACACACACACACACACACACGTTGTAATTGGCCTCAAATTCTGAGCAACCGTAGTTGTTTGGTTGGAGAAAATCTGGGATGGGGAGAGGGAACAAGGAGTATTGTGGCATAAGCCTGGAGGAGAGGTTTGAAAGTGGGAAATAGGGTCAGGATGAGGAGCAAGCAAACATGCAAAACATTGAGGGGTAGCTGGGGGAGTGTGGCTGAGGAGGGGACTTGGGGGAAAACAAAAAGGACTACTAGGGGTTGGTGATTGCAAGATTATGAGAAGGTGGTATGGGAGCAATTAACTGCTCGTTCTCTCTCCATTTACTCCCACCCATAAGCCTCTTGAAGTTTTTCTTTACACTCCCAGTTCTAAAATACTGGGTTATCTGAGGCGGAGAAAGTGGCTAACAGTCCTGGCACTTCCCACCTGAGGTAAAGTTGCCCAGCAATGGGCACCTGCTGAGTGAGACACCCAGCTCTCATGGCTTACCTCGCCTTGGACACCGGTGTCACCATAACCATCCCCTAGCCCACATCTTCCTCCCTGCCCCCTTTGCAGACCCCTTCTAGTTCCTTCACAGGACCCCCCACATGGCCTCCTCCTTCTTTGACAAGTTGTGCAAAGAGGCCTGCACCTGATTCAATATTGGGATTTCCTGTAGGTCTGTCAACATGCATGAGCCCTCCTCCCACTACCCTCTCCTTAGGCCCAGCTTCCCCAGTCCCAAGATTCAGAGCCTTAAACTAACCAGGAACGACTGGCTAAGAATGGAGATTGGGCCCGTGTCCAGTTTGATGCTACATGCCCTAAGCCCTAAACGCACCACCTTTCTTATCTTCTCCCTGGGCACATGTCCCCTTTCCTTAGGGCCAGCCAGAACAGTGCTATATTCCTCCAAGTCTGTGATCAGTCCCTCAGAACCCAGCACCCCACCCCCTACCCCTGCTCTGTCCTGCTCCTCCCATTCTGGGAAGGCTACACTCTTCTCGACAAAGGTCAGTGCCTGTAGGTTCCAGTTTGCCTGCCCCTCCCCCAGCTGAGAGCCCAATTCTTCTTTCCTATCCTTCCTACTCTCTATTAATTCCAAACTCTGCTTGCCACTCACCGGTGGAGAAGGGCTCCAGGACCCAGGTGCACAGCAGGCAGCACTCTGGGGAGCCGATGGGTAGGAAGACACGTAGTGTTGGGGCACAGCCCCTCCACAGCAGTAGGGTCACAAGCCTGCCCCGGACACTTCTGTCCAATCAGAGAGCAGGGAGCCACCAGATACCGGCGAAGGCCGAAGGCCCCCGGAAGTGACGCCTTCTCCTCCCACCCGCACTGAACGTGGAGCCCCTGCCTGGACCATGGTCCACTAGCAGAGCCCCGCTCCTCCACCCACGCACACCACAGGGAGGATTTCAACAGGGAGATCCATCTTTTCCCAGGAGATGGGAAACCTGGGACCTGACTGGGGGAGGAGATGGGAGGGGAACAGGTCTTTTTTTCCCAGGAGAAATCTGGCAGGACATTTTTTGTTCCCGTGGAAGAGGCACGGAGATCTGGTTCTGGTTTTAGATTGGTGTGTTTTACAGTTCCTGACCGGCCAAATTTCTTTTCCCTGGACAACACACCTGCTCCTCAGACCCCCTAGGGGTCTTGCTTTTCCTGCCTTTCTCTCCTATAACCCTGTGGGGGTCGAGTTTTCGTCCCCCTTTCCCAGTGGGAATGTGGGTATTGCCTATATTGGGGAATGACCCTGTCATTGGTCAGTGTTATAGGAAAAGGGTTTGGACCATTTGAAAGGATTGCAAGGTGAGGGGGGCATGTAGGGGGTGGTTAGGCTGGGCTCAGGTGCCCCTCTGTGTGTGTGGGGGAGGGGCTCAGACAGCTAACACCATTTACCTCTGTGCCTGAGCTCTCCTGAGCTTGCCCTTTCTTCCTCTTCCATCTCCTACCATTCCGTATGTGACAAGAGGGATAACCAGGCCCATGTGTCCCTGTCTTAGGAAAGACAGCTGCTGAACCTCCCCCGCAAATACCTCCTGCTGGCCCCCCTCTTCCTTTGGCCCTGGCTCTAGTTCCTTTGCTTTCCCCTCAATCCCAGTCTCCTTACAGTCTCTGTCCTCAGGGGCCTCCTGGCCTGACCTTGTTCCCATCACCCCCCACCCTAGTTCTTCCCCTCCTGCTCCTCCTACCAAGGATGGGGCTGTCAGCTAAGGAGTATGGCCTAGATCCCAGAATTCTCCAGTTCAGCCAGACAAGATGCCTCCCAAGATTAGGAAGGAGGGTGCTGGGATGGTTGGGAGGATGGTGGGCGAATGGGTGTGGGAGGGGACAGGGAGGCAGTCATGACCAGGAAACCAAGACAAAGGAGGTTGGGGGTGGGATGGAGAGGCAGAGGGTCCCCAGGGTGAAGGGAAGAGGGTGAGAAAGAATGTCACGGTGGGGACAATGATGGTTGGATGGGCCTGCAGATGGGTTACCGACAGGTTACCGTAGGGAGGGAAACACTGTCACAGACAGCAAGGGGACTGTTTCTGGCTAAGTCCCTGTCCTCTGGAACAGCAGAGTGAGGGAAGACCTCAGAGAAGAGATAGGGCCACAGGCCAGGCAGTGAGTGTGGGTAGTGTGGGGTTTGAGAGGTGCTGTGGGCCCACAGTAGGGCAGATCAGTTGATGGGCGTTTTTTCCACGTTGTCATCCTTAAAAGACAAGTCTTTATCTTTCCGGCAGGAACGGAGTACTAGCCCAGTGGCCGGCCCAGGCCTCAGGCCCGGCCTCTGCCCCTCCCTGGCCTGGGGCTCCCGTCTTGGACCGGACAAGCACCTCCTGGTGCAGCCGCCCAGTGGCCGCCAGCAGCGGGGGGCTCCAGATCCGCCTCTTCTCCCCTCTTCGCGCCCCCTGGTCCCTCCCCTCCCCCTCCCCCCTCCACTCCCCCTTCCCCTCCAGCCCCTCCCTCCTCCCCTGCCCCGTCCCAGCCCCTCCCTCCCCTCCCCCACTCGCGATCCGGGCCGCTGCTGCTGGGCCGGACCCCCCGGGCTCAGCCCGGCCCCTCGCCGAGCTGCCGCCGCCGCCCCGTTTGCTGAGGAGGAGGCCCCCGGCCGGGGCGCCGGGCGCAGGGCATAAAACGGGCCAGAGCTGGCGCCCAGGGCACTAGAGCCGCGTACGGCCCGGGTCAGCGCCCGCCCGCCCGCGCTCCTCCCGGCCGCTCCTCCCGCCCCGCCCGGCCCGGCGCCGACTCCCGCCGCCCGACGAGCCCCTCGCCGCACTGCCCGGGCCCTGGCCCCGGCCCCCTCCCGCCGTACCGCCCCCGGCCCGGCCTCCTACCACCTCCCTCCTCCCTCTCCTGCTCCCTCCTCCCTCCCGCCTCCCCAGCTGTCCCGTTCGCGTCATGCCGAGCCTCCCGGCCCCGCCGGCCCCGCTGCTGCTCCTGGGGCTGCTGGTGCTCGGCTGCCGAACGGCCCACGGCACCGGACCCGAGCCCCCCGCGCTGCCCATCCGGCCCGAGAAGGAGCCGCTGCCCATTCGGGGAACGGCAGGTAGGTGGGCGCCCCGGGGGACGCGCGGGCACAGAGTCCGGCTCGGGGCAAGTCTGCGCCCGCCCGGAGGGGGCGCCGGGCGCAGGTGGCTCAGCGCGGCGGGCGGCCAGGAGGGTTGGGTGGGGGTCGCGAGGCGCGTCGTGGGGGGTTGGTGGGGGGACCCAGGGCCCGGCCGGCAGCGCCCAAGGCTGGCACACCGCAGGAGCAGGACAGCGGCCGCCAGCCAAGCCCGTCCCCGCAGGCTGCTCCTTCGGCGGGAAGGTCTATGCCTTGGACGAGACGTGGCACCCGGACCTAGGGGAGCCCTTCGGGGTGATGCGCTGCGTGCTGTGCGCCTGCGAGGCGGTGAGTGAGCCCGAGTGCCGTGGCCGGGGCCTTTGCGGGTGGGGGAGCGCTGGGGTCCCAGGATGTCGAAGTGGAGTCGGAGCTGCTGTGAGAAAACAGCGAGTCTGCAGGTATTTGGGATATGTAGCTCTATGGAGATATATATCTATATATCCATATGTATTTTTTTCCTGGCGGAGAAAGTTGGGAGGAAGCCCCCCTTCAAGTCTCAGGTGCTGACTGCTATTGATTGCCCACTATGTGTCAGGCTCTTTTGCCAACGGTTTCTCTCTCTCTGAACTCCTAGAATAATCCCGCTAGATACACACTATGACTTCCCCCATTTCCCAGATAAGGACCCTAAGGCCCAGAGAGGTGGGCAGTTTGTCTAGGGTCACACGGCTTGTAAGAAGCAGAGCGGTCTGACTCCATGGGATGACCTTGCTCTGTCCCGTGACCCTCCCCATCTGGCACTCACTCGGTTTTCCCCGTCTTCCCCACAAGCAGCCTCAGTGGGGTCGCCGAGCCAGGGGCCCAGGCAGAGTCAGCTGCAAGAACATCAAACCGGAGTGCCCAGCCTTGGCCTGCGTGCAGCCTCGGCTGCTGCCCGGACACTGCTGCCAGACCTGCCCCCAGGGTAAGGCCCGCTCGCTGGTGAGGGGAGGGTGGCTGGGCAGTGATACCTGGTCCTGAGCCAGCGGCTGGGGCGGAGGGAGCAGCAGACGAAGGGCCAACTGGCCCTCCTCGTGCCCAGCTGAAGCCCGGGTTTCCCACTCCGGGCTTAGAGCGCAGCAGTCCTGAGAAGCCGCCAACGGGCCTGGCCTTCGAGTATCCCCGGGACCCAGAGCACCGCAGCTACAGTGACCGCGGGGAGCTGGGCTCTGAGGATCGGGGGAGAGGAGATGGACACACGGGTAGGTGTGGGCCAGGCAGGAACTGGAACTATAGTCCCCCCCCCCCCCCGCCCACTCCGTGGCCGCAGCGGGTGACAAAACTCCGGACATCTTTTCCTCGCAGACTTCGTGGCGCTGCTGACAGGACCTAGGTCGCAGGCCGTGGCACGGGCCCGGGTGTCTCTGCTGCGCTCCGGTTTGCGTTTCTCCATCTCCTACAGACAGTGAGAAAGGGGAAGGTGGGAGGAGGGGTGAGCTGGGGACTGGGGAAGGAGAGTTGGGAAAGGCCGGTGGAGCAGCTCCTGGCCCAGGCTCAGAGCCCATGCTCACCGGACCCTCATTCCCAGGCTGGACCGCCCTACTCGAATCCGCTTCTCAGACTCTGCCGGCAGCATCCTGTTTGAACACCCTGCTGCCCCCACTCAAGATGGCCTGGTGAGATGATGCCATTTACTAGTGCTTATCCAGTCTGGGCGCTGTACTGAGAGTGCGCTCTGCATTGTCTCTGGGTTCTCACTGCAGCCCCGTGAGAGGAAGGCACTGACATTATGATGCCCATTTTACAGATGAGGGAAACTGAGACTCAGTAGCAGAATATGCTTTGCACAAGGTCACACAGCTAGTAAGTCGCTGAGCCAGGATTTGGACCCCAGCATCTGGCTCCAAGGCCCCTTCTTAAGCTTCCTAGGAGGGCACGGGGCTCCTTCACATATTCCTTCTTCACCAGAGCTGGGTCTCTCAGCTGGCCTGTGTTGCGTAAGGTCTGAGTGGGGCCTTCTTGTCTCTCTGCTCCAGGTCTGTGGGGTGTGGCGGGCAGTGCCTCGGTTGTCTCTGCGGCTCCTTAGGGCAGAACAGCTGCATGTGGCGCTTGTGACGCCCACTCACCCCTCAGGGGAGGTCTGGGGGCCTCTCATCCGGCACCGGGCCCTGGCTGCAGGTGAGGGGAGCATAGAGCCCCTGGACATGAAGTTCTATGTCTTCTGTATCCCCAGGAATAGAATGGGCTGAGGAGGGGACTTCCTGATGGGCTCTCATGGTCCTTCCTTCTCTCCCAGAGACCTTCAGTGCCATCCTGACCCTAGAAGGCCCCCCACAGCCTGGCATAGGGGGCATCGCCCTCCTCACTCTCAGCGACACGGAGGACTCCTTGCATTTCTTGCTGCTTTTCCGTGGACTGTTGGAATCCAGGAGTGGGGGTGAGTGGGATGGGGCAGGCCATGTGAGGAGTGGAGGGAGAGCACCGATCCCTCAGAGGCCTCCTCACATGTGTGGCCCTTGCAGGACCGGCCCAGGTACCCTTGCGGCTCCAGATTCTATACCAGGGGCAGCTACTGCGAGAGCTCCAGGCCAATGCCTCAGTCCAGGTGAGTGAGGGTCTGGCTCTTGCTACCACCTGCTCTGGCCTCTTGCCGCACCAGCTATACCTTGCTCTATCCTCAGGAGCCAGGCTTTGCTGAGGTACTGCCCAACCTGACTGCCCAGGAGATGGACTGGCTGGTGCTGGGGGAGCTCCAGATGGCCCTGGAGAGGGTGGGCGTGCCAGGGCTGCGCATCAGTGGACACATCGCTGCCAGGCAGAGCTGCGATGGTGAGGCGGGGTGGGCCTTGGCACCCTGGGCACACGCCACTGACAGGCACAGACACGTGGCCAGGGTGGATATGGGAGGAATCCTGGGGGCTGGGGAGGGATGAACTGCCATGGGGCAAGCCGGCCTCCACATTTCTGGTCCCCCCTGCAGTCCTGCAAAGCGTCCTTTGCGGGGCGGATGCCCTGATCCCAGTTCAGACGGGGGCAGCCGGCTCAGCCAGGCTTACACTGCTGGGAAATGGCTCCCTGATCTACCAGGTAAGAGTCAGCAGCTGCCCGAGATGGAGGGCAGCAGGGCGGGGTGGGGCTTCGGCCTGCACGGTTCAGGCCTCCAGCCTTCTTTGCCACTCCAGTGTGCCCTCCCCTACTGTGCCTCCCCAGGTGCAGGTGGTAGGTACAGGCAGTGAGGTGGTGGCCTTGACCTTGGAGACCAAGCCTCAGAGGAGAAACCAGCGCACTGTCCTGTGCCACATGGCCGGACTCCAGCTGGGAGGACACACAGTGAGTGCTGTCTGCAGAGCCAGGCCACAGGCCGTGCCCAGGAGCTAACAGCACAGGGGTGCAAAGCCAGGTTGGATGAGCGGGGAGGTTCAGAGTCAGTCAAACACTAACAGGTTCTTTCATGGACGCATTGATTCCCTGGGTGCATTTTTAGGGAGCCTCAGTCTAGGAACTGGGATACAAAGAAATCAGATGTGCCCCTGTCCTCAGCCATGTCACATCAGATGGAAGGCAGAGTTGGCTAGGGAGACCATGTCATTAGAGATGTGATAATGAGTGCCACTTACCGAGGCTTTCTCTGTGCCACATACAGCACTGATTGCCTTCCTTGTATGATTTTTGATCCTCACGGTTCCCATTTTACAGATGATGAAGTGAAGGATCAGAGAGGTTAAATAACTCTTTAAGACTTTTACATGGGTAGGAAGTGGTGGAGGAGGGACTCGAACCCGGGCTCACAAGGTGCTTATCTAGTTACGCATGAATGTTGGGTGTAACATGGGGCACAAAACACGGAAAGGCATTCAGAATCTCGGGCTTGTGTGAAAGCTGAGGAGGGCTTCATCTGGAACCTGGCAGGCTGCAGCTAGGGCTCTCATCCTTCCCTGCCCCTGCCCCTTGCAGGCTGTGGGTGTCTGCCCTGGACTCGGTGCCCGAGGGGCTCATATGCTGCTGCAGAATGAGCTGTTCCTGAACGTGGGCACCAAGGACTTCCCAGATGGAGAACTGCGGGGGCATGTGTCTGCCCTGCCCTATAGTGGACACAGCGCCCGCCATGAGAGTGAGTGCCCCAGGGCTTCGCCTGCCCTCTGGTGTCCTCAAATCTGGGACTTGGGTGCCAGGGGCCCAGAGCCTGGTGTGTCTTTCTCTGTGCCTGAGTCCCTGGCTGGCATCTGGAGAAGGTGGGGGTGTAGATGGTGCCCCTGCTGGGAGACCCTCTCCATGGCCAGGGCGCAGAGGTCTAAAACTTGCTGCCCCCCAGCCCTGAGCCTATGGACAGTGTCTGCCAACGTGTGGAATGAGCGTCAGGGGAAGACGGGGACGAAGGGAGTGGCTGCTCTAGGCTACCTCCTCATCGCTCACCTCTCTTCTGTTTGGATCCAGCACTGCCCGTGCCCCTGGCAGGAGCCCTGGTGTTACCTCCTGTGCAGAGCCAGGCAGCAGGACATGCCTGGCTCTCCCTGGACACCCACTGTCACCTGCACTATGAAGTGCTGCTGGCTGGGCTTGGTGGCTCCGAACAGGGCACTGTCACTGCCCACCTCCTCGGGCCTCCTGGGATGCCAGGGCCCCAGCGGCTGCTGAAGGGATTCTATGGCCCAGAGGTGAGGACCTGGTCGGGGAGGTAGCTTCGAAAAGATTTGTGTTTTTTTTTTGTTTTGTTTTTTTTTTTTTTTAAATCATAGAGGGTTGTGCAGGCCTGTGGCTGGTGTGGGGGGTGGAGAGCAGGTAGCCTGGTATGGCAGAGCTGACCTGGGCTGGGAAGTCAGAAAGCCCTGGCTATGAGTTTGACTCAGCCTTTTAGTATCCTTTCTCCTTCCTACGTCCCTCTCTGGCAGGATCTCTTGAACCTCCAGGGGAGCAGGTCCTCCCCGAATGGGGGTGGGCTGTGGGGACTTGGAGTCAGAGACTCCGCAGCCCACCCCCATTGAGGGGGACCTAGTCAGAGACCCGGCTTCTGAGCTCCACACCACTGCTAATGGGCTGCACTTCCCGGAAGACTTTATTTCACCTTCCCTTGTCTCAGTTTCTCATCTGTGAACTGAGAAGAGGAGGCATAGCTCCAGAGTGCCTTGTTCCCGCCCCCTCTCCTGTCTCTCGCAGGCCCAGGGCGTGGTGAAGGATCTGGAGCCTGAGCTGCTGCGGCTCCTGGCCCAGGGCATGGCCTCCCTGCTGATCACCACCAAGGGGAGTCCCCAAGGGGAGCTCCGGGGGCAGGTGGGCAGGCAGCGTGGGCCGCTGGGGTGGGTCAGAGTTGGGCAGGCACTGTGTGCTCTTGCCTGAGTCACTCACTCTCTCTGAGTCCTGGGGGTGGTGGTGTCACGTTGCCTGGCTGGTTGGGAGGATGAAGCCTGACAAGTGTCAACGACAAGGCTGGCAGCAGCTTACCCTGTCCCTGGTTGCTGGGGGGAGATTTCTGATGCTTATAGCATCTTCCCAGGGGTACTCAGAGGTCGAGGTGGCTTGGGCAGGTGGGCTGGCTGCTGGTGGAGATGCGAGGGGGAGCCCGGGCGCTGCCTCAACCCATCTCTTCTCCCAGGTGCACATCGCCAACCAGTGTGAGGTAGGCGGCCTGCGCCTGGCAGCGGAGGGGACTGAAGGAGCGTGGGCGGCCGGGGATCCCGATGCAGCAGCTGCGGCACTGCCCCCACTGCCCGCTGTGCTGGACCCAGAGGCTCCCGCGTCAGCCAAATCAGGCGGCCCAGGGCGCCCGCGAGACCCCAACACCTGCTACTTTGAGGGGCAGCAGCGCCCCCATGGGGCTCGCTGGGCGCCTAACTATGACCCCCTCTGCTCGCTATGCACCTGCCAGGTAGGACGCAGCCAAGGGCGCACTGAGAGGTCTGGGTTCTGGGGCAAGCCAAGTCCCAGTCAGTCCCCCACCCAACCCTCTCTTTGCAGAGACGCACAGTGATCTGTGACCCCGTGGTGTGCCCGCCGCCCAGCTGTCCCAGCCCGGTGCAGGCACTGGACCAGTGCTGCCCTGTGTGCCCGGGTGAGTGTCCCACCTGAGTGGAAGGGGTAGTGGAAGGTCCACCGTGAGGGAT
Source organism: Lutra lutra (assembly GCF_902655055.1). NCBI lineage: Eukaryota > Metazoa > Chordata > Mammalia > Carnivora > Mustelidae > Lutra > Lutra lutra. Next base: position 108,428,820 of record NC_062278.1, read on the forward strand.
GAGGCCTCTGGGGAGGGAAGGGGTTGGCCATTCTTGGCCTTCACTATTTCTTTGGCCCCACAGAGAAACAAGATGTCAGAGACCTTCCTGGGCTCTCCCGGACCAGAGACCCTGGAGAGGGTGAGCTGGGAGTCTGGTGCAGGGATGGGGAAATCCAGTGGAGCTGATGGGTGGGACCAGGAGGGGTACTAAAGAGTGAGAACATATATGGGAGTGAGTAGAGGGAGGCTGAAGGGCACAGATTCCAAAGGACATCTGGCAGGCTTCATTAGAGTAGTTGGTCTGCAAGTGGGCCCTGGGGTCAGATTAGTGTGGGGTTGGCCCGAGACTCCAGCCTTGATTGTGGGCCCAGCCAATGAGCTCAGTACTCATGGCAGCTGGGCACTGTTCCCCCCCACACCCCCCAGGCTGCTATTTTGATGGTGACCGGAGCTGGCGGGCAGCAGGTACCCGGTGGCACCCCGTCGTGCCCCCATTTGGCTTAATTAAGTGTGCTGTCTGCACCTGTAAGGTATGGCCGCCCAATCCTATCTGGTGCCATAACCCAGCAGGGGCTGTGAAGATGGGGAGGGGGCTGCTGAAAGAGGAAGGCCCAGCCTTGGTGAGGAAGGCTCAAGGATGAAAACACTAAGAAAATCCTTTGAGCTTGGAGAGTCAACTTCCTGCAGGAAAAGGGAAGGGCTGACGTGGGGGTGAATTCTGGCCCTTCCCGCTGACTCGCTCCGTATAGCCCTGGCCTTTTCTGTACCTCCCTGAACTCCCCTTTCCATTCCCATAAGCAGATAGGGGAGTGGCTGCTTTGAGGGGCTCCCATGAGCATTTGCGTTCAGGTGTAGAAAGCACCAGTCCAGGCCTCTGAGTGAAGGGCCATGGAAATATGACATCTGAGGGATGGAAAAGGAGAGGGAGGAAGCAGGAGGCTCCCCTTCCTTTCTGACACCCTCCCTCAATGGATCCCTGCAGGGGGGCACTGGAGACGTCCACTGTGAGAAGGTGCAGTGTCCTCGGCTGGCCTGTGCCCAGCCGGTCCGTGCCAATCCCACTGACTGTTGCAAACAGTGTCCAGGTGAGGGGGGTGGGCATTGAGGCTTTCCTTGGCAGGTGAGGTGCTTCACTGCCTTGTCCTGGGTGAGGGGGCGCGTGGTGAAGGCGGATGGAAGGGACTCCTCAGTTAATTCAGCATTTACTGAACCCTGTGTTGTGCCTAGCCTGGGGCCAGGGCTCTGAATGCGGTTGGAAAGAATGTGCATGGGTTTATTAGTGGGCTGTGATGGGTTCCGGTTACTGCCCCATCCATCCATCCTCCCTCCCTCCCTTCCCCACTTCAATCCAACTATCCAATCATCTATTCATCCTTCCTCCCATACATCCATCTTCTCATCTAAATTTGTCACCTACTAAGTACCAGAAACTGCTAGGTGTTGGAGATTCAAAGACAAATAAAACCTGGGTCGTCCTTGCAGAACTCACATCTGCTGAGCTCTTCCTCCCTCCCTCCCTCTCTCTCTCTCTCCCTTCCAACAGTGGGGTCAGGGGCCCACCCCCAATTGGGGGACCCCATGCAGGCCGATGGGCCCCGGGGCTGCCGTTTTGCAGGGCAGTGGTTCCCAGAGAGCCAGAGCTGGCACCCCTCGGTGCCCCCCTTTGGGGAGATGAGCTGTATCACCTGCAGATGTGGGGTGAGTGGAGAGTGTGCCTTGTGTGAGGCGGGCAGGGGGGGCCTGGCCTAGAGTGGGGAGACCTTTCCGGGGAGGGCAGTCTCCTGGGAGTGGGCCTTCCTGAAGAGGCTGAAGGCTGCTATGTCCCTGTGCCCCTGGGTACCCTCAAAATCTGCTCTGTTGTGCACCAGGCAGGGGTGCCCCACTGTGAGCGGGATGACTGTTCATTGCCACTGTCCTGCGGTCCAGGGAAGGAGAGTCGCTGCTGCTCCCACTGTGCACCCCGGCGGTGTGAGTGAGGGGGCTGTTGGTGGCTTGGGGAGGGAAGGCAGCACCCACCCCCTGCCAGGGAGGGAAGGTGGCACCTGCCCCCTGCCAGGAGCCGTGCCATCTGCTTCACCAGTGCCCTTCCATTCCGCCACACGGCAGCCTTGTGGACTTGGTCTTGACTACTCTTTCTTTACAAACGAGATTTCTGAAGCCCAGAGGAATTAGGCAGCTAGACTAAGGTCACAGAGCTCCAAAATTTACTCCCTTCTGTCTCCGGCAGCCCCAGAGACCAGGACAGTTCCAGAGCTGGCGAAAGAAGCCGAAGGCTCCTAGGGAGCAGCCGGAAGGCCGCCTGACCAAGAGGACGGGGCCTGGGCTAGGGGAAGGACTGGCGCCAAGGACCCTGCATTCTCCTATGGGAAACCCAGTGCCTTTGGCCCCTCTTTTCTGCCTCTTCTCCCTCCCCCCACTACCTCTGGTAACCACACCTCCACAAGGGGAAGGGGCAGCCAGGGCAGACCAAGGCCACAGCCACTCAGACTCCCGCCCTGTCACCTTCCAGCCTCTGCCTTGGAAACCCAACTCCTTTCTTTCTGTACATAATGTCACTGGCTTGTTGGGATTTTTTAATTTATCCTCACTCAGCACCAAGGGTCCCCCCACTTCACTCCTGCTGCCCCTGAGCTGAGCAGAGTCATTATTGGAGATTTTTGTATTTATTAAAAATTATTTTTTTTTTTTCAGTCTCAGGGTAAAAGTTGTTTCTTTGTGACCAGGGACCTGAGTGGAGAAGGTCTGAGAGTGGGAGCCCTGGCTCCAGGGGCTTCCCTCTGAGTCTTGGGGAGCATGAAGAGACCAGAGAGGGAGAGGGGTGGCACAGTCGCTGGCTGGCCCAGATGCCGCAGTGGGGCTTGGGACTGTCGCTGAGATGGACCAGAGCCTCAAGAACTCAGGCAGCCTGACACAAATGTGGTTTCCCCTGGCCTACCCGTAGATGGCATTTTGCTGACCCTGTGTTTTAAGTGGCTCCAAAGAGAGAAACAAAAGTACCACCAGCCTCTATCTTCTTTGTCTCAAGGGAGGCAACCACACCCCTGTTATTCTTTTCTGGAAATGAATTGTGTTCCAGACCAGTTCGGGGGCAAATCTGGATCAGAATGGACTGGAATCAGCCTGGTCTTGCTCTTGGCTGAGCTTATCTTGGGACCAAGTGCTGTAGAGTAGGATAGGACCCTTCCCCCCTACCTCCCCTTCCTGCCATTGGCAACCAGACATGCCTGCAAAGCTGGGGTGAGGGAACGAAGGGTGTCAGGATAGAGAGCAAGCAATGTATGTATCTGCAGATCTATTTTCTATATAAACGATGCGGGATAAAGTGAGTATGGCATTTTATGACCTAGTTGGGTATTGGGAAAGGGCGATCATAGCTTTCTTGTCCAGGGTGAGGCGTGCCCTATGTGCTTAAGAAATTATTGTCTTCACCCAGGGAAGCTCCAGTTCTGTTAACTAGCTGAGTTACCGAACCTTCAGGAGTCCTTGTTTCCTTTCTGTAAAAGTCCTGTCTCCCTCACAGGATTTGATCAGAGCCTGTGACTCCCGCAGCTCTGTGTCCGGAGAACATTAGCAGGAAAGGCACTGTGACTGAGGTAGGGTTCCTGGAGCTGGTCTGGAAGGCAGGAAGAAATCTGGGGAAGAGTGTGGCCAAGGGTTTCAATTATGAGATATTCTGCTGAATGCCCAGGGGGATGGGGGAGGCTGGTGGGAGACGAAGGGACGATAAGGATGGGGAAAACTGGTCTCAGGCCAGAGCTTTGGCTATCCCAGGCTGTCCCAGATCCCCCTCACAGGGGGATTGTGAGGGTCAGATCGGGAAGACAAAGCAGCAGGGTTGGCATGGGGCTGAACACAGGGAACAAAGCATGGGGCCAGGTGTGGTGGGACGGAGGCATTTGGCCTGGAAATGGATGTGCTGACGGTATTGTTCTCCGTGGAGAGGGAGTCTTGAGGAAAGAAAGGTTGAAAGGAAATTTTGATTCTTCGATTTGACATGAGTTTGCTACCGATGCTCACAAGACCGGAGGGAGGGCAGAGGCAGTGAACATCCATAGGGTAGCTCGATGGGCTTGCGCCAGGGATCCTGACCCGCAGGACCCATCCTGGCTTCAGAGCTGTGTCACGGGTTGGCAGCCAGGGGCCCAGGCAGAGCAGTGTTCTCCTCAGACAGCAGTTCCTGAAGCACTCCTTCCATCATAGCCTGTGTTCTGCCCAAGCCTGGCTAGTCCCCAGGCCTTGCTAAGCCCCAGGAAGGTGGTGTGGTGACCATGGAAGGCCAACCCTGTGTCTGAGGAACGCCGCAGGCAGACGGGAAGCCCTGACCTGCAGAGACCTCAAGAGGGCACCCCAGCCATTCCCCTTTAGGCAACCGCACAGACTCAGAGCCCTTTGTCTTTCAAACTGTAACACCTGAGGAGAAGCCCATTTTCCTGGGTAGCCTGTGTCCGTGTTTCAGAACAGCTGCTGGTAGGATTTACAGTTTGATCTCTCACCATGGGTCAGTCAGGCCTTCCACTTTGCTGAGTGTTTGACAGGGCCTCGGGGCTAACAAGAGATGGAAGGTCGTACACGGTTGTGGGGCGGGGGTGCCAGGGGAGGGATGGACGTGGTTTGGACACATCTGTTTTGTGAGGAGAAAATGCCTTCATGTACAGCCCTCCACTTTTCTGCTTCTGACTTCAGCTTTTGACTGGACTTGAATGGTGGCTTGTGCCGGCTGTGGTGACACCATCTGGCATCTTTTTGTGTCACATCCAGATTTTGGGGTCAGGTGAGGAACTAGCGCATGGTGGCTGCCGGCAGCTGCTGCTCCTCTTTGGGGCCAAGTCTCTGAGGAGTGTCTATGCCGGTATTTGAATAATTGATGGTGATGACTTAGGAACCCAGTTTCCAAGCCCTGCCAGTGGACGCTTGAAGGTGTCTTGGTTCTCTGCAGGGCGGAGCAGCGCCTCCTGGGCATGGGGAGTCTGGGACCTACTCTCCTTCCATTTGGGCACCATTTCTGTGAAAGCCCTCATTCCAGAGAAGAACCAGTTGCCTTCAAAAAAGTTTCGGAACAACCGTTTTAATGTGTTCCACCTCTTTTTATAAAAATAATGGGAAACAAAAAATGTGACTCATCTGACACAGTGAAAGTGGCAGAGGGGGAGGGTTCATAAGTCCATAAAGTCAGGATCAGGAGGGAACTCAGCAGGTGGGCCGGAAGGGACCCAATTTAGCTCATCATATTCTAGGTAGTCAGAGACAGTGTGTGCAGGAAAAAAGCATAGGAATGCACATGGACTATCAGAAATGGATTGTTAAAGATGACGAATGGATCATACACCTGAAGCGGATAGAATGTCGTGTACCAGTTATAATTCAATTAAAAAGAAAACAACAAACGGGGCAGGAATTCTGAAGGGATTGTGTAATGATTATGTTCTGAGGGTGGAACCGCCCCCTTATAACCCTGTTGGTCTTTGATATATGTTTTCATGAACAAAAGGAGCTGCCAGAATTACTTTTATTCATCACAGAAGAAATCATCGTGAACAATCATGGTAACACATATATGTAAGGAAGAAAGAAAAAGTCACCTGTTAGACAGAAAGAATTTCAACCCCTGGGTAACTTCTCTTTAAAAATCCCCCTGGGTGTTTTTTAAGTTTTAGTTTGCCCTGCCCCCTCCCTGGGTCCCATCCCTGCAGCACGTCTGTCCCCATTTGTGAAATGACTGATGACTGTCCTTAACCCAGTGGAGGGTATTTGTATGATAACCTCTGGAGCTGGAGCACGACTGAATTTGCACAAATAGGGAAAGCAGGAGATTGCATTCAAGGGAAATATGACCCTTTGCATTTAAAATGCCAGGGGAGGCAAAAACCAGAAATCTTGAAAAAAATCCTCACCAACTCAGAGAACTTGGCAAATTGGCATTGGGTGATTTGATCTTCAGCAAATTGATTAGAGCCCACCAGTGGGGTCCCAGCTCCTCAGCGGATGGGTATTGAGTGGGTCTGAAGGTTATCCCATCCTCATTTGGGCAATGGAGGTTGGCCAGTGGACCTGTCTCCTGGCTGGCCAGGGCTCCCGCTGTCCCTTGGGAGGAGTCATTCCCCATGTTTTCTTGTTCTCTTGCCTTGGCTGGGCTGGCTTCTTGGCTGAGGCGTAGCCTTCTCCTCTTTTGGAATGCCCTGTGCCTGGCTGAGTCCTTGGTCCTCCTGCAGGGACAGAGACCCCTCACTCTTCATTTGTGTGGTGGGACCGGGGCGGTGGGGGAGCGGGGAGGTAACAGGTAATAGTGGAAGGGGAGCTGCCAATGAGCACCCCACTGAGTCACTCTCCACGGAGGGGGAGGGTGGGGGGGCGGATCTGCATCTGTGTTCAGCTCGGGTGCTAGGAAGATGGCTCTGCCACAGTCAGGTTCTTCCAGCTCTGTAGCTAGTGGACCAGCTGAGCCTGGCACGGCCGGTGAAGCAGCACAAGAGACTGGCACAGGTGGCCATGGCTGTGACTTTCTACACTCATGGCGAGAATCACCCCGGGGAGCCATGTGCACTGCCTGCTGCCGCTGTTGCTCTTCCTGGTGGCTCTTGGTGGCCCGGGTGCTGACTATGGAGGTCCTGGTCCATTTTCAGGACCTCCTGACCAGCCCCTACGATAAGGGGTGATGAGGGAAGCAGGGGAGAGCTGGATCTTTTTGGGTACTTTTGGGGAGTGGAGGGATGTGTATGTATGTGTGTGGGCGCACACACACACACGCACACACACACAACTGAAGTGTGTTATGAGGGAGAGTGAAGCATCCATGCTGCATTTGTCATTTATGTTTGTGTGTATTTGAACACCAAATTTTCAGTTGCCTTTTGTTTCTCTTCCATTCTGCCTTCCATGGATCTAAAGAAGCGAGGAGCTCATTCTTTAAAACCCAGACCTTCTTAGTCCCTTCTGCCTGCTAACTGGTAGCAGAAGAGGTCTCTTCTTTATAACGATCTGGACAGGGAGTCGGGGGATGGTAAGCAGCAACACAAGAGTCCACAGAGAAAGGAGGCCAGGGAGAAGCATCCCATGGAGAAGTAGCAGAAGGTCGTTAATTATGTATTCCATCTTACAAGTAATCAACTTACTCACTCTTAAGTAGCTACTAATTGCATGCAAAAGGCACAAACTGATTTCTAGGGGATAGTTTCTTCCCACCATCCTCATTCCCCAGGCAACCAACCGGTCCCCTCCCCAGAGCTCTACTGTTGCCTGTTTCTTGCATATGAGCAAGTCTTCTAAGAACACAGCTGCGTAAGATCCAAGTTTCAGTTGTTTGCATTGTTGTGATACTGACCAGTGCTTTTCAAACTTTAATGTGCATATGGATCGCCTGGGGACCTTGTTTAAATGCAGGTTCTGATTCTGGATGTCTGCGGTGGGGCCTGGGATTCAGCATTGCTGACAAGCTCCCAGGCCGCACTACTGTTTCTGCTGTTGGTCCAGAGCACTCTGTAAGTTGCAAGGATGTAGACGGGTCCATCATGCCGCATTTTCAGCAGTCTGCCCTGCTGCCGCTGTCTCAGAGCACTTTATTCACTCAGCATCTTTCTTGTGCCGGTCACTGTTCTAGGCACTGGGGACTCAGCAGGGAATTAACACTGACAAAAAGCCCTGCCTGGGTGGAGTTTATAATCCAGTTGGGGAAGGCAGTCAGTAAGTGTAATAAATGGGTCAAATATACAGTGCACCAGAAGGAGATGGGAAATTTGTGCTATGGGAAAAAAATAGTGTAGGTGAAGGGAAAGTGTGGGAGGAAGCTCTGAGGGTTATTTGGATAAGGATGGTCACAGAATGCTCTGGTGAGGTTGACATTTGAATAAAGATTTGAAAGAAGAGAAGGAATGAACCATGAGGCTATGTAAAGATTTTTATAAAATTATGAACAGAGCTAAATTCCTTATCAGGAGAGGAGAAGGGAAGAGACCAGCCATAATTATGCAATACATGTGAAATCTATGTGTCTGTCGATCTTTAAACTCTGAGCAAAGGGGGATGCTGGGAAAAAAAAAAAAGTCCCTTGGAATATTACGGAGAGAACTGGACTGCTACGAGAATAGAGGATAGGCTCTTTATTCAATTGTATTAAATCTCTTCTAAGGCTTGAATTATATACCATGTAAAGACGAGATATGAGTCGAGTAAGAGTTAAAGAAATATCTGTCACCAGGTACCATTAGGTCACATCATTAATGGATCAATTATGCCTACATGAGTTTGCTGGCAAGATACAACCCACCCAGGCAGTTGCGAATCTGGAAAAGAAGGAAGAAGAGAGGAGGTTCTATTCAGGAAAGGAACCTCACAGTAAGATCTCTACCAAGCCAGAGGTTGCGATTTAAGCACATATTTTGTGGTTGGAAATGTTAGAGGCCAAAATGTCACATGAAACATAGAGAGGTTTCCAGGTTGGCAGACAAGGCAGGCTGGAGTTTGAAAGTCTCACGGAATGCCACCTAAAGAAGTTCCATGCCAGAAAACAGAAATGGGCTCCCGGAAACCCCGAGGAAAGGGGCTAATGTGAAAGAAGAGAGCAAAGGAAAGATGGTGGGGTTGGGGGAGGGTGAGGGAGGTACCAGGTAGATTCCTTTTAGCAGGGCAGACTCCAGATGTTGGAGGACAAAAAAATGCCTCATTCTCCCCCAGCAGCTCCAGCAGCTGGAATGAGACCAGAGCCAGCTTGTCCTCCCAGGGGAATGAGGAGCCCACCTGGGGAGAGGGCTAACACCTTTCCTTCCAACCACCCCCACCAGGTCCCAGGAGGTCTAACCCAGAGCTACTCTCAGGACTTCTCGTCCTCCTCTCCCCTTGACACAAACATTACTGCACCTGCTGGCTGATGCTTGAAATCCTTTAGTCGATGTTTTTCTTTCCACGACTGGAAGATGGGAATTTTAAAATGCAAACGACTGGTTAAGGTATTAGGTCATCTGCTAGAGTCTAATCTACCAGTCAACAAATACAAATGATTGTGGTCAGATCCTGTTCCTTTTTAGCCAGGAGAGGGTTGGAGAAAAGGTAGAGGATGGATGACTGGAGGGTGGGGAGGAAGGGCAACAGGGACTTGATAGGCAGCCCTGGGTGGGGTGGGGACAGTGACAAGGGTGAGGGCTATTTACCTTTAGGTGCTCTGTGGAGGAACTGTTGCTGTGTAGGGGGAAATTTCTGTCTTGCACATCTGTGCACTCTCCCCGCTTAGCGGGAACTTCGCCACTCAGACATATGATTCACATCAACTATGTTTTTCATGAGTTTTAGAGGCTTTTTTTTTTTTTTTAAAGCAAGGCTGAGGTCATTATGAAGGATCTTTTTTCTCATAGATTCCAACTGAGGTACCAATGAAAGTGGCACCATCGGAGACCTTCAGAAGTGGCTTTTTAATTATCCCCCCTTCCTCCAGAGATAGATGAATGAGGGGAATTCCTGACAGGATAAAACAAACAAACAAAAAAAAAGTAGTGTTTTATTTTTGTCTGGTTATAAATGTAATGATTCTTCCCTGGAAAAGTTTTGGCAAACTGAACAGCATAAAATGAAGGAAATTTAATGTCAGTTGCTTAATAAAATTAAAATGCCAACTCAGAAATAATCCTCATTTACCTTTGATTTTTTTTCCTTAATTTTTTTCCTGAACATTAGTAAACCATGATTTATTTGAGCACTGCAGATGGTATTTCTAGTGAACCATCTTTTTAAATTATAAAAATAATGTTGCTTGAAGTAGAAAATTCGGTTAAAGAAAAGCCTGGGAAAAATCCTTTGTAGAGCCTACAGAGTTTTTTGAAGTCTTTTCTTCCTTGTGTGTGTTTTGTTGAGTTTGCCCTGTGTTTATATTTTTATATCCCTCTTTTCTTCGTTTGGCCTTGTTATCACACATCTCATGAGCTTTGCCTTGGATTGTCAGGCTTTTGAGACAGTGCCTGTTTTTCCCCATCTGTGTGAAGCCAGAGCTGGTGGCTGAGGCCTGAGTGCCATCTTGGTGGGACCGACTTGGCCCTCCATCTTTTGCCTTTCGGGATAAAGATGGGCAGCTACTTGAAGAAGGAATGAGTTGGGACACCTACAAGGAACCACAGTGGGGGACAGGAACCTGGGAACTGTGAGGAGCTGGAGAGCAGCAGTCAGAGGGAGTCAGGATGTGAAGCCGGGGGAGGAGGGGCTGCTCCCCCTGAGGTCAGTCAGAAGCTGCTCCAAAGCCAGACCAGCTCTCTCCACATAGCTGTGGTTACCTTAATAGTTTGCAACATGTGTATTCATTTTGGTTGCCAAGAAGACTCAGCTGAGTGGATTTGGGCTCAGTAGATGACATTTCGTGAGGAGAAGGGAGGCACTTGTGGGGAGATGGCGCAGGGAGGAGGGACCTACGGTGTAAGGAAAGCCTGCTCTGTTCATGACCCTTTTGGTCACTTGACCTCATTCACCTCAGGGTGAATTGTGAAATTCTTGTGAAAACTTCTCAGGAATATACAGTGAGTTTTGAACTAGCAGCAGCTAGGTATAGTGGCTTGAATCCAAGGCCTGCCGTTTTCTGGCTGTGTGAACCTTGGGCAAGTCATTTGACATTGGACTGAGCCTCAGTCCTGCAAAATGGTGATAATAATGGCTAGCTCCCTGATCGTTAAAAGGACTGTTGAAAGGTATTAATGGGCTTGGCACAGAATTGACGCTGAGCGAACACTGTGGCTGGATCTGATGGGTGTGAGAATCATCAGGGAGGTGTCAAGGGTTCCGTGTGCCCGAGAAAGGGTGAGCTTATTCTGGGGTGGAGGAAACTGAGTGCTCAGGTGTCCATTAAGTAAGGGACAAAACTTACTACTGTGGGTGTGATCACAGCCTTTCCTCTGTCAAAGAGAGTCCTTCACAGCCGGCCTATTCCTCATTCCTCCTCCCAGCCCAGAGAGGTGGCATTCCTTCTCTCTGGAAGTGAGGCTAAGCCCATCTGCCTGATTACATGGTGGAGAAGCGGGGTGCCGGGGTGAAGGCTGCAGGGCTGGAGGTGGGAAGGGTTGAGAAGTGTGCGAGTACAGCAGAGCAGAGACTCTGACACGTCACCGTCAGCTGTGCTTACAGGTGGCCTTTCATAGTTTTCAAGGTGTGAATAAAAAACGGAATTCCTCTTTTGTGGTAAAATATATATAATATAAAATTGATCATTTTAGCAACTTTTGCGTGTGCAATTCAGTGGTATTAAGTACACTCATGGTGTTGTACAACAGTCACCACTATTCACTTCCAGAACTTTTCATCATCTCAAACAGAAGCTTTGTACCTGTTAAAAAATAACTCCCCATTTCACCCTCTAGTCCCTGAGGACCTTAGTTATACTTCTGTCTCTCTGGATTTGCCTATTCTGGGCCCCTTGTAGAAGCGGAATTGTACAATATTTGCCTTCTGTGTGGGGCTTATCTCACTTAGCGTAAAATTTGAAAGATTTCCACTGCAGGTGTATTCCACGTTTTGTTTATCTGTTCACCTGTTGATGGATATTTGGGGTGTTTCCACCTTTTGGCTATTATGAATAATGCTGCTATGAGCTTTTGACGTACAGGTATCAGTCTGAGTCCCTGCTTTCGATTCTTTGGATAGATAGCTAGCAGTGGAATTGCTGGATGATATGATAATTTCTGTTTAGCTTTGGAATTCCTCTTTAAGGGCCTCTGGTTGAGTATCTTTTGTCTTTATTCTGTTTCTCAAATCCTTTCATTCTATTTCAGCCCCTCCCTTTCTTTATCTCACGCCACTGATTTGTCAGAGACACCGGATTATTTGTCTCTATAGAATGATCCGCAATCTAGATTTCTTTATTGCCTCCTCGTAGTGCCTTTTAGTTTGTTCCTCCATCCCCTATATTTCTCATAAACTAAAAGCTAAGTACAGAGTCTTGATTGGATTATGGTTCAGGTTTTCCACAGGACTATTTCATAGGGGAGCCCTTTATTTCCCTTTTGGGTCGTATCCAGAGGCATAAGTTGTATTTTTTTAAACATAAATCTCTGAGCATGAACCTACCAGGTATCTGGGCTTGTTAGGATTTCGAGTCTTTGAAGCTGCACTTCATGGGAAAGGAGTAGGGCCAGCAAGTCACTGTCAGTGGCTGCAGTGGTCCTCCTTCAGGGTCCCTGGGGAGAGTGTACCCTCTCCCACCCAAGCATCCTCAGGACCTGGCCTGGCCCAGGGCTCTGCACCCTGGATAGAAGGGGAGAGCGGGGTGGTGGGGGGCACGCTCATCTCTGGGCTTTGTACATGGCAAATTCATTATGCTTCATGAAAGGAGCCAGACTCAAAAGGCTACATACTGTATGCTTCTACATGTATGACATTCTAGAAGAGGTAAATGATACAGACAGAAAAGAGGTCAGTGGTTCTCAGGGCCTAGGGCTAGGGGAGAGGTTGACCACACAGAAATGCAGCAGAATTCTTTGGGAGTGATAGAACAATTCTATATCTTGATTGTGGGGATGTCGACTTGAATGTATACATTTGTCAAAACCTCTCAGAATTGAAGACTAAGAAGGGTGAACTTTATTTACCTATAATTTAGGTAAATTATATTCTAATACGAATGGGAGGAAAAAATTGGTGGTGTAGAGACCACTTGTTATTTTTTGGTTGCCAATCAAATCCCCCAGCTCTCTTTACTCCTGGGAAGATCGCCTGGGTGATCATCCAGCTCAGAGATCACCCACTATCTCTGAGTTCTCCACTCAGTCCACTGTGCCATCCAAAGGGACCACTTGTCCCTCTCTTTGGAACAGCTGCGACTGGGCAGGAGAGTTGGGCTCAAGCAGCTGGATCCCCTCTCCTGGGGTTTTGAGTCATGAGAATATGTGACCAAAGGTTTGAGGCTGGTGGCAGGTGAGTTTCATTGTGTCAACAGCAGTGGCATGTGGACGGATGTCGGTGCCAAGACCTTGACACTCTTTTTACTGCTCTCCAGAGCGTCCCTACTTCTTCCTCCTTATCCTAGCAATTCCTGTTTTGCTTACAATGACAAGAGTTAGTTTGTTGTGTTTATATTCAACTCAAGAAACTCGATGATACAAAGCGGAGAGGAGCAGGTAGAAATGAGGAGAAGAAAGAAAGTAGAGGTAAAGATGGGAAAGAGGAATGAGAAGAGAAATGTTAGTGGAGGCGGCAGAGTTGAGTAAGGAACCCCGGGCAAGCACGTCAGTGCTGACCTGGGCTGGGAAGTCAGAAAGCCCTGGCTATGAGTTTGACTCAGCCTTTTAGTATCCACTCTCCTTCCTACGTCCCTCTCTGGCAGGATCTCTTTAACCTCCAGGGGAGCAGGTCCTCCCCGAATGGGGGTGGGCTGCGGGGACTTGGAGTCAGAGACCCCGCAGCCCACCCCCATTGAGGGGGACCTAGTCAGAGACCTGGCTTCTGATCTCCACACCACTGCTAATGGGCTGCACTTCCCGGAAGACCTTATTTCACCTCCCCTTGTCTTAGTTTCTCATCTGTGAACTGAGAAGAGGAGGCATAGCTCCAGAGTGCCTTGTTCCCGCCCCCTCTCCTGTCTCTCGCAGGCCCAGGGCGTGGTGAAGGATCTGGAGCCTGAGCTGCTGTGGCTCCTGGCCCAGGGCACAGCCTCTCTGCTGATCACCACCAAGAGGAGCCCCCAAGGGGCTATGTGGCCCAGATACTGCTACGTTGCAGGCAGTGGTATTGGACTCCCCAGCCATTGTGTTCCTTGAGCTGCTGGTAGGCTTGGAGCTTTGTTACATGTTCATTCTGTCCTTCCTGGCGTGGGGTAAAGATACAAGGAATAACAACGGCTGTCATTTATTAGGTGCCTGCCCGGTGCCATGCTTTCTGCATTCCACCCACAATGCCCTGGGGTGGGTACTGTCATTCCCACCTTACAGAAGAGGAAACTGAGGCATAGAGAGATTAGATAAGGCATACAAAGATACACTGTTTATGAGTGGCCGAGCGAGAGTTCTGTGGAACGTGGGTTCAAGGATCAGTTCAGTTTTAAGGGATTTCAGTGCCCAGGGTCCAGGCCTCCCCCGAGGAGGGCTTCACGGGGTCTCATCCAGTTCCTGGCATTCTCTAGCACGTTGTATCTGTTTCACTGTAGGTCTTCAAGACGTCTGCAAGGTATGGATCATGTGGAGGAGGAGTTCGGACCTGGGAGCTTTTCTGAAACACCTATGCCTGGCCCCGAGACCAGAGTCTCTGGGTAGGGGGAGAGGGTCCCGGCAGCAATGGTTTTCAAAAGCTCCCCAGGGGCCTATGCTGCAGGCCAAGGATGGGGAGAACAGCAGGACTTGGAGGCTTGGTCAGGAGCTGTGCTGGCTCTTCCTCAGTGCAGAGCCGTCCTCCCAGCAGCCCGTCAGGGACACGTGCAGGAACCCGGGTATGCTGTGGTCATAAGCAACAGTCCCAGTCTGTTGCCTTGCCCTTGAGAAGACCGTCCTAGCGTGGTACTGGAGGACTCAGGGAGCTCCCACAGAAGTCTCCTACACATCCTGGGGCTTCTGGGCAAGGCTGCTGGGTCGTTCGCTCAGTGTGCTGGGTCAGTTGCTATCCCCTGCCAAAAGGTAGGGCCAGAGCCTTCTCCTTATCATGTTTCTCTAGGTGTCCTAGGGTCCAGGAGGGCAGTGTGTCTGTCCCAGTTAGGCTCGAGCAGCCCCCTGCCACTCAGGCTCCTGCTCCTCGGTTGCTGCTTCCGCAGCCTCTCTGCTCTGTTGTCTTCTGTCTCCCACCTCCCTGCCATGGCTCCTGTCCCTGCTGGCTGCCTGTCACTTCTGACCTCTGGTCTCTGGCTCGCCGGACCTGGCCTTTGGTGCCGGGTGGCCATGCTTAGAAGACACACCCTCACCCTCTGTCTTTGGGTTACGGGGCAATGCTTGCTCTCCCACCCAGACCTAAGAGCACCTTGTCACCTATCCCCAGGTCTCTGGGGCTCTCAATCCTCCTACTTCAGCTTAGCATTTGGAAGGGGAAGTATATGTATGTGTCCCATGGTTGAGTTCCTACTGGCGGCTTCTTCTCCCCGCCTCCTGGCCCCGGTTTTACTCTGTAGTCCCTGGGATGAGGCATGCCTTCTCTCCCTTCAAACTCACCGTCATGACCATTTACTGAATGTTTACCATGGACAGAGGGGCACTTTAAAACTTAAGGCACATGAGGTCCTCTAAACAACCCCATGAGGTCGTTAGTATTAATCATCCCATCCCCCTTTGGCAGATGAGGAAAACCCGGGTACATAGAAGTGACTTTCTGAAGTAACACAGCTGAGTAGTTCCTCCTGATATATCCACCCTCTGTGGTTATCTCAGATCCTTGCCAGCCGGCAGGAGGAGGGGAAAACAGAACGTTCAGGAGGAGTCTCCCAGGCACCTTGATCTCGCTATTGCCCCTGACCTTCTCACTACGCTGTGGGGTCTGGCCCACTTCCACCCTCCTGGTGACTTCTTTCCTGGGGTTCCACTTATGCGCCTCTGTTGTTATGGGATCTCTTTACCGCCCACCCACCTGTGCGTTACCCCCCATGTACACCCTAAATGCGATTAGAGTTCAAATTATTTCCCATGGGGTGTCAAACACCTCTTTCAATATCTCCAAGCATTTTTGTGACAACTTAGTTGGCATGAGGGTACCTACTGGGTGCTGTCCCTTAACTCCACAGGCCACAGCATGCATGTATGTGTGTGTGAGTGTGAGTGTGTGTGAGTGTGTGTGTAAGGTAAGAAGCCAAAATGTTCATAATTGTGATCTCTGAGTGTTAGGATTCTTGCTGAGAAACATCTGTTGTTTTTCTTTACACTTTTTGCTATACCAAATAAATAAATGTGATCTGGAAAAAAATTTAAAGGCATATAAAGAAGGAAGCTAAAATATTTACCTGTAATCTCAGAATCCATCAATAACTACCATTGAGATTTTGGTATAACCGTCTGGACTCTTTCTTATGTGCTGTAGACATATATAATTGGGGTGGTCTTGCTTTTCTGGTCACAAGGAGCAGAGACCATTCTCCGTAAGAAGGACCCAAAGGAATAAATGTGCTTGGGGGAAGGGGATTGCTGGGCCTCCTGGGGCTGTGAGGGGCCACATATAGCTCTGGACAGGGCTAGGCTCAGCTCCTTGCTTGCCCAGACCTGACACCTTCTTGTGACTGTGGGGGCACCTCTTCAGCCCGCTCATTCCCCAGTGGCTCGCGGACATGTGGGGTAGGGCATCCACCAGCCTTCTTTGGCCCACACCTCTTTGCCCAGCAGGTGTGAGGTCCCAGCTACATCAGCGGGTCTCCTGTGGGTGGATCTGGGGCCATGAGGGGAGGAATCCTCCTTTCTCTGGCCCTTCCCAGGGCCTTTGCACCTCTGATGGGGAAGAACTAGAGCCAAACAGAGTCAAAAGGTGAAGAGAGAGACAAAGCCCAGTCACATGGACACAGCCGCACCTGAAGCAAAGCCTTCTTTGGCTTCCCAGCAGATGAGCCAGAGTGTCCCTTTTCCTCCATTTGGTTTGAACTGGGTTTCTGTCACTTGTTTCTGCATGAGACTTGACCAAGGCCCTAATCTGGGCCCATCTGGTTCAGTTCTCTCTTTTGGATAGTGGTCTTTGCTGCCTTTCCAAGCACGGGGTGGTGTACTATTGCAGGGGTGGGAGGATGGGGGGTGGTTATAAATACTCAGTCCCAGCCATGCTCAGAGACTCCCTGGCTGTGTGGGAGCCCCAACTCATTCCGGGGGAGTTCGGCTTGAGAATGGAGTCACACAGGGAAGCTGTGCTGTTGGGGAGCCACCTCTGTGGGGTGTGGAGAAGTAGGTGGGCAGAGGAATTTGCAGGCAAAGAGGGTCATTGTGAGCCAGGCAGGAACACTAGAGATATTTGGTAGGGGACAAAGTGTTCTTATGTGATGGGCACATTTTTGTGTGGGCAGCGGTATCACTGATGCCTTGGTTTCTCTTGTCCTGCAGATGCCTGGACCTGTCTTTCACTGTGGGCCCTTCCTCCTGTCCCCCTCCTCTGGGCCCTTCTGCCCCTTTCCTGGGCTCTTCCCACCCTCCGTTCTAACCCAGGCCCTGCCCAGTAGAGACCCTGCCTTTTGGGTTCTTATCATCTAGCAAGAGTGACTGGAGGTGTGCCTAAAGTCCCCATTACCCGGAGCAGGGAGCGATGAGGACAGCATGTGAGGTCAGTGGAGGTCTGGGGAAAGACTCCCAGCTGGGGCAACAGAGCACACCTGGGAAGAGGTAGCATTTGAGCAGAGCCTGGGGGAATCTCTAAGCTGTAGACACTGCAAGTGAAGGGAGGACCCTAGGGCCCTGGCATGGAAAGCTGCAAGGGGGAGAGTGGGGTTGGAGAAGGGCTATGAGGTGGGCGTATGAGGTTGGACAGACAGGCCACAGCTGCCTGGCTTGGAGATAAACTGTCTTCTTGGCCAGTACTGCCCTTAGGTGTGGGGAAGCAGGTCCCTGCCCCTAGTGGGGCCTCAGAGGGCCCAGTGATTTTGAATGCTTTCCTCAGAATGTTTAACCCCTCCTTGGGTGTCTGGGATGGGAGTGGTGCCCCGAGCTGGGACTAGACTTGTGTAGGTCACGGTATCCAGAAACCTGTTCCGCTCTGAAGACCATGAGTAGCCAGAGCTTCCATCCTGGTAGACTCCATGCCAGGACCAGGATGCAAAGGATCCCTGGACGCTATTACTTTCCTTTGTGGTGTTTCTGACCCTCTGCTCCAGGTGTGGGGGAACCAGAGGCCCTGAAGAGCTCCAGAACTCATACCAATGGTGTTGTCCTACGGGCCCCTCTTCTAGGAGGGCAGCCTGCTGAGTGGATGGCTCCTGCTAGCCAGCACAGTATCCTTTTGTGGGATTACATGAGTTTGAGTCATTGGGAAACAGGACAAATTCAGGGCTCTGGGCTACTGATGGTGAACTGCCTGCCCTTGGGCTCACCTGTCCAACAGCTCCCCAGTCACAGGCCCTCCTCAGGGCTGCAGCACCCAAATGTGGTGGGTGTCGCAGCAAATGTCCCCTGGGCTCTCTTCCAATGGCATCAGGGCATCACCCCAGCCCTCCCTCCGTGGCCTCTACATCCCATATCAGGCAGTCTTCTGGGTGTTACTCTTCTCCTCCAAGGACTTCTGGTACCAGGTCACCATAAGGGGTCTTTCCCATGCAAGTCTTTACCTGCGGCTACAGTTATGGTGAGTGTGAATGAGACTCTTCTTTTCACTCTGGCCATGGAGCCCCTCACCTTGCCTTCCCACAGTCTGCAAAAGGCAGGGGTGTGGGCAATTGGAAAAAAGATAGGATTCTGGGAATTCAGTGAATATGGCCTAAAGAATTCTAGAGAAGTTATGGTCGCAAGATGTGCTTTTCTTAGTTATGCTATAAAGTCCCCACTGGTAAATTGGTAAATGTAACATAATCTAAAAATTCATAGTTGCTCCTATTTTTTCTTTGCATATCCTGGGTGACACTCGTATTTGTGACCACGTTCAAGGAAGCACCATTCCAGCCTTTGAGAGAGTCACTGGAAGCTAGCTCTCGGGGCCGTGCTGTGGGTGATGCAGCGTCACGAGTGGTGACGGAGGTGGGATTAAATACATGGGATTAGGGACGCCTGGGTGGCTCAGTTGGTTGGATGACTGCCTTCGGCTCAGGTCATGATCCCGGGGTCCCGGGATCGAGTCCCACATCGGGCTCCCAGCTCCATGAGGAGTCTGCTTCTCCCTCTGACCTTCTCCTTGCTCATGCTCTCTCTCAAATAAATAAATAAAATCTTTAAAAAATAAATAAATAAATACGTGGGATTAGGGAATGGCAGAGGCAGGAAGGTTTATATTGTTTCAATATAAACGGCTTCTGAAGAGCCAAGGCATTGAGAGTAATACCAGCTTTGCTATCTTTCCCTCCCAGTAAGATTCGTGAAGTTAGCCATGAATGACAACTTCGACCATGAACAACATCAAGAGAAGGATCCTGGGCTGGACGGGAGAAACCGGTGCATGGATATTATGGGGAATCTTCATGGACTCTGACCCGAGAATAATCAGTATAGCTCACGTGGGCCCATGAACTTTGGTAATTCAGTATACAATCAAACTGCTTACATCAACAGGGGATCCTTAAAAATTATTTGCCTAGGGTCTGCATACTGTAGGGGTGGTCCTGCCTTGGGGAGTACCTGAAAGACTGCAGGCCCTACCTCTCACCCCCATGGGTCACTGCATTCATCTTGGCCTTGAATGGTCATTGCCCTCTCCGGGGATCTAAGGCCTGTGCCGTGCCTGTGTGCCTGCCTGGCCCCACGCACTGGGTGGACTGGGGGGAAGAGATGCATGATGGCATAAGAGACCTGGAGTGGAGGATGTAAAGGTCACAAGTCAGGAGGACGAGATTGGTGAGGAAGGCATGTGGTCAATATTCTTGTTCTCAGTTCAATGTCCATGCTAGAACATTACTGGCTACAACCTCATCACGTTCAGCCCCCTTTCTCTGGGAAACTTTCATTGTTGAGTGGTCCTGAGCCCTGGGCTGGCTAGGGTTGGGGCTCAGGGATGGTGTTGTGTGTGTGTGGTGTGTGTGTGTTCACACCTGCAGACTGCAGCCCTGAGCTGATGTAGAGAATTTCCGGTTTACGTTGCCAGCAACAAGAAGGCAGACTCTTTTTTTCTGGTATTCTTTCTGGGGCATAAATTTCAGCTGGTGATAAAATTTGTTCAATGTCTCTCACTAATAAATCACATTGGACCACACAAATGCTTGGCCTGGGTAATCCTGGTAGACCTATGCCAGGGGGACGGGTGGATGGGGGGACATACATGCTGGGATGACCTGGCGGTATCATACAAATGGCCTGGAAACTGGCGTCTGTTTTCTCCTCTCCCTTAGTGATGACAGGAGTAGGTCATGATGAGCAAGGGGCATTCCCTTTGGTAGCCTGTGTTCAGAAAGACAATGTAGGGCTCTGCGTGTCTTATTACCATACTGAAGAAAAAGTGCCATCGTGACTGGGTCCAGCAGAGCATTAGGACCCATGGTTATCTTACTAAGACTCTCCAAAAGGCAACGAAGGCTCTTCATTCTGTGTTTCCTTTGGACTTGTCCCTCTTTCCCAAAACCAAACACATTGGCTTTCTAGCTCAACCACATGGAAGGGCCCATACTTGCCAGGAAATGGCCTACTGAACGTGAAGTTTGGCCCAGTTTATTACCTGTGTCTGGAATGCCTACTCTGACTTTTCTACTCCGGTTGGATTGGCCTTCTTGCTCTTTTCCAAACATGCTGGTCATATTCTCACCTCAGAGCCTTTGGATTCGCTATTCTATCTGGCTGGAATGTTCCTCCCCCATGTCTCCACCTGGCCTGCCCCTCCTTCCATTGTCTTCCCTCAGATCCTACCTCTGGGTCATCACTGTCTATGTCCTCCACCCAAAGACCACCAGGAACCCGTCTGCAGTGGAGCACACTGGATTTATGGCTGGTGGCAGTGAAGGAGAACACAGACCATGGGGCATGTGGGCTGCTTAGGATGGATGTCAGAAAGGGCTCATAGGGCTTGGGCTTGTTTTTGTCTAGATTCATCAGGGTCACAGAGTGGCCTTGTCTGATGTTGATGTTCTGTGAAATTGTTTATATTCAACAGGAGAACACCACAGCCTGGCTGTGAGTGCCAGGCAAAGATCCGGGGGCTGCTTTTCTCTTCATCATCCCCGAATCCAGCACATGGAACGGAAACCGGAGGAGAGGACGGCAGGTGTGGAATAAAAACACGTTGTGTGAATGGCTAAAGTTTGTTTTTGGCAAGTTCTTATTCCCTAGTCAAGTGCCTAGTGGGAAGTCTCTCTTCGGGGAAGCCATCCCTGACTGTCCCAGGCTGGCCCTGATCTCTGCTCCTGCTGTACTCTGTGAGTCTCTTTAAAGCGGTTCTCAAAGAGTCGTACAGGGAGAGTGGGCAGGTCCTTGTTCCCACCCTGCTGTGAATGTTCTGAAGGCAGGAGTCATCTCCTCCCTTTAGAGCCTTGGTGCCCAGCACAGGGCAGGTGCCTAATAATTTACAGACTGACCTGCTGATGGCCCATCTTGGCTGAGCTGGAATTGCACGTCTGGCTGAGGCTCCAACATTCCATGTGTGTTCTCTGAGAGCATGTCTGCCGTCCCCTGAGTGGGAAATAGTTAACCAGGAGCCACCTAGGCACCAGCAGCCAGGGGTATGTTTGTGAGTTTGCGGTTCTCAGGGACAGCTTTAGGCTGGAGGACTTTGGCCCTCGTGTGAGGCCTCTGCAGCGTGGACTCCATCTGGGCCTGGCTCCTGCTCAAAAATCCCCCCCTTTCCTGCTACCCAAGACCCAGAGGAACATGATCCAAGCTAGCAGGTCTCGGGAATGGGATAGGAAAGAGCTGTAAGAGCCCGGCACCTCCAAAACAGGGGCCTCAAAAGGGGAGAGAGAGTTGTCCGATTATCTGGTTCTATTCTCTCGGCAACCCATTAAAGTACATACAGTATTAACCCCCCCTTTTTAAAAGGATTTTATTTATTTATTTGACAGACAGAGATCACAAGTAGGCACAGAGGCAGGCAGAGAGAGAGGAAAGGAAGCAGGCTCCCCGCTGAGCAGGGAGCCCAATGCAGGGCTAGATCCCAGGACCCTGGGATCATGACCTGAGCCGAAGGCAGAGGCTTTAACCCACTGAGCCACCCAGGCGCCCCTTACCCTTATTTTATAGATGAAGACATAGAGACACAGAGAGGTTAAATAAGTTGCCTGGAGACACACAGCTAGTAAGTGACAGAGGGGGGATTCAGAGTCAGGTCCATCCAATTCCCAAACTCATGTTTTGGACCACTGCACAGACTGTATTCCCAGAGTCCTCTGTGTGGGCTTGATGTGGGGGTTCTGGACATTTGAGTGAAGGAACCCATTCAAAGAGCTCTCTAGACCCAGTGTCCCCTAGAGTCAAAGTTCTGATACTCGAAAGGGTCAGGCAGGAAGTAGCCACCTTCACAGAACAGCCTTGAGTAGGATGGGCTCTGTTCTGGCACAGCAGGGGAGACAGCAGAGAGAATTCCACTCTGGGGCCTACCTGAGATACTCAGGCTGCCTTTGCCGTCTCCACAGGTCCCAGGCCAGCTTGGATGGGATGTGGGTGGAAAACCTTAACTCCTGTGGGTATTTCCCTAGCTGCAGACACTGTAGCTTCCTCTTGTGGCCACCAGGAAAAGGTTCCCCTTCAGTGGCCCACTGGTCCCAGGGCCACTCCCTATTGTTATCTCCAGGCCCGGTTCTGCTCTGAGGACAGGACCTCCTTCATCCTGAGGAAGAAATGTGTTCCTTCAGGACCACTAGTTTTCAGATAGTATCCTTAGCAAAGTTCATGTATAAAAGCCTATTGTGTTTTTATGAAATGATCTCTTTTCTTCCATTTAAAAGAGGGAGACATGGGACTTCTCTGTAGGTAGGGCGACAATGCAGCTCGTTCTCAGTTTCTAGCCACGATGGCATGGTGAGTTCATGTTCTGGGCTACTCCCTCTGTTCTAAATACATAGCAGTAATAAATAAAATAGAAAAAAAAAGATAAACAAAAGGATATACTTGGGCCCAAACCAAGTTGGATATCTCTGTATATCAGAAGTAGACCAGAAATGCAAAATGGTGAGTAGGATTTGAGGGCCCAGTGGACCTGGGGTCTAGAAGCAGCCATAGCTGCCAGAGGCGTAGCTCCTGGTAATGAGCTCAAATACTCCATGCAAGACGGAGAGCAGCCAGGTTCCTTGAAGCCAGGGGTGGGATAAAGCTCCCTCTGCTTGTGAAAAGAGGCAAGTTAAAAAAAAAAAAAAAAGCCAGCTGTCCATGTATAGCCTGGGGCTTGAAATGTGGGAAGACTAAGACAGACTTTTGACTAGGAGCTGAGCCAAGCCACCCTCTGGCTATGTGCCTGCATCTGTGATCTCATACCACAACAGAGTGGGAGCCCTGAAATGCTATTATAGGACCTGGTTTTCAAATGGGCCTGGGGTCTCAGCTCAGGGCAGAAACAGAGCAAAAATTTGAAGTAAAAACAAAATTAACAAAATTCTCCAGTTCACTGAGGTTGTAAACCAAAATGCATGAAAAAATACTTTTGGTGAGAAAAACAGTCAACAGAATCCACATTCTACATTAAATGATTTTTGTGGAAGTCTTATAAAGAATTGAAAATAATGTTTAGGATGCTTAAAAAGGCAAATTAAGGCTCAGCATCTTTTGGAAATTACCAGGATATGAAGGAAGCAGATAGAAATGAAATGAGAATAAGCAGATATAAAAGAATTGATTAGAATCTTGGAAATCAAAACTTTTATCACCAAAAAAATTAATTAATTAATTAAATAAACAACACAGTAGATAGAATAAACTGCAGACTAAACACAAAGAGAGATATAGTGTCTTAGAAGACTTTATTTAAGAATTTACACTAATACTGTATACAGAAATAAGGCTTAAAAATATTTAAGAGCAGTTATGAAACATGAAGGATAGCTTGTAGGCAAGACAGCATATGTCCAACAGGAGTTTCAGAAGAAGAAAATGAAAGGAATCTCAGTGAAGCAGCATATGAGGAAGAAGTAGAAGAGAAATTTTCTGTGTAAAATTGCAGAAAATCAAAGGCAAAAAGAAAAAGACCTTGCGATAGACCTGAGAGAAAAGACAGATTACTTACAGAGGAACTCCTGGCCTCAGCCAAATCCAAGGCCAGAGCTGTTGGAGTCGTAACTTCAAAGTGCCAACCAGATTTTTATACCCAGCTAATTTATAGTTAAAATGAAAAGAAGAAAGGGACATTCCATTCATAAAAGTACAGACCTTCATTGAAGGAATTATTATAGGATGTTCTTCAAGAAGAAAAATAAACCCAGAGAGAAAAGAAAGAATACAAGAACAATGCTAAGTACAGAAATTGATAAAAATATGTTGATAAATCTAAATGAGCATAGATTGTAAACAAAAACATTCTCATTTTTATTAAAGATGTACACATTTTTAAAGGTTGCTTCACTCTCTAAGGCTCTAAGGATGGCCCCCAGTTATTGTTTCCTTCTGGTAGTCATGCCCTTGTGTTGTACCTCTCACAAGGAGTGAGGCTGACCTGTGTCATCCATAGGATATCCCAGAACATATTGCTTATTGGATATCATAGTTGTGTGACATCTGAGGTTAAATGATGAAAGACCTTGCTGCATCCACCTGGTTTCCTCTAGTCTCAGTTTCTCTGATGGAAGGCAGCTGCCATGTGGTGAGGGCCCTCAAGCATCTCCAAGGAGAGGTCTGTATGGCAAGGGCCTGAGGCCTTATGCTAACAACCAGCACTAATTGCCAGGTATGCTAGTGGACCACTTCAGAAAGGGGTTCTTCAGCCTCTGTCAGGCTTTCAGATGATTACAGCCTTGGCCATCCTAGGAGACGTTCTGAGCCAGAACCACCTAGCTGAGCTCTTGAATTTCTGACTCACAAAAACTGAGTAAGATAACAAATATTTGTTGTTATTTTAAGCTGATTAGCTTTGGGAGTTTTGTTGTACAACAATAGATGATTAAAACAGCTTAGAGTGAAAAATTGCAGCCCCCGTCCCATCTTACCCCACCCCAGTTCCCAACCCCTAAAGGCAAACAGTTTTAACTCTTTAACTAGAATTTTATTGTTATTTGCCTCTATATTTCTATATATCTTATTTATATTTTTCTTATTTTTTCATTTTGTTTTTTAATGAAATTTTAAGAAGAATTTATTTATGTATTTATTGAGAGAGAGAGAGAGAGTTGGGGAGGGTCTGAGGGAGAGGGAGAGAGAGAATCTCAAGCAGGCTCAGTGCTGAGCATGGAGTCTGACATGGGGTTCGATCCCATGACCCCAAGTTCACCACTCAAGCTGAAACCAAGCGCCAAAACTCAATGGACTGAGCCATTTTTCATTGTATTGTATTGTACTGTATTGTATTGTATTTTTAAAGATCTTATTTATTTGAGAGAGGGAGAGAGAGAGCGTGAGCAGAATGGAGGCGGGCAGAAGCTGAGGGAGAGGGAGAATCAGACTCCGTGCTGAGCGGGAAGCCCAAAACAGCGCTTGATCCGAGGACTCTGAGATCATAACCTGAGCTGAAGGCAGATGCTTAACTGACTGAGCCACCCAGGCATCCTATTTTTCCATTTTAGATATTATATATTGATTTCCTATTATGGAAGATGACGTTATTTTTCTCCCTCCCAAGTCCCCTACCCCTTGCTGTGCAAGGTAATTCCTTCATACTTTTTAGTTTTTCAGTGCTCTTACTGGTATAACCATATCAATACTATTTGTAAACCTTGTATTCTGTTATGGTAGCAATTCTTTTCTTGTATAACTTTTTGTTTTCTCTGGTGATAATAATGGTCTATCTTTTCATTTGTTTAGATTTCACGAGTGACTCATTTCCTCTCAATATGCCTGAACATGTCAGGTAATGTATGAACTTCCTCTTTTTCTTGGGGACATCTCCTAGAACAGTATGTTCTTCTGCTTCTGTCCAAGCTGGCTACACTCTAGGTCTGCTGTACAGCTGTCTTCCTGGAACATCCATTCCCTATCACCTTGGGGAATCCCTTAGCCCTACATCCTGTGTCTTGTGTCTTCCTGTTTGTTGGGTTTAGTCCCTCATTTTGATGGAGCATATTCTCCGGTGGCCTTCTGACCAAGGGTGCATAAGACCTAAGCACGTTTTTTGAGAGCTTTCATCTCTAAAATGTCTAGTCCATGGTCACACTTGAGTGACAGTTCAGCTGTAAATGTAATTCTGGGTCAGAAATAATTTTCTCAGAATTTGAAGACACTGCTCCTTTATTTTTTAGCTTCTGGTGTTACTGTTAGGAAATTCATTGTTATTTTGATTCCAGGTTTTTTAAAAAAAGATTTGATTAATTTGTTTGAGAGAGAGAGAAAGCACAAGCCGGTGGAGTGGCAGGCAGAGGGAGAGGGAGAAGCAGACTCCCCGCCGAGCAGAGAGCCCGATGCAGGACTCAATCCCAGTACCCTGGGACCATGACCTGAGCCAAAGGCAGATGCTTAATGGACTGAGCCACCCAGGCACCCCGATTCCAGATTTTATGTGTAGGATACTTTTTTCCCTCCTGGAAAAATTCTAGGCT
This sequence comes from Lutra lutra, assembly GCF_902655055.1. Classification (NCBI taxonomy): domain Eukaryota; kingdom Metazoa; phylum Chordata; class Mammalia; order Carnivora; family Mustelidae; genus Lutra; species Lutra lutra. Next base: position 108,454,944 of record NC_062278.1, read on the forward strand.
TTTTCTTTTATTCCTGTTGTTTTGATATGTAATGATTATAAACTTTGGTGGGATCTTTTTAAAATTAATTGTCCTGAGAGCATGGAGACTTTTACTCTAAATATACATGTTCTTTCTTCTTAGAAGTTGAATTAATTCTTTGATTCTCCTTATGTAATTCTCCTTACATTTTCTCCTTGTAAATTTCTTATAATCTGGGTATTGGATGTTCTGGATTGATCATTCAAAGATTTTATTTTTTCTCTCCTACTTTTAATCTTTCTCTCTTGCTCTCTCTGTTCTACTTCCATGGAGATTCCTTGGCTTTATTACAAAACTCCTGAATTTTTCATTTTTTTCTCTTATATTTTTATTACTTACTTATCTCTGCTTATCTCCCTAAGGATATTAATTAAGGATCTTTAAATTATTTATTTATTTATTTAAGATTTTGTTTATTTATTTCACAAACAGAGATCACAAGTAGGTAGAGAGACAGGCAGAGAGAGTGGGGGGTGGGGAAGCAGGCTTTCCACTGAGCAGAGATCCCGATGCGGGGCTCCATCCCAGGACTCTGGGGTCATGACCTGAGCTGAAGGCAGAGGCTTTAACCCACTGAGCCACTCAGGCACCCTGAATTATGGATTTTTAAAAAAAGATTTTATTTATTTATTTGACAGACAGAGATCTCAAATAGATGAAGAGGCAGGCAGAGAGAGAGAAAGGAGGAAGCAGGCTCCTTTAGTCTGATTTGGGGCTTGATCCCAGGACTCTGGGATCATGACCTGAGCTGAAGGCAGGCTTTAACCCACTGAGCCACCCAAGCGCCCCTAATTATGGATTTTTAAAGCAGTTTTTCCCCCTGTTCCCAATTGCCCTTATTTCCCCAAATTCCATTTATGTATGTATGTATGTATGTATGTATGTATATGTCTTCACAGAGGAAGCTCAAATGTCTGGTAATCCTTGCTTGTCATACCTAGGATAAAGCACTGAACAGCTGAATGGAGGCAATGTGTACATGGGTGGGTTTTATCTGGGTGGGTTTCATTCTAGAATGTCTGGATGGGCCATTTTCCATGGGCCCCCAAATGTCAATATGTAAATCTTTTCTCTGTGGTTGGGCAGATTCCCCAGAGAGGAAGTCTTCTAGATGTCAGCCTGCTTGCCACGTTCTGGGAGCCCACTGGGATAATCCCTCTCATAGAGATTTTTAAACCAGTCATCCTATATTTAGTCGCACCCACATCCCTACTCTTAGGGACACCTACTGTCCATAGTTCCTAGGACTTTTCAGGATCACGCACACTCTTTCAGTTTGATCCCGCATTTCCTATATGGTTGGCTTTGGTGTCAGCTTCTTCTAGCGTATTGGGTTTGCTACTCAGATTTTCAGATTCCAAATTTTTTTTTAAAGATTTTATTTATTTATTTGACACAGAGAGAGAGATCACAAGTAGGCAGAGAGGCAGGCAGAGAGACAGGAGGAAGTAGGCTCCCTGCTGAGCAGAGACCACCCCCCCACATGCGGGGTTCCATCCCAGGACCCTGAGATCATGACCTGAGCTGAAGGCAGAGGCTTAACCTACTGAGCCACCCAGGCACCCCATCATATTCCAAATTATTATTATTATTATTTTTAAAGATTTTATTTATTTATTTGACAGACAGAGATCACAAGTAGGCAGAGGGGCAGGCAGAGAGAGAGGAGGAAGCAGGCTCCCCACCAAGCAGAGAGCCCGATGTGGGGCTCGATCCCAGGATCCTGGGATCATGACCTGAGTTAAAGCAGAGGCTTTAACCTGCTGAGCCACCCAGGCGCCTCGAGATTCCAAATTATTGATGGCCTTTTGTCTCCATACTTTTGTGATTCTATGCCCTTAAAAAAATAATTTTAGAAGGTTTTAAAATAGAGATTTGGAAAGGAGCTGGGGTAACTGGAAATCTGCAATTTTTTTTTTCTGTAAATAATACGTAAACTAAAACCTAAACCTTCACTATTCAGTATGGTAGCTACTAGCCACATATGGTTACTGGGCAACTGAAATGTGGCTAGTCAAAAATGAGATGTATTACACTTACAGTGCAATAAACATTGGATTTCTGAGACTTAGTATGAATAAAAGAATATAAAATATATCATTAGTATGTTATAATATCGATTGCATATTGAAATTAAAGTATTTCAGATATATTGAGTTAAATAAAATATATTAGTAACTTTTTTTTTTTTAACTATTTAAAATGTGGCTTCTATGGAGTGGCTCAGTTGGTTAAGCGTCTGCCTTCGGCTCAGGTCATGATTCCAGGGTCCTGGGATTGAGCCCACATTGGGCTCCCTGCTCAGTGGGGAGCCTGCTTCTCCGTCTCCCTCTGCTGCTTCCTCTGCTTGTGCTCTCTTGCTCTCTGCCAAATAAATAAATAAAATCTTTAAAATAAAATAAAATGTGGCTTCTATAAAATATAAAATTACATATATGGATTGTTTTTTATTTCTATAGGACAATTCTGTTCTAGATGACAAAATATTAAGGATGTGTATAACAATCAGGTAAAGTGTGAAAATGTTCTTGATGTACTGGAAGAAGAAAATGGAACAACTTTAGATTTGTTAGAATAAATTATGATTAGATATAAAAATTAATTAAAGATGACCTGAAAGAATTAAAATATAATATATATCTTCCAAACAGAAGAAAAATAAGAGAATATAAAAAACTTCATCAGTCTAGCAGAAAACAACAAAAATTTTTGAAGAGGAAAAGGAGAAAAAGTTATTAAACAGAAACAAAATAAAATGATATTAATACATTAAAATACTTAGGTAACAACTTTTTATATAAACAGATTAAGTTGATCAATTAAATTCAGAGATGATCAGAATGGGTAAAAGCTGATGAAAAAAACATACGCTGTTTACAAGACTCACGTCAAAACAGAACCAAATAGAAAGGTTAAAAATAATATGATGAACAAACATGTACTGTGCAAATATTATTCTAAAAGAAGTTGGTGTAGCCATGCTAATATCAGACAAAATCAAGGCAAAGAGCACAAATAGTGAAGGAATAAAAGGATATTATTTTTTCCCTATTATACAATAAGGAAAGAAACAATTCACCGGGCAGAAATGACAATCATGAGCCTCTATGCTCTTAACAGTACAGCAAAGACTGATGGAATTATGAAGAGAAATGAACACATTTCATAACAGGATCTCTTATTTTATTTTATTTTGTTTTTGTTTTTGCTTTTCTTTTTCTAAATTTTTTAAAAAATTAATTTTTTGTTATTTTTTTCCTCTTTCTTCTTTATTCATGACAGGAATTTGAATACATTTGCTTCATCTGTTAGGCAAAAATCTAGTAAGTGTATGGATGATTTTTCCCACAAAATTATTAAACTTAGCTTAATATGTGCAACAAACTTAAAGCATATATATTCTTAAGGTACTCATGGAAAAATTATGAACTAATAACTGCATACCCACATGAGAGAGGATGTCAGTCAACATCATGCAAATTGTGTTCCTTGTAAATTAAAGTGAATCAGAGATTAATGATAAAAAATAGTATGAGATCTCCCACATGTTTAGAACTGTAAAAAGTCACTCCTAAATAAACGAGTTAATATACCACAATGGAAATGACCAAATATTCAGAAGTAAATGATAACAAAAGTACTACATGTCAAACCTTGTAGGATAAAGCAGAAGTAATTCTAAATTTTAAGGCATTTATACAAATGACAGTGTTAGAATTAATTAAGCAATTGGTATAATGAGCTAGAAGAGTATAACAGAGTAAACCTGAGGAGAGTGGGGAGAATAGTAAAAAATAACGGAAGTTAATGAAATAGAAAACAAAGAAACAAAACCCAAATTGTGAGTCATTGGAAAAGAAAAAAAATAACAAAAAGATAAACTTTCAGCAAGACTTGTCAAGGAAGAAGAGGAAACAGTCACAAATAGACAATATTAGAAACAAAAATTGGCATAACCAAAAATAGAAATTTAAAAAAGTAGTGGGAGAAGGATAGAACAACTTTATGTCAATGGAAGTGAAAACATGGAGGAAATGGATACTTTTTGAAAAAAATGTGAATAATCTTCAACACTACATCAAAAACGTATAATGTATTACATGCTGGTTAACTGAACATAATAAAAAAATGTGAATATCAAACTTGACCCAAGAAGAAATAGAAAGTTTGAAATAACCAATAATAATTATATATTAATCAAACATCTCCCCCTTCAAAAGACATGAATTATATAGGAAGGTTTCCCTGAAGCTTCAAAGAACTGCTTCAGAGAATTAAACCAGGGATTTTAATTTTTGAGGTGATTATATTCTTGATACTAACCGAACAAGGTCTGATCAAAAAAAGAAAATGATAAACCAGTCTTACTGGTGGCCAACCTCCAAGATGGTTCCCAATGACCTTCACCCCCGGTCTTCATATCCTTCTGTAGTACTCCAGCATCCTGAATCATGGCTTGTCTGTGTGTCCACAGGACATGATGGAAGTGACAGTGTGTAACTTTGGAGGCTAGTTCATAAAAAAAAACCAAAAACATTCCAGTCTCTCTGCCTTGCGAAGGTTCGTGTCATGAACATATTCAAATATCCCTATAGAGAGATCCACACAGTGAGGAACTGAGACTTTTGCCAACAGCCAACACCAATTTGCTATTCAGGTGAGTGGGTCATCTTAGAAGTGGATCCTCCAGCCATAGTCAAAGCTTCAGATGACGGCAGCACTGGCCAACCATCTTAACTGCAACCTCATGAGAGACCCCCAAGACAGAACCACTGGCTAAGTTGTTCCCATATTCCTGAGCCACAGAAACTGAGAGATAATAAGTGCTTATTGTTTTAATAAGTTAGTTTGAAATAACGGCTATGCAATGACACAGAACTGATATCATCACTTAAGAACCTGGATGCAAAAGTCATAAATAAAATATTAGGAAGATGAATTAAGTATAGTTAGAGTTTATCCCAGAATGTAAGAATGTTTAACCTAGGAGAGTTTATTAATGTGATTTGCTGTATTAAAAAATTAAAGGAGAAAATATACAACTGTCTTAACAGATGCAGAGAAAATTTGATAAATTTGATAAAATTTTATACCCATTCATGATCAAACTTACCAAATTGGGAATAGAAGGATGCTATTTGAACATGATAAAAGTTATCCACCAATAATCCACAGCAAGTATACTGACATGGCAAAATTTCAGAAGCATTTCTTGTAAACTCAGGAATAAAACAAAGGTGCTTGCTTTCATCACTCCTTTTCCACACTGGAGAACCTAGCTTATGCAACAGTAAAAGAAAAAAAAGAAGAGGTGTAAGAATTGAAAAGGAAGAAATGCCAAGTATTCTCTTTTACAGACTGCAGTTGTCTACATATATAATTCAAAAATAATTTACAGGTAAACTATTAGAAGTATTAAATGAACTCAGCAATATTGTTGAACACAGGGTCAACAGAGAAAAATTACTAGTCTTCCTGTTCATCAATCATGACCAGTTAGAAAATGTAATGGGAAAAAGATCTCATTCATAATGGAGATAAAGTATGAAGTACCCAGTGATTAATCCAATGGAAGACAGGAGAATTTTTATGGAGGAAATTATAAAGCATTGTGGGAAGAATACAAAAGAAGACCTGAAAATAAACAAAGAGACTTATGTTCATGGAGAAGACTCAGTGTCCTAAATATTCTAATGTCTCCCAAATAATCTATAAATTCAACCAAATTTCCATTAAAATCCCAATGAAGTTTTTTTTATATACTTGACAAACCCATCTTAAAATTCATATGAAGAACAAGAACTAGATAATTTTGGAAAAGAACACAAGGAGGTGGGATGGAAGGAAGGCTTAACCTAGACTTAGTGGTGTTACAAGGGAATAGTAATTAGAGAGTGGGGTGGTGATCAGAACAGAGAGCCCAGGAAGAGACCCACGCACATATGGAAATACTAGCTGGCATTTTAAATCCACAGGAGAAAGAAATTACTTTTAAAAATAAGTAATGCTTGGAAAATTGATTATCCATACAGAAAAACATCAAATTAGATTCCTAGTCCCATACTCCAAAATAAATAACCAGAAAGCTAATCTTTAAAACTTTTAGAAGAAATATGGAGGGGTGCCTGGGTGGCTCAGTGGTTTAAGCCACTGCCTTCGGCTCAGGTCATGATCTCGGGGTCCTGGGATCGAGCCCCGCATCGGGCTCTCTGCTCAGCAGGGAGCTTGCTTCTCTGCCTGCCTCTCTGCCTGTTTGTGATCTCTCTCTGTCAAATAAATAAAATCTTTAAAAAAAAAAAAAAGAAATATGGAGAGTTCTTTACGACCTTTGGGAAGGTAATGATTTCTTAAATAGGAGACAAAAATAAATCATAAAAGGAATGAATCACATTTTACCTGTTTTAAATAAACAACGTCTTTTTGGGGCTCCTGGGTGGCTCAGAGGGTTAAGTGTCCGACTCTTGATTTCGGCTCAGGTCATGATCTCAGGGTTGTGAGATCCAGCCCCACCTCAGGCTCCATGCTGGGAGTAGAGCCTGCTTGAGATTCTATTTCTCCCTCTCCCTCTGCCCCTCCCCCCTTTCTCCCTCTCTCTAAAACAAACAAACAAACAAACATTGTCTTTTCAAAAAAGACATCTTAAATAAACTCAAAGACAAACCTGAGGTGGGGGGTGTGGGAGGTGGGTGGGGTGGGCGGGGAAGGTATTTGCCACACAAAGAACTGACAAAAAATTAGTATCTAGAATTTGTGAAGACAGCCCACAAATCATATAGGAAAGAGATCAACAATACAACAGAAAAATATGCCTAGAATATGAAGAGGCAATGAAGAGAAGAGGAGATCTGAATGGACAACTTCACTAATAAGTGAGGAAATAAAAATTTAAACTACCTGGGATACCATTACACACTCATTAGATTAACAACAATAAAAAAGGGATACTCCAAGTATTTACAAGGATGTAGAGGACATAAACAAATTCTCATAGGCTGCTGGAGGGAGAGTAAACTGGTGTGATCACTTTGAAGAACAATTTGGCAATGTCTAATAAACTTCAGATGTGCTTGTCCCTCAGCTGTTCAATTTCTAGAGAAATCCTCACGTGCACACAGGGAGGAATGTATAATACATGGGTGAGAATTCATTACAAGATTGCTCATATTAGGGAAAAAATGGAAATCATCTGTGTATCCATCAACGGGAGAATGAATAAATAAAGGGGATACTACAGAGTAGCGAAAATGCTACATGTATCAACATGGAAAAATCTCAAAAATGTAACCTTGAGGAAAAAAATCCCGCTTTGTCAAATGACATACAGAGTGTGATATATTTTACATGAAATTGAGAACATGGATATTATATAGAGTTACACATATATATTATAGAGTATAAACGTACAAGGGAAAGATAAATATCAGAATTCCATAGAACTGGGGGTTGGGGTCTTGAAAGTAAGATACGTTAGTGTCTTTACTTCTTTGTTAGAACTGTTACAGTAAAAAATCATAATAATACAGATCTACGTGACAGTAGGTTCAGATAGGATGACTCCAGAGTTTCTTGTGTGTGCATATTTCATGATGCTGGGGCTCCCCCCTAAATCCTGAGCTCCCTCAGGGGCATTGTCTTTTTCCTTTTTTATATTCCTCAGGCCCAGCATAGGGTCCATGTTCAACTGTTTGTTGACTGACTGACTGACTGATGGACTGGACGTGTAAAAGGAGAAAGAGGGGAGTGCGAAAGGAGGAAGGTTGGGAGGAGGGTGGATGGAGAGACCAAGACAATGCTTTGACTGCTTGCATCTGATGTGGTCTCCTGTGGAGAGAAGTAGCTCGACTTCAGAAAAGCCAGGGATAGGAAGGAAACCAGCCGGACTTGAGACATGACTGGAGGGAAAAGCCAAGGATGTTTCCCAAGCCTCCCCCCTGGGGGATGGGGCTGGTGAGTCACCACCTGACATTTGATATGTCTAGAAAGGGCTCCCTGAAGGACACATCGATTTGAGAAGGTGTTGTGTTTAATATTAGACAGTGTTGTGAGACCTCCAGGCATAATTATCCAGTTTGTACTAGGATATCTGGGTCTATGGCTTAGAAGTGAAGCCAAGAGGGCCACAGCGTGGATTTAGTTGTGTAGGAGAAAGACAGGGCATAGTGTGGCAGTGTATAGGCTTCCCTGGGGAAGGCCAGAAGAATGAGGAGGCTTGGTGGCTGCAGATAAACCTTTGGGAGGACCAAACATGTAAGGACTGAGTAGAGAGAAAGAATCCAGGCAAGGAGGCTGAGACTAGTCCAGAGAAGGGAGTGAGCAGGAGAGGTGAGGCAGTAAGTTTAGGAAAGAGAGTGGGTCAGATAAGGAAGAAGGGTCTGGGAAGATAAAAACTGAATAGGGTCCTTTGAATTTGGTGAAAGAAGGATTATTGTGGTCACTGGGGAGGTGGAAGGGCACACAGATTGTACCCTAGCCATGGTGAGCTGGTAGTGAGCAAATATGGAGACAATCTCGAAGCCCACTTTTCCCAGGTGCCTGGACTTGAAGGGTGGGGAGAGACAGGTCACCGAAATCACAGGCTGGGTTGGGTTTGGACAGAGTTGGCTCTGAATAAACTCAGAGAGGGAATCTGAAGAGAGAGAGAGGTTTAACGTATAGGAGAGGATTTCTACCGAATCCTTGATGTAGAAATGTAGAAATGTAGGAATGTACTAATACTAATACCAATAATACTAATTGGTACTAGGAATACTGATACTAGCAAACATTTATAAAGTACTTAATACATGCAAGATGCTCTTCTAAGTGCTTAACATAACTCTCACTCATTTAATGCTTCAGCAATTCTGTGGGGGAGGTACGATCATGACCCCATTTCACAGATGAGGGAACTGAGGCACCGGAAGGCCAAACCATTTCATTACCATTTCTTTTTTTTTTTTTAAAGATTTTATTTATTTATTTGACAGAGAGAAATCACAAGTAGGCAGAGAGGCAGGCAGAGAGAGAGAGGAGGAAGCAGGCTTCCCGCTGAGCAGAAAGCCCGATGTGGGGCTTGAACCCAGGACCTGGGATCATGACCTGAGCCGAAGGCAGCAGCTTAACCCACTGAGCCACCCAGGTGCCCTCATTACCATTTCTTGAGCTATTTTTATTTATCAGGAGTATTGCTGTTGACCACAGTTCTGTAATGTATTAATAGGTCAGTTCTACATAGTAGGTTTAGTAAGAACACAGAGACAGTAAGGACACAGCAGGAGAGTTCCCCTTGGTCTCTGATTTTGGGGAGAAGTGGGGGGAGGGGGATGTGGACACAGGGATGGGTGTGGATATCGAGGAGAGAAGTCAACAGGAGTTCAAGGCAGTTCAGGCCAATGGGCTCGATTTCTTTGGCAAAGTAGAGGAGGAACACATTCGTTGTGGAAAACACAGGTAACAATAAAATAAGAATCCCAAGGCCTTGCTGTAACTACTTTAGGCATTTCGTTGTGTTTCCTTCCAAAATGTTTTCTAAGCATACGTATACAGGCTTAAATACATATCTGGGGGAAGTCAGTCCTTCCTTCTGATGAGGAGAATAAGAGTCAAAATAAACACACCCAACAGAATCCAAACCCTGTAATTTTGGAATTACAATCAGAACAGTTCTGTAAAGAGTAGATAGCGGTTTGACCTCGCTCCCCTCGCCTGGGAAATCTCCCTACAGGTTTTTAGTGATGTGAGCCCCACCTAGCCCCTCTTCTGGCGTGCCCAGGTTTGTGGCTGGAAGAAGCCAGGCTGACTTACACGGAGTATTGGAAGGTCACCTCTGCAGGGAGGCAGCAGAAATGCAGATCTGCGATCGTTTCCTTGGAGAAATGTTTCAGTCCTAAGTATGAATTAAGCTTAATCCTAGTGGCAGAGTAACATACCTATTACGAGCCAATTGCATGTAGAAACAAAGACAAAACAATATTTATACGCGTGGTTTTGTTTTGTTTTGTTTAAGCAAGTGTGTGTGTGTGTGTGTGTGTGTGTGTGTGTGTGTGTGTGACTTTACTTCATTGAGGAAGTATCAAAACAGATTCTGGCTTCAGGGATGTAGTCCCCAACAGATGTGAGGGTGAGATTGAATGGGGCTTCCTGGAATCACTAAAGGGAGCATCCAACTGATGGACGCCCAGTGAGTGGCCCAGTTGTCTGGGACAATGGCGCCGGATATGACAATCCCCTTTGTATCTGGAGGGTGTAGAAGACTGGCCAACAGATCCCTGGCAGAGGATGGAGGGGCGATGAAGGTGAGTGGCTCTGACTCTAGGAAGTGGAAGGGGCTGGACCATGTCTCTACCCTACACTTTGGGTCAGCCTGAGGATAAATAAGGAGAGTGATCGATAGAGCCCAGCACCCAAACTATACATTTCCAGCTGGTCCTTCAGAAGTCCTTGTTCAAGCAAGAAGGCTGCTTTTATGTCCATCCATCCATCCATCCATCCATCTTTTTCTTTCTTTTCTTTCTCTCTTTCTTTCTGATAAGATTTTATTTATTTATTTGAGAGAGAGACAATGAAAGAATGAGTCGGGGGGAGGGGCAGAGAGAGAAGCAGGCTCCCCGCTGAGCAGGGAGCCTGATGTGGGGCTCGAGCCCAGTACCCTGGGATCATGACCTGAGCCGAAGGTGGACCCTTAACTGGCTGAGCCTCCCAGGTGCCCAAGAAGTCTGCTTTTATAAAGATAGTATCCTGCTCTACATAGTCCTCACTGAATAATATACTGTAAATATCTTTCCATATTATTCAGTGCTCTATGTCATGGTGTTCAGTTACCACTTCATTGCGGGTGGACCGTGGCTTAGGAAATAACCCCCTGCACTGGAAACTCCCAATAGACTGAACCTCCTTGGAGACCAAATGAAGCCCATCCTGGGAGGTGGCCCGGGCTGTCTCCTCCTGCTTCTAAAAGGACCAGCTAAGTCAGTCCCGCCAACGCTCACCTCTCAACACCTTCTGTGTGGTTCCGGACCACCTGTTGAAGTCCCAGCATGCCTGGCTCTGAGTCTCAGAGAATTACTGAGAAAAGGAGGCCCAAGCAAACTGAGAAAACACTGAGGCAGAGGCATGGCTGGGATCCCAGCACAGAGCCCCGTCCTCCCGCAGTTACAGTCTTGGCTGAGCCGGGCCCTTTCCTCACAGTGTTTGGCTTGGATGCTAGACTAGGTGAGTCAGCTCTCCCGGCTCCCTACTTCGAGTCAAAGTCACATTGAGATGGGGCAGTTGCCAGATCAGTACAATTATCGGTCTCTCCCACAACCCAAGTCCTCCCAGCCCTCTCTCTGAAACTAGGTCCCAGAATGTGTCCTGTGGTGATGGGCGCGGGGCCAGGCCACAGGAGCTGACCTCCACCAGCTCTATAGTAGATAGGAGCCGCTTGTGGTGACTTGGGGCCTGGGGCCTAAATGAAGGAAACACTCCCTTCCGTGTCTCCAATTTCTTCATCTGGGCTTGGGCTTGGGACCAGTGAGCATACACCTCCCAGATGACACCAGTCAGACCTGGTTGGAATCTCCGTTCCATCACTGACCGCTTGGGTGACCTTGGCATTCCATCTTTAAGCCCTAGAGATGAGTTTTCCTCATCTTTAAAATGGAAAATGCTATCTGTACTTATGAACATAAAGAGCCAATGTATAGAAATGTAACAGGGCCTTAAATCTAAAATTTTCATAAGGCACTAATATATATTATGGTTGTGGAAATCCAAAGTGGGATGCCAAGTCACCCCATGGAGAGATTTTTCTAAGGAAATAGCAAGACTCTGTCCCGAGACTTTTGAAACCCCCGTCTCACACTGAGACTCTGAGAAGGTAGAGATAGAGGAGGCGGGAGCATTTCCTTAAAGAAAGCTGGTCGGGCTGCCATCTTGGACACCGTGAGTTCCTGGTCCCACACCTCAGATCTAGTGAGGGTGAGTGCCGGCAGCGGTGCTACTCCAAGAGCCGAATGTGTGACCCCTGCTGCTGAGGTGGGGTTGCCCTGGCTCTGGTCCCACCTGGGAAATCTGGAAGGTGCTCTCACTAGCTGCTTTGGTAGGGCTGCTGTTATCACGTGGGGATCAGCCTACTACCCAGAGTTCTGGGGGATGCAACAAGCATGGGGTACAGGAACTAGCTAAAGGCTGGAGCTGCACGCCCAGGGGCTGAGGAAAGGGTCTCAGGTGACCCCCGGAAATGAGACTGAACTTCAGACACATCTCCAGGTTCGAGAGAGCTCCAGGAGAAAGAGCCGAGTGGGGAGGCTCAGGGGAGGGCATTCAAGCACTCGGTGAGAGAGAGGCAGAGCTTAACATCTGTCTGGCAAGAAAGCCTGAAGTCAATATACAGCTGTTGCTGCCCCTTCCCCGACGGCTCCCAGAGCCCGCCAGCAGTCGTAGCCATGGCAACTGGCTGGGGAGGCCGCTGGAAAAAGAGAGAAGAAGCCAAGTTCTCTACATTGTCCCCACGTTAGGCTCCCAGCTGGGCAGGCCCGGGCTGGGGGAGGAGAGCACAGAAGGTAAAAATAAGTCCAGGGTTTTGATGAATACCTGGCATTAGAATTCTCGTTTCTGAACTGAGGCTGTGTTTGCAACCCAAAGTGACCACGGACCCTCTCCTAAGAAGGAAAACATCGGGCCTGCCGGAGTTGTCATCCAGGCAGAAGGGTCCCTCCCGGAAGGCTCTTGCTGCAAGGAATCAGCATACCAGTCACTTAGGGCTCTGAGCACAGTGGTTGGCTGTGGGACACACACAACCATCACCCCCTTCCCCACTCACTCATGGGATGGTCTCTGGTGCACTGGGCTCTCTGGCCTGGACACACCTCTCCAGCTTGTATGTTATGCCTGAGGCGGGCTGTCAGAATGTCAGGGCCAACTTCTCCTGGCGAAAGCCAGTTCTTGCCACCCATTATCTTGAGCCTGCCTCCCTAGAAGGAAGATGGCCATCTTCCTGGGGGCGAGCACATGAAGTGTTTTCCCCATTGCCCAGATGGGGGCAGTGCTGCTCAAGAGTCCTGCATGCACAGAGCAGCCAGGCAGACTAACCTGGGCCATTTAGGTCTTACAAGGTCCTCACAGGCAGACTTAAGGTCCCTGCCCCACTGGTTGCTCGTGTGTAAAACAAGTTAATAATAGTGTGCATCTCACAGAGTTGAGAGTATGAAAGGAAATCGTGCATTTGATTGAATCCTAGGAAATAGCTAACATTCGATCGTTTCTTACTGTCCAAAAATGGCAATTTCAGATGGTTCGCCCTAATATGTAAACAATATTTTGTGAACTCTAAATTGTTAGTTATTGTGTTAAACAAAACAGAAGCCTTCCATCCATGTTCCCTAATGAGTCTCTAGAATTCTGTTTGCAGGACTGGCTCGAAGGCCAGCCGGCCCACAGACAGCTCGAAACTAGCCACTGCACAAGATCTCCTGGTACCCAGAGAGCTCCCTCTTGTTCCTTGGTCTCAGCGCAAACACTGGTACAGACCACAGGCCCTTCCCACCCCAAACACAACACCCTCCTACGATCAAATTTAGAAGGTTCACTGCCATGTATCCAACTACATGGACGTTTATTGTATCATCCTGCTTAGGGCTCTGGGTAGCCTCTCAGGTTGGAGGACTTGAGCTTTTCAGGCCTGACGAATACTCCTCCTTTTTTTTTTTTTTTTTTAAAGTATCTCTTGCATCAGATTGAAAAAATCTGACTAGATTAAAATTAGAAACTTTTGTATCAACCCCCCCCACTATAAATGGAATAGAAAAATGATTCAGGGGGGTGAAGGGGGGTTGGAGAGGATGGGTGAAGGTGGTCAAAACGTACCGACTTCCAGCTATAAATAAGTCGCTGGGATGTCATGTACGGCAGAGCCACCATAATTAATACTGAACTGCATATTTGAAAGCTGCTAAGAGAGTAGATCTTGGAAGTTCCCAACACAAGAAAAAAATATTTGTAACTGTGTGATGACAGATATTAACTAGACCTAGGGTGGTGATCAGTTTACAATATATAAATATCAAATCATTAATTGTATACCTGAATCTAATATAATGTTATATTACAGTAATGGCTCAAAAAAAAAAAAAGATTCAAAGAGACAAATAATGGAAGAGGAATCCCGAGGGGCCAATAGGCTATGAAAAGATGGTCAAACTTACTAGAAATCAGGGCCATGCAAATACAAACTTTGATGAGGTGTGATATCTCATCCATCAGACCAGCAAAATTAAAGTCTGAAAATGTTAAGTCTTGGTGAGATTGACAGAAAATGGGGACAGCCATATGCTGCTTGTTGGAGTATAAATTGAGGAGCTATTTGACAGAATCTAGTAGAATTGGGCTTGTGTATATCCTATCACCCTACAATTCTACTTCTAGATGTAGGCTTGGAAAATTCTCACCCATGTGTAAAGCACATATCATTGCATTGTTTCATTGTTTCATGATAGTAAAAATTTGGAGCTACTCCATAAGTCCATCTATAAATAAAGTACTCTTTTAAAAAATGTGGTATAGTCAGTAATACAAGGAAATATTCTATAGCCATCCAGGAGAATTAACTGGAGAGGGCTAAAACATACTGTTGAGTGAAAAACAGCGTACTGCAGAAACTCAGGTACATATACTATAATTTAAGTAAAATTAAAGCCACGGACAAGAACCTCATATATTTTGTGTATATATCACGAGCTGGAAAAAAACAGACAAATTCATGATGGTGATGGCTGCCCTCTGGAGCAAAGAGGGGGCGGGGAATTGGGGTCAGAAGGACCATCAGCTTTATCTTTGGTTTTATTTCTTTATAGGAATTACTTGAAGCACATCTGGTAAAAAAGTGGGAGTTGTCAGTACTGACTGATGGGAACACGGTATCATAGTGTTTTCTGCTCCATTTTGCAGTTTTAACATTTCTTTAAAAATTCCCCTCTTGGGGTGCCTGGGTGGCTCAGTCCTTAAGCGTCTACCTTCCGCTCAGATCCTGAGATGGAGCCTTGCTCGGTGGGGAGCCTGCTTCTCCCACTCCCACTGCCCCTGCTTGTGTTCGCTTTCTCCCCATGCCTCTCTCTGTCAAATAAATAGATAAAATTAAAAAAAACAACAACAAAATCCCCTCCCTTCTGTTTTCTTCCTCTGGAACATCTATGAGAGGGATACTAGAGCTTCAAATTCTATTGTCCCGATCTCTGAAATAGATTAATTTGCATTTTCCTTCTTCTCTTCTTCCAGAAGAATCCCTCAGCCCAAATTTTCCAGTACAGTAGTTCTTGTAAATGGTAATTATTTTGTTATCAGCTCATTGGCTTAATTTTTTATTTCTTCTGCTGTATTTTTTTCTTTTTAAGAATTCTCATTGGTTCCTTTCCCTCACAACTTGTCTACTCTTACTTCTTGGATGCCAGACCCTCACTTATTCCTCTGAGGATCTGAATTATATGTAAGTCTTGCTAAGATGACACTTTGCTCCTGTAAGTTCTTCTGTATCGTCTTTTCTTCTTTCACGGTGCTGGCCTTACTCAAATGTTTGCTGACTGTTGCCCTAGGTAGCTGCTGGCCTTTGGGGTTGAGAGGCCATATTGGGCTCTGTGTGGGGCTCCCTGCCTGGGGCAGGAGTGCTGGAGGGGCAGGAAGGCAAAGGGGAGGGTGGTACCTGGGAACAGGGTGTGGCAGAGGCTGGTCTGGTGGGTGTGGGCACTCTGGTTTCTGGCAGGCATGGCACAATGCCTAGTCTCTCTGACCCAAGCCCGTATACATCAAGTTGCCTGGAGGGAGATGCCTGGGTGTCTGACTGGCTGTGATTGTATTTATGTGGGCAGGGGTTGGTTTATAGAGACCAAACGCTGCTCTTCTCCGAAGTTCCCCTTTTGAGTTGACCTGGTTCCCTTTCTCTGGCATGGTGCTCTCCTTTCCACGTTTTGTTCTGTGTTTTCCTTCTTCCAAATGACCCCATCAGGCATTCTCCAGCTTCTGATCCCTCAAGGGACCCTTTCATGGCTGTGAGTTGCAGATTAAAAAGGATATCTTGTCTTTCATTTCTTAGGAATGTATCTTATTTATGGTCCACCATCTGTGACTCTCAAGCTGAGAAAGAGAGTTTAGGGTTAGCCCTGTGGATTTGGGAGTCATTTGAATAACAGAAAGCTTGAAGCAGAGGAGGGAAAAAGATACTCAGAACCTGTGCACCCAGAGGAAAAGCCAGCCAAGGAGAGAATTTAGGAAGTTATCCCTACTTACCAAGTTAGGATAAAATAAGGAATCGAGGGGAAGGAGACTGGGAGAAGGGCAGAGATAGGTGGAAGGATGAAGACTGCACGGGGGTCTCAGGAACCGCACTGAGAAAAGGTCCGAGAGCAGCCCTGGGGTTGCCTAAACTGTCTTCCCGGCAGCCAAAGCCAGCAGGAGCCGGGGCGGGGCGGGGCGGGGCTGGGTGAGGGCGAAGCTCAGGTCTCCGCGGTGGAGGGGGACTTGCCAAGGTGAAAACCAGCCAGGAGGGGGCTCTGGTGGACCTTGGGAAATGTTCTCCATTGACCTGAGGGCTCCCGATACCCACATGTTTGGAATCTGTCCTTTTTATAGGAAGCGGATGGAATTAGCAGAGTGGATAATTGTTTCTATTTGTAATGTGTATAACAAAAAGTAAACTGGAAATATTGTACTTCCCCGTTACAAATCCATCTTTGTTTAGGAGGAGTCTTTGCTTTTTTAGTTTTCATGAATAGGGGACATGTTTCCATTTGACTTTGAATGATGCAAGAAATGCACAATCAGGTGTCACAATTTTTGCCTTGGGGAAAGTAGTACCAGGTGTAGTAATACTTTCTGTTCTTGGAACAGGTATATGGCTGTTGTTCAGAGCTTGATCATGTTCTCCAGAAAAGACTCCTTTTTGTTTACTGTCACCAGAAGAACCATCCAAACTCTGAGATGCACAACTGATTTGGCACAGGGCCAGATTGGTGGGGTTAATATCTGGGTACTGCTTGGTTCTGTGAAAGGATATATAGGGTGTATGAATCCTGTGACTGGACACTGAGTCTTGAAACTGTCTCCTCATTGCTACGAAAGGACATTACTGCCCAGCCCAGAGAGGAGAGTCCTGTCTGATTTGGGCAGATTATTGAAACTGAAGGAACGATGGGGCAGAAAAGGGGAAATTTAAAACAAGATCCTAGGGGCACCTGGGTGACTCGTGGGTTAAAGCCTCTGCCTTTGGCTCAGGTCATGATCCCAGTGTCCTGGGATCAAGCCCCACATCGCATCGCATTGGGCTCTCTGCTCAGTGGGGACCCTGCTTCCCACTCTCTCTCTGCCTGCCTCTATGCCTACTTGTGATCTCTGTCAAATAAATAAATAAAATCTTTAAAAAAAGAATAAAACAAGATCCTAAACACAAGGTTCCAAGAGGGAAAGCGGGGCAGGTATAGTGGACATTAGGGGTTCTTTTTTTCCTTTTGAAAAATTCAGATAGAGTTGATATGTAACATTATATTAGTTTCAAGTGTATAATATGATTCAATATTTGTATATACTGTGAAATGATCACCACAACCAGTCTAGTTAACATCCATAACTACACACACAATTGTGTGTCTTCGTGTATGTGATAGGAACTTTCAAGATCTACTCTTAGCAACTTTCAAGTATTCAAGACAATGTTATTCCCTATTGTCACCACGCTGTCCATGTCATCCCCATGATTCATTTATTTTATAGTTGGAAGTTTGTACTTTTTAACCCCTCACCTATTTTTCCCACTCTTGGGGTTCTTTTTTTAAACAAACAGCTTTATTGAGGTGTAACAGATAATCAATAAACGTCATATTTAAAGTGTACAATTTGATAAGGTTTTTTTTTTTCTTTTCAGTTTAGTCTGAATAAAATCCAGCATAAATGTATTACTTTGTTCTGTTAATAATGGCTCGGTGTCTTTGTTCTGACAGCTTCCTAAAGGCAAACCACAGTTTGAAGTTGTCATTTTGGGCTTAAGCTGCACTGAAAGAAGAGACAGTGAAACTTGCTTTTTGTTTTTATTTTCGAGTCTCCAGATCTTGCAAAGCCACTTTCTCCAGACTGATGGGGAGCCATAGCAGCTGATCCGATTTGAAACAGACATGGTTAAAATGATATCAGCCAAGCTTAGTGATCTGGAGGTCTCCGCTTATCTTCATGGTATCAACTGCTGATAATGTTTAAAGGCAGTGGTAAAAATAAAAAAGTTGGTGTCCATCTACAGACACTCTGAAATATAAGTGCTCACAAAGGATTCCACCCTGAATGACTGGTCCGGGATGAATGGAAAGTAAGGGATGGCTGACTGTTCCTCAGATACACACGAATTTTTGTATTTTGAACATAGCTTTGCGTCCAATTGCCACATTGGCAGGAGGGTCTTCAGAGTCACCAGAGGTCAGTCTGATGGCAAAGCTCTCCGGCTTGAGGTCTACAATGCCCACCACCAACACCTTCTTGGCTGGTCTCATGCCCCTTTAATGGGCCCACAAAATGGAACTATCAGTTGTGGGAAGTACCACAATCTCTTACTGGAGAGACCAAGGAGTTGTTTAAATGCCCATCATCTAGTTTTACTACTGCATCACGGTGGGTCACAGATCAGGCCAGCCTCTTGCACTGGGACACTTGGCGGAGAAGGGAGGGAAGGCAGCCCGGAGGAGGCAGGGGACGTGGGACAAGGAGCATGGGCAGGTGGGGATCCAAGGCAGTCCTGAGCAGGGCTGGGGAGAATTCAGACACTTGGTACAGCGTTTGGTAGAAGGCGGCCCTCTAATTTTAGATATTCAGATAGATCTATCTATCTATCTATCTATCTATCTATTGGGGTATCACATTGTGATTTTAATTTGCATTTCAGGTAGAGTTCTTTCAAATTAGGGTTTCACAAACATAACAAGAAAGCTAAGTTGAGAATTATTTTGTCCAGTTGCTCTAAGAATAAACAGAAATACTTAAGAAGCATAAATAATGAATGAGCTCTAATAACTATTCTGAATCTTTCCTCTTTAAGCACTGGCTCCCATAGGAAGCTAGCTGAGGCCTAAGAGGAATAAATCTACTTGGTCATGTGAAGCTCTGTCTTCCCTCTGCTCCAGGGGCCCTGTTCTGCTTCTCTGTGCTCTGAGAATTTCTCCAGCCTCCGAAGGAGTCAGAAGGAATCTTCTGCCACACCCAGGTTTTTATGATTACAAACAGAATTTGAGCATTTTGCTCAATGTTTAGGATTAAGGACAATTATCACGAACTAACTTTTTTTTCACTTTAGGCAATAGCTCGTAACCTCGTTTGGGTCTCGGCTTCTTTTGAGCACCAGAGAGAAGGTCAGGAGACAAGAAAGTAAGGAGGGATGCCTGGATCCAGCTCTAGCTAATGCTGTTGGACAAATACGTGCAATGCTGGAAGACAGGGAGGGGTTTTCCCTTTCAGTTATCCTATTCAAAATGTGAATGGCAGGGATTGCCACTGGTGGTGGAAAGAAACGCTGGAAAACAGAGTAGGGGTCTGGGGATCAAAGTCCTGTGGACCTTCTATCTGCCCTAGAGCTTTTGGCAATTCAAGTCACTAAATCCTGTCTCCTGTTTGAGGCAGTGTGGGTTGAGCCTTGGCACCAGCAGCTGAAATCACCCCAGCAGGTCTGGGGGGTGAGCTGTAGAGCACAGTACGTCTTCTTCCTCTGAGAGAGCCAGCTTGCACCTACACGGTTCCCTCTAGGCACACCTGCTGCTACCACCTCTGGCCCTGCCCCTTTGGTGGTATTGGGAGGAGGAGGAGCTTCCGGGGCCTGGGACACCTTCCCAGCACAGTAGAGCCCAGCGTAATGGATGACCAGTCCGGGAGTCAGGTGTCCCACGAGACTGTCCATGCCTCGGCCACCCGTCGGCTTGGGGGGAGGCTGGCAACGTGAGTGACTCTGCCTCCGAGGCCGTGCCCCCGTCAGCTGTCAGCATGGGCCCCTGACCCCAGCTCTGCAGCAAGAGGGTACAGGCCCTCTCTGGAGCACCAGGCCTGCTCCCAGGGGGTTGAAGACCTGCTCGGCTCTTCTCTGACTCGGCAGGCGGGGCCCCAGGATAGAGTAATACTTTCACACCCCGACTTCGCCCCCTTCCTCAGCCCGGAGCTTTCCTCCAGCCTGGGCAGCGGAAGGATGCGGGGGGTGGACTTGGCACGCAGGCAAGACTCCGTGGACGGGACTCCACAGTACTTACTATCACTTCTCACTGCTCCAACTGGAGTGCCAGGTTGCACGGACCCAAACCCAGGCTCACCACCTTTCACAGCCAAGGTCCCAACCCTGCCGGAGCCCTTGGGCAGCCGCCTTTCCTCAGGTCTTTTGGTGTCCCCAAGGGCAGGGGTTACCCCAGCCACTGTGTGCTCCGCAGGGTGCTGCTTCCTTCTGAGCCTTGATTCTGTGGCTTCGAGGGCCCTGACGCCTCTGGCCAGGCTGCCCACGCCCATGCCCACGGCACACGCCTCTGCTGCAGTCCAACGGCCAGCTTCAGGCCACAGCTGCCCCGGCCTCTACCCTGCGCGCGGGTGCATTACTCTGACTACTGATGGGAAGAGCCTCTCCCGTGGCTGCTGTCTTCCTGTGGGTGAGCGCTTGCTGGGGCTCCAAATGGAAGTTTTGAAGATCGTGCATTGTCCACTGTCCAAGAAGTCCACTGTCCAAAAAGACGACTTTTTTTTTTTTTTTTTTTTGTCTTGATGTAGCTCCCTGAGGCCAGGAGGACTGAGCTGGGATGTATTCAAGTATCTGGGGTCATAAATATTGTACCCTGAGCCACTACCAACCTTTGGGGGTCATTTCCGGCCTGGTTTGCTCTTCCAGCCTTTTTCTCCATCATGGGAAATTCTCTCCGAGGCGGCCTATTTCCTCGGCACATTTTAGCATTTGTCGGCCGTTGTGCCCTGTCTGAAATTGTCCGCAGATGTTTAAGCCTCCACCTTAGTAAACAATGATAATATAAAAACACATATTTTTGTATGTGCTTTTACATATATGGCTGTACATATACACATACACACATGCACACACAGATACACAGATGTGTGAGTCAGGATTCTCCAGAAGAACAGAACCAATGGTGTTATATATACACGTATGGTACATACACACCCTCCCCATATACAGCATACTGTGTACCATACATACACACTATATACTATTCTATACTGTATTATGGCATATGTATACTATACATACTGTATATGTGTATATGTGTGTGTGTGTGTATATATAGAGAGAGATTTATTATAAAATTTGGCTCCTTTGATTATGGATGCTGAGAAGTCCCATGCAAACTGGAGAGACAGCAGGTGATGTAGTTTCAGTCCATGTCTGAAGGCTTGAGAACCAGGAGCATCAATGGTGTAAGTCCCAGTCTTGGACAGGAGAAGACAGATGTCCCAGCTCAACAGACTGAGTGTGAATTCTTCCTTCTTTTTGTTCTATTTAGGCCCTCCACGGATGGGATGAGGCCCATCCACATTGGGGAGGGCAATCCGCTTTACGCAGCCTGCTGGCTGAAATGCTAATCTCAGCCTCCCGGACATACCCAGAGTAATGTTTAACCAAATTTCCCAGCGCTGGTGGCCCAGTCAAGTTGACACATAAAAATTAACCATTATAAGCCTCTCATCCTTCATGTTAAATGAAGGATTTAGGAGAAATCCTAAATTTTGTAGGAGAGATGTCAGATGACTCTTGATCTATGTATGCATTTTAGCTCTGGACCAGTCAGCAACTGTGCTGTACTTTCCAGACGTAAATGTAGGGGCTTTAACATTAGGGAGTTGGGATCATGCTATCCATTCAATTTTTTTCATCCTTTTTTCTTTCTGAACTCATTTATTTCTCACAACTCATGACCTCAACAAATATGATTTTCATTTAAATTACAAATTACTTTTCATTTAAATTAAAAAGCATATAGCTTTTCACTCTAAATATTAAAACCTGTCATTACACACAGGACTATAAGGAACACAGACATCCAGTGTTCAATTATCTTTCTTGCTAACCTTCTCAATTACTGCTTAATTGTTCATGGTTTGCACAAAGCTAGAGTGGATTAAATCATCCCTTCCATCAGAAAGCGAATGCTCTCAATACCTTTCTGGGCCTTTAATTAAATATGTCAACACACACACATGTTGCCTCAATTCTAGTCATCCTAGGAAAAGTAATACAAATAATAATGGCAATTATTACATGCCAAGGCACTGTTCTAAGCACTTTGCATATACATCAACTCACTTCATCTTTACAACAACCCCTCTGATGCCCATTTCATGGGTGAGAAAGCAAAGCCCAGAGTAGTAACTCGCCCGAGGTTACTGGTTAATATGGACTTCACCTTGGCCACTGTCTGCTAATAATTCTAAGGGAGGGCTTCCCATACCTAGCATCTGTTTACTTCTGCATCTTTTCCCCTCTGCAAGAACAGAAAAAGAAAGAACATAGCTGCATATATGCTACATAACCTGGTACTTGTTTTTCAGTCACAGTCTGTCTTTCTCTGTCAAGTTTTCCTTCTGAGAAACTCCTGAGCCCACTTTAGGAGTGACCCCATATAACGCTTTGTCACTTGGTGTCCTCTGGTGCAAGGATGTCCTGAGGCCTTGTCACTCCCTGAGGCTGGGAACCAAACCTTGGTGAGTGAGCTCCTTGGGATGACACAGAGGCACATCCTTGGGGACCCTCAGTCTGGAAGAGGGCACAGTTGGGGGTCACTGGGAAGGCAGCCGGGAGGATTCCCAAATGGGAAGGGTGTGACCTGTTTGCATGTTGGGCTCTTGGTTGCAGTGATTAATCATGAAAGGAGAGCACGGATCCCTGTAGATATTAAGAACCATGAGGCTGGTGAGGGGCTGGGCATGTCTTTGGGTCAGCACTAGTGGTGGTGGGGCCACTGATGTTTGGTTTCTTTTGCCCCGAAAGGCCAGGACCTGTCCTTCTGCACGGGTCCCTGGTTGTACACTCCCTTTCCCCAACTCTGAGCAAGAACCTGCCTGGAATGGACACTGTCTTTGGGTTCTTGAGATCTGGCAAAGTATACCAGTAAGGGCATACCCACAACACAGAGCTGGGAGTGGAGAGGACAATGTGGGAAGCCAGTACAGATTGGGGACAGAAACACTCGAAGTGGGGAAAATCAGTGGAGAGGCGCCATTTGAATTGGGTCTTGAAGGTTAGATGTGGCAAGCAGAGGGAGGGCCCTGGGGTGGGAAATCACACGAGTGTGGGCTCAGTAAGGCTGAAGAAAGGAGAACAGTGGGCAGAGGGAGAGGCCAGACAAGCATGTCTGGGCAGCCTGAGGAGGCCTTACCTGTTGGACTACCCATTTCTATAGGACCAAGAGCCCCACAGCCCAGGGTTAAGTGATGGTCTGGACAGGGGCTAGACAACTGAGCTGCCCCCTCACCCCACCCCAGGCAATGCCCAGCAGTTTCTGCTAGGGGCCTATTTCCCGTGTTGTCTCTTGAATTTATGCACTAGGTGGTCAGAGGACGAGGGATGTCTAATGGTGTAAGGGACCTGGACCGGAGTTGGGGAAGAGACCTTAGGTTGTGGGGAAGAGGAAATTGGTGGAGAAAGACAAAGCACATGGGCCAGGGTCTTTTGGGAGGTGAGCAGCTAAAAGGGATGACCATCCTGGAAAGCAGGGCATCGTCCTAAGCTACTGCCTTCTTTCATCCCCCAATCTGTCAGCCATTCTTCCAGTTGTTTCTACTTCTTACCAACAAGGTAGTGCAGCTTCAGCTCCACTAAATTCTCTGTAGTTTTTGAGAACATTCCCATGCTTTGCATTGTATTGGTTTGTGAACACTTGTTTCCCTCCATCTGCAAAATCTCCTCCCACCTTATAATATTGGTAAACTCCTACCCAACACCACTTTATGAACAGGAGAGATGGCTCCATGCTTTGATGGCACCCTGCACAGGCTTGCACAGAAACAGCTCTCAGATGGTCCCGCCACCATCTGTGTGGCTGCTTGGGGATGTTCCTGTCAGCTCTTCGAGAAAACACTCACTGCCTCGCTGCCAAGAGCATGGTGAGCTGACAGCTTCAGCTGTAGCTTCCTTCAGAATCAACCTCGGGCTTCAGCTGAGACCACATTCTTTTCAGGTGGTGTTACAAGGCCGGCCATTTTGGCGCTAAGGCCAGCCTTCTCGAATGGGCAAGCCTGGGCTCCAGAGCTCCCCGCTGGGCAGGCTTAGACCCGAGCAGGTCTGCGCTGTAGCTGGGAGTTCTCCCCACCCTCTCTGGCATCTGCTGCCTTCTTCTCATATGTCCTCTGCCCCAGTGAGACACTGGCACTCCTAGTTCCAACTCAGCATCTGTTTCCAGGGAGGGTCTGAGAGATGAGTAAATAAGATGGAGTTTGGGGACCAATCACTCCAACACCCAGCTGGCAATGAGGGCCACATCCCAGGTGTTAGATGGGTATGGACAGGCCAGCATGAGCTGGTGGTCCGTGTTTAACATTTCACAGGTGAGATGCGTGGATGGGGAAGAATGATCCCCTTATTGGGATGATTCAGGCACTTGGAGAGTACGCAGAGGAAAATCATATATACGTAACTGATAGATATATGTTATAGGTAAAATATTTATAAGTGTATACACACATGTGGATAAGTGGAAAGAGATAGTTGCATTAGGTGACCTACAGGTACATAATGAAAACGTGAGAACAGTTAACAAACAATTGAAAACTAAGTGGAAGAGCCAGAAGGTGTCTTTGGCATCTTACAAAGAATCCTTCCTCTCACATGGTTGGTAAAGAAAAAAGCTGAAAACGAAGCCCAGGAGTTAAAAGGCAGAGGGGCTGGGCACCAAAGATGCTTGAATGCTCAGCCAGTGAAGAACTGTAGGACCCTGACATATGGGATGGAGACTTCCAGGTGGATATTCTGGAAGATTCTGAATCCCTGAAATTCTCTGGCCCTCAGAGCCTAGAGAGGTGGCTCACCAGTTACATCAGAACTGTGAGTCCCCAGCCCCATGTGGGTAGACAATACCAAGGTCTTCCCCCTCACACAAGGCAACAGGGGACCCCAATTTTTTTCCACCTCTAACTCCTTTCCTGACTGCCAGCTTATAGCCGGCATTAAGTCATGGCATAATTTGGCTGGGGACATGCTGGCCTGATGGAGGAGGAAGGGGACTAGAGCCCAAAGGAGTCGGGAGATGTGGTTCACATATACCGGCGGGGCTGGGAGTGCTTGTGGGCCTGAATTTGTGGAGAGTTGCTGGACTGGGTGAGGGAGCTACAAGACACAGGACTTCAACCCCTGGCAGACCCCAGGAGAAAGTGTAAGTTCATTGCTAGGATGACTTCTCGAAGCCAGGTAAAAGCCGTAGCTCAGGCTGAGGGAGGTTGAAATGTCTGAATTGCCAGGAAAGATAGTAGAGGAAGGGGCCGAAAGGCTCAGGGAAATGAGCAGGCACTCAGGAATGGATGTAGTATGTTAGGCGAGAGGATTGTATTCTCAAGGGAGACTGAAGAGCACACCATTCACCAAGGCCATGACTAAGTTGCTCACTGGGGTCCCTCCCCTGCAGGCCAGGACTGATGCCAAAAGAGGCAGGCAGAGAATCTGGTTCACTGAAGTTATGGCTGTAATGATGGAAAATTCAGTGTGACAGTCATGGAGGCCTAATCTTTGGAGAGTTATACGAGGGTCAAAAGAACACAGTGTCCTTAGTAGAAAATAGATGGGCACCCAAAAGTGTTTTGTACATATATATGCGTGTGTCATCAAAGGAGACTAAAAATGAATGAGTGGGAGACTAACAGTGGTTACCCCAATAAAAAGTCATGATGTCTTGCCAGGTTACTGGACCTGAGCCAGTTTTCAGACTGAGAACCTGTTGACCAAAGAGTGGCTGGAACACCAGGGAGAGTCCCACAGTATCATGGCAAGTGTGAACTTTAACCATTCCTGGTCCTTCCCCAAAGGAATCTACATTTTCTATGGTAATTACCCCCTGGGGAAAGGATAATATTCAGACATTTCAAGGACTGTTGGCTATAGGGTCTGAATTAATGCTGATTCAGAGACCTGAAATGTTATCATGGTCCCATGTTAGCATAAGGGCACATGGAATCCTTGCCAAGACCCAACTTACAGTGGCTTTATTGTGTCCATAGACCCATCTGGTGATCTATGTAATTGAGATTGGCATTCCTGGCAGCTGGAGTAACCTTGGCACTGGAACCTTGGCCTGAGGCATAAGAGCTACCAGAATGGTGAAGGTCAAATGCAAGACTCTGAAACTGCCCCCTACCCTCAGCCAGAATAGTAAGTCGAAAGCAACGTCTATCACATCCTGAAGGAAAAGGCAGAAATTAGTGCCGTGCTTAAAAATCGGAAGGAGGCAGAGAAGGTGGTCCTTGTCTTAGTTCTCCTTAAATCCGCAGTCTGGTCTCTATGGAAATGAGATGGATTCTGGAGAAGGTATACAGCCTACTGCAAACTCAGGCAAATGGTAACCCCAGTCACAGCTCTCCTGTCAGAGGTGGTGTATTTGCTGGAGCAGATTCCTAAGGTCTTGGGTACAATGGATGCAGCCGCCAATTTAGCAAATAGATTTTTAGCTATCTCTGTCGGAAAAGGTCAGCAGTAATGTGCATGAGCACGGAATGGGCAATAATGTTCATTTACAGTTGGTCTGCCTGTTCATCCCTTCACCTTTTGTCTTAACATAATCTGAAGAGATCTGGACTGTCTAGATATTTAACAAAACATCACATTGATCCCCAGCGTGCATGATATTATACTGATCAAGCCAGATGAGCAGGAGATGACTAGGGCTCTTGGTGACATACATGTGACCCACTGGGTGGGGGAGAATAAACTCCCTGGAGATTTAAGGACCTGCCTCATCACTAAAAATGCTAGAGGGTCAGTGGTGCGCCGAGAGAGTTCCTCCAAAGTAGAAGACAAATGATTGCATCTTGTCCCGCATACCACGGAGAAAAAAGCACAGCACCTAATGGGTGGGTTTCTTTGGGTTCTGGAGGCAACAGACTCCATTCCTGGCATATACTATTCTAGCCCATATACCGGGCAACACGAAAGGATGCCAGTTTCGAGTGGACCCCAGAGTGGTCAACAAGTCTGCAGCAGGTGCGGGCTGCAGCGCGTGTGCCCTGCCGGGCCACGTGACCGGGCAGATCCAATGGTGTCAGAGGTATGGGTGGTGGGAAGAGCTGCCAAAGGAAGTTTTTGCCAGCCCCAGTGGGAGAATACAGCAAGTTGGGGCTCTAGGATTCTGGAGCAAGGCCAGGCCGTCTGCAGCAGAAAATAGCTCTTGGGGTGCTACAGAGCCCCCATGCCGCGGAAAGCTGGGGGCTGTCAGATCACCCGCCTCCTTGCACTTAGCAGGGAGGATCCTTGAAGGAGGATCTGAACAGTGCATCTTCCTGGTTACCAGGGGGCTCAGACTCCTCAACACCCAGGATGTGGGTTTCACCAAGGGGAACCACTGGGACAGCACAGGTGGCGGCGGAGGGTGAGGGGCTTTAGAATGAATAGCAGGGGAAGGAATCAATGGGTACCCGTTGTGGCCCCAAGATCCACTGTGGTGAATGGGGTCTCTGTGGCAGCCACCTGGCTTCCCTCTTGTAGGTTTCCCTAAGGAAGAGGGCCTGCAGGGCCCAAGGGGAGCGGCTCCCCACTTGCGTGTGGAGAGGTGGGTCTGTGCGGGAGCTGGGCTCCGAGACAGACTCAGAGCCGCGCTGCTTGCTTCTCCTTCAACAAACTGAGAGCAGCCAAGTGAGCAGACAGCCTCAGCACTGGGGTCCATGTCAAGGTCAGCTTCAGATTTTGAACTTAGGTCATGCTCTTGCAGGGGAGGGGGCAGGGGCTCAACCAATGACTGAACATAATGATAGGATAGACCCTGGTTGTTTCCACCCAGTGAGGGACTCTTCTAATAGGAACCGTGAACGTCTTTTTCCAGTGGTCCCCTGGGGTGGCAGAAACGTTGTCATGTCAGCATTGTGCTGGCTGTGGACCCCCAAACCATTTTCATCCCCTTTCTTTCATGACATTACTTGCAGATGAACCTTGTACTCTCCCAACTCTCAGAGACCTCCGCTGGTGCAGTCGGCTGGGTACCTCCCCTCTGATCTCTAAGAGCACGGGTTTTTCCAGCAGGGGCTTTGTACTCCATTGCGGTCTCACCGACAGATCAACATCAGCGGAATGCTCAGCCGGGAGGGAGGAGGGGGAAGGAGTTCAACAGGAGAAGCTCAGGCCCCAGCAGCCGGGGTTATGTTGATGAATTTGCAGTTCTCAAGGACAGCTTCAGGATGGAGGACTTGGGCTGCCAGGTGGGGCCTCTGCCGTGTGGACTCCATCTGGGCCTGGCTCCCTTCCTGGCAGACCCTCCCCTGCCTCCCTGAGGGCTGGATGAAGGAGAGACTTTCAGATTAGGTGCCAAGGACTGGGATGGGATGAGGCCACGAGATCCCCAGCACCTCCCGGACAGCAGCTGCCTTCCAGAGAGACAGGAAGCAGGGGACATCATTTCAGAGTGTCGGGGCAGAGGGACCCTCTGTGGTCTGGCTGTTGAGAACAGCCAGTTGCTGAAACCATCTCTGTGCACTGACTTGGCCATTAAAACTAAAAGCATCAGGGCAGGGAGGGGTCATTTTATCAGAGGACTTAAAAAAAAAATTGACATACAAGGTATTAGTTTCAGGTGCACAACAGTGATTCAGTATTTATATATAGTGTGAAACGATCACCACAGTAAGTCTAGTTAACCTCTGTCACCACACATAGTTACAGGTTTTTTTGCTTGTGTGGGGAACCTTTAAGATCTACTCTCTTAACCACTTCCAAGTGTGCAAATTCACTATTATTAACTATAGGTGCCCTGCTTTGGATTACATCCCCGGACTTATTTATTTTGTATCAGAGGTCTTTATGGTCACACAGCAGGACTCCAGAGGGAGGAGAGATCAAGGAATTAAACGACCTCCCTCTGCCTCTTGAGGCAAGGCACAGATGCAATAGGAGAGGAGGCCCCATGAGGGGCCCTGTGGATAACTGTCCCCAGCTGCTCTTTATAATTATTGTCATTTGTTCTGTTAGAGGGAATCATGTGAAACTGCCATTTTTGTAGGTCAGGAAACAGTGAAATACTGGTAATTTTATTTAGATCGACTTAATATAGAGAGCTGAGTTTAGGTTAGGGGTATATGTATTCCCAGGCAAGGGTAGCTATTTAGGGACCTTCCCACAGCCAGTATTCCCCGAGCGCCCCCTACAGGCCATGCCTCGAACAGAAGTCCTACCATGCTTTCTCTGATTCTATTCTCACGGTGTCCCCAAGGGTAAGTAAAATTATTCTCTCTCTTTTTCAGATGAAGAAAGAGAGGCAAAATCAAATATCATGTCTAGGGACAGACTTAAGTCAGTCTGACCTACAAACCCATGTTCTTTTTTTTTTTAATTTTAAAGATTTTATTTATTTGAGAAAGAGAGAGCACAGAGGGAGAGTAGAGGGAAAGCAGACACCCCACCGAGCTCGACCCTACGACCCTGAGATCATGACCTGAGCCAAAGGCAGGCGCTTAGCTGACTGAGCCACCCAGGCACCCCTAAATCTGTCTTCTTGACTGACTCCTACACTAATGTCCTGTCCAGGGGACTGGACATTTGAGTTAAAGGACTTCAGAGAGCTCTGGACCGAGTGGCCCCTATGTATCATCAAGGTCAGATATAGAGTTTGTATGGTCTAAAGTTGATACAGCTTATGGCCCTTTTTAGGGGGGGAAAAAACCCTTTTACAGATTTTGTAAAAACAGCTTAGTCCATACGAGCATTTGCTAAGGCCTCTGCCCTGGCCTCAGAAGGGACTTGTGCAAGGGACGGGTGCTGAAGCTTAAGCCTCATTATCCGGGTTCTGATGACCCAGGGGCTGGGCAGGAAGCAGCTGCCTTCACAGAGCAGCAGGCTCAGCAGGGTGCTCTGACCTGGCACAGCAAACCAGAGTCCAGCACGCTGGCAAGTTCCACCCGAGACCCAGGGAGACTGTAAACACACAGGCTCCAGGTGGCCTGTGCCTCTTCCAGAGGCCAGGCTCTGAGGAGGGTCCAGGGTCTGCGGGGGCGGAGGGTGTGTGTCTGAAAACCTTACGCTCCCTTGTCGGCATTTCCTTGGCAGCGAGCCCTGCGATTTCCACTTATAGCCACGAGGGGGAGCTGCTCCTCCGGCAACTGTGATGCGCCCCGTGCTCCCAGGCTCCCTCCGTGGCACCCACTGTCCCTGGACCATTCCCTTCTGTTACCCTCCCACTCAGTTCTGCGGATGAGGTCTTGCCTGCATCCTGGGGCTTTCAAGGAATAACCCACAGGGGTGGGGATACAGCAATTGGAGGGAACCTATAGATTTTACCTGGATTATACTGAGGACATTTGTCTTCCTTCAGGAGCCACTGATTCTTTAGAATATTCCAGAAGTAAAAACTAGCTAAATGTTTAAACTAGAAAATTAAATTCACGTTTAACTCAAGTTTAAGAATAGAGAGCATCAAATGATTGTGTAGGTACATCTGAATTCTGTGCTATGATTTGGAGAGGAAAACGGTCAGGCTCCCAGGAGGGCCTTGGCCCTGCGGGTAGTCTCTCTCCTCACGGCTGTGAGCTACTGGAGCCCCGGACTGGGCTTTGTTCATTTGATAAGCCCTGACCTCACACACCCTTCCTGGCATGCACAAGCGAGCAGAGAAAGAAGGGGACAGAAAATGGGGGGGGGGGGATGGAAATCATGAGCTGGAGACTGCGGCTTATTCAACAGAACTTTGTCTGCTCTCTGCAGGACTTTAGAAATAAAGAAAAGAGGGGATATAAAAGTAGATAAGTTGGTATTCCTGCTCTCATATAACTCACTTTCTTGTGAAAAAGAGAGACGTGGCCAGTAACTATGGTATGGGGCCAAGTAGAAAGGCTTTTCCTGGGGGAAGCCCAGCCTCTGTCTGCTGAGGCCTCCCGCTGGGAGGTGTGTTCCCCAGGGGCGCCCAGCAGCAAGCTGCCTGGTAAAAAATGTGCACAACCTGACTGGACCCTTGGTCCCTCGTAGGTGACATGTTAGTTTGTTTATTGCTCTGGAATCTTTTAGCAATCTCTGCATCCTCAGCATCTTGTAGTTCCATGATGATGGATGGAAGTGTCTTTTTTTTTTTTTTATAAATGTCTTTAAAAAATATTTTTTTCGATGTCTTTTTTTTAAATAAGAACCAGTGCATTTTTAAAAAAAAGATTTTATTTATTTGTCAGAGAGAGAGATAAAGAGAGAGCACAAGCAGGAGGCACAGCAGGCAGAGGGAGAAGCAGGCTTCCCTGCTGAACAAGGAGCTGGATGCATGCGGGGCTTGATCCCAGGACCCTGGGATCATGACCTGATAACAAGGCAGATGCTTAACCGACTGAGCCACCTAGGTGTTCCTCTTATAAGTAGTATTTTTAAAAAGATCTTATTTATTTATTTGACAGACAGAGATCACAAGTAGGCAGACAGGCAGGCAGGGGGTGGGGGGAAGCAAGCTCCCTGCTGAGCAGAGAGCCTGATGCAGGGCTTGATCCTAGAACCCTGGGATCATGATCTGAGCCAAAGGCAGAGGCTTTAACCTACTGAGCCACCCAGGCACCCCAATATAAGCAGCATTTTTAAAACAGTTTGACAATCTTTTGCTATTTAGTCCATTTAAATTTAATGCTATTACAAATGAACTGGGTTTATAACTACCTTCTATTTTTATTTTATTTGACCCACCTGTTTATGTACCCTTTTTTCTTCCTTTCTTAGTTCTTTTAGATTAATAAAATATTTTCTTTTTTTTGTTAAAGATTTTATTTATTTATTTGACAGACAGAGATCTCAAGTTGGGGAAGAGGCAGGCAGAGAGAGAGAGGAGGAAGCAGGCTCCCCGCTGAGGGGCTTGATCCCAGGACCCTGGGATCCTGACCTGAGCTGAAGGCAGAGGCTTTAACCAACTGAGCCATCCAGGCACCCCTAACAAAATATTTTCTATAATTCCTTTTCCTTTTATTAAATTCATAGTTATATGTTGTTTTTTTTTTTAGTTTTGCCTTAGAGATTGATTATTCTAAGGATGACAGCTTGATTTTTTTTTTATAACGTATGTGATTTGAAAATTTTGCCTAGAAGATTTTTTCTTCTTTACCTTTACAATGGTTTCACTCACATGTCTGAGTTGACCATTCTGGTCAATTTTCCAGGGTACATAGGTGCATTCAGCATGTACATTTAGACCATATTTATTTTCAGAAAATTTGCTGAGATCATAATTTTTGGATTAAACACTTTATATTTGTTTGATTTTTAAATTGACTTTATGGTGGTCATAAAATAAAGCTCATCAATCTTAAGTGTAAAAGTTGATGAGTTTTGATAAAATAATATGCAGTTGTATAATAATCATTTCTTTTTTTTTTTTAAGATTTTATTTATTTATTTGACAGAGAGAGATCACAAGCAGGCAGAGAGGCAGGCAGAGAGAGAGGAGGAAGCAGGCTTCCCGCTGGGCAGAGAGCCTGATGCGGGGCTTGATCCCAGAACCCTGGGATCATGACCTGAGCTGAAGGCAGAGGCTTTAACCCACTGAGTCACCCAGGCACCCCATAATAATCATTTCTACAAACATTATTAGATTATAGTTTTTCTATAACTATTATTCTTAAGTTATTATAATTTATTAACTATTATATCTTAAGTTATTCTACACCTGGAACTAATAGGTCAATTATGCCTCAACAAATTTTTTAAAAATTTTAATTAAATCATTTCAGAAACAAGAGTGCCTGGGTGGCACAGTAGGTTAAGCGTCCAACTCTCGATTTGGGCTCAGATCATGATCTCACGGTCGTGGGATCCAGCCTGGCCTCCAGCTCCGCGCTCAGCGTGGAGTCTGCTTGAGATTGTTTCTCCCTCTCCCTCTGCCCCTCTCCCTGCTCATGTTGTCTCTCTAAGATAATTTTTTTATCTTTTTTTAAAAGATTTTATTTATTTATTTGACAGACAGAGACCACAAGTATGCAGACAGGCAGGCAAAGAGAGAGGAGGAAGCAGGCTCCCTGCTGAGCAGAGAGCCCGATGCAGGGCTCGACCCCAGGACCCTGGGATCATGACCTGAGCTGAAGGCAGAGGCTTTAACCCACTGAGCCACCCAGGCACCCCAATTTTTTAAAATCTTTAAAAAAGAATCATTTTGGAAGTAAAGATTAAATCACAGGATGCCCAAAAGAGAATAAGTTCAAGGTCAATGGGACATATGATAAGGGATACAGCCAAGAGAACAAAAACAAAGAGTTAAAAGTGACTGGACAGGAGGTGATAGCTGTAGAGAATAGGCAAAAAAAGATCCATATAACATATAATTGGAATTGCTGAGAAAAGCAAAACAAAACCATGCAATGAAACTAACACTTTTTAAAAAAGATTTTATTTATTTATTTATTTATTTATTTAAAGTTTTTTTTTTATTTATTTGACAGACAGATCATGAGTAGGCAGAGAGGCAGGCAGGGAGAGAGAGGAGGAGGAGGCAGGCTCCCTGCTGAGCAGAGAGCCCGATGCAGGGCTCGACCCCAGGATCCTGAGATCATGACCTGAGTTGAAGGCAGAGGCTTAACCCACTGAGCCACGCAGGCACCCCTCATTTGTCTATTTTAAAGTGTGTCAGTTTGTCTGGCCTGTCAAAAACAGGTGAAGGGCTTGGGTGGCTTCCTAAGATTCTTAGTTCCAGAGTCCCCTCTTGTATTGATAAGTGAAGTGCGATTTCCTTAACAGATGGTGATTTGTGAGGGAGAGGTTGGTGTATCTCCTGATTCCGATTCTGTAGGACTCTTACTTTCCATCATGTTCCTCCTTTCCTTTCTTCACTTCCCAGTATCCAAGTAATGTTTCCCCTTCATTTTTTCTTAATGAGATTTATTTATTTATGAGAGAGAGAGAATGCATGAGTGGGGTTGGTGGGGTGAGGGGAACAGGCAGAGGGAGAAAGAAACAAGAAGCAGACTCCCTGACAAGTGCAGAGCCCAGTGGATACAGGCTGGATCTCAGGACCCTGAGATCACCACCTGAACCAAAACCAAGAGCTGGTCCCCATGACCCAGCAATTGCACTACTGGGTATTTACCCTAAAGATACAAACATAGTGATCCGTAGGGACATGTGCACCCCAATGTTTATAGTAGCAATGTCCACAATAGCCAAACTATGGAAAGAACCTAGATGTCCATCAACAGATGAATGGATAAAGAAGATGTGGTATATATACACAATGGAATACTATGCAGCCATCAAAAGAAATGAAATCTTGCCATTTGCGACGACGTGGATGGAACTAGAGGGTATTATGCTTAGCGAAATAAGTCAATCAGCGAAAGACAATTATCATATGATCTCCCTGATATGAGGAAGTGGAGATGTGATGTGGGGGGTTTGGGGGGCAGGAAAAGAATAAATGAAACAAGATGGGATCAGGAGGGAGATAAACCATAAGAGATTCTTAATCTCACAAGACAAACTGAGGGTTGCTGGGGGAGGGGGGTAGGGAGAGAGTGGGTTGGGTTATGGATATCGGGGAGGGTATGTGCTATGGTGAGTGCTGTGAAGTGTGTAAACGTGGTGGTTCACAGACCTGTACCCCTGGGGATAATAATTCATTATATGTTTATAAAAAATAAAAAAAATTAACACACAAAAACCAAGAGCTGGATGCTTCACCAACGGAGCCACCCAGGTGCCCCAATGCCCCCTCCCAAGCTGCCTTCCTCTCCGTGGAAGTAGAGCTTTTCCAAGACTCCTACTTCCGGTCCTGTGCATCTCTGAGCCTCTGTAAGATTCCTCAGTAGCCTGTGCTTTGACCAGCCACCATGCAGACATGTCCTCAGTATTTCTCCACTCAAGATGAGACCCTCTCCTTCTGGAAGCAGTGGCTTTTCTTCATGTCTGTCCATGTCCAGGACCCTACTGCCCAATTCCTCCTGCCATACAACTTCTCCTGGCTTGCCACTCTGGAGTGGGCTCTGGAGCCAGCTTTGTGGCCTTCAGGGGTTTTGTTTTCTCTTCCATGTAAATTAAAGTTTGTGATATCTCTGCCTTTTAGTTATGGCATAGGTATGGCTTCTATGTGATTTGTGTTGCTCTCCTGTTAATTTGTAGGGATTTTGGAGGGTGTGAAGAGATTTGGATGTAGGAAACCGTCATTATCTCATGGGAACTCACAGTCACTTAAAAAAAAATCTTGGTTTTATCCATTTTGGAAGAGTTCTTCAGATTTCTAGTGATGCTTGATTGACTGCTCGTGCTTCAGAGGGAGGCCCAGAAAAGCTTCTGAGGGCCCTGTGTGTATTGTGATTGTGTGGGAGCTGGCCAGGCTGCTGGGGGTGGGGTCATCTAATGTACAATGTGAGGTCATTTCCTGAGAGCCTACTCACCTGTCCTGGGAAGGAACTTCTCTTCTCTTCCCTGAAGGGCGGATGTCTGTTTTTGATCACAAGGGAACTGGAGGAAGGGGAGAGTGGAGTGGGGGATCGTTTATATTCTACACAGACATTCACTTAGCCCCATATCATCCTTGTCCTCCCCGGTGCTCCTGTACCTGATTTCTGAGGCAGCCACACTTCTCTGACATTCTACAGGGCTAACTAGCTCTTTTCGGTATTTTTCCACTGTGCCAGCATTCTAGACTGTAGCTTCCTTCACCCAGCTGCTTGAATTGTCAACTCCTTCTGCTTCCCATCTTCCAGAATTTTGTCAAAATCTCCCATCTGTTGACGGGCTGTCTCATTCTCTTGTGGCTGGCTCTGGGTTTATTAGCTTTTTAATCCTTCACTTTTAGTTTTATTGAGGATGTGGGAGGGAATGGAAATAAACAGATATTTAATCTGCCACCTTCCATTAGAGTTTTGAGAGTTTAAAAGAAAAGTGGGCCCATTAGAAAGGTGAAGAAGATGGTGGTTCTGTGGTTCTATGAGCCACCAGAAGCCGGATGTGGTCCTGACCACCGCTCCCAGGACAGAGGGCACTCCGTATAGTTGTGCCTGAGAACAGAAAGAGCTCATGGCGCACAGCAGAACCCATGTTGGTGGCTGGTGCCAAAGCCCTTGCCCTTGCCCTTGGATTGGACGTTTCACAGTCTAGGCACGGCTGAAAAATGGCTTTAACTTAACAAAAAATGTACTTATGTGTTATATCAAGTATCTTTCCCCTGTCATTAGATAATTGTGTGCTATCTGGTGTTTAAAGTTACTTCTACCCTGTCCTGAAAACTACTTCACTTAACCAGTCCCTTCTGTCAGAGTTGCCCTCGAGATTGGACTTGCTCTGATAGCAAACCAAGCCTGAGCTCTCTGCACCTTTATCCCCGTCAGAAGCACGTCAGCTCCCCCCCACCCCCGCCATGTGTGTGTGGTTCTTGCTTCTTCCCTTTCCTTGCGGACCACCTGCTTAAGTCCCAGCATGCTTTGCTCATGAGCTTGCAGAATTATCGAGAAAAGAAGGCCCAAGCAAACAGAGAAAACACCGAGGCAGAGGCATGGCTGGGATCCGAGCACAGAGCTCCCTCCACCCGCAGTTATAGTCTTGGCTTAGCCGATCCCTTTCTTCACAGGGTTTGGCTTGGATGTTAGGCCAAGGAAGTGAGACCTCCTGGATCCCTCTTTTGAGCTGAAAGAATCTGTGTCGTGGGCCTTTCTCAAAAACCAAGGTCAAAGCTCTCCGGTGACCTTGCTGGGCACGGATGATGCACGCTGGTCTGGAGTCACCCTGGAATCTGGACTTTTGACTGAGGAAAACACACTTGACATGGTCCCACAAATCCTTCCTTTGGGTGCCAGGCCAATGTGCACTAGTCTCACAGATGCTACACGACTGGTGGAGCCCACTGTGTGACCTTGGCAGGTCATCTTCTCTCTCTCTCTCTGAGCCCAGATGGGGTAACAGAGTCCTACTGTTCCTCACTGACTGTGGGACTTCAATGCAATAATAAACATGAGGTTCTTGGTACATCATCTGACTTGAATATCCCTTTCCCCACTGACCTAGTGCTCCATAGGGCTAATAAGGTTGAAACTAGCAGAACGTTTAAAGCTTGGTCTTCAGAGAACTGTTTCCCCCTAATCCGCTATTGTGTCTTTTTAGACCCTCACTAACAAACATACTGGATGTTTCTGCAGATGCCTGGACTCAAGGTTAACTGATGTGTTTCCAGCCCAGGAACAAACAAGGCCCTACATTTCCCACCCGAGGTAAGCCCAGGACCCCACTCAGTTTATCCTGGCTCTCAGAGCATGCGCATAGTCCCTTTCCCTTGACCTAAAATGACCTCCTGTCATCAGGGGCTGAATCTGGCCTTGTTCTGGTGTTAAGTCTCCACCCCAAAGTGAATACGGAGTGTATGTTACATATATGTCTGCTCAGTACGCACGCTCCATTTTTCCTGATGAATAGTCATAAGTTTCCCTGCCTTTTTCATCAATATGTATGTAACCCCTATGATTATAAAAAACTTGTTCTCTCCCCCTTTGGGGAGGTGGATTTGAGGCTCATCTTCCTGTTTCCTCATTTGGCTGCTTCTCGAATAAACCCTTTCCTGGCAGCAAACTTGATGTTTCAGGGACCGGCTTTGCTGTACGCTGGGCAGATGGACTTGTGTTCAGTCATGCTAGTGGTCTCCTGGGCTCTGGCCTACCTTGCCCCTGGCCTATCTCTGTTTGGCTCTTGGGGGGCACATCTGAAGCATGCTCTTTAGCTGACTGCGAGGACGCATCTTCTTTACACGAAGCCAAAATTCTTGCCTACTTGTCTTACCATAGAGTACCTGGTTCTCATCTCCCAAGGGTTCATGTGGGCTCCTGGGCATACACCATATTCCTGGGGCTTCTCCATTTTTGTTGACTTCAGCCTTCCTTCCCCTTCATCCAAATAATGGAAAATCATTTCCCCCATTGCTAAAATTTGGTCAGTGTAAGGAAATGATATGCAATTAAAAAAAAAAAAAAACCCGAGGTTTGAATCCCAATTCTGCCATCTATTAACTATGTCACCTTTCAGAAGTTACTTGACATTTCTGCACCTTAGTTTCCCATCTATAAAATATGATGATAAGCATAATACATACTTCACAAGGTTTGGAGGATAAAATCAACATAGATGATATTTTATGAGTGGTCCTGAATTGGCAATGGTTGTTACCAAAAGATATGTACTCCCTGGTGGGTTTCTGGGTGGTTCTGTTTTCTGGAAACACTTCAAGCACACAGCTCCCTTGTGGTAGCACCCAAATGACTGAGACATCTGAGACAGATAAATGTTCGAGACCCATCCGCTTTATTCCTCCATTGGGTAAATATTAACTTAGGTCTACCGTGTTTCAGGCCCTTGTCTTAGGGATGAAGAATGCATCAACAAAGAAAACAAAATCCATACTCTCAGGGAGATTATAGTCCAGTGAGAGTGACAGACTATGAACATAATAAATAAATCACATAGTACTTTAGAAGCTGATAAGTATGAAGACTGGGATTGTTAGGAGGGGGGTTGCCACTTTAATGAGGGTGGTCAGGAGAGGCCTCACTGGGATGGTGGCTTTAGAGCCAAGGCTTGAAGGAGATAAGAGGGTGAGCCATGAGGTCATCTGGAGAAGACACTGCTATGCAAAAGCCATAAGGTCATGAGCAGCTCTGGAGTGTTTGAGAAACAGGGAAGAGGTCAAGTGGCTGAAACAAAGTGAGCAGGAGTGGGGAGTAGCAGGAAATAGACCAGAGGATGGAAAACCTAGTAAGCCACCAACAGAACTTTGGTTTTTGTTGGTGTTATTATTGTTGTTTATCAAGGTCAACTATTCCTTAGCCTCCATATTCACGTGATGCAATTCAGGAACATAGGTCAGTGACAAATGTCCATAGAACTCAATCCAAAGAAATTCTTTATGTTTCTAATCCCTTCATGGTCTGAAAGATAACAGCCTTTCTCATCTCTTGTTAGCACAAGCAGGGGAGTGGTGAGCAAAGGGAGAGGGAGAAGCAGGCTCCTCATGGAACAAGGAGCCTGATGTGGGGCTTGATCCCAGGACCCCGTGATTCTGACCCGTGCCAAAGGCAGATGCTTAACCAACTGAGCCACCCAGGTGCCCCTGGGGGAATATCTTAATAAAAAAGAAAAGTTGAAGCAATGTGAGTAGACAAGATTGTCTTGAGAGAGTATATACAGCAAGAAGATTGGACTTTGAGAGAACCCATATTTACAAGGCAGGAGGAACCAGAGGGCTAATGAGAAGGAGAGGGCAGAAAAGTAGGAGAAGGGTCAGGAAGAGAGAAGTTTTCAGAGTACAGGAATGGTCAAGATTGACAAGTAGTGCAGACAGCCCAGTAGGATTAAGACAGACTGGGAGTCATTGCTGACCTTGGAACAGTCTCCACTGAGGGACAGGGACTGGAGCTGGACTGGAAGGAGCCAAGGATGAATGCTGGGAATGTGGAGACAAGGCTAATGGACTGTTGTCTGGCAGTTTGGGGGAAAGGGAAAAAGAACGAGAATGAGGGAAATCCAGACAAGGAGAAAGAATGTATGAAAATGAAGAGAGGAAGGAGAGCAGGGATATTTGAAGCAGGTTCTAAAAAAGTGAGAGTCTGAGACACCTAGGGAGAAGGGGAGGTTACGGAGTGGGGGCTGGGGGTGGGGGCAGGGAATGTAAGCAAGAAGAATCAGCTCCTTCTGAAACAAAAAAGAAAGCAAAGATGACGAAACAAGTTAGGACTCTCATATTGATGGTGTTTATGACAGATGTATAGTTGACCTGTGGCCGCGAATGCTTTGTGAGTAGCAGCCTTACCCCCCGGGTTTGCTCACCCTCCCTCGCCCTTAACCAAGCTTCTCCTATTTTCCTTCTTTAATGGCTCCTCCTTTCCTTCCTGTCCACGAGGTGCGGTCACATTCCAGCCATCTGACTCTCGGAATTCCCCTCTTCTCTCTCCACTGTGCTGGCCAAGGGAATGTCCTCTTCTCTTAGGATGAGGGAGGTTTTACTACCTATTCCTTTAAGTGTCAGTACTCTTACTATTTTTATCTCTTCGGAGGGAGCACCTGTCAGATGTGTCCATGCTTCCCTGCTGAGTCTGATAGCTGGTCACCAAACCCTGCTGCCTCCTTCCAGGGTGACAGAGATGAACACAGAGCTGCCCAGTGAGGCTGCGCCATTGGTGCAATCTCCTTTGCGGTTATCAGGTGTGACCATGCATCTTATCTTGGACCCCCCCCCCCCCCCCCCCCCCCCCCCCCCCCGCACAGCACAGCCGAGATTGAGATAAAGGCTTTCACGTAGGCAGTTTACTTGGAGTGCGATCTCAGAGATCTCAGGGAGCAAGAGGGAAGAGTAAGGAAGTGAAGCAGGAAGGAAGGATGTGTTTGTGAATTGCTGGTTGCTATGCGTGACTGGTGCTCAAACTAGAACACTTTCTGATAAGCCTCATAAATGCACCGCAGGGCTGTCTGCTTGGGGGTTGAAAGGGGAAGAATTTATCCTTGGCTTCCATCCTCCATTGATCTAAGTCCTAGGCTCTAAGAATAGACCCATAAGCCTTAAATTCTTCTGTATTTTTGGCTGCACATATATAGTGCCAATAGCACTGAGGACAGAACTTGTTGTATGTGGCACTGGGCCTAAGGCAAGGCACTGTCAGTTTGCACAAAGAACTGGTTGAGGTCTGTGCAAAACTGGTTGCACAGCTGTGGCTGGAGTGAGGGGCATGACCAAGAGGATTTGAAGTGGTGCACAGGAGAGCTCCTTGTATCACTCAGATCTGCTTTCGCCTTCCATGAAGTCCAGTCCAGCGCAGTGTCCCCAGGGAGAAGGTGGTCAGCTGCACTCTGCAAGAACGTACCACAAGAACGTCAGTAGAACAAGCTATGGTCCCCACCAGTGCAGCCATTCATTTATTGTCTCCTTCTCCCGTCACCATCACAGGATCCCCTGTTCATCAGCTAGCGCTTTGATAGGTGTGGGTTGGCTGCCTGGTGGGGGAGACTTAGTCCTTCACCCCAAGGGATCTCAGCCTTAGCAACCTTGCCCTTGTTGGACTGTCCTTGTAATCCTTGCCTGCTTGCCATCACGGGACATAGAAGCTCTGAGTTTCAGTCGCAGTCCTTCCTGCTCCCATCAGATAGCAACGCTATCTCTTTGTGGCAATCGGAGTCAACAGTCACCCCTGCCACCCCTGCTTATTGGTCCATGGGCATAGGATTTCAGATGGT
This sequence comes from Lutra lutra, assembly GCF_902655055.1. Taxonomy (NCBI): domain Eukaryota; kingdom Metazoa; phylum Chordata; class Mammalia; order Carnivora; family Mustelidae; genus Lutra; species Lutra lutra. Next base: position 108,496,276 of record NC_062278.1, read on the forward strand.
CCAGGAAGTAGGTGTGGCTTCAAGTTCAGTAGACCTATCAGGAGTTTTCTCCCCCTTCCCCACATAGGAAGGAGCCAGGCTTCTAACACAACAGACGTAAGGCTGTAGGTGCAGGACACACAAAGTCTGGGACAGGCAGTGGAAGGGCCAATCCTCCTTCTACCTCTCGGTTCCCGGACCCATGTCGAACAGCTAATGGATCAACACTAGCTAGCACCCATTGGCCAGGGCCTCTCCATCACCTTGGAGGCTGCACCTCAACCCTACAGGGTGTTGTCTTCAAGCTGGTGCCAGAAGCAAGGTTTCACAGGCCATTCCCATGTCCTCTGGGGCTGCTTGATCAGTAGACCCTCTGACTGTATGTCCATTTCATGCTTCCTTTGGCATAAGTTGGGTTCCTGTTCTGCAGTCGGGGTGTGTGATATTTTGCACTGATAAGGAATTTTGTGAGCATGAAGATGGTGGGCCTAGTGGAAGAATTACATGCAGGAAAAAGAAACAGAAGGTATGCTGCTCTTTAGGTGGCCATGGATAGTCAAGTAGAAATCAGTATGACTGTTAAGTGGCCCCTGGAGTCTGGGCCTGAATTCTCACAAGTTGTCATAAATTAGTGTGAAGGGCCTTCCCTTCGGCACCTTGGAGAAGATGGCTCACCAGGTACTTATGTCTTGGGCCTCAGGTTCACTCAGCTGAACAGGGCTACTGTGTCTGGCTGCACAGGCTGCACACTGCACAACACCAGGGACTATGAGCTGCATGGCGCCACCTGCAGTTGTGCAGAGCACACCTCCTACAAACAAGCACCATATTTCAGCAGTGGGGAACAGGGTCACAAATCTGGTGCCAAGTGAATCCCTATGATCATCTGAGTCTGAGGATGTTGATAGAGTGTGGGTCTTTTTTTTTTTTTTTAGATTTTATTTATTCATTTGAGAGAGAGAGAGAGAGAGAGAGAGAGCACAAGCAGGGGGAGCAATGGACTACCCACTGAGCTGGGAGCCCAACATGGGGCTCAATCCCAGGACCCGGAGATCATGACCTGAGCCGAAGGCAGATGCTTAACCATCTGAGCCTCCCAGGCACCCCTGGAGAGTGGGTCTTAAAATCTGTCCTTGCCTTGAATCTCCCAGAGGTCCTGCTGCCTCCCCAAGCCTCTAGGCCTCTTGCATTCCTCCACCCATTTCCTCCCTCCCTGACGGGACAGTTGGTTTTAGGAGCCACTTCAGTAGGTAGTGATACCAGGCTGGTGAGTGTTTAGAATAAAGCTGTTTTTATGGTTATGGTGACTGCAAACAGCTCCAGGACTTTGAGCAGCACCTTTCCACTGAGGACCTCCCAGCACTTTCACTTTTTTTCTCATAATATCTCTGCAAAGTTAGGAGAGGATAGTGGACGCATTCCCCATTTTACCCGAGGAGAAACTGAGGTCTGAGAGGAAAAAATGACTTCTCCGTGTTATGGACTAAATGTGTCCCCCTCTAAGATTCACGAGTGGAAATTCTAACTCCCAGGATGAAGGTATTTGGAAGTGGAGCCTTTGGGAGGTGATGAGTGAGGAGGGTGGACCTCATGAATGGGATTAGTGTCCTTGTAGGAGGGGACACAGTGAGACGATCTCTTTCTCTGCCATGTGAGGACACAATGGGGGGGCCATCTACAAACCAGGAAGAGGGTGTTCACCAAGAACCTGACCCTGCTGGTACCCCAATCACAGACTTGCAGCCCTCCCACCCCGGGGACTGTGAGAAATAGTTGTTTGCTGCTCAAGCTACCTGGTCTAAGGTATTTTGTTGCGGCAGCCAAACAGACTGAGACACCGAAATCACACAGCAGTTGTCAGCAGGACCCTTTACCTCCATGCATTGCTACTCAGACAACTGCAACTTCTGTTTGCCAACTCCAAGCCCCACAAGAGAGATGACTCAGTCAGGGTCCAAGCAGAAGATGGTAACTGCACCGCGACTTGAATGGGAAAGCTCACTATGAAAGAATGATTGGCTATAATGGGATTGGGATAAAGGAAGACTGGCTTGTAACTGGTGGAGAAAACTCAAAAGAACACAGGACTAGCAGATAGAGCAGCCTCCATCCCAGAGCTGGGGCAGGGCAGATCAGCAAGAGGGCCTTCCTCTGTAGGACTGAGACCCAGACCTCAGAAGGATGGGCGCAGCCAGGATTCACTGGAGGTCAGGTCTGCTGAGGCGCTGGGCTGGCAGGACTCACTGGGAAATGGTTCCCTGGGGTGTGGGGCTAGGGAGGCGTGGAGCTCGCCATGCAGAGGTGCTGGCTGCTGGCTGCTGGCTGCTGCCAAAGCCGTGCGTGCAGGTGGGCGAGGGGCTGCCCAGGGGAGAACGCTGGAACCTGGAAGGCTGGCCCCTTCCTCCTCCAGCCTCCTTCCAGTGCCTACTACTGTGAGAGCTTAGCATCTGGCAGCTGGCAGAGAACTATTTTAGGGTCCAGCTCCATTATCACAAAGCAATCGACTTGGAGCTGAGAGGAAATAACTTGATAACTGGTGCATGGAACATAGAACCTGGGGTCCCTCAATTCAGAGTATCTTAATTCCATTTGGTAGCTCTCAGCTCCAAACCACGCTTCTGGAAAGGGAAATTGCCAGGCACTGAAAGAAAGAAAAGGAACCTGAGAATCCAGGAATACAGATCAGCAGGATGAGGAGGATACCCAACCAGGGAATACTCTTGGGGAAGAGAGGAACCCGTGATAAATGTTTTTGTATTTTAATTGAGGCATAATTTACATGCAACTGAGTGTACTATAAGGGTACTGCTTGACAGATTTTTTACATCCGTATAGTAGACCCATGTGGCCACGCCGCAGATCAAGAGAACGTGACTGGCACCCCAGAGGATCCCCTCCCTGTCCCCAACAGGTCAACACAGAAGTTTCCACTATTCTGACTCCTGTCCTCATAGATTGGTTTTGCAATTTTGAACTTCATGTGCATAGAGTTATATAGCATCTGCTCTCTGGTGGTGTCTGCTTCCTTTTACCATTGTCTGGGAGATTCGCCCATGTTGTGGTGAATAGTGAAAGCAAAACAATGTTAAAACCAAAAAAAAAAAAAGAGAGAGAGAGAGAGAGAAAGAAAGAAAGAAAGAAAGAAAGAAAGAAAGAAAGAAAGATCAGGGACACCTGGGTGGCCCAGTCAGTTGTGTCTGACTCTTGATTCTGGCTCAGGTCAGGATCTCAGGGTTGTGAGACTGATCGCCTCATGGGCCTCTGTGCTGACCGTGGGGCCTGCTTAAGATTCTCTCTTCCTCTCCTTCTGTTTCTACAACCTTCCCTGTTTAAAAAAGGAAGAAAGAAAGAAAGAAAGAAAGAAAGAAAGAAAGAAAGAAAGACCGACCCACCAATCAGTCATGATACTTACTAGGCTGTTTCCTGTGAAGACGTGTGTGGCTATAAGCATATCTATAGCAGTTATCTACATAACTTCTCTCTGTGATGTAGATCTGTGAATAATTTCCAGATCATCAGGCAACCATCACTAACCAGCTGTGTGGGCCCAGCAAGCTCCGGTAAAGAACTTGCTGAGAGGGACTAGCCAGTGGGTGGGCCAGGCAGGCCTTGAGCCATTGGTGTCGCCCCTGAGTCTTCAGAGTCTGGAATTGGCGAAGTCAGCATGAGAAGAAGGGGCTCAGGGAGCACGTCTAGCCATTTAATGGCCAGAACTTCCCTAGAGGAAAGTGAAGTGGGTCCACAGTGGGCTAGACTTGGGGCATCCTGGGGTGGGGGTGGGGGCTATGAGTCAGAGCCCAGCACTCTAGGTAAGGCCCTGGGGGTAAATGCTTGTGACTCAGAGGTCAATAGGTGATAGACTCTCAGAAAAGTGACTTTACGGGCACAACCTGCCAGAAGGAGGCAGGGATGGGGGTGGCACCTGGACCAAGGAGCGGGTCCTCTGTGCTCCTCCCAGGGGGTCAGCACCATAGGGCTGCTGTGGGACTCAGGTAGGTGATGCCGGCAACTCTGGTTGCAAGAAAGGCATTTGCTGGAAGGATATGGGCAGCTCTCATGAAGTCTGAAGATAGGAAGGGTGGGAGAGCTCAGGAAGGTTTGGGGACTGGAATGGTGGGGACGAAATTTCTCTTGTCACCTGCTCCCTCTCTCTGGCTCTGCAAGTTCTCTCTTGTTGGTTTATCTCTGCTGGCTTTCGCACTCCCTTCCCTGAGCTTTCTCTACCACAGGCCCAGAAAGATGTGGCTCTTTCGGCCTCATTCTCTGAGACCTCCAGGTCTCAGGCCCCTCCAGGCCTGCGGAGACTGTCCTTCTCAAGAGAGGGGAACCCCTCCCTACCCCAAGCTTTGGATCTTTGAGGGTCCAGGCAGCCAGGATGGGGGGCCACTTAGAACAGTCATGGACTCTGGGGTTGTGGGGGTTGGGGTCTCTGAGAAGAGAGCATGGTCAGGAGAAAGGATGGGTGATTTTGGTGTCCAGAAAAAAAAGAGCAGGTAAGATCTGGTGCTCAGAATATCGTTCTCTGGGGTCTCCCAACCAGAAAAATCTCTGCAGGTGGCTGCACCCCACCAGGAGTCTGAGGGCTTAATGGGGCACTGGAACAGGATGACAGTGGCTGTGGGGAGAGAACTGGTGGCCGCAATCTCTTACAGATGGCAACGGGGTGGCAGGACAACCCGGACCTCCTGAGGCTCCACTATTGGGGATGGGGCGTCAGGCCAAGAGACAGGAAAGCCTCAAGGGACCCAAATAGTTGGCCAGGGACAGGGGAGGGGCTTTGGAGCCATAGAAGCAGGACCCAACTCTCAGCTCTGTCATTTCTTGGGCTCGGTGGATCATTCAGTGAGTCAGTCATTTGGACGCTCGCTTTCTCATCTATAAATCGAGATAACCCTTACCCTACAGGGTGGGTGCTAGACTTAGTCATGGTGCTGTACAAGCTAGCCATTGTCATTGTTCTTAGTGTGTGTGCGTGTGCGCGCGTGCACGCGCGCGCACACAAACACACACACACACACACACTAAAAACAAGGGAGAGAAGGTGAGTGCCTGCGAGGGTTTCCAGGTTTCATGCTTAGACAGTGCAGACTTGGTACTGGGCCTCTGGGGCCTTTCAAGGGCCTTATGATAGTGTTTGAGATTTCACGTTCACCGACTGGCTCAAGGTCCAGAACAAACACTCCACAACTGAAACTGACAAAGGTTAAATCATCTGCAACTAAGCTAACTCCTAAGTGATCATTCCTCGTCCTCCTCCTCCTTCTGTTGTTGTTGTTGTTCTAATTCTTTTTAGATTTTTATTTATTTGAGAGAGAGCACGGGCAGGAGGAGGGGCAGAGGGAACAGCCCACTCCCCACTGAGCGGAGGTGGGGGTGGTCCTCCATCCTGGGACTCAGGATTGGGACCTGAGCCCGTAGGCAGCCACCTAACCCTAACCGCCTAAGTGACTTGAGCCCCCCAGGCACCCCCAGTGTGATTATTCTTAAATGTAAGCCCTAATAGCTATATAGGCCACAATATGTTGTATGGTTTTGGGCAAGTCGCTGAACCTCTCTGTTACTCATCTGTAAAACGGAAATAACACCGACTTCAGTGGGTTGTTGGTAAATGTTTAGAATGATGCCTGGCACATAGCAGGTCTGGCTATTGGTATTAATCGTTGGATGAGCGTGCATTTTAAAAGGCTTAATATAAGGAAACTAGGGCCCTCCAAACTAAGGGCCTGAGCCTCTTAAAGCTCTTAAAACAGCCCTGATCATGTTTATGTGATTATATGTTTATATAAATCATGTGTAACTTAGATTGTAAACCACAGACGTGTGATTTTATCTTAATAAAAATTAGTGGTTCTCCACAGGACAATACTGCTCCCAGGTGTACTTTGAAAAAACTTTATTTGTTTTTGGTCTTAATGAATAGGGGTTACCACTGGCATTTAGTGGGGCCAGATTAGCCTGACAAAGATTTCTCCTGCGTCTCTCAGGACTTGCAAATGTAAGTTAAAAACAAAAACAAAAACAAAACGGTTTGCAATGATCCAATCCTAGAATCTAACAGAACCTGGAATTATGTAAGTGAAACATTTGCTTGTAATTATTTGAGCCCTGAACGAATTCCATTTTTACAAATGAACACGAAGTGTTTGTTGTTGTCTTTTGTTTTTGTTTTTGCTTTTTTTTTTTTTTAAAGCAAGGTTTAGTAAGTACCAAGTTTCCTATAGGAAGCAAGAACTGAATATGTCCAGGAAAGACTGTTGTACTGTGTTGTATTTAAAACTATACTGAGCTCACCATTTTGAAAGTCATTGACAACAATCTTCCTTTATTACTGGAACCCCCAAACCTGTGTGTTAGCTGTCCTCTTCATGGTGATTCCCCACTTACATAGTAATATGTTGACTTAGCCTGTGTGACAAAATGTCAACTCTAAGGGAAAACAGTCAACAACATTCCATCAAATACTGAAAATCTGGGTTTATATCTGCCTGCATGCGAGCGGTCACGAACGTGCCATCTCTGCAGGTCTTTTGAAGTCAACGGTTATTTTTCAAGATACAGTGAAGGTGTTACAAAGAAATACATTTATTATGCTGACGGGATATCATTCATCTGAGATTTAAAGAAGAAGTTTGAAAACTAGAATTTTCACCGAATGTTAAAAAACATCTTTGAGTAGAAGGTAAAGTTGTTGCCGTTTTCTTGCAAAATAATAAAAATGTTTGCAAAATGGAATAGGCAGCCCATAGTAAAAGAAACTTAAGCTATCAGCAAATGATAGGTTTTTAGAATAATAACAGGAAAAAGTCCAGTTGACATGATTTTTTATTCCACTAATTCCGATGATCCTGTTCTAAGAAAAACCGATGGGATGGTGAAAGCTGTTGACTATCATCTGGGAAACAAGGTCAGGCAAGTTCATTTTTGTTACTGGTGGATGAGAGCCCCCGTAGAATAGGGAAGCTCTCTGCTCACATGGAGAAGCTTAAGGAATGAAAACGACCACAGTGGAAGTTTATTTTCGAAGTTACTGACAACGGCTTACAAAGGCGTTGACAATGTTCGAAACCCTTAAAAATAATTCTGTAGAAAAACAATTCCCTTTCCCACTGTCATTGTATGTGCCACAGATCGAGCCTTGGCTACAATTTGTTGGCAGTGGGTTTGTAGGCTTTTAAAAATAAAAATTAGGACCAGATGTGTAGCGCAATGCAAAGGAAAATATTTTGTGAAAATTGTGTATTTTTTTATTGACTTGGGATTCCTTGCTGTTTTCCAGGATCTTCACTGTTCCTCTGGTATGGTCCCAAGTGGTCCACATTTGAGGGTGTTTTGTATTCTTTTCCAACCCAGCCTCTATTCCTCACCACCTGATACACAAAATAACCCCAGGACACAAGAAATAAATGGGGTACAAAACTCACTCATGTAAAATGTAGGGTTGCATCTTTGCGATGTTAACAAAGAAACTATTTTCCAGGAGGTCTGTACTATCTCCAAAAAAGGCACAGAGGTAAATATATGAAAGTGTGTTGTGCACAGCTCTCCATATATCCCTCCGGAGTGAGACCCAGTTCAGTTATGTTCAACCTGTCCTCTCCAGCTCCCCATCCCCCCCGCCCCGTACTGGCTCACACTGCCCAGCAACAGCCTTGCCTGGGACTCTCCCTCAAACATGACCACACACAAGTGCAGTCCTTGCAGTCACAGAGACCCAAACAAGCACACATCCTCTCTCTCCATCTGTTTTCTCAGTGTGCTTGTGTGTCCCCGCACGCGTACATGCATAGACTGAAAAGATGATGATGCTATCTTTTAGAGCACTGTGAACCATGCACGTCTCAAACATTATCTCTAATCTTAACACCCAGCCTGTAGGGGAAGTGTCATTATCTTTTTAGTTTGCCATGGAGGTTTGGGAACCAGTACTGGTCAGGGGCCCGGAGCAAGAATCCCATTATATTAAAATAGGCATCATCTTAGGGCTAATTGAATATGCTCATCAAGGTCTTTTTAAGGACTAGAAGGCATACCTTGAATGAATATTGAAATTTCAAGATAGGAGATATGATCTCTCAGATAGTTCATCACTAACTTGTTCCACATCACGTACAAGGAATTTTTTCATCACTGCTCATATAAATAAAGTCAACACTATTATGACACTACTGTTCTTCCTTCTATTATCATTTTTGTCAGCCTATAATTTACTTAACACGTTATTCCTGTTTCCATTAAGTTTAATCCCTTCTTTCTGTTATGACATACACACGAATGTGGCATGTTATTCTTTATCTTATTTTAAAAAAAAGATTTTATTTATTTTGAGAGAGAGTGTGCACACAAGTGGGGGTTGGGGGCAGAGGGAGAGGGAGAGAGAATTTTAAGCAGGCTTCACGGTCAACAAAGAGACACACATGGGGCTCAATCTCACGATCCTGAGATCATGACCGCAGGAGTCGGTCACTTAACTGACTGAGCCACCCAGGTGCCCCTTATTTATCTTAATTCTAACTTTAATTCTGATTTTAATGGGAACATCTCTTTCATTCTCCTGTACTTACTGTAAGGAAACCTTCTAATATTCTTACTTTAAAATCCAAACTGTTATGTATCTAGTATAGTTATGCTACAGTGCTTATATATGGAGATGTATATTGTTTTATTATGGATCACTTTTCTCCCTCCTTTTTATTTCAGTTAGGATATGGGAAGGAGAAAAGCAGTCCCTGACACCCAGGAGCCAGCCTAGCACTCACGAAGAACACTCACTATGTTCTTCAGTGGCATATAAGCAATTTCACAGAAACCAGTATTTGACAAGGCCACTCTGTGACCTTCATGGACCTAGATAAAAACAAGAGCACTAGGTGTCAGAGCACAGACAAAATGTGAACAGGGTCCAAGCCACAGAAGTGACTAAACATCTCCTGGTCTTGGCTAATACAAGTGAACACAAACCTAAGTGAATACACGGGTCACAAACCCTAACACTACCGGTCCTTTCCACCACGTGAAAGGTGGTGCAAATTCTCCCTCCTTGTAATGTTCAACTACAGCTGTGTTCCTGAGGGTCTTTGGCTGGGAAACACCATAAGACATTAGTGATCTATATCTATATATTTAGACGTAGCTTTTGCAGTTATGTCTGTAGGTAGATTGTATTGTCTATGGATTTCATTTCAAGATAGTAAAGGGGCTTTACAAAGTCCGTTATACAAAGAGAGCACTGAGTTTGGTAGGACCACTGATAGAAATTTCTGAACTTGACTGCCTGCAGGAAATGGTGAATAGTTTTGCCTGCATATAGATCCCGTGTGTAAATGTAGGCTTGTGTGGAATGCTGCTTAAATGTGTTCCCAGTGTCAAATTACTAAAAAAAAAAAAAAAAAAAAAAAAAAAAAATTTGTTCTCACACTAAATACAGGGCAAACTAGTGTCATTGTCTCAGGCTTCTCTGTTAATTGGACATACTGGGTGGTATTGTTGGGGCAGTAAGCCTTATTGTTCCCATTTGGGACCTTCGTGGATCCCTATCATTTGCCATTTAAAGCTGAGCTTTTCCTTCTGACTGACTGTCACCACATCTGGCATCTCAGCCACTCTGCAAGGAACTGGCTGTTACCTTCCACCAGAAATTTGTCACGGGAATTTTCTTTTTGATAGTGTGTAGGAGGACGTGGTTTCGGTGACTTAGGACTAAATCTCAGTACACGCTCTTACAAGGTCATTGCTTATTTTCTAAACAACCACCTCCCGTCCAGGGTCTGCAGCCCAGAAGTCTTTGTTCTGTTCACTGATTCCTTCCAAGTGCATAGAAGGCGCTAGAGAAACCCTTTTGGCGTGCGCGAGAGACTGGGTCAATCAATCAATCAATCAGTCAGTCAATCGATGATTCATCCATCTCCCTCATTTCCGGGGGTGGGGGATGTGAGCCTTTGAGGACCAGGGGCCAGTCGACCCTCGCCTTCGGGGGTCGTGGGAGAAGGACACTGCGGAGCACTGGGGCCTCACCCTGCGTACCCACGCGGACCGCGGGACACCTTCCCCGCACAGCCTACGCGTCGTCCCCAGTCTGGTGCCGGGGTGACCTGGGAGGGGCGGCTCCATCACATCCTCCCCGCCCTCTCCCAGGCCTGGGGCCGGAACAGAAGGTGCGGCCGCTGCCACAGAGCGGGGGCGGCGCGCTCCTCCCTGGGGAGCGCGCGTTAGGAAATCCACTTCCCAGCTTCGGACTCCCGCAGCCCTTGGCCTGGGCGGAGCTGGGGGTCGTACTCAGCACCCTAAGGAGCGGCGGGGGGCGGGGGCGGGCAAAGCGCGCTGGGCTGAGTGGCCCAGGCGCCCCGGCTAATCTCAGGCCAGAAGCAGTTTAACGAGAGGGAGAGGGTGGCGTTGTAGCATGTCGGGGGGTGGGGGGGTGACCACCTGGCCAAACTGGCTCTTTGCATTTGTCACAGTTTACCAGCTAGTTCTGTGCCCTTGGCAAACTTTTAAAATTTCGATATCTTTTAAAAAATCAAGCGTTGGGGCGCCAGAGTGGCTCCCTCGCTTAAATGTCTGCGTTTTTCTCAGCTCATGATCCCGGGGTCCTGGGGCTGAGCCCTGCATGGGTTCCCTGCTCAGCGGGGAGTCTGCTTCTCCGCTCCCTCTGCGACTGCCCCAGCTCATGCTCTTTCTCTCTCTCTCTCAAATAAATAAAATCTTTTAAAAAATAGTAAAAGGATAAAAAATCAAGCGTATCACTCATATTTTTTCTTTTGCACATGGTAACACAATCAGAACTACAAAAAAAAAAAAAAAATCCTAGATTCTGTCCTAGGACACCAGGTCTAGCTGATTTGCAAGACCAGGATGATGCTGTCACATGGAGATCGCATGTGTCTCTGTGTCTCTTGGAGACAATTTCTTGGGAACTGCATCCTGGGAGAGGGAGGCTGCCAAGAGAAGTTAAGGAACTGTTTTCCGAGGGCCATGGGAGTGGGTGCACAGGGCAGAGAGAAGATGTTCTCTAGGTTCAGTGTGGGCTCTGTACTGTGTGTTCAAAGAATTGTGAAGTAGAGGAGTAAGCCTCCTGATCATCAAGGACACCATGGGCAGTGAGACAGGCGGAGGGGTAATCTGTGCTTCAGCCCGGCAGCCAGAAGGCTGCTGGGAGGTGTAGGTAGTGGGGAGGGTGAGAGAGGGAGAGAGAGAAGGGGGGTAGTGGGGAGAAAGGAAGAGGGTCAGGGAGATAATGAGAGAGGAAAAGAGATATTGAGAGGGACACAGAGGAAGGGATAGAAAGAGGTCTGTAGGGATATGTGGGTGAGACTTTAAGGGTTGGAGGTCCTTGAAATCTGTATTATCCTTTCGGTGATCCCATTTGCAAGCATACACTACTGAGAAGAGAGGAAATTTGATTTCTGTTCCCACCTGCTATATGGTAGGACAATAACCAGGGCTAATGAACCAAATAGTTGACTAGGTAATGCACGCTCAGCAGAGGAGAACAGTGCTCACCGTGGTCCTAGAATGAACTTGCAGGCCTGCCTTACCAAGAGCCTGGCACAGTCCTTCGCTGGCATAACTCGGGGGCAAATCTCTGTTCTGAGCACGTTCACTGCTTATTCTTTCATCATCGGTTTCCTATATGATGGCTACCGACACCTGCATTTTGTGGATGCGGCTTGGGCAACACTGTGGGGCAACGCAGGACCAGTTCCACTAGTCTTAGAAGAGTGAGTTCCCTCCCAGTGTCCCTCGGGCCATCCTTCTCCGGGAGTGGGAGGAAAGGAAGGAGGAACTGGGAATAAGAAACAAAGTTTTGTTGGCTACTCCCTTTTTTGGAACAATATCAGTATTTAGTTTCTGTGTTCCAACAAGCCCATTGTTTGCCTCCTGCCTCCCTGCTCTTTCCTTCTGCTCTTTCTTGGTCTGCTTTACAAGTATCTCTCTTCTTTTTCCCAGTGACACACGGGGCCTCCCAGAGCTGTGTTCCAAGCCCTCTTCCCTTTACCTTCTCCCCGAAGAGCAGCTCCATCCCTGGGTGATCAGAAATGGCTTTAACGACCATTTATGTCTCCCAAATCTCTCCACCTGTCCCCTTCTCTTGAGCTCCAGACTCTTACATCTACTTCTAGAACAACACTTCAAACTGCATATCTTCGATCAGAACTCCTCTCTTCGTCTCCAGCCCCTGATTTTCCAGGTCCTGATATTCATTTTCTCAGTGATTGCGTTTACCTTCCTCCTCAGTGGTCCAAGCTTCAGGTTTCCCTCTCCCTCACCTTCCCGATCTGCAGGCCCTGCAGGTCAGGAACCATCTAAATGAGCTCTTTTCTCCTCCTCCAGCATCATGACCTGTCAGTCTCCTGGCTGGTCTCCCTGCTTCCAGGTCTGCCCCCCAACCGTAGCTCCCCACCACACCTCACTCCATGTCAAGCCTGAATGACATTTTCAAAATGGAAATTTGATCACTCCACTGGCTTCAGGATAAACACCTAATTCCTTCGTGGGGTCCAGAAGGAATCTGACCCCTGTCTACATTTCCACCTTCATGGCTTGCACTGCAGGCTCAGACACTGAGGTCCAAGCATCCCACTTGCGCTCACTTCCTTCAGTGTTTATGCTTGGACCTGGGGACTTGCCCTTGGCCCTTCCCTCCTCTCCTGAATATTTCCCCAAACCCCCTTCCCCTGGCCACACTCATCCTTCAGGTTTCTGTGGAGACATCACTTTTCTTGGAAGCATTCCCTGATTGCCAAGTCTGCCTTATCTGCCTTTCAGGGACAGCCTTTTTCAGACTGTACTTGTTTTGTCTTTTTTTTTTTTTTTCCTTTCTTCCCACTGAGCCATAAACAGCTTAGAGTCAGGGACCCTGGCATCTGGGTCTTTTCATTATTCTCAGGGCCTAGCACGGAGGCCGGTATATAATAGATGCTCATTAAATATTGAGTAACTGCTTGCATGAATAAATGAAAGAATTATACACGTGGAAAGAAATGAAGACCAAGCAGAGGCTATCTATTCCGTTTGCTATAGCAAGGGAATCAGCTTCTGTCAGTTGCTTTCTGCCAGGCAAAGAGTGGGAAAACTTTACAGTGGGAGAAAAGGGAGGCTTCAGCTATGTCCCGATTGAAGGCTGTTGGCACGGGGAAGCTGCAGGCAGGCTAACTAGAAGTGGGAAACCTATGTGATTGGTTAGGGGTGCACCTTTGGCTTTCTCTGGTTGGTCCTAAGTTAGAAATAGGGCAAAAATGGGGGAAGCTGTTGGTTATTCATCCGGTCCTGCCCATTGGGGTCAGTCATTATAGGGATTATTGTTGGGCTTCCTGACCTACTACTAGTGATAGCTAGTTGACTTTCTACAGTCTGACTTATAGGTAGCAGGCTGGCTTCCTGACCAGGTTACTGTGGATAGGGGGTTGGTTACCTGGACTGGATGCTGCAGATTGTAGGTCAGATTTTTATTTTCATATATATAGTCTGGCAATTGTCCATTTGTATACTCAGTCTCTCAAACTAATATCGATTGAACATCTACCATACCTCAAGCTCTGAATTAAGTGTTATATATGCAATGCCTCATTTATTTCTCGCAATACCTTTGTGGGGTAGGTGTTACCATTTCTGCTTAACCCCAATCACTTCCTTCTTGAAGCTCATGCTAGCCACACTTTCTGTCTTCTGCCCTCTTTGATGCCTTAGGTCTCCCCCCATGCACACACCCCAGATTCACTGGAGACTGGGCTCTGGGGCCCTCCAGCCCAATTCTGCCATCTTCCCAGCCCTGTCATGATCCTTCCTCCATTCCTTCCCACAATTCTAGATTCCCAGCTGTGGATTTCTTCATCTTCCAGTGACCTTAACCTCCAAGCCTCTTTACTCATCCACACCTTAGTAATCAGGCACATCCCTCGTCATCACCAAGAAAGGGCTCATCTCTGATATAGAAACCCTATCACCCACTCTGATCGAAATAACTTCCTCTTCTTTTAGCCCTCCCAGGCAGTCATTAATTCTGGGTGGGGACAGAATGGTAGATTTCAAAACACTTAAAAATATTTTTTGCTATATTGTAATATGTCTAAAATGTATACTATGAATAATAAAAAACCTCTCTAAGCATGATTTTAATCTTTAAAGATAAATGTCACTTACTTGTATACCCATCACTTTCTTTCTTTGAGGGAACAGGGAAGGGAGGCAGGCCAGATAACCCTATATGGTCATGATCACACTGCAATCAGAACTTATAACGATGAAGTTCTCTTATTTATTTATTTGTTTTTTATTTATCTATTTTATTTAAATTCAATTAATATATAGTGTATTATTAGTTTTGGAGGCAGAGTTCAGTGACTCATCAGTTGCATATAACACCCAGTGCTCATTACATCCCATGCCCTCCTTAACACACATCACCCAGTTATCCCATCCCCCATCACCTATTTATTTATTTATTTATTTAGAGACGGCAAGTGGGGAGAGGTAGAGGGAGAGATAGAGAATCTTAAGCAGGCTCCATGCCCAGTGTGGAGCCTGACATGAGGCTCTGATCTCACAACCCTGAGATCATGACCTCAGCTGAAATCAAGAGTCAGATGCTTAGCTGACTGAGCTACCAAGGCACCCCAAAGAAGTTCTTTTATTTTTTTTTAATTTATTTAAAAAAATATTTTATTTATTTATTTGACAGAGAAAGAGACAGCAAGAGAGGGAACACCAGCAGGGGGAATGGGAGAGGGAGAAGCAGTCTTCCCATCGAGCAGGAGCCCAATGTGGGGCTTGATACCAGGACCCCGGGATCATGATCTGAGCTGAAGGCAGACACTCAACGACTGAGCCACCCAGGTGCCCCCCCCAAAGAAGTTCTTTTAAAATGAAGTTGATTTGGAAAAGTCTCCAAAGTCACAACAAACACAGTGGACAAATTATGTTTGAGTGGCCATGTTCCCATATGCTGAGTATAATGGTTAATTTCATGTGTCAGTTTGGCTAGACCATGGCACTCAGCTGTTTGGCCAAACACTGGTTTAGATGTTGCCTCATGCCAGTATTTTTTAGATGTGATTAACATTTAATCCCTAGATTTTGAGTAAGAAGATTACCCTCCAGAATATCGGTGGGCCTCACCCAATCAGTTGAAGGCGCTAAAAGACCAGATTGAGGTGTTCTAAGCAGGAAGGAATTCTGCCTTTAGGCTACCTTTAGACTCAAGATGGCAACATTAACTCTTCCCTGGGTCTCTGGGCTGCTGGCCTGCCTGCCTATTTTGGACTTGTTAGCTGTCTCAGTCTTATAAACCAATTCCTTTAAAAAATTTCTATCTATCCACATCCTATTGGTTCTGTTTCTCTGGAGAGCCCTGACTAATACACTGGGCAAAGGCCAGATATACAGGACAGAAACTCCCCCACATAGCATAGAGGAAGATAAATAGGACTGAACTCCATAAATCACTCCCACCTTTCCCCCCAGCCACCAGTCCTCAACCTGTCAGATTCCTCTTTATTGAATCAGGCCCAGCATCTGATAACAACAGGTCACTGAGGGAATTGTTGACTGATGGATTATACTCTAGCAGGTGGTTTTCAGTCAGGTTGGTGCTGTCATTAGAATTTTAAGCTGCTTATTTCCAAGTTGAAGGAGAAAGTGTCTTATCATTATCCTCAAATAAGGAATGTTCTAGTAACAGGCTAAGAGATGCATTGATCACAAGGCATCTTGAAAGTAAAATGGTGTTATGCCTTCAGGGTGAAGGCAAAGCCAGGTTTTGTGGAGCCTAAAGTTATACCTAAAGTAGGAGGTCCCTCTTTAGAAAAAAGAATACACAAATATCTTACTTCGGCAGTTTACCAGTGTAAGTGAGCATATGAATCATATGATCATATGAGCCCTCCTGGGGCTTTACATTTGGAGAGGGAAAGTGAGGAGCCCTGAAGCTTAAGCTTTATTAGCTTCAGGGTAAATCTGGCTCTGTTTCTGGGCTTTTTAGGATGGGGACAGAAAGAAAAGTGTTGGCCTCTCCTTAGGTTGGTTCCTGTTCTGCTGGGAAGGAAGCTGGGGTTGGCCTCGTTCCAGCTGCTGCAGGAAGATACATTTCTCTTCCTCTAGATCCACACTGTTCCCCGCCTCCAAGCCCTGC
Source organism: Lutra lutra (assembly GCF_902655055.1). NCBI lineage: Eukaryota > Metazoa > Chordata > Mammalia > Carnivora > Mustelidae > Lutra > Lutra lutra. The sequence goes on from NC_062278.1 coordinate 108,512,378, forward strand.
TGGTGTGAGCTGCCAGACCCTTGCCCCACTTCCATCCCTTTCCCCACTCCCTTCTCTGCCTTCAGCTCTCATCCTGGAGTTTCCAGAGCCCATTTGCCATGCGCCTGTACCCTGTGTTTGTGTGTTTGGGGGGGGCTGGTTCTGATGACATTTCAGATGACAGCGTGCAGCCTGTCTCCTACCTTGCAAATGCAAACACCTCTCTGTGCTTCCTACAGCTCTTTGGTCTCTGAGGACAGCATTTCTAACTGCATGAGAAGCAGCAGCACTATGGCTGCCTAACGAGAAGGAGCCTTGCTCTGTGGTCCTTTCTCTACATCCGTGGCCAGCACCCCGACGACCCTTCTTCCTGCCTCTTCCCATCTCCAAGGGCTGGATTTATCTGTCTCACATATGCAGACTCATGCTATCAGAAGCAGTGGCTTTCTGGCTCTACCCAGGGATAAGTATTTTTATAGAATTGGCTTTCAGTATTTCATGGAGTACAGGAATTTACTGGCACCTTCTCTCCTCATTCTGGGAGAAGCTCAATGACTGGCTGAACAGTTCTGCAAATCCCAGCGGCTGGCATTCTCCGTTTTCTCTCAGCTCCGAGTTCCTGCCTCTTCAGAACTCCTGGGCTCATTTTCACCCCATGTTTCAGAGCAGTTCTTCCCCGTCTGCCCCCACCAACTGAAATCTGGGCCTTTTCTTTGGTCTTACCCCAGAATCACTCACACCTACACACACAGACTTGTAACATAGACTTTACTGAAAGAGTTGGAACAACGGAGTTTTGTATCACGGCAAAACCCGAGCAACTGAAAATCACATTTCAGTCATCCTTGTTTCCTACATCCGCCTTCAGGACGCCCTTCCTCTTTTGCCCCCATTCTCTCAGACTTGAGCCCCTGCTCAATTGACCCTCTTCCCCTCATCCCTGGCTCCTGCAGAGGGCAGAAGTAGTCTCATTCAGTTTAGACTAAAAGCAACTGTAGCAACAGTTCTAGAACCGGTTCTTCATCCTGCTACACTCAGCGTAAATAAGACAGAGAGAGAAGTGAAGAAAACAGAAGTCCTCACCACGACGCAAAAACGGACCCCCTCTCTTTCACACCTTTAAACATTTGAGCTGCACGTACTCAGCCAGCTCTGCCTCAAGCTGATAGAACCCTCCCCCGGAGTCCCAGTGACTCTCCGGCTCCCTCTATTTCCTCATTTCATTGCCTCCTTTTGGATCCCAAAAGCTGTCAGAGAAAAGCCCTATTCCTTGTTCTCACGTCACGGAAGTCCACGGTCAGGAGCCGTATGGAGCAGTGATGTAGTGAGGCAGGAAAGAGGCCGACCTGGAGAGAACAGAGGGACAGATTGAAGTAACCCGAGGAGCTGAAAGGTTTATTTAGGAACAAGGAAGATGACTCCTGGGACAGGCAGCCACATGGTAGATTCCAGGACATTTCCGGGCTGCGCGCACCGTGAGCACCCTCCAGACTCTAGGGACAAAAGGCACCGCGCAGAGACAGATTCTGTACCTAGATGCCCCCATCCTGCAGCATGGTCTCTGTCCCCAGCTTCTCCAGCTCCTCGTTGCTGTAGTCTCTGGGACACGGCTGGTACTTGGCCCCTGGGGTCTCCCTCCAGGAGGAGAAGCGATGGTGCCAGAGGCTGCAGAGACCGTAGACGGCAGCCAGCACAGCAGCACCCAAGGCCAGGTGCCAACAGAAGAAGATGGTGAGGAAGGCGAGGTCCCCCGGGTTCTCTGCCTTCCAGGGCTGCCCCGAGGGGGGAACGTACATCAGCACAGAGAGCTGTAGCATCCAGCAGCTCAGCACCAGTCCCAGCCAGGTCTTGAGCACCCACAGCGTGGGCTGGTCAGGGACCCAGACCTCGATGATGAGCACCAGGCTCACCAGGAAGGTGAGCACCATGAACAGCACATGCACGCGGATCTCCAGGGTGCCCTTGTTCTCCAGGTGGGAGGCCATCAGCAGTGTCAGCACACAGAAGGCCAGGGCCTCAGCTGCTCGCTCCAGCTTGACGTTCTGCCATGCTTGACATGCCTGGCTCACAATGTCCACCACGCCACTGAGCATGAAGAACCCATACATGGTGGCGTGATCCCAGTTGTTGTAAAATATGAATGGCCGCCGAGGGTCCTCCCAGTCTACTATCTTCATCCGGTTTTCTCCTGGGGGGTAGAAGAACTCAGGAATGATGCCACCCAGGGCAATGACCACCTTCATCATCCCTTGCACAGGTACCTGCTGCCACCACCTGTGTCCTCGCTTCTCCCTTGGGGGCAAAGGGGGGCTGAGTAACCTCTGTCCCCGCAGCAGGGCCAAGGACACCATCACTGCATAGTACAGAGAGAAGACGAGGAGGAATACTCCTGCCAGCAGGTGTCCTTGGAAGGTACCCATGGTCTCACCGTGTGTGCTGGAGCCAGCAGAGCGAGAGCCGGCAGGTGAGAGGCAACCTCGCGGGGCTCTCCTCACAAGCAAGAGTGGTGACTTCTAAGCTGTGGTGAGATCTTCCTGCTCCAGCTCCACCCCTACCTCCCACACATGAAAGGACACACGTCTGTGCTGGAAGCATCCGAGCCACTCCCTGGGTGGGATCTTTCAGCCATGTGGCACTTTGCCTCACTCCGTTCCTTCCTTAGGTCAGCCAAGTTTGGGATGCCAACCTCTGCACCTCACGTGGTTGACCCTTTCTCCTCCATCCCCTTTGCCCCACCCTCCACAAAGAGAGGGGACGGAAAGAGGTGATTAAGGGGCGGTGGCTGACTTTCTTACATTGGCTGTCTCTTTTTGCCAGTCGTATTACATCTTTTTTCCCTCACTTAATCCCTCAACAACTCTATGAGAGAGTGGAACAAAAGGTATAGGTGACATTAAGGCTCTGAGCGGTGAAACCACACGAATAGGTGTCACATCTAGCCGGGAGCACAGCAGAGCCAGGATGGCGACCCAGATCTACTCATCTGCTGATAAAGTCCAGAGTTTGTACGTGACTAAATGACTTTCAGTTCCAACACTTGTAAGTCACATGATGACGGGCAAGTTACTGTGTCTTCTTGAGCCTCAGTCTCCTGACCAGTAGAATGGGGATGATAATTACTTCAGAGGTTTCCTGTACTAAATAGAATAAGGTATGTGAGTGTCTGATACATTATAAATGATGTAGTGATTATTAGTAATTTTTCTATGTTATTACTAATGTTCCTTGCAGAATTCCTATGATGATAAAATTGTTCAAGTATTCCTATGAATAATACCAAAGCAGAAAACATTTAAAGGGGCACCTGGGTGGCTCAGTGGGTTAAAGCCTCTGCCTTTGGCTCAGATCATGATCCCAGCGTCCTGGGATTGAGCCCCACATCCGACTTTCTGCTCAGCAGGGAGCCTGCTTCCTCCTCTCTGTCTGCCTCTCTGCCTACTTGTGATCTCTGTCTGTCAAATAAATAAATAAAAAAAAAGAAAAAAAAGAAACCATTTAAAAAAAGGGAGGAACCTAATTATATTTAAAAAATGTAAAACTTTTTTATTAATAGAAATTAAGCATTACAATGAATAATTTATCACATATTAAAATTACAATTAAAATTAATTTCAAGAAGCATCTGGGTGGCTCAGTTGGTTAAACAGTTGCTTTTGGCTCAGGTCATGATCTCATGGTCCTGGGATTGAGCCCCATGTCAGGCTCCCTGTTCAGCAGGAAGTCTGCTTTCTCTCTACCCCTAGCCCCCCTCTACATGTGCCTTCTCTCTTCCCCCCACCTCTAATAAATAAATAAAATCTTTAAAAATAAAATAGGAGCACCTGGGTGGCTCAGTCAATTAAGCGCCTGCCTTCAGCTAAGGTCATGATCCAGGAGTCCTGGGATCAAGCCCCATGTTGGGCTCCCTGCTCAGATGGGAATCTGCTTCTCCCTCTTCCTCTCCCTCTGCCCCTGCTCATGTGCTTTCTCCCTCTCAAATAAATAAATAAAATCTTAAAAAATAAAAACAAGCAGTTGCACTACTGGGTATTTACCCGAAAGATACAGATGTAGTGAAAAGAAGGGCCATCTGTACCCCAATGTTTATAGCAGCAATGGCCATGGTTGCCAAACTGTGGAAAGAACCAAGATGCCCTTCAACAGACGAATGGATAAGGAAGATGTGGTCCATATACACTATGGAGTATTATGCCTCCATCAGAAAGGATGAATACCCAACTTTTGTAGCAACATGGACAGGACTGGAAGAGATTATGCTGAGTGAAATAAGTCAAGCAGAGAGAGTCAATTATCATATGGTTTCACTTATTTGTGGAGCATAACAAATAGGATGGAGGACAAGGGGAGATGGAGAGGAGAAGGGAGTTGAGGGAAATTGGAAGGGGAGGTGAACCATGAGAGACTATGGACTCTGAAAAACAATCTGAGGGTTTTGAAGGGGCGGGGGTGGGGTGGGAGGTTGGGGGAACCAGGTGGTGGGTATTAGGGAAGCACGGATTGCATGGAGCACTGGGTGTGGTGCAAAAACAATGAATACTGTTACGCTGAAAAGAAATAAAAAATTTTTAAAAATAAAAAAAATAAAAATAAGCGTTCATTAATCTTCAAAAAAATTAATTTCAAGGGAAAAATAAACTGTAAAATTTTACTCCATATTTGACAAAGTGTAGGTCTCCTAACAATATAAATAGCTCTTACAAATAAAAAAGTTAAAAATGAATGCCTCGGGTGCCTGGGTGGCTCAGTGGGTTAAGCCGCTGCCTTCGGCTTAGGTCATGATCCCAGGGTCCTGGGATTGAGTCCCGCATCGGGCTAGCTGCTCAGCAGGAAGCCTGCTTCCCTTCTTCTCTCTCTGCCTGCCTCTCTGCCTACTTGTGATCTCTCTCAGTCAAATAAATAAATAAAATCTTAAAAAAAAAATGAATGCCTCAGTAGAAAAATGATGAAAGGGCATAAAGCAGCTAGTCATTCAAAGAAAACTGTAAGGGGCCAATAAATCTACAAAAGTGGGAGCCTATCTGTAGCCTTAACAACTCAGACTTCTCTTCATGGAGGATAAGGTAGTTCTTTCACTCCTCCATGCCAAATGGGAAAAGTGGTGAAGAATGAGAAATGAGGGGCATCCGGGTGGCTCATCGGTTAAGCTTCTGACTCTTGGTTTCAGCTCAGGTCATGACCTCTGGGTTGTGAGATCAAGCCCTGAATCCCATATTGGACTCCGCCCTCAGTGTGGAGTCTACTTATCCCTCTCCCTCCCCCACTACTCACTCACTCTGTCACTCTCAAATAAATGAATAACATCTTTTTTAAAAGTGATAAGTGATAAGCTAAAAATGTTAAGGCTACTACAATAGTAAATGGTTATCCAATTTTAAAAAAATTTTCTTTCTTTTTTGAAAAAAGATTTTATTCATGTATTTATTTATTTAAGAGAGAGAGAAAGAGAGCACAAGCAGGCAGAATGGCAGGGAGAGGAAGAAAGAAACTCCCTGATGAGCAGAGAGTCCCACATGGGGCCTGATCCCAGGACCCTGAGATCCTGACCCAAGCTGAAAGGAGATGTTCAACCAACTGAGCCACCCAGGCATAAAATAAAATATTTTTTCTTATTCTAAGAACACTGGATCTTGAGAGTTCAAAATTTTAATATCCAAGGGAAGATATGCCCACCAAAGGACACATTGATGATTTCATTGAACCGGAAGCCGAGGCAATCACATGTATATTTCAGGCTCCTCAGTCATGAGGCAAACAGGCAAAAAAGAAGGATATTGGTATTGACTGAGGCAAGTGGTTCTGATTAACACAGGGACATAGAATTGCAGCCATATAAGGAGGTGGGGAGGAAGAGGTATGGATGCAAGACAGGTGCCTCACCAAGTTGCCTTCTTAGGCTACATAGCTAATGGTCATTAAAGGAAGATACTTTCACGATCCTATGTAGGCAGGACCACCAAAGGCTCTTTGATTCACTTTTTCCATTCAAGAATAGTACTACTAATGTCAGACACTTCTAGGCCCTGAGGAGCCAACAATGAAGAAGAGAGACAAGAAACAAATAAATATACAAGTAAACAACAATGAAAAAATGGTAGAGGGTGTTAAATAATAAGCTTTCTTCCCTAAAAAAAAAAAAAAAAATTAAGGCAATTGCAATTGTGAGTGAATCCTTCAGATCAAATCATAAAAGAAATAATATTTAAGCCAAGATCAAATTGGCATTAGGGTCCAGCCCTGCAATATGTGAGTGAATGATTGGATAGCTTTATCATATGAAGACCTAGAGGAGGAGATGAAGGAAAGCGAAGACCCTGGTAATAACATTCCTTATTGACAATGTATGCTGTTTCCAATCTTTCCAATTGTGTCTTTCTCTTCCTAACTGGCATCACATTTTGGTTTTTGCCATTGAGAGCCTCGTTAGGGGCATGCCAGGTAGTAAGACCTTAAGTAATTTGTCTTTCCTTAACTATCTTTTGCTGCCTATTACAATGAACGAGTATTTTTGTCATCAGAAACTAAATGAAAATTTGAAATCACTGATGTGATTGTTTAATGCATGGAGAAAAAGCTTCAATATGAAGACATTGAAATGTGGCAATTTCTACATGGTAGTTTTATGGGGAATATTCATTTGTGTTGTTATTTTTTTGGTATCTTTCAAGTGTTCTATGAGGCTTTAGTAATTTAATTTCATGACAAAATTACCAACTTGAAAAATTTTGTAAAAGCTCTCCTCAGTCACTAAAAACATTTCTTTATACATGTATATTTGTGTGTACAATTATTTATAAAGATATAATGTGTATACTAACATATTTTAAAGACCAAAAAACGCACAGAAGGTTTAAAAAATAATATAACAAATGCCAATTCAGAATGAACAAGTGTTAACATTTTGTCATGTTTGCTTCTGGGGTTTAGATAAATAAATATTCAGATCTTTCCTGTCTCATTCCCATGCTTCCCTCCCTTCAGAATGGAAAACCGTATCATTTTGGTGTGGATCTTTCCTGTCATTCTGTCATTTTATATATGTTTGCATCTTTCTGTGTCTTGTCTCTTTGTCTCTCGGATCTACCTGATCATTTTCTATGTATTTCTAATTCTGAAGAAACAAGCAATAGAAGGAGGTCTTCCCTGAACAAGACACTGCTCACGCCTCAGTTAGAATCCATGTAAGTAGAGTTCCTTTGTAATGAAGTCAGTGTGGTTAAATTAAAAAGGGAGGAGGGACTCAAAAATCGTGCAAAAATACAGCTGATGGGAACCATATGTCACAGTGGCCCTGTTCCAGTAAACGGGCAAGTATTGATGTGTTGATGCTAAGGTAACTGAAGGTAAGCAAGGCCAACTTTTTTCTTTTTTTAAAAAATTTTATTGATTTATTTGAGAGAGAGAGAGATCACACCTAGGCAGAGAGACAGCCAGAGGGGGGTGGGGAAGCAGAGAACCCGATGTGGGGCTCGATCCCAGGACCCTGAGATCATGATCCGAGCCAAAGGTAGAGGCTTAATCCACTGAACCACCCAGGTGCCCCACCTTTTTTCTTTCGTAAGACTTTATTTATTTATTTGAGAGAGAGAGAGAGAGAGAGCACAAGAGCGGGGAGTGTAAGAGGGAGAAGCAGCCTCCGCGCTGACGCGGGACCCGATCCCGATCTCGCTTAACCAACTCAACCACCCAGATGCCCAAGCAGGGCTAACTTCTATCACCCCCTTCCAACACACACACAAAGTGACCATGAGTCCCTGGTGTGTCTGTCTCTCCCCATCTTCCAAGTGGACAGTTATTTATCATCTGCTACCCTCAGAGTCATCCTGGCTTTCAAAAGGAGGCGGTGTCTGATAATACTCAAACTAAAGATACATTCATCTTTAGCGGATGAGTTTCAGTCACTGTGATTTCTCAGTCATTTCGAGCCCCTCATCTCCAGTTGAAGAAAAAAATCCTTAACTTTGCTCACAACTAAAGGAATTTTGGGCATCAACCAGCAGGTGTTTGGTATTCGAAGCGGTTCCTGAAAGTAAATTTGATTTAGACCTTCTAACGCAGTGATTTTCAAGGCTGCCCATTGGAATCATCAGGGAGCTTTTTATACGTTTGGGCCCTACCCTGGAAGTCCTGATTTAATTAGCCTGGGGTTCAGGATTTAAAATCTCCCCTGCAGACACAAAAGGACAAATACTGTATGACTCCACTCATATGAGGTATCTAGAACGGTCAAATTCGTAGAGATAGAAAATAGAAAGGTGGTTGCCAGGAGCTGGGGGTGGGGAGAGAGGGATGGGGGGTTACTGTTTAACTGATATAGAGCCTCTCTCTGGGAAGATGAAAGAGTTCTAGAGGGGGATGGATGGTGGTGCTGACCGCCCAACAGTGTGAATGTACTTAACGCCACCCTAGAAATGGTTAAAATCATAAATTTTATGTTATATTATGTACAGCAAAAAAAAAGGTGAAAAACAAACTCCTTTCCGGTGATTGCAATTTGCAGTCAGGTTGAGGACCACCTTGTGCTGTCTGGGGTTACTGTTGGCAGGTGGGTCCTGCCCTCTCAGCTGAGTGGGCTCCCTGCCTCCCCAACCCAGATGATCATGGTTCAACTGTTGTTGCTACTAGGGGCAGTGAAGTTTCCCTTTTTACTTTTCCTTTAAGATTTGGTCTGTCTCCTGCCCAAGACGGGTCCTGGAAACCCTCTCCCTGCCTTCTGTACCGAGCAGCAACATTTCTGTGTAGGTTGCTGAATGGCAACCTCTATCAACAGGGGCTTATTCTCTGGTCCCTTCTCATGTCTGTGCCTGAGTTTCCCTGTCCTGTCTTCCAGACTGAGGCATGCTAGGTTTGACTCAGCGCTGTCATCTGACTCATGCAGGTATATGTCACACAGGATTAACCAGCCAGTAAACATCAAATAAGGATGACCATGTGTCCGTGGGGATGACAAGTGAATTCTTCGTATATTCTCTGATGAAATGCGTATCTACTTTGTTAGCCAGATGTTAGCCAAGCCACTCCATTTTTTGAAATGTATGTGAATTTACTCAAGCCCTGTCTGGCACTCTGGCCCGGGGGGAGTCCAATGATCTGTCCAAGGTTCTCCAAGGCTCCAGGGCTGGGCTTTGCTCCTGTCGGACTCTGGGAGTCTGCCTTCGGCTCTGGCTGTGTTCACACTTGTAGACACGCTCTGCAGCAGCGCCCTTTGCTCTGACCCAGAGGGGAGACTCAGCCCCTTTTCATTGATTTCCACCGTACCCTTTGGAAAACAAAACAAAACAAAACAAAACAAAAATGCTTACACAATGCATTTATTTGCACAGCAGGCTTTATTATCTGTGTGAGGATGGTGACTGGGTATTACAGCAACCCAGAGCAAAAATCCTTGATATTGGCTATTAAATATTTTTGTTCTTAAAAGTCCTTCAGTGATATATGATTCTATTCATATAAATTTCCCAAACTGGTAAAACTAACCCAGGGTGTTAGAAGTCATGATGGTGGTGAGCATGATGGGAAGGAACCAGGAGGACTCCTGAGGGCGCTTCAGGAATTCTGGGGAAATTCTTTATAGATTAGGTGCAGGTTACAAAGGTGACTTGGGGAAAAGCTACAGAGCTGTATACTTGTGATTTGGGTACTGTCCTGTATTTATATCATGCTTCAGTAAAAAAAAAAATTCACATTAAAAATAAAGAAGACTGAAGAAACCCACCAACAACTTCATGCCCAAGCATGTTGCTTGACTCTCTCCACCCAGACTATCTTCAGATCCATATAGAGACTTCTCTCACCTATCCATTCTCTCCACCCCAGAGGGCAATTCTGGATTTTGATCTGTTAACATTGTTTTCAAAGAGGACCAAAAAGCATGTAGACATAGGGGCCCATTGTCGGTGATGAGCTTGTGCGAATATGGCGGCTCTCACCCTCGTCTTCCTCACCCTCCTCAGAGAAATCACGCCAGTGAGAACTGGAAAGACTCATCCAGGTGCTCACTCTCCATGGGCTTTCCCTTATTTCGTCCTCCCTTCCATATCAGCCCATTCTCTAGAACCTTCAAACCTGTCAGGAGAGAGACACTGGGCTTCCGCCCTTCCAAAGAGGCCCAGAAACCCCCTTTGTGCAATGAGACAGATAGACTGAAAGATCCTGAAGCCATCCAGAAGCTAAAAGCCCCAGGTAAATGAGAACATGGCTCATGGGATAGATAGGAAGTCAAACTGGCCCGTGAGACACGTCAGTCTGCCCACCAGTGGGCATCCTTAAAGGACAGCTTTGCGCCCAGGCATGCCACCCTGCAACATGACCTCTGCCTTGAGCTTCTCGAGCTCTCCACTGGGACCCAGGGGACATGGTGGTACCCGGTACTTGTCCTTTGCTAGGAGGAGAACCATGGTGCGAGAGGCTATAGAAAGGATGCCTTTCCTTTAAGGTCAGGGGTCACGAGAAGGTAGAGAGATGCCCAGGGGTTCCAGTGGCTGGAAGACACTTCATTACACATGGCTGCAGTGACCAAGGTGTGGACCAACAGGCTATGTTAAAGGCCATGGTCTTGGCTGCCCAGCCCGGCTTCACTGTGCTGCTGTGCTAGCCATGCATGTTTCATTACAGCAGAAGGAAGGCTAAACCCAGTGACCTGCTTGCCCCAGCACGTGGAGGGGGACAAGTTCCTCAGGCTCTTCCCAGCCCACCGTCACCATCAGCTTATCCTTGGAAGACAGAAGAACTTAGTAGGGAGGTTATTAAGAAGGCAGCAGCTTCCTCTACCTCCTCCACAGGTACCTGCTTCCACCACCTCAGTCTTCATGTCTCTTGGTAGGACATGGTCTCAGCAGCAACCAGGCATTCACAGAGAATGCCTGCACCTCCCAAGCTGCCAGGAGCTCGGGGATCGCCCAACAATGGCTGACCAGGTGGGCTCACCTCTCAGGCATATGCTCACAGGGGACAGAAGAAGCCGCGTTGAGCCCCTTTGCTCCCTTTGCTTTCACTGTTCTGCCCAGGCATTGAGCTAATAATACATGAGAAAGGTACATGGCATGACCATTATGTTTGCTATTATGGCCAAGGTACCAATACACCAGGTCTCACCAGCCTGGGGCTCTAAGTCCAGTCCGATTAACATGAGCATCTACATTTTAATGGCTCTTAGTCTCCACTTTTTCTCAGAGGGTCTTAGAATCTTGCAGAATTTCCCTTCAGCTCCTACATTAAGGATGGTTATGGAGTCTCCCTGCCCAGGAGTCAGTTCCGCTTAGTCCGCCAGCATGTTGCTGGCCACGTGCAGACGGACTGTCCACGCTGCTTGCTGGGCCCTGACTCTCCAGCTGCTGCCTTCGGTAGCCCCCTGAAAAGCTGCAGCCCCTGGACCTCCGCCTTCCTGCCCTCTCTTGGCCTGTGGAGTCGCCAGCACTGTGGGGGTCCACTCTTGCTGCCAGCCATGCTGGATCTCTGGGGCTAGGGCTCCACAGAGAAGGGCCTTGACAGCTGGGAGGGCTCTGGTCTTGCCTGGTCTAGATCTCTGCCAGTTCTCTGTGGGGAATGGTGCTTGTGCCAAGTGAGACAGAAACAGCTATTTTTCCACTGGGGAGAGGGGCCTCACAGGAAGATTCTTTGAGCTCTGCAGGTCTCTAACATTCTGTGAGGCCACTCCCTTAGGTCCTCCACCACCCTCTCTTCTCAAAGTACATACCTGTGGCTCTAGTAGGCTGGGTTCAGGTAAGGTTGAGGACCAGCCTCCCTGTTCTTCTAAAACCACTAAATCCCTTGGGCCCCCAGAGTTTGGAGATGAGTGGGGTTTGCATATAAGATGACTTCCTCCTTCATGGCAAGCATTATCTGTGGTGTCATATTATTCCTTCCTACATTGGCTCATGTCAGGGACCCCTAGGGTATCAGATATCTCTATACTCCAACTGTTTTTTTTTTAAAGATTTTATTTATTTATTTGACAGAGAGAGAGATCACAAGTAGGCAGAGAGACAGAGAGGGGAGGGGAAGCAGGCTCCCCGCCGAGCAGAGAGCCCAATGTGGGACTCGATCCCAGGACTCTGGGATCATGACATGAGCTGAAGGCAGAGGCTTAACCCGCTGAGCCACCCAGGCACCCTATACTCTGACTGTTAACCAAGTTTAAGTTCTTGTTTTTCCAGATATACCCCAGGCTCACAAAGTCCAGGGGACATAGATGGATACAGGAGAGGAGGAGCTTAGTGGACATAATTATTCTGTTTGGCTGCCCAGCATCTGAACCCCCTTCCTCTATTTAAGGAATTCTCTCACCTAATGGGCATGCAGGAGGCAGAGCTCAGTTCCCCCATAAGGAGCTGGAAATGCCAGGTTGGTCCTTAGTGGCCTCCCTTGAAGTAGACACCTGCCCTAGATTTTGCCCTGGTCCTTAGTCTCTAAATCATTTCTTTAATAACCCTCCTTCCTGCTGAAATCCACCAGAGATCATTTCTATGATTTCAGGCTAAGAACTCTAAGGTGAAGGGTTCATCTTTACCTGACCCCAGCTCCACTGGGGTCAGATAAAGATGTGTTTGGTTGTCTCTCTTCCTCCTTTCCTTTCCCCTCCTTATCTACCCTCCTTTCCTGCTGATCAGTAAGGGAAAAAATCCCAGCAACTTCAAAAGAAAGATGGGCAAAGGATATGGACAGGCAAACAAAAGAGAAACACAAGAAGCTACTAAGGATACAGCCAGATGCTCAAAATCCCTGATAATCAGAGAAACACAAATTCAAAGCTTTGTGAGTTATTGTTTGGCACCTGTTTGGCTGGTAACAAATCAAAAGCTGGGTAATGCTGAGTTGGAGATTTGGTACATAGAAATCAATCATGTATCACTGATGGAAGTGTAGATGGGTCTGGCCAACCAGACCAAGGAGTCTGTTTCTACTTGGTTAAGTTAAGTCCTACATTGGCATACCCTATGCCCTAGCAATCCTGCTTCTGGATGTATAACCCAGGGAAATCATCATACAAACACATAAGGGAACACTTATAAAGAAATTCCTTATAGCATGTTTCTATAGTAGTTAGAGGTTACCTAGAGTGGTTAGAGGTAAACTGAATGTCCACTGCTGGGAGAGTGGAGACAGGGCACACAATGGGGAGTTACAGAGAGGTTAGATGCCTTGAGTTAGGTGTCACATGGGAATAGGGCTGAATGGTACAAGCATTGACAGGAGGAGACATAAGAAGATATATTGTATAATAGCACATTTTACAAGAACACATTCAAATAAAGATGACCATTGGGGCACCTGGGTGGCTCAACTTGTTAAGCGTCTACTCTTGATTTCAGTTCAGGTCATGATCTCAGGCTCATGAGACAAGCCCCATGTTGGGCTCTATGCTAGGTATGGAGCCTGCTTAGGATTCCCTTTCTCCCTCTGCTCTTTCCTGCTCACTTTTTCTATTTCTCTTTCTCTCTCAAAAAAAAAAAAAAAAAAGTCCAGAAAAACAAAGATGAACATTAATATAGTAAAAGAATGGGGGCACCTGGGTGGCTCAGTCGGTTGGTCTTCTGTCTTCAGTTCAGGTCATGATCCTGGAGTCCTGGGATCAAACCCTGCATAGGGCTCCCTCCTCAGTAGGGAGTCTGCTTGTCCCTCTCCCTCTTCCCCCTCCCTGCTCATTCTCTCTCTCTCTGTCTCTCAAATACATACATACATACATACATACATACATACATACATACATAAAATGTTTAAGAAAATACAGTAAAAGAATGACCTGTAGAGGGGCGCCTGGTTGGCTCAGTGGGTTAATCCTCTGCCTTCGGCTCAGGTCATGATCCCAGGGTCCTGGGATCGAGCCCCACATCGGGCTCTCTGCTCAGCGGGGAGCCTGCTTCCCCCTCTCTCTCCCTGCCTCTCTGCCTACTTGTGATCTCTGTGTGTCGAATAAATAAATAAAAATCTTTTTAAAAAAATAAATCTTTCCTTCTAAAAAAAAAAAAAGAAAAGAAAAGAATGACCTGTAGAGAGAGGGAAATTGAGAGTAGGGAAGAGGAGCAAAAGAAGACACATTAATCAATAAAATAAAATACCCAAAATCAATTTGGGTATATGGCATGGACTGAACAATAGGAGTAATTCAAACCTCTTCAAATGAGGCAGACAAAATGAAACAGACAAAAACAACCACCACCACGTAAGAGAAAGAAAGATGTATACATAAAATCTTGATTACACAAGGTAGAGGGTGATGTGGGCTCCATAGCAGGCACTGAGAATGGGCCATTTGAGACAAGACAGGGAGAGACCCTGTCCATGTTAGGGGAGTCAGAGCAGTCTTCGTGGAGAAGGCATCATGTCTGAGTATATGGTACCTACTTAAGAACAGGCCTCTTTCCCAGATGGCTCCTTTCAAAGAGGTCTGCTCACATAGAAGAGCCTGTCCACCAATTTATATGGAACTTGGGATCAAATCTATATCAGATTAGCATACCAGAAGCCCAGTACTCAGTCCAGTGATGCTCATATATCATGATGGCTAGTCAGGGAGATAGGAAGATGGCCTTCTGGCAGGACCCAGAGCCCTCTAGAGGACCTAAGGGCATGTGCTATGCCATCTCCAGTGGCTAGTAATAAATTGCTGTCCATATTATAATGCCTTCCCATATAAAGTTCAATTGTGGATGAATAAAAGGAAGGACCTAATTTCAGCCAAGAAAGAAGCGGTATGAAGGGTATTAGCAATTTCCTGGTGTCTGCTTTCCCTAAGGTACAAGCCATTCTCCCTCTAAAGAAATGACAGAAGTTAGAGGAGACCTCAAACCATCTTCTTAGTAACACTGAAGGCCTAACCAAAAAAAAAAAAAAAAAAAAAAAGAAAAGGAATTAATAGATGGGAACTTGAAGGGGTAAGAGCCTAAATGGGTGAGGCTTTGCTCCTTGTCTCCTTGTCTGGGAGAAGGCAGCTAATAGGCCAAGATTCTGGGAGTGGCGATATTATGTTCCACAGTGTCCTAAAGACATGAAGATTCCTCAGAATCTAGAATGTAGAGCTGGAGGGACACAGTTGGTGGTCAACGGTCACTGGTCATTGTCTACAAAGGTGGAAACTTAGTATAAGCCCATCCTCTAGAATATTCTCAAGCCCTGTTCCTGGACTGAGTGCCATCAGGTGCTGACAGATCAGGGTGGATCCCCTCTGGAAGAAGATCCTCGGTTTCAACTTAATTTTCAAAATAGTCATTTCATATAACATGTCCAGAAGGAACACAGGCACACAAGATACATGAGACAAAACAACATATTGCAGAATCAACAGAAGCCATAAACCACAGAAACAGACCTGCCAGGATCTCTGATGTTAGAGTTCCTGAGTACAACCTTTAACAAAGTAATGCATACTGTGTCAAGGAGATAAAAACAGAATTTAAAGTTTCATATAAAGACATGGAAATTTTGGGGCGCCTGGGTGGCTCAGTGGGTTGGAGCCTCTGCCTTCGGCTCAGGTCATGATCCCAGGGTCCTGGGATCGAGCCCCGCATCGGGCTCTCTGTTCAGCGGGAAGCCTGCTTCTCCCTCTCTCTCTCTGCCTGCCTCTCTGCCTACTTGTGATTTCTGTCTGTCAAATAAATAAATAAAATCTTAAAAAAAAAAAAGACATGGAAATTTTGACAGAGACACAGCGGGAGAGGGAACAGAAGCAGGGGGAGTGGGAGAGGGAGAAGCAGGCCTCCCACGGAGCAGGCAGCCCCATGCGGGGCTCGATCCCAGGACCCTGGGATCATGACCTGAGCCGAAGGCAGACGCCTAACAACTGAGCCACCCAGGTGCCCCTAAGACATGGAAATTTTGAAAGCAACAATGTAGATTAAAAAAAAAAAAATTGGAGGGATACCTAGGTGGCTCTGTTCGTTAAGCAACTGACTCTTGATTTCAGCTCAGATCACGATCTCAGTGTGATGGGATAGAGCCCCATGTGAGGCTGCACTCTCAGTGAAGAGTATGCTTGTCCTTCTCCCTCTGCTCCCTGCCCCTGCTCATGCTTTCTTTCTCTCTCTCACAAATAAATAAATAATAAATAAAATCTTTAAAAAAGCAATTAGATGCTGTAGAACTAAAAAGTGCAATAATCCAATTAAAGCCCAACAAGAGGGTTAATAATAGATAGTCAATGGAAAGAAAGTAAGTCAGAAGAAATCATCCAGAATGAAGCCCATTGAGCAATAAAGATCAAAAACACAGAAGAGATGATAAATAAGAGAAGGTACAGAACCTAACACATGTTTCTTTGGAGTTCTGGAAGGAGTGGAGAGAGATTGGAGAGGCAATATTTGAGGAGATAAAAGTTGAGAATTTTCTGGAATTGATGAAATAAGCCAATCTCTGATTCAAAAAGCCAAAGGAGAGATTCGCCCAGGAAACAGAAATCTCAAAGGCATTGGTTAAGCCAAGAATTCCCGCTTGGGAAATTCTTCCACGACAAAGTGTGAGAGTACTTGAGTGACCTGAATTTCTTTACAGAGGTGTTCTTGTTGTTTGTTTTTGAAGACGGTAGAGATTTGACCTTGTTTATAAGCTGAGAGAAGAAACTAGTTGAGAGTGACAGGCTGAAAACACAGGAGAAGAGAGGTAATGCCTGCAGTTTTCAGAGGAACAGACCCATACTATGAATAATTATATTATCTACAATACCTACCATTTATTGAGGATTACATGACAGAATCTGATTCAGGGAGTTGTCACACATTAATATTAATTCTTAAAATCCTTAATAATTAGTATTTCTATTCAGACATCACTGACATGTTAATTGATGCTCAGGAAATTCAAAGGAAAAACAAAATAAAACAAAACAGCTTGGTTGTAAAGTGTGGCTAGTAGATTGGGGCACCAAGATCCACACCAGATCTTGACTTACCCAAAAGTCCTTGTCCTTTCTACTCTAGCAGGCTGCCTGCAGAGCTCCAGCTGGCCTCAAAAAGGCCTTTCCTTGGTCTGAGATTGGCTAGAAGGAGGATGACTGCAGAGGTGGAGATGTTTGGAGAATATGGAGAAAGGATTAGGGAGTTGAAGTAGTTCACCTCAAGGCTTGGTTGTTCCCAGGGAAGGGATAAGGGATATTATTTGCAGAGTTTGAAGGGTATGGGAAGTCAGCAGCTAAGTAACTGCCAAGAAGAGCCTTCTGGGGGTAGGTAGGGAAAGGACAGGAATCAAATGAAAGCGAAGGAGGCTGAGTCAGGGGAGTGTCAAGCCAGGTACAGAGTGAGAAGCAGTAACCAGAGAAAGGGAGTTGAGGGGCAAGGGGAAGCTAAAACATTGACTTACTCGGGCAGATGGCAGGATTTGGGGTGACAGGGCAGCTATGAACCAAGTGCCCAAGACATCAATGACAGCAAGGAGTGATTCCAGAGGCCGACCAAGGACACCGAGAAGCAGGGGGCACACATGAAGAGAAACAATATGTCACGGTCTCAAAGTATCTTCCACCGGATATTTATTAATTACAAAGGAGAAAAATAGTAACCTCACACTGAACAAAAGCAGCAGACCTCACCTTAACCAAGTGATCTCAAAATGCTTCTTTATCAAAAGAGATGATGGGACAAAGCTCTCCGCTGCCTGGCAAGGAACAAGTCAATAAACAATGATTATTATTTTAGTCCTCGAGGTAATAATAGCAACACCCCCAACGCCTACGACCAAAGGTCTCTCCACCCCAATCCTACCTTGGTGCAAAGTTACTCTGTGCTTACGCGTCCCTGCGTCCCGAAGGGTTAATGAGCTGTCCCTAGGTAACATGTGGTTAACACATGTGCCCTTGACAGGTCTTCCTTAATAAATGGAGTGATTCTAACGCTAGAGCTTCAGGCCCGGCGGCAGCGTTGAGATAACTGCTCCGGGCTGGGATGAGAGAGTTCTGGGTCTCGAATCGAACCGGAAACCCCCGGGGCCCAGCACGTGGCACGCTCTGGCTCGGGTCTCTAACAGCACAGCTTCCGGGGCTCGGGCCCCGCCCGGCGCCTCGGGACTGCAGCTGGGGTGTGGATATCGGGGAGCATGCCTGCACTCCACTCTCATCCCCTTGCGGAGTGGGGTCCGCCATGCTGCATCTCCAGCATCTGGCTCAGAACCCGTCGAAGCTGTTGTGCGACTGTGCCGCGCTGAGTGACAACCCTGACGCTCCCGGGAGTCTCCCCTCTGGGAAGCGCGCCGCTGCCCCCTAGTGGCTGAGCTCGGAACCTCCTGAGGATCCCGCTGCTCTGGGGCGAAGGTACAAAGGAAACCTCTGGTGCTAGAACCCCTGTGGTTCCGGACACGGCGTGCAGAGAGCTGGGAGCGGTGTCGCCTTGGGGGTGTGCGGACCGGGGCTGAGCTGGGAGAGAAGGGATGCTACAGTCCTCGAACGAGCCAGGTCTGAGTCAGCCCTGACCCAGGAAGGCCAGAAACCTCCTCCTGCTGTCCCCTGTCCCTTCCCCGGCTCCTTTCAGGTCTTGTCCTTGAGGGAAAAGGGAGAAATGAATATGTATGTACTGGGCAGCTTCACTTAGTCATGTGGAAATTCACTATTTCTTAAAAAGATTTGAAGTGATGACAAAGATTTCTGAGGAAATTAAAGGGAAAAGGATGGGGGTGGGGGAGGGTGGAGATCAACAGAGGGATGAGGTTAATACTTAAAATGACTCCTGAGATCCTGAGCAGGTACTAGATCAGAAGACTAGAAACTAGAAAAGTGTTAAACTTCCGGATCATGAGAGCTTTAAAAGGGAAGAAATCAACAAGACTTCAGCAGCCCTTCAAGAATCAGGAACAATAGACTAAGGGGAAGGGAAATCATGGACTAAAAAATACAAAAGAAAAAGTAGAAAACATATCATTGCAGTAATCACTGCAATAATTATTGCAGATGGACTAAATTCCTCTAAAAAAGATCCCCTAGTAAAAAGCCTATGATAACCTACCTATTTTCTGTTTATAAGATGCTAAAACAAAATGACAGAGTTTGAAAACAAAGAGGTGAGTTAAGATGTACCAGGGAAAAAGTTAAAAAACCCCCACAACTATCCCATTTTTGTGTTCTAGCTCCAAAATACTTTTCACACCTACCCGTTTCTCTTCACCCCATGGCCACTCTTTAAGTCAAACCCTGGTGATTTTCTCACCTGGACCACATCAATAGTTTTCCAGTCTGTCCCGGTGCTCTTCTTAACTTCCTCCCTACACAACAGACAAAATGTTCTTTTAGAAACATCAGCCATATTTTAAAAACCTACAATTTTCCTCTGCCTAAAGCCCTTCAATATTTTCTCACGGTATTTAGAGTAAAATTCAAACCCCTCACTCTGGCCCACAAGCCCCCCAACCACCACCTGAACCTATCTCATGCCTCCTCTCCCTCCTACCTGCTGCCTTCTTGATGTTCCTCAGACTCACCTATTCCCTCTGGTTGGATGCCCTCCCTTAGCTCTTCACTCTCATTGCTTGGGTCTAGCTTCAGGAGCTCACCCACAGAAAAAAGTTTCCTCTGGCCAGCCTGTCTAGAATAGAGCCCTTTGCCTGCTACCCTTTATCATTACTCTGTTTATTTCCTGCAGAGTACTTGTAATCTGTAATCTGTAATCTGTAAATATCTTATTTATTTCTTCTCCAATAGAACTTTTTTTTTTTTTTACTAGTGTTTTGGGTCCTTCAGTATACAATCATATCATTTGCAGGTGTAGATTATTTTTCTGTTAGAATTTTTTTTTTGAAGATTTTATTTATTTATTTGACAGAGATCACAAGTGGGCAGAGAGGCAGGCAGAGAGAGAGGAAGGGAAGCAGGCTCCAAGCTGAGCAGAGAGGACCCTGGGATCATGACCTGAGTGGAAGGCAGAGGATTTAACCCACTGAGCCACCCAGGTGCCCCTAGAATTTGTTTTTATAATTTCATTTTGTTTTAATAATGCAATAGGGTCTTTCAAATAATTTTGAATAATAATGATTGTAGTGAGCATTTCTTCCTTGTGCTTAATTCTAATGTAAATAGCTTGAGGGTTTTGCTGTTTTTTTTAGGAAGATATCTGCTATTAATTTTTGGTAAATACTCTTTAACATATTTAAGAAGCATTCTCCTATTCCTATATTACGTTTACTTTTCCAACCTTTTCTGTGGTAACTGATTTAAATTTTCTATTTCTTTTGGTGTCAATTTGTATTTTGCTAGGAATTCAAGAATTTTCTCTAGATTTTCAAGTTGGTTGTCATAGAGTTGTATGTGATATTGTTTTATAATTATTTTTCTTTCTTTTATACCTGGTGTTGTATGATCTTTCCCATTTGTAAAATGGTTCATATTTGATTTTTCTCCTTGTTCTTTAATGGTGGGTATGAAATATCTGTTGATCTTACAAAAAATAAGGTTTGGCATAGAATTGTCATATGCTCCAGCAATTGCATGCCTATATATACATTCAAAAAATGAAAGCAGGGACCCAAACAGTTACTTGTACACTTGCTCCTAGCAGAATTATTCATAATAGCCAAAAGGAGAAGCAACTCAAGTGTCCAGCAAAAGAGAAGCAAAATGTGAATAAGCAACATGTAGAATAGACGTGCAATGTGATATTATTTGGCGATAAAAGGAAATGAAATTTTGATATTTGCTACAATATGGATGTACCTTAAAAACATTATGTCTAGTGAAATAAGCCAGACACAAAAGGACAAATATTGTATGATTCCACTTATATGAGGTACCTGGATTAGGCAAATTCACAGAGACAGAAAGTGGAATAAAGGTTACCAGGAGGGCTAAGGGATTGCTGTTATTTAATGGGTACAGAATTTTTGCTAGGGACAATGAAATAGTTTTGGGTATATTTAGTCATGATGGTTACACAACATTGTGAATGTATTTAATGCCACTAAACTGTGCACTTATGAATGGTTAAAATGACAAATATATTATGTATATGTTACCACAATACAAAAATTAGGTTTACAATTTATTCTTTCCATTATATCTTTGCCTATGTCACCAATATTTGCTTCTACTTAATTTTTTTTTTTTTTTAGTGGTACCTGGGTGGCTCAATTGGTTAAACATCTGACTCTTGGTTTCAGCTCAGGTCATGATCTTAGTCAGGGTCATGAGATCATGAGATCGAGCTCCGCACTCTGCTGGGAATCTGGTTTTCTCCCTCTCCCTCTGCCCCTTCTCCTGCTTTCTCTTTCTCTCAAATAAATAAGTGAATCTTTTAAAAAATTTTTTCTAAAAAATTGTGGTCGGCACATAATGTTACACTAGTTTCAGGTGTACAACATAGTGATTCAACAAGTATATACATTACACTGGTTTATACATCACAAGTGTCGTGGTGATGTATACTATCTGTCACTATACAGCACCACTATTGTAATGCCATTGACTGTATTCCCTATGCTGTATCTTTCATCCCTGTGACTTACTCATTCCATAATTGGAAGCCTGTATCTTCCACTCCCCTTTACCCATTCTGTCCATCCTCCTGCCCACCTCTACCCTGGCAACCATCAGTTTGTTCTGTGTATTTATGGTCTATTTCTGCCTTTTGTTTGTTTATTCATTTGTCTTGATTTTTAGATTCCACATAAAAGTGAAATCATATGGTATTCATCTTTCTTAGTCTGACTTATTTCACTTAGCATAATAAGTCCACTGCCTTGTTGCAAATGGCAAGATCTCACTCTTTTATGGCTGAGTAATATTCCCCTGTGTGTGTGTGTGTGTGTGTGTACACATCATCTTTATCCATTCATCTATCAGTGGACACTTAGGTTGCTACCATATTTTGGTTATTGTAAATAATGCTGCAATAAACATAAGGGTGCAAAAATCTTTTTGAATTAGTGTTTTCCTTTTCTTTGGATAAATACCCAGTAGTGGAGTTATTGAATCATATGGTATTTCTATTTTTAATCTTTTGAGAAATCTTCACATTGATTTTCACAGTGGCTGCACATACTTGCATTCCTATCAGTGCATAAAGTTTCCCTATTCTCCATATCCTTGCCAACACTTGTTATTTCTTGTCTTTTTTATTTTAGCCATTCTGACAGGTGTGATGTGATATCTCATTGCGGTTTTGATTTGCATTTCCCTGATGATGAGTGATGTTGAGCATCTTTTTGTGTGTCTGTTGACCATCTGTATGTATGTCTTCTTTGGAAAAAATGTCTACTCAGGTCTTCTGCCCATTTTCTAATCAAATTATTTAGGTTTTTGGTGTTGAGTTTGGCTTTTATTTTTATTAATTACTTTGGATTATTTATGGTTCATTTAAAATGCATTCTTAATTTCTTTACTTTCAATCTTCTTTCATAATGAAGGCACTTGGGGCACCTTGGTGGCTCAGTCAGCTAAGTATCTGCCTTTGGCTTGGGTCATGATCCCAGGGTCCTGGGATCCAGCCCTACATTGGGCTTCCCTCCTCAGCGAGGAGCCTGCTTCTTCTTCTTCCTCTCCCTCTCCCTGCTGCTCCCTCTACTTGTGCTCTCTGTCTGTCAAATAAATAAATAAAATCTTGAAAAAAAAAACAATGAAGGCGCTTAAGACTGTGATTTTCTTTCAATATGGATTTAACACACTAAAACATAGGTTTCATTACTTCCTAGATTGTTTTTTTTTTAAAGATTTTATTTATTTATTTGACAGAGAGAGATCACAAGCAGGCAGAGAGGCAGGCAGAGAGAGAGGAGGAAGCAGGCTCCCTGCTGAGCAGAGAGCCCAACGTGGGGCTCGATCCCAGGACCCTGAGATCACGACCTGAGCCGAAGGCAGCGGCTTAACCCACTGAGCCACCCAGGCGCCCCCCTAGATTGTTTTTAATTTGAATTTTGATTTACATATTTATCTAGAGATTACTTTTATTCTAATAGTTAATAGTTTGGGCAAGTCTTTATTTATTATTCATTTGTATTCTAAAATATTGATTAGAAAATATATACTATAAAATTTTCACTTTTTTGAATTTGTCAAGTTTTATTTGTGGCCAGTACATGATGCATTTATATATAAATACCATATATATATTACAGAAATATGAACATGTTTTATTGGCAAATAAAAAAAGCATGTTCTGTGTTTGTAGGTTGCAAAGTTCTATACAGGTTATTAAAATGAGCTGGTTGACTGTAATACTCAGATCTTTTGCGTCCTGGCTAAATTTTTACCTTCTAAATCTATTAGATTTTGAAAGATGTATATTAGAATCTTCCACTATAATTGTGCATGCATGTTTTAAGATTAAGTTCTCCTGGGGCGCCTGGGTGGCTCAGTGGGTTAGGCCGCTGCCTTCGGCTCAGGTCATGATCCCAGGTCCTGGGTTCGAGCCCCACATCGGGCTTTCTGCTCAGCAGGGAGCCTGCTTCCTCCTCTCTCTCTGCCTGCCTCTCTGCCTACTTGTGATTTCTCTCTGTCAAATAAATAAATAAAATCTTTAAAAAAAAAAAAAGATTAAGTTCTCCTTGTGTTTCCAGTAGATTTGCCTTATATATTTAGCTGCTATGATGTTTAGTGTTTGGAAGTTTATGACTAATACTTTCCTCTTAAAATGTACTTTTTATTATTACATAATATCTGTCTTCTTTTTTTTTAAGATTTTATTTATTTGACAGAGAGAGAGATCACAAGTAGGCAGAGAGACAGACAGAGAGAAGGGGGAAGCAGGCTCCCCACTGAGCAGAGAGCCTGACATGAGGCTCGATCCCAGGACCCTGAGATCATGACCCGAGCCTAAGGCAGAGGCTTAACCCACTGAGCCACCCAGGTGCCCCATAATATCTGTCTTCTTTAATACTTTTTATTTTTAAATTTCACATAATCTGTGTTGTCATTTCTGATTTCCCTTGTTTGTATTCATCTGATATTTCTTTACTCATTAGCTTTTTTTTTTAAAGTTGGCTCCATGCCCAGAATGGAGCCCAATGAGAGGCTTGAACTCAAGACCTTGCGATGATATCAAGACCTGAGCTGAGATCAAGAGTCAGATGATTAGCCAACTGAACCACCCAGGCTCCCCAACTCATTAGCTTTTCTGTATCACTTTATTTTAGGTGCACTTCCCATAAACATATATTTGGATTTGGTTTTTCAGTTAGATCTGACAGTTTTTATATTTTACGTGAAATTCAACTCATTCATATTTAGTGTAATAGTTGATATACTTGATTTTATTCTTTCCATCTTATTTTATTTTAATTTTCATCTTTTTCTTTTTCCTGGCTTATTCTCATTATCAGTAATTTCTTCCTTCCTCTTTGTTAATTTGGAAATACTACTGGGCTTTTTTTTTTTTTTTTTTTTTTTTTTCCTCTCTGATGCACTTTATTTATTTTTTTTTTTTTAATTTTTTTTTATTTTTTTCAGCATATCAGTGTTCATTATTTTTGCACCACACCCAGTGCTCCATGCAATCCGTGCCCTCTACAATACCCTCCACCTGGTGCCCCCAACCTCCCACCCCCCACCCCTTCAAAATTCTCAGATCGTTTTTCAGAGTCCATAGTCTCTCATGGTTCACCTCCCCTTCCAATTTCCCTCAACTCCCTTCTCCTCTCCATCTCCCCTTGTCCTCCATGCTATTTGTTATGCTCCACAAATAAGTGAAACCATATGATAATAGACTCTCTCTGCTTGACTTATTTCACTCAACATAATCTCTTCCAGTCCCGTCCATGTTGCTACAAAACTTGGGGATTCATCCTTTCTTTCTTTTTTTTTTTTTTTTTACAGCTTTATAAACATATATTTTTATCCCCAGGGGTACAGGTCTGCGAATCGCCAGGTTTACACACTTCACAACACTCACCATAGCACATACCCTCCCCGATATCCATAACCCCACCCCCTCTCCCAACCCCCTCCCCCCATCAACCCTCAGTTTGTTTTGTGAGATTAAGAGTCACTTATGCTTTGTCTCCCTCCCAATCCCATCTTGTTTCATTTACTCTTCTCCTACCCCCTCGACCCCCCATGTTGCATCTCCTCTCCCTCATATCAGGGAGATCATATGATAGTTGTCTTTCTCCGATTGACTTATTTCACTAAGCATGATACCCTCTAGTTCCATCCACGTCGTCGCAAATGGCAAGATTTCATTTCTTTTGATGGCTGCATAGTATTCCATTGTGTATATATACCACATCTTCTTTATCCATTCGTCTGTAGATGGACATCTAGGTTCTTTCCATAGTTTGGCTATTGTAGACATTGCTGCTATAAACATTCGGGTGCATGTGCCCCTTCGGATCACTATGTTTGTATCTTTAGGGTAAATACCCAGCAGTGCAATTGCAGGGTCATAGGGTAGTTCTATTTTCAACATTTTGAGGAACCTCCATGCTGTTTTCCAGAGTGGTTGCACCAGCTTGCATTCCCACCAACAGTGTAGGAGGGTTCCCCTTTCTCCGCATCCTCGCCAGCATCTGTCATTTCCTGACTTGTTAATTTTAGCCATTCTGACTGGTGTGAGGTGATATCTCATGGTGGTTTTGATTTGTATTTCCCTGATGCCGAGTGATATGGAGCACTTTTTCATGTGTCTGTTGGCCATCTGGATGTCTTCTTTGCAGAAATGTCTGTTCATGTCCTCTGCCCATTTCTTGATTGGATTATTTGTTCTTTGGGTGTTGAGTTTGCTAAGTTCTTTATAGATTTTGGACACTAGCCCTTTATCTGATATGTCATTTGCAAATATCTTCTCCCATTCTGTCAGTTGTCTTTTGGTTTTGTTCACTGTTTCCTTTGCTGTGCAAAAGCTTTTGATCTTGATAAAATCCCAAAAGTTCATTTTTGCCCTTGCTTCCCTTGCCTTTGGTGATGTTCCTAGGAAGATGTTGCTGCGGCTGACGTCAAAGAGGTTGCTGCCTGTGTTCTCCTCGAGGATTTTGATGGATTCCTTTCTCACATTGAGATCCTTCATCCATTTTGAGTCTATTTTCGTGTGTGGTGTAAGGAAATGATCCAATTTCATTTTTCTGCATGTGGCTGTCCAATTTTCCCAACACCACTTATTGAAGAGGCTGTCTTTGTTCCATTGGACATTCTTTCCTGCTTTGTCGAAGATGAGTTGACCATAGAGTTGAGGGTCCATTTCTGGGCTCTCTATTCTGTTCCATTGATCTATGTGTCTGTTTTTGTGCCAGTACCATGCTGTCTTGATGATGACAGCTTTGTAATAGAGCTTGAAGTCCGGAATTGTGATGCCACCAACTTTGGCTTTCTTTTTCAATATTCCTTTGGCTATTCGAGGTCTTTTCTGGTTCCATATAAATTTTAGGATGATTTGTTCCATTTCTTTGAAAAAAATGGATGGTACTTTGATAGGAATTGCATTAAATGTGTAGATTGCTTTAGGTAGCATAGACATTTTCACAATATTTATTCTTCCAATCCAGGAGCATGGAACATTTTTCCATTTTTTTGTGTCTTCCTCAATTTCTTTCATGAGTACTTTATAGTTTTCTGAGTATAGATTCTTAGTCTCTTTGGTTAGGTTTATTCCTAGGTATCTTATAGTTTTGGGTGCAATTGTAAATGGGATTGACTCCTTAATTTCTCTTTCTTCTGTCTTGTTGTTGGTGTAGAGAAATGCAACTGATTTCTGTGCATTGATTTTATATCCTGACACTTTACTGAATTCCTGTACAAGTTCTAGCAGTTTTGGAGTGGAGTCTTTTGGGTTTTCCACATAGAGTATCATATCATCTGCGAAGAGTGATAGTTTGACTTCTTCTTTGCCGATTTGGATGCCTTTAATTTCCTTTTGTTGTCTGATTGCTGAGGCTAGGACTTCTAGTACTATGTTGAATAGCAGTGGTGATAACGGACATCCCTGCCGTGTTCCTGACCTTAGCGGAAAAGCTTTCAGTTTTTCTCCATTGAGAATGATATTTGCGGTGGGTTTTTCATAGATGGCTTTGATAATATTGAGGTATGTGCCGTCTATCCCTACACTTTGAAGAGTTTTGATCAGGAAGGGATGCTGTACTTTGTCAAATGCTTTTTCAGCATCTATGGAGAGTATCATATGGTTCTTGTTCTTTCTTTTATTAATGTGTTGTATCACATTGATTGATTTGCGGATGTTGAACCAGCCTTGCAGCCCTGGAATAAATCCCACTTGGTCGTGGTGAATAATCCTTTTAACGTACTGTTGAATCCTATTGGCTAGTATTTTGGCGAGAATTTTTGCATCTGTGTTCATCAAGGATATTGGTCTGTAGTTCTCTTTTTTGTTGGGATCCTTGTCTGGTTTTGGGATCAAGGTGATGCTGGCCTCATAAAATGAGTTTGGAAGTTTTCCTTCTGTTGCTATTTTTTGGAACAGTTTCAGGAGAATAGGAATTAGTTCTTCTTTAAATGTTTGGTAGAATTCCCCCGGGAAGCCGTCTGGCCCTGGGCTTTTGTTTGTTTGGAGATTTTTGATGACTGTTTCAATCTCCTTACTGGTTATGGGTCTGTTCAGGCTTTCTATTTCTTCCTGGTTCAGTTGTGGTAGTTTATATGTCTCTAGGAATGCATCCATTTCTTCCAGATTGTCAAATTTGTTGCCGTAGAGTTGCTCATAGTATGTTCTTATAATTGTCTGTATTTCTTTGGTGTTCGTTGTGATCTCTCCTCTTTCATTCATGATTTTATTTATTTGGGTCCTCTCTCTTTTCTTTTTGATAAGTCTGGCCAGGGGTTTATCAATCTTATTAATTCTTTCAAAGAACCAGCTCCTAGTTTCGTTGATTTGTTCTATTGTTTTTTTGGTTTCTATTTCATTGATTTCTGCTCTGATCTTTATGATTTCTCTTCTCCTGCTGGGTTTAGGGTTTCTTTCTTGTTCTTTCTCCAGCTCCTTTAGGTGTAGGGTTAGGTTGTGTACCTGAGACCTTTCTTGTTTCTTGAGAAAGGCTTGTATCGCTATATATTTTCCTCTCAGGACTGCCTTTGTTGTGTCCCACAGATTCTGAACCGTTGTGTTTTCATTATCATTTGTTTCCATAAATTTTTTCAATTCTTCTTTGATTTCCTGGTTGACCCATTCATTCTTTAGAAGGATGCTGTTTAGTCTCCATGTATTTGGGTTCTTTCCAAATTTCCTCTTGTTATTGAGTTCTAGCTTTAGAGCATTGTGGTCTGAAAATATGCAGGGAATGATCCCAATCTTTTGATACCGGTTGAGACTTGATTTAGGACCAAGAATGTGATCTATTCTGGAGATTGTTCCATGTGCACTAGAGAAGAATGTGTATTCTGTTGCTTTGGGATGAAATGTTCTGAATATATCTGTGATGTCCATCTGGTCCAGTGTGTCATTTAAGGCCTTGATTTCCTTGTTGATCTTTTGCTTGGATGATCTGTCCATTTCAGTGAGGGGAGTGTTAAAATCCCCTACTATGATTGTATTCTTGTCGATGTGTTTCTTTGATTTTGTTATTAATTGGTTTATATAGTTGGCTGCTCCCACGTTAGGGGCATAGATATTTAAAATTGTTAGATCTTCTTGTTGGACAGTTCCTTTGAGTATAATATAGTGTCCTTCCTCATCTCTTATTATAATCTTTGGCTTAAAATCTAATTGATCTGATATAAGGATTGCCACTCCTGCTTTCTTCTGATGTCCATTAGCATGGTAAATTCTTTTCCACCCCCTCACTTTAAACCTGGAGGTGTCTTCGGGTGTAAGATGAGTTTCTTGTAGGCAACATATAGATGGTTTTTGTTTTTTTATCCATTCTGATACCCTGTGTCTTTTGATTGGGGCATTTAGCCCATTAACATTCAGGGTAAGTATTGAGAGATATGAATTTAGTGCCATTGTATTGCCTGTAAGGTGACTGTTATTGTATATTGTCTCTGTTTCTTTCTGATCTACTACTTTGAGGGTCTCTCTTTGCTTAGAGGACCCCTTTCAATATTTCCTGTAGAGCTGGTTTGGTATTTGCAAATTCTTTCAGTTTTTGTTTGTCCTGGAAGCTTTTAATCTCTCCGTCTATTTTCAATGATAGCCTAGCTGGATATAGTATTCTTGGCTGCATGTTTTTCTCATTTAGTACTCTGAATATATCATGCCAGCTCTTTCTGGCCTGCCAGGTCTCTGTGGATAAGTCTGCTGCCAATCTAATATTTTTACCATTGTACGTTACAGACTTCTTTTCCCGGGCTGCTTTCAGGATCTTTTCTTTGTCACTAAGACTTGTCAATTTTACTATTAGGTGACGGGGTGTAGACCTATTCTTATTGATTTTGAGGGGGGTTCTCTGAACCTCCTGGATTTTGATGCTTGTTCCCTTTGCCATATTGGGGAAATTCTCTCCAATAATTCTCTCCAATATACCTTCTGCTCCCCTCTCTGTTTCCTCTTCTTCTGGAATCCCAATTATTCTAATGTTGTTTCGTCTTATGGTGTCACTTATCTCTCGAATTCTCCCCTCGTGGTCCAGTAGCTGTTTGTCCCTCTTTTGCTCAGCTTCTTTATTCTCTGTCATTTGGTCTTCTATATCGCTAATTCTTTCTTCTGCCTCATTTATCCTAGCAGTGAGAGCCTCCATTTTTGATTGCACCTCATTAATAGCTTTTTTGATTTCAACTTGGTTAGATTTTAGATCTTTTATTTCTCCAGAAAGGGCTTTTATATCTCCCGAGAGGGTTGCTTTAATATCTTCCATGCCTTTTTCAAGCCCGGCTAGAACCTTGAGAATCATCATTCTGAACTCTATATCTGACATATTACCAATGTCTGTATTGATTAGGTCCCTAGCCTTTGGTATTGCCTCTTGTTCTTTTTTTTGTTGTGAATTTTTCCGCCTTGTCATTTTGTCCAGATAAGAGTTTATGAAGGAGCAAGTAAAATACTAAAAGGGTGGCAACAACCCCAGGAAAATATGCTTTAGCCAAATCAGAAGAGATCCTGAATTGTGAGGGGGGAGAAAGGGGATAAAAAGGGGTTCAGAAAGAAAGAAAAAAAAACTATTAAAAAAAAGAAAGCCGATAAAGAAAAAAAAAATATAAAAAGAGGAAAAAATATATATATATTAGATAAACTATTTAAAAAACGTTAAAAAAAAGAAAATGGTAAAAGTTAAAAAAAATTTAGCAGAAGAAGAGAAAAAGAAAAAAAAATTGAAAAAGAAAAAAAAAATTAAATTAACTGCAAGGCTAAAAAATCATGGGGAGAAAGCCATGAGTTCCGTGCTTTGCTTTCTTCTCCTCTGGAATTCCGCCGTTCTCCTTGGTAGGTGAACTTGGTCCTGGCTGGGTTTCCCGTAGATCTTCTGGGGGAGGGGCCTGTTGTAGTGATTCTCAAGCGTCTTTGCCCCAGGCGGAGTTGCACCGCCCTTACCCGGGGCCGCGCTGAGTCATCCGCTCGGGTTCGCTTTCGGGAGCTTTTGTTCCCTGAGAGCTTTCCGTAGAGTTCCGGAGGACGGGAGTGAAGATGGCGGCCTCCCGGTCTCCGGCCCGGAGGAGCCGAGAGCCCGGGGCCCCACTCCTCAGTGCGCCCTCAGAGAACAGCGCCCAGTGACTCCCGCCACCCTGGCCTCCGGCCGCGCTCCGAGCTGACCGAGCCTGCGACCGGTTCAAGGCAACCCTGAGCTGAGAGTCACTCCTCGGCTCTGTCTCTGCAGCCGGCTTCCCCGTTCTAATACCGGTAAGCTCTGCGACATTGAGACACCCCCGATCCTTCTGCGACCCTGCGGGACCTGAGGCCGCGCTTACTCCGCCTGGGCTTCACCCCAGTTAAGCCTCTGGAGCGATATCCCTCAGCGGAACAGACTTTTAAAAGTCCTGATTTTGCTCCGTTGCTCCGCCGCTCGCCGGGAGCCGGCCCCTCCCCCCGCGGTCTATCTTCCCGTCGCTTTGGATTCACTTCTCCGCCAGTCCTACCTTGCAGAAAGTGGTTGATTTTCTGTTTCTGGAATTGCTGTTCTTCTTCTCTTCAATCTCCCATTGGATTTGTAGGTGTTTGCAATCTTTAGATAAGCTATTTAGCTGATCTCCCGCTACCCGAAGTAGTCTCGGCCTGCTACTTCTCCGCCATCTTGACTCCTCTCCTTTTTTTTTTTTTTTTAAAGATTTTATTTATTCATTTGACAGAGAGAAATCACAAGTAGGCAGAGAGGCAGGCAGAGAGAGAGAGGAGGAAGCAGGCTCCCTGCTGAGCAGAAAGCCCGATGCGGGGCTCGAACCCAGGACCTGGGATCATGACCTGAGCCGAAGGCAGCGGCTTAACCCACTGAGCCACCCAGGCGCCCCTACTACTGGGCTTTTTAATCAAAAGTATATTTCTCTATATTTATATCAAAATATGCTAACAACGCTCCTCTCATACCACCTTGGTGGTGCTCACTTTTTATGTGTCTCGTTCCCACAAGGTAAACATTTGAAACATTTTTAAAATGTTTAAAACATTTTTGCCTCATCACTCTTCCCACCTTTCCAAACTCTTTGGTTTTTCTAAGATAATTTGGTTTTCTTGGTTTACAGCTAACATTAAGTTTTTCCTGTTTGATAAAAGGATTCTTACGAAGTGCCTGGGTGGCTCAGTCGGTTGAACGAGCAGCTCTTGATTTTGGCTCAGGTCATGATCTCAGGGTCAGGGACACTGAGCTCAGCAGAGAGTCCCTTGAGACTCTCTCTCTCCCTCTTCCCACCCCGCCTGCCCATACTCTCTCTCTAAAATCAATCAGTCAATCTAAAAAAAAAAAAAAAAAAAAAAAAAAAAAAAGAGGTCTTACTTAGCACTATACTACAAATTATCAACCACACTGTTACCATTCATTTGATATTAACTATATAAAATACAAAGTTCATTACTTAATAACTGTCTTCCTTCCTGTCTCATCTTACTCTATGTTGAGGTCTATTTGGATTGTTTTCTTATTTGATTTTAGTATGTTCTTGGCATCTTTGTTTTACAGGACAGGTGAGTGCTTTCTTGCCTAGGTATATGTTTCTTAGGTGATTCTCCTTCTCTCAATGTCTGTAGTTGTTATTATGTCCCTTAACTTCTAGGCTTGTGATTTAAAAATAACGTACCTTAACTAACTAGTAATAGAAGGGAACTTCCTTAATATCACTTAGAGCAAACGTCATAATTACTGATAAAATATTAGAAGTCTTTACCTCCTTCTCTACCTTGAGATAGGGAATGAGGCAAAGATACCAATTTCACCATTTCTATTTAACATATTATTGGATTCCTAGCAAGTATAATAAGGCAAAACAAAGAAAAAGATTATATAATTAAAAAGGAAATAAAACTGTCATTAATTTATGTTCTATATATTTATATTTTTCTTTATATCATTTATATAAAACTGGAAAACATACAAAATGTAACATTTTATTTAAGGTTACCTACACATATTGTAAAACTATAGCAACAAGCAGGAGAATCACAAACCCAACCTTCAGAATAATAATTCCTTGAGAAGAAGAGGGCCATAGGAGACTTCTCAAAATGACTTAATGTTCTATTTCTTAAGTAGGCTGATGGATATACAGATACTAATTATTCTTTATACCTTCCATATACATGCTTGTGTGTTTTTGTAGGTATGAAATACTTCATTATAAAAAAGAAGAGTAGAAAATGTGAAAGACTTTAGAATTGCACACTATGTATAACAATAAAATTAGTGTAAAAAAGCATACAAAGAAAATATTAAAATCTTTATTGTCTTTTAGTGTGCTATACAATTAGACAATGTGATTGTGTATGTAGAAAATCTAAAATAATCTACGGACAATGTATTTATTTGATAAATAGATTTAACAAGGATGCTGGAAGCAAGGTCAATATACAAAATAAGTTCTCTATTTGCTCATTTCATTGCTATAGGCAACAACAGGAAATAATCTCACAAACATAACGAAGAGTGAAAGAAACACAGTAAAAAAATCCCACACAGTATCATATCATTCCATTTAAATAGTGTTTACAAAAGGCAAAATTAACTATATTGTTTAGTGATACATACAATTTCTTTCAGAAATCAGGTATTATAGGAATTAGAAATTCCTCCCTCTACTGGGAAGGGAGAAAGCTATAATCTGTATAGAGTACAGTGGGACAGGGGGAAGGCTTCTAGGGTGTTAGGGTATTGACAGTATTGCATATATATATTTTTATGCAATATAATATAGGTATTTCAGGTTGCTGTGTGTATGTGGATTATAAAATCTCAGTTTTCTGTGTGGAGATATATACCATGTTTATTGGAGGAAAATACAATACCAAAGATGTCAACTCCCCAAAATTAATCAATTAAAATAAAAATAAATAAATAAAATAAAATAAATAAAACAAAATTCTGCATGGACAAATAAACGCAAATACCAAATAAAAAATAAATGGAAGATTACAAAAATAATAAAATAATTGCAACTCATATATCAGATAAATGGCTAATTTCCCTAATATATTGTGAATGCTTACAAATCAGTCAAGGGAAAAAAATAGAAAAATAGACACAAGGTAGAAAAAGATAAACAAATGTTTGATAGAAAAAAGATACTCCATTTCACCAATAAACAAGGAAATGCAAACTGAAAATAAAAATGAGATGTTTTTCATTAAAAAATTTTTTTTAAAGATTTTATTTATTTATTTGACAGAGATCACAAGTAGGCAGAGAGGCAGGCAGAGAGAGGGAGGTAAGCAGGCTCCTTGCTGAGCAGAGAACCAGATGCGGGGTTCGATCCCAAGACCCTGAGATCATGACCTGAGCCAAAGGCAGAGACTTAACCCACTGAGCTACCAGTCGCCTGTCATTTAAAAATTTTATAATATAAAGTGTGAGTGTGAATGACAACAATGCAAACAAACATTCTCTTGCATTTGTTGGAATTGTAAATTGTTGCAGTCTTTTTACAAAGCATTTAGTGAAGTCTATCAAAATTACATATGCATTACTATCTGTCCATCTTATAGTTATATTCTTATATGTGCACAGTCATAGATACTTTTTAAGGCTATTGATTGCAGTGTTGTTATTGAGGAAGCCTGGAAACAACTTAATGTTCATCAATAGGGAATTGAAAATGAACTACTGTGTAGCTGTTTTCATAATGAGCTAGAGAAATTACATATAAGTTGTTCAAGGAAAAAAGCAAGTTGCTGAACTGTTGTGTATTTTATACTTCCATTTGTGTCAAAAATGGATGGGATAGATTTGGAGAAAGCATCAACCATATACATAACTGTAGGACACTAACATATTATGAGGACCTGTAAGCAGCAGATGTTTTGGAAAAAGCTAGTGGGGACCCAAGATCCTGGACCATTGAATTTCACTGCACAATTTTACCCTTTGTACTTTTGAATTTTTTATAAATCTCTCTTTCTACGTCTCTCTCCCTCCCTCCACCATTGCACAGTTTTTTTTTTAATTCTCAAGTGCATTAAAAAAATTATTTTTCTTTTTGCTTTCTCCAAATGTTCTAACTCATTTTATGAAAACTGAGAAAACCAGTTATAGATTATCTTGCCATCAGCCCAATCTGCAAGTTGATTTAAATTCTTCAATACTAAAAAAAAATAAGGTAAATCAATAATTAAAACAGTTTAAACAATAATTAAGGTTTTGTCAATTATGAAAATGAATCCCAAAGTATCTAGTAATCAACTTAATAAAGTGTGTTAGATGTATATGGAAAATATGTAAAACTTTATGGTAGGATTTTGAAGAAGACCTAAATAGATAGAGATATTTGCCATGCTTACATATATTTTTAGAAAGACCCAATATCATAAAGATGTCAATATCCCCAAATTAATCTGCGAAGTCATTGTTTAAATCAAAACCCCAACAAAGATTTTGTAACAGAAGCTAACTCTAAAACTTATAGGAAAACATGAAGGACCCCA
Organism: Lutra lutra; assembly: GCF_902655055.1. NCBI lineage: Eukaryota > Metazoa > Chordata > Mammalia > Carnivora > Mustelidae > Lutra > Lutra lutra. The sequence goes on from NC_062278.1 coordinate 108,547,195, forward strand.
AATAGTCAAGGTGGTCTTGAAAAAATGTGAGAATACACGCTTATTCTGAAATCAAGACTTATTGTCAAGTTACAGTAATTAAAAGACTGTGGTATTTCTCAAGGATAGACAAATAGACCAAAAGAATAAAATAGAAAGCCCAGAAACAGACCAACACATTTTGGGAAATTTGATTTATGACAAAGCTGGCATTTCAGATGACTGAAATGATAAATGAGTGTAGCACAATCATTATCCATGTGAGAAAGAAGATCTCTCTGTAACTCCTTTCACAAAGAATCAAATCTAGTGGATCTAAGACCAAATACAAAACAACAAAATTTAAAACTTATAGAAGAAAATACAGGGAAGCTTACGGCCTTTCAACCAAGTCCCCCAAAGCACAAACTATAAAGAAATAGCTAAATTAGGCTACATTAGCATTTACATTTTCTGTGCCTTAAAAGACACCAAAAAAAAAGTTGTCAGGCCATGGGGTGAGTGATAATATTTGCAATACATCCACCTGAAAAGAGAATAATATTCAAAATGTATAAAGAACTCTTTAAAATGAATAAGAAAATGACAACAACCAATAGAAAAAAAGGAAAAGGTGATGGACCTGAGTTTACAGAATAAAATATACAAATGACCAGTAAGGATATGAACAGATACCTAGCCTCTAACCTCATAGTAATCTGGGAAATGCAAATTAAAACCATAAGGAAATAATACCGTAAACCCATTAAACTGGGGAGGAAATTCGATAATAGCAAGTGTTGATGAGGATTAGGAACACAGTAATTCATCCATTGCTGTTAAAATCGCTTTGGAGAGCAAGTGGGCAGTAACTAGTGATTAGAAATTGGGGACCTTTTGCAACCCTGCTGCCTCAGTCCTAGGTGTGTACCCCATAGAAACTCTCACACACAGGCGCAGGAGACACAGACTAGACTGTCCATAACAGGACTGTTTGGAATCAGGACAAAATGCAAACTGTCAAATTTTTATCAGTAGGAGAATGGATAAATAAATTCAATATAACATTAACCCAATAGTATACTATACTTCCATGAAAATGAATTTTTATTTATCAAAGAGACCTGAAAACTTAGGTAGCACCACAGGCCAGGCTTTATTCTAAGTTCTTTATAAATATTAACTCATTTACTGAATGAACCTGAACTAGATTTACCAACATGAGTCAATATGGATAAATCCCCAAAGCACCTTGTTGACTGAGAAAAGCAAGTTACAGAAGTATTTGTAGAGTACTTTGCCATGTATATAAAGTTTGAAATATTTAAAACATTATGTGATGTATGAGAATTTGTTCATATATCATAAAAGTGTATAGAGAAGTTACTGCAGGGGTGAGGGTGGGGAATAAAGAGGGTCCCTGAAGGGCTTCATCAGGAAATATGCCGCGTTTCTAATGCTCAGTGATAGCCGTTCTCATAGCTCAGTGTATCTCTGAGATAGTTCATTAAACAGTAAAATTAAAGTGAAAAGTGACCCACTATGCCCACTTCCATTTCATTGATTTTCTTCCAGTCTCATTCTATTTTTTTTTTTTTAAGATTTTACTTATTTATTTGAGAGAGAGAGTGAGAGAGAGAGCATGAGAGGGGAGAAGGTCAGAGGGAGAAGCAGACTTCCCATGGAGCTGGGAGCCCAATGCGGGGACTCTATCCTGCAACTCTGACTCCGGTATCTTGACCTGAGCCGAGGGAAGTCGCTTAACCAACTGAGCTATCCAGGCGCCCTCTTCTATGTTTGTTTCTTTTTTCTTTTCTTTCTTTCATTCTTTTTTTTTTTTTTTAAATATATACACTTGTGATTATCCCACATATATTCTGTCACTTAAGTGCTTTTTCATTTATCGGTACCAAGAATAGCTGCACTTGGGGGAATATTTAGGCTTACTCCTTCTGAAACATTGTCACAGGTGGAGTTACAGTATCAAATTTTACGTATGAGCACTCAAACCCTCTTCATACTCTTCATGAGTACATTTTGCCAAGAGCTGGACCAGTTCGCTCTGCACCCCCCAGCAGGGCATTGGTGCCGCGTTTCCTCTGCAGCTTTCTCCGCACTAAATATTCTCGCAAACAAAAAAACTGCCCCCAAACCCTTACTATTTCGGTCCGTGAAAAAAGAAGCTTATTTGTATTACTCTGAGAAACACTGACCCCAACTGCTTATCATTGGTTTATAAAGGGAGAAGAGCTTTACTGTTGAGGGCGCCCGGGGACCCACAGTGTTTCCCCCGCGGGGTGCCGGGGCAGGTGCAGCTCCGAGGGTCCCGCCTCGCCCACGCAGCCTTTCCTCCCACGCTCAGCGCGGTGGGGTCGGTGGCTCCGATCCCCGGGAGCCCGGCCCCCACGAAAGCTCAGCGAGGTCGTCAGGGGTATAGTTTACTTTTCATTAGCTTTCTGTCCCGCCTACAAGAAGCCTTGGGTTGGCGCCCGGGCGGGTGGGGCGGGGCTCATTTACAGGGCCGCCTCACAGCCGTCCTCCGGCCTCTTTGGCTCTGTGATATGTTGGCCATTGCCGCCCCGCCCACTGAGCGCGGGCACACAGGGCTCCATTCACCCGTCCCCGGCCGGTGAGCAGGGTGGGCGCCCCACCTCGGGCCAGGGCCACACACAGGCAGGGTGGGACCAGAGGAGCTTGTCCTTTCCCATGGGCAGGGCTGGAATTTGTGGGGGAGGTGGGAATTGCGGAAGTTGGAAAGGGAGGAGTGAAGGGCTGGGTGAGAAGTGGGAGGCTGTTTCTAGGGAAGGGGGTGGGGGATGGGAGAGGGGAGGCGGGCTGGGGGGGCTGGGGGCAGGTTTCCGGGCTGAAGAGGTAGGAACCTATGGAGAAACCGGAGGAAGGGAGAGAGGGGGGAGGGATAGGGAGGTGGAGCAGGGCTCAAAGAGGGGACCCAGCGATTAGGGGGCGCATTCAGATCAACCTGGGGGTTAGAGGAGTGGGAAGGGAATGTGGAATAGCGGGATGAAAGGAATTTCAGGAGGGAGGAGGCATTAGCCTGCGGGAGCAGGGGCGGGGGGTGGAGTGAGGGGCGGGGGGGGGGGGGGGGGGGGGGGGGGTGAGGGGCGGCGTGGCTACCCCCTGCTGGACCTGGGCTGGCATTTGCCAAAGGGCTCAGCTTGGAGTCTCCATGGGGCAGCAGAAGTCTATAGCTCCAAGCCAGGTGGAAGAAGGCGATGACGGGTGGGGAGGGTGCACCTAGCAGTGGACAAGAAGCAAGGACGATGCCTCCCCAGCTGTCAGGAGTTTCCTGGGGACGGACTCTAAAGGGGCCAAGGGGTTACCTGGGAAGTGGGACCCCCAGTGAAGGAAGAGCACCCTGGTGGAGGGAGGAGCTGAAGAAGCACCAGGACTGCTTTGGGAAGCCCAAGATCCTCTAGGGACCAGCTTCTTGTCACAGGAAAAAATGCCCACCAGTGAGAGATCAAAGAGATCATGGTTTCACCATGTTGTGGGAAACTATAAAAATGGCGCTATAAGGCCATGCTCCTCAAAGGGGGCCAGTAGGTATATCCTCTGGGAGAGTGTACTAAAATGCAGATTCCAAGTTGGCAGATCTGAGGCGGCACCTGAGACTCTGTATGACTCACAAGCTCCCAGGCAATGCCTGTCCTGCTGCTTCAGGACCACACTGAGCAGCAAGAGCATAAGGAATTGTCTGTTGGGGGTGCAAGGCAGGCTTGCTCAGTTGGGCTTGGGACTCTTAATCTCAGGGTTGTGAGTTCAAGCCCCATGTTGGCAGGCAGCCTACTTAAAGAAATAAACAAATAAAATAATTTAAAAAAAAGGAATTCTGTATCAACATGGAGAAATATCTAGGTTATATGGTAAAGTGAAAAGATAGTCTATGTAAGATGAAGCCCATTTTCTTTTTAAGGTGTGTCTTACGCAAACACCCTAATGTGTACACCTACACACACACACACACACACACACACACACACAGAGGTGCAAAAACATATCACCTACATCTTTTTCTGGGAGATGGGATTACAAGTGGTATGAATTTCCTACTTTTTGCTTGTATCTCTTTTCTAAATTTCTTCGATAAACACATTCGCCTGTCGTAAGGAAAAAGAGTCTCTCAAAATCACGGAAGTTATTTATTTTAAAAAGAGGACTCAGGCAGAAGTTCACAGATCTCCCTTTCTGGGAGCCTGGCTTAGTTTCTCCTCCTCTTCAGCTCAGAGTATCTATTTACATGCTGCCCAGGGAGGGGGCTGGTAATCCCTGGGGCTTGGGGGGGGGTCACCCTATCCCGTCAGTAAATGTTTGCTCACTTGAGTGAGCTTAGGGGACAAGGTCCCACTGAGGGACATTTGGTTATGGCAAAGTCTAGGAGTACATTTAAATGGCAGTGTTAAAGGGAAATTTTCTTACTGGCTATTACTTACATTGCTCAAGTCTAGAGACGTTGGTGCTATGGATGGATAGCTCTTTCCATTTACATGTCATCTTATTATTTGTACTTTCTTACCATCACCTTATTTGATCCTCTGAGGTAAATGCTCTCATTATTTCCTTTTTATAGCAGAGGAAAGTAAACCTCAGAGAGTTAAATCAAGTTACTCCGGGTCAACATCTAGGAAGAGGTAGAGCCCTGGGCTTTTTAATCCAGAACGCCTGACTCTAGAACCTGGTTTCTTGATTACTGAAATTGACTGTATCTCATGGGATAGCAGACCCAGGTTCAGAAACCTCGCCTTCCCGTTCATGGGCAAACAGGTCTGGAACTCTGCGTTCTCATGTGTGAGCTTGGGCTAGCGACACCTCTCGAGTGCAGCTCAGATGGCAGTGCTGAGAGTGGCCTGGGCTTCCACAGAAGCTGGAAGAGCGCAAGGGGCGATATGATGGGGAGGGAGGTGGCCTTGATGAGTTTATTGTTCACAAGAAGTCTGGATACATGAAATCTAGAAACTGATCGCTGGGAATGAACTGGATATCCTTGAGAGGATCTTTTTTCTTCTCTGGACTTCCCTATCAAATAAGAAACAGGGGCACCTGGGTGGCTCAGTCGGTTACGTGTCTGACTTTGGCTCAGATCATGATTCCGGGGGTCCTGGAGTGGAGCCCCTAGGATGGGCTCCTTTCCCTGTTTATTGGGCAGTCTGCTTGTCCCTCTCCCTCTGCAGCTTCCCTCCCCTCCCCTGCTTGTGTACACACACTTTCCCCTCTCACAAATAAATAAATAGAATCTTTAAAAAAATAAAATAAAATAAAAATTTTGTTATGTTCTCCCGTTTTTGAAAAGATTTAGTCTATCAGACAAATTGCATTTGTCAACTAATAATTGATTTTCTTAATTTTTATTAATTAAAGTCATTTGGAACTATCACAGGTTCTAATAAACATGAAATATAAATATAATCTCCCTAAGCAAAAGAAAGTAATTTTGGCACTTTAGTTGGCGTGTGTGGCTTTATAAGAGCTAAATGTTTAATTGTTGTTAAGACTTTTAAAATAGAAAGACCCATGAACCCTGTAAGAATCTATCCCAAAGAAATGGTTTAAATTGCAGAAAGGAAAATGTATTTCCCAAGGATGTTCATTGCATTAGCTATGATAGTTCAAACCGTAGAAATGCACTAAATATTCATCTGTAAATAAATTAGGGCACATTTGCATGTTTGCACAATGGCATATTTTGCAACTATTAAAAGTTCTGTTCAGTCTTAGAGCAGAGAAAAATTTCCTCTGCAGGGCACCAAACCCAGAAACCATTAAGAAAAAGCTGACAGATTTGACACCATAAATATTAAAAAAAGCTTGCCCTTGAAAGAAACCATAAACAAAGTGAAAATACAAGTGACAAACTGAGATAAAATATGCAACAGCAACAATATTAAGGCCATGTATCTTTATTTTCCCATAAATCACACTATTTCAGCTTCTCTCCTCCAGGGCTGAGCCATGAAGCTTGTCTCCCAGAGAAAGAGGGGCAGGAAACGCTTGGGACAGAGAGGCCCCTGAAAAACTGTGAGTCTCCACCCTGATTTCTCTCACCCCCTTAGCAAGACCAGAGTCTCCAATGCCAGTCTTTGTGGAGGAAATAAAAGAAATAGTTTTATCCCAAATACTGCCTTTAATAAATCAAGGGCCCACCTGGGTGAACTTGATCAGAAACATCTACACAGGGAGAACTACTACCAGGAGGAAGTGGGGAAAAATAGCTGAGCCCTCCTCCCCCCATTTCCCTGGCTGAGGACTGTGGAAGGAAGAGAAAGGTGAGAATAAGAGAAGCAGTTGGTGAGCGATGTGTGTCCCACCTGTCCCAAAGTTGCAGAAAGGTCGATTGAAGGAAATATCAAAAGCATCGAAAGCAGAAGAGAGGCTTCTGACCCTGTTTCAGTTAGATTCTGGAAAAGGCAACCTCACCAGGTACCTGCCCCGGAGCAAAGCTTCTGCCTCTTTAGGCAGAAAGAAGGGCAGCATTAGGCTGACCAGAGTCTTTCCTGGCATTCATCGGCATGCAAGATGTCCAGAATTTCCTGAATACCCTTGAGAAGGAAAATTGAACCCTATGTGTGAGGACCAGGTCGTCACCCAGGCTGGGAGCCACATGGGAGTTGTAGACAGGCCTCAAGGTAGTTCAGAGCACCTGTAGATCCCCAGTGGAGAAGAGTCCATTGAAAGGATCACTGGACTCCAAGGGAGTCAGGAGAAATCTTGACTTTCTTAGGTACAGACGTAGGCAACAAATGTCAGCATGTCAGCAAGATGCTTGCTCCGTGACCAGGTCAACAAGAAGCATTGTTACAGAACTCGGAGGAGCTCCGGAGTGGTCCAAGGACCTGTGCTCAGGAACTTAGGCCCCCCTCCTTCACCTTTACCACATTAGAAGCCCCGTCTCCCCTGTACCCAAATGCCATTCCAGAGAATTAACAGGAGGAGGAATATAAGGGTTAAAGCAGTGAGTAGGGTAACTGTAACTAATGGTTACTAAATACAGTGGCTTACACAGTAAAAGCTGGATTCTCTTTCAGATGGGAATCCAGGTGGGCCGTGCATGTGTGCTCTGGCTGCCCGGAGTTGGGGGGTGGGGATCAACCCTGCCGCTCTTCTGTCTCGTTCCTCTGCTGTTCTCAACACGTGACTTCTGTCTTTTATTATAGTTCCTGCAAGTGCCGATGCATTCCAGGTAGTGGGAAGAGGGACGACGATATATAGAAGGCACGCCCTACCCCCATTTCCTTCAAGGGCATGACCTGAAAGTCACCCACATCACGCATGCTCACATGTTGTTGTCCAGAACTAGGTCGTGTTACTACCCCTACATGCAAGGAAGGCTGTGGACCTTTTCAGCCGGGCAGCCAGATGGCCTTATCTTACCCACAGAACACACTCACCCTTGTCCAGCCTGAAGTTCAGGGTCTCTGGGGACTGCAGGGTCCTTTCCTCCAGGCCCAGATGCAACTATCTGTCTGGTGACCTATAAGAAAGAGAAAAGTTGTCTCCCCTACTTCCAGTTACTCACACACCGAACAGCACCCATGGAAAAGAAATAGGATGAGTAATCAGAACATCCATTCAGAAAATGGAAGAATGGAGAACACCCAGTAGTGACCAGTTCATAGCCAAGTGTCCTCTCCTACCACACAGCAGTCACAAACACTGCCTTCCCCAAAAGTGGGGCTTGTGCCTTGGCTTGTGGATCTAGTAATCCCTTGTCCATTGACCTCAGAGAGGATAGGCTGGTTTTTGGCAAGATAATTCCTTGTGTGTCTTCCTGCATGGCCTCATCCCAAGTGGGCATTGGAGAGTGTGCCCTTTAGGGGGACTTGTGGATCTCACAGCCTTTTTCTTCTGGTGTCTTTTGGGAGGGCCCGGGAGTTACTGTAGGAGTCAATGCAATCACAGGATTTTTCAGGTCACACTTACGGGGTTTGGTTTTGTTTGCAAGAAAACGCCTTCCAGTAGTTAGTAGGCATCTCGTCCATTTATTCTCTGTCAGTGCCATGTGGAGGTATCTATAGTCAAAAGTTCTTCTGGCATGATTTTTACACAGCAAAAATTTGCTCTTTAATTTAGTTGCTTCAGACTCTGTCCTTTTTTGTTCTAGAGGGCAGTTAAACTACTAGTGGATTTTATTGACTCTCAAGCTTGGTTGGTTTTGGTCCAAAGGAGTGGTTCCTACTTGAAAGCGTGGTCCTTACTCTCCCATATCCCGATACCTGGCAACCTTTGGTGTTCTCATTTGGCTCTCAGCCCTATAGCAACCATTTTCTTCTAGGCCTTACGGTGTCCTACCTGCACCCGCTCAGCCACACTCTTAGCCAAGGGCTAATGGTGAACCCCAGTGTTGTTTCTAGCACCCTTATCCCCCATGCAGCTCCCACAATCTTCGTTACCCTGCCCTGAAAATTCTAGCCAACTTAGCCTCCCTGAATTCGTGCTTCTTTCTTCAGCTCAACAAGAGTGCTGTGTGCTATGCTCTGCCCTGGGGGTGCTATCCCCATGCTCTGTGAGCCACAGAAGATCCCCAGGAAGAAGGCCAGGGCCAGTGTGGGATTCACTTCATGTGTGTCTTTTCTCTAAAGGATCACAGTCTGGTCCTGCCTGTTGTCCAATACACTGTCCAACTGCCAGTTGCCTCATTTATTTTGTCTAACTTCACGATTGTTTATGGTGGTGGTGGTGGTGGGAATGTGATATTAGTTACTCCATTGGGGATATAATCAAAATTCTTTCCTTCCCTAGATAGAGAATTTTATTTGGATATATAGCTGTCCAGGGAGCTAGCCAATGATATATGAGCAGAAGCAAAGGAGTGTGCCTCTACTTCTCTTTGTTTTCTTTTTTAAAAAGGTTTTATTTGTTTATTTGAGACAGAGAGAGAGAGACAGAGAGAGCACGAATGGGGAGAGCAGGTGGAGGAAGAAGCAGACTCCCCACTGAGCAGGGAGCCTGATGCAGGGCTTGATCCCAGGACCCTGAGATAAGGATCCAAGCCAAAGGCAGATGTTCAGCCAACTGAGCCACCCAGGAGCCCCAACTGCTCTTTGTTTTCTTTTCCTGTTGGCTGGAACGTTATGGCTGTGATTACTAGCTGTCCAGCAAAATCTGCTCTTCATAATTAAATTGCTCAAAGCAGAGATATCAGAAAGAAAAGAGAAGAAGGGGGCAGGGGAAAAGTATGTGAAGAAATAACGGCCAAATTTTTTTTTCCCCAAAATTTAGTGAAAACATCACCTATCATTCAGTGAACTCCAAGCAGGATGAATAAAAAGAAAACCATACCCAGGCCCATCATGGTCAAGCTGCTAAAAACCAAATATAAAGGGAAAATCTTAAAAATAGCCAGATAAAACATACATTATATATAGGAGGGCAATGTGTGAATGTTGGCTGACTTCTTTTAATTTTTTAATTTATTTTTTATCTTCAAAGATTTTGTTTATTTATTTGACAGACAGAGATCACAAGTAGGCAGAGAGGCAGGTGGGGCGGGAGGGTGGGGTGAGAAGCAGCCTCCCTGCTGAGCTGGGAGCCTGATGCGGGGCTCCATCCCAGGACCTTGAGACCATGACCTGAGCCAAAGGCAGAGGCTTAACCCACTGAGCCACCCAGGCGCCCCTGTTGGCTGACTTCTCATGAAAAATGAAGGAGGCCAGAAGACAATAGAATGTCCTCTTTACGTGTCATCCTTGCGCAGGGGCCATGCTAATCTTCTCTGTATCGTTCCAATTTTAGTATATGTGCTGCCGAAGCGAGCACTAGAATGTCCTCTTTAAATGGCTGAAAAAAAGAGCTGACAATCTTAATTTTAATATCTTTTAAAATATTAAATATTAATATAAACAATATTTATACTGTTAATTAAGATAATTTTATTATATAAGTTCTTATTAATGATTATATAATAATAAAAGAATAACTATTTAAAATAAAAATATTTATTAAAATATTTAATAAAATATTTATTAAAAATAAATGATAGCTGAGAGAATTAATTGCCAATGAAAGTGAGGTATGAGAAAACGTAAACTAGATAGAAACCCAATTATAGGATGCTACAGCCAACAACTGCACATTCTTTAAAGTGCACACAGAATGTTCAATAGGACAGACCCTATGCTGGGGCATAATATTGCTCTCCATACATATGAGACGACTGAGATCTTACAGGGTATGTTCTCTGACACAAGAATATTAAATTAGAAACCAGTAACCATAAGATAGCTAGAAAATCCCCAAATTGTTGGAAATCAAACAAGATAATTCTTTTAAATTTAATTTATTTTTATTTTTGATATTCACATTATTTAATAACAGCTACATATTCTTAAACATTTTTTTTTCAGAGGGTAGTGGACATGCAATATTACATTAGTTTCAGGTGTAAATCATAGTGATTCACCATCTCTATGTGCTATTCTATGCTCACCACGAGGGTAGCTCCCGTCTGTCACCATACAAGAGTATTACAGTATCACCGACTCCATTCCTTGTGCTGTGCCCTTCATTCCTGCGACTCATTCATGCCCTAATTGAAGCCTGTTAACTCCCACTCCCTGTCACTCATTTTGCCTGTCCCCTTACCCCCTCGCTCTTGTAACCATCAGTTTATTCTCTTTATTTATCGTCTGATTTTGCTTTTTGTTTGTTATTCATGTGTTTTCAAACAAGGTGATTCTAAATAGATTATCAACAAAAGAAGAAATCACAAGAGAAATTAGGAAATATTTAAAGTTAGAGGATAATGAAAATATAAAGCAGCAAAATTTTTGAGGTACACCAAAGCAGCTCTTAGAGGGAAGTGTATGGATTTAAACACTTATATCAGAAAAGCAACACGGGTTTCAAAGTAATGATTTAAGGATCCCTCTTAAGGGGTGCTTGGGTGGCTCTGCCTTTGGCTCAGGTCATGATCCCAGAACCCTGGGATCGAACCCTGGGATCGAGCGCTGCATCCAGCTCCCAGCTCATCAGGAAGCCTGCTTCTCCCTCTCCCACTCGCCCTGCTTGTGTTCCCTCTCTCGCTGCCAAATAAATAAATAAAATCTTAAAAAAAAAAAAAAAAAAGGATCCAGCTTAAAAATAAGAAATGTATGAGTACATTAAATTCAGAGTAGAAGGAAGGAAATAATAAAGGGCAAAGATCAATAAAACAGACAATAGTCAAACCAGAAGAAAATTAACAAAGCCAAAATTTGGTTCTGTGAAAAGATTAATAAAAGTGAAAAACTTTTTATAAAATTGGTCAAGAAAAAGAGAGAGGACAGAGAAATGACCAGTACCAGGCCAAAAAGATGGAAGTCAATTGGAATTCTCAGACCTTGAAAGAAAACTTAAAAAGGACAATTATGAACTATCTTATGCCAATCAATTTAACAACTTAAGTGAAGTGAACAGAATCTTTGCAAGCTTACCTGAACTGACTCAAGAAGAAAAGGAAAATCTGAATATTCCTGTACCCATTAAGTACAGTGAATTCTAATAATAATTTTTTAAAAAAATTTCCCAGAAAGGAAACTCCAGGCCCAGGTAGAGAGAATTCTATCAAACATTTAAGGAAAATTGGGCTACTGGGTGGCTCAGTTGGTTAAACGACTGGCTTAGACTCAGGTCATGATCCTGGAGTCCAGGGCTCGAATCCCGCATTGGGCTCCCTGTTTAATGGGAAATCTGCTTCTCCTTCTGACCTACCCCCTCTTGTCTTCTGTCTCACTATCTCTCTCTCTCAAATAAATAAATAAAATCTTAAAAAAAAATTTAAGGAAAATGGAAATAATGTCAACATGATATGAAGGAGCACATGGAGAGGAATTATTTTTGCAGCCATATTTGGAAATTATAATCTGCCACAGCGATACTGATAAGCAAAGATTTCTTAGGACACAAAAAGTACAAACCAAAAGGAAAAATAATAATTTGGACTTATCAAAAATTTAAAAATCTACTCCTCAAAAGGCATTATTAAGAAAATGAAATCGGGGCGCCTGGGTGGCTCAGCTGGTTAAGTGGCCGACTCTTGGTTTCCGCTCAGGTCATGATCTCCGGGTCCTAGGAGGGAGCCTGGACTCCCCTTCCCCCCACTTGGTACTCAGCAGGAAGTCTGCTTAAAATTCTCTCTCTCTCTCTGCCCCTCTCCCCCAGCTTGCTTGCTTGCATGTGCGCGTGCACACGCAGTCTCTCTCTCACTCTCAAACACATAAATAAACTTTAAAAGGAAAATGAAGTCAAGACCACTACGCTTCCAGCCATTCGGAGAGGCTCTTCTGTGCTGCGTGGACTTAGCCGCCCCTGCACCAGCTTCTACAAGTGCGGAGTGCAAATTCGCGTCCTGCAAGAGCTGCGGCTCCTGTTGCGCCGCCCCCCCCACCCCCGCCACCGGCGCTGCGCCAAGTGCTCCCACAGCTGCGTCCGCAAGGGGGTGCCGGGGCCTTATGGGGAGCTGCGAGCTCCTGATGCCCAGAGCGGCTGGTAGGAACCAGCTGTTTGTTCAAGTATTCCAATGATGATAAACTCATCTAGACTCTTCTGGGAGGAAAGAGGAGAGGTGAGGAGAGGAGAGGGGAGGAGAGGAGTGGGGACAGGGGGAGGGGAGGGGAGACAAAGGAAAAAAGAAAAAGGAAAAATCCTACCTAGACTAGGAGAAAATATTTATAATCCATGTATATGAGAAAGAACTTATATCCAGAATAAAGAACTTTTGTAAGTTAATAATAAGGCAAATAACCCAATTAAAAATAGATAAAAGACTTGAAGAGAAACTACAAAACAAGATTCTCTGGCCAATAAGCACAGACAAAGATATTCAACATTTTCAGTCATCAGAGAAATGTAAGTTAAAACCACAACAAAATATTGCTTCATACCCATTAGGAGAGGAAAATTAGAAGACAGAAAATTCTTTTTTTTTTGAATGCACAGAAGTATTTATTTATTTATTTATTTAAGATTTTTATATTTGACAGAGAGAGAGAGAGAGAGAGCATGAGCTAGGGGGAGTGGCAGAGGAAGAGGGAGAAGCCGACTCCTTGCTGACTGGGAGCCCGCCACAGGACTCGATCCAGGAACCTGTGATCAAGACCTGAGCCGAAGACAGGTGCTTAACCAGCTGAGCCACCCAGGCACCCCAAGAAGACTGAAAATTCTAAATGCTGACAGGAATGTGGAACAACTGGATTTTGTAGGCTTTGAAGACAGTGGGTGGGGAGTGTTCCTCTGCCTTCAGAGGAATGCAGACAGCTTCTAGAAGCTGAAAAGAGTACAAAACCAGAATACCCTTGCTACGGGTTGAACTGTGTCCTCCTATAATTCAGATGTTGGAATCCTAACTTCTGAGGTGATAGTATTTGGAAATGGAGCTTTTGGTTGGTGATTAGGATCACATGAAGTCATAAGAGTGAGGCACCCGTGGGGCTAGTGCTCTTTAAAGAGCCTCTGAAAGAAGAGGCACCAGAGGATTCTCTGTCTCTATCTGTCTGTCTGTCTGTCTCCTCCCAGCCACTGAAAGCACACAAGCCATCTGCAAGCCAGGGGAAAAAAATCTTCATCAGAACTGGACTGTGCTGACACTCTGATCTCAGACTTCCAGTCTCCAAAACTGAGGAAATAAATTTCTGTCCTTGAGACTACCCCATCTCTGGTATTTTGTGTTGGCTGCCAGATTTAACTGAGGCAATCCTAGAGCCCTTGGAAAGGGACGCCTTGATTTAGCCCAGTGAGACTCGTGTCCAACTTCTGACCGCTAGAATTATAAAATAATGAATCTGTGTTGCGTTAAGCCACAAAGTTTGTGATAATTTGTTACAGCGGCAACAGAAAAACACACCCAGCAATCCCTCTTCTAGATATTTACCCAAGAGAAAGGATTAAAAATCTACAAGAATACTTGTATGTGGATGTTTGGAACAGCTTTTTTCACAATAGTAAAAACCTAGAAATCATCCAAGTGTCCATCAGCAGGAAAATGAATAAACAAGGTATGGCATGTTCATACAACAGAACATAGTTTAACAATTTAAAAACAATGAACTACTGATACATTGAGCAACATGCATAAATCTCAAAAACATATTTGTTGAGTGAAAGAAACCAGACAGAGATGAGTACCTAATTTATGATTCCATTCATATGGTCTTCAAGGATGGGTGAAACTAATTTATGGTGGTAGAAATGAGAATAGTGGTTTCTTGTGGGGTTGCAGACAAGCATATTTTCTAGGGTTGTGGACAGAGTCTACAATTTTGATTAGTGTACTGGTTACATGGGAGTAAAAATCATCAAAACCTGTTGTGTTACAATTTGAGATCTTTGCATTTCACTGTATTTAAGTGTTCCTCAACTAAAAAAAAAAAAAAAAAAAAAAGGAAAGAAAGAAAGAAACCAAGAACAAATATTGGGGGACATCTCAGGGTCTGGTATATCATCCATCTCTTATATTTTTTCACTTAATGCAAGAAACCCTCCTTTGTGAAGTAGTTACAGGTTTGTTGCCTTAACTGATGAAACTCCAAATCCCACTGTCTTAATATAGAAAGGTTTCTCATTCATGGGAAGTCCAAAATGAATTCTCATGATCTGTAGGCTGTTCTCCTCCAAGTGGTGATTTCAGAATCTTGGCCTCCACCGTTCCCATAATATAGTTTCCAAAGCTATTGCATTGGTCTCCACCAAGCCAGCAGCAGAGTTAAAGCTAAGAGATCTTGTGTGGGAGCTTTCTACGGGCCAGGCCTGGCAGGGGCCCATGTCACATGGGCCCTCATTCCTCTGGCTGGGATTTAGCCACATGGCTACACTTACCTGAAAGGGAGGCTGGTAACTGTCGTCTAGCCAGGAGCCCCAGAAGAGGAGGAAAAGGCTTGGATACTAAGTTAGCAGTCTCTGCCACCCTGCGTTATTAACATCACATATTAGCTCACACTTGTTAAATATTTACTCTTCATCAACAACTGTTCTAAGAGCTTTACATTTAATCTTCAACGACTCTTTGAGATACATACTAGTTTAATCTCCATTTTACCAGTGAAGAAAGACAAGGACGAAGATATGAAGTTGTCCAAGTCATACAGCTCGTAGGTGGTGGAGACTGGATTCGAACTCAGGCAGCCTAAGACCAGCGCAGGTGGCCGTTACCACAAGTTTGTACGGCACCCATTCGAAGGTTGCATCATATTTCAAATGTTTGGATGAGCCTCCTTTACTGAACCGTTTTCATATTGTGAAAGATTGAGATTCTCTATTGATTGGGTCTCTAAATAATGCACGGCTGAATACCTTCAAGTTTTTAATCCCCCTGCATTATGGATGGGTTCCTTCGGGTTAATTCTTTTTTATTTTTAAAAGTTTGCTAAATTAAGCCTACAAGAGTGTGCTTCCTCTCTGAATTATGCACTGCATACAAATGACCTCATTATTGACAAGACATTCATCACTGGATGCTAACTGCATGGGTTTGGCTCTCTCAGTCTGCAAATCAATCTGCAAAAATATTAATCTGTGTTTGTTGATATTTGGACCTGAAGATACTGGAGTAGATAGAGTTCCTCACTTTATGCAACCAAGTCATGAATTTTTCATTGGAAAACGATCTCCCAGCTTATCTGGTCCAATTCCTTAGCTAATAGAGAAAGATAGTTCTAAAAATGGCAGGACAAAAATAGAACTTTTATAAATTGAAACACATTTTTTACTGACGGGGGAGCTTGCTGTCAAAGAGAGTCTATGAGACATGCTTCCTGAGAACGAACATTTAGCTTGGGAGTAATTACGAGCTGTTAAAGTCAAGACGCAAAAGGGGACCAAACTGCAACAAATTTCACCTCAGCTTCAGAAGTCATTTGCCGATTATGAAAGAACGGTTATCATTTCCCCGGTGCTCACCATACCCGGCACGGTACACACTTTGTCTCGTCTAATCCTTGCAGCAAACCTCTGGAGCGCATATTGTTCAGATCCCCACTGTACCAATGAGGAAACTGAGGCATGGGGAGGTTAAATAAGGATGTATTATTACTTAAAGAAGCAGAAACCTACCCCCAACAAAACAGGTCATCTCGCCTCATTAACACTGTTTACATCTTTTTTTTTTTTTTTTTTTTTTTTTTTTGTCTTCTTAGATTCTTTGTTTGCCAGGGTCAGGGTGGAGTGGGGATTCCACTTCTGTAGATAATTCCAAAATCCTAAAATTCTCTTTGTTGTCAGCTTAAAAAAAAAATTTAAAAAAGGAACAGGACAGAAAGTTAACTGGTAGGGTGAAAATCTAAACTTTCTTGAAAGCCGAGTGGGAGGGACGGGCTACATGAATGCTGACTGATTGATTAATGACCTTGCTAGAAGAGGCCACCCACCAGGAAGTCTATTGTAGATTCCCATCTCTGTCACTTGCTCATCCTCTATTTCCAAGCCCTCCCACCAGGTGCTGGGGAGCCCTCCTTCCTTCCTTCTCTTGCCTCACTGCCTCTGGCAGCCTCCTCATAGCCTCTCCTTGGCCCAGCTTTCCCTGCCTATCTCTGTGCTCTCTTGTCATTCAAGCCACAGTCCTGGAGAACCTTCCTGAGCTTCTCAGAAGGGAGAGGCTGACTTCCAACAGGCTCCATCTGTTTAAGGGAGAAGTTTCTTCCCAGATGCCAACCCTTATCTCCAGGCTCCCTTTCCTCCAGCGGAACAGAGGTGTATGGAGGACTAGCTGTTCCCCCTCTGACTGTCCTCCAGCCCCAGGCACCACTGGAGGCCAATATCTTGCTCCCAGGGGGCGACTGGGGCAGCAGGTTCTAGGATCAGGAGCGGCGGGTTCTTTCTGGTGCTCCTTTGGGCACTGTGTGAAACTCAGGACAGAGAGACATGGGATGAGAGCTTGGCGTGGGGAGAAACGTATACGTTCAGGGTCCTGTGGCCTCTGGCGTCCCCACCTGGATTGTGGCAGCCTCCTCTGGAGCAGGGGAGAGGCTTCCAGGGGAAACAGAATCAGAATGATCGTGCACTGGCAGGGGCTGTGTGGAAAGATGCCTCCACTCCAGCCCCCTGAGCTGAAGCCTGTGCAGGCAGGCCAGGGCCGCCCGGTCCTTTGCACATGGTACCACCCTGGCTGGGGTGCTGGGAGGCCCACCAGAGGTATCACACGCTCGCCTTCCTCAGGGGGCTCACAGTCTCCTCAGAAAGGAAGGGCTTTGCTCAAGGATGCCATGTTCACACACATGAGGCCTATAAATGACCGAAGGCAAGCCAAGCCCAGGAAGAGCTGGCTGACACAAAAACCACAGGGACTGGGTGAGCTCACAGCTGGTGGGGGGTGAGGGGTGGTATGGGGGGCAGGTTTCTGGGGAGGGAGCGTCGTGGTTCAGCAGATGAGTTACAGGAGTTGAATTGGGGCCCTGGTGGTGTCACTGTTTTGTTCTTATTATCAGTGTCTTTTCCTTTGCTCTTGATAATTAAAAGAGGCTATGTGTGAGAGAGCCTGGCACAGAGTAAGGGCTCCATAGCATTAGATGAGCCCGAATTTGGCACATTCTGGGAGGCCTCAAAGTCTCTGTAGGGATCACCAGGCTCAGCAGAGCTCCTGTTAGGACTGCATTAACTATCACACAGAAACCGGTAAGGGCAGTCGCCTCCCGGGGGTGGAAATTTGTTGCCAGGGACAAAGGAGGAAGGGTCCTTTATTTTTTTGAATTTTGTCCATATACATCTATTTCTTATTTCAAAAGATAGGTGAAATTTAAAGTTTTTAAGAAGAACATTCTATTTGATATTCGTGTTTCAAGGTTATGAAAGCATCTGTATATAGATGGGTTTTTTTAAAAGATTTTATTTATTTACTTGACAGAGAGAGAGAGAGAGATCACAAGTAGGCAGAGAGGCAGGCAGAGAGAGGGAGAAGCAGACTCTCTGTTGAGCAGGGAGCCCGATGTGGGGTTCGATCCCAGGACCCTAAGACCATGACCTGAGCCGAAGGCAGAGGCTTAACCCACTGAGCCACCCAGGTGCCCCTAGATTTTTTTTTTTTTAAGTTTATTTTAGAGACAGGGAGAGCGAGTGCCCACAGTGAGGAGGGGCAGAGGGAGAGAGAGAGAGAGAATCTTTTTTTATTGTATTTTATTTATTTATTTGATAGAGAGATCACAAGTGGGGGGGCTGGGGGGGAAGTAGGCTCTCTGCTGAGCAGAGTCCGATGTGGGGCTCAATCCCAGGACCCTGAGATCATGACCTGAGCGGAAGGCAGAGTCTTAACCCACTGAGCCACCCAGGTGCCCCGGAAGGGAGAGAGTCTTAAGCCAACTCTGTGCTGAGCATGGAGCTGGATTTGGGGCTCGATCTCACGACCATGAGATCATGACCAGAGCAAGAACCAAGAGCTGATGGAGGGTGGGGGCATGGGGAGCCCGGTGATGTGTATTAAGAGGGGGCACGGATTGCATGGAGCACTGGATGTTATCCACAAACAGTGAATCATGGAACACTACATCAAAAACTAATGAAGTACTGTATGGTGACTAACACAGCACGATAAAAAGAAGAAAAAAAAAGAAACTAAGATTTGGTTGCTTAACTGACTTCACCACCCAGGTGCCCCTGTATATAGATGGTTTTAATGGAAATTTCCAAATGATCTTAATAAATGGGCATTATCTTCATTTTATGATAAAGAAATAGAAGATCAGAGAAGTTAAGTGACTTAAGGCCCTGCAACTAGTTGAAAAGGTAGAGTTTAGCCTGAGCCCAGGGCCCTTTAAACCAGGTGGCTTCTAGCAGGACAGTTAAGAGCCCAAGACTTCCCTCAGTTTCCAGGGCTTGATCTGTGATCCTCTAGCAGTCCTGGGGTGGGATGGGGTGAGGGTGGGGGAGTATCTCTGTGTCTTAGTTTCCCTCTCTGTCAACTGCCCTGAAGCTTCATGAAGAAAGACATGGGGCAAACTTGCTTCGACCACATCAGTCATGGAAGCCCCTCCCAGAAGCGGACAGGTCGTTGGCTCTGCCCCTCAGTTATGGGAGGATAAGGTCCTTGACCTGCTGCCTCCAGCAGGATCACCGGGGAGCCTTCTGTGCCCTGTGCACTTGTATGCTCAGCTCGGAGAGGCCTGGGCCTGACATCATTTAGAAGCAGCTTGGGTTGAAGGTCACTGGGTTTGGAGGATTATGGTCAGGCTGCTGGGCAGCGCTGAGGCCCACCTGAGGTAAACGTCAAGACCACCACGTGTGAACGCATGCGGTGGTGTGCTGTGAACATTATCAAAGAGATCTGGGGGTTGGGGGAGCCTGGGGGACCCTGATTCCAGCACACCACTGGCTGCAGTACTGTATGAACCTGATGAAAGCTGGAAAAGCGGTGACTAAGCCCTCCTTGCTCTCCCTCACTTAGATGGAGACTGAGTCACAAAGAAAGCCTGAGGCTCTGGCTTAAGACCACAAATCCTGGGCGCCTGGGTGGCTCAGTGGGTTAAGCCTCTGCCTTTGACTCAGGTCACGATCTCAGGGTCCTGGGATCGAGTCCTGCATTGGGTTCTCTGCTCAGCAGGGAGCCTGCTTCCCCTCTCTCTCTGCCTGCCTCTACCTACTTGTGATCTCTCTCTCTCTGTCAAATAAGTAAATAAAATCTTAAAAAAAAAAAAAAAAAGACCACAAATCCAACTGTGCTGAGATTCAGTCTGAATCTAGTCATTCAAGTTGAAGAGGTCCTGGGTGCGGGTCTAGCCTCTGGCCATCTGTGTCACCTTGAACACGTCAGCTAAGCCTTTTGAGTCTATCTTTCAGTGAGAGGAGCATGATGATACCTACTTCTCCAGATTGTTTAGAGGTTAGGCTAAACTTAAACAAACGAACAAAACCTACCTGGGGGTACTTTGAAAACCTTAAAATCCTAAAATAATAAAATGTTTTTTTAAACCACAAAAAAGAGGGAAGAAAGAAAGAAGGAAGGAGGAAGGGAAGGAAGGCGAGGAAAGGAAGGATGGAAAGGAAGGAAAGGAAGACAGACAGACAGATCTCTCCCTTTACCCAGATTCATTACTAGTCAAGCTCGTAAACATTTTCTTGGATATTTGAGGAGCCTTCTTCACTTGGCTTGTCCTGGGTAGAGACTGAGTCTCTCTTCCTATTTCCCCAGTTCCTGGAGTTTCCATGCCTCCACTCCCTGTAAGTAGGAAAAGAGAAACACGGATCCTCCCCATACTGGAGTTTTTCCACATTTGGTGGGTCATTTGCTGCCCAAGGAGGTGGCTGTTCAACTAGTGCCCCCTGGTGGTGACTCTTAGGAGTCTCTCTAATGTCACCCACCTAGAAGGTTGGAATTCGGAGGAGGATGTACCTAGCTGGACCTGGCTGGGGCTTGGGTAAGGACAATCCTGCCATTGGGTCCATGTATGACCTGCATCTTTGCGCTGTGGCCACTGTGCCCATCGTGCCAGCACAGGGGTGTGTAACGACAGAGGCTGACCCATGGCCATTGGCAAGGTCATTTCATGTCCTTGGTTATTTTGTGCCTCTTCCGTGGTAGATGCTCTCTGGTGGGTGTTAGCATGTAACACAGAGATTGTCACCCTTTGGTCTACTCCCACATGTCTACCCGTATCCTCTACCCCAGTCCTCCCCACCCACATCTTCCCATCTTTTTTCCTTCCAGGCCCCTGACTAGCCAAGCCATTAGCCACCACCCATGCATTGTACCCATTCTGACTTCAGGACCCTTCTTGGTCCACACAAAGGAAATGATGAGCTGTGCCATCCATAACGCTGCCTGTTTACTGGAGGGTTTTCACCCAGCGTTTGTCAAGGCCACCCCTGAGGGAGCCGTTGTACTGTTACCATCATGTGCGGCTGGCACAGGCTTAGGAAGCTGGCCCACCTGTAACCCCAGCTCTGGCTTTTTCTTCCTCCTTCAGCTGATGGGACAGGAGTCCCAATAGCCATGGGTGTGAGCTGAGGGAGGCACACTGGGACAACAGTAGGGTGGTGTGTGTGGCACAGCTGGCCTGTACCTTCTGTTCCTGCCCTGTTAAATCCCAGAGACACCATCTCCTTGGTACAAGGGACTGACACTGGGCCTGCCAGGCCTTCCATCCCGACCAGACGCAGCTCAGGACGGGCAGTTCCGGCTGCATGGTCACTTGGTGTCCCGTGGAAGCTTGTTTTGTTTTGATGGTTGACGAATAGTTCTCTGTGGCAGTTGACGTGACCTTGCTGGAGAGCGAAGGGGTCTCACTGCGAGAGTCCCATGGGAGCTTGCCACCAACCCCACAAGGCCTCTTTCCCTGCCACGGAACCCTTCAGCACGACAGTGCTGGCCGGTCACGCGATTCAGGTGACAGCTGCCAGCCTCCCAGGTAACACAGGGCCGATTGTGGACTCAGAGTGGGGTTGGGTAGGGGCTTCCCCTTTAGTCTCAGGTGAAGTGCCGCAAATTAAACATGGTACGCTCTTAGACAGAAGATGAGTTTGCTCTTTGCTGGCCCCTCTGGTGTTGTCTGGATCTTTTTATGTCTCCCAGCTAACTGTGAGTGCCTCTGGGGTGGCATTTAATCACGGCTCCTCTGCCTACAAAGCTATGTGACCCTGGGTGCACCGTCTCCCTTCTCTGAGCCTTGGTGTCCCCTTCTATAAACTGGGGATGTGTCCATGCCTGCAGCCCCGTGGAGATGTGAGCATTAAGAAAAGAAAGCTCACAGTCCCCTCCAATGGCGTCTGCGCATCCTCAGCGATCCTTAAAGGCTGGCTATCATTCTTCTCCCCTGGGACCCTCTGACAAAAGATGGCCCCCACACCACCCCAGCGCTCAGTAAATCTGTGCTAATGTGTTAGTGGGTGTCAGTGACTTCACATGACCCTTGGGTCACATGTGGTTAACATGTGTGTATTTTAATAGGCTTTTATATAGTGACTCTAATGATGTGTGGATTGTCTGGGGGTTGTGGGGTTGTGCTCTCGAGCTGTAAACTCACCACTCCGCTGCTCCTCATTATTCTTGGAGTTCTAGCCTGCTTCCTCTGCAGCCCTCACGGGACTGTGGGGTGTGCGCGTGCGGTTTGTGTGGTGTGCGTGCATATGCCTGTGTGTTGTTTGTGCCTTGTTAATGTGTTGTATGTGTGCACATGGCCTCTAAGTCCCCAGAAGCAGGAAAAAGACAGCCCTTCCCTGGGTACCACCACCTCACTCACCTCCATGACTCTGAGCCTGTTCCTGCTCCCTCAGCTCGATTGTGGACAGCACCTGTGCCCTGATCTCCGTATCTTAGTGTCTAACCCGGGTCTTTGGCCAAACATGTGCTCAACACAGCAGGACTTCTCTGCTAATTGAATGCAGCCGGGAAAAGAGAGCAGTCCTGGGATAGTCTTTTCTGGGCGGCGCTGCAGTGCCCTCTAGTGGATTTTATCTGCACTTCTTTAGGTTTGAGGATCCACGGCTAAGAAGTCTGTTTTGGGAATCCAGGAGGGCTTGGTCTCCGTTGCTGTTGGTCTCTTTGCCTGGCAGAGAGGGAGGTGCAGTTAGAACTGAGGGTGTGTGGGGGCGAGGCTGGGGTGGTCAGGGAGAAGGAGTGATGTCAGTAGACCAGATCTGAGACCACTTGGCCCAGGAAGGCCTGGTAAGTAGGGGAAAGCCCAAACTTTCCCTTTCTTCCCAACGCGCTCTTCTTTTCTTCTCAGGCAGAAATGACTCTCAAGAGGAGTCCACTTGGGGCGCCTGGGTGGCTTAGTGGGTTAAGCCACTGCCTTTGGCTCAGTTCATGATCCCAGAGTCCTGGGATCGAGCCCCACATCAGGCTCTGTGCTCTCTCGGCAGGGAGCTTGCTTCCCTTCCACTCTCTCTGCCTGCCTCTCTGCCTACTTGTGATCTCTGTCAAATAAATAAATAAAATCTTTAAAAAAAATTTTAAAAGAGGAGTCCGCTTGAGATTCTTTCTCCCTCTTCCCCTACCCTGCCTCCCCCCACTCACATGTGTTCTTTCTCTCTCACAAATAAGTAAATTAAATCTTTTTTTTTTAAAAGATTTTCTTTGAAAAAGGTTTTATTTATTTATGAGAGAGCACGTGCACATGCATGCAAGGTGGGAGGAAAGGAGAGGAGAAGAGGGAGAGGGACCAGCAGACTCTGCACTGAGCACAGAGCCTGATGTGGGGCTCAATCCCATGACCCTGAGATCATGACCCGAGCTGAAATCAAGAGCTGGAAGCTCAACTGACTGAGCCACCCAGGCACCCCCAAAGTGTTCTTTTAAAATCATAAGTCAGATCACATTGCCATCCCCTGTTTAATAATACTTTATTTATCCCCCATTTCACTTGATATAAAACCCAAACTCCTTCCTGTGACCTACAAGACCCTGTGTGTGGAAGAAAAGAATGCTGCCACTCTAGAAGACAGAACAGGACCAATCGATGGGAGGACAGAGTGTGACCTTTGACCCAAGGAAAGATGGAATTTCCAAGAATCACAACTGTGCCAGCTGTCTGCCCAGTGAGGTATGGTCCCACCATGGAGCGTGCAGAGCTGCTGCTGGGAACATGTCTGTCCAGGCTGGCTGGAGGCTGGAGGAGATGAGCTCCAGTCACCTTCCTGAACTGGAACTCTGCACCTCTAGGAATAAGACATGTGAGGAGGAAACTCCCACTTAACTGGCGGTGATAAGATAAGTAGAATCTGGACAGAGGCAGTAGTTCTTTAGGAACAGAGACAGCCTTTGCTTCTTCAGGAACACGTCTTCCAGGGAGGCACTCCAAGGATGAAGGGTACGTACTGTGCTGTCAAGAAGTTCATGGACTTGGGGGCTCCAGGCTGGCTAGCAGTTACAGCACCCCAAGGATGCTTGGACTGTGGGGGTATGTGGGGAGGGTGGAGCACACGGGAACTGGAGTGAGTGAGCCCTTGCCCCTGGCATCACCTTGAAACCGTCTGGTCAAAGGCTCTGGAAATTCCAAGTGGGCGGGCTCCGTGCTCAGGACGGAGTCCGCCTGAGATTCTCTCCCTTTCCCTCTGTCCCTCCCCCTGCTCGAGTGCATTCTCTCTCTCTCCAAAATAAAATAAATGAAAAAATCTTTCAAAAACTATTAAACAGGGGTGCCTGGGTGGGTATCTGCCTTTGGCTTGGGTCGTGATCCCTGGAGCCCTGCTCAGTGGGAAGCCTGCTTTTCCTTCTCCCTCTCCCCCTGCTTGTGTTCCCTCTGTCACTGTCCCTGTCTCTGTCAAATAAATTAATAAAATCTCTGGGGAAAAAAAAAAAAAAACTATTACACAGTGGAAGCCCAGAGTGGGTGTTTATCATTTTCATGCATCTTTATTTTGTTTACCATCTATATGAGAACTCATGTGGCATGTAGTCCCCTTCCCGGTGTTTAGACCTTCTACAGTCAGTGTCCCAGGAAAGAAATCCTCCTGCAGCTTGCGTTTATCTCTCAAAATCATTTTTGACATTTACCCGCATTGATGCATCTATCTCTAACTTACGTATTATCCTCACTTTTAAAATTTTTTAAAATTGAGATATAATTGACAAATATCGTTGTATTAATTTCAGGTGTTCAGTTTCATCATAATGATGTGATATTTGTGTATGCTGTGACATGTCACTACAAGGAGTCTAAGGTCCATCACCACACATAGTTCAATTTCTTTTCCTTGCGACAAGAACTTTTCAGATCTACTCCTTGAGCAACTTTCAAATCTACGATTCAGTCTTCTTAGCTTTGGCCATGATGCTGTACATGACATTCTTAGGACTTATTTATTTTACAACTGGAAGTTTGTACCTTTTGACCACCTTCACCCATTTCACTCATCTCCCCACCCCCACTGTCAGCCTCTGGCAATTACCAATCTGTTTCCTGAATGTATTAGTTTGTTTTCTTTGTTTTTTGTTTTTTAGATTCCACAAAGTAGTGAGATCATGGAGTATTTGTCTTTCCTGGTCTGACTTATTTCACTTAGCTTAATGCTCTCGGGGTCCATCTATGTTGCTGCAAATGGCAGGATTTCCTTCTTTTCTGTGGCTGAATAATATTCCGTTATATATATGACCACAGTTCCTGTATGCATTTATTTGTCAATGGATACTTGGGCTGTTTCCCGTCTTGGGTATTATAAATGCCATGAAATGGGGGTACAGATATGTCTTTTTGAGATCATGATTTCATTTCCTTTGGGTAATGATCCAGAATGATGTGACTTGCGGGACGGCATGGTAGTTCCATTTTCAGTGTTTTTAAGGAAACTCCATACTGTTTTCCATAGTGGCTGCACCAGCTTACTTTCCCATCAAAAATGTACAATGATTCTCTCTTCTCCACATCCTTGCCAATACTTGTTATCTCTTGCATGTTTGATATGAGCCATTCTGACAGGTGTGAGGTGTTATCTCATTATGGTTTTGATTTGCATTTTCCTGATTATTAGAGATGTGGAGCACCTTTTCATGTGTCTGTTTGGCCATCTGGATGTCTTCTTTGCAAAAAGGTCTATTCAGATCTTCTACCCATTTTTAAATTGCATTGTTTGTTTTTATCGTCCCTTTTAAAAATCCGTGACTCTGTTGATGGACCCTTAGGTTGGCCCTCAATTTTTTACTGCTACAGACAATGCTGCTATAGGGATTTTTGTTCAGCTTTCTTTCTGCACACACAGGAGAGTCTCACAAGGGGGGTACCCCCAGGAGCAGACGAACTGGGTTGAGGGCACTGTGGTCTTCAAACCCCATCCGCTCCAGCTGAGTGCTCTCACTCCCACATGCACAAGCCTACCTTCTAGTCTGTGCTTAGTAGCCTTTTGTGGTAAGAACAATGGAAGAATAGTTACACAGGAATGCATCTAGAGTATACTCTTGGCTATGAAGTCTCAGCAAAGTCTGGAGGCAGTCTGTGCCATTCTGAATTCAGAGCCTCCTGCTGAGACACAGGAAGTAAGAGACAGGAGGCACACCGGGGATTTGGACGGGCTGGCTGGCTGTCTCCACTGACGATCTGCTTCAACGTGTCATCCTTTTGTCTTGACCTTTTGTTCCAGGGAATAAATAGGGAGCCCAAACTTCTAGGCTTGCTTGTCCGTGACAGTTGTCCCAGTAAAGTCATTAGTGGCATGTCCTTTGACTCTTGGGAGTGTTCAGGTTTGAGGGTCGCCCTAGCTATGAGAGTGGCAATTCAAATCGATTTCCTATCCGGGACGGGTCTGATTTCTGCTGCTCTGTTGAGGTCAGTGTGGATTTGACTGAGGCCTGGAGAGTCCGTGGGTTACAAATCACAGGGGGAGAGCTACAACTGTTGCTGCAATAAGGCTTAAGATGCAACGAGCAGCCCTCGGAGACATTCAGAGGGAGCTGACCACAGCCCAGAATCCCTTCTCTGAGAAGCTCTGCTGCTGTCACCACGGAGTCCTAGCCATGTGTCTTGGTCACTGCCCACAGGATAGCCAGCTCCAGGGACAGGTGGTGCTGGGTAGCCTGGCGGGTGTTCCCCTCCCCATCTCCTCAAGATC
The DNA here is from genome assembly GCF_902655055.1 of Lutra lutra. Classification (NCBI taxonomy): domain Eukaryota; kingdom Metazoa; phylum Chordata; class Mammalia; order Carnivora; family Mustelidae; genus Lutra; species Lutra lutra. Next base: position 108,573,604 of record NC_062278.1, read on the forward strand.
AGAATCCATTCCAGGCCACCAGACAGTGTTCCCTGCCAGCCCTTTCATGAACACAGTTCCTGGATGTGCTTTGTGAGTTGTGGCCAAGCTCTTGTGACAACACCTCCTGGAATAACAAAAGGATCCTTTGTGGCAGCCGGCTCCAGCTAACAGCTTGTGGATGGCTGGACTCCCTCCGGCACTTTCTTTACTAGACGTGCGCCGCCCCCACCCCCCAATCCCACATCCATTCAGTTCAAGACAATCTGGGATCCTAGCTAGATAATTGGGCCATTTGATCAACCTGAAGAGGTAGGTCAGGGCGGCCATCCAAGGCTGAAACTTCCGGAGGAAATGGCAGGACACAATGCGAGATCTGTGGCGGGGGACAGCTCAGGGCATCTGCATTTGGTGGTTCCCTTCCAGCACTTTGCCACCTCCTGGGAGAATGCCTGCAGCTCTGCGGTGTGTTCATACAACAAAGGCTTCTCCTTAGAAATAAGTCCACACAGGACCTCCAACTGACCCGCCTCGGAAGCTTAGCCTCTACCTTTGAAGAGTAGGCCCATAGAGGATTACTCCTACCAGCGGCATTCGAGACTCCTCTGGGGATCATCACCTCCACGAGGTCTGTGTTGAGCTGCCCCCAGGTGACAGCGTACCCTCTGACTTTTGTGCTGCCTCTTCCATGACCCATGATGAACGTATGTGTGTGTGCACACACATCCCTGTCACAGCACAATTACTCTCACAAGGACAGTGATATATCTTAATTATTTCATGTGCTAGCAGCTCAGCAAAAGTTTGCTAAATGAAGAAGTGAGCCGCCCCCCTCACCTGGAAGGGTTTGTTCCCAGAAGCAGACTGGATGGAGGAGCTCGGTGACACTGGCAAATCTTCTATTCCCTTCTGCCCTTCTCCTCTGTCTCGTTTTCTATTGTCCAGACAGTCTCCATGTCTGGGGAGGTTGGCAACCGGCAAGCCCCAATTCACAACATTTCAGCTCTGGGAAATGAAGGCAGATCCATGCTCTCCCTCTGGTCCTTTGATCACCCCCGGGACCGTGGCGTGGGCTACACTGACCGGAGGGCTCACTGGAATCACATCACTGGACTAGGGGAGAAGCAATTCCCCAAAGTGGGGGGATTGAGCTGATCTTGAAAAGACAGAAATTACAGACATGTGGGGCCAGAGCAGGGAAGCCTGAGCAATTCCTAAAAAGACCGATTCTGAGCTGGGGAGCAGGACTGCTCTTATGGGAGGGAAGACTCTGGCAGCTCTAACGACCACAGGCCAGCCAGGTTTTACAAGGACCATCCCCTCAGCAAGAGTGACAGGTGGTTGTATCTGTAGATTCTGAATGTCATCAACACTAAACAGATGTTTATTGAAGACCTACTGTGAAATGTCAGACACTGCAGGCCTGGGGGGTCCAGGGGAGCTCAAGGTCACACTGCTAGTGAGTGACAGGACTTGAACCCCACCTGCTTGATTGCAGAGCCACATTCAGAATCTCTATACCATGGGTAGGTGGCTCGTGGGGGCACCTGACTTGATTGCAAATGGTAATTTGTCAGAATAACATCATAGTCAAGTTTGGGGGCCAGGGGCACCTGGGTGGCTCAGTCAGTTAAGTGTCTGCCTTTGGCTCAGGTCATGATCCCAGGGTCCTTGGGTAGAGTCCTGCAGCAGGCTCCTTGCTCCTCAGGGAGACTGCTTCTCCCTCTGCCTGCTGCTCCCCCTGCTTGTGCGCACTCTCTCTTTCTCTCCCTGATAAATAAATAAATAAAATCTAAAAAAAATAAGTTTGGGGACCAATTATTAGGTCACTGCAACCAAACAGGCAGGCGAGGAAGGACTCACTTATACCAAGGCGGTGGCTGAGATGGCTGTGAGGACACAAACCACTAGAGAGCAGGAAAAGAAATTCTAAGTAGCTAAAACCTGTCATGACTGATAATGAATGGGATGTGTGAAGGAAGGACAGTTGTCTACACGGACACTCTGATTTCTGGTATGGGCACCTGGAAGATGGAATCGCCTATTCTTCTCTGAGATAGACCCAGAAGGAAGCAGCGTGGCAGGGTGCCAAGGGAGATGAGTATAACTTCAGATGTATTGGATTTGAGGACATGTTGGACTTGACACCCAAACGGAGATGTCCAGGAGCCAGGGGATGGGTCCAAGGCATGGGAAAGAGCCACAGGCACAGATGCTATCCCCCGCAGATGCCATGTAGTATGAGACCAACGGAGGCCTGTTGATCAAGGCGGGGGTCACGACATTTAGAAGTAGTTCACAATACTCTCGGGGTTCTGCAACTCATTTGGTACTGCACCCCAGAGTGATTCTTTCTGCCTCTTCTGGCCCCCCTATTTCTCCCCCCTTCCCTGACCTGGGTAAGTCAGTCTCATCATTTCAGTGCCCATAGCATCTCCTGAGCATGGCCTTGCTGGCCTCACCAGTGTGCTTTTTAACATTGAACCCTAAACCCTTCTTGGACAGGAAGCTCCATGAAGGTTGGGACTGTACCTATATGGCTCATGGCTATACCCCCGTAGGAGGAGGAATTATTACCCACCCTCACTAGTAATAGTAGTAGTAGTAGTAGTAGTAGTAGTAGTAGTAGTAAATAACACTAGCATTTATTGAAGACCTACTATGTACTAGGTACTCCGTTCAAACTTTCACATACTTCTCCCATTTAATGCTCAGAAGTCCCGTGAGGTTGGTGTTGCTGTTAAACAAGTAGGAAACAGGAACAGGGGTGAAGTGATCTGCCTGAGGCCACAGAGCTCCTAAGAGGTTTCTAATCCAAGTCCCACAGACTCTGAAGCCCAGCTTTCTCTCCCTGTGCTCTCCGTCCAGCTGGGAGCATGAGGGGCATCCCATTGAAGGCTTTGTGGAAATCAGCAGAGACCTGGGAAGGCCTGACAGAATGCATTCTGAGAATGTAAGGGCTGTGAGGGCTTCCAGCCCCTAGAGTGATAGCTTTGGAAAACTGAGAGGAGACGTTGCCTTACTTGTACTGTGCCGGCTGGAACCCTGAGGCAGATCAGGCACCTTGTCCGGCTGGGCTGAGAAAGAAGCCCAGGAGGAACTGACCAGAGCCAGTACCTGGGTAGCTGCTGGGGACAGAAGACAAGCGGGGAGAAGGGGCTGGACCTCTCGATGACCCTTCACCACCTGACATGGGTACAGAGGACCCACACTGCCCAGAGACCAAGGCCAGGCCTGACAGAAGAAGGGAGAGCCCCCAGCAGGTCTCACTGACCCCAGTGGTCCTGAGTGGGCCTCAGTAGGGAAACTTTCCCATCAGCTGAGTTTGGTGGGGGGGAAGCTAGACTAAATGGCATAGTTTTATAAAGCAAATGGGACCAACTTAATCCTCTGCAGGGAGATTAAAACCCATGAGGGACTTCCCATCTCCCTCATCTGAATCCCAAACTCCTTAACAGAGCCATGTGGCTGCCGCTGACAGGGACCGAAAACTCCTGGACTGTCCCCCCAGTATCTTCTGACCTTATGATTGTATCTTATGATCTCCCTACCTGCCCCCCAACATTAGACCCACTTGACATCAAGGCCCAGGACCTGTCCCCAAACCAGTCTTTCTGGGGTTAGCCACCCTTCTTTTCAAAAAACTCCCCAGGTGATTCCATGGTGTGTCTGGGGCCTCGAAGGCCCACTGCCTGGTCTTTCCCATCTGTCATCCTCCCCTGGCAGCCTCCTCTTATTCTCGGGGCCTTAGCCTGGTGTCTGCTCAGCATTTGCCACCTCGGGAAGGTGTCTGTGACTCCTCCCCTGGGCAGAGTGGGCTGGTGCCTGTCTCTGCCCGTGCCCCACAGCACCCAGAAACTGTTAAATAAGTGGGCTGAAATGTCCAATATCATGTCGAAATCTGTCTCCCCAAATTTCCCTTCGTCCCTGCTATTCCCTCCTTCCTCATTAAACATGAAAGCCCCAGCCTTTTCCATTTTTTTTTTTTAAACTTTCCCCAGATGTCTATGGGTATTGGTCCTTAATTAGCACTTTTGGATTCCTCTGGGTCCTCACTGTCCTCCTGAGCAGGGAGCTAGCTCTCTGTTCCTGCAAACATTAGAGTTTCCCCAAATAGCTCCTAGAAAAGGAAGTACGGCAGCTCCCAAGAAAAGACAGTTTGCAAACAAGGGCTCTGCACAGGCAAGCTCAAAGGAACCGAAGCGTTCCCCTCTCTGGGAGACATTTGAAGCTCCTCCACTTAAGATCACAGAGAGGTTTAGTCAATACTCATCCATTTCTTCCTCCACCCTTCCTCAAGGGAAGCCAGAACCCAGCTCTTGTCAGAGAGGCTGTGGAAAGGCTTCAGGAGAGTGGAGGGGGTGATCCAGCTTGGATCAGAAGAGGATGAAGGTGAGAAGCTGCCAGCAGGCCATTAATTGGCTTTGAAACCCCTAAGAGCCTCACCCTGGTCCAAGCAACTTGAGGCAATTTCCAAAAGTAACTGTGGAGGAAGAGGGCTGCACCTCTCTCCCTCTTTCTGGAACGGGCAGCTCGGAAGTGGAGGAAGGAGCCAGGAGTCCACAGGCCATCCTTCCTCCACCAACTGCCAGGGCCTGGAGGGAAGCCTGGCCTTGTGCCTCCTGGGGCTTCAGAATGTGCCCGAGTTCGAGGAAGTGCAGGCCACCCCACCCCTCCTTGCAATGATGATGACGAGGAGGGGGCTGACAGCAAGTGCCCAGGCCCTGCCGGAGATCCAGGGAAGGGATGGCTGCTGCCAGAGCCCTGGGTGTGGGCAACTTGTCTTTGTTGGATTTCTGGCTTCATGAACCGTCCCTGTCTTCAGGACTTTGCCTGAAAATGAGGGTTTTGGTTGGGCCATGTATCAAAGGTCCCTTCTAGCCTCGTCTCTTCGGGGGCTGGTGAGAAAGCCGAGGGGAACAGAGAGGAAGTGCAGAGTGACTCTGGGGAAAGATGGTAAATGAGCGGCCTGTCTGCCATGTGGCAGCAGGCTCCCGCCTGGAGGCCCTCCGCAATAAGGAGCGATGGGACGACTCCTACACCTTGGAGGAGAGAAGGAGACTGAGGCCCAAGGAACTTTAAAAGACACGTGGGGGCAGGGGTGAGGGGACGCCTGGGTGGCGCAGTTGGTTAAGTGTCCAACTCTTGCTTTCTGCTCAGGTCATGATCTCAGGGCTGTGAGATGGAGCCCCACATTGGGCTCCGGTGTCAGCACAGAGTCCGCTTGGGATTCTCTCTTTCCCTCTCCCTCTGCCCCTCCCGCTTATGCTCTCTCTCTCTCTAAAAATAAATAAATAAATAAATAAATTTTTTAGAGGTTTTATTTATTTACTTGACAGAGAGAGAGAGATCTCAAGTAGACAGAGAGGCAGGCAGAGAGAGAGTGAGGGGGAAGCAGGCTCCCTGCTGAGCAGAGAGCCCGATGTGGGGCTTGATCCCAGGACCCTGAGATCATGACCTGAGCCAAAGGCAGAGGCTTAACTCACTGAGCCACCCAGGCACCCCTAAATAAATAAATCTTTAAAAGAAAAAAAGGAAAGGAAAGATTCACACAAAGTCACACCAGTAGTAAGAAGGGGACTTTTGTCCATCACAGGGATGGCAGATAGGTTTGACTTCAGGTGCCAACCCTGACTGACAAGGGCTGCTTACAGCGCCATGTTGAAGAAAGAGTGCAGAAGCCATGAGCATTGTCCACCAAAGTCTTGGGGAGAAGAAGAGGCAGCATGAATACCATCTGTTGGCCATACTTACTGACTTGGTTCATAAACTGTTACTGAGAGGCCACTTCCTGCAGGACACTGGGCCTTACACCAGGGATTCGTTGGTAAATAAGGCCAGCCTCTGTTCTCAGAAAGCTTACATTCTAGAAAGGGAGACAGCTGATACACGTGTAAACAAATGACAAAATAATATAATCTCAGTTAGTGCTCAGTAGTATAGGGAAATGAGACAGTGCAAAGGTCTAGACAGTGTTGGTGTGGAGGATGAGGGAGGGAATCGAAGTGGACGGGGAGGGGGTGACCTCTAAGCAAAGACTTAAATTCTGAGAGAACGCAGCTCTATAAGAACTGGAAAAAGAGCATCCAGGCAGAAGGAACAGCCAATGCAAAGGTCCTGAGGTCATGCTCCAAGGGACAGAGAGAGACCAGAGTTGAGGCTGTGTAGATAGCAAGGGTGGGGAAGGGGGTGTCAGTGGAGGACATGGGAGTGGTGAAGCCAGCTGTCTCCTCGATGTGCATATGTGGATGTCTAACCGGCCTCCTAAATTAGCCAGTCCAAAATGACACCCTCAGTCCTCAACCCCAGCCCCTCCCCAACCAAATGGCTCCTAAGTCCTCACTTCTCTTCCTGTAAATGACCACCCACACTGCTGCTCAGACCACTGGCCAGCCCGGCCATCATCAGTGCTCGCCTGTGGTCTCCTCACTGGTCTCCTTGTCCCCACCCCGGGGTCCTCAATCAGAACCCCCAAAGCACTCATCAGATCACTCCCACCATCATTTACTGCCCCCAAGCTCTCTTCTCCCAGTTTCAACTTTCTTGCAACAATTCCCAACCTACAAACCCACAGGGACATATATTTATTATCCTTCTTTTTAAAAAGATTATTTACTTATTTACTTATTGGTTAGAGAGAAAAAAAGCACACAAGCAGGGGGAACGGCAAGGGGAGGGAGAAGCAGGCTCCCCGCTGATCAAGGAGCTCGTCCCTGGGTCCTGAGATCATGACCTGAGCCAAAGGCAGACGCTTAACTTACGGAACCACCCAGGTATCCCTATTTATTATCTTTTTAAAAGAGAATCTGAAGTTGGTCACAGCTGCAGGGGGCTTTAAGCCCCAATTCAATTCATAGTCATTCCTCTAGTTGTCAGCATTGCCAGAGAGGTTCTGGGGACTGGTATTAATTATCATCGGGACTATTTAACCGGCACCTGCTGCACTCCTGCCCCGTGGCCAGACTACCACAATAGGCCTGCTAGGGAAGTGTGATCACCATTCTACCTTCATTCCCATGGATACTTGGGCTCAGAAAGTTTTAGCTTCCTATCCCCCAGCTGGTGAATGACCGTGCCAGGGTTTGTACTCGGGTCTCAGCAAGCTCTTGCTTCAACATGAAGCTTCCTCCTAGTTTCAAATGGACAAAGGATGGTGGGCTAGAGAGAGGGACTTTGACCTCACTCTGGACATTTTCCCTTTATTCCAAATCAAAAGTCAGAGGCTGATCCCTGGGTTCCTTGGCACCTTCTCAGCCTGGAAAGGTAGGTTAGGACCTTCTGCCCGCCTAGCCCCAAAGAGATGGAGGTGTCTCAGCTTTCCTTATCTGGCCTGGCTTTTGGTCCCCATGCCTCCACCTGCTCCCCATTCATGTCTGCTCTCTTGCCAGGTGGTCGCCTTCCTGCCCCAGGCTGTTGGAGCCAGTACCTGGGTGCCCTTCAGCTTGTCGGCCTCTTGATCAGGAAGCATTCCCGTGGGAACCATGGTGCCAACATCCGGTGACAGGCCCTCTGTTACCTGCTGGCCCTGCTATCAGGCCCAAGAACAAAGGAGCTTGGTGCCTGCTGCCCGGCAGGCTGTGTTTGTCCAGGGTGAGGCCTCGCCTGGCACAGCTGCTGAGCAAACAGGAGGGCCGGCCTCACAACGAGCAGGGCTTTGGCTGAGAGGTGTTGTTGTCAGGACACCTGCCAAAATACTACCCAATGCCAACCAGCACCCCAGGGCAGAGGGGACTGTGGGGCAAACAGTTCTCTCTGGGCCTCAGGCTTTCTAGCTCTACAATGGGAGAGTTGCATGAGATGAGCTCCAAGGTCCCTTCTGTGCTCTTGAGCCTTGAAGGATGTCGGGAGAGATCTCTTGGGCTTGAGAACAGATCTGGAATTAGAAGAGCCTGGAGGCTAAGGTGCAGTCTGGCCCTCTGTCTCATGGCTGCCCTTTACTGCAGCCCTGTGTGCCCACACACACCCTGTCTCCGGCTGGGAGGATGGCCTGCTGTCAGAACCATGTCTTCAGGCACCAGATCGTGACTTCATTTGTTCCCACGGAGCTTCCAGGACTGGAACTGAGGCACTTCGTGATCAGAGGATTAAGTATGAGCTCACCTAGAGTCTCATCACTTATGTTCTGCCCCCCAGACATCTCGGGGTAGCTGGGGAAGGCCCTGGGACGGCTCCTGGAAGGAGGTTTCTCCAGCGAGGACAGCGACAGGCTGCATGGCGGTAGTCATTCTCCACCACCAGCGTGCAGCAGCAGCATCTGGAACGCTTATTTAACATGCAGAATCCTGGGCCCCATGTCCCATAGTTTCTGAGTCCCAAGACCCAAGGAGGAATGGCTGGCTCAGGATTCTGAGTTTCTAACAAGCATGTGGGTGATCCTAAGATCTCCAATGAAGTGGAATGAGGGAGCCTAAACGCCATACAGTCCTGGATTCAAATCCCACCCCTGTCACTTATTTGCACTATGACTTGGGGCAAGTCACCAAGCCTTTCTAGATGTCAATTCTGTTGGGAAAATGAGGCCATAGTAACATCTACCACTTAAGAAACAAGACCTATTTTTTGGAGTGTTTATTGCATGTTGTAAACATTGGTTGAGCAAATGGGATAGAAGTTCATTGCCAATCCAGAAACCCCGGGGGATTCTCCATCATGGCTCCATCCACCATGTACCTCTCAACCACTCAGTCACAAATCTCATGAATCCTACCTCCTGAAACACCTTAGACCTGTCCACTTTTCTCTATCCCCGCAGTCTCCACGCTAGTTCAAACCAGCACGTTCCTCTACCTGGCTATTGCACAGCTCCCTCTCTAGCTCCCTGTTTCTACCCTTGCCTCCCCCATTCCTTCCTCCCAGAGCAGCCACACTAAACAGGTAAGGCAAAGCCTTTGCTTCAACCACCAGCTCTCAAGAATGCCTTATGAGTCTGAAAACAATTCCTCTGGCCCTCTACACCTACTTCTAAGCCTCCTTTCAGCCTCTAACCCTACACTCAGGATATTCTGAACTTGTTTCAGATTCCTCTAGTGAATATCAGTTTCTCTTGCCTCCTGGATGTCGCACAAAGTGCACTTGCTGTGTCTGAAACAGCCACCCCATCCTGACCCTGTCTCCAAACACACATCCTTCACCTACTACTCATCTTTCATGTTTCAGCTGAAATGTCCTTCACTCAGGGCCAGACATAGCTATCCCCCTCACATGTGCTCTGGCAACTCTGTCTTATGTTCTGCTGGGATGACTTCATGCCCGCCTCCACCACTAAACTAGCTCCAAGAGAACACAGACCTCTGTCGATTGCTGTAGCACCCGCAGTAATAGAGTCTACGCTCAGAGAACGGCTGAATGAATGAATGAATGAATGAATAAAAGAGCAGAAGGCCCTGGTCGCGGATGTGGTGCGGATAGGCCCCCCTTGAAGCGCCTAAACTCGACGTTAGGGTCTGGAGGCGCCTGGAGAAAAGATAGCCACGTGGGGGCGTCCCTGGGAGCGTACGGGCCACAGGGAGGCGCCCTCAGCTCGTTGTATGTGACCGGCCCCTCTTCGGACTCCGGTTCGGCTACTAAAGGCCAATGGGAAACAGGAGGCGGGGTTTCCGTCTGATTGACAGCATCGCTCCGCCCAACCTAATTCATCTTTTTCTTGGCCCCGCCCACTCCAGGCTTCGGAGACCCTGAAGGTGGGCCTGATGGAGGCGCCGCCAACTGAACTCCAGCGGAGAGCTCCTGAGGACGAAGCCGCGCTCTTGGCGGTCTGTGAGTGGGCGGCCCGCGGCTAGGGGCGGGGCCAAGGCGCTGACAGGCAGAAGGTCGGTCCCGCCCCTCTCGCCCAGAGCGGCAGCGCCGGCGCTGGGGACAGCAGAAGTGAGTACGTGAGCGGCGCTGCAAGAACCCTGCTTGGACCCCGGACGGCGCGCGCACCCGGAGCCCCGGATCCGAGTCGGGCCCGCGGCAGACCGCCGGATAACTGTGCCCCCGAGCTACCACCACTTGCGCCCTCCCGCCCCGGCCCGCTTCCCGGAGTTCTCCGGCTCCGAGCTCTCCACCGCCCGGGATCCTCCTGGACCGGTCCGTCCAGATTCCCGCGGGTCCGACCTGCCTGCATCCCCCAGCATCGCCAGGCTCGAGCCGCCGCCTCGGTCTCGGAGCCGCCCGCCTGGATCGCACCCTCCCCTTGCCCGGATCTCTTGGGACCGTACGCGAGCGTTCCTCGGAGCCCGCGAAGCGGACCCTTCCCTGGGTGCCCGCAGCCCCGCCGGCGCGGCCCGGCGCGGCCCGGCTCGGCTCCCGGAGCCCGCCCCGGCCATGGCCCGAGCCCGCCCGCCGCCGCCACCGCCGCCGCCGCCGGGGCTCCTGCCGCTGCTCCCTCCGCTGCTGCTGCTGCCACTGCTGCTGCCCGCCGGCTGCCGGGCGCTGGAAGGTGAGCGGCGTCGGGGGGCGCGTCGGAGGCTTACAGTGGCTCGGGTCGCCCGAGCGTAGGCCGGAGAGGACCCGCGGTGTGGGTCAGATGCGGGCTGGGCGCACGTCGGAGGAGGTTCCGTCACCCGCGCCGCTCCGGGGGCGGGAGGATGGGGTGGGAAGGACACCCCCGTAGCCGCCTCGCAGGCTCCAGCTGGCCCCGAGGCCCGCGGTACGTGGGTCGTGGATCTCGGGCAGCTTGACTCGGGTTGAGCGTCCCCGAAAGTCACAGAACCGCTGTGAGCTCATGGGGGAGAACCCCGCACTCACCGCAGAGGAGCGGAGCCCTAAACTGCCCGGGGAGGCGAGGAAGTGTGGGCGACCAACCGGGCGAGGCGGGGGGCCTCCGAGGCTGCCGCGGGGCTGTGGCGGGTGGGGGAGAAGCGGGACTCCCAGGTTGGGGGGCGGCATTGGTTAGGAATCCGTTGGAGTCGACTGTGAGAGGTGTGAGTGCGTGCACCCTGCTTTGTCAGGGGATGGCTGCGGGGGTGGAGAGGCGGGGGCCTGTTATTGTTTATGGTTTATGGAGCGCCAGTTACACACGAGGTGCTGCCTCCACCGGCAGTGCGCGCTGCTCTGCGGCTCTCCGCCTTCTAGCAGGACATGCGAATGTTCGGGTCTCCGTTGGACCCCCGAAATTCAGGGGTTTGCCCTATTTGGCGGTGGGGAAAGGCCGAGTTCCTCAGTAGGTTGTGTGAAACCGATCCAGACGGTGCTGAGCCGGTAGCTCCAACTTCCAAACGACTGTACTTGGGGGAACAGGATGCTGTTGGCCCTGGTGGGAGAGCTCACACACATGTGGCCACTTGACAGGAGCCTGCGGGAGAGAGAGGCACTGACACTGGTCACAGACAATAGACACACGCACACACACAGGGTTTCCTAAAATTTTGGAACCATTAAAAGAGAAGACCTTAATCTGGAGAGTAGGACACCACAGAGATTTGTGGGACATTGGAATATAGACAGTACTTAGTTTTGGCGTCTTTAACAGCACATCTAGTCACTTAGTACAGGAACAAAAATAGGAATTCTGTGTAACTTGGTTTGTTTGTATGTTCACAACTGGTAAACTTAAAGGAAGAAAGAGCACAGTTCCGAGAGAAAGGCATCTTCTGGTGCTTTTCAGTTTTCTCTCTGGGAAACGTTCCTACAAACCCCCAGCCCCTTTTATCTTGGAGCCCACCGGCCCTGACAGGCCGATTCACATGGGTGGACACATGCAAATCCCGGCAGACACACTGAGGTCGCGCCCACATGTGTGTGATAGGATCTCAGGCGTGAGAAACCAGTGTGGGGCTTTGTTGTTGATTGCCTCAAGGGTGTGAGCCAGGGAGCCTGTTGGAGTTCCCAGGTCTGTGTCTCTGTGTCTTAGCCCAGGAGGGGCCACACAGGCACAGGTGCTTATGGGGCTCTGTGTGTGCTAGGCATGGGGCCCTCCTTGTCAGGTGTGGTGAGTGCTGCTGCTGACAGTGGGGTGGAGGGGGTGTGGTTTGGGTCAGGGGAGCAAGGACTGCCTGAAGAGGCTCACTCCTTCCTTCCTTTCTTCCTTTGCACTCCTCACAATCTAGACCCTCAGCGGCAGGCCATAGCTGGGAGCTTGACATCCAGGCCTTGGGGCCGAGGAGCTGAGGGGCTGACTGGGCTGACCGGAGGGCCCATGAGCAGTAGCAGCACAGGAAAGAGCGGGCAGCAGGGCCCCAACTTTGTCCATCCTTCCCCCTCACCCCAGCTGAGTTTGGGGCTACTCCCTGACTGGGTAGGTGGTGGCTGGGAGGCCAGGCCAGTGTGGGGTGCTTTCCGTGTGTGGCTTTTACCAGTTCCTTTACTTCTGCCATATCTCAGACCTTAGGGTTTTCAGTGTGTGTGCTCGAGAATGAAAGGAAAAAGAGATGCTTTGGGGCATGGGGCCCCACACAGAAGTATGCCTCCCCACTCAGTTCTTCCTCATATTGAGATGCGATAGTGGTAGTACCCACTATCCTAGAGTCATAGTGAAGATTGAGTCCTTAATGTGTGTGCTTAGCACACAGCCATTATTATTCAGGGATTAAGTGTTATTATCATTATCCTGGGGTCTGCCCCCTGAGAAGGGGCAGAAGTGAAGCTGGTGTGTGCCTTACCTGCTGGAGAGAGGTTAGAGGAAGGGGTTGGGGAGGTGATGGGGGAAGATTGGTCTGAAGAGCAAGTTGTCGCCCTCTTCCATCTCCCTTCAGCTCTGGGAGCAGTGGGATTGGGATGGGATGAGAGCTGGGTACGGGGCAGCTGTCTGTGTCCTGCCCATCCCCCAGCCATGTCTGGAGCTTGAAGGGTGAGGTGGGAAGACTTGGTGGTCCTGGGCTAGGGCCATGGGGCGGGGCTAGTTAGGAGCTTCCCTACTCCCAAGCTTTACAGGCAGGGGGTGTAGGCTCCAGCCTTCCATTTGGCTTTGCCATGATTTGGTTTGCCCTGGGCCTAGGGGAGCCTTTTGGCTCTCCACATCTGGGGGCCTTTATACTTAGAGCCAGGAGACCTGAGTTGTGCGTACTGTTTTGTCATGGATGCACTGGTTAGGTGCTGTCTAGCACCCGGTTGCTCTTCCTCCCTACACACTTGGGGTCCCCCAAGGGTGCATCCAAGGACCTCATCAGTTTTCCGTGAGGATGGAGCCAGGGTCCTTGCTTGTCCTTCTTGGTTGAAGAAACTCCCCTCCCCTTGCCCTCTGATTGCTTCCCTCCCCATGCAAACACACCGATTTTGCCCTCAGATTTACCCTCAGTCATAGGGAAATGGGGCCACCTTGTTGCCCACTCTCCCTTCGAGTAGCGTCTCCCAGTCCCCCGAGCCAAGATCCTTCTCCCCTCCAGGACCACAAACCGGAAGGCGAGCAGACCAGGAACAGGCGTGGGAGGGGGAAGGATGTCTGGTCCATGGGACACTTCCACGTGGGACCGGGGAGAGGTCTGCTGAGAGCCAACCTTTTGAGGGGGAGACCTGGTTGCCAGGTGTGAGAGGTGGGGACTGCCGCGGAGCACGTGGGGTGCAAGGGAAGGAGGTAGCATATGTGTCCCTCTCTCTCTCAGAGGCGGCAGTGGTGACCCCCGAGGAGGTGCTCCCCTGAGAGGGGACACCAGGCCTGGGATTCCTGGGGCTGGCTCACTCGAGTCACCTCTGGCGGCCCCCACCCGATCCCTGTCTGTCACGAGCTGGCACCTCAGAGCAGCCGCTGAAGGACAGTGGCAGGTATTTGGGGGAACCAGTTTGCTTGTCACTGCCTTCCCTTTAGCCAGAGCTGCTGCTGCCACCGGCTCTGTGGCCTCAGCAGCAGGGAGCTAGAGCCTAAGCTGCCGTGGGCAAGGCAAGGCCTCCACCACCCGGCCTTACACTAATTAAACAGCATGAAGAGGCTGAATCACCAGGCCTGCATAGTTTGAAAATTGTAGCCCTGCCTGTTTTGCTGAGTCAAACTGGTTTGTCGGGATTGGGCAGCTGGGGAGGTGGGGGGGGGGTGGCAGTGGGGGGGACTGGGTACAGCTGGGCACCTGATGGGGTGGGAGAGGCCCCTTGCCTCTAGGGGCTGCCCTGGCCCCAGATGTCCTCTTGCCTCCTGCCCCCAGACCCCTGGCCAGACACACTGTGGCTGGGATGCCGGCAAAGGGCTAGCTGTCCTTCTGTCCCGGGTCCCAGCTGGCTGGCTGACAAGGCCAGGACTAGGGTGGGGGCATAGACGAACATGGAGGCATCTGGGCTCCTTGCTCTGTGCTTTCTCCTCCCTTCTCCCTCTCAGGTTTATTTAATTATAAATCCCCACGATCTGAGGGGAGGAATGGAAAACAAAATGTGTTCTCTGTTTTGAGATGCTCCCCTCCCCTCCATCCCAGCATCAAGGGCCATGGGCAGAGAAAGGGAGAGGTAACTTGGGGTGAGTTAGGCTTCTCTAGGTCCCATAGCAACCCCCCCCAACCCAGGCTCCCTTCTTCCTCAGGCTGACCACCCTGAGTGTGCGGCTTGGTACACCCATGTATGTCTGCTTACATACAGGGTAGGGGCAAGCAGGGAGAAGATGGGACAGATCCCTTGGGTTGGTTGGCCGAAGTGAGGAGCCCCTCAAGGAGGAGGGGGACAAACTCAGGGTTGGCATGGGGTTTTCTCCCTCTCTTTGCAGGCAGGGCTATGCGCCTCCTTGTCTAGACTCTGCCCCTCTGTCCACCTGCCCGGGAGCATGACCTTCCCCACTGCCATCAAGTCCCTCATCTGGAGCTTGGGCTTCTTGCTTTTGTCTTGGGGGTTTTTTGATTTCCTGGGTCTCACTGACCCAGAGCAGTGTGTTCTCTGTGACTTGGGGTACTGTGGAGTCTGGCAGCCCCATAAAGCTGTATGGACTTGGCCCTTTACTGGGATTGGTGGCTGGCTCCCAGCTATACCTGGGCTGCCCAGGGAGGCTGTCAGACACAGACTGGGGGCCCATGATACTCTTCTCTTCTTGCTGGGTACCCAACAGTATGTATGGAAGGGTTGCCCAAAGCTCCTGGGGCTAAGTCTCTTCGTGATGCGCCCCCCCTCGCTGCAGGGGCTCAGTGTTGGGGACAGTGCCATTGTGCTGGCAGGGCGGTACCTGGGGAGGCCACACCCAGCCACACCCAGAACCATCTTCATACCCCTGCCCTGCCCCCAGCCTTGTGACTGGGACTGGTGACAGCTCCTGCCTGGGCCAGGGCCATAGGAAGCAGGTCTGGGGTTTGCTCCTTCCCTGCACCTCTGGCCAAGACTGGTCCAGTCCCTCTCTCTTCTTAGCAGACGCTGCCTTCTCCTGGCCCTTCCTCCACCCCACCTGGAGACTCAGCTCACAGAAGGAACATGCTTGGTGTGTGTGTGTGTGTGTGTGTGTGTGTGTGTGTGTGTTGCGTGTGCGTGGAGGATGGGCCTTGGAGGCTTTATCCAAACTGTAGGTGCTGGCCTCAGCGCTGTCTGCGAGCTCCCGGGGCACATATGAGTATGCGGCCCAGGCTCATGTGTGGCTGCGTGAGAGCCCGTCATTGCGTCTGTATGGAGAAGCTGGTGTTTGCGTTTGCACTTGACTACATTCAAGACTGTGACTCAAGGCTGGCAGTCGTGTGCAGTTGGGTGTGTAAGGAGAACGCACCATTCGGTGTGCGTGCCCTCCGTACACAGATGTCTCTGGAAATCCGCACACGTGAAGACTTTAAGAGTGAGTGTTTGCCTAAGGCAAACCAAATCTGTGTAAAGGAGGGCTTCACTGTATGTGTCTGAGGAAGACAGATCTGTTTGTACCATATGCGTCTGTGTGTCTGAAAAAGACAGACCATGGCTGAGTATGAAGCTGTGTGTGTGTGTGTGTGTGTGTGTGTGTGTGTGTGTGTGTGTTTGCGGGCGGCTGTGGCTTTGTGTGTTTTGTCCACCACATATGTTGACCTGTCATTCTTTAGCCCCCATGGCAGAGAATGAGCCCAGCCATGGAGAACTGGGGAGTGCTTGTGTGTGTGATTTGCGCCACGTGTCCGTTCTCTGTGGCCCTTTGGAAACCCAAAAGGGGTGCTGGTTTACTTCTGCGCATTGAAGCCCCATCCTGGAAAGCCCCCAGGCCTGCTGTCCACTCCCCTGCTCACTTTGGAAGGGCCGGTGGCGTTTCTGGCCTGACAGAGCCCGGTACCAGAGAGTGGCTGCCGGCCTTTTGGTCTCCCTCCAGCAGCCACATGGGGGGCGAGGAGGATGGGGGTGCGATTGGCAGCTGAGGAGTTTGGAGATTGCTCTCTCAGCCCTCTCTTGTCCTTACCTCTGGAACCTCATATACTTCACCCCAGCTCGCGTCCACGTACGCGTGTGCGGCACACATGTAGCCGAGGAAAGGTGGGCTCTGTTGGGTTGGGTCTGTCCCTCCCAATGCCACACAGATGGATTCTGGGACCCCTCTGTGCCCTTCCTGAGGCTGGGACACAGGCACCTCAGGGTCTCCCTCTTGCTGAAGGGAGCAGTCCCCTCCCCTTCCCCAGAGAGCAAGCCCCCTCCCCACCAGGGTGACCGGAGCCCTTCCTCGGGCACACATGACTCGAAATCCAAGTCCTCTCCTCATTAATGGGAAAAATGTGCCGAGATTGAGCGATGGCCAAGGCTGAGCGATGGCCAAGGGCCGATCCCCGCCCCCTCCCTCTCCCGCTCCCCAGAAATTAAACAGAAATGAAGAGCCTCCCTCCACCCCTGCCTCCCCCCTCCTTTCCCCCTCCCCACCATCCCCTCCCGCCCCTCCAAGCCCCATCGTCTTCTCAGAGCCAGCACAGGGCTTGTTTTAAACTGTGGAGGAATCTGGCTGGAGGGGGGAGGGGGCTGAATATTTGGGTTTAAACAGTTCCAGATGGGTTTGGCACAGGCTGAGCAGAAGGAAGTGAGGGAGAGGGAGGAGGGAGGCAGCTTGAGGGAGCAGTGGGAGCCCCTGCCTGCTCAGGCGGGCGGGTGGCGGGCGGCGGGCAGCGGGCAGACAGGCAGCGGGCAGACAAGCAGGCGGACTGGCTGGCTGGCTGGCTGGCTGGCTGGCTTGGAGGGGAGGGGGTGCGCTTGGCTCTCCTGCCTCCAGGGACCAGAACACTCTGGGCTGCTGGCTGAGGAAGAGGCTACTTGGAAACCTCCCTCTCTCTCTCGGTCTCCTCGGGCCTCCTTGTCTCTCCACCTCACCGTCTTTTGTAGTCCTCAACTGGTCACCTCACTGTCTGGTCCTAGCCAGTGGCTCTGCACATCCTTCCAGCTCTGAGGCTCCCACCATCTGCCTCAGCGAGGCCCCTGCCCCACCACCTCTCTCCCTACCTGTCTCTAGTCCCTTGCTTCTGCCCATCTCTCCTTGCCTCCCTTAGCCCCCTGCCAGATGTCTGTCTGTGTCTGTTTGTCTGCCAGAGAGGCCTGTCGGGCCACCGACCCATGAGGTTGGGATGGCTCACCCTGCAGCTGGGTCCTCCAGGGACCAGCCATCTCTTATGGAAGAGGAGGGAGCCTCTCGCCAACTTGGCCTTGCATGAGGGTCTGGGCCACAACCACCTCACCCACCATCCTCAGCTCAGACCCAGAGCGCAGGAAATCAGTGAAGGCCATAAGCCTGGAATCTGGGGGGTTTGGGTCTTCCTCCTCCTGGGCAGCCCCAACCTGCCCTCTTCCAGCTCAGGGCAGAGGGGAAGTCTCCCAGGCTCTAAGAAAGGAGTTGGCATCCCTCTCCTTACAGAGAGCAGAGTTGCTAGCCAGAACCCAGAACCCGATTCCTCGGGGATTGAGTTTATGTCAGAAACATTAATGGGCCCCTCCTATGGCTGAGCAGGGGGAAACAGATGAGAAACTGAAGCTTAGAATAGGATCAGTACTGTGACAAGGCTCCGGACCCTGGATGCACAGAGAAAGGCATCTAACATTAATTTGGTGGTTCAGGAAGGCTTCCTGGAGGAGGCTGACCTGATGTCTCAAATCTTTGGTGTCTAACATTTCTGGAGATGTGGCTGCAGGCCTTTCTCCAGGGCAGGGTGGCTGAGAGCTGGGTTGGGACTTAAAGGTTACATAGCTTTCTAGGCTTTCTCTGTTCTTCCTTTCTTTCTTTTTCCCTTTACACTGCAGTCAGAGTGCTCTGGTTAAGTGGTTAGCTATCAAGTCAGCTACCTTTCAACCCTTTACCCCAAGTCCTAGCAGTTTTACCTTAGGCCATATATTGACTTTATCTGAGCCTCAGTTTTCTCACCTGTAAAAGGGGTGCACCGACAACACCTTTATCCAAGGACTGTGGCAAGAACTGAACTAGCTCTTGAGGAGCTGGTCTGGGTCTTGGTGGCCCTCAGCCCAGCCTCAGAGAGTATCCGTGCCCCATCCCCCAGAGGTGGTTGAGTGGGAGGCCTGCTGGGAGCAGGCTCTGCCCTGTAACCACCCGCCCCTTCCCCTGGGCATGTGTGGTGCCAGGCCCTTGTGTCGAGAATGGAGTCAGGGGAGGCCTGGGCAGCAGGCTCTGAAGCACAGGGTCCTTTGTTCCAGGATAAAGGGTCTGCTACCCCTTTGTGTGCAGATTAGCCAAGCCTGTAGGTGTGTGAACTGGGCCTGGCTTTTGCCTCTATGACCCCGGCTGGGGTCAGTAGTAGACACGCATCTCCAACAACCTGATGGCTCAAATCTTTGGTGTCTGAAGTTTCTGGGATGTGGCTGCAGGCTCTTCTCCAGGGAAGGGTGGCAGAGAGCTTCGAGGACTTGGGGGTGGGGTGGGATGGGGTAGTGCCTGGTGGGAATCACTTTCTGGTATCCTGGCCTTTCTTGGACAACCTCCTTCTCCCCACCCTGAGCATGGCCTCTGACCTCTGTTCTTCTCTTTCTCCCCAGAAACCCTCATGGACACAAAGTGGGTGACATCAGAGTTGGCATGGACATCTCATCCAGAAAGTGGGGTAAGCCTTCCCCACCATCTCCCCTGAGTGTCGGGGGCCACTTCCTCCACCAGTGTTTATTCCCCTTGCCTCACCAGGGCTGGAGAAGGGCTGCCTCTGCCCCCTGCCTATCAGTTTCCCGTCCTCTGCACCTGTCACTTTCCTTCTTTGCCTATGGGTGTTTCTCACCCTTTCAGCTTTCAGTCTGCCTGTGTCCTCCTCCCCAAACACACCGTCTTTGTCCTATTCTCCCTCTGCCCACCCCTCAGCCCGCCTTCAGCCTGTCACCATCCCTCTCCTGGCTGACAGTGCTTTGCTTGTCTTCTCCAACCATCTCCCTCCTTCCCTCCTCCAGTAGGTCACTGGCTTGGGGACCAGGAAACCTTGGCTCCAGATCTTTAACTTGCTTTGTGACTTTTAGCAAGGCAGTTCACTTTTCTGGGCTTCCATTTCTTAGCAGTTAAATTCCTGTAGTTCTGACATTTCTAAAATATTCTAATTAACCCCCCTAGATGGACTTCACAACCCCGCTGAGTTCTGAAACCCTGGGGTGGGATGGCATTCCAGGCTCTCATTCATCAGACCTGACTGTGTGACCTTGGGCAAGTCTCTACTTCGGAGAATCTTGGCTCCCTCTTCCATAGAATGGGGACAACAGATATACCTTCTCATGGGGTTGCAGTGAAGGTTAAATGTGATGGTGACAGCCCGTGTTTATTGAACATGTGCTCTGTATGGGACATTGTCACAGGCCCATTATATATGTTAACCTGATTTGATTCCCTACCACGTCATTTACATCTAATCAGCCCTACTTAATAGACAGCAAAACTGAGGCATAAAGATAACAAATATTATAGCTGATAGTCCCATAGTCCTTATCAAGTGCTCTCAGTTCTTTATTCACGTAAAGTCCCTTATTCCTCATACGTCTTCATTCTCACCATGTTACAGATGGGGAAACGGTGGTACAGGGAGGTTAAGTGACTTGACCCATAGTCACTGAGCAGGGACTGGGATTTGGACCCGTGTAGCCTGCATGCTCAGGCCAGTTCACCACAGACGCATCTCTGTGAAGCAAATATGCATCTGGGCATGGCGTAGGCACCTGGCACTCATTCTGTCCTTTTCGCTTGGTCCCGGCACAGTGGGAAGAGGTGAGTGGCTACGATGAGGCCATGAACCCCATCCGCACATACCAGGTGTGCAACGTGCGGGAGTCCAGCCAGAACAACTGGCTTCGCACGGGCTTCATCTGGCGGCGGGAGGTGCAGCGCGTCTACGTGGAGCTCAAGTTCACCGTGCGTGACTGCAACAGCATCCCCAACATCCCTGGCTCCTGCAAAGAGACCTTCAACCTCTTCTACTACGAGGCCGACAGCGACGTGGCCTCTGCCTCCTCGCCCTTCTGGATGGAGAACCCCTACGTGAAGGTGGACACCATCGCGCCTGACGAGAGCTTCTCGCGGCTTGACACCGGCCGCGTCAACACCAAGGTGCGAAGCTTCGGGCCGCTCTCCAAGGCCGGCTTCTACTTGGCCTTCCAGGACCAGGGCGCCTGCATGTCACTCATCTCCGTGCGTGCCTTCTACAAGAAGTGTGCGTCCACCACTGCAGGCTTCGCCCTTTTCCCCGAGACCCTCACAGGGGCTGAGCCCACCTCTCTGGTCATCGCCCCGGGCACGTGCGTTGCCAATGCTGTGGAGGTGTCTGTGCCACTCAAGCTTTACTGCAACGGTGACGGGGAGTGGATGGTGCCTGTGGGTGCCTGCACCTGTGCCGCCGGCCACGAGCCAGCTGCCAAGGACTCCCAGTGCCGCCGTGAGTGGGGACTGGCTTGGGGGATGGGGGAGGGGGTACTGGGGCCCAAGCCACGTACCAGTTGGGCCCCAGAGCTATGGGCATTCCCACTTGGCCCTTTTACCTTGGTGTCTCATCTCCTCCTCGAGAGGCTGAATTGACAGCACAGAGGTTGGGGGCCCGGTCCCTGAAATCGGAGTCCTGACTCTGTCACTTAGAACTGCTGGAACCTTGGGCAGGTTACTTACTCTTCGAACCTTGGTTTCCTTGTGTGCTAGATGGGGACCATAGTGGTGATTCCTCTGTGGACTTGTAGGGGTCTTAAGTGAGTTGATGCGTGTGAAGCTCTTGGAACAGTGCCTGGCACATGGCAACACCATCACCACCGAAGTGTCAGCCGTGACTCTCTCGGGAATGTGTGGGGGACAGGGATTCTCTTGTCCTTACTTCATACAGGAGGAGATTAGGAGGCTTGTCTGCAGTGGCTTGCCAAGACTCCTAAGACCTTACAGCATACTAGACTTCTAGCT
The DNA here is from genome assembly GCF_902655055.1 of Lutra lutra. Classification (NCBI taxonomy): domain Eukaryota; kingdom Metazoa; phylum Chordata; class Mammalia; order Carnivora; family Mustelidae; genus Lutra; species Lutra lutra. Next base: position 108,594,749 of record NC_062278.1, read on the forward strand.
ATAAAAACCCAGTCACAAAGGGCTCTTATTTGAGCCTCATCATAATCTCGTAAGGTAGAGTCCAGTTATCTCCCCAGTGCTACCAGTAAGGACGCAAGGTCTCTGAGAACAACAACAGTCAAGGTATCAGAGCAGGAAATGGGGGAGCTGGGGCTCCGGCCTTGTCCAGGGCTCTGCTGTGCAGGGCAAGATGCTGAGGGCCTTGCCTTCCATCCCTTCTGCCTTGGTACTTGCAGGGGTGGGGGCTGGCTAGGAGGCCCCACGTGGGGTGTTGTCATGGAAGGGTGAATAGTGCCTTGCCCGGCCCCTCTCCACTTCTCTATGGGAGCCTGCCCCAGACTTCCTCTTCCTAAGTGGAGAAAGGGGGTGGGGGTGATGAGCCTGACAGCCTGAAGAGGGGCTAACACTCTGCAGGTCCCTGGCAGGAAATGCATGCTGGTTCCCATAGCAACCGGCCTGGCCTGGCCTCTGCCCCCTCCCCCACTGGCTCAAAAGAGCTTGGGTGAACATCACCTTAGTGAGGGGAGATGTACCCCCGGAGAAGAGTACAGCCCCAAGTCTGGGCACTCCACACTCTGGAGGACCTCCCCTGGGCCAGTCGTGTGTGGTTAGAGTGACCATATGCTTTCGTGTGTCTGGGTCGTCCTGGCGTATGCTCATGATCCCATGATTATTCTTAGCAGCCCCTTTCACTCTCAAAATATTCCAGTTTGAATAATAAATTATACGGCTGCCAGAGATACGCAGAACCCCACCGCCGACCACCGGGGGCCCTAGTGTAGATGGCAAGAGAGGACACTGAGGAGAAGGGATGTTCAGGCACTCAGCTCTGGCCTGGCTTTGGGTCCTGGGGTGCCCCTTGTGGATGCTTTGAGGCCTCTGAACTCCTGGTGACCCCAGCCTTCCTGCCTGCTATCTTTTTCCCCTTTTCTCACCCCTCCTCAGCCCCCACCCCTGCCCAAGGGCAGGAAGGAGCTGCTCCCCTGCTCCTGGTGGGTGGAGAGAGAGGCTGGTCCTGGGAACAAGGCCCCACCTCTGGCTGTTCTGGGGTGGCCATGAGGGTCCGAGGGGTGATTTTTCTCAAGTTTCTGCAGGGCCGGGGGCAAACTGGCAGAGTAGAGGGTGCTGCCAGCCTGCCAGTGGTCTCTTCCCCACCCCTCCTCTTCCTTCCCTCTCCCTTCCATGCCTCGACAAGTCCAGGCTGCCCAGGTGATGGGGCTGACGTCTTTGCCCGTGAGGCCCTGGGGTAGGGGTGGGGGCGCGGGGCGGGGAGGAATCCGCTGACGTGGGGTTTGCATGGGGCAAAAGGGCCTTTTGTAGCCGCATCGGGGTTAGGCAATCCCAGCAGAGCCCCCACTGTCTGGGAGGTGGAGGAGCCAGGAGCTGTGCTGGGGCAGGGCTAGATTCTCACTGATCTGAAGAGCGCATCCATCGTCTTCTACCCCGCAGCCTGTTCCCCCGGGAGTTACAAGGCGAAGCAGGGAGAGGGGCCCTGCCTCCCCTGTCCCCCCAGTAGCCGCACCACCTCGCCAGCAGCCAGCATCTGCACCTGCCACAGCAACTTCTACAGAGCGGATTCGGACTCTGCAGACAGTGCCTGTACCAGTAAGCGAACTCGTGGCCTCGCTCAGCCCTGCTGCAGGCCTTCCCTCAGGGGGCCGAGACGGTTGCTGTGAAGAGCCACTTTTCAGACAGGGAAGCTGAGGCTTGGGGAGGTTCTGTGTGGTGTGCAGCATGGTGCAGCTGAGAAGCGACTGGCCCTGAGCCAGAGTCTAGGTCAGCCGGCTCAGCCTTTCCAGCAACACCGAGTAAGCACCCACTAGCTCCTAGCCAGGCATCTGGAGCCACTGGGGCCTGTGGCCCCTCCCTCCTTCCACTGTGTAGAACTGCTGTTCTCCTGGCCCAACCCCAACCGTGGAGGGGGCCTCACATCTGTGGGGCAGCCTAGTGCCCTGCTTTCTCCCTGCTCTGGTCTTTGGTGTCAGACATTGTGCCGGGTGCCAGGGATGCAGAGGAGACTAAGATACAGTCGCCATCCTAAAGAAGCTTGTAACCAGGTGGGAGAAACAGGCAAAAACAGATAAAAGACCATATATAATGTGCTAAGTGCCGGGCTGGAAGGATGCCTAGGAATTGTGTTATGGGGGTACAGAGGACAGGAAGGAGAAGAGTTGAGGAAGTCTTCCAAGAAGTGGTGACATCTCGAGTTTGGCCTTGAAGGCTAAATCGAATTTTCCTAGTGGAGAAGTGTAGGAAAGCTCTTCTGCTTATTAAAGCAGAGACAAGAGTAAGGCCATAGGAAACTGCTTACTGGACACAGGAACTCCGAGTGGGAGGGCAGTGTTGGGGCCCTCGCTCACTGCCCTCTCCCTCCACCTTCCCTACAGCGGTGCCATCTCCCCCCCGGGGTGTGATCTCCAACGTGAATGAGACCACACTGATCCTCGAGTGGAGCGAGCCCCGGGACCTGGGGGGCCGGGATGACCTCCTATACAACGTCATCTGCAAGAAGTGCCACGGGGGCCCCGGGGCTGGGGGCACCTCAGCCTGTTCTCGCTGCGATGACAATGTGGAGTTTGTGCCTCGGCAGCTGGGCCTGACCGAGCGCCGGGTCCACATCAGCCATCTGCTGGCTCACACACGCTACACCTTCGAGGTGCAGGCCGTCAACGGGGTCTCGGGCAAGAGCCCTCTGCCCCCCCGTTACGCGGCCGTGAATATCACCACCAACCAGGCCGGTGAGGAGGGGACACAGGAGGGTAGGGCCTGGGTTGTTTCCTCCCACACAGAACTTCGGTTGCCCAGGGCCTGCCAGCGGACCACTGGGGGTCCCCTGGGCACCGGGTCCTGGGGAGCCCGTGGTGAGCCCCCGCCCCATCTTCCCTCAGCCCCGTCCGAAGTGCCTACACTCCATCTCCACAGCAGTTCAGGCAGCAGCCTGACCCTTTCCTGGGCACCCCCAGAGCGGCCCAATGGAGTCATCCTGGACTATGAGATGAAGTACTTTGAGAAGGTCAGAGCCTTGAGGGGCAGGAGGAGGCCTTGGGGTGAGGACACCCCAAATGGTGTCAGGGGCCCTGGGGAGCCAGGTCTTGGGTACTGGGGCAGCCACAGGTGGGCCCTGGTGGGTGGCTGCTGGGCCTCAGGGCCGCTGAGGTGCTTCATCCCTCTTGGTGTTGCAGAGTGAGGGCATTGCTTCCACGGTGACCAGCCAGAAGAACTCGGTGCAGCTGGACGGGCTGCGGCCTGAGGCCCGCTATGTGGTCCAGGTGCGAGCCCGCACCGTGGCCGGCTACGGGCAGTACAGCCGTCCGGCTGAGTTTGAGACCACAAGCGAGAGAGGTACGTACCCCACTGCTCCTGTTCCTGCCTGCCTCAGACTCTCCGTTTCTCCACTTTACCCAGTCCCCTCCCTCCCGGTCTCCAGGCTCCGGCGCCCAGCAGCTCCAGGAGCAGCTTCCCCTCATCGTGGGGTCTGCCACGGCTGGGCTGGTCTTTGTGGTTGCTGTCGTGGTCATCGCTGTCGTCTGTCTCAGGTACTCCTGGGCCTGGCTTGCTGCCATGGGCTGGCGAGAGCTTCCCTGGAATACCCTAGAGCCCATGTGCCACAGAGGCCCTTGGTGGGCCCAGACCCTCCTCACAGCCGAGGCCCTCTCCAGTCTGCGCTCTTGGCCTGATCCCCGGCAGATCCCCTTGGGGACCGAGTCCACTGAGCCCTTTGCCCAGAGACCCAGGAGGCACCAGGTCTTCCCCAGCACGCCCTGCCCCTCCTGTGAGCCCAAGGGTCCCCTGAACAGAGGGAGCTGTTGGGCTTGTCTCAGGCTGCCCCCCCACTGCCCCCTCCAGGAAGCAGCGGCACGGCTCTGACTCGGAGTATACAGAGAAGCTGCAGCAATACAGTGAGTTTCTCTCTTCATCCTGATCCTGCCCCCCGCCCCCCACCGCACCCCCAAGTTCCCCTGGTTACTGCAGGGCTTAGAGATACCCTTTGCCCTGCCTGGGATTTCATCCCTCATACTCCTATTCTGGATAGCCCTTCCTGCTTCCACTCAAGTGCCCTTTCCTGAGCCCCCACCTCCCTCCTGCCAGCCTCAGAGACGCATGAGAAGTGACCCCTTTCCTCAAAGGCAGCTAATCCTAGGAGAAAGAAAAGATATGTACACAGAAAAAAATGAGAAAACAGTTTGGTGTTAAGCTGGGTGTTCCTGTTACAAAGGGTGGTAAGAGTTCAGAAAAGATGAAGCCTTCCTGGAGGAGGTGGCCTTGGACTGAGCTGAGCCAGGCAGGTTGAGCAGGGTTTAGAGAGGTGGGGGAGAGCATTCCTGGCTAGAAGAGCCTCTGGAAGGTGGTGGGTGGGGTGGGGAGAGTGCCCGACTGTGGGGGCAGTGAGAAGACCGGTTTGACAGCTGCTTGGGAGTGAGGCTGGGTGGTTGTGGCCAGTCCTCGAAGGGTCGTGAAACGCAGGCAGAGGAGTTTGGACTTGACTCCACCATAGGTAATCCGAAAGGCTCTCAAGCTGGGGAGTGATACAATGTGAGTATTGTTTTAGGGAGACAAGTATGCAGGATAGATTGGTGGGAAAAGTCCAGAGGCAGAGAGCCCAGCTGGGAGACTATTGCAATAGTCTGAGTGTTGAAGGCCTGGATAAGGTCAGGGGCAGTGGGAATGAGAGAGGGATGAATCCGAGAGATGTTTTGACATAAGGGATGAGGGAGAAAGAAGAATAAGAATCCTAGGTGTCTAGCCTTTATGGTCACTAGTTCTCATGGAGGGAACGGTGAGTGGGTGGGGGAGGGGCGAGTTGGGACTCCAGCAGGGAGGAATACGGAGCCGACTTAGGAGGGAGGGTGTGAAATGTGTTCCCATCAGGGACGGGGAAGGTGCAGTATCCCTCACTGTCCCCCACCCCAGGCCAAAGCTCTGGCCCCTCTCATGCCTACCTTTTCTTCTAGTTGCTCCTGGAATGAAGGTTTACATTGACCCTTTTACCTATGAGGACCCTAATGAGGCTGTGCGAGAGTTTGCCAAGGAGATCGATGTATCCTGTGTCAAGATCGAGGAGGTGATTGGAGCTGGTGAGTCCCCTAGGGCACAGTGGGAGAGGCGGGGGCAGGGGCATTACCCCAGGGAGGGGCCGGCATGCACTGCACATAGGGCCAATCCCAGAAGCCACTTCCTACCTGTGCCCTCTGCCCTGCAGGGGAATTTGGGGAAGTGTGCCGGGGTCGGCTGAAACAGCCTGGCCGCAGGGAGGTGTTTGTGGCCATCAAGACGCTGAAGGTGGGCTACACCGAGAGGCAGCGGCGGGACTTCCTCAGCGAGGCGTCCATCATGGGTCAGTTTGACCACCCCAACATAATCCGACTAGAGGGCGTGGTCACTAAAAGCCGGCCGGTCATGATTCTCACCGAGTTCATGGAGAACTGCGCCCTGGACTCCTTCCTCCGGGTATGAGCCAGCCCCTAGCCCCTCCCCACCCTCCTACTCCAGAGAGCTGCCTCGGGCAGACCACCCCCTCCTGCAAGGCCAGACAGACCCTACCCTCTTCAGGTCTACAACTATTTACTGAGGTGGCCTGGTGCAGGGGATCAGCCAGGTTCTCGGAGCCAGAAAGACTGAAGTTCTTGTCCCGACTCTGCCCTCTGCTGCCTGTGCTACCTCAGGCTTTATTTAACCTCTCTGAGTCTGAGCTGCCTTGGTTATAAAATGAGTGGTGAGAGCTCTTTGGATCCTTACGGGGGTTCATTAGGATGTTGTATACAGACACCTGCCACACAGTGGGCCGCTTACTTCCAGTGATCTCTGCACATAGTCACAGGGATAGGTGAGACGTGGTCTCTGAGGACTTAGAGAGGGTAGGTGGAGGCACAGATGGGCGGGCACGAAGGTCTTGGGAGGGCCCTGGGCTAGTAGGGAGGTGATGGGCCCACCTGAGCCTTCTTGTTGCTTTCAGCTCAACGACGGACAGTTCACAGTCATTCAGCTGGTGGGCATGCTTCGGGGCATTGCTGCGGGCATGAAGTACCTGTCTGAGATGAACTATGTGCACCGAGACCTGGCTGCCCGCAACATTCTGGTCAATAGCAACCTGGTCTGCAAAGTCTCAGACTTTGGCCTCTCTCGCTTCCTGGAGGATGATCCCTCTGATCCTACCTACACCAGCTCCCTGGTACAGGAAGCAGCCGGGAGGGAGACTGGGGGCGGGGCCGACCAGGCAGGGGCTTGGGGCTGGGGAGCAGCCCCGAGTCACAGGGTGAAGGGCGTGTGCCCCCCCCACCAGGGCGGGAAGATCCCCATTCGCTGGACTGCCCCAGAGGCCATAGCCTATCGGAAGTTCACCTCTGCTAGTGATGTCTGGAGCTATGGAATCGTCATGTGGGAGGTCATGAGCTACGGAGAGCGACCCTACTGGGACATGAGCAACCAGGATGTGAGTGAGGCCAGCCAGAGTGGCCGGGTAGGTGGGGGTCAACTGGGGAGCAAGGTGGTGGCTCACTTGAGGTTTCCCTGTTCTCGTCTCAGGTCATCAATGCCGTCGAGCAGGATTACCGGCTGCCCCCACCCATGGACTGCCCCACAGCCCTGCACCAGCTCATGCTGGACTGCTGGGTGCGGGACCGGAACCTCAGGCCTAAATTCTCACAGATTGTTAACACCCTGGACAAGCTCATCCGCAATGCTGCCAGCCTCAAGGTCATCGCCAGTGCCCAGTCTGGGTCAGTGTCTCTGCCTCTATTCCCACCCTGCTTCTGGAGACTGATTTATTTGTTTGAGAGAGAGAGAGAGCGCATATGTGAACAGGGAGAGGGGCAGAGGGAGAGAGAGAAAGAGAGAATCCCAAGCAGACTCCCTGCTGATTGTAGAGCCCAACATAGGGCTTGACCCCACCAGCCCAAGATCATAACCTGAGCCAAAATCAAGAGTCGGACACCTGACCAACTGAGCCACCCAGGTACCCTGTGTTCCTACTCCTGCCCCTGCTTCCCTTGCCGTTAGGATTCACTGAATCTTTCTTCTTGCTACAGCATGTCACAGCCCCTCCTGGACCGCACAGTCCCGGATTACACGACCTTTACGACAGTTGGTGACTGGCTAGATGCCATCAAGATGGGGCGCTACAAGGAGAGCTTTGTCAGCGCGGGATTTGCGACCTTTGACCTGGTGGCTCAGATGACTGCAGAGTGAGTGTGCCTCAGATTTGGAAGGGCTGGGCAGGGGCCGCTGAGCAGGGCCCCGAGTCAGGGGCAGGAGGGAAAGGACTGACCGTGCCCTTGGTCCATCTGCAGAGACCTGCTCCGGATTGGGGTCACCTTGGCTGGCCATCAGAAGAAGATCCTCAGCAGTATCCAGGACATGCGGCTGCAGATGAACCAGACACTGCCCGTGCAGGTCTGACACCTGACCCCTACGGGGTGGGTGCCCCCCAAGGACTGTGCAGGGACTCTGACCAGCCGGCTGGACTTTTGGATGCCTGGCCTCAGGCTGTGGCCCAGAAGATGGAAGTTTGGGGAAGGCCCAAACTGGGACTTCTCCTCCAGGCCTGTGCTCCCTCCCCAGGAAGTGTGCCCCAAACCTCTTCATATTGAAGATGGATTAGGAGAGGGGGTGATGACCCCTCCCCAAGCCCCTCAGGGCCCAGGCCTTCCTGCTCTCCAGTGGGGGATCCCCAGCACCTCAGACTTTGCTGTTCTTCAGTGCTGGAGGTCCTGGTAGGGTCAGGTGGAGGATAAGCCTGGGTTCTATAGGGCCCAGCCCTGGCAGGGGTCTGGCCCCCCAGGTAGGCAGAGTAGTCCCTCCCTCAGGAACTGGAGGAGGGGACTCCGGGAATGGGGAAATGTGACACCCCATCCTGAAGCCAGCTGGCGCCTCCAGTTTGCACAGGGACTTGTTCTGGGGGCTGAGGGCCCTGCCCCACCCCCACCCTTGGTGCTGTCATAAAAGGGCAGGCAGGGGCAGGCTGAGGAGTAGCCCCTTGCCCCCCAGAGACTGACTCTCAGAGCCAGAGTTTGGATGTGTATGTGAGTGTGTTTGTGTGTGTGTGCGTGTGTGTGTGTGTCTGTGCACGCACTGGCCTGCACAGAGAGCATGAGTGAGTGTGTAGAAGCTTGGCCCTGTGCCCTGCAGTGGGGCAAGCTGGGCCGTCAGCGGAATAAAGGCAATAAGATGATTCTCTTGCCCCTTCTCTTTGCACCTCCCAAGGCGGGATTCCCTCTTGCCCTCGAATTCACAGTCCCTCAGTGCCAGCCCCCTTCAGAATTCCTTGGGAGTCTTTGGGAGACCAGATCCAGGTCTTTCTAGGTTCACCTTCCCTTTTGTGCTTCAGCCTTATTGCATCTAACTTCTGGGAAGTGGGCGGTGACAGGAGAGCCAGCTGCCCCAGAGTCCTTCCTGCTGAGGCCCAGGTGTTCCTGGGGTCAGGGCAGATGCTTCCCAGTCTGCTGGTGTTTTATGGAGTCCTTTCACACCCATTGTCTCTGAGGGAGCTGAAGGGGTGGGGGGTCAAGTGACCTTGGGACACAAGGGCCATGAGAGCCGACGACACTGGTGTTCAGATGCTGAGGCTAACCCCTTTGAGCAAGCATCAGCCCAGAAGTGCTGCTACTCTTCACAGAGCGCTTACTATGCTGCCGGCACTGGGCAAAAATGCTCCATTTATACATGGACCTTTTTAAATCTCACAACAACCAGCCAGGGACGGAAGTATTTTTATCTCTTTTTTACAGAGGAGGAAAGGGAGAGGTTAAGTAACTTGCCCAAAGTCGCTGAGCCAGTAAGTGAGGCCTGGGGCTGGGATTCCCACCCAGGGACTGCTTTGCACACTTGAAAGGTTCGGAGTTTAAATAACAAGAACCAGGAAGAGGATTAGAAAAACAGCTTCTGGAAATGTCAAAGGAGAAATCATGGGGGGCCCTCAGAGTCCCCTTGGATACAGAAACACACCGGATTGGTTGGGGGCGGGGGTTGGGGGGCAAGTGCAGGCCTTTTTCCCTGTGTCAGGAGGGACTCTCCAGGCTTTAAACCTTTTCTGGTCGTGGAACATGTCTCCAAGTACCCGCATACCCTAAATTAGAGGGTCTGGGCCGGCCCCGGTAGGGGGAGGGGCGTGGGCAAAGCCCCGTATATCTCGGGGCTCACGCCTCGCGGCCCCGCCACAGCTCCCAGTCATCTGGCGGGGCAGAGTTCCCGGCGCAGGATGTAGCCCAGGGCTGCAGGCCAGAAGACGCGGGGCAGCTACCTAGGGCGCAAAGGAGCAGGCCTCTGCGGCCCGAGCTTGGAGGCTGTGGCTTAGTGCAGCGCCTGGGCAGCTGGGCTGCAGCCCTGCGAGCCGGGAGCGGGGGCAGGGGAGCGGACGGCGCGCGGGGGCAGTCCCCGGCGCGCTCACGGCCCTGCGGCTGCGCGCTCCCGCGCCCCGCATCTCCCGCCGCGCCCGCTCCTTAGTATTCCTCCCACGGAGCCCAGCGCTGCAGCGGCTGGCCCGGGGGAGGGGCGCCCCGCCAGGCTCGGCCCGCGGCGCCCTCCGGGGCGGAGAGGGTAGGGAGGGGTGTGGGCACCGACCTCCTCTGCCGAGCCCTCCTGTCTGGGCTGGGGACTGCTGCGGGCGGGGACGGTGCGCGGGTCCGAGGTGGCCTTGGGCCCAGGCGCCGGAGCTGTCAACGGCGCGAGGTGTCGCGGGCGGCCGGGAGAGGGGACGAGGCGCTGAGTGGCGTCCTGCACACCCCGCGCCGCATTCCCAGGACGAAGGTTCAGATAAAGAGGAGGGGTGCTCCAAGCGCCTGCTCAAGTGAGCACTTCCTGCTCCTGAGGCTCCAAGGTGAGGGAGGGCCGATGGCGCGAGGCTCCGGCACTGACCCCCTCAGCCCCCTTACTCCGTCACGTTAACACTGTTAGTGGGAGTCTGGGATGGGGGCTCCCCCGAAGGGGTAAGGAATCGCCACCTACTGGGTCCGGAGGGCGGGGTGGTGGACGTCGAGTGCCCTGGGAGGAGTGCCCACCCCTTCAGCAGCACTTGGTGTGTGTGCCCCAGGGTGAAGATTTCGAGGGAGGTCTTGAATCCAGAAATCCGGGCGGGGTAGGTAAGCTATTCTGTTGGCTGTGCCCTGTACAGCTCATCGCAGGTACCTCCCCCAAGTGTGTTCGGATTTGTACTGCTCTGTGCACACCTCTCTCCTTTCACTTAACCACTGGAACAGTAGACAGGGGCACACTACACTTACCCACACCGTACCCACAGCAGGTCCCCAAGTCTCCTTCATTCAGCTTCACAGATTCACACGTCCTCAATCTCAAGACCCTCCGGTCCCAACCACCCAACCTACACCGGCTAGAGCTTCCATGACTGAGAAGAGGTGGGGGAAAGGATGCAAAGACCAGAAGCACTAAGACCACCCCCTTCTTGAAGGCACCCCATTCTTGAAGGTGCATTCCTACCTGGGCCACCTAACCCAGCTAACCTGTGTCTCAGTGGGGTTTGGGATGAGTCCTCAAGACCTCTGAGCAGGAGTGCAAGGAGGGGTGGGGAGTGGTTAGTGCAGAGAAAGAATGAGGGTACTCAGGAGGGGTCTGGCTTTTCTGCGGGCAGATCAGGAATGAGAGGTAGCCAGGTCTTAATCTGCCCAGTCTTAATTACACACTCGTGGGGGCAGAAAATTAGATCTTCCGAGTTAGTGCTTAAAGAGGGAAGCCAGTGGAGGGTAGGGGGTAGTATTGAGGCTGGGGGAGGAGCAGCTCTGGCAAACCTCCCTTTATGCCATCTGCCCCAGAGGGGAAGTTGCAGCCCCAGTGCCCCATTTCATGCTCCTTGCTGTGCCTAAACTCAGAGAGTAGAGACAGTTAGGGAAAGTAAGCTGCTCTAGGCTGTCCTCAGCACTTGACAGTATCCCACTCCTCCAGGGTGGCCCCAGGGAGAGGGACCTGGGCAGCAGCCCCTAGGTCTAAGCCAGTGTGGCCAGACTGTGAATTAGAACCTGGGGTGATCAGGGGGTAATGAGTGGGAAGGGCTGAAGATTTAGAATCAAAGCCCAGCTTCCTAGTCTGTGACCTTGGACCAGTCGACTTCTCTGTGCCTCAGTGCCCTCATCTGTAAGAAGGTATAGTAATCATTCCAACTTCACGAGATTGTTACAAACATTCAATCAGTGAATAAATGTAAAGGGTGTGCCAAGATCATGGGACATACTAAAAAATATCAGCTAATATTGTCATTAGTAGTTTGAAAGTTAAAATTAGAAGTTTAAATAAAATATAGGAGAAGAAAAAATATATAGGAAAATACTGAATGATGCTCGATGCATACACAGCAGGAATCGAATAAACCAAGGCACTTGGGGGAAATCCACTGACACCTTTCTATTCACAGGGTGCTGGACATTTTGCTGCAGGTTTAGCCGAGGCCCTGGCCCACTTCCTGGGATGGGGCTGCTGGGGCCTGGATGGTTTGAAGGCAGTGAGGGTGCAGAAACTTCAGGGATAGAGAATGCAGCAAGTTGTAGAGGGAACTTGGTTCCTGCATTTTTAAAAAAAGATTATTTATTTATTTATTTGACAGACAGAGATCACAAGTAGGCAGAGAGGCAGGCAGAGAGAGGGGGAGAAGGGGAAGCAGGCTCCTTGCTGAAGCAGACAGCCTGATGCGGGGCTCCATCCCAGGACCCTGGGATCATGACCTGAGCTGAAGGCAGAGGCTTTAACCCACTGAGCCACCCAGGTGCCCCTGCATTTCTCTCCTTAGTACACTGATCCCGGGTCTGGCTGGGGGTGGAGTGATCCTTCTCTCCAATATTCACTCATTCTTCGAATATTTGCTGGATATCTACTATGTGCCATGTGTTGTGCTGGGCACTAGGAATTTGTGATGAGCAAAAATAGAGACAGCCCCTGCTTCAACCAGCTCAGTCTATTAGGGACATGGATGCTATTTATATAATCGTACAAAGAAATGTGTAAAATTACAAGTCAAGGTAAATATTAATGAGTGTGGGACCAAATCACAGCTCTAAAGACCTGACATAGTCTTGGGCCAGGCTGAGGGTCCTCTAACCAGTTATCTGGTATGCAGGAGGGGGAGCCGGGGCCCCCATTACCAACCAAGTCCCTTTAACCTTTTGGTAACTGACTGAATATATCTGCGTTCACTCCCTCCGTCCCTCATTCATTTATTCAGTTGGGCCCTTCCATATGCCAGTCCCAGTATATGGAGTTGAGGATACGGAGGTGAACCAGCTACAGCTCCTACTCTCTGGAGGTACCACAGCTCAGAGGGGATCACGGTTATATGAATCAGCCAATACAATATGGTATGGTAAGTGCTATAGCGAGGTAAGCCCCAGGCATTGTAAGGAAGGGACTCAGCCTGGAAATTCTGACAAAGAAGGCTGCTTGAAAAGACAACCTAAGTTAAGCCTTGGGGACTCTTAGCAGTTAGCGGGAGGCGAGAAGGGAACAGTATATGCAAAAGTCCTGGGACTCACACGAGTAAGGCAGTCTAGGGGCACAGAGGCCATCCTAACTCAGAGGAGGAGGAAGGAAGAAGGTCATGGACATATGAAGTTGACTAAGCCTTCCCTTCCTCCTAATTCATCCCAGCTAGGTTGGCTGCTTCTCACAGCCCAGAGGGCCAGTCTTGGGCACCTGATCCCAGTAGTTACTCCTTCTGTAACCCTCTGCTCTACATTTTCCCTGCTGCAAGGCACGCTTGTCCACAAGCATTTCTGAGTACATGATGGGTTCTATCCCCATTTTTGCAGAAGAGCTCTGAAAGGATACCTGGCTTGCCTGAGGTTGCAGAGCAAGTCAGTGGCAAAGCCAAGATCTGGATTGGACCTAACCTGTCTACTATTCGGTGCTCTCCCCACTGCATCAGGCTACATTGGGAGAGGGCCTCAGGGAACCTAGAAGTCCTGCTTCTAGATGGCATACCCAGGCCCTTCCTGAGCCACTTCAAAATGACACTCCCTCTGCCCCAAGGAGGGGGCTCTGCACACATGGACAAGGGCCACCTAAGCCTTCCTTTCTCAGAGAAGGAAGGAGAGAGAGGAGAGCCAGGCCCCAGGCCCTAAAGGCATCAGTCTGGAGTACAGTCCGGGAATACATAGGGTTCCACCTCAGGGTGGGGCGCAGGTCTGACAGGCAAGCAGTTCTGTCCCTCCACTCTTCCTCCCTGCCCCTCTCTGTTTCTCATTAATTATTCCCATCTCATGGAGCAGGAATGAAAACAGACTCAGGATCTGGCTGAAGGCCTGCTGTGACATCAGCCCAGAGGTGGCTGCCCTGACCCTGACCACTGGGGGCTGGGGAAGACCCCGTTGCCCACTTTGTCTTGCTGTGACGGGAAAAGGAGAAGCAGGAGACAATTCTCCCAAACCCCTATCCCTTCTCTGGGCACTGAACGTGGGGCAGGTGAGAGAGGTGGTAGTGGCCTGGAGGGACCAGGCAAGGGTGTGTCTGCAGGAATGTGAGGGGTACAGAAACTGGCTTTCCCCAGACACCACGGCCTCCCACACACCCTGCCACTCCTGCCTGCACTGCTCCCCTATACTGTTCTCCCAGCCTCCTCTCCACTTACCTTTGAAGCCACCTCCACTACTGGGTCTTCCCGTAGGCTCCCTTTGACCCATCCTCACCTCCTTCGTTTTTCCTGAGCCTCACATTCACAGTCAGGTTTCTTCTGGGACTTGGTACCTGGCCCACCAGATTCTTCTCAGCTCTAGCTTGACTTCTCACCTCTAGTGATCTTGGTCGTCGTCGTTCTTCTTCTTCTTCTTCTAAAGTAGGCTCCATGCCCAGTGTAGGTCCGGCACTCACGACCCCAAGATCAGGAGTGTATGCTCTACTGGCTGAGCCAGCCAGGCACCCCCCTCCCCAGCTATGTTCATTCCCAATTGGCCTCCAACATCACATTGAGCTACACAGGGACCCTTGTTATCATCTAGCCATCTCCAAGATTGGAAGTCTGATGCCCCAGGCTCCCACCACTTCCTCCTGTCTGCCCAGTTTTGAAATCTCTGGTCCCCAGTCCCCTACCTGGGGGTCTTCTGGGGTACACTTCTCTCCCTACCCAGCTTGGGCTATTCTCACTCCCAGACATCGCCACTGCAACCTCTGTGACCAATCCCTTTTTTGTTTTGTGAGTTTTTAACACAATTCTCTGATAACAGCTGGTGCAGACTTTCCTGTACTACTCGAGAGCCCCCAGTTACACCTTCTCCCATTCTCACCTCCTAGTTTACTAAAATAATGCTCCACAAACACCTGTTGAGATTTCCTCTTTGCCAGGCACTGAACCTCAGGCAAGGGAGATGAGCGGGCTGCCCTCAAGAAGCCTATGGTTCAGTGGAGGAGAAAGACAAGTGACAGGGTGACACAGAAATATTCCAGGTGTCACTGTTGGCTTTTGAGTGACATCATGAGAACAGTGTCATGGGAAGTGAGGTGAGACAGGTGTGGTATACACGGGAGGACACAGTGATGGCAGCAGGAAGGCAGGGGAGGAGGCCACGGTGTAGGTCAAGGGTAATAAAGCCCTAGGTGGAGACGGGGTGAGGAGGAGGTGCTATAGAGATGACAAGGAGGAGGCAGGTGTTAGGGATCTTGCAGAGGTAAGAAGCAACATGTTTAGTGACTGGCAGGATATGGGAGGAAAGAAGCAGAAGTCTGAGCCCAGGTGATTCTGAACATTGGGCACTTAGATGTATGTTGGCACCATTTATAGAATCAGAAGGTATAAGAAGAACAGTGTGAAGGCCAACAATGGGTTCAGTTTGAAACTTTCAAGGAGAACTGCCCAGTAAGCCACTGTATGTGTGGACCTGGAGCTCAGGAGTGAGGTCTGAGCACGGAGGCCGGGGAGGAAGTTCAGAGAGTGGGTGAGATGTCCTCCAGGAGTTATAGAGTGAAGAGAACAGACCGAGGTGGGCATGTGGGGAATGCCCCCTCACTGCTCCTACAGGCATCCTTCCTGGCTCTCTGAAAGCTCTCATCATGCTACACGGTCAGTGTTGCTGTTTGCCTTCTCTGCCTTGCTGTGTGCTCCTTGAAAGATAATCACATCTTTATGAGGCATGTTTCCCAGGAAGATGGGCCTGGGTCTGGTGCAAGATGGGGGCTCGGTAATGCCTGTGGGATGAATGGATAGTAATAGCTATGTGTGGAGGGCTTATGGTGTGCAGGGCATCATTCTTAGTGTTTTACATTTAGTAATTCATTTAATCTTTAGGACAGCTCTCCATTTCCAACTCTTAGTTGAAATGTACTCTTATCATTTCCATTTCACAGATGCGAAAGCTTGGTTAAGAGAAATTAAGTAACTTATCCAAGTAACTTGTCCACTTACAGAACCAGTAAGTGACAGACCCAGAGCCAAGATTTGAATCCAGGTAGTCTAGCTTCAGAACTGATTCCTACTCCCACACTATTCTGCTTCTCAAATAAAATCTTAAAATAAGAATGTCTACTATGAGTACCATTACTGAACATTTACTGTGTTGGGCACTGTGCTGAGAACTTTATTAGGTTATTTAATTCCATATAAATAAGTTAATAGGTGAATGTATTGATGGGTGGAGTAAAATGTGTATGCATGTACGTACATTCATTCATCCATGGATGGTGTGAATGGATGGGTGAATGAATGGGTAGTTGAGAAAGTAAATGAAAGGATAGATGGAAATATGAATAAATAAGTGAATGGATATACGAATGAAGAATAGTTGGGTGAATGAGTGATGGGTAGGTGAATGAAGAGATGAATGGACATGTGGCTGGATGGGTGGCTGGATGAAAGGATATGCAACCATGTGTATGGGTGAGAAAATGCATGGATGGATTGATGGATGGATGGATGGATGGATGGATGGATGGATGGATGAGTACATGAATAGATGGAAGAATGGGTGAATGGACGAGTGGATAGAAGGACGAATAGAGAGGTGGAAAATCTAATGGATACACAAGCATAGAAGAGAAGTTGGAGAACTAGCTGAATGGGTGAATAGATGGATGATTAGATAAATGAAGGTGAATGGAAAGATGGGTGAATGGTAGGATGAATGAATGGGTAGACAATGGGTATATGGATGAGAGGATGAGTGAATGGAAGACAACTGGATGATTAGATGGTTGAATGATTAGGTGAATGGATGGTTGGATGGATGAGTGGATGTTTAGGTGGTCAAATGGATGGATAGAGGAATGAATTCTTATATTTAGGGCCATAAAAGAGAACAAGAAAATACACAAATTATGACTCCTACACTTTTCCCTTAGATACATATATGCCTTCTCCTGACCATTTCTTCCATATTGGTATATAGAATCTGTCCTGCCCTACCCACCACTCCCTAATCCCTAACCAGGCATCAAAGCCTGGTCCTCACCTATCTACCTTCATCCCCAAGTACAGAGACATTCTGGAATGGATTCCAGCCATGCTGTTTCTTTTCCTACTCTTCAATCTTGATGTCCAGGGAAACAACCAGCCAGGGAAAAGGCAAGTGGTGATTGAGAGCTCCTCCCTCTATCCCCTGTTGTGTCTTTAATAGGCCTAACCCTGGAGCCCCAGGGCCCAAGCAGATGCCAGGGTTGGAAGGTTGTGACTAGAATGGGAAATTAACAGGCATCACAGAAAGTGTTAGGGGCACAGTGTCAGGGAGAGGTGTGTTCTGTGGGGCTGGCAGGCCAGCCATATCTATTCTCAAGCTGAGAAGGGGTTTTGGGAAGAAGGAGTATCCAGGCAGACTGGAGGGAATAAGGCCTGGCTGAGTCTGAAGACAGTATCCACCTCTGAAGGCATGGATGCTAAGTCCGCAGCTCTATTAAGTGGGAACTGTGACCTTGGACAATTCACTTAGCCTTTCTGAGTCTCCTTATCTGTAAAGGGAACTAAATGACATCCACCTCACATGACCATTGAGAAGATGAAGATGATGCAAAGAGATTGTGTGGCACATAGTAGGTGATTAACAAAATGCTTTCAAGAGGTAATGAAGTACATAGATTTCTTTTTTTTTTTTTTTTTTCTGGGGAAAGATAAACTCAGGAACCTTTGTCCTGTGTCTGTTTAGGAAGAAGCGTGAGTTTGGGGGATGACTACATCATGGGTCTGGGGTCCCCATGGCTTCTGGGCACCAGGATAGCCTCATAGGAAACTCCTTGAGAAGTCCTGTCCTGTTTCCTGTCCCCACAAACTCAGGTCCCTGGAAATTTCAAAGGCTTGTGCAGAAAGAAAGAGTGTCAGGATGCAGGTGGGAGTGAGAGCTTGCCTTGGAACCCCAGAGGAGGGGAGACCCTCCCCAAAGCTCCTGACCCTCCTTTTCTGGCCAGGCACCAGCAGGCAGAGCACTCGGCTCAGCTTGGTGCTTAACTAAAAAGGGCTGCTTGTTGTGGAGGGTGAGTCATCATGGAGACCCTCGAATGGCCCTGGGAGGAAAGAGAGGGAGAGGGTTCCTCCCCGACCCAGGAAAGGGCCTTCTCCCACAGCCAGACCTCAGTGTGGGCCACAGGGATTAAAGGAAGCCAGAAACTGGTGTTTGTACCCTTCCCTTCCCATTGCTTTATTTCACTTCTCTTGTCTCATTTGATCTCTGCTGTGTTTATGTTTTCAGATAGAAGAACAGAGGCTGGGAATCTTGCCTTGGGTTTCAGAGATGTCTATGATACTGAAGAGCTGGACTTTGGACTCTGCTAGAGATGCTTTCTCCTCCTAAACTGGGCTTGCACTGGGCTTCAACGCAGGACATATGAAGGGAGGAGAAGGGAATGAGTAGGTCTTGTATTAGACTTTTTATGTCGTTTCATCCCCATAGCAACCCTATGAGGTTGGGAGGAAGACAATATTGCCCCATTTTACAGATAAGGAAACTGAGGCTCAGAGAAAGTACTTACCCAAGGTCACATGTCTAGTAAAAGAGCCTATGTTTGAACTTGGGCTGCCTGAGACTTGATAAGAGTGGTACGTACCTTAGAGAGAGGGCCTTGAAGACAGGAAAACCATGGGGGCCTAGAAGAGGAGGCGAGAGGCTGTAGTGGCACGGGGAGCGCCCGGCTTCCGGTTCCACGTATGGCTCCATGCTGGGGGCCCGGTTCTGCACGCATGAAATGAAGATGATGAACGGTTGCCAACATGGCCATACCCAACTCCAGCCCCCACCCGAGGGCCCAGGAAATGACACACCTGAACAGTGGAACAGATTGTTGGACCCAACTCCAGGATTACCTCCCAGGGGAGGGGTTGCCAGGTGGTTGCTCAGCTGCCCTCCCGGGGTTGCGGGGAGGAGCGCCCTCCAGGCAGACCCAGACGTAGCAGTGTGGGGGGAGGTGTAGATGTGGCAGCCTGTGGGTCAAGTGGCTGTGGCTGATGTCCTGCTGTGTGACCTTAGACAAGTTGCTGAACATCTCTGGGTCTCTACCCCTCTTTGGTAAACAAAGGGAAGAATTTTCTTCGCCTACCTTCTTGGCGGAGGGCTCTGACTTACTCCAAGGGGCTCTGACTCTGGATCAGAGCAGAGCCTCCAGAAAGAGGTCGGGGAAAAGAATCTCTGCCAGATCTCTCTGTTGGGAAAAAGTGATAGGAAGAATGGAACAGCACCCTGGGGGCTCCCTGGGATTTTTTTCACAAGTCTGGCTGTGCATAAGGGGGAGCTTCCTCTTGACACCCTTTCTCTGATCTGAAACAGAGCTTTTCCTGCTCCTGGGGGCTAGAGAATATGTTTGGGGGCATGCAGGGAGGGTTAGTAGGATGGATTCACTCTGTTTTGGCAACTAAACTCTATCGTGGGCAGGGCTGGGCTCTGGGCTCAGATCTAGAACATCATCTGCTCCTGGCACAGGTAGGGGGACGAGTTCCCAGAAGAGACAGCCTGCAGAGCCCGAGCACCCACAGTCTCGGGCCTGAGACAGAGCTCTGAGTGGCCAGCCTGCAGGGTCTCCTTTCTGGGGTTGCAAGCTATATGGAGGCCAGGAGTGCCCAGAGGGGCAGGGGGGATGGCTTGTGTCATTTCAGATGGGGCGGGGTATGGCCATCCTTCTCCTTCTATACCAACCTTGGCTGAGGCAGCAGCTCAAGCAGCAGGGAGGCTGGGGGATGGGAGGGCAGAGCTTTGCAAAGGAGGAGGCAGGAATTCTGGTTGGAAATCATTCAAATGAGGCTATGAAACCAGAACCCAGTCTCAGAACAAATTGGCCAGATTTCGCCTGGGGGGAGGGGGGTAATGAGGGGAGTAGAGGACACTGGGCCCAGGCTGAGGGGGAGGGGCCGGACGGGACTCCTGATGTGTGTTCCCAAGAGACCAGGCTGTGATGGGCAGAGGGGGCAGCCATCCCCCTGGCGTCCCCTGGGCTGCCTGCTGAGACACAGGAGGGAGAAGTCAGGTGCCACAGTCACCCTTCTGGCCTGTCCTGGAGGGAAGCTGTCTAGTCCCTCAGGGACACTCTCTAGGGCTGCCGGGCTATAACCCCGCAATGCCCCTCCCCTGTCCCTGTTCCCGCCCTACCTCTGAAGCAGAGAGGCGCCTGTGACTTCCCATCTTACCAAGTCCTCACTGAAAATTTTCGACTTCCCTTTTAAGTCCCCTCTGTTGTGCTAAGCCCAGGATGCAAGGAGGCCCTCAACACAGGGCTAGGTGGGAAGGAGTCCATCGCTGAGCCTTTGAGGTGTGACTTACAAAATGGGCAGCCTGGGGAATGCCTCTTCTTCCCAGGCAGAGCTAGGGATAGCAATGGGTCGGAAGTGAGGGGAGGGGGAGCAGGGGGGTTGGTTCACTGTGGGGGCCAGGCAGGGGCTCGCTGCAGAGGAAAACCGAAGCCTTCAGAGACTCATCAAAGGAACTGCTGTGTGAAAGGGGCAAACTTGGAGGGGTCACCCGGGTTCACACAGCCTGGAGAGGGATGAAGGCCTAGTCTGATGGGGGAGGGGGAGGTGCCTGGGGCTGAGAAGGGGAGTGGCCGCGCACAGGACAGTAGGCTCCTCATCCAAGGCTAGCTGCAGGCAGGGGTTCGCCAAGCTCTGTTCTCAGGAGAAGCCTTGTGTCTGGCTGTCTGCGTGTCTCGGCCTTTCCTCGGGAGGAAACAGGGTTCCTCAGCCACCCCACCCCCGTACCCCCATATCTCTATACCTCCTCAAGGGCCCAAATAAAGTCTCTGAGCCAGCCGGAAGCAGGACCCCAGACACGAGCCATGACACCCCTCCCCACCCTCCTCCTGCCCCATCCTTGCCTCTCTGACCCCAGCCCTGGAGTCTGTCTGGCTTGCTGCTCCTCCAACGACCGCCATCACGCTAGAGTCTGCCCTTGTCCTACCTTCTGTTCCCACCTCCTCCTCTGTGACTCAAGTCCCTCTCTGTGGAGAAGGAATCAGAGCCCCCTAGCCAACGGGAGAACCTATTCCAACCCACCTCCAGTGTGGGGCGTTTCAGAGGTCTCCCTGCCCTTCTCCCTCCCGGAGTCCTCTCTGCTTTGCCCTCACTATGGATTCCCAAGGGTCTTCACCGACCTGCCCTCTTTGAGTGTGGGTCTCAAGTCTTGTTCACTACTCTGGACACCCCCGCCCCACCTCACCGAGCTCTCAGAATTCTCTCTGTCCTCCCCTCACCCCAGTGTGGATTTGCAAAGTCCTGGTCTGCACACTCCCCAGTGGGGACCCTGGAAGAAAGGCGCTTCTGAGGGAGGGAAGTGGGGAGCAGTCAAGGCTCAGGATGGGAGGGACCTGGGCTTCTGGCCCCTCCTTAGAGATGAGGCTGGGCCTGGACCTCTACTCTCAACCCCTCCTCTGACTGGGGGGCCACTGTGGCGGGTGAATGAGCTAGAGAGGGATAGGAGGGGCAAGGGAGGTGGGGGAACCGGTCTTGTGTTGTTCTTGGCTTGGAGCCCCCAGCCCCAGGGAAATCCTGACTCTGTGGAAAACTGAGCAGGCAGTCAGGCAGGGGAGGAGGAGTTGGAAGAGGAAGAGGAGGAGAAGGGGGAGGAGAACCCAGGGCTCAGGGTGAGATGGGGGTAGGGGCTCCTCTCATAAATCAATCCCACCAGCTCTCAGGCCTGACAAAAGCCAGAGACCCCGGGTCCCTTAGGGGCTGCAGCAGGAGAGGGGGCCACAGACCATCAGATGGGCTTTGGAGGAGGAAAGGCTGCCATGAGGGACAGCACCCTGCTCAGAGAGCCCTGCCTCAAGCCCCCCAAAACAACAGGTGTGTGTGTGTGTGTGTGTGTGTGTGTGTGTGTGTGGCGGGGGAGGCGTCTGAGAAAACAACTTCACAACTCCAGGAGCTGAACCAGGATGGCTGTGACAGATTGATGGGGGCAGTGAGGTGGGGGCCCCCTTCTGCTCAGCCATTCAGAGCACTTTTATTGCCCTGCATTCTGTCCTGGTTCAACTCTGGAGAAGCTGAGAAGCTGTGTGACTTGAGGCGCGTTGTTTCACCTCTCCAGGCCTCAGTCACCTAAGGTGTACGAGGATGTGGGCTTGGTCCAGTCCCCTGACACTGAGCTACAGCCTTTCTCAGTGCTTGGCAGAGGGAGGAATGTTGGTCTAGAGCTGGCAGGACCATAGTTAGGTGTCTAGGCTCTGCCCTTTAATACCTTTGGCCTTGGGTGGGGCACACAAACTCTCCTATCCTCAGTTTCTGCATCTGTCAAATGGGCATAATCATGCCTCCCTCTCAGGGCTGTGAGGAGAGTGAAGAGACCTTGTATGTTGGGTGACTGGCAAGGCAGAGTCTCAGTCAAAGGCTGTTGATTTTGTGTCTGCCTCTTGGGTGTTTGGGCATGTCTCTCAGGCTTTCAAAGGATCGCCTCTTCCCTTTGTTACTCAAGTGCTCCTAATGGTCAAGGGGCCCCAGCTCCCAAACACAGAAGCCCTCATAGACCCACCCCCTCCGTATTTGCCACCATTCTGCCCCCATTCATCCTTCTAGGCATGGCAGGTGTTTTCCTGAGCTGTAGTCCCACTTGGCCACTACCCCACTCAGGACACCTGTGTCGATGGAGGGGCCAGCCAGCATAATGTGGCTAGCAATGTGTGCTAGAAGTTCAGCTGCCCTGCCCTAACCCCACCCTGTCCTGCCAGCCATGGGCCTCCTCCTACAGGCATCCAGCATGACATTTTCTTGGCCTTCCCCTCTGGGTCCTCACAATGTCCCCTTCCTGCCTCCCACTGCACCCCATCTGGATCCCTGTGATACTGTCAGAGCCCCTCAGGATCCCTATGTGCTGCCCTTGGGTCCCTGCTGGACTTGGGCCTCACCCTGTTTCAAACAGATCCCCACTATCAGAAATCTAGATATTTCAACCAGCAAAAGGAATTCATTTTTTCTTTTAAGATTTTATTTAGTTTTTTTTTTTTTTTTTTTTTTTTTTTTTTTTTTTTTTATAGAGAGAAATGCACAAGCAGAGAGAGTGGCAGGCAGAGGGAAAAGGAGAATGCTCCCCACTGAGCAAGGAGCCTGATGCTGGGCTCGATCCCAGGGTCCTGGGATCATGACCTGAGCTGAAGACCGATGCTTAACCCACTGAGCCACCCAGGTGCCCCTAGAAAATATTTTCTTTGCCACTACATTTTATTATTTCCTAGGAAACCATCTTTGACTAACCCAACTTCTGCCCTAAGCTCCCCTGGCCCACTGGCAGGCTAACCTCCTTTTCTAGATCTCAGGAATCTCTGGAGGGTAGATGTGGTTCGTTAGGGAGTGGACAGGCATTGTATGGGCTACTTTAGGCCCCTACTCCGGAGTCTGAACAGACCCACTCGGCTGGGCCACGCCAAGGGAATGGCTTGGGGTGAGTGGGGAGGGGGCTAGTCTGATTTCCCCTTGAAACATCTAGCTGGGGTTCCCCTTTCCCAGGAGGCCTTGCTTTCCTCTGGAAATTTCATACTCTGATGCAGCTTCAAGGGACTGTGTCCTGAGATGCAGGGAACAATGGAATCAGAGGCCAAAGAGGGCATGGACTTTGCCATGAGGCTCGGGTGAGGACCAGCTAATGTTGTCTGAGGTGTGGGCTTCCCCATGGTGAAGGAAGTGTGAGAAGCTAGAGGAGAGGGGATGGCTTCGGGGTATCTTTGTAAAGAGAGTACCTTCACAAATCTGTCTCCTCTACTAGATGCCAGCCCCACGGGGCCCCATGCTTTTACGAGGCCTCATTGTCACTTGGGGCACCCCAGGGCTGTGAGGAGATCAGCCAGGTCAGCTGGGACTGTCTAGAGAGACCATTTCTCAGACAAGTCCCTCACTCTACAACCTCCCTAGCAGGTGGTCATCCAGTCTCTGCTTGACCAGTCCCAGGGATAGGGCACTCATTACCTCACAAGGTAGCCCCTTGTAAGTTGGGTAGCTGAGATGATTAAAAATGGAGAATACAACCAGTATATATGGCCAGTACTTCCAGGGGAGTGAAAAGGCGGTCGGAGCATAGCTGTGGATGTCTCCATGAGGGAGGGAGGTAAGGGAGGATTGCCTATTTGGGGTGAAGCCTGGGGTCCTGGAGAAAAGGCTCAGGCCTAGGAAGAAAGAGATGGGGTTTAAGTCTTTGTTCTGCCATTAGCTTACTGGGTGCCCTTGAGGGAGTCCCTCCCTTCCTGGGGCCTCAGTTTCCTTAACTGTAAACTTTATGGCTGTGCCTAGGGACTTCTAAGGCCCTGCCTCTGGCCACGGATGCTCTTCCGTGATCTATGAATAGCGGGCACAGAGGGATCAGGTCTTGTCCACGGGGGCCAGGCTGGCTCAAGAGTGTTCAGAGAATGGGCCCTGTGTGGGACAGGACAACGTTCCTTTTCATTTCATGAGGTCTTGGCGGCAGCCCAGGGCCCACAGACTCTCCCTTCTGCCAAGGTCAACCCAACCCTGACCTGGGGGGCACAACTCCTGGGGCAGTTGAGATCAGGGGCTGGTAACTTGGGAGAGGGAGCCTGGCACTGAAGTTCAGATCCCTGTCCTCTGACTGGAGTGAGGGACAGAACCACATCAGCTCTGTGAGCCTCATGTTCCTGACAGGGGCCCGGAGCCCTACCCCAAACCCCTGTAGTCTTGGAGATCCCTGGAAAGACTTCTACTGGCCTTGACATCAGACAAGCCTGGTATAGAATCAAGACCTGCCACTTATTAGCCCAGTGACCTTGGGCAAGTCACTGGCCCTCCTCCCCTAGAAGTCAGGGGTTCTCATTTCTACCTTGCATGGTTTCTGAGAAGAGAGGGTGTGTGAGGTGGCAGCATGCACACGATCCATGGGCATGGCCATGATGACCGGTATCAGAGGCCCAGCTAAGCTGAGATAGTCACAAGGAACAGGACGAGACCAGACTCTCTTCCTGCTGCCTCAACCCTCTGTCTCTTGGTCTGTTTGTCCATCAGGGCCCTGGGGACTTCCAATTCTCAGGCCCTAAAATCTGCACAATTTGAAGTAGTCAAAACAAATTCTTCACTCTATTTATGCCAAGAGGGAACAAGGGCCTGGCCAGGCCTAATAGGATCCAGGTGCGCTTGGTGCCCTGCAGAGGCTGAACCCACACACTGGCTGTGGCTTTGACTTTCCCCAGCTGGCTGGGAAGTCTCAACCAGGCCAGACCTGTCCAGCCCATCCCTCGGGCCTCTGAAGTATGGAGAACTGGGACAGTGTAGACTGTAGGGCTCCCCACAAAGGTGGGCTGGCCGGCCCTATAGTCAGAGAGCCTGGGCTGCAAAGGCAGGAGGCCCTGTGCCCACCCCCAGTAGCACAGACTGGGGCTTCTAGGCTTTTCTTCCCCACCTTGCCCCACCTACCGCAGTCAGTGCTGAATACCTATTGTGTGTCTTGCCTGGACCTCAGGAGGTTCTGGGGTCCCTGAGATGATTTTCACAGACTTGTAAAACTCCTCCTCACAGGAGGCCAACTGCAAGTGATCTCCTAGAGAGGCTCAGGAAACCAGGTGGAAGCCCAGAGGGCATGAGTGAGGTTTCTTTTATTACCATTATATATTAATTATCGGGTTATATAATCAGAGTGACAGCCGTCCTCTATTCATGGTGAACTATGGGCTGGGTACGGTATTCAGGGCTTTCCGTACCTGAGTTCCTCAACTCCTCACAGCCCTCCATGGCAGAGGCTTGTGTTTCCTCACAGAACAGAGAGGGGTCAGGGGTCAGGAGGCTCAGAGATACCAAGTGCCTTGCCTGAGGTCACCCAGTCAGAGACTGGGCTGATGCGGGATTTGAGGGCAAGGCTGTTTGACCTCAAGACAGGCCCTGGCCAGCTCTACTCTGCTTTTGCATGCTGGACCTGCCCTTTCCCAAAGAGTCAGGGAGAGTGCATGGGTGAGTGTGGATGGGAGTACCAGGTCAGAGCAGGAGGGATTTTTCCCTGGGGTGATGCCAGACTTTTACACACTCATCAGTGAGGCCTACTGTCCCCTTCTCCCCCAGTGCTCCTGGTCTCTGGCCTCATCCCTGACTTGCTGGGCAAACCCTTTCTCTCCCAGCCTCCTCACCACCTCTGGGTGGGGCCCTCCCCAATCCTGAGCTGGCTAGCTGAGGAGACTGTTAGCACTGGGGCCACCATCTAATCACCCCACTCCTTCCCACATCATTAGCTGGGCCCTCTGGGACACACTGGGTGGTCACCACTGGGGAAGGACTAGAGACCCACTATAGAATTACAGGTGGTGTGAAGGCATGATTGCCAGTGAGCAGTGGCCTTAGCTTGCCTGTTTGGGTGATTATTAGTAATAATAGTAATAATTTTTAGCCTCTATTGTCTTAATGGTCATCCCACACATACAAACTACTTATTGCTGTAACTTCTCAAAGCACCCACCACTTTCCTACACAACACCAATTTGTAACGATAAATTTATTTACACATCTATTTAGTTAATTCTGTCTTCCTGGGGTGCCTGGGTGGCTCAGTCATTAAGCGTCTGCCTTCGGCTCAGGTCATGATCCCAGGGTCCTGGGATCAAGCCCCACACCGGGCTCTCCACTCAGTGGGAAGCCTGCTTCTCCCTCTCCCATTCTGCATGCTTGTGTTCCCTCTCTCACTGTGTCTCTCTCTGTGAAAAGGAAAAAAAAAAAGAAAAGAAAAGAAAAGAAAATTCTGTCTTCCTGCTGGACCACAAGCACCAAAGGCGCGTCTGCTTTCTGGTGGATTCCCAGGGCCTGTAATGTTCCACATAGCAGGTACTTGACAAAATTTGTTGAAAACCTTTGTGGATGATGAGTGTAATAGAGTCAGTAGGAAGCTAAGAAAAGATAGGTCAGGACCATGGAAGGAGGTCAGGAAGGGGATGAGGCATGAGGATGAAGCTTTTGGAGTCAGTCTGTGTGGCTGGGGTGGGACTGCCCCCTGAAGCCAGGTATGGCTGGAGTGGGGCAGCTAAGCCTTAGGACGTGATCACCTTCTGAGCTGAACCTCAGGTAGGCAATCAGAGGGAACCCGGGGATGAAGGCCTCTCTTGCATCTCCAGACCCTCACAGCTGAGAAGGCCCCTAACCACCTTGTGTTCTCCCTCCCACTGACCTTGTCTTCCCCCTCCCACTGACCCTCTAAGAAGGGAGTTTGAGAAAGACCTCAATATTTGGGCCACTTTAAGGAGGGCACAGAGAGCTGGTCTAGACTAAAGCTGAGGATGGGACTTTTCCCAGCCAGCACCCCCTGTCACCTTGTGTCTCTAGAGCTACTGAGCACGGGATGGGCTCTCCATTCCTCAATGTCCACTCTTAGCCCAAATATTCTGGGGGCATGGAAAGGGAAGTCATTAGGAGTACCTGAGCTCAAAGCCAGCTCTACTGCTTCCTGCTTTCTCCCTGGGAGACCTCCGGAACACAGAGCTCCTCCAAACCTCCAAGCCTCTAGAATGGAGACGCTAATCTCCACCTCCCAGTGTAGCTGCAGGGTTAGACATGATCACATGTGTGGAGCTCGTCCGGTGAGGGCCACAAAGTAGGAACCCAGCGAAGGCCTGGGTTCACTTTTGCAGGGTCACCATGAGCTCTGTCATCTTGGGAAGGATACTGCTCGGCTCGGCTCCGGGGCTCAGCTTCATCTGTCAAACAAAAGGTTGGATCAGGTCTTCTTGAAGGCCCCTTCCAGCTCTGACTTGCTTGGTTCTATTCTGAGCAGGGAGCCCCACCTCTGGGGCAGGGGCAACGTGAACATTCTTTCAGCTGGGATTCAACCCAGGCACATGCTTGCCCAGCCCCATCCCGCACATTTTGCCGGTAGCGGTTGCCACACTGGCCACGCCCTTGGCACCCCGCTGTTCCCCCACGCCCCTCCCCCACTTGCCAGGGCCACAGGTGGGCGGATCCCTTCTTGTGGGCGGAAGGAGCCTGGGAGGATAAGGGAAGAGAATGGGAGAGGAGCGGTAGAGGGGCTGGAGGAGAGCAGTGAGGGAAAGAGCGGGGCAGTGCCTCGAGCCCTGGGGAACCCCAGTTCGCCACTTACTGGCTGTGTGTGTCCTTGCGCCAGTGACTTTAACCTTTTAGAAGCCCGTTTCCTCATTTATGAACTAAGAAGAACAGCAATTTAAAACCCCATTGGGTTTTGTGGAGGATAAATGAAATAATATATATCAAGTGCCTGGCGTGCTGCTGTTTGGTTCCCTGGGAGTGGCTGGGACAAACACCCCTCCTCAGCTCCAGGGAGGGGCAAGTTCCGTGAAGGCCCTGTGGGGGCGCCTGGGCAACTTTCCCGCAGGCCTGCGGTCCTCAACCCGCAGCCGGAGCCTCCTCCCCTGGAGCTGGCAGCCTGGGGTCCTCCGCGGGGGAGCCGCAGCCCACAGAGCAGGGGGAAGTCTGAAGCCCCAGCCAGGCCCCCACCCCCACCCGCACCGCCTCTGCCTCGGTACCAGCGTCTTTGATCTGCAACCTTCAGGGGGATTAAGAGTCTGAGAGCCCCTCTCCCCGGGGTCCCCCGCTCCCCAGCCGCCCTCCCTCCGGGCTGACCTCCCAGTCGGCGACCTGGGCTGGGGGCTGGCTCCGCCGCCGGTGGTCCCCGCCGCGCCTCCGGGCAGGCCACTTGGATTACAAGGGCAGCAGCGGCGGCTGGCGGCTTGGGGGAGCCGGGTCGGGGGCGGGTGGGGTGTGGGGTAGGGGGCGCTGGGGCCCTAGGGGGCGGGGCGAAGGGAGGGGCTGAGGGCGGGAAAGGGTTGCGGTGGGGGGTGGGGGGTGGGGGGTTGATGGGGGGGAACTCGGCGCCTCCCGGCCATTTTGGCCGGGGAATCTGTGTAAAGTGTTTAAAAAGAAAAACTCTCCGGAGGAGGACGTAACCTTTTCTTAACATCTGGGGCTCAATTAGCTAATGACAGCAAAGCCTTCTCCGGTGTCGCTGACCCCTGGGCAGCAGCCTCGCTCCCCCACCCCTGGTATTTATACAGCTGCGGCCCCTCGCTGGGACGCGGGGCAGGGGGCTTGGCTGGGTTATCTCGGCGGAGATCCGCCGCCCACCCCAAAAAGAGAAAGAAAAGGCTTAGCACATGGTCCCACCCACCGGCCCCGCAGCCCTCCGCGTCGAGCTCGCGGTCTCCGTCTTCCTCTCCCTCTCCCCGCGCTTCCCGCGCTTCCCGCGCTTCCCGCGGCCCCGCGGCCTCACCGCCCCCCCGCACGCGTCTCCTCTCCCACTCCTTCCCTCCCCTTCTTCCTTTCTCCTCTCCTCTTTTTGTTGTCTCTCCATCTCTCTTCTCCTTCTCCCTTTCTCTCTTTTGTCTCTTTTCTGCCCATCTTTGTCACTTCTTCACTCTCCCCCTCTGCTCTTTGTCTCCTCCCTTTCTTACCCACCACCCCTTTGCCTGTCGGTCTGTCTTTTCTCTCCCCAGCGACCTCCCCTCTCTAACTCTGAATAGCTCCCTTGTTCCCCCTCTGGGTTCCTGGCTTTCCCTCTCATACCAGTGCTTCCTCCCCACCTTTGTCTCTCCCTGTCTCAACCCCTGAATGCCTTTCTGTCTGTCCTCCCGGAGGTGCATCCCGCCCGCCCTGGCATCTGCCAGGCAGATATCCCCAAGGGGGTAGTGCTGGGCCACCTCTGGGCCAACCATCCTTTGCACTACAGGGCTGGGCAGACTTGGGGCTGGGCACTTGCCCACTGACCTGGATCCCCAGTGTGGGAAGTGTGGGAGAGGCTGTATTTGAGTCAACAACTCTTCATGGTTAGAGCCAGAGGGGATCCCAGGGTCTTTTCTAGATGTCCTGCCACTCCAGCTCCTGGGATCTCTACTCCCGCCACTCTGCCCACTCCACCCCTCCCCAGCCCACCCCAACACCCTGCCTGGTATTTTGAACCGAGATGCAAGTGCAGACACACACTTTCCCTTTTGTGTTCTTAGAGTTAAAGCAGGCTGAAGTCTTTTTTTTTTTTTTTTAATTCACCAATACTTAGGGAAAAAGTGATAAGTGCAGAAACTATAAATAGCACAAATAGTCATGTCCAAAGACATTATAGAGGAGCAAAGAGCCCAGGATTTGGAATGAGGAGGTGTGTTAAACCTGGAACTCCGTTGTTTAAACCCTTCTGTAATCTCGAGGAATCACTTGAGCCTCAGTTCCCTCTCTATAAAATGGGGATAACAGTAGTTATTAAGCAAAAATGAGATTTATTGCCCATAAGAGGGCAGCCAGAGAAAAGTGAAGTTCTTTCATGATCCCTTTTTGTTTTTCTGGAGAAAATCTTAGAGTCTAGTATTTTTCTAGGATAGTTCTGTGTTCCAAAATCCTACCTCTTTTTCTTCCAAATACACCCGAAAAGTCTCACACCCCTTGCAGACTCCTCTACTGTTCCACACGCTACAAGGGACCCATTGGAGAGTCCCTTTCCCAGAAACACGGGGAGAGCTAACATTTGCAAACAGTGGCAGTGGGAGGAGGTCCCAGAGTTCGGGGGTTGCAGCTGGGTAGGACCCGAGGCTCACTCTACTGGGACTGCGGCAGCTGCTTCGCCTGCGGATCAGGAATCCTCACGAGAAACAAACACAAAGGGTACTACCGCCCCTGATTTACACCTGGGGAAACGGGGAAGCAATTGTTCAATTACCACGGCTACCTGGGGGCCGAACCGGGACTGGAACCCAGGGGTCTCCCCTCTAGAGCCCAGGAAGGTTTATCCCCACGGGTAACGGGTAGGAGAGGGACAGGGGGCTCGAACACCTTCAGTGGCCCGAGCAGGGTAGAAGAGTTCCCACTTCCTGGGAGCCGGGGTAGGTGGGTTCCACCGTCCAACCCTAAGTGCAGGCGGGAGGAGGCGGGCACGGAGGGTGGTTTGCGGATCCCTGGCCGCCGCAGCCCCCGGGACTGGCTCCCCGCGCGCCCGGCTTGCTGCCGGCACCGGATGGAGAGTCCGGAGAAGGCTTAATTTGCAGGAAGACATTCTCATCTGATCTGGTCTCCGGCAGCCGAACGCTGCTGCCGGGGGTCGGGCCGGGCTCCTCCCAGCACCCCTCCCCCGGGCCCTGGCTGGACGAGAAACAGAGATGGTAGCAGCAGAAACTGGAGCCCCGGCGCCGGAGCGTCCGCGAGGGGCCGGGGCCTTTGAGGGCTTCGCTGCCTCTTGCCAAGGTCAATCCTACCCCTCCCACGCTCGGGCCGTGCGCGCCGCGGGCTCCCGGCGGCCGGGGGCGAGGGGCCGGGCCTCAGCGCTCAAAGCCCGGGCCGGGCGGGCCGGGCAGGGGCCGGGCCTCAGCGCTCAATGCCCGCGGCGTCCCGGGGCAGGTGCTCGGAGACTCCTGGGCTCAGGGGAGGCCGGGAACGGAGGCTGGGACCCAGGCGGCGGGGTTGACCTAGGCGGCGGGGTTGACCCAGCCGGGCGGAAATGTAGACTAATTAGGGACGTTTTCATGCTAACAAGCACCTGGCTGGGCTTTTCTAGGGCCGAGAAAGGGTGTAGAAAAGAAGGGAAGAAGTTCCGGAGAGCCGGAAACTTCAGGAAGCACTATGATTCCGAGATAAAAGAGTACTGGGCTCTCCCGCCCACCCGCTGTATGCTTCGGGGAGGTTAGTTGGGGACTTCAGTTTTCTCCTCTGAAAAACAAGGAACGCGGGTCACTCCCCCCACCCCCAACCTCATTCAGTCAGCAAAGAGGTGGAAGTCTGGCTCTCAGGATGCTCTCGGAGGATAGAGGGGAGATGGGTTGCAGGAGGGGTGCAGCCGAGGTGTGTGTCAGAAGGGAGAATCCTGGCCCAGAGTTGCCCAAGCGTTTCCGAGGGCCTGTGCCTGTCTCTGCCTTGCCCAGAGGTCAAAGTGAGGGGGGCAGAGAAGGGAGGCTGAGTGGAGATGCCCCAGAGAGATGGAAGGAGGATCGGAAGGAGGTGGCTTGGTGGTAAAAGAGGACGGGAGGTGAGGTGGGGTGGGGAGCAGGGTAGAGAAGTGGGTGGTTAATGGTGGCACCCACCTGAGCTTAATCAGAGGCTGGAGTGGCAGGGAGGGCCACTTTAAAGATGTGGAGTGGAAGGGGAGATGACTGATGGGGTTGTGTCCTGAACAAGGCTGAGGGGTGAGAGCTGGCACACGGATAGGAAGGAACAGGAGACACACTGCGGTGGCAGCCCGAGGAGAGGGTATTTTGATCTGGAGGGAACACTCCTCATGGAGCTTACACAGCTCAGTGTTGGAGGAGGCCTCTGTGTTGTCGGGGGAGTGAGGAGTAAGTGGGTCTGGGAAGAGTCCACAATGGACACCCAGTCAGGAGTAGGGTAGGGGTGATGGAAGGGCTAATGAGCAGAGTTGCAGCTAAGTTGGGTTACAGGAATTTGAAAGCAACGTAAAGGAAACATTTGGGGGGACAGGAGAGGGCTGGCATTTCCTGAGATCGTCCTGCACCCTTCTATACATTGTCTCATGTAATGCCTGGCACAGAGCGGCAGGCGTTATCATCCCATTCTACAGATGGGGAAAGGTAGGCTTGGAGTGGTGCCGAACCTTGCCTAAAGTCAGTCAGCTGGTACTGGATGAAGGTAGGATTGGAACCCAGGTCTGTCTGACTCAGAATGGAGGCTGCTTCCATTGTGCTCCACTGGGCAAGAGACCTGACCTGGGGCCCCAGCTGAGCTTCCTTCCCCAGGTGTGGCCATCCTGGGGCACTGACCCATTTGGCTGGAAGGAAGAGGCTGGGCTTTTGACCCAGTGCAGCCTGTCCTGAGCCTGCCTGAACTTAGCAGGAAGCCTCCACCCTCCTGAGAGGAGGGGGAATAGACAGGCTTTTTTTTTTTTTTAACTTTCCCTAAATGGGATCAAACCATATATGTTGTTCTGCAACATGCTATTTTTTCTCTTAATATTTGCATGCATATCTATCTATCTCCATTTACTTTTTCTTTTAAAAGATTTTATATGTTTATTTGACAGAGAGAGATCACAAGTAGGCAGAGCAGCAGGCAGAGAGAGAGGGGAGAAAGCAGGCTCCCCGCTGAGCAGAGAGCCCAACGTGGGGCTCGATCCCAGGACCCTGGGATCATGACCCGAGCTGAAGGCAGAGGCTTAACCCACTGAACCACCCAGGCGCCCCATATCTCCATTTACTTTTTAAAAGTTGTATAGTACTCCTTTATCTATTCCCCTCCCTCTGGACATTCGTATCGTCTCCAAAGTTTTGCAGTCACAAAGAGTGCTTCCATGCACATCCTTCCTTGTAAGAATATCTCTGTGCAACCAAGGGTATTTCTCGAGGACAAATTCCTAAAAGTGGCATCACTGGGTCAAGAATATACTCATTTTAAATTCTTACAGTTAGTACTGATCTTCCCTCCAAAGAGGCGGTGTCAGTTTACACTCCCTCCATCCAAAGATGAGTGTGCTAATTCCTTCACATCCCTGCCACTGGGTAATGTAGAATATACATATTTGCCTATCTAGTGAGACAAAAAGAGTTTTGCACGTTTGTCTGCATTTCAATTTTCCTGAGTCCGCACAGCTCAGCCAAAGTCCCTTTAGCTAAAGAAAGCATCATCTGGGAAGACCTGAAGGAGAGCTCAAGAACGAGTGGCAGATTTAGGGCAGCTCTGAGAAAGGACTTACTGCCAAGCAATGCTATCAGGACCTCGGCAAGCTGAATTCTGTTCTCTGGGCACATTCCCATGCTCTGGAGGGATCAGACACTCTCAGAGCTCTGAGTGCAGGCTGGCTACCTAGGGTCTCCTGGCCCTCAGCCAGATACTCACTGGTGAAGCCTGGTTCTGCAGAGGGTACAGAAACAAACTACCAGGCTGCCTGGGGCCGAGGAGGGCAGGTTCCAGGGAGGACACAGGGAAGACGGGGGTCACCAGGCTCTGGGTGCTAAATGAAAACTGGGAGAGCCATAGGCTGGGGAGGTCAGTGATGGGAAGAGGATGGGACTCCAGACGCTGCTTAGCAAAGGTGCTGGTGGGAGTACCCACCCCCGACCCATATATACTTCTGTCCGCAGCCTGTTCATAATACCATAGCTGGTATTTTTTGAGTGCTTATTATATGATAAGACAGTGTGCTAAGCATTTGAATTTATTGAAAAAGTTAGTACTGGCAACAAATTCTTTAAGATAGTGTAAATACTATCCCCATTTTATTATTTATTTATTTTAAAAAGATTTTATTTAGGGGTGCCTGGATTGAACCCCTCATCAGGCTCTCTGCTCGGCTCTTCCCCTTCTCTCTCTGCCTGACTCTGCCTGCTTGTGATCTCTCTCTCTGTCAAATAAATAAATAAAATCTTTAAAAAAAAAAAAAAGGATTTTATTTAATTTTTTTGATGGAGACACAGCAAGAGAGGGAACATAGTCGGGGGGCTGGGAGAGGGAGAAGCAGGCTTCCCGTGGAGCAGGGAGCCCGATGCTGGGCTCGATCCTAGGACCCTGGGATTGTGATTTGAGCCAAAGGAAGACGCTTAATGACTGAGCCACCCAGGCGCCCCAATTATCCCCATTTTATAGATGAGGATACAGAGGCTTGGGTTAAGTGGCTTGCCCAAGGTCACACAGCTAAAATGCGGCTAAGCTGGAGTTCGAACTCAGGCCCTGGGGCTTCAGAGTCCACGCTTCCAACCACCACCATGCATGGCTTTCTATGGTCTTCCTTAGCTAATATAATAATAACCACCAAGAACTGAGAGCACATCACGTGTTTGTCTCTGATGCTTATAGCAAGCCTATGTAATAGTAAGTGTTACCTTTAATTTGAAGATGAGGAAGCGAAGTTGGGAAAAGCTGAATACCTTGGCAAAGATCATGCAGCTAGAAAGAATTTGAGCTAGAATTTGCACTCAGATCCATATGAATCAGAAGCCCTGCCCCCTTCCCCATCATCCCAGGGCCTTTTACAACATAAGGAGAGGAGAGCTTGCACAGCCACAGAATGGTCAGGGCCAAAAGGATCTCCGAAGCCATCTGATCAGAATCTCATCGTAGATGGAGACGTGGAGGGTCACAGAGGGTACGTGCCCCAGGTTACCCAGCAGATTTCCCGGTCTTCTCTGGGGATAAAAGGCTTTGTGTCATCTCGGGAGTGATGAGAGCACATGTGAGTGCAGCTTGGAGGGAGAATCTGTGTGTGTGCGCCCGTGCTTGGCAGGTGTGGGCAGGGAGCTGTGTGCAGTGCTGGGGAAAGCCCTCCATCATCAGCCAGGCTGACTGGGACACAGAGTAGCAGTTTGGAAGGGGAATCTGGGGGTGCCATTCTTTTCCTGTAATGAGAACCTGGAAACTTCCCCTTCCCCCTTTTTCTCCCTTCCTAGCCCCCATCCCTGTATATATGACCAGCCTGCCCACGGCATAAACTGGTGTCCTGGACAGAGCTTTTGAAGTATTCTAAGAGCCTCCTACCATCCTGGGTGACCCAAAGACCGCCATTTGACCTCATTGGGCCACATGAGAATTTACCTGTTGTCCTTTCCAAGGGTACATGTCAAAATGCAAAGTACCCTGGGACCTAGCAATACAGTGAAGAGGACATAGCAGTCATCGACACCTTCCTGTGAATTGGTGTGTTAGTTAGGACAGTGTGTCTCCAACAAGAGTATCTATCCTCAGAATTCCTAAGTTCTCTGAATACTTTTAAAATTTGGATTCCACTGGTATTAAAATATCTTAGCAGTTATAAGGACAGGACTCTGAAGTTGGACGTTTTCATGGACAAGGATTTCAGTTCCTCAAGTTGTTGCACTGGCATGGGCCTGGGAGCCGCTGGGGGCTCCCAGGTGGGATCTATGAGAATAACCTTTCCTTGCGAGAGGTCTGTTCCTATGCAAGTTTGGGAGGTTCCGTGCAGGGATCACAGGGGCCTAAGTTCTGTTGCAATGGGCCTTTTGGCCCTGGCATCATGTCTGCCACTTTGCTGGGGCCCAGAAATCTGGGTTCTAGTCTCAGTCGTAGGGTCACTTGGGGTCTCGGTTTCTTCAGGTGGAAAATTCATTCCCTCTTCACTTGTGCAGTATCCTCTGTGTCAGACCCGTGCTGGTTCCCGAGAGGGATAGGAGATGAGTGAGGTTGAAGCCTAGGAGGTCCAGACAAGCTGGTGAAGGCACTGATGGTTCACGGCAGAGGGTAGGCAAAGCCTAGCAGTCTAAGAAGTAGAGGTCACTTGTGCCTACTGGGTACAGGTGGGCTTTGTGACAGAAGTGGCTTTGAGGGGCATGTGGCTGGCTCAGGCAGTAGAGCACGTGCCTCTTGGTCTTGGGGTCATGAGTTCAAAGCCCCACATTGAGAGAAGAGCTTACTTAAAAAAAAAAAAAAAGGTGGCAATGGCTTTGAGCTGGACCTTGAATGGGTGGGGTGGGGTGGGCTTGTGGACAGAGCTGAGGTGTGAAGTACATGTAGGGGACTGGACGTATAATTGAAGAACCTTGGGGATTAGCTCATCCAGCTCTCAAGAGAATATCATGAGGCCCAAATTGGTTCAAGGGCTTCCCCAAGGTCACACAGCCAGCTGGGGCCATGCAGACAGCAAGGAGGTAGGCAAGAATGTGTTCAATCTGGAGCCAAGTTTGCAGCCTCAAGAATGTTTTCAGGGAGTCCAGCCCATGCTGGTGACCCCCTCTTACACCACACACTCCACGAAGCCCACAGCCAACTCCAGCAACAGCCCTTTGTGGCCTCCAGGGCTTGGGAGGCACAATGGCCCACAGACCTGGGGATATTTTAATTTTATTTCCACTCAACCAAATAGCCATATCCTGGCAGAAACCAGAGTGGAGGGAAGTCTTTAGCCCACTGTTCCCAACCCCTAGACTTTGCAATAATAGAACTCAGATTGGAAAAAGGTGTGAAAGTCAGAACCCTCGGAAGTCCTGCCCAGACCCCTCTCTTGCACAGCTTCCTGGGTGGGGGGGCTCCCAGGGCCTCCAGCTAACAGAGCCCTTGGGCACAGATGGCCTGCTCCCATTTGGTCCTGGGAGTCTTTTTCCTCTCCTTGGCTGGGGAGGGGGTGCTCTCAGGCTGTGCCCACACCTTTGGGCTGGAGGAAATCCTCCCCTCGCACAGGCCTCTGGGGGTCCCTGGGCCTCCATCCTATCTGGGCAGAGGGGGCTCATTGCCCTGGGATTAATGGGATCATGGTGAGGCGGTCAGTATGGCCTAGAATCTCATGCCGACTTCTTTCAGCAAAGATGTGGGAAGAACAAGTTAGTGTGGGTGTCCATCAGGCATGTCATGAAAGCACGGCTGTGAAACGCGGATTTACCATGTCCTGTCTGGGTTTGCTTGCTGCGGCCGTGACCAGCACCACCATCACCATCCCCAGGAACATCTCCACCATCATCACCACCCCTCACTCCACTAACCCTTCTGTCGCCTGCTGCGCACTGTACTCCGTCTACACTACATAGAATATAAAGAACTGCTCTTCGGGTTAACTCTTCGACCCCTCTTCATTTGTCCCACCCCAGAAAGGCCCAACCGTAGACCCTGTTTCCCCAGTTTTGCTTTTGAGACGTCTCACAGAAGACGAAATTAAATGCCGTGCTCTTTAAGTGAAGGAAGATTATGTGTCTCTTGCCGTTCCTGATTTACCAGGCCCATCATTCTGTCCTGGAAGGAAATTGGATTACTCTGACAGAATGTGTTCTTTGGAAAGCAGTGCTGGTTATTACCTAATTCCTTATGACCTAGTGTTTGCAGATTGATTTTTTGACGACGTGTCCCAGTAGTTTTCTATTATAGCGGCACGGCTGATGGGCCCAGCACTTCAGAGGCATCTGCTTTCCCCCGGGGTTTAAAAAGAGGCAAGGACAGGCCGCCTAGGTCTCCCCCTGTCTCCAGGCTCCTCACCAGCTCTCCGTAAATCCCCTCAGAGCTAGAGCTAGGGATCTGACTCCACCTTGGGCCAATTCCTTAAGTACCTAAGCACGTAAGTCATCAGCGCCCGTGAATGTGAATACACAAGTTCTTTCCTCGTTCCCTCTTGGCGTCCTGCCTTCTCATGATCCCATGTGGTGCCTCTTTCAGTTTTCAGATCACAGCTGACCTTTTTAGGCTAAGAAAAAAAATAAAAGCCTCTGCTTTTTTAGTGTCATTGCTTATAGGCTTTTTCTCCCCGCTCAAAAGGAGCCAGCAATCTCCTTATCCCCTTTCTCTGGCCTGTTACAGTTAGAAAATGTTTTTCTCATTCTTTTGCTGCCTTATGCAAGTTGTATCTCATTTCTTTCCCTGAACGACTCTTCTGATTTTTATCTCCACAGCCTTTTGTTATTTTTCTGTATGTACCCCTCCTTCATAACCTGGCCTGATTTCCACTTTCTTTGGCAGGGCCGTTTTCATTTCAGTTCTCTGGGAAGCTTTCTGCATAACTAGCAAGTAATCTCCGGGCCTCTCCTAGCTGTTTTATGCATCAGGAGAGTTTTCTTCTCGTCTCCTAATTTTGTTGCCTTATGTGGAAATGTCCAACTCTCCTTAGAGAGTGCCTTTGGTTCCTCAGCTCGGTATTTATGCTTTTCATCTTGGTTCCCAAAGCTTGGTGTGGAAAGCTTTTAGAAGGGGCCAGTTTCTGGATCTTGTCTGAGTTCCTGCTTTTCTCCCCTTTCTGTCGGGTGGCAGTCACCGTTCTCATATGCCCTTCCATCCTCCAGCGGCGTCAGTGTGTGTCACACCTAGCTGACACCTGCTCCCCAGGACACATACTTGGGTAAGCACAGGGGGCGGGGCCTGGCACCTACCTGGATGTGGTCACTGGTGCTGAATTTGGGAGTAGACACTTACCAGGACTGTTTGGTTACCATGGAGGCTCTCTGTGTGTAGGGACCCATTTGTTCATTCTCAGACTCCCTCATTCCTTCTAGAACTTATGTTTTTGTCTGGGGCCCAGCCAGTTGCAGGCTTACAGGGTGGCGAGTCAGGGTGAGGATGACCCAAGGGAGTGCACCACCAAGTCCAGTACACGGACCTGAAATCAGATTAATTACAAAGAAGTGGCATTTGCAAGGCATGAAGACAATGGTGTGTACGTGATGTGCTCTGCTTCCATAGTGGGGGAGGTTTCTCCAAGAAAACCAGACAAGAGCAAGGTCTTTAAAGTTAGGAAGGCGTTTGCCAGGAAGGCGGATATAGAAGAGCATTCTGGGCAGAACAGAAGACGCAGGGGCAGAGACGGACCTCTGGCACTGGGGCATGTGGGGCAGGCAGAGCCTCTGTCCTCCATGAGGGCCCGTGGTCTTCCTGGCTCCCAGCCATCTGGGCGACTCCAGTCAGGATGGTCCTGCTCCAGGCCCCTTGTCTGTGCCTCCCCGGGGGCCCAGTGCTCCCAGTTATCTACCTTTGTCTTCAAACTTGCCTCCTCAGTGAAGACTTTCTTCACCCAGCTTGGCTGACAGGTGTCCCTGCATCCCTGGGAGGAGGCTCAGGACTTCATCCCTTCCCTCTTGCCATGGCTGTGACAGGGGGAAGTCCATGAACCCTTCTTGAACCTCCCCCTCAAGATAGGGCTGTTCTCTTCTTTCCCAGGATCCAGCCAAGCAACCTCTACATTCTAGGCTAAAATTTTTTATTTTTTAAATTTTATTTATTTTTTTTTTAAAAAGATTTTATTTATTTATTTGACAGAGAGATCACAAGTAGGCAGAGAGGCAGGCAGGGAGAGAGGGGGAAGCAGGCTCCCTGCTGAGCAGAGTGCCCGATGCGGGGCTCGATCCCAGGACCCTGAGATCATGACCTGAGCCGAAGGCAGAGGCTTAACCCACTGAGCCACCCAGGTGCCCCAAGATTAAATTTTTTTTTAAGATTTTATTTATTTATCAGAGAGAAAGAGGGAACAGGAGCGGGAGGGAGGGGCAGCGGGAGAAGCAGCCGGAATCCCCGCTGAGCAGGGAGCCTGTCAACAACGCCTACGTGGGGCTCTATTCTAGGACCCTGAGATCATGACCCCAGCCAAAGGCAGAGGCTTAGCTGACTGAGCCACCAGGTGCCCCACGATTAAATTTTTTTATGTCTAGAAAACATGGAAAATACAGATTAGCAAACATTTAAAAATAGTTTCAAAAATCACACATAATCCCACCATTCAGTTAACCTTGTTGACATTTTGATGGATAGCCTCCCAGGTGTATCATTTCCTTGAACAAAACATGTGGTCAGCAATATAGGCATCTTCCAGAAATATGTACAGGTCCACCTCATTATTTTAAACAGTTACATAGTACTCCACTGCTCAAGTGAACCACAGTTTATTTAAACCTGGAAGCTTGATGGTTGGTGCTGACTGGCTGAAAACAAAATAAAACAAAAAGCCCAAAAATGAGCCTCTGTAGACTCTCCCACATTTTCTTGCTTTTTAAAATTTTATTTTTAAGTAATCTTCCCACGCAATGCGTGGCTCAAACTCACACCTCTGGGATCAAGAGTTGCACACTCCACTGACTGAGCCAGCCAGGCACCCCGATTCTCCTGCATTTTCTCTGTTCTTTTGGAGCACGGTGATTCATAGGCTATAGAAACAGCCCCGGTTCCAGTGTCAGGAGATGGGAGTTTGAATGCAGCCTCTTTTTCGTCCATATAAGTGATTCTCAGA
This sequence comes from Lutra lutra, assembly GCF_902655055.1. Classification (NCBI taxonomy): domain Eukaryota; kingdom Metazoa; phylum Chordata; class Mammalia; order Carnivora; family Mustelidae; genus Lutra; species Lutra lutra. The sequence continues at coordinate 108,634,651 of NC_062278.1, forward strand.
TCTATTCACATGTGTCTCTGAGGCTATTTGACATTTTGGAAGCATTTAACACAACTGACCCCTCTCCTCTCCTTGACCTCCTTCTTCCCTCTGGCCTCTGACAACACCTGCCACCTCAGCCCTTCTCTTGTGTTTTACCTTTCCTTCATAGTTTCCTGAACTAGAATCTTTCCTTCTGACTAGTATTTAGATGTTGGTACTCCCCAGGGCTCTCTCCCTCCTGTCTCTTCCCATCTCTTCACACATGGTTTGGTCCTTTTGGATGACCCATGTTCCATACATCTAGGACCAGACTCTCTCTGGGTCATATTCTTCCCTGAAATCTAGATCCACATACTCCATGGCCCAAAGACAGTGGAGATCATTGCAAATTCAGTGCTTCCACATCTGAGCTCATTCCTTCTTACTCCCAACCTTTACATTCTCTTGGAATCTTTGTCTCAGTGACTGATGCTATTCTTCCTAGTGAGAAGACAGAATAATGAGATGGGAAACCTTCTCTTTCCCTTCCAGGCCCCTCTCAGATCCATTGCCTCAAACAGTCTTTTTCCTGCCCTCAGCCCTGCCCCTCCTCTGCTCCTGCTCTCTTCCTCAGTGAAGGCCCTTGGAATCTTCCTCCTGGACTGTACCCACAGCCTTCTCACTGGCTCTCCACGCCCAGATTCTCCTGGAACCCATCCACCAGGATACATCTTACCAATATTTTTTTTAAAGTTGAGGTAAAGTTTGGGACGCCTGGGTGGCTCAGTTGGTTAAGCAGCTGCCTTCGGCTCAGGTCATGATCCCAGCGTCCTGGGATCGAGTCCCACATCGGGCTCCTTGCTTGGCGGGGAGCCTGCTTCTCCCTCTGCCTCTGCCTGCCATTCTGTCTGCCTGTGCTCGCTCGCTCTCCTCTCTCTCTGACAAATAAATAAAATCTAAAAAAAAAAAAAAAAAAAAAAAAAAGTTGAGGTAAAGTTTATACACAATAAAATGCACATATTTTCAGCAAACAATTTGACGAATTTCAAGAAATATGTTACGTCTGTGGAACCAGTACGCCAATAAAGATATAGAAAAATTCCATCATTCCTTCAAGTTTCTTGTGATCCATTTCGGCCAACCCCTCTCCCACAGTCTATCACTCCACTGACTGCTTTCATCAGAGGTTAGTTCTGACTGTTCTACAGAACTTCATGTAAATGAAATTATGTAGTTTATATTCTTTGCTTAGCAAAATGTATTCAAGATCCCTTCATGTTGTCATGGGATCACTTAAAAGTGAATGTTTTGGGGCGCCTGGATGGTTCAGTCAGTGAAACATCTGCCTTTGGTTCAGGTCATGATCCTGGGATCCCGGGATCAAGCCTCGAGTTGGGTTCCTTGCTCAGTGGGGAGTTGGCTTCTCCCTCTCCCTGCCCCCACCCTGCTCATGCTCTTTCTCTCTCTCTCTCTCAAATAAATTAAAAAAATCTTTTTTTTTAAAAAGATCTTATTTATTTACTTGACACACAGAGAGAGATCACAAGTAGGCAGAGAGGCAGGCAGAGAGAGAGAGGGAAGCAGGCTCCCTGCCGAGCAGAGAGCCTGATTCGGGGCTTGATCCCAGGACCCTGAGACCATGACCTAAGCCAAAGGCAGAGACTTAATGCTCTGAGCCACCCAGGTGCCTCCCTAAAATCTTTTTTTTTAAAAGAGAATATTTATTTAAGTCAGTCTCCCGCTTAAAACTTCAGTGGCCTCTCATTATCCACATTCCCGGCCGCTCCAAGATCTGGCCTCAACTTACTGCTCGTTCTTTAACTTTAACCTTTAAGAATACTGAACCATTTGTTCACCTGCACAGACATAGCTTTTCATGGGCTGAGTCTGCTCATCTCCAGCTCTGTTCGCCTAGTGAACTCCTACTCATCTGGCAGTGCTCTGTTCAGACAGGGATTCTGCGAGGGCTCCTCGGACCTGTTCCCACCCCCAGGACAAAGAGTCTGTCAGCTCCAATGTAATGGGCTGTGTCCACTATTCTAGTCACCCCTGACCCCCCGCCCTTCATTGATTGAATGGGTTCCTTTCTTAGCCTGACTCCTGTGTCACGTATTTTATTTATCGTTGTTCCCATTACACTATATGTGTTTATGTAATTGTGCAAGCCCTTAGCTATGCTCAGAAGGACAGAAAGATTCATTCTGTTTCCAGAAATTCTACCTGTGGAAGATACTCTTGTTGCCTACTCAGGAGCTATTTCTTGGAGTCTTCGTTGCTAACAAACCTCGGTCTTGTTCAGGCAGGCACGTGCCCAGAGATACCTTTGCCAGTGACTGGTTGAGGAGTGGTCTGGTTCTGACCAATGAGACATGAAGGACTAGTCGTTAGGGGACTTCTGGAAGAGGTTTTTCTCTCTGAAAAGAAGAAATGAGAGGTCAATGGCCTCTTGTATACCTCACCCTTTCCTCTTGTTTGGGATACTATTCCGTGAGAGTATAATGTTTGGAGCTGTGGCATCCATTTTATGACCATGAGACAAAGGTCAAGAGAAGCATAGAGACCTGGATTCAGCACAGTGACATTATGGAGGAACCAAACAAACCCCAGATCGCCCTACCTTCCAGCTTCTTAATATGTGAGGTAATTAAATGCTTTGCTTGCTTAAGACATAATCAGTTGGGGAAAAAAAGACACAATTAGTTGGATCTTTTGATATTTGCAGCTGAAGGCATTCTTAACTGATATATCTTGTAAATAAACTTTTTATTTTGAGATAAGAATTTGAAATATTGGTGCACCTGTATGACTCAGTCAGTCGTTAAGCCTCTGCCTTCGTCTCAATCCCAGGGTCCTGGGATCAAACCCCTCATTGGACTCCCTGCTCAGCGGGAAGCCTGTTTCTCCCTCTCCCACTCCCCCTGCTTGTGTTCCCTCTCTAGCTGTGTCTCTCTCTGTCAAATAAATAAAATCTTTAAAAATATTTTGAAATTCTGTAGAACATATATATTATTTATTTATTTGAGAAAGTGCGTGTGTGAGCAGGGAGAGGAGCAGAGGGAAAGGGAGAGAATCTTAAGCAGGTTCCACCCCCAGCAGGGAGCCTGATACTGGGCTAGAACCTACACATTTTTGTGAGATTATGAAGCACTTAGTATCCAGATGGTGAAAAACAATCTGTACTTTTCCCCTCCAGTGACAGTACAACCTTTATGTCTACCTTGCCTGAGCCTCAAGGAGGCTTTTCTTTCTGTCCTTGTTTCCCAGTCTTTTGACCTCTTGACCCTCCCTTAGGGAAAAGGAAGGAGCTTTCTGCTCTGGGCCTCTGACCTAGGCTCTCATTCAATTAGTTGCATCTAGTTTTCCTGAAGTAGAGATGGGGAGAGAGGGTTTCAGGCCCTAGGTCATCTTCTTAGCAACTCACCAAAAAAGGTTTTGTTGCCCTATTTTGTAGAAAGTTGAAAGTCGGATGAGTGACACACCAGACTGGCCACACAGGAAGTGGAGGAGCCCCACAGGGAGGTCTGCCCGAGCTCCTGTCTTTCTGCCTTGACACCCAGCCTCTCCTGAGCTTAAATCACGTCAGAATCTAGAAGGGGGTAGTGTCACATAGCTTCGGGGGGCAGCCATGGAAGTGCACCCCTCAGATCTCCCGCGGGGAGTTTAGGTGACCAAGGGCCCCAGATGCTGTGCTTTGCTGTGCTTTGGTCGGAAGCCACGCTTCCCACGGGCTGCTCCCCACTGAACGCTGAGCACAGCAGGGGCACTGAAGACAGCCCCATACCAGGGGGACAACTTTAGCTCAAGGACTTCTATTGGCTTGGCTGAATGCTCCTTAGAACCATGCTGCAGCCTGAGACTTTGTCTGTCTGACCATCTGTCCTTCACTCTCTCCCTCACAGAGGTCAGACCCACGTCATGGTTTGACAGTTCCTTGCTTCTCTGGCTTGTTTCTCTTTCACAGATGTTTCCACAAATAAATATCTGGCATATATCTAATCCCACCTCAGGGCCTGGCTTCTTAGAGGACCTGCGCTAAAGTGCTTTGGTTTTTTAAGCCTCTAAAACTCAACCTGGCAAAGTCTAGAGAAAGCACCTGGCACGTGCTGGGCCGTTCCTCTTCTCTTTTCTTCAGTGTGTGAAGGTGTTAATGGTGGCTGTGCAGTGAGGTTGTTCCTGTTGCCGCCGGGAGCAGAATGGACCACCCCATGACCAGGAGAATTGGTGCATACCTGGAAACTATATATCCCGAGTTCAGAGAGGCTGAGGCACTCACTTAAGAAACACAGCTCATGCCCGGGTGCCCACATGTATGCACGATGGTGTCTGGAGTGGGGTGACAGAGTCAGAGAGAAGGTCAGGCTGTAGTATGGGGCAGGCAGAGGGCCTCAGGAAAGCAGCCCCTTCCTGCCCCTCCCAGCTTGCTTCCCATGGCTTCTCTGTGTGTTTTGGTGCCATGGCAACTGGTGGTGAGGGCTGCATGTGGAAAGCGAAGCTTAGCCTTAGGACACTGTGGGGAGCTAGATGGGTCTAGACGATACCAGGTCCATGAACTTCTGCCTCCTAGCCTTGCTCCAGCCTGGACACACCATCCAACTAGACAAGGCTTCAGTCATCAACACGTGCCTTTCTCTGTTCATACTCGCTGCCCATGCAGCCAGATAGTTTCACCTGATTGGCCATCCTAGCTCGGTTTCTGGGATGCTCTGTCCTCATATGTTTGTCTAAATCTTCTGCATCTCTCAGGGTCAACTTCCAATCTCACCTCTGCCTGGGAGCGTTCCCTGATTTCTCTGGCCCACAGACTCCTTTTCTTCCTCTGAGCTTGTCTAGCCCTTACTGTACTATCTGTGGCATTCACATGATGACATTTGGCCTTTGTCCCGATCTAATTCAACACACTCCTGATATGTGCTAGCTACTGGGCTAAGGGCTGAAGGCTCACATGTGTATCTTGGGTCTAAGTCTAGGCTCTGCTTACCAGATTTCAGACAGGACAGTAGCAGATGGTCTAGCCACTCTGGCTTGATGACCAGGAAACTGGGCGGGACCGAGGGCACGGGTTACAACTTAGTAGAGCTTGGCCTCTGAGGCCAGACTGGTCACCATCTGAGTCTCAGCTTTCTCCACTATAAAAAGATGATAGGACCCACTTCATGGGCTTGGATTAGGGACAAATGAAGTAGTACATGTAAGTACATAACACACTGATCAACGTTTTGGTTCTTTGACTCTCTCCGTGCCAACCTTCTACCCTGTACCCCAGTAGTCTACTGAAATTAAAACATTGTGCTTTCCTCTTCCTCTTAGGACTGTTCAAAGAACTCAGTGTCCTGAGTCGTTGACTTAAACAAGGTGCTCACAATCCAGTGTTTTCATGCGCTTGCTCCCAGTCAATCCTCCGTCATTGCTGGACAGGAAGCAGTATTCCTACTTCAAAGATGTTGGAGCCAGGACTCAGAGGCTGAGCCCCACCCCAGACCACAGGGCTAGGAAGCAGCTGAGTTCTGAATTGGTCTCAGAATCAGACCTGAGACCAAAAAGCAGCCCTAAGTAGAGAGCTCTTGGGTGAGAACATGTGAAACTGTGAAGATGTCACTTCTGCCCAAAGAATTCTATAAATGCAATATAATGCCAGTCAAAATCACAACAGGACCTGTGTGTGTGAAATGTAACAAGCCGATCCTAAAACTAATCTAGAAGAATAACCGTGTTGGAGTAACCAAGAAATATTTGAAAAAGGAGGGCAATGAGGGAGACATGCCCTACAGATAACAAAACATGGGCCAGCTGTACTAATTAAAATGGTGGTGTGCTGACCTGTGACAAGACACGTGGATCAAGGTCACAGAACACAGAGTTCAAAAAGGATTCTTGTACAAAGAAGGATTCAGTGCGTGGTGAAGTAGCATTTAAAAGCAGTAGGAAAAGGATGTGCTCTTCGATCAATACTGTAGAGACAGTTGGCTATCCTTGTGAGAAAGCAGAAAGTTGATTCCGGCTTCATACTCTTCACTAAATAAATTCCAGATGGATCGGGGAGCTAAATGTGAAAAAACAAAGCTATAAAACTATTAAAAGAAAATATAGGAAAACTTGCTTGTAACCTTGGGGTAGGAAAGGCTTTCTTTAGCAAGACATAAAACACAGAAACCATAAAGGAAAAGACTGCTAACATTGATTATGTCTAAATCTAAAACTGCTGTATGACAAAAGACACCATAAATACCATTCAAAGACAAGTGACAGACTGGAAGAGGGCATCCGTAACATATACAACTGGAAGGGTTGACATTCTGGGTGTAGAATGAAAGCCTACAGAGAAAGTGAAAGATAAACCACCCTAGAAAAAATGAGTGATTGCCGGGAACAGACAGCTCACCTCAGAGGAGCTGCAGAGGGCCATTTAAGTATCTAACAGGCTTGGCTGCTCTAGTCATCCAAGAAATGCAAGTCAAACAGTGCTGAGATAACATTTTTCACTCATCCAATCTGCAGAATCTTCCAAAGTTTCTCAATAACGACCACTGGTAACAACTTCAGGGCAACAAACACCTTTTCCACTGCTGGTAAGAGTGGAACTGGTCTTGGTGTTTCTTGAACAATGTCTGGCAGCACTTGTGAAAAGGTAAAATGTCCCAACTCTTCTCCACAGCAATTTCACGTCTCTGCCTGGAGACTGGCTCCAGCCACACAAAGAGGCCCAGGCACGGGGGCCAGGATGGCAGTGGTAGGAGTGTGAACACTCAGAAACGACCCAAAACGCTCATTCATAAATAGCTAACTCCACTTCTGAATATCCACATTAGTGCTGGTTTTCTGAGGCCCAAACAAATGAAGTAGACCTCTGCACACTGAAGTGAAAAGGTCTCATTATGTGACCAGGTCACAGAACAATATGCCTCTATCTATGTGAACACGGATTTTGAAATGAGGTGTATGAGGAAGAAGATTCTAGAAGGGTACATACCAAGCTGACAATCAATCCTTGAGGAGGGGAGTAGGAGGAGCCAAGGTGGGCTTTAGCTGAAATTTTAAATTTTTTTTTACAGTGAGCATGTGTACACCATGTGTACAGTGAGCATGATGATAATAATAAATTTTAAAAAACTAGAATGACTGGCTCTTATTCAGTGCCCGGTAGTTTGTGTCCCTAGTTTTCAAGCCTGAAACTGCTAGTGACCCCTGTTGCTTGGTTCCCATGCCTGGTTCCTGACTGCTCACATCACCCACCCTTCACCATCTCCATCACACTGGATTCTCAACCTATGCCACTTGGTCTCTCATAGTCAGAAAAAAAGGGGGATTACTCATGGCCCTTGCTCCAGGAAAGTGCATGGTCCAGCAAAATAAGAACTTCAGAAAATGTGTTTGGAGGAAAAACCAAGGAAGGCTTCCTAGAGGAGGAGGCATTTGCACTGACACTTGAAAGATTGATCCTTTTTTTTGACACCCCCACCACACATATTATGTTACAAACTACCTAACACCATTACAGAACTTCTGAATGACAGGAAAAAAACAAAACAAAACAAAAAACCAAAAAAACCCAACACTACCCATAATCCCATCACCCCAAGCCAATAACTTTTGTGAAATCCCTTCAAGTCTTTGTCCACAAGGCAGGCATATGGTAAGTATTGCTATGGACCAAATTGTGTTCTACAAAATTCCTATGTTGAAGCCCGAACCCCAAGTGTGATACTATTTGGAGATGGGGTCTCTGGGAGATAAAAATTGAGTATACATGAAGTGATGAGGATAGGGTTCTCATGGTGGGAATAGTGCCTTCTAAGAAGGGAGACCCCAGAACTCACTCTCTCTCTGTTCATACATCCAGGAAAGGCCACGTGAGAACATATTGAGGAGACAGCCATCTGCTACCCAAAGAAAGCTCTCACCAGGCATGGACACTGCTGGCAACAACCTAACGACCTCTTGGACTTCTAGCCTCTGGAAATGTGAGAAATAAATTGCAGTTGGTTAAGCTACCCAATCTATGGTATTGTGTTATAGCAGCCTGGGCTGACTAAGACAAGTATGCAGTTTGAATAATGTCTTTTTTTTTTTTTAAGATTTTATTTATTTATTTGACATAGGGACAGAGATCACAAGTACGCAGAGAGACAGGTAGAGAGGGAGGGGGGAAGCAGGCTCCCCGCTGAGCAGAGAGCCCGATGCGAGGCTCGATCCCAGGACCCTGGGACCATGACCTGAGCCGAAAGAGAGGCTTTAACCCACTGAGCCACCCAGGCGCCCCTCATTTTTTTTTTAATAATGTCTTTGATTATATGTTATTTTTTTAAGTAATCTCTATACCAAATGTGGGGCTCAAACTCATGACCCTGAGATCAAAAGTTGCATGCTCTTCTAACTGAGCCAGCTAGCTGCCCCCCATGTTTAGCTTTTTTTTTTAAAATATAACATGATATCATAGCCCTTCTTATATTATTAAGTGACATTTATAACGATCACTCTTAATGGCTGTGCAATGTGCCATCCCGTGAGTGTACTACAATTTGACTGCTCATTCCCCTACTGTTGGATCTTTGGGTTGTTTCTTATTTCTAAGCTGCAGTGAACATCCTGGAGCATGTAGCTCCCCCCACCCCTTGGGTTATTTCCTTGGAACAAATAAATTTTCAGAAGTGGAAATACTGGGTCAAAATTTATGAACACTTTTATGGCCCTTGATACATGTTGCCAAATTGCTTCTAAAAGTATAGTTCCAGAATACACTGAGGGCTTTGTTAGGCAAATATGAGAGGTATAGAAATGAGATGGGGGTCCCAGTTCCAGGAAACAGCCTGTGTAAAGGTGCATGGGCCAGGACTTCTGTGATTTATCCCTTGAATGCCATGACATGGCTAAGATGGAGAAGTCTGTGGCAGTTTCTGTTGGTGGCAAACTCAATTAGCTATTCTCAATCACCTTCTGGCTTGTTACTCTCTCACCATGGAAGGCAAAAGCCAGATAATCTACTTCCCAGCTTCTTTTTCAGCTAAAAGTGACAGCATGACTCCATTCTGTCCAAAAAGATATAAGGAAAGCCTTTAAGAAGAATTCCTTCTTTCTTTCCTTCCTACCTCCCCTCCTTCCTTCCTCCATCCCTCCCTCCCTCCTTTCTTTCTTTCTTTTCTTCCTTCCTTCCTTCCTTCCTTCTACATTTTCAACCTGCTTATCAAATCTTTCAACTGGGAAGTTGAAGGTTTCTGATTTCCTGATTAAGGGGGAAAATGCCATTGATACCATCTCTCCTTCCTTCTTGCCTTGAATGCAGATGCAATGGCTGGAACTGCAGCAGCCACATTAGTACCATAAAGCTAGACAAACGTGAGGATGAAAAGTCAACCTAGTGAAGGTGGCAGAGAGGTTAAGACAAAAGAAACTGGATCCCTGATGCTACCATTTAAGTGGCTGAATCAATACCACAATCACCTCCTCTAGCTTCCTGTTTTGTGGGAGTAACAACCCCTTATTTGACTGAACCATTGTTAGTCAGATTTTTTGTTGCCTGTAGTCAAATGCTTCCTAATAGATATAGGACTCTACCACCATGCCCAATCTCCTCAGATCAGGGATTTAGGTTCTAGTTCCATTCCACTAGAGTTCAGTCCTGTCTCTTAAAACTGGAGAGTTGGATGTCTGCAGCCGAGTACATTTACTGCCTGCCCACCCACAGTCTGGGTGGTGTCCCGTTTCTCGCTCTGGATCCTCCCAGCAGGCCTCCAAGTCTGAGGCTTGCTCCTATGGTCTCTGAGTCCTGTTTGTTTTTTCAGGAGCAGCTACCAGGCCAGGACCTTGTACTCAGGGAACCAGTCACTGGCTCCCCTTGACATCTCAAGAGAATCCTGAGCCAGGAGTCCTGGATTCATTCTGGATCTTTCCCTTAGAGTCCTATGGTCTTGGTCAAGTCCATCTCTCTGAGCAAAAATCTCTTCATCTTCATCTGTAAAATGGGTCGATTGGGGTCACTGGCAAGATTTAGAATTGCAAATCTGGTAACAGGGTAGGTGGCTGAGAAATGTCTTCCAGTTGAAGGTGACCAAAGCTTAGAAAGGAACATCAAGGGGCCCAAATCATGGAGCAGAGCCGAGGCGAGACTCAGCATGCCAAGTCTCCGTCAAGGTGCGAGCCTGTAGCCGCGTGGCCTCCTCTGTGGAGGCCTGGTGCCTGGAGTGCGGGGTCCTCTTCCCTACTCACTCACAACATAAGCTATAGCCGAGGCTTGTTGCTGGGCGGCAACCTGGTATGCGCCAAGGCTGCTGGGCCTGTTGAGACCTTGGGAGCCTGGATGCTGTCCCCAGGCTCCCAGGGTGAAACCAGAGCTTCCTTGCTCCCCACCAAGTGGCCGGGGTCGAGTGGGTCTGCTCACCTCCCTTGTACAAAGGCTGCAAAACTGCCCCCCACGTCTCTCCCGCACATTCCCAGCTGACAATTTGAGGACTACATTCCCTAAGCCAAAATTAGGACATGTGCTCTGTCAAAGGATTCTTTCCATGGCTGAATGTATTTATTTGAAATTTCTTATCAAGGAATAAAAATGAACTCTGCCAGAGCTTTAATGAATCACCTTAATTGGAAGGCACACAAATATGTGTTACTGGGCTGTCTTGGCCACACTAATGATGTCAGGAGAGCTTTCTTTCTCAGCAGCTAAGGGGTTGAAGTCTTGGGCCCAGGGATAGAAGTGGAGAGGTAGAGAGGGGTGGCCATGGGCAGAAGTCACTTGCCTCAAACAAATTCTCCCAAAAAAGCAACTTTTCCACGGTTTTTAAGGGGAATATAGAGGCACGATGATTAGTGAAAGCAGCATGAAAAATAAAGTAGATGCAGTGTGAGATCAAGTCCTGGGCCACAGGGAGCAGGGAATCAAAGGGCTGGCATTGTCATTTTATTGACCGGCCCCCCACCCCAACTCAGCTGACTAGCCCTTCAGGTCCTGTACCCACGCCCACCCTGGACTGGCTTCTGCACTAGGTGGAGACCAGGTTCCCAGCCCCCACAGGCAGAGCTTCCATCTACCTTCAAAGCCTCTGGCAGCCGAAGGAAGTTGGGTGAGAGGGGAAGGAAGGGCTGTGAGGCCAGGATGAGGGTTCTTCTCACGGGAACACAGCAAGGCTATTTTGCTGGAGTGGCCACTGTCCCAGAAGAAGGGGGGAAGCCCCTGTAAGTCTCCTCACCCGCACACCTGACTTAGGGGACCCACAACTCATCCTCCCTCCCCAACCTTTCCCACTCACCAGCCTCCCTGTGAAAGCCATGTGCTTTGGGAGGGAGACACTGCATTCCGGGCCTCACAATACCCCAGGGTCCCATGGGGAGGAGCCCATCAAGGGATGCTTGTCACCTGAGGCTGGGGAGGAAGACTTGGGGCCCTGGGGCAAATCCTTGTTCTGCCTCTTTTGGTGTGACCTTGGTCAAGGTACTTAACCTCACTGAACAATAGTTTTCTCATCTGTAATATGGACCTAATGACTTCTTTATTTTTTTTTTAAGTTTTATTTATTTATTTATTTATTTGAGAGAGAGAGAGAGAGAGAGACAGTGAGAGAGAGCATGAGTGAGGAGAAGGTCAGAGGGAGAAGCAGACTCCCCGTGGAGCTGGGAGCCTGATGCGGGACTCGATCCCAGGACTCCAGGATCATGACCTGAGCTGAAGGCAGTCGCCTAACCAACTGAGCCACCCAGGCACCCAGATTTATTTATCTTTAAAATATAGATAAAGATAGATAATTTAAAGATTTTTTTTTTTAAAGATTTTTAAAGATTTTATTTGAGAGAGAGAATAAGCGAGAGAGAGCCAGCTCAAGCCAGGGGGAGAGGCAGAGAGAGCAGCAGACTACTGCTAAGCAGGGATCCCAATGTGGGGCTCGATCCCAGGACCCTGGAATAGTGACCTGAGCTGAAGACAGATGCTTAACCGATTGAGCCACCCAGGCACCCCTGGACCTAATGACTTCTACCTGATATGCCTGTTCACATGTGTAGAGCACCCATTTCATTGTTTGGCACATAGTAGGTCATCCATAAATAGTGACTGTTGATGTGTAAAACCATTAAGACACATAAAAGTATAAGGGAGACCAACCTTAACTATAATTACAGTAATTATCCCATTCTATTTGCTCCCTCAGGCAGAAGGAAGCAAGGTGAGGGGACTGTTCCCGCCCTTCCAACCCCGATGTCTGGCTTCTCATGGGGCCACAGGGCCTTGTGCTCAGGCAGATGGGCTCTGGCTAATTTCCATGGTGGAGTTCCTTTTACACCATGTTGTTCAGAACCCGGGACCTGCCGCGACCCTCTTCTCTGCTGGATGGAGTGCCCTTCCCGCCCCCTCCATAACAGTCCAGGCCAGGACCAGGGGGACCCCTCCCTGCAGCAGCCACCCTCTCACCACTCTTTGTGGGAGCCCCGGGAAGTTCCCTCTCCAGCTCTTCTGCCGCCCCAGCTCCCCAGTCTTTGTGCCTGACCCCTTCTCATCCCTCCTCCACCCACCACCTCCCGGCCTGCTTGTCCACAAAGCACAAGGGCAGTGGCAGAGATGTTGTGCGTGTCCACGGGGAGACCCTGGCTCATTGTCTGCACTGGCTTCACATGTGGCAGGCTGGGCAGGCAGGGACCCCTGCTAGACGTCCTCAGCCTGGCCTAGCCTCACAGCCAGACCCCTCCGTCCTCCCCGCTCCTCCTCCAGCCTGGGAGGCGGGGGCGGGCGAGGGGGAGATCTTAATTTCTCCTGCTTCTAATCAGCACAGCTGGGAGAACCAGCAGGCAAGGGCAGGAGGAGGTGAAAGGCCATGGGCCTAATCTGCAAGCCACCCTGCCACCAGAGACCGGCTTCCCTCCTAACAAGCCATGCAGCAAACAAATTATCTTTGTTGTTCCTGGGAAATCTGTAAGTACTTACCCGTGTAATTAGCATCTGCGCCTGGTGCCGGCAGTTTAGGCGAACAGGCTGGGGCTACCCTGTGCCAGGCCGCTTGTAATCAAAACCACAGCGGCCGCCAGGGTGCTCTCGGGTGAGGACGGTGTCAAACTCAATCAGGCCCTCTCCTGGGAGGGAGTCCCCAGGAGCTGGCAGACTCCGGGGGCCTCAGAAGTGCAAGAAAGGAGCGGGAGGTAGGCACGCACCCTCTGGCATCCTGAAACCAGGGTGCCTGGAGGGCGTGAGGCCTGACCTGCTGATGATGCTGAGGCCCCCCAGGCCCAGGGATCTGCATCTTCAGCAGCTTCCCAGGAGACTCGATGGACAGCCAAAGTTGGGTAAACCACGGATGCTCTCCACATCCCCTCCATTTGTGGAGTCGTGATAAGCCTCCTGACCTGAGTGCCTTCTAGATGCATGGCCTTTATACAGGTTTCATTTAATTTTGCTTATCTTCAAGAAAGGTAAGACCCTACCCTTCTTACAGGGAGAGCAGCTAATTTGCCCCGAGTCACAGGGCAGCAGGGCTGAGTCCCGACTACCCTGTTCCGGGCCCCCCACCCCCACACCAGAGTGATTTCCCACTTGAAGCTGCTCACTCCATGCAACATGGAGGTTAAACCCGACACCCGGTAGGGAGTGGTAGGTCTCCTCTGTCGGAGGGGACAGCAAGGGGTGAGGCGGGAAGAGCTGAGGTGTCTTTTTGTTCCTGCTAAATGGGGGAAACAGTTCTCTGCTTCCAGCTCAGAATGGGGGGGGGGACACAGCTTCCCTTCTTCCTTGAGGGGTCAAACACGGCCCCTGTAGGCAGAGCAGGAAGGCCAGTCCAGAACGGGCAAACATGTGCTGGGAACAGGGCAGAGGGCAAAGGCTTAGCAGGGAGCCCACCGAGGAAGGGACACCCATGGCAGCGGGCTGCTGGTGATTTCAGGGAGAATGGCAGAGAACAGAGATCCCACTTAAATGAACCCAGAGTGGGTGCACCCTTGGCATCTGTGGGGCAAGGCCCTGCGGAGGGGCGGAAGGGGGGAGTGGAACAGAGGGGTGCAGTGGAGGGAGCAGCAGATTTCAGATGGACAGTGTGCAGCAAGGTTGATTCTCGCCTGGATAGCACGGAGACTGGGTTTTCATCAGCTCCTCGGTGAGGAGGAAATTGGAAATTAATATCAAAATCCCAGTGAGTAGTGTCCATAGTTTCCACATGTAATCATGCTTGGCTTAGCCAGGTAGTAAAATGTTTATGATTTTCTTTCCAAGGTTTAGTTTAGTCATTCTCAATGAACCATTTAGTTGGTTTCATAAAGTCCTGAATTAAAGAAGCCGTCTAGGTGATGTTACAGATAGATAGATACCTGGGCTAGGACGACCCTCCCGGCTGCTGAAAGCAAGGCCTGGGGCCCAGGCTGAAGGGTCCTGGGAAGAAGCCGTCCTCCCAGACGGCTGTTTTGACAAGGCTGGGGCACCACCCAGGACACGACGTACCGCTCGACGAGGAAGACACCCTAAGTCTGTTTGGGGACCCTCTCATGGCATTTGTGACTCACATATAGGAATTCTAGTGTATGCCCCTCCCCCACACCTGCTTTTGGTAAACAGAGGCATCACTGTCCTGCCAACTAACAGCTGGAGTGCAGGTAGGTGGGTGAGGTCCTCATGGTCGGCAAACGCTGTTCTGGAAAGGGCAGAAGTGCCGCAGCCTCTTGGTTTCCCCCCCAAACCACCCCCTTCAGCTCACTCTCCACTGGAAATGCCGGGGGGGATTTAAAGACCCACACACAGTCTCCTCACCATCTGCTGGGAGCTGGAGGCAATGGGTGTGGTTGGGCAGGCTGAGGGCAAGAGGATCCCATCTTCGGTCTCCACCACAAGCACACACACACGTGCTTTCACATACACGCTCACACACAGACCTATACATTCATACACAAGACATAAACATACACATACATAAACAGGCCACACACACAAAAACAGACATGTACACAAACTTGACATGAAAAGACACGTTCTAACACACACTCGTGCGGATATACCGGTACAAAGGCACTAACACACTCGTACAAGTCACACCCTCATATGAAACCCACAGACTCCATATCCTTGGACACACCCATGTGCACACACCCATTCCCTCTTCCCTGGCCGTTCAGAGGGAAGAGGTAGCCTCTGAACTGCCTCGCGCGTGGCTGCTTCATGGTTCAGGCAGAGCAAGGCCTACCGCCCAGTTCCCCACCGCCCTGCCCCCACCTTGGCCATGCACACACGTACACTGGGACCCAGCCCCACCCTGCTTGTCCCGTGTTCTCCCACACAACAGCGGCCTCTCTCACAACAGCATGCCCCCCCATTCCAGCCACTAACAACCCCCCCCCACCACACACACAGAGCTTGCTCTCTTTCTCTCTCTCTGCTAGCTTGCTGTCACCCGGGGCTGCCCTCGCTCCCGCCTCTCCTAGACACATCCAAGCCATGTGCCTGTCAGTTTGGCCCCCAGCCCCCAGTCCCCAGCCCCCTGCTAGAGTCCCTGTCCCATACACAGGCACACACGGCCCCATGCAGACACTCTATATCTGTCTCTCTGTCTCCCGCACACATGGGACAGCCTGAGTCATGGCAAGTGGAAGAGGGTGCCGGGCCTGATGGAGGCTGTTATTCTTAGTCCTGTCACTGAACACTTCCACCCCTCCCCGACTCTGTCCCTGCCTGGCCTGTCACCCTCCCCATGAGACAGAGCCAAACCTGAGGCCAGTCGAATCCCCCATCTGTGGAGAGGGAGGGAAGCTAGTAGGGGATTGTAGCCCGACACTGAAAAGGAGCAGAAAATGGGATTTATTTTTGCTGTCCCCCCCCCACCCCCCTCCACAAGCTCTGCCTCCAGCTGCTCAGAGAGCAGTTGTGTGGGGACCGTGGAAGGGAATTTGCATTTGAGAATACTTGTTGGTTGGCCTGAAACATTTGGTGTGTTGCTGATCCAGTGGTGGGTGTGTGTGTGTGTGTGTGTGTGTGTGTGTGTGTGTGTAGGGTGCAGGTGTGTAGGGGGCATGAGTAAGAAGACATTGAGGAAGCAGTCCTCCAGACAGGGCACCAGGCAATGTTTCCGAAGCCATTTCTTACCCCTTTCTTGCTTTGGAGCTGGAACCAGCCAGAAATAGATCAGACCCACGCTCAGCTTCTGCTCAGCCCCACAGATTGCCAACTCCCAGCCCTCTCTGTGCCACCTGGGTCCTCTCTAGGCCTCCACAACCGCCAGGAGTTGAAGAGGGGCCCGGGAGAAGAGAGCTCCACCTCCAGGAAGCCCCAAAAGTATGTCAAACCTGAAGTAGTTGTTTTTTTCCCCTAAATGCCACCCCTTCCCCTTTATAAGAAACTTCAAACATCCCCACCTTCCTCCTTGCCTTCCCCCTTCTGGCTGAGTGTCAAAATTCTCCCTCAGCCAGTGTCCTCCAAGTTTTCTCTTGTCCCCACTCCCAGGAGCACAGCCCTGATTGGCCCTTCCTTAGCCTTTGCCAAGACCGTTGCAGTAGGTCTTGGTTGGTCTCCTACCTTTAGTCTCCCTCTCTGCCAGCCCGTCCTCCAAACAGCTACCAGCGATGCATTAAAAAGTAAAAACTGTTGCATGGAGCACTGGGTGTGGTGCAAAAATAATGAATATTGTTATGCTGAAAAAATAAAAAAATTAAAAAAAAAAAGTAAAAACTGATAAAACCTGTCAGTGTCACTCTCCTGCTCAAAACCCTTCCCTGGTAGTCAGCAGGTTGAGGAGACACCCCTCGGGTGGCCCACCAGGCTCCTCGTTCTATGCCTTGTCCCTCCCAGGTCCGCTCCCCACCACACAGAGCCAGGGCCTCCCTGAGCACAGCAGGCCCGTCCGAGCCTCTCTTCCTGGCCACATACCGTGCAATGCTTTTCCCCTCTTCTTTATCATCCCTTGTGAAAGCCCTGCCTCCCTCTACCTACCAGCAGAAGATAGTTTTTAATCTTCTCGCTGCCCTCAGATGCTCACACAAATCTTAATTCTGGCCCGCACACTCCTGCTCTTCATGGACCCCTTACTTATTCCCACCTCCATGCTTTTGCCAGTTCGGGCCTCTCATCGGCATGTTCTCCCCACATGACTCAGTCCTGTCCAGCACGAGCCTGGCCTTTCTGACACAGACTCCTTCCTTTGGGATTTTCCAGTCTGTGGCCCACACCAGGCCTCAGATTCTTACGCCCTGTGTTGTGCTTCCTGTGTATGAGAGGGGGGCCATCTCAGCTGGCCTGCCAGAGAGCCTCCGTGGAGCTGTGAGTGGCACTGGGCTCACAGCCAGGGCTCAGGGACATCAGAGGGGGCAGGGAGGGGTGTGTGTGTGTGTGTGTGTGTGTGTGTGTGTGTGTGTGTGTGTTGAGTTCAAGTCTGGGAGACGGGGAGAAAGGAGCTCTCAGCAGGTGCTGAGTGTGCTGAGTGAAGATGGGCTGTTGCCTCCTATGACCCCAGTCCATGGAGCAGGACTAGGGATCCCAAGGGCAGCTGTCACCTGGCAGCTGCTGGCAAAGCCTGTCCCCAGTAGTGACGCCACAGGTAGGGCTGCTGACCAGGCTCTGGCTCTGACATTGGCCTGCTGAGAGTCCACGAGAGTGGGAGGCTCAGAGGGGGAGAGGTGGAGATGGAGGCTGGGAGGCCTAGGCAGGGACTGTGGGTGAGACAGATATGTGGTGACAGAGAGAGGGACAGAACAAAAAGGAGAGGGCAATAGAGACACAGACACCAAGAGAGAGACCAACAGACTCTGAGAGACACCAAAAAGGCTTAGAGACACCCAGACAAAGATAGAAACAGGGTCACAGAAAGGAAGAGAAAGCTTGTGAGAAAAATACAGGAGACAGGAGTGCCTGGGTGGCTCAGTTGGTGAAGCGTCCAACGCTTGACTTTGGCTCAGGTCATGAGCTCAGGGAGCCTGCTTGGGATTCTCTCTCTCATTCTTCCTCTGCCCTCCCTACCCCTCTTTAAAAAAAAGAGAGAGAGAGAGACAAAAAGGGAGACAGGCAAGGAGGGCAGGAAGATGCAGAAAGAGGAGGGAAGCAGGTGTCAGGAGAGACACACACAGACAGACAGACAGATGTAGGGTGTGGGAGAACCTGAGAGAAATTTGACAAACACATAGATGCATAGAATGGAAGAAGCCCAGAAGCCACCTAAAGGGACAGAGAAGGCCTTGAGGGGAGAAGGCTCCAGCCTGAAGCTTGGAGGGGGCCAGGACAGGTGTGGGGGCACTAGGAGGCCGGGGCCTCTCAGCGAGGCTCCTCTCCTTGGCTGGGAGTTGGGGTACCGAGCAGGCTGAGGGAGAGCTGGATGGAAGCTCTCTGCCAGTCAGAGGAGAGCCTGGGGCCAGCTTTGGCCCCTTCTGGATTCCAAGCTGCCCTGCCTGAGCTCTAGGACAGGGGACCCAAAACAGAGAATGGCAGCGGGGAAGAACCCCCTAGAAGCCTTGCCTTGAAGTCAGGTGATCCAGCAGCTGCTGGGTCCAGAGAAGCTTTCTGAACATGGAGCTTCTCAGCTCAGCAGGGAGGGAGCTTCTGGGGAAGCAGAGGGTGGAGTCCCTTGGAAACCCTCACAAGGACAGGCCCGTGTGTCTGTGCCTAAGCCCCAGGTAGAGTCCCCAGGGCCTTGGCAACACATTCCACTGTTCCACCACTCAGTACAGAGAGCCCATTGGAAGTCCTCCCTGCTGTCTAATTCAGATACCTCCCACTGCAAGCGCAGCCCACTCAACTCTTTAGGAGGCTTAAACACACACACACACACACAACCACTGCTGAAATTCTGAAATGCCACAGAGTGCTAAGACAAAGACCCCTTTCTATACAGTTCCACCCCTCCTATACCTCTTTCCCCCTCCCAACCCCCTTCCTTACTGCAGGCTAAATTGGCAGTGGAGAGGTTTTGAGTCAACAAATGCAGTGGGCTGGGGAAGGGAGCCCTGAAGGGGGATTCCTGTCTAGGAGACATTTGCTGACAGTAGTTACTGTGACAACAAGGAGGGCCTACCACAGACCCACAGGCAGCCCCTGTTTCCTGTTGGCGGCCCCCGCCCGATCCCAGCTCCCCAGGCACCCCCTGTCCCACTGCAATCTCTTATTCATTCATTTCTTCTCATTGACTCCACAATCTTTGGCTACCAACCATGTGTCCGGCACCTGCTTATCTGTCCCATTCAGTCCTCACAGCAATCCTGGAAGTGGTCTGTTGTGCTCCCTTTAATAAAGCAGAAAGCTGGAACCCCAGAAAACGGAAGTGACTTGCCCAAGGTCACACAGATGATAGAACTGGGATTTGAACCCAGGTCTGTCTGACTCCCCAAATCAGTGTGTGGCCGTCTGGGCAGGGCCAGAAAGCCAGGAGCCAGGTGGTGAGCTCCTCGAAGTCTGAGACTTCACCATCTTTAGCTCTACAGCCCTAGACTGTACCCAGGGCCTGTACACAGTAGGGGCTTGGTGCATGCTTGTGGCCTGAACACAGTCAGCAAAGGTAGGAGCCTTCAGAAGAGAGGGCCTTCTGGTCTGGAAGCAGCTAGATCCTGCAATCCATGCACTTCAGGGTGTGTAGAGGGCCTACTGTGTGCCGGGCACTGTACTAGGACCCCTGGATACAAAGACTTAAAAAACTCATTTGTGCTTTGCCCTAAAGGAAGTCTTTGTGTAGCTGGGGAGACAGACACATAAACAGATGGAGTTCGCGGTGCTGGAGAAGAAGTAAGCATGAGGTGTTGTGGGATTCCAGGTGGAACAGGGCCCTCCACGTGAAAAGCAAAAACAATAAAGCTTTTATAAGACAATGTAGAAAATTATCTCCATGACCCCAGGATAGGGAAATATTTCTCAAACAATACCCAAAAATAACACTAACCATAAAGGGAAAGATTGATACATTTGAGTACATTAAAATCAAGACGTTCTGTTCTTCAAAGATACCACTGAGAGAGAAAAGGGAAGTCACAGTGGGGAAAAGATTTGCAACACGCACCGCCACCAAAGGGTTCATCTCCAGAAGGTGTCAAGAACTCCCACAGAGGATGATGCGGGAGACTGACAACCCAGCGGAAGAACTGGACGGCAGACCTGAGCATCAAAGGGGCCAGTAAACAAGTGAGAAGGTGTCTGACCCGGTTAGTAATCAAGAACATGCTAGTTCAAATCCCAGTAAGACTGTACCACATACTCGCCAGATGGGCACCCATGGAAAAGTCTGATCAAACCCAGTCCTGGTGAAGCTGTGCCACAGGGAGTTCTCCAATACCTCTTGGGTAGCAGCCTGCCCATGTTTAAGTTGTCAGGTCAAAGATGGTGCACACCAATGGCGAATGCATGGAGAAGAACGTTCCTGGCAGGTATGGTTCATGAAGGCCCCAAATGGGAACCAAGACATAGCATAGACTGGGTAGCTGAGTACAAGGGAATGGAGAGAAGAGCCCAGTAGATTTTGCCGGAGGGGCTGGGGTATCTGGGGAGGTGACCTCTGAACGAGTTCTTGGAGGGTGATCTTTCCCAGCCCAGGAAGAGGGAGGGAGAACGTTCTAGACAGAGGGGTTCCTGAATGCGCAGGCAGGTTGTCCCAGCAGTTCCTACGTGTCTTGGAGGCAGCAGGTTGGGGTGGCAGACCATGAGGCAGGAAAGGCGTGTGGGAGGGGTTGGATTTGTGTATGTCAGGGTCTCCGTGAGCCATCCCACGGTGTCTAGCTTAAATACAAAAGCAGAAGAGTCAGGGGCAAGGAGCCATTGGAGGGAAGGAGACCAGTTGGAGGCCATTGCAGAAGATGGTACAGACTGGAGAAGAGAGTGGCTGGAGAAGAGTGGCTGATAGATGGGTCTGGGCACCATCTCTGAGACAGAGGGATGGGAGGTGGTGACCAGGAATGGGGGATGGGAAGGAGCTGGGGTGACTCCCTGGTCTCTAGCTTGGGTCACTGGGTGCATGGGGATGCCCCAGAGAAACATCCAGGGATGGAGAAAGGAGCAAGGGAGAGGTTGGAGGTTTGAGGCAGGAGCTAAGAGCCCTAGTTGGGGACTTTGGTGTTGCTGCAGGATAGATAGGTGAACATCTGGGACAGCAGGACAAGCTTGGACACAGAGCTACAGATATCAGAACCATTGGAGTGAGAAATCATGGGTTAAGAGGAGAAAGTTTGTAGGGAACCAGGGCAAGACCAGCTGTCATAGGTGGAGTCCTGAGAACCCAACACAGAGGCAGTGGGCAGAGGAGGAGAAGTGAGTGGCAGAGACAGGGAAGGGGCGATCAGAAAGTACGGGGTTTGGAAGAGGGTGATGGTGTCACAGCCACCAAGGGAGAGCTGGGGGTCTGCATCGTGAATACAGGGTATCACAAATATGTGGGCTTGGGGCTGGGTTAAGCCCAAAGGAGGAGCAGAGGGAAGTTGAGGGGGGTGTAGTTCTGGTTTGAGGATCTCTATTTTCTCTGATCCAGCTGTGTGAGGGAGGAAGGGGGCAGGCCGGAAGCCTAGAAGGTGGTAAAGGTTTAAAACAGGAGCTGACCACCAGGGGCTCAGCAGCCTGGAGGGCTAGGCTGATGTCAGGGACCATGACTCTGGAGTGGCACCAGTTTATACGGTTGGGTGATTTTCCTCAGCCTTCTCCCAGCCTGGGAATCCTGATGGGGAAAGCAGATGACTGGACTCCTCCAGGCCTGGGAAAGGCAGGGCCAGGGGGTGTGGGAATCGAGGGTGCCAGGGAGAATGAATGATGTGGCCCATCATGGGCGGGTTGAAAGGGGAGGAAGAGAGCCAGGAAGGAGCTGACAGCCTGGCAGAGTGCCTGGTCCAAAGCCAGTGCTCTGGTCCCATAGCTGAATGAGCAAGACAGAATGGGGGAATTGGAGAAATCTCAGTGAAAGGAGACCAGGTTTTATGGGAAGAAAGGAAAGAAGTTGTGGTCCAAGAGAGGGGGATACTGAAGTTTAAGATTTTATAGGAGACATTCCAGGCGGTATGTGGGTGGCTGAGATAAAAAGAAGGTCCCCGAGGATGGGGACGCAGGGGAGCCAAGATATGAGGAAGTTGGGGTGTCCATGTGGACATTCAAGTTACCCAGGATGATGGCAGGGGATACAGAGGAAGACTATGAGCCGGTGACCAAGTCCTCAAAAGTTGTTGGGTGACGCTCTGGGAGGATAGGTGATCTCGGCCAGGTGGGGTAAAGAGTATAACGGCTGGATGGTAGGACCCAGGAGGTCTGATTTTGAGTGGGAGAGGAAGTGTAATGGAGGAAGGGGGGAGAATACTGACTCATTCCCCAGCCTGGCCACGTGCCTCCTGCAGGCCCACTGGCTCACTCCCTTCTTGGCCTTCATTGTTCTTTGAGTCTGAAGGACTCCACTTAATCCTTGTGTATACACAACTCTAATGCTTGCTTTTCTTCCCTCAAAGTGGTAGGGCAGGACTCTGCCTGTAGAGTGAATTGTGGCCCCTGTATATTATGGACCCAGTCATATTTTGAGAAATGGGCCAAATACACAGCACAAAGGGGACTGGAGACTGCAGCTTGGGATACTGATAGATAGTGTGGGGCTGTTCTGGGTCAAGCCACACCACCTGCCAGCCTTCTCTGCCTCTTCCCCATCTCCTGGGACATGTAGAACTTTTCTACCCTTCAACTCCCACATGGAAAATGAAGTCAATGCAAAGAAATGCTGAGTGTTAGGGCATAAGCTAAGGTGTGGTGGTATCAAGTATCATGGGGGCTCCATCTGAAATGCCTCATCCCCTATCGCCCTTATCAAAATCCTGCTTGACCTTTAAGACATCTCCAAGGAGGTGTGACCTCCTTTCTGATCTCCCTTTCTCAATATCATTTGTTATGATAGCAAGATTCTCAGTCCTTCCATTTGGCATTTGTGTCCAGCAGTCTTAACATTGGTGGCTAAGAGTCTGCATTTTCTTTTCTTTTCTTTTCTTTTCTTTTTAAAGATTTTATTTATTTATGATAGAGATAGCAAGAGAGGGAACACAGCAGTGGAGCAGCAGGCAGAGGGAGAAGCAGGCTTGCCACTGAGCAGGGAGCCGGATATGGGGCTTGATCCCGGGATCCTGGGATCATGACCTGAGCTGAAGGCAGACACTTCACAACTGAGCCACCCAGGCGCCCCAAGAGTCTGTTTGCATTTTCTATACAACTTCATTCTCGAGGGCAAGAACTCTGCTCCAAAGGGGCCATGGGGACAAATAAGGCACGGCTTCTGTGGGAAGGAGCTTGCATTCTGGTCATAGAGTCAATGAATTCCGATTGATTTCTGGATCCGAAGGGCTAGGACTTGC
Source organism: Lutra lutra (assembly GCF_902655055.1). Taxonomy (NCBI): domain Eukaryota; kingdom Metazoa; phylum Chordata; class Mammalia; order Carnivora; family Mustelidae; genus Lutra; species Lutra lutra. The sequence goes on from NC_062278.1 coordinate 108,657,841, forward strand.
AAAGAGAAGGGCGGGTAGGAACTACCCTGAAACCACGTGGAGAAACTTTCAAGGTTAGAGGCTACACCCAGGGATCTGGCTGTGGCAGGTGGGGGGCAAGGGTCAGGACTTCTGAATTTTTAGACACCTCAGGTGGTTCTGAAATTACTTCCAGTTGGAAGCCACTACCGGGGAGAGACAGTTAAGCATGCTGGGGACTGACAAAGGAAGAAGAGAAAAACTACATTCGGACTGACCACATAATGGTGACCGTCATTCATGAGCCCCGTGCACAACCACAAACTCATTACTGAAGCACAGTAACAACTAGGTATGTCGTTGGAAGGTGCTGGCGAATATTTATTTATTTATTCATTTATTCATTTATTTATTTATAGACGACTTTAGATCATGACTCTAAACTTCTCAGGACTGGCCTGGCTTGCCCAAATCACCAAGTGCTAATCACGGCATCTCTCTCACTGGCCCTCTCCCCGACTTGCACTTTCTCTGGAAAGAAGAAAGTGAACTCATACTGAGACCCCACCATACGCCAGGCACTTGAAATACTCTTTTAATCCCCAAAGCTTCTATGTTCGGGAGTACTGTGGGGAAAAAAAAATGGTTCAGAGCAGTGACCTCTGCTGAGCCAGCTTCAAGCCCGAGGTTCACGAGCATGGACTTGGAGCAGACCCTTCACCTCTACAGCCTCAGTGTCTTTCTCTGTAAATTGGGAGCACCTGATCAGGTGCATGGTGAATGGGTAATACATCACAGCCCTTTCTTGCCGTTTCCTCCATTTCACAGGTGAGTGAGGGGAAGACCAGCTATAAGTAGCTATGGGGACTGGCACTCAGGCCTGCTGGACAGTCCAGGCTCTTCCCTCCACCGCGCCAAATCTGGGAGGCATGGCCATAAGCTAGGGGAGAGGATGCCACCCAGGGGAGTGGGGGTGGGGGTGGGGAGGAGCACCTGTGGACCCGTGGCCCGTTAGGACTGGCTTTTATGGGCGTGTTCCACCAACTGGCTCCCTTCCCCAGGTCTGCAGCCCGTTGAAGTTCTTCCTGTTTGCTCCCAAGCAGATGGTGCTAGAATCTCTCTACACCAACTCCCATTCATAAATCACGGCCATTCCCCTGGTGCTGGAGCAACCGTTCTAATTACGGTGGGGGAGGTGCGCCCGTGTGTGTGTGTGTGTGTGTGTGTGTGTGTGTGTGTGTAAGAAGAGACCTAGACACTGCTGGCCAGAAGATGGGTATCTTTCCCACTGTGGGTATGGCAACCCCCCTCCCCTCCCAAGCCTCCCCCTGCTTTACTGGAGGGAAGCTGGAGGTCTGAGGCCTGAGGAGAGAGGCCCTGGTGGGAGTGTTTCCTGCTTCAGGTGGTATCCCCTCCCCCACCAGAAGGGACTCTGGGAGCAGGCAGCCATTTTTAACCTCACACTTCCTGGCCCCAGGTAATCCGCATGGTGATAGGGCGAGAAGGGAGGGTGACGTTAACAGAGCCCCTAGAGTGTCTCTGGTGTCCTGACAGGTACTTGAGAGGTCGTAAGGAGAGTGGAGGCGGGAGATAGGGATGGAGACTTGGTCCCAGTTGGGTCAACTCTTATCTGTCCGAGCTGAGAGTGAGTGGAGGGCTGGGAAGGCAAGGACAAGCCTAAAGGAAGCCTGGCAGGGGACTCTTGCTGGGCACCACAGCTTAGACCCCAAACCCCTCTGGGTCCCTTATCTCGGGCCCCCAGGGCTGTGCGTGAGCACTATTTCCAGCCGCGGTCATGCACCTGAGTGGGCAAGTGAATCCGGCTACTGTGTGTGGATCCGAGGCCTTGTGCTTTTGTGTGTCAGCGCCGTCTGTAAATGCTAACCCGCCTTGCGCACTGTTCATGCTTGTGTGGGAGTAGGAATGGGCCCGTGTGTGGGGGGTGGAGATTTGGTCGTGTGTTTGGGTGTAGAGAAGAGGGTTGTGGCACGGGTGTATCTGTGTTTAGGGTGGGAATAGAGGGGCTATGCGTGTTGGAGACCAGGTGAGCAGGGCCCCAGCCGTTGTTTGTCTAGGACTGCCAGCACGTTTGGGAACAGTGTGATGCTGCATGCCCGAGGCCTGGTTCCCTCTACCCCTTCCATTCTGATCACCTGACTATGGGTTCGGATTCTCTCCCTAGTCCCTGGGGCATGGACTGACCCCTTGCAGTTTGCCTTGACAGATGGAGAATGGGAGGGGACCAGGGCATCTCCTCAACTGGGGGCAAGCCAGGAGGGGGCATTCAGTCCTCGAACCCAGAGACAGTGGCTGCGCTGGGGGCTCAGGGCTGACCCTCAGTGTCTCTCCTCTCCATACCCTTCGTTTTGTCAAGGGGCCCCATAAGTGTGTTTTTGCCTAGGACCCTCCTCCAGGTGAGTCTGCCTTTCAGGGGGTCCTCTTTTTCCTTCCCCTGCCCCCAGAGAAATCTGAGACTTTACCTGCCTGTGTTCCCTCACCCGCCTCTAGCCCTTACCCCAGTATTAGGTGGCACGTGGAGCGGAGTGGGGTACAGACACCAAAACAGAGGGTCCTGAGAGGGAATGCTTTATTTGCCCTGCCCACTTCCCTCCCCACTGCTCACCATCATCTCTCAGCACTCCCCTAAGCACCTCCAAGCTGCCCTAGCAGAATACAAGTGACATACTTGCCACTTGCCTGCCACACGGTCATGGCACTTCTCTAAGACTCAGTTTCTTTATATGCAAAATGGGGATTCAAATATTATTGTAAGGACTGACGGAGCCAATGCATATGGAAGTGGCTAGAGGGGCACCTGGGTGGCTCAGTGGGTTAAAGCCTCAGCCTTCGGCTCAGGTCATGATCCCAGGATCCTGGGATGGAGCCCCGCATCGGGCTCTCTGCTCCTCGGAGAGCCTGCTTCCTCCTCTCTCTCTGCCAGCCTCTCTGCCTACTTGTGATCTCTGTATGTCAAATAAATAAATAAAATCTTAAAAAAAAAAGTGGCTGGAAACCACAGAAGGCTATATTCACGTGCCGGCTATTATTCATGCTGATTTTTCTTTTAACTAACCAGCCCTATCCATCTCAGGGATGGAAAGACTTGAGCCTGTGTTGCTCCCGGGCTTTTTGCCAGGAGCCCAACCCTCATTCGTTACCCAGCCCTCGCTCCCAGGCCTGAGCAAAGGAGTGGCCCACCTTTGCTCTCACCTGCTCCACCTTGGCTGCTTGGAAAATGCTTCAGCATCTTCCAGGGAACAGCTCAAAGGGCACCTCCTCTGGGAAGACTTCCCTGATCCCCAGCAGAGCTGGAGTCTCCTCTGCCAGGCTGCCTGGCTCTCTGAGCACATCTTGTGGTAGCTCTTATCAGGAGCTCTGTAATTGTTTGTTTTCCCAACACTGTTTCACAATTACTGTGCAATTTACAAACACGGCCGGCACCGTGTGATCTAGCTAGGACAGCTACTGTGGAGGGCCCGCCCAGCCTGTCATTCCTGCGGGGTCAGCCTTTCCCAGGTAGAACCGCCCCTTGCCCCAGCTCTTACCTGTGACCGTCCCCGCTCCCAGGGCCTGACCTAGAGCCTGGCTCCAGGAGCCGCTTGGTAAATGGATATTGACGGAAGAAACAGATGAATGAGGGAAGGGGTGGAGACTCAGGATAAGACAGAAGGAAAGAGATGCTTCTTGTTAACATCTCTTCGTAAAAGCCCATGAGTTCCTATATCCAGCTGGTGTCTGAATTGGGGCTGATCATAAAACAGGGGGGCCCCTGAGGCTGAGGGCAGCTGTCTGGCCAGTGGGCTTTATAAGGTGGTTTTATGGACTCAGCTGAGATGTGGTGATGAGAAGCCAAACTTTAAACATCCTCTTAAAGTTCGCTTTCACTCCCCCGGGGCCTTCGAGCTGAACAGAATTGAGGAGAGTGGAGGGATGAGGAGGATAGCATCGTTCACATGGACCAAAAGGAAGCAGGCAGGAATCACAGCAGGAAGGGTATTGGTTAGGTATGAGGAAGGACTTCCTTCTGGGGCTGGGATGCAAGGAGCAGTTGCAAGTGAGCAGAGGTGAGCAGGTGTGCTGACAGGTGTGCTCCTCGATTCCTTTTTCACTTCAGGGGCCATTTCGTGCTTATTTGCTCCAGCTCCACCAATCTTTGCTCCCCATCTCACCCTGCTGTCTCCTGATGGCTCCCGTTTTTGAACCAGACAGAAGTTTCCAGAAGGAAAAAGGAGCCCAAGTAAGTATCAGGATCTGCTCATAGGCTGTGAGCCCTGGTGAGCCCCGTGCCAGGCAGGCCTGTGAGCGCAGGACCCATGGCTCCCCACCTCTGCTGTTCCCCCTGTGGGAGGAGAAAAGCAACCAGCGTGAGCAATTGAAGAAGGGGCTGGGGAGGGAATTAGAGCTGCAAAAAGGTCAATGATACAAGGAAAGAGAAAAATCCAAGAGAGGACATAATGGAAAAGAAATGCAGGAAGGGTATTAGCATGCAGAGAGCCCATGAGGCAGGCCTCAATGAATTTATGCTGTTCGTCTAAATGGAATTGGAAATATAGCAGAAGAGTTTGTCTCTTGGAAATTCTGGCCAATTTGGTTCACTCTCTGCCATCTTTGCTCATTTTGAGTTATTGTGCTCACTGTGTCAAGTAGTCATTCCCCAAAAGTTTATTGAGCATCTACTAGGGGGCCAGTCTACAGTCTTGCCACTAACATTTGCAGGACTCCATGCAAGAGTACTAAGAGAGGCTTACATGCCATATGTCTAAATGCCTAAGACTTGTAAATCAAGCTGGCGTTTTTTCCCCACTCCTGGCTACTTCCCATAATGAGCTGGGCCTTGCACACATGCATTGAATACTAACTTAGCCATCCAAGCACATCCAGTTTCCAAAATCAGGCAGCACTGCACCATTCTTTGGCCTCCTGATCTCCAAACGGGGGTAGAAGCCCAGGCTAGCCCTACAAGTAGGCTAAGAAGTGGGGTCTTTTAGGCCTGGGTCTAAGGGTGGGACTGCCAGGAGCCATACGGGGTATCTATCCAAGGCCACAGTTTTCCAGTGTGTTCTGTGTATATCATTCTCCTAAAATATCACCACTTCTCATTGTCAACCCAGCAAAGGCCCAACTCCTTAAATTTTCTAACCTGTTAGCTGACTTTTCCATTTACAGTGTTAAAAAGAAACCCACTGGCAGGGTGCTGGATGGCTCAGTCGGTTAAGTGTCTGACTCTTGGTTTTGGCTCAGGTAATGATCTCATGGGTCATGAGATGGAACCTGTGGGGATCCTGCTAGAAGATTCTCTCCCTCTGCCCCTCCCCCCACTCTCTCACATGCTCTTGCTCTCTCTCAAGTAAATAAATAAATAAGTCTTAAAAGAAAAGAAAGAAAACCACAGGCCCCAAATATGTCACTTGGGCCAAGTCTCCAAACCAGGGTTTAATACAGGAAGATGATCGGGGCAAGCTTCCTCATCCTTAGAGGAGTGTTAGCGTTTTTTTGAAAAAATTTTTAAAAAGATTTTATTTATTTGTTTGACACACACAGAGAGCATAACCAGGGAGAGCAGGAGAGGGAAAAGCCGGCTCCTCACTGAGCAGGCCCCTGAGATCATGACATGAGCCGAAGGCAGATGCTTAACCAACTGAATCACCCAGATGCCCAGGAGAGTTAGCATTTTATAGGTGTGTAACATCCACTCAGAGGGGTTCCATGCTGGCATAGGGTTCCCCAGCTCGTGAAAGCCTTGACCCCAGGATTGACTGATTCAAGCCTAGGTCAGGTTCTAGGCTCTGAAGAATGCAGGGCTCACACTTACTGGTGCTGGGGCAGAGGCTCCTGGCTTGGTTCGTGTGAGCTCACATAGCCCAGGATGTCCCAAGGGCCTGTTGTCCTTGTGGCCAGGTTCCCTGGATCTGCTTTTGGAGGCTAGGCTTCTGTCTGGCCTGTTTGCTGGGAGGATTGATGGCTGTCTCTTAGGGAATGGAGAAGTTAGAACCCAATTAAAGGCTTTTCAACTCCTGCCAGAGTCCTCAGCCAAATAGAGGGTGCCCTTTGCTTTGGGGACCAAGGCTTATTCTTTGGAAGCTGCTAGTCCTAACAGGACAGAGTACCCCCCTCCACGCCCAGCTCCACTGGCCAAGAATGATCAGGGTCAGGTCAGGAGGGACACTGCTTGGCCACCCCTTCTGTCTTCTCTGCAGCTTGCCCCTCGAGGGGCTGGAGGGGCTGGCAGGGAGAGGGAGAGACCCGGGAAGTAGGAACAGGGCTGGGCAAGGCTGTGCCCCATCCACGCCCAGCAGAGTGGGTGACTGCCTGGGGGAGGTGGGGGCAGCAGGGGGCTGTTCCTCCTTCCCTGGCTTGACCTCACTTGCTTCCCTGGGACAGGAAAAAGAAGCAAAGGGAAAGAACAGCGACAGAGCACCTATCCTGTGCCAGAAGCTTTACATACATTAGCACATTTAATCCTCACAGCAACCCCGAAGGGAGATTATTATCCTCATTTTACAAGTGACAAAAATGAAGTTCAGAGAGGTTAAACATCTCACTCAGGCCCACACAGCCAGTGAACGGCGGAGCAGGGATTCCAAGGTGGGTCTGCCTGACTCCCAGCCATGCCCTCTCATGCTGGGGGAGAAGACGGCTTGACCCCCCTCCCCTCCTGAAACTTCCAGGACTGGGGCCTTCCCAGGCACACTCCATGTGTGCATATGGCCTCTGGAGGCCTAAGCCTCCCGCTCTAACAAACGCCCTTCAGACTTTTCCAGACACTTCCCACCCCTGCTCTGGGGTCCTTGGGAAAACTGGGTTGCCTTTGAAGGGGCCCCCCAGGCCCATCAGCATCTCTACTATTTCACACTTTCCCTTCAGGAACATCACATGAAGAACAGCTGGGCCTGCAGATTTATTAGGGTTTTGCAAATGATTCTATCCATTCTTCCGTCCCCAGCTACGCCCCACCCCCGTTCCCGTTAGGAGCCTCTGGAAAGCCAAGAGAGTTCCTTTGTCAGTGCCCCAAACCCACAGAGCTGGTGTGATTTTTTGCTTCTCTCACGCCTCACAGCCTTCGGGAACCAGCCAAACGTCTCCCCAGAAACACCAGAGAAAAAGAGACAAGAGAGAAAAAAAGCAGAGCGGTGGGGGAATGGGGGCAGGGGCGGAGTGGAGAGGTCAAGAGAGAAGATTTTACCTCTCTTTCAGAAAACAGAACACAGGACAGCCCTGGCTGGAGAGGCAGGAGACCCAGATTTTCCTCCTGGTTCCATCAGCTGGGAGGCTGGAGACAAGTCAAGATCTCTCCGGACCTCAGTTTCCTCTCCGTCAGGAGGCAGTATCCACCCTGAGTAGGTCGATGGGGGAGGATATGAATGTGAAGGCCAGGGCTTTTGCAATCTCAGAAGGCCTGTCCTGGGCTCCTCTTCTCTCCAGCCGGCACCCGGGAGCAGTGGGGGCTAAGCTAATGTGTGAATGCCCCTGGGTAGCCCTCACTCCCACGCCGAACATCCAGTGTGACCGTGGAGTTTTCCTGCTCACAGCCTTCAGAAACACTGAGCATTTCTCACCCCCCCACCATTGACTTACACCTGTGTGACACACAGGTGTGGGAACCTGTGATGGTGACGTGATGTGAGGAGAGCCGAGGGGAGGAGGGACAGGATGTGGGGGTGTATTGGGGTACAATCTGAACATTCAGCGCCAAACAAAAGACAAATGGCCATAACTACCCCAGGGGTCTGGCTTCCACGTGGGACCCGTTGTCACAGGTACCACTGGCAAAGGCTGGCCAAAGCCCTCAGGGGGTTGAGCGGAGGCCCAGACTGATGATGATATTTTAATAATGAATCATTATTAATCATTCTAATTGTTAAATAAAATATATTAATATTTGATTAACTGTTAAGGTACTAATGATGGGGCTTATGAATTCGTCCTCAGAATGATTATGATAATCATTGCAATAACGCTGCACTGAAGGGATTTTTTTGCCAACAGACCGGTCAGAAAGCAATCGAGGTAGACAGCTGGGATCACAGGGCTGATCCGTAATGACAACAAAAAGGAAGTATGTGGGCGTCCTAGGGCTGACTGTCAGCCCTGACCACCAAGCTTGGCCGAAGGGCTCTGTCACAAGAAGGCTTTGTGCAGCGGGGCCCAGCCTCTGGAGCCGGCATGGCCAGGGCAGGAAGGCTGAGTCCAGGGTCTGGGGGCAGCTGAGTCCTGGCCAGAGCCTTGAGAGTGGGCGCTGAGAGTCTGGTGCGGGAACTGGGGGAATAGGGCCAGCCCAGTGACTGGGGAGAGCAGAGGTGCGAGCCAGCAGAGGGTGATGTGATGAGAGGTGGGGGGTAAGAAGCACGCTGAGAACTGGCAGCAGCGCAGCTCTCCTGAGCTTTGTGCCAATCCTGCAGCCAAGTATTGCAATACAATCACCAGGTATTAAGAAAATAGAAATAGGGTCTCCAGGTTCCTGGCAACATGGCAGAGGAGGGAAGCAGACGCTGACAGCGTGGAGAGATGGCTGAGGTCTGGGGCAGCATGAGGCGCACCTACCCCTGCCCGCAGGAGGAGGGATGGGCCGCTAGAACCAGAAAGACAACCATGCCTTACCCCTGTAATTAGGCAAAATGCTTACTTTAGTTGTTTAATAAAGTTGTAGTTGGCTCTTTGGGTGATTTGGCTATTCACCAGGAATTCAGTAATTCCTCCGTTTTAAAGTCCCCACTTAAGAACTTCAACTGGGACTGGGCGCCTGGCTGGCTCTGTCAGTAGAATATGCAACTCTTGATCTTGGGGTTGTGAGTTCAAGCCCCACGTTGGGTGTAGAGCTTAGTTTGAATAAATAAATAAGTCTATTTAAGAAGGAAAGAAAGAAAGAAAGAAAGAAAGAAAGAAAGAAAGAAAGAAAGAAAGAAAGATCGAACGAACGAACTTCAACCAGGAGAGACCTAGTGGTCCAGGCAGAACCATTCATGCTGGAGAGTCCAGAAAGGGACATCCTGATTGATAGATCCTGATCAGGGACGTTGCTGAATTTGGAATTCCCCGACATGGATGAGCAACCCAAAAGTTGGGATAAGCCTTGGTGTCTCTTATATAGGGCAGAGAAGCAGGGTCACCTGATAGAATTGGATAGTTGTGCAGCCAAGAGAGAGCTCAGCCCTTTCATTGATGAGCCAAGAGATCAGGAGATGGAAGAGGAAGGTTTGGGGTGATGGCCTCTGATTCCCCTGCTAGAGAAAGCCTTTAGGAGTAATTCAGACCTGCTCTGAATTCTTCCAAGATCCAGTTTGTCCACGTCCTTCATCAGGGGAAATGGCAGTCATCTTGGACGTAAGCCCTCTAGCTGGATCAGACCGGAAACAGAATTTTCATTTTCATTGGCATTTTCCACTATTCAGGCATTGCCTGTTGCGGGAGGGGGTCTGGGATTGGGGTTCATACTCTTCTTGGCTTGAATCCCCAGAAACCTGATGGAAGGCTTTGCTCCGTGTTTTTGTAATCATGCTCACCACGTGGTGTTAGACGGAAGTTGAATGCACAAAGGAGCCCACCATTCTTTGTTGTGAAATGGGAAAATTCCTATGACCTAAACATCTCCCAGGGCCCTGAGTCCATCAGTGAGTTCTAGTGTCGCCCCTCCACTGGGGCCAGCTCACCAGGAGGAGGTAGGTAGTGGCTTCTCACGAGCACGGGGGCCCTCCCCTCTCTTCCTAGCCTGAGCCCCCCAAAACGCATTTAAGGTTATTGTGACAGGTCAGGTCTCACTGGCAGATTTGTTTAGCCTCACACCGTGTTGGGTATCCATTCCTCATTCTAAATAACGGTCGCTCGTTCTCCCCCTGCCTTGAGACAACAGGCATTTCATTCACCTCAGCTGGTAGCTCATGGGAGACCAGCTAGCCCCCTCACACAGGCTGGCACAGGCTGTGGCTTGTTCCTGCTCTGTCCCTCCTCCTCCTCAGCTTTTCTACCAGCCCCATGCAAAAATCAGCCCAATTACTCGATTATCGCAGTTCATATGAAATTAGGTATTGCAGGTCTTCTGTTACTCACTTAGCTCGGTGCAGGCTGAGGGCGTGACTCAGAGGCCCTCCCCGTTTCACTTCTTTTCAGTCATGGTCTCCTCCTTTATCCTGACCCCGGGGAGGCCCTGTCTGGTCAGGACACCCTTCTTCCCCCGACGCTTGGGTTCAACTACGCTCTCAGGTCCCTTGGTTCCAGGACAAAGGCCCTTTTCTGACCAGCTCCAGTTCCACCCCCATGAACCCTCCCTCCCCAGTGTCTCCTAGAAGCACCCAGATGAATGACCTCCGCTTTCCTCCCTCATGGCGTGGCCTGGAGCCCTGTGGAACAGCCCTGTGCTTACCCAGGTTCTGGCGGCTTTTTCATTCTTCTCCTTGTCACGAGACTAATGGTTTTTCTAAAAAGCCTCAGCGCTCTGGACTGCAGTGTCAGCAGCTCTGGGTGGCCCAGCACACACTTCCTCCAGGTACACGTGAGCATGCTGAAAATCCCGGTCCCATCCACACATCCCAGCCTGGTAGCCTCCCCCTGTTCCCTTTGCAGCCTTCACATTCTCAACTCCCACATTCACATTTCACTGGAGTGAACCCCAGGCTCTCTGGGATCCCCTCATCAATCCACAGTGATGTTTTTGGCTATGCCCCCTGCCCCTGGAAATGATTTCCCACCACTCCAGATGCAGACATGTGGACCTCCTTCTCTTCCCAACACACTTTCCCTTCTGTTCTCAACTGTCCTTGGAGGTGCCAGGAAACGCATTTGGGGTTTATTTGCTCATTCAGCAAAGTTGTCTAAGTACCTACCATGCATAAGACCACATCCCTTACCTTCAGGATTTAGAATCTAAGAGGAGAGGTGAGGAAAAAAAAAAAACCCAGAACTATAACGTGGGAGAATAATAACAACATAGGAGTAATAACATGGGAGAAAGTGCCTCTTTTGAGGGACAGGATGCTGGTGAGGCTTCATCTGCATATCACTCTGGGAATTCTGGGTTATCATGTCTTGAACGTCAAGGACTCTTAAGAAACTTTGGAGAAAACTTTGGGTCTGATAATCAGGTCTCAAGAGATTGGGTTAAAGACTCTTAAAGACAAAAATAAGGATGAATCAACTGTGGTTCTGCCCTGTGGACATGGAACTCACCATCAGCTAGAGGGGAGTGAAGGAACATTGAAAACTCCCAAGTTCTTTTTGGTAAGAATGAGCTATATTGGCTTCCTAAGAAAACCTCTCCTAATTTTGAGGTTCCATTTGGCAACGAGTCCTTTTAATTGCTCTTAAGTCTATAAGACTATTTGAAAGAAGAATTCTAACATTGTCCTGTGGGTTTTGTAATGTATGTAGATGAAATACATGTGATAACTATAGCATGAAGGAAGGGGGTAGAAAGTATCAGACCTTTGTGGTTGCGGTGTTTCTACATTTTACTTGAAATAGTAGCCCTAAATGGACTGTGGAAAGTTAAGGATGTATATTATAATTCCTGGGGCAATCATCAAAAAATTAATGCAAAGAGGTATAGCTGCAAATCCAATAGATAAATGTAAATGGAATTCTAAAAATCCAAAAGAATGCAGGGAAGGAAGGACAGAGAAATAGAAAACAGAGGGAGCAAATAAAACTAAATGTAACCATATCAATAATTACATTAAATGTTAATGGACTAAACATTCCAATTAAAAGGCAGAGATTGTCAGAATAGATAAGAGAAAAAAAGGACCTATTTGTAGTCTACAAGAGATACTTTAAAACACAGATACATTGCAAATAAATGGATGAAAAATGGTATACATTCAAAACCTGGAGAAACTGTATTAATATTAGGCAGAATAGACTCAAGCCAAAGGATTTTTACCAGAGATAAAGAGGGACATTTTACAATGGTAGAAGGGTCAATTCTTCAGGAAGGAAAAACATAACTATGTATGCAACTAATAACAGTGTTTCAAACACATGAAGCACACATTGACAGAATTAAAGGGAGACGTAGAGAGTACCATAATCAGAGGTGCAGATTTCATCAGTAAGGGTGGAGTTGTCTGATTGCACATCTGGGACCAATGGGTTTGGGAGGCCATCCTCTAGGCCAGGGCTAGGCTGTGGGCTGTGCACTGTGGTGAAACACCCAAAGGAAGAGGCCAGGAGGGGGGTTAAGCTGCAGTTCAGCAACAAAGCCCAGAGAGATTCTTTGAGGATGCAACACTAGTGGTTGCAGGTGATTTTTATGAAGACCCTATGGCTCAGGCCCCACTTGAGGTGGGGAGGAAGCGGTTGAAGGTATCAAAGCTGGTTCTGAAGATAGTGGTAATAATGCCCATGTGGCAATGGTCACTCTGTTGGCTGTTCCAGAACAGGGTGCCTAGTAGTGGAGAGAAAAGCAGCAGCGGAAGCCAAAACAAGCCTCACTCATTTCATTATTAGCTTCTCAGGATCGCTTTATAATATACCTGATGATGCGGGCTCAGGTGTCAAAGCCTAGAGCAAGAGCTAACCTTGTCCGTAACTGTTACCAAGACTGATGGGGTCTGGAGAAGCTGGAGGTAGCCCAATATTTCTCAAGCTGAGTATGCATCAGAATCCCCCAAAGGGCTTGTCGAAACAGATTTCTGGGCCCATGCCCAGAGTTTCTGATTCAGCAGGTATGAGGTGGGATCTGATGCTGCTGCTGCTGCTGGTCTGGAGATACTCTTGGAGAACTACTAAGGTAAACAGAGAGCCAAGGGGGCCCAGAAGAGGGAATAGGCCTTTGGCATATTGAGTCAGCATAAAAAGTCATAGTTGGAGGTCAGGGTGAGGGGCCTGCCAGATAGAGGAGAGTCTAGGAGATGGTGCACTTCTGGGGCTGAACTGGAATGTGCCTTAAAAAAGCAAAGTGGAGAGGCCTGGTAAGGTGGACCTAACTTAACAATGAAGAACGGAGATTCAGAGATCAGACATGTGATTGCGACTCCTGATTCTGACACATCTCTGCGGGGCTACTAGTCTTTTGGAGCCTCAGTTCTACAATCTGCAAGGTGGGGTCTAATGCTAACGTGGACTGCCAGGATTGTTAGTGAGGGAGTGCAGGTAAGCGCCTGGCACAGGGTAAGAGCTCAGTCGATCAATGTTGGGCTGTTGCCCAAGAATACAAGGCAGAGAGAACACAGCTGACACATCCATGGGCTGACATTGCCTGAATCGGGCCTGGGCTGAAGCCGTGGCAGCAAAGCTAGTCAGTATTTTGTGAAGCCCTTCCTGAGGATGCCGGTCTTTTGGCTCAAAGAGTTCCAGGCCTCCTGCTCAAGTTCAATTTCCTCTAAGTCAGGTTGCCCCCCACCTCCCACCCTGCTCCGTCCTTCCTGCGCCCCTTGGCAACCCAGCCTGGTAGCTGAGGCTGCTCCAACCAGGGCCCCCGCCTAGGAGCTGTAAGCCACCTACCCTCTGGGTTTATTCTCCTGGCTTTGAGTTATCAGCGGGCATCCAACAGAGCAAATGGCAGCAGCCTTTGGATTTCTTTTTTTCAAGTAAGAAGTGAAGGGGATTTAGTCCATCTGCACTAAGGAAAGGGAATTCATTCCCCCCCCCCAACCCTGTGTTCTGAGATAAAATGGTTCATTTCCATGAAAATTGAAACTCAGAGAAGAATCCTTGCTGCAGTGCCTTCTGGACTGGGAGCTTCAAGGGGGGTGGAGTGATGTGGCAGGATGGAGAACTGTGCGCATCTTCTCCGGGTACCACAGAACCCCCAGTGCATGGGCCCTGGCTTCTGAGTGCCCTTGGACTGTTCTGAGCCTCTGTGTTGGCGGCTCTGCGGGAATGTAGGTGCTGGCTTAAATCAGAATGAGGTTTCCATAACTCCTTTGGAAATTGTGTTCAAGCTCCTCTTCCCCATCTTCCATGGGAGCCAGCCTATCCCCTGGTCCACTACCCCTCATCCCAACCCCATACAATTCAAGCTGACTTCTCTGCTTCTTACCAATCCACCACTACGGCTTTCGCGTGTTTTGTGACCACATCCTTTCAGGGCCTTCCCATGGAGAATAGACAGGCACCGATCCCCAGTGGCTAGAATCTCCCCTGGCAGTTTCCTCACCTTGGGACTCATCCACAAGCAATTCTGACCCCTTTAATATGGGTGCCCAGCCCCCAATACTAGCTCAGTTAATCCCCATCAATCCCCACCCCCACCCCCAACTTTCTGTCTTTGTGGTTTGAACGGAGCTCAAGATAAAGCCAAGCCTGGTCATCTCGGGAAGCATTGTTCGTGGTTGGAAATCATGAGTAAATTTTGAAAAATAGTCAAAGAAAATCCTGCTTAGGGAAGCAAGTTTCCCAGCAGGGGGAAAAACAGCCAACTGGCAAAGTCCAACAGGAATAATCAGAAATAGTCTCTGGATTATTCACCTTTGGTATCATCCGCCCCCTCCCCATCCTTCCCCGAAGCATGGGTAACCGAGAGATACCCACATTAAGGCGATTGTCTAGGAAGAACCAACTTGGACGGGAAGCCACATTCCTGAGCAGTTTCCACTGCAGTCCCGATTCCCTCACACTGCCTTCTCCAACGCCTCCTTCATCCAAATGCAGTTCGCATTATGCATCTGCTACCTGGGGGCTGTTGGCCCTGGCAGATGTTTGCGGCAAGAACCCTGGGACCGATCCAAGGGTTAGACCTTCTGGGCCCTGCGTGGGGAGGTACAGCTTAAAGGTGTAGGTGGATTTATCTCATCGGCCAAGTATTGCCTGAGTGAGTGTCTACATGCACAAAAGGACAGTGAACTCCTCTCACTTAGCCTTGCAAATCAGTCCCCCAACTTTCCCAGCCCGTGGGAGGGGGTATTTTCCTCCCTTGGGACTTAGTAGAATAAATGAGGCAGCAGCTCAGGTGGGGGGTGAGGCACCTGGTTCTGAGCTGGCTGAGTCATCCTGCTGGTGCCCCCCCCCCCCCCACCTGCCATACCTCTACTTGGGCTCCATCTTCCCTTGCCCCAAGCAGGCTTTGGCCTCCCTGCCTCCACTCTCCATAGAGACGCCTTCTTCAAAAGCAAATCTGAGCATGCAAATGGCTTGGGTTGTGCACCCAGGGACAATCAGGCACAGAGCTCTGCAGCAGCCTGGAAGGGAGATAGTAAGGGAAGGCTCAATCCGGCTTAAGCCCCGTGGGGTGAAGGGGCTTTCTCTCTGCAGATATAGGTTGGTCCCTGATGGTCCAGGTTGTGGTTTCTGGGAGAGACGCCTCTCCCTTAGAGAATGTTGCCGCCAGAATAACATGAAATACTTAAGCCCCGTGCTTCCTTTCAGAACCCCTCCAGTGTCCACTCGGCTTCGTGGGGCGTGGTCCTCCAAGGATGCTTGTGGAATGACTCTGGGGCATCAGGAATGTGGCAGGGCCCCGGGCAGCTTTGGCATGGGGGTGAAGGTGGATCACGTTTCTCTCGCCAGCCCTCCTCCACCTCCTTGGGACCCAGGAATGGCAGGGTTTTGGGGTTTGGCAGGCTTATTTTTAGTCCAGATTCTAGCTCACAAGCCCAACTGTTTTTCAGTTTTGCTTAATTTGGGCCAGGTCGTGGTGGTGTCTCCTAGGACCCTAGCTTGGGCGGTTGAAGGTCTGTAGGACATGAGCTGTCGGGCAGGGAAGTCCCACCAGCTTCCGGTCCCTGGGCATGGGCAGAAATGAGCCTCATCAGCCACCCTGGGGTCTGGACCAGCCGCTCCAGTTGGAAGAGGAAGGAACTTGGGCCTCCCAGCCCCGAGCCTTTGCTGATTTGGGGCAGGAGGGGTGTAGACTTAACATCCTGTTCAAATTTGGCACTCTGTTGCATTTTTAACAGGGGTTACGACCCGCCCTCCTCCCTTTCCCAGGCCTATCCTTACATATTCCTCCAATCAATTTTCACTTTTGGCTCTAATTCTGCTCTTCACCTTGGAGCTTTGGGCTGGACCAAGGGAGGAGCCGTGTGATCAGTGTGATTTCTCGAATGCTGCCTCTGAACAGAGCTGACCATGGAGAGGCCTCCCGTGGAGGGACGCCCAGCAGAGCTGGGGAATGAAGATGGGCCAGAGGAGAGAAGCGTGGAGGAGGGTGCTGGAGAGGAGAGGACAGACAGGGTGTGGGCGTGTTTGGGAGGATACTGTGTTGTTGCCAATGTTGGGCCTAGAGTGGCGGTACAGGAGGTCTGGGAGGCAAGGCAGGAGAGAGGGGAAAATGCCTGATGACAGCCAGGCGCAACTGCCCAAGAGCCCAGTTCCCCAGCCCACCGGCCACGAGAGCAGAGGCTCTGCTGAGCGAACACCCAGCTCCTCTGTGACTCCCGGGCGGAGGAGCCCACATTCCTGCCCAGCAAAGGCCGCTTTAATCAAGGCTCCAGATCCTTCCTGCAGCCGCCCTGGGGGGAACTCTAACGCTAAACACATTAGTGTGTGAGATTGAAAGGTAACACATTCTCA
Source organism: Lutra lutra (assembly GCF_902655055.1). Classification (NCBI taxonomy): domain Eukaryota; kingdom Metazoa; phylum Chordata; class Mammalia; order Carnivora; family Mustelidae; genus Lutra; species Lutra lutra. Next base: position 108,674,242 of record NC_062278.1, read on the forward strand.
TGGAAGCCCCCGGAACAATGGGCCTCGGGTCTGGGTTTCATTTGGAGGAACTGTGCGGTGGGAATTTCTCTAATCAAATAAAAGGAAAATGAAAAACTCTATCGTTCGCAAACTTTAATGCTCTTAATTGCATTAATTTGAAAAACATACAAGGTCTTTCTGAGTGTGGTGTTGGAGACTGATAGGAGAGGAGGCTCAGGGGCTGGCGGGGGACAGGCATGGGTCTGAGGGTGCCTGGGCGAGGTGCTCCCCCTCCCCTCCGTCGTCCCTCCCAGCCGTGGTATTTCCGGGGCCTCCCTCATGGCTGAAGAACCCTGAGAGCCCCATCAGGCCACTTGGCTTGGACCTGCTGCTGTCACTCACTCCTCATCTGCCCAAACCTTAGGGGGGAAGGGCAGATCCTCTCTGTTCTGTCGGCACCCACAGCCCAGGGCCAGCTGCTCATTTTGCAACACACCCTATCCTGGAGGCTTCCAGAAGCCCAAATCCCAGTCTGCCCCTTCATTTCCATTTTCCCCTGTAGGACTCACAGGAGTCCACCAGCCTCTTCCTCTGTTTGCACGGAAGATGGAACAGAAAGGAACAGCCTGATGAGGGGACTGGGTCTGTCAAGAAGTGATTCGAGTTTCCTGAAGCCTGAAAGAGCTGGATCCTGCCCTCCACCACCGGCCTGGGCTGGTAGGTGTCGGGCTGGCTGCATTTCTCACATGGGGTTCCAGGGCCTCTCTGGCGTGGCAGCTGAGGGACGATGAGCCAGGCCCTGCGGAGGGTTGTGGAGCTGAGGGACGATGAGCCAGGCCCTGCGGAGGGTTGTGGAGCTGAGGGACGATGAGCCAGGCCCTGTGGAGGGTTGTGGAGCTGAGGCATGGCCCTCCTCAAGGAACTGAAGAGAACTGGCGGCTGTTCCTCAGAAAAGTGCAAATTCACATACGAACGGGCTTGCACGTGATTTCAGAGGTTTCACAAACACCTGTTACCTGTGTCCGTGTCGGAAGAATCAGTTTAAGGCCTGCTCCTGAGTCTTGGCAAGGACGCTGACTTGCTGGAAGTCCTTCTGGGGAGAGTGGGATTCTGGGCACTGAGGCGAGGGGTGAGGATTTCTCTAGAGTTGTGGAGGACCTGAAAGGCTGACGTTGAGGTGTTTGACTCGCAGAGAGATGGGCCAGGCTCTGGGCATGTGGGGCTTTAGGCCCAAGCCCTCCGTTCTCAACCTGTGTGACCTTGAGACAATGAACCTTCTTCCATAGGAGTAACGTCAAGCCCACCAGGGCTGTGGGGAGGAGTAAATGAGGTACAGGTACACTGCTGCATGCAGGGCAAGCAGGAAGGGCTGCATAAATGTTGGTCCCCCTCAGGCGAGGTGATGATGGGTGGAGTGAAGACCCTGTGTCCCTAGAAGCTTGAGGGTTTTGTGTTTAGTGTCCACCAGAAGGGTCCTCTATCCATCCCAGTTTTCTCCCTGAATCACTGTTGTCTTGTGGCTCCTTCAACCTGACATTCCTGTCTCATCCCTGAACTTGTAGTGAGCTCGTCTCTTCTCTCAAGTGTCACCTTCTCTGTGAAACCCTGAAAAATCCCTGGGAGAACGATTTCCCCCAGCCAGGGGTCGGGGAGGCGGGGGAGGGAGGCTGGGGGTGTAATTGTTCCTGTTCTCCAGAAAACTGAGCCTCTGAGAGGTTGTCCAAGGTCACACAGTGGCAGAATCAGGACCCTTATACCTGATGTTGGCCCCCATTAGCTAGCACTTGCCATGGGCCCAGCACCATGCCAGTCCCTTCAGATATGTGAGCCTGTTGCATTTTACAGAACCTGAGTATCTTGGCCCCAGGTCCACATTCTTTCTCGGCACCACAGTGCCTCCCAAAGACAAGGATGGAAAACCAGGAGGCTTCCAACAGCTCTTTTTAAATCTTCCTTTGTGAAGAATTCTGTCAGCCATCAGCCAACACCACTTACTCAGAGATCTGGGTGTGGACTAATGAGGGACACAGTTCTTGCCCCAGCGGAATGCAGGCTCCCAGGGGGGCCAGCCCTGCAGCCCTGCAGGGGGAAACAAGAGGGCGAGGACAATCTGTGTCTCCTAAGCATCCCGCTCTCATTTCTGCCACTAACCGGCTGTGTGATGTTGAGTCAGTACAAACCTCAGTTTCCCTGTTTGCACCCCAGGGACTAGGCAGCATAAGGCCTTTGAGGACATTCCCAGCCCTAGGATCCCAGGATTCCGTGACTTCTGAAAGTGCCGAGGGCTAGCCATGTCTGGGTGCAGGGAAGCCGTGAACAGCGGGTGTCCTGGCCCAGGCCCTAGGTCTGTTCAAATCTTGCAGCTTCATTGTCTGCCAGAGCTTGGGCTCAGGAGGAGAGGCTCATCGGGGATAAGGGGAGCCCTGGCTGAAGATGATTTACAAAAGAAAGGATGTGCTCAGGTTAGGGGGCCTAATGGTGTGCCGGGGAGCAGGCAGATGTGCTCCCTAAGCTGGCAGATGTTATTTTTTAAGAACTTCTGAAGGCAGAGTCCGGGGGTGGGGGGGTGCGCAGGGGGAGGAGAGAATCTTGTGGCCTCATCTCTTCTGTGCCCCAGCACATGCTCAGTGACTTATGAACATGACCTGATTTAATTCTCCCACCCGATCTACTGGGAAAGAATATTGTGCTCCTCTCCCCACCCCCTTCTCCGGCTTCCTCCTTCAGAGCAGCTCAGAGGCCAGAGCAGCCTGGGAGGTGTGGAAGGTTAGCTGGCTGGAAAGCTGCAGAGCAGGGATTCAAACCCAGGCCCCGCTGGTGCTGATCAATGCCCAGCGCTGTCCACCTCACCGTGTCACCCTGCATCTCGTTGCTGTCGGGCGAGAGTGGGAATGACAGAGCTGGCAGCTGAATTTCAACACGGAGAGTACTCAGAGAAGAAAACCTCAAATGAAAGGGTTGCAAACTGAATGCTCGTGAGCCTCGGTCTAAGCAAATCTAGTATACCCAAATCTAAAAATAACTCCTTATATTGGAACTCTTTCCCATATGAATTCATTCCCATATGAAAAAGAATCACTGGTTCTTTTCTTCAAGAAGCCAACTCCATTAGTGCATTAAAAATACGACTCCAGTTGCCAAATGTGATTTCATATGCAATCCCCTCTCCCCACCCCCAGCCCCAACGCACTTCTCACTCCTGATCCCAAAGGAATACTCCGCCTTGCCTAAAGAGAGGTTCTCCTCCAGTGAGGGGGGCTGGTAATCAACATGGCAAACACATGTCCTGGATTTTCTGAGACTGGCTCACTTGCTAATATTAGGTTTCCATTGTCCCATGAGAACGCTTGGAAAGATCAGGCCTTGGGGACTGAGGCTTTGGCTCATAAAACATGGCGACTGTGGAGGGCGCTGTCCTAGCAAACCCATTTTCCAGTCTGGCAGGGCTGAAGCATAGGCCTGGTTGGAGAGGGGGTGATCTGGGGAGTCCGGAGCCTAACCTGTGAGGTGGGATGGGGGGACGCTGGGTATGGGGTGAGTCAGCTGAGAAGCAGGCCCCTGGGTTCCTGGGATCTATTAGAAAGCATGCCGTGCAGAACAGGCAGGCTGCAGATATCCTGGGCTCCCTTGCAGGCACTCCTCTGCCTGGGAAGTAGGCGGGCAGGACCTGGAGAGTAGCCAGGGAAGAGCAGCTTCATGATTAAAGGGTTGGAGACCAGGACTTTTGAAGCAAGACTGGGATGGCTGGTTATTTATGCATTCAGCTCTGGGCCTTGCCTCCACCCGACCCCACCCACCACCCAGCAACTCTGACCCGCAGCTCGACTTTGGGCTGCACCCTGGGCTCTGGGAGAATTGCAGGGAGGGCAAGGATTTCCAAAACCTTGACTTGAGGCCTTGGAGTAGGTTGGCTGGGGCTTTAACATTAACACGCACATCAGGAAGCTTCCCAGAGAGCCCTTGGGGTAGGAGGTACTAGGCCCGTTTTACAGTGGAGACACTGAATTTAAAATGTTTTGCTCAAGGTCATATGGCCAAGTGGAACAAGCACCCAGGTCTTTTTTAAGTTTTTATGTTAATTGCAGTTAGTTACCATACAGTGTTAGAGTGGTTTCAAGTAAACACTCTAGTGATTCTGCAGTTCTGCACATCACCCGGGGCTCATCACAACAACACAAGGGCACTTCTTAATCCCTATCACCTTTTAACCCATCTTCCCCACCCCACCCCCTCCCGGCCCCCCAGCCAGCAGTTTGTTCTCTGTAGTTAAGAGTCTGTTTCTTGGTCTTGCTCTCTTAGGACCCAGCTCTTCTGATTCTCTTTCATCTCAGCAAAAGCAGACATAGCAAAGGGTGCTATAGAGAAATCCGACTAAATCCCTTCCAATGACCGGGTTGTTCCCCCAGCATTGTTTAGGTGTGAAAATAAGAGTCCTTAAAATAGTAATTAGAAGGAGGCTGATGCTACGTCCCACTTACTGAGCAACTACTACAGGCACAAGATCCCTCTATGTAATCCTTACAACAATTTCCGAAGTAGGTATTATAATCCTTGTTGTGCAGAAGAGGAAATCGAGGTTCTAAGCATTACCTGACTTGCTCATGGTCACAGAACCAGTATAAGGCAGAATCAGGATTTCAACCTTGATTTTTGGTCTTCAAAGCGCACAATCCTTCCATCCCCACAAGCTGCACATGACACCGATGTCGTGGTTGCCAGAACAACTATATCATTGGAAAGAAGGCCCGGGGCGTGACTGAAGAGCAACCTGGGAGCATTCTTAAGGACAGGGAGGGTTATTCCAGGAACTGCTGGCTGACCAGCTGTTTTCTAGTGCCCTACACCAGCTCATTCCCATGCTTGGGCTCACGATGTTTCCTTCCTGCATTAAAAACGTTCATGTGGTTCTAGGGGCGCCTGGGTGGCTCAGTCAGTTAAATGTCTGACTCTTGATCTCTCCTCAGGTCTAATCTCAGGGTCACGAGTTTGAGCCCCACGTTTGAGCCCCACCTATGCCCAGCATGGAGTCTACTTAGAAAGTAAATAAACAGGGGCACCTGGATGACTCAGTTGGTTAAATGTCCGACTCTTGATTTTGCTCAGGTCATGATCTCAGGGTTTCGAGATCAAGCCCCATTTAGGCTCCACACTCAGCAGGGGGTGGGGGGGTCTGCTTCTCTTCCTCTCCCTCTACCACCCTCCCCACAACTTGTGCTCTCTCTCTCTCTCTCAAATAAATAAATAAATAAATAAATAGATAAAATCTTTTAAAAACAACAACAACAACAGCAAGCTATTAAAACAAAAAACAAACAAACAAACAAACAAAAAACTCAGGACCAGGAGTCCCACAGGCTGGGTTTTGGTGGCCTTGGTGCCTATATGACCTTGGACAAGTCAGCAGCCCTCTCTGGGCCTCAGAACTGGCCAGTGGGCTTTCCAGTAGCTTCAAGAAATACAAGGGTCATTAACAGAGGATCCCTGCCCTCCAGGAGTTCACGTCTGGAGAGGAAGGTAGTCGGGTAAGTAGATCATTGTAAGCGAGGTGGGTACTTCTTCTTCTTCTTTTTTTTTTTTTTAAAGATTTTATTTATTTATTTGACAGACAGAGATCACAAGTAGGCAGAGAGGCAGGCAGAGAGAGAGAGGAGGGGAAGCAGGCTCCCTGCTGAGCAGGGAGCCTGATGCAGGGCTCGATCCCAGGACCCTGAGATCATGACCTGAGCCAAAGGCAGAGGCTTTAACCCACTGAGCCACCCAGGTGCCCCAAGGTGGGTACTTCTTTAGAAGGATGGATAGATAGCACATTGAGAGGAAAGAGGAAAGAACAGAGGAGACAGTGACCTAACCTGCCTGAGGGAGACAGGGAAGACCTTATAGAAGAGGTGACATCTGAATAAGGATTTGAAGGATGATGGGAGTTTGTCAGACAGAGGAGTGTATGGAGTTACCCCACTCTGGGGTTTGGTGGCCTGGATTTATCACCTCACCTCTACCTCTATTCCTAAATTCCGGTAATGATGTGTCCCGGGGTCACTACTTGGCCGGAGGTATCCTGGCATACTCCAGAACCCTCAACCCAGCCACCATTTAAATCCTGGCAACACTCAGTGTGAGAGCAGCTCACAAAGAGGATGGGTGGGCAAGACTAGAGCAGAAACCAGAGAAGCAGGCCAGAGGAAAGGGTTTCAAGAAGTAAATATTCAAAAACACCAAGAGCTATGGGTAATCAGGAAAGATGAAGATGGTGAAAAGCAAGAAAAGTATTGGAATGAAGAAAAAAGACTGGAAGGAAGGGTGCCAAAATGCTCACAGAAGTTTCCTCATGGAGGTGGGATCATGTATGGGTAATCCTTTTTCTGCCCCTCCCTACGACTCTAACTTGCCAGTTTTTCTACAATGAAGCATTTATTGGATAACCAAGAACAAGAACGATTGAAACTTGTTTAGAAAAGAAGTCACTGGTGACCTTGGCAAGAGCAGCTAGGGTAAAGCTTAGCGCCAAGCCAGATTGCAGGGCATTAAGAAAGTGGCAGGGGGTGCGGAAGCGGAAGAGGCATGCGTGGAACGCTCAGAGAGGTTTGGCAGTAGATGGAAGGACAGGGATGATACCCGGAGGCAGCAGGGCCAGGCAAGGATGTTTGCTCCTTATTCGATGTGGGAAGGACTTTTAATGGTAACAAAATGTCCTGAGCAAAAAAAAAAAAAAGAAAGAAAGAAAGAAAGAAAACCAAGATCTTATAAAGGACTTTTGTGTCTCTTCTGGAGGTAAGAGACAGAGGAAGAAAATTTATTGGAATTTCTGAGACTTTTTTTTTTTGTGGCTTGTGGGGACAACAGAAAAAAAGTGCTAGGAAACCAAGATTGTCTCGAAACATGCAGGCTTCGTGGCTGCTGAATGTTGCGTGGGTTTGATTTCCACCTGGGAAGGAAGGAACAAAGGAAGGAGAAGATAAAGAGGGTGCTAAGAAGTTGGGGGACCCCCATGTTTACAGCAGCATCATTTACAAGAGACAAAAGCTGGAAAGCAGCCCAAGGGTCCACTGGCCAGGGAAGAGTTAAAATGTGGTGTGTACATCTGATGGAATATTATTCAGCCTTAAAGAGAATGGAAATTCTGAAACATGTTATAACAGGGAGGAACCATGAAGATGCTGAGTGAAATACACCAGTCACAAAAGGACACATACTATCTGATTCCACTTGTGCAAGATTCTTGGGATTCCCGGAGGAGCCCAACTCAGAGAGACAGAAAGTATGAGGGTGGTTGCCGGGGCCTGGGGGGCACCAAGGAATGAGGTGTTATTGTTTAGTGAGTGCAGAGTTTCAGTTTTGGAAAATAAAAACGTTCTGGGGTTGCAGGATGGTGATGTTTGCACAAGACCATGAATATACTTCATGCCAAAGGACTGCGCACACAGAAATGGTTAAAGTGGCCAACTGTATGTGAAGCATACTTTAGCACCATCTTTAAAGCAAAAAATGAGTAACTAAGAGGAATTACAAAAGAAGAAAGAGGAGGAGGAGCAGAGGCAGGGGAGAAGGGGAGAGTCAGGACTCCTGGCAGGCAGAACTGGGAGCCTGGTGTCCCAGTAGGCATGCTTTTGGAAAAGTGCAAAGGACATTTTGTATTCAGAGCAGAATGAGTGGGAAGTGGACGGAGAAACAGAAAGAAGTGCTATGGAAGAGGGGATGGGATGGGGGACCCAGAAGGCAAGTCTGCCCCTGTGCGAAGATTTAGAGAGCAGGTTAGAATCTTTGCTCCATGACGTGTGACTCTTGCACAAACAGGACCCTTCACATATACACAGTGCCTTCGCCTTTGTGTGAATGAGAGAAAGGGCACTCCGCCTCCTTCCTGGGCAGACACAGCCTCAAGGGTGAGAGGCTTAGGAAGTAGACAGTATCTCCTGAGGGAGTGGGGATTTCAACCCCTCCCTGGCCACAAGGCCCAATGTATTCATACTGTAAACAACTTACCCAAATGTACCCAATGGCCTGGGTACCAGACACTGTGCTGGGCTCTGTAGAGTTTTCTGAGCTATGGAAGTCCCAGACCGAGGTGCCCTGAAGTATCCAATGTTGGGAGGATTATGGGGGCAGAAGAACAGAGGAGAGGCAATCAGTTGGACAGCATGCCCTTGAACTCCGTGCACTTCGCTTCTATGGGCCTTTAAGGCCGGGAGGCAGGGATGCAGAAGATGACAGGAGTGAGTGGGGCTGGGCCCTGGCCTTGCAGACCCTATGCAAGTCAAAGGCACAGGGACATGGAAAGACCACACTGAAGTAGCGGATCTGAGGTCTAGGCTTGGGATGCAGCCTGGCTTGACTGGGGAGGAAGGGGCCTGAGGAGAGCAAGTAGGTGTGAGGTGCTTAGTCTGCTTACTCCTAGAGGAATTGGCTGGCTGGTAATACTGGGTGCCCCGAGGCAGTGATGCCTCTCCGTACTAAGCCTGGTACACAGAGATACACGGTCAGCCGTACTGACTGTTTCTGGATCATTCCTTGGGCAGGATGCCAACAACCAATTTTAACTAGAGGTTGTCTCACCGGCCCACTGGATTTGGTATGTTCTGCCTTTTTCACTATCGACAAAAGATAATGATCTCCAGCCTATACGTGTCCTGAGGTAACAGATTTTTGGGGTTGGGGAGACCGGGGTTCAAATCTCAGCTTTTAGCTCTACAATTTAGAAGCTGCATAACCCCGGATAAGTCTCAAGTTTCATTATCTGTAAAATAAATTCAATTACACCATGCCCCAGGAGTTTATAAAGATTGAATGCATATAGCACCTAGCACAAGGACTATAAAAATTAATAAATGTTCGGTAGATGTCACTTCACACACATTTTTGGAAGGTCTACCTCAGTAAGGCCAATGGGCTGGGGTAAGGCGGTTGGGCTGGCTTCTATCTTTGGGCCTGCAGAGACCCATTCTGCTTGATTTGTCTTAGGTCTCTCTTCTCCCTTCTGGTTTCTTCCCCAAATCCACTGAGCTTAGAGATAGGGTTGCCTCTGCTGATCAGGGCGGGGCCTTGCCGAGCTTTGGAGCCACAACTTGTACCTCTATGGTATTTGTGGTAAAGGATGATATGGAAAATCCTGACCAGTGCACTGTAATGAGGTGAGGGACCTGTGATGGGGGAGAGTACACTGAGGGGAGTTGAGGGACCTGTGGTAAGGGGGAGTACACTGAGGGGAGCTGTGGCCACTGAGGTAAAATGGGTACAGTGGTAAAAGGAGGTCCAGTGTGGGGAGGAGAAGTGCTCTGGTAGGGAAGTGTGGCCCTCCACAGTCCTATTTGTCTTTCCACGTCTACTCTCCCACTCTTAAATTGGATGGCTCCTGGACAGGGTCCCTTCCCTAATGGACCTAAAAATACCACTCTCCAACAGACACCACCCTAAGAAGAGCCCCTGAACTCCTGTCCCTGCTCCTCCCAGCCAGCCCTCCTTGCTGTGGCACAATGGTCCATTTTGTACAGAGCCCGCTTCACCAGGTGTGGTCCTGGCTCTGAACTCGGTCTGACAGATGGACGAGTCCAGTAATGAGCACACACGGGTTAGTTCAGCACATATGCACCGAAACCTTCCGGGCATCACCCACTGTGCTAATCTCCAGGGATGTACACCTGAATAAAGACTGGTCTCCCCTCATGGCGCTCCTGTGGCCGGGGACATAGATTTCCCGGATTCACCTGGGCTCCAGGCACTCCCAGAGGCTTGAACAACATACTCAGAGCACAAAACAGACAACTAGCTCTGCCTGGGAAACTCGAGTAGGACTCCCCAGAGGTGGTGACCTCTGCGGTGGGCTTTGAAGGCGGAGCAGGAATAGAGAATCAGGGACCAGGCATTCTAGGTTAACTCTCCGTGGTTCTGGAAGGTTCTGACCAGGGTAGGGGTGGGTGGGTGTGAACCTCTAGAGGTTCTCCAGGGATCTATGGTGCCATTCAGATTTGCTGAAACCCACAGGGACCTCAACAGGGTGATAGGGGCACCAGTGGGGTACAGCTGTTTCCTATTTAAAGGGAGGCGGAGGGCGTTGGTCAGAGAACGGGGCCATACCCATCTCTCCCAGTTGTAATCCATTCATTTCCAGTCAGGGAAGGAGGACGGGAAGGAGGGAGGGGAGGAGCTGGGTGGGCTGGGTCGGACTGGCCTGGCACTGGAGGGGCTGGCCGTTGGGAGGGTGATGTTTATTTGACCAGGATGTATATTTAAAGGTCTCAGTTACAATGGGCTTCGGGCGCTCTTTAACAAGCTGCAGCTGTCCAGTTGCTCATTAGCTTTCCTGACATCTTCTCAGGGTGGTTCCTGGGGGAGCGGCTCCTGGGGCTGCTCCCCGTGGGCCCGGGGCCTTGGAAGGCTGACATCTTGCCCCCAGCGCTCGAGCCACCGTGATGAATGGCACCGCTGCCCCATGCAGACAAACGTCTTCCTGGAACAAGCCCTGTTTGTTTAAGACAAAGAATCCCAGTCAGCTCTGGAGAAGGCTTCTGGTGGAGGGCCCGGGCTCACCTTCCACCACCTGCCACTGCTTGCCTCCGGTGCTGGGGAAAGTCACCTCCAGGCCAGCAGCTCTAGGCACTGTCCTCGGATGGGCCCGGAGCGGGATCTCTGCAGCAGCACATCTCAGCAGCACGTCTTCGGAGGGGGAGCCGAGAGAGAACTGACCCTCCCTCCGCAGAGAAGCGGCTAAGTGGACAGGCCCTGTGGGAGAGCAGGGGCTCCGGCGGCCGCGTGTCTGTTCCCTACACTTGTCTCTGCTCATGTTCCACCTCTCTCGGCCTTGAGTCCCTCAAAGATAGAAAAGACCAGTTTGTTAGATCGATGGTTCTCAACCCTAGCTGCATACCGGGGCCACCTGAGGGGCGCTTAAGAAATACGCCCAGGCCCCGCTCCCAGAGATCTGCTTAAAGTGGGCTTCAGAAAACTTCATTTCCCTCCCCCCGCCCACCCCACCAAAGTCTTCAAGTGATTATAATATGCAGCCAGGGTTCCAAGTCCTTATTTCGGGTGGTTCCCAAGGTCCGACTCTATGGCTTATTAGGCCTTCCTTGAACATTCCTGGTTCCCTAGCAACTGCCTCCAGGAAGCCATTAATCTGCAAAATGTGAGCCCCCAGATGTCCCTCCTCTCGGACCTCCTCCTGAACAAACCCACTTGGACTGGAGCAGGAAGGGACCTCAGAACTCATCTGGTCCAAATTGGCTTTAGCAATGGCAAAACCAAGGAATCCTCCATGTGAGCGACCCTAGCCCCCATGGAAGGGGGTTCTTATTTGCAAAGGTGGGAGGTTATTCCCATCTGTAAGGAGGATGAAGAACAAGATGGAGCACTGGGATCATAATTACACCTCGTCCTCCCACCTGGATTGCGTGACCCCTAAGAGCAGGGGTCAGAGCTCCTGTTTGGTTTTGTTATCCACCTCCTGACTTAGCATTCCATGACTATGCAGACAGCCGCACAGACGGATGGACGGGACCAAAGGACGGAGCCATCCTTGTCTGTAGGTTTGACTGTGGCTCACCTGGCCTGCCATCACCACTGTCCCTGGTGTGCATAGTGGCAGGACAGGGACTGAGGGAGACACTGAGGGAGTTTGGTGGCCTTGGGACCACCAAGGACTTGGGAGAGGGCCGCTAATAATGAGTAAGTATCCAAAGCTGGTCTTTACAGACTTACTGCGAGTGGCAAAGCCAGATTACATGCCCAGGATACCCCGCTGTGAATTCACAACACCCAAAGCCCATCAGAGCACAGCCAGAGTTTCCCCTTCCTCAGAGGTCATTTGGCCAAAAAAGCCATTTCTGCTAAAGGAAGAATGTGGTCCTGCAGGCATCGGATGGGGAGGAGAGGGACCCAGTGGGGGACAAGGACAAGACTTAGAGCCCTGCACTGGGTCTGAGGAACCACAAACTCTTAGTTCCTCAAAATACTGCTCTCCACTCAATCAGCCACCCTGTGCTGAGCTCTCCCTGGGGCAGACCCTGGGCTCTGCTGAGAGTGCAGAGGGAAAAGCAAAGGTCCCTGTCCCCGGGGAACTGATGATGGTCAAGGAGTAGAGACCATTAAGAAAAGAGCCAAGTGCTACTGAACCCCCTAGGAGGAAATGCCTGGCAGGTTGGGGACATCAGGGATGGTGCCACTGTGAAGGGGACATTTATGCTCAGTGGGGGTTCTTCAGGGTGGGTCCCAGGAATCTGAATTCCTTTTAGAACTCACCAGGGTGTTCTGTTGTGCGGGCAGGCATAGGAATCTTTTTGGCTCGTGGATGGTGGGGAAGGCATCCTAGAGAGGGTTGCACGTGCAAAGCGGGGGAGGTGACCCAGGGGCCACACAGGAAATGGCAACTAGTCAAATGTGTCTGGAAGCCAGTTTGTTTGGGGGGAAAGGAGGAGATGCCACTAGGGTGGGAGGATGGACTCCAAATGCCTTTTTGTTCAAATAGTATAAAATGATTCCCCCAGGAAGCAGCAATCCATTTCAGTCCTCCTCCTGTGGTGCTGATTTGCCCAAGTTGCAGGGAGATCTGGTGCCGATTACCAGGTTTCGGTGCATTAAGTAATGCAACAATAAAATTTGGGTCATTGCAGCACAAAGTCCCCTTTATTTTGACAAGTGTAGTTTTTACTCTGAAGTGTTATCATAAATAATTAAATTAAACCAGTAAATGGTTTGTAGCACGCTTTGCTGAAGTAACAAAGTCTCTGTAACCCCAGACACTGAGCCGCTCCTTTGGGGGGCTTCTTGGCTCAGAAACGTTTGGGAATTTGTCAGAGCTCAAGAGTATTTGAACGAGTCAAGAGAGAGGGTAGAGCAGAAGGCTCATCTCATTTCCCTGCAGTGCCCCCCTTTCCCATTGGCGTGGGTTCAGCTCTGTCCCTGCCTGTCATCTGACCTGTGGTGACTTGACTGGTGAGAGGAGCTGCTCCCTAGTCCTGAACTGGCTTGGGCTGGAGGGGCCAGGGGACCTAGTACACATACTGCACAGTCCTTTTTTTTTTTTTTTTTTTCTTTTTTCTTTTCATAACCTTGCCCATGCACCAGGACTTCGATAAGTAGATGCTTTAGATTTTAGTGGAGGGCTTGCAGGAACTCTCAAGACCATATAATCCTCCCCCACCCCCGTTATTCCGTTATAGACAAGGAAACAGAGGCTCAGGGGGAAGGGAGGTGACTTGCTATAGCTTTGTTGGCTGATGGGTAGGGACAAGCCACATACAGGGTGAGTGGAGAAGCCCAGACCCAGAGATACGATGTGCTAGAGGGACAGGGGCTGGGAGAAAAAAGTGACCATGAGGTTTGGGTGGGGGTTGGGAGCTTTAGGCCAGGCTCCCAGGGGACCTCAGGATGAGACCCTGAGGAATAATTGCCAGAGTCCTCAAGCATCCAGACTTCTGCCCACTGCATCTAGACAGTTCTTAGGTAAAGCAAGGGAGAAGCCAGATCTTTCCAGTAGAGAGGGAAAAAAGGTGCTGGAGAGAATACCCAGAGGCAGCACATGTTGGTTAAAAACAGGGAGAAGTTTCCAGACCCTCCTCAAAGTGAGCAGATGGCCTTTTTCCTCTTTTCCACCCACTCCGTCCCCTACCCACACTCTGCCGGCATCCTGCCTGTGGGACATTGAAGCATCTGTTTCCCTTGCCCCCTTGCCCTCGGGTCTTCAAGACGTGGCAGCTCGTAGCTGTTTTGGAGAGGGGTGCATTCCCATCACCCCACTCTTTTGGTGGTATCCTAGACCTGTAGGACCCCATGCAAGGACGCTCCATTCTTACAGCCAGAACTCCCAGCAAGATTTCCAGAACCTGGGCTCCCTCAGAGTCCCAGGCCACTTCCAGGAACTCCCAGCCTTGGGGTAGGGCCAGCTCTGAGGCAAGCATCGCAGAAGGCTATTCTGGACGGAGGAGCCTAGCAGAATGAGGGGTCTGACAGCACACATGGCTCTTCCGTCCCCCCTCACCCCCCGCCCCAACCGGGTGTTTTTCATAGCGCCTGTGTTGGAAAGGAAAGCATGTTGTTCTAACTCCACGGAACGCTGAGCTATGTAAGCAATAGACCTGGAACTTGGAGCAGAAGTTACCTACAGGGCAGGCAGAGCCACGCCAGAAATCCCAAAGAGGTGGCGGAGGCCCCAAGGTTCCAAGGTGGCGTTTACCTGGATTCACACTCAGACGTTGGTAAGGTTAGGTGGTGTGGGCTTTTGTCCTGAGGCTGTGGGGGAAGCGCAGTGGAGACCTGGCAGCCTGAGTGGCCCTTCTTTCTCCTTATGCAAGGCCTCCCTCACAGGGGTATGGTTGGGGGGGGGGACCCTGTCAGGTGCTGCCTGGCTCACTGGGGCTAGGCCACCTCTTGGGCGGTGGTGGCAGAACAGGGCTGGGAGGGAAAGGTGACCTGCATACCAAGTGGGGTCTGACACCCCCCCAGAAATCCACCACTGAGCTGGGTCCTCAGGGAACTTCTGAACAGTCCTCCCTTCTGAGAACCTCTCCCTTCTCAGAGTTCCCATCGATTCGGGAAGCTCGCTCTGAGCTTCAAGGCCCAGCTGGGTACCCTCCTCTGCACCCCATGATATCCTGTCGCACTTGGACCTTATCAACTCATGTCTAACTGCTTAAGGCAATTTGCATTTGACTTGTCTCTGTGCCAACTGCCATTCACAGTAGGTGCTTAATAAACACAAAACACGGGTTGCCTGGGTGGCTCAGTGGGTTAAAGCCTCTGCCTTCTGCTCAGGTCATGATCTCAGGGTCCTGGGATCACTTTGCATCGGGCTCTCTGCTCAGCAGGGAGCCTGTTCCCCCCCCCTCTCTGCCTGCCTCTCAGTCTATTTGTGATCTCTCTCTGTGTCAAATGAATAAATAAATCTTTGACACACACACACACACACACACACACCACAAAACAAGGCATCTCTAGACCAGGCTTGATACATGAGGTCTTGGCCTGGAGGAAGCAGTTCAAAGAGAGGCCAGGGAGGTCTGGGCCCCGTGTACTGCCTCTCAGCCCAGCCTGGTCACCCATCTGTCCCCTGTCACAGTCAGAGTCTGTTTCCTCTTCACTGAGTAGGTCTGCAGCTACAGCATCCCATGGCCCCAGTCAGTGCCAGGGCTCACCATACCCCCCTCTTTCCCCCCACCCCCCAGAGGTGGCTTGCTGGGCCATGTGACAAGGAGCCAGCAGAATTCATTTAGTGAAAAAGGATTTGATGCTTCACCTCCTGCTCCTCCAGCCAGGCCAGAGAGCTCCTGGGTGCCCCTCCTGTTCTCTCTCCCCTTGGGCCTTTCACCCCCTAATCCACAGAATGGGGAGCGGTCAAGTGGACCCCCAGCTCTCGACAGGAAGCTGTCGGCACCACTGGCTTGCAGGGCCCGCTCCCTCACCGCCTGGAAGGCAGGCTGCCTTCCCCCAGCCTAGCTCACTGAAACTCAACCCCTCTTTCCAGCTGCAGCAAGAAAGAGCCCCAGGCCCGGCCTTCCCGGGGGACCCTGCAGCCTGCAGATCTCACGGTCAGGGAATTTTCCCTGTGCAGTGTTCCAAGCCGGCAGAGCCTCCAGCACAAAGGGCAGGGAGAGACAGCAACCGTCTTCACTGCTTCACCAACTTCTCCACCCTCCCCCCACTCCCCGCCCAGACAATCCGGAGGCAGGAGAGACCCAGTGGACAGAGGCTGTTCCCTGGAACTGGGGGGCAGGGGAGACCCAGAGGACAGAGACCATCCTTTCTAGGGAGACTGGAGCCTTGGGAAGCCATCCCTGGAAGGGCCCGGGCCCAGATCATTTTGCAGCAGTTTCCACTTCTTCCAGCTCTCAGTCCCCCACCTGCTCCCCCACCACAGGGAGGAAACTCACCTACGTTTGCCCTGACGTCCCAATGGCCATGCTTGGCAGGCAACCTGTGTCATAGTCAGGCCTGCTCAAAAAGGCCTCCCATGATCCAGACAGAAGGGGACTGCTGCTGGGCAGTGGGGAGCCACTGGTTCCAGAACTTGCTAATCCCCTGATCTGGAGAAAAAAAAATCTATGCACAAAAGGAAAATTGGGCTTTTTATTGTTGTTCCTAAAAACAGACTCTTCCTCAAACTCAGCTAATAAACTGCTGTCAGGCAATCCTGAGAACAGTCCAGAGACAACCCCTCATCCCCGATTTTGCTTTCTGCAGTTTTCCATTAGCCACGGTCAGCCGTAGTCAGTTTGGAAGCAGATGACCCTCCTGACGACCCCCGGAAAGTCAGAAGTAGCCTGACGCTAGGTCACCATGCCTGCAGTGCCCGGATGTCCTCCATCCTGCTCCATCTCACCACGTAGGCGTGTTGCCACCTCCCATCACCACAGAAACAAGGGCGAGTACAGCCCCAGAAGTTATTTAGAGAGAGACCACATTCACGTAACTTTTTACAATAAAATTGTTCTATTCTGTTATTACTTAATGTTGTTCATCTCTCACTGTGCTTAATTTAGAAGCTAAACTTTACTACATGTATGGACAGAAAAAAACCTAGTATCTGTAGGGTTTGGTACGATCTGCCGTTTCAGGCATCCATGGGGGTCTTGGAATGGATCCCCTGCAGAGAAGTGGGGGGACTACTGTATAATAGAGCAGAAAAATCTGGAAAGCAAGGAAAGGTTCAAACCCGAACTTTACCACCTTAGCTAACCATGTGGGTGGTCCAGCTGTAGGGACACCCCAAGATACAGTACACAAAACACAGAGCCTCACTTCTCTCTCCTTGTAGTAGGGGACTACTATTATTTGTCTCCGTTCACCTAGCAACCATGACGAGCCTACTATGTGCCAAGTCTGAAGTCATTTGCTGGACACTGAAAAATGACAGGCTTTCCACCCAAGGGGTCACACCAAATAACGTGTGTGAAGGTGCTTGGATAACTGAAATGTTGAGTTAAATAGATGAGGGCCAGCTGTAACGATCTCATTAACGGCCTGTGAACGAAGCTGCGAACGCGATTCTTACAGTCCTTAAAAAGTTTTAAGTAAACCAGACTTGTCTCTGTGATCTGGCCTGCACTATTTATTTGCTTAGCAAACCATTTCTTCATAGATAGTGCAAAAGGAAAGACTTCAGACCCGCCTGAGGCCGACTTTATCCCAAATTCAAAGTCAGTGGGGTCTGAATTAATTAGGTCTTTCTGTAGCTTAATGTATAAACCTGTGCTCAGGAAATTTGGCCTTGAAAGCAGGTGCCCTTTCAAATGAGGTGGGTTTCATGTAACTATTTTAACTTCAGCTCCATTACCCTTTATGGGCTGCAGGGGCGGGGGGAGGGGTGCGATCTGGTGGAAGTCTCCTCCCGGGAGTGGGAAACCAAACCAAAAGGACGGTAAAAAAACGGTATTTCCCAACCGGTAAATTCACACTTGCTGCCATGGCCTGGGGTCTCCTGCAGCCCCTTGAGGGCAGGGGCCACGGTTCCCAGTCCTCCTTATGGGGCTAGTTGCCTGCTGGCGTCTCCTTCTTCTTTGGACTTTTCCCCCAGCCCAGGTTTATTGAGATATGAGCGGCAAATAAAATCGTGTATACTTAAAGTGTACAACACAATGATCTGATATACATTGTGAAATGATTACCACAATCAAGTTAATCAACACATGCATCGTCTCATATAGTTTCTTACCTTTTATGGGGTGAGAAGGCCCAAGATTTACTTTCTTAGCAAATTTCAAGTATACGGTACTGGATTATTAACTATAATCTCTGTGTTGTGCATTCGATCCCCAGGACCTACTCATCTTATAACTAAAGGTTTGTACCCTTTGACCCATATCCCCATTTCTTCTAAACCCTAGCTCCTGGCAACCATCGTTCTACTATTTCTAGGAGGTTGACTTTTTTTTTAGATCGCACCTATGACTGATACCATGCAGTGTTTGTCCTTGTCTGACTTATTTCTCTTAGTATAATGCCTTCTACTTACATTTATGTTATTGCAAATAATGGGAACTCCTTCTTTTTTATGGCTGAATAATAGTCCATTGTGTATATATATTATATATTCTATATATCTGAGGGGTGTGTGTATATGTGTGTGTGTGTGTGTGTGTGTGTGTATCATATGTTCTTTATCCATTCATCTGTCAGTGGACATTTTATACCATGGCTCTATTGTGAATGATGAGGCATGAGGCAATGAACATGGCAGTGGAGATCTCTCTTTGATGTAGTGATTTCATTTCCTTCGGATATATACCCAGAAATGGGATTACTGGATCAAATGGTAGTTCTAGTTTTAATTTGGGGAGGAACCTCCATACTGTTTCCCATGATGGCTGTACCAATTTACATTCCCACCAACAGTGCCCAAGGATTCCCTTTCCGACACATCCTGACAACACCTATTACCTCTGTCTCTGATAAGAGACATCGTAACGGTTAGGAGATGAGATCGCATTGTGGTTTCTTTTCCTTAAGATTTGATGTTTAAAAAAATCTCTACACCCCATGTGGGGCCTCAACTTACAACCCTGAGATCAAGAGTTGCTTGCTCTACCAACTGAGCCCTCACTGTGGTTTTGATTTGTATCTCCCAGATGATTAGTGATGAGTGAGGGTTGAGTATCTTTTCACATAACTGTTGGTTATTTGTATGTCTTTGAAAAAAGTATCCAGGTCCTTTGCCCATTTTTTTAATTAGGTCACTCTTTTTTTTTTTTTTTTTTTTTTTTTTTTTTTTTTGCTATTGAGTTGTGAGAGTTCCTTATTTATTTTGGATATTGACTCCTTTCTGGATATACGACTTCCAAATATTTTGTCCTATTCTGTAGGTTGCCTTTTCATCTTATTCTGTGTTTCCTTGCTGTGCAGAGATCTTTTAGTTTGATGTTGTCTTGCTTGTTTATTTTTGCTTTGGTTGCCTGTGATTTTGGTGTCAGCTCCAAAAATGAATTGCCAGGACTTACGTCAAGAAGGTTTTCCTCAGGATGCCTGGGTGGCTCAGTGAGTTAGGCCTCTGCCTTCAGCTCAGGCCATGATCTCAGGGTCCCGGGAAGGAGCCCCGCATTGAGCTCTCTGCTCAGCTGGGAGCCTGCTTCCCCTGCTCCTCTCTGCCTGCCTCTCTGCCTACTTGTGATCTCTGTCAAATGAATAAATAAAATCTTCACCAAAAAAAAAAAAAAAAAAGGCTTTCCTCTAGGTTTTCTTTTAGGAATTTTATAGATTCAGGTTTTATGTCTAAGTCTTTGATCCATTTTGAGTTGATTTGTGTGCATGGTGTCATAACGGAAGGGTCCCACATCATTCTTTGGCATATGGCTGTCCAGTCAGACTTCTCATTCTGGCTGGTGGGACATCTCCAAACTCCCCAGCCATCAGGGCTGTCTCAGCCACTGGGTCACAGGACACTCTCTCACTTAGGAACCTCTTGGCTAATCCTGAAATGACTCCAACCCCCACCCCTAGGTCTTTCCCACCACCTCTTACTATCTGCCCAGGGGGATTCCAGGTCAATGGTCCTTTAAGCCAGTCCAATACTGTAGCCACTGGCCACATGTTGAGCCTTGTGGGCAGTCCAAACTGAGATGTGTGGAAGGTGTAAAATACTCACCAAATTTGGTAGACTCTGTCTGAAAAAGGTCACATAAAAGATCTCATTTATAATTTTTATTGTCAATTACATGTTGAAATAGTAATATTTTGGATATATTGACTTAAATAAAACACTATTAAAATTAATTTCACCTGTTTCTTTTTAAATTTTTTAACGTGGCTACTAGAAAATTTGAAATGACACATATGGCCCCTATTTGTGGCTCCCATTATATCTCTGTTGGACAGGGCTGCTTTAGGACGTCATGCATAAAAAGTGCCTGGGCTGATGTCAACGACCGTTCTAAACCTCTCCTTCCCTTGGTTTCAAATGGGATTCAAAGTACCCGCTTCTGATGATCCTTGGGAGAACATAGATGAGCTGAATTGTGCAATTCCCTAGCATATCCAAGTTAACTCAACAAATGCAGAGCTTCTTACCTTTCCTTTCCAAATCTCATTTCAAATACCTCAATTCTGGATGCATGCAGATCTACTTGGGCAGTGTTTTGTTTTGTTTTATTTTGGTTTTAAGATTTTATTTATTTATTTGACAGAGAGATCACAATTAGGCAGAGAGGCAGGCGCAGAGAGAGAGGGGGGAAGTAGGCTCCCTGCTGAGCATAGAGCCTGACACAGGGCTCCATCCCAGGACCCTGAGATCATGACCTGAGCCGAAGGCAGAGGCTTAACCCACTGAGCCACCCAGGCTCCCCCTACTTGGGCAGTGTTTTAAAAATACACCTGGCCCTGGGCCTCATATCTCATACATAATTTCAAAGTCCCCCACCCCCAGGTAATTCCTATGCATACCCAGGGCTGAGAACCTCTGTTCTGGGAGAACTGTTCACTCCATTACCTCTCAGTGCTCTGACCCCCTTGCTTTATGTGGCTCCCCTGTAGCACCTTACATGTGTTTTGTGCTACTTTCATTATAACCAACATTGCTGAAAGCCTACCAAATGTCTGGCACTTTCCATATATTGTCTCTAATCCTTACCACAACTCTGCAAGGTAAATTAGATTAACCCCATTCTGCAGATGAGGAAGCTGGGGCTTAGAAAGGTTAAAGTAACTTACTCGTTTAGTAAGTGGAGGGAAGCCACGGAGAAGCCTCCCACCCTACTAAGTCTGACTCTGGACTGCGAGCCGTTGACCGCCTGCCCACACTGACTTCATTTAAATTCTTCAGTAACGAGAATATAAGCTTCTGGGCACAGGGATGCTTTCCTCCTGCTTGCAACAGGACTTATGATTCATTTGGTAACCCTTGGTAAGTACTGAATAAACCTCAGGGTGTCTGTGTGAGAGCAGTCCTGAACAGATGACTGAGCGGGGCTGGGCCCTCGCGTGGGGACTTTTGGGGTCTGTGCCATGCTCCAAGCAGGGGGCCACAGCGTCTGGGGGCTATCTTCCCCAGGCAGGCCCATAACAAGTGCAGGAAGGCTCTGGAAAGGACCATAGGCCCAAGGGCCTGATTTTTGTGATTCCTGGGTTGCTGGCAGGTGACCCTTCCCACTCCCACGGCGCTTCCCCTGCTAAAAGGAGCCCCCCGCTCCCCCAATCTGCCACAACCGAGGGCTGCCTGGATTTTCTGGACCACCTCTGAGTCTATATCATTTTATTCTTTTCAAAATAGGTGGTTTATGAAAGAAAGGCTTGGTTAAATGTGATTCAAGCTTTCTACTTTCGTAAGACTTCAAACACAAACATGCTTAAATCAGACACCGAAAGCTTTTGTCTTCACTCACACTATGGACTCACCTGCAGCCATGCAGAGGACAGACCAACTGCATGGCAATCTGGGAAGAAGACTGTAGTATCATGACAAGTGGCAGGAAAAGCCAGATGCACATTCTGGAAATGGCATAATGACAATTACTGAAAGTTTTAAAAATAAAGAAGAGGTGGGAGATCAGGAAAGGAACTATGAGAGAATGTTACTGGGGGTTGTGTTGTGGTGGTGAAATTACAGATAATTCTTTTTCTTCTATGTGCCAAATTTTCTGCAATATGTCTGCATGACTTTTATAATAAATGGAAGGAAAAATTCCTTTGGAGTGACCCATCCCAACACAAACCATAAGTCTGATCTGCACTGTTTTTCATCCTCTCCTCAGTCCAGGCCGCCCCATCCCTACCCCTTCCTGGGAGGTGGACATAAACAGCTGGGGACATGCAGCAGGCCACCCTGGAGAGCTGGCCAGCCCCTTCCCTGGGATGAGGACTTGGGCACCTCTCTCTGCAGCCAATCTGAGAGTGGAAGGCTGAAGGGCTGTGTCCTCCTCTTTGAGAGCAGGGTCCTTTGGCCTCCATAATCTAATTCCTGTTATCCTGCAGGAAGAGAAGTGGGAAGACCTCCTCCAGGAACTCCCGGGTGCCTCCCCGATGTTTGGAGACAAGTCACACTTGACGTTTGTCCCAGTCAGACACAGGGGCAGAGCCGCCTTGAGGTCTGAGCCTGGTGCGTGCAGGGTGGGCCAGTGTCCAGAGGCGCATTTCCTGAGAGCAAACAACCCTCCTTTCCTCTTAGGTTCTCCGCCCCCCACATCCCGGGGTGCCTCACCAGCCCACCCTGCCATGTTGGGCCAGCCCACAGAGAAGCAGGCAGTGGATAGAGTGGTTCTGAGCTTTGGGCCTAATCAGACCTCAACCAGACCAGTTTTGTCATTAACTACATGAGCCATCTGAGGAAAATGACATCTGATCAGACCCTCCTCTGAAAAATGGCGCCCTGTCTGGGGGGCTATGATTAGGGTTCAGGTGAGAAAAAACGGAAAAAGGCAACTAGCACAGGCTTTACAAGCAACAGCCATTGGAGCGTCTATCACCCTGGCCCCTCCTGAACTGGGCTCTTGGGGTATGGATAGGACCTTGGGGTTGGCCCCTCTTGGTGCTTTGCTCTGAGGGCCCTTCCTGTTGGGCCAGCTTTGGGGAAGTCACGTGACTTCAGGCGGGCTCCTTACCATCTCCTTCTCCCTTTCTTTCTGTCTACTTGGCTCTAGAGGAGTGAGGGAATCCCTAGGGAGAGAACCTCACTCTATTTTAGGGGATTATAATCCCTGCCCTCTTTCTGGAGTTGGATGAGGATGGGGCCAGAGCTGCCCTCACTCTGCCCCTGGCCCCTGGCCACCCCCCACTGGAGGATCGGACAGCAAGATACAGAGACTCCAGTCCAGAAACATCACGGGCTTTGGAGGGGGGGGATCTTCTGAGGGACAGTGGCTGTTTTTATAGCATTTGCAGTTCTGTAATATTAATCATAATCATTATCATTATTGTGTAGCGCTCTCTAGTTTGCAAAGTGCTTTGTCATACCTCATCCTAGTTCCTCCTCTCAACAAACAACCTTGTAGGCTGATATTGTTATCTTCATTTCACAAATGAGGCCACTGAGGCCCCAAAAGAGTAAATGATGAGAATAGGTAGGTGGTAAAGCAACGTCTCCTGACCGAAAACCCTGGAAAGTAAACATGGTAAATGCGGTGGAGGCTGTGTTCGATGACACGTCTCTTGGGGCCTCTCCCTTTGTTTTGAGTCCCTGCACATGCCAAAAGGAGGTCCTTTCTGTTCTCCCTTCAGTAGGGAAAGTGTGAATCTGATTTACATGGAGGTAGGGAAAACAGAGGGGGAGGGGAGGTAATTTTCCCCAGGTGCTGGGTGTGAAATTAATAAACTGAGAAGGCAGACGCCTCCCTGCCATAGGTGGTGCTTCAAGCATAGGGGGGGGTTTGCTGGCCCCACACCTGGGCCCTGTTAGGTGGCCCACCAGGACAGAACCCAGGCCTTCCCACAATACAGCCACATCCCCGCAAGAGAACAAAGTTCTCCTTTCTGGTACACCCCTGGCCCTGGGGGTAGAGAAATCTCTGGAAAGGCTTTCCGGAGAGCAAGACCCCCCCCACAGTGCTCAGAGGGTAGGAAAGGAATCCCTTCTTCCAGTTGTCCTGCGTGCCTGGGTCAAGAGCCATGTCTTCTACCTGCTAGGATGGGGGGCGGGGATGGGGACAGATTTGCTAAGAGCAAGTGAGAGCTGCTGGCACTTGGCCAGTCCCCATTACCCTGCCTGTGCCTGCGGAGAGAGTGGGGGCCCAGGGTTCCCCACCACCTGTGAGGCCCAAACCCCGTGACAAACTCTCGCTTCAAGAGCCTTGACTTCGACGTTGCTGTGGGGTTTCTGGTGGGGTGGGCGAGAGATGGTGGGGGAGGAAAGGAACACCAGGACAAAGTGTCCCCAACCAGCCGTCACTCACTTCGGCCACTGCTTGTCCCTCTGCCTTTGTGCCTGTGGTGGGACTATTTCGGGCATGCGCAGTAGGAGCCCAAACATCCCCCCTGCCATGGGCCGGCTTCCCAACATGAAACCCTAGCCCGGAGGCCCCGGGCCCCTTCCCGGGACAGCAGGCAGGCAGGGCCTCACACCGGTTCCTGGAAACTTTATGGCCCTGCTCCCTGCTTTGCTCTGTGCCTCTCCCAGAGATGGCTCCAATCGTAAAATAAGGCATTATAATAACAGTTACTATTTATTGATCACCCACCATAAACCAGTCCGTGAGGCATTTCATTTCTATCCTCCCATTTGTCACCCCCTTGTCCCGTTTGTTCTGTGCCCTGCTTTGGACAGAGGTATGCTATGTAGAGAACCTGCATGTTGTTCCTCATTCATTAAATCGGTTGCCGATGGATTCATCTGTACATCTATTAGCCTCTGTCATTTTCAAGGGAAAAATAGACTTCAGTTATAGTGTTTCGCCTTGCAGCAAACCTCCAGAAACCTCTGTCTGAGCCAGGTTGCGGGTGCCCACAGCGGGCAGGACCTCTGCAGACATGCCATCCACAATTCATAAGCATCTTTCCGGTCCCAGCTGTTCTTTGCATCAAGGGGGCTGGCCTTTCTCACCCTTGCTCAACAACCGAGGCCTTTCCTATCAGAATTGGGGCAGGGGGAGGGTGGACATTCTGGATCCAGCTACAGACCGACGGGTCGTGGGGGCCTTGGCAAGCCTTCCTCTCAGCCACTGGGGTCCTGGGACGCTGCCCCTGCAGGAGCTGCCAGGAGAGTGGAGGGTTTGTGGGGAGGGCTATTGGTGAAGGGTGGGAATGGGGAAAATTCCTCCAGCTGGTGGCAGGAGCTGGCTAGCCAGAGGCCTTTTTCACGGCCCAATGCAGTGCGGCTCTTGTGTTTATGAGCTTTGTGAGATTTAGATCGCTCTGTATTAGCCACAGGTTTTTTGGGGTCACATCAAAGGTTAGAAAGCCGTGGTAAGAGTTCTTTCCCCATGAATCACACTTCCCAAAAATGTAATTCTCTGAGAGGAGCCAGCTTGCTTTATAGAGCTGACAGGAGAAAGGGGATAGCAGGGGCTCCTGGGGGAGTTTTTCTGAAGAAACCTCTGAAAAGCTGGACAAAGGAATTCTCAGAGAGGAGGGGAGTGAGAGGAAAAGAAACCCCTATAGGGACCCTGTTGATGGACTAACCTTTGGGGGTTGGGGGAGTGGCACAAAGGCTTCAGATGCTGCTGGTCTGGAAGGACTGGGCCTCTGCATTGCTCAACTCCAGGGAGTGCCCCAGCTTGTACAGTGCACAACCTGCACAGCCACACATGACAATCCTATCTTTTCTTGTTCTCTCCTCGATGAATTGGTTATCTTTTAAAGGCTGCCATAGAATCTTCTAGATGGTTATAGAGTGTAATTATCCATATACTTTCCTGTACCCATTCCCAGCCACTTCATAGTCAGGCTTCTGAGGACAGGGCCCATATCTTGTAGCTTTTGCTTTCCAATCTGGTATGTAGTACATACTAAAAATGTGTGTCGACCAAATACATAAATATTGTTAAAAGGGTTCCTCTAGCATTTGGGGAATGGTATGGCTAACTCAGAAGAGCTTTGATTTCTTTGAAGAAAAAAATACTATCCAAATATACCCACTCCTTTAAGACCCACGTTGACCACTACCGCTTTAGGAGACCCCCTTGAGGAATCTTTGTCCACTTAGTCCCTCCTTCAGTTCTCAAACACTTATCAGTCCTACCTCAGGCACCAAGAGGGGCTGTCCTTGAGAAACCCAGTCGTGATGGGGTGTCAGATACGCACGCTGTTCTTTACGGTGGTCAGAACTGTCAGAAGGGCCCATACAAGTCGTGTGCAAGGGTTACAAGGCATAAGGATGAGAGTGGCCCATGGCTGTCAGAAAGGCAAGCTCTATGGAGCGGGTGGGGTGGGGGGCAGGGCTTGGGTGAGAGGCTGGAGAGCAGACAGGGAGGGAAAATGGTCTTTGCTCTGCTCCTCTCTAAGGCTTTGGCTCTCTCCAGCACAGAAAGGTTAAGGGTCTTTTCCAGAGTCACATAGCTTGTAAGTGGGTCTCACACCTGATTCTTTGGTTCCATATTCTGTGACATACCACCATCAGGCTTTCTGCGTTGGAGCCTACGCCTTAATAAGGTATCCGTCCAAAAGCCCTCCTAGTTTCCCAGAGCATTCGATGTAGGAGGAGGCCTCACTGATGGGTGTGGGGTTTATTCCTGCATCATCCTGGGGACCTAGGCGGGTTTCCTTTTATCTGCAGTTGCCCTGTTAACAATCCCGCTTGCTCCCAGCTCCTTACCTGTCTCGCTCAACAGTTTGATGCTCTGCTGACCTACTTTGCAGCTCTCATGCTCCCTGCTTTATTCCCCAGGACCTGCCTGGCTATCTCTCTCATGGTGGACTATTTCGGTTTTGAACCCTGGGGCACCTGGCCTCCAGCTTGGTATGGGGCACTGGGGGCTTCCGTTCCTCCAGGCCTGGGCACCTCAATCCGCTAAGCCTCCTGCAGCGGTCGACCCCAAACGGCATCCCAGCACCCCTGCTGCCAGATAGCCCCAACCTTTCCCTCTGCTGAGACTCGGTCTCCTCCCTCAGCTTGCCAACCGGGATGCCGCCTGTCCCTGCCCACTGCATTGCAATGGGAGAGAGGGCTTGTGTTCCATAGCCAAACAGACCTGCTTCAAACCCTGCATCTGCAGGTTTACAGAAGTTCCTTAACTTGCCTGAGTCTTGTTTTCCCATCTGTAAAATGGGAACAATACTTCACAGAAATGTATGGACACTATGTGGAAATGCTCAGTTCTGTACCTGGTACATGGCTTAGGAGGGAAAGCTGATTGCAGCTACGGCTTATAAAAGCACTTCAACAGCTTTTTGCCTCAGCTTTGTCTCTCCTAAGCAGAGAAGTTGGGTGTCTACTCCAAGGTCTCTGGCTGGTCAGTAGGTCTCAAACCTGATTCTTCACCTCCAGATATTGTGACATACCACCATCTCCCTTTCTGTGCTGGAGCCAAGCCTTGATAACCTGTCCATGCGTTGGTCCCGTGTGACCCTGAGGTGTGCAGAGAAAGCTTGAGTTTGCCCATCTTACGGGGTGGCAGTTTGGGCTCCGTGCAGATAAGTGAGTTGCCCACATTTGCACTGTTCATCGGAGGGAACTGGGTGGGAGCCTGTTTTGATTCTGCATTCTGGGACCTCAAACTAAGTCTTCCCACCTCTTTTCCTCCACTGTCTTGGTATCCAAGCCCTCTTCTGAGAAAGTCCTCTCTCCCCAGTGCAGAATACCAGTGAGGCTGGTCTGGCTCTCTCCGTGGCCCCAAGCAGAGAACGGAGGGAAAGGACCTTCTAGACAGCGCTGGAGGTCTGGGAGCTGAAGAACACAGCGCGTGGAGCCCTGGGAGGGAGGACGCTGCTGGTTGAGATGCGCTCTTCACGCCCATGAGTCAGCCCAGACTGCTCTCCCCGCACCCCGGCCCCTGGCCAGAGCAGCGCTGTGGCTGGTTGGTTGCTGCCGCCCAGCCCCCAGCCCCCAGCCCCGGCCACAGCCAAGGTTGGCAGCCTCGTGGCCACGCTGCTCGCTGCTCGACTCTGCGCCTCTCCTCCTCGGTTTATTCCTTCCAGATACACAGTTGCTGCTTTTTATTTGGATCACTTTTCTGCGTTATGGTATTTCAGTTGTTTTTCCAATCCCCCCGCCCCTCCCCGGGCTGTGGCAGGATTCCTAAGAAGACTAGTTTTTGGAGAGAGCTGCTAGCACATCTGCTCTCTAGCTGCAGCATTCCAGGAGGGCCCCGTCAGGGGCGCTGGTCTTGGGGAGCCAGGACACGCCAGGCCCACGGAGGCTGGCTGGCGCGCAGGGTCCGGCCCCCCGCCCCCAAACCCGGTAGTCGAGGCCGGTCGCGGGCACGAGCACTGCGGCAGGCCGGGCTGAGCCTCAGGGCCCGTGGGCGCTGCCAGAGCCCCGGAGCCGCGGTTCGCCAACGCCCGGGCCCCGCTGGCTGTGGCTGCTGGCGCCCTCGGCTCAGGTCTGTGTATGCCAGACTTGGGGTGGGAAAGAAAGCAGGAGCCTTCGAAAATGCCCTGGCCTCTGTCTCCTCTTGTTAGCAGCTCTGCAGGGGCGAGGGTCCTCGTCCATGTGGTGTGGTCGGTGTGAGTCCGCAGGGAGGGTAGGAGCACCCTGCCGTGTGGTAGAAAGAGGGCGGTCGTGGCTCCCATGCAGGCTTGGAAGTTACGGGGCCTGGATTCGTTCCTGTCCTTCCCACCTAGAGCTGTGGGCGCTGGGGCAAGTTAGCGTGAAGGCAGAAGTAGAACATGTTTCCCTCCCAGCAGTCTCGGGAGGGTTCACGGAACTCAGACACGGAAATGCCTCCTGGCACCTAGTAAGTGCTCAATAAATGTTTTAGTTATTATTATATATGCAGGGGGATAGGTATGGAATTTGGTAGATCTGGGGTGTGCTTCTTGGATTCTGGAGTGTGAGAATAGCCCGGGGAGCTTGTTAAAAGTGCTGGATTCTGGGCCTCAACCACAGAGATTCTGATTCAGCAGGGCTTGGGCAGGCTCAGAATTTACTTTTTTTTTTTTTTTTAACGATTTATTCATTTATTTGGGAGCCAGAGAATGAGCAGGGGGAGGGGGAGAGGGAGAGAGAAAAATATCAAGCAGACTCCCCACTGAGCCCGACATGGGGCTTGATCTTAAGACCCTGAGATCATGTATGACCCAAGCCAAAATCAAGAGTCCAATGCTCAACCAACTGAACCCCCCTCTTCCAGGCACCCCCAGAATTTACATTTTAATCCAGAGGGCCTGGTGATGTTGGGGTCTGCTCTGGAGTCGTTGGCCGTATCTAGTCCTTGGTATCGTGGGCTCTGGTGCAGCCTTCAGTACAGCTCTGTCAATGCGCCTGGAGGCGGGATGAAGGGGTGGAGTGGGAAGGGGCCAAGAGGTAGGTAGGAGCCACCCCACTCAGAGCCTAGGCTCTACGGAATGAAGGTGGTTGGGGTTTTAAGCAAGGGACTGACACATTTCAGCTGAGTAAGTTGGGTCGGACCAGCCTGGTTTACGAGCCCAGGGCACAGCAGACGGAGAGGAGCATGTAAAATTGCAGTTTGCTCCAGGCCAGCGTGGCAGAAGGGTCTATGCCCTGAAAGCAGAAGCTGCGGTATCTGGAGGGACAGAGAATCCCCCACATTGAGCAGCTGCGCCAACTCCCTCCTCCCTCAGGCCTAGCATCGAGCTGTTGGCAAAGCCTCCAAGCTGGGCCGGGGCTCCAGGAGCCAAGCACCCTGCGGCCGAGCCAGGCCCAGGCCAGACTGGAGGGCATGGCTTAGGAGAAGACTCGGGCTCAGTCAACTCATCCCCTCGGGAGCCTGCAGTTATTTGATTTATTTCTCTCTGCTTTCTCTCTTAGCAAAACTCTTGCAGAATTCTTTGTTTTGACTGAGCTGGGGAAAGAAGGAGGCGGGCTGTGTTGAAGCCAGTTGCCTGCTCCGGGGGGGGGGGGGGGCTGGGGGGAGGCTGGGGAGACCAGCTGTAGGCCCATGAGCCTGAGGTCACCCCTCCAGGAGCAGGCCCCCCTGGGCAGCTCTGAGAGCTGGGGGCCCCTCCCCTGGGATCTCCTTTCAGGTGGTGAATTTGATGTGTCTGTAAGTGCATGTGAAGCTGAGGGGATGAGTGTGTGTGTTATGTGTGCATGTGTGTGTGTGTGTGTAGACGTGCATAGTTTAGTGTTACATACGTTTGTGCTCATTCAATTCATTTAACAGCAGCCATGAAGTATTTACCGAGTGTGTCCTCTGGGCCAGATGCCTTTCCAGATAGCTGGGATACATCAGTGAGCAGAATAAAGATCCTTGCCCTCAAGGAGTGTATGCTCTATGGGGGTTTTGTATGTCTAGAGGGCATGGATGGGTTTGTGTGTGTGTGTGAGTCTGTTGTGCATTTGTATGTGAGAATGAAGAAGAATGCATGAGTACACAGGCAGATCTGGGTCAGGAACCCTCTGCCATTTTCCAAGCATGTGATCCTGGGCAGAACGCTTAATTTTTCTGAGCCTTAGTTTTCTATGAAATGGGAAAACAATATCTTTGTCTCACAATTGGTTTGAAACTGAAGGGGAAAATACCTGGAGAGCTCTAGGGAAAGTGCCTGGCCTATGATGGTTGTCAAGTGATATTTTTCCTTCACTTCTTCCACAGAATCGGAGGAGATGCATCTACATGTGTCTGCCAAGTTCATGTTCGCATCTGGGTGAGGTCCGGACATGTGGGTTCTCCCCGAGTGAGAACCTCTGTCCCTTGGAGTGTATCTTGTGCTGCGGAGATGTCTTGGGTCTGATTAAAGATGCTGGTGTTCCTTTCTAAGCAAGAAAGTCTGCTGGAGAGCAGGGAAAGAAAGGCTACTAAGTCTGGAATCCCATGCATTGGCCCAGTTAAGCCTTGACTTGGGTCTGTCATGAGTCCTTCCAGCTGCAGTGTGACTCTGTTGTTTGAAGTTCCGTTTTGTGTGTGTGTGTGTGTGTTTTAAAGATTTTATTTATTTATTTGAGAGAGAGATGGTGAGAAAGAGCATGAGAGAGGAGAAGGTCAGAGAGAGAAGCAGACTCCCCATGGAGCAGGGAGCCCAATGTGGGACTCGATGACCTGAGGATCATGACCTGGGATCATGACCTGAGCTGAAGGCAGTCGCCTAACCAACTGAGCCACCCAAGCACCCTGAAGTTCTGTTTTTAGTGCACACAAAGACCCTTGGCCAACACTTCCTTGACCCCCAACTGCAACCAACTACAGCTTCTCTTTCCCCAGTTTCGTGACTCCCTGGCCATACCGAGACCTTCTTCTTAGCCCCCAGATCATTCACAGAAGTAAATCTAAAGACGGATCCAGAACCGGGCCTCAAAAGTCAACTGTAGGGGCAGGACTGCATTTCTGTGTAATCTGTTGGAATTTTGAAGATCCTTGCTTTCTCCTGTATGGCCAGGAGAAAGGTGGGTCAAGTTCCTGTTCTCTCCTCTGGACACTTTCCCATGCAGAAAGGCCATAGTTTGGGCCATGTACTCTAAGAGGCCGACTCAGACCATCTACCTGCAGCCTCAGTGTCTCTCCTCTGTTCCATCTTTAACTGTCCATTGGGCATCCCGCTGAGCAATGGAGACTCAATGTACCTAAAGCTATATCCATCTCTTGATCCCAAGCCAGCTCCCTCTGGGCATTCAACTGTTCTGATGAACAATCTAGTTTCTTCCAGTCGCTCTAGCTTCACATTGCTGAGTCATGCTTCATATGTCTTTCTGTTTCATTTCCCACAGCTAATCAGTTATCAAATCATTTCAAGTTAGTCCCCTGACCAGCTCTTTCCCACCCCCATTCCTGCTGGTCAGACTGTCATCAGCTCCTAATTGGACTATTGCCAGGGTCTCCCCGTTGGCTTCCCTGCCTCCAGTTTCCCTCTCCTGTCCAGCCAGTCCGCCTTCCTGGAGGACTACTATGTGCTCAGTGCCCACCTCAGCCACCATCCTCAGCTGCTTCCTTCAGCCACAGTGCCCTCTCCTCGCCTCCACAGACTCTGCTCCAACCTTCTGGTCCTTTCTTGCTTCCCAGGACAACTGTGCCCTTTCCTGATACCCTACTTTTGCTGGAACTGTTTCCCCTGCCTAGAATCCTTTTCCCCATTCCAACATCTTACCTAAACCCTAGTCATCTCTAACACTATATAACACTCCTGGTTTGGGAAACATTCTGAGCAAGCCCACCTGGGTGGCTCAGTGGGTTAAGCATCTACCTTTGGCTCAGGTCATGGTCCCAGGGTCCTGGGATCAACCCGAGAGTCGGGCTCCCCTCTCAGCAGGGAGACTACTTTTTCTCTCTCCCTCTTCCTCTACCCCCCACCCCCAGCTCATGCCCTCTCTCTTTCATGTTCTTGTGCTCTCTCTCTCAAATAAATAAATAAAATCTTAAAAAAAAGAAAAAAGAAAAAGAAAAGAAAAAAGACAACACGCTGAGCAGGTGGGAGAAGAGGGGAGGAAGGAACTATAGTTGCCAGCAGTTTGCTAGAAGTGGAGCATTTAGTTCATACTCGGGGTAGCCCTTTCTTTGGGGAAAAGCAACATAAGCCTGAAAACGTGTAAACACTGTCCGCCGGAACGCAGATGTTCACAGTTCTGGTCCAGCAGTGTAAACAGCCATGCCTTGGGAAAGAGGGACTGTCTTTGCATTCCTTTTTCTCCTAAGGTTTGAGGAGAAGAATTGCAGAGGAAGGGGGAGCCTGGGCTGGTCCCTGTGCAGGTGACTCGACTATTTTCAGCTAAAGTTTGGAGAGTCACTTGCAGGAGATCGCAAGCATAGATGAGCAGGCTTCCTGAGGAGGTTGGAGAGGGCCTGGCACTGCTGCTTTGGGACACAGGGGACACACCTTGGCACAGAGTGAGGGAGCAAGATACTCTGTCCACCCCTACAAAGACCCAGCAGCTCTTCTAGAATCCTGGGGGCATGACAGGCGGCAGCAGCCATGGGTGTGGCCGGGGAGACCCCACAAGAAGCCTCTCCAACAGAGGCTCCTTTTCTGGGCCTCCATGAACCCTACATAGTGACTGCTGTGGATGGACGGATTTGTGACATCATTGGAGATGCCCCATTGGGAGCTCCCAGAAATATTCGAGGGCAATAATGCAAGGAGTAGGGCTCACCGTCATTGTAACTCATTGTTAAAGTAGCAACAAAGTGTTTATACCCTCAGCGGGTGAAGAAATACACTAGCGATAGATGTAAAAACCACGTGGCGCCATTAACTACGATCGCCTCTGGGTGCCAGTGTCCCCGAGAGTTCATATTCTTCTTTCTATTTTTATGTGACTTTCTAAATTTTCCACTACAAGCATTTGTAATTAAGGGGAAAAAAAGCCATGAAGAAAGAATATTTTCTCTTTCCTTCCCCTTCTGGGCCCAAAGGAAGCCTCAGCCAGACCTCAGGCCTAAGGCCACTATGGTTCCTGCCCCTGCGGGACTCCCATAGCCATTCTTGGGGGCAGACCTGCCTCCATTCCTTGTTTTGGGCACTTGAGCCCGCTCCTTCAGGGTCAGGAACGCAAGGCCTCCTACTTAACCCCTCCCGCTCAGCCCTCTCTGCTTTCTGGAGCTACTTCTCAGAACCTGCCTGGCTCTCACACTTGCTGTGCCCTCTGCCGAGCCGCCCTCTTCCACAGTCCCCCCAGACAGCTTGCAGACTCCCTGCTTCTCAACTTCAGCTTTGACTCAGACATCACTTCTGAGTGAGGCTTTCCCTAGCCAGGCAGTTCTATTATTTTATTTATTTATTTTTTAAAAGATTTTAGTTACTTATTTGAGGGAGAGAGCTTGCGAGACAGCACAAGCAGGGGGAGCAGCAGACAGAGGGAGGGAGAGTCCCCACTGAGTAGGGAGGCGGGGCTCGGTGGGCGGGCTCCATCCCAGACCCCTGAGATCATGACCTGAGCCAAAGGCAGACACTTAACCACTGAGCCACCCAGGCGCCCCAAGGCCCAACCAGGCAATTTTACATTGCACACTCTTCCATCACCCTTGTCCGCTTCATTTCTTCCTACGACACATCTGCCATGCTGTGTGTTCTACTTCTATCCTTTATTACCTGTCTCCTCACACTAGTGTGTAAGCTCTGGGAGCATAAGGATTGTTGTCCCTTTTGTTCTCTGCTGTAATCTCACTACCTAGCGTGTATGCCTCGTATGTATAGAAGTTGGTCAAACAATATTTGTTGAACAAGTGAATACATTTTATGAGAATGATAGTTACCATGTACCAGATACTGTGTATGGCGCTGGTGATCCCCACATTCAGTTCTCACGGATTTTGAAATAAGTAGCAGTCCCTCTGTTTTAAAGACGAGGAAACCAAAGCTCAGAGAGGTGAGGTAGCTCAGCGGAGCCACATGCTATCACGTGGCAGAGAGTGGGACTGGAGTGCAGGTCCTGTCTGCTCCAGGGGCTGGGAGCTTTCCATTTCAGCTCTCCTCTGTCCCCTTGGTTCAGGTACTGCGGCTCTTCCTCATCATGCTAGACACCCAGTAGGGCTCCTGAATATTCCCAGGCCGAGGCTGCTGCTTCCCTTATACTAATTCCCCCACTGCTGGGACCACAGGGCTGCTGCTTTGAAGTGTTATTCCCCCAAAATGGTCTCCTCTCCCTTCTTGTGACAAAAGGCCCATAACCCTAAAACTGGAGATGCCAACTTGCCCCTCTCTGTCATCCCTGCTTCTACTCTCTAGCCTGTGTGTGCTCTAGGTTATGGTATAACTGGGCAGGATGAGAGCTTTTCTTTCCTTCCTTCCTCGGCCCCATTTTCCTAAAAGGAGGTTGGCCGCTCCCCTAAGAGGCTTCTGAAGATCAGAAGGGTGGACTGTCCACAGGAACCCAGAAGATTTAAGTTCCAGGTCTGGAACTGCTGCTCACTAGCAATATCATGAGCTTGGGCAAGTCATTTAACTTGTGCACTGAGAGAATGGAAGGAATTCTTCTTCCCTGCTGGTTTCCCTTTTGCACAGTCATATTGGCCAACGTAGGACCAGCCTCATGAGGCCGGGGTGCAGATGCAGGAGATTGTCATTCTTAGCACCATGCCTGACAGCGGAGGTAGCAAATGCTGACTGGTATTGTTAGCGGCCATGACCGGCTTGGGAACGGGGCTGGGTCTGCAGCGCACTCCGTTGGTGGGATGTGATGTGGGGTGTGGGTGGTAGCCGACCACCACTTCCACCACCCATTAAACTTTGTCCTAGAGGTTCAGTCTGAGTTTGGAATTCCTTGTTCAAAGTCACAGAGTCATGACTTTTAAAAGGCCTTGATTAGGACACTTTTCAAAACACCTAACCTCCTTAGGCAGTACACCGTGTTTCTGCAGGGAGGTGGTTGTTACCCATGTCTCCTGCACGATTTGCGGGATAATCTACACAAGCATCAGTTGCCACCATGACCAAGGCCAGGAGCATAATTATCTCAAGTGGGAACTGTGATGGAGTCTGTGAATCGAGGCCTGATTTACAGGGGCTGTAAATGAGCTGCCTGCCACTTCTGGGCCATTATGAGCCTGCTCCATGCTGGGGCTGTAATCAACCCGAGCCTGTTTCCAAACACTCTCCGAGTTCCGGTGGGTCCGAAGTCCCCACTCTGGTGTGCATCAGGATGTCTGCAGAGGCTGGGGCTGAACTAAGAACTTCCCATTGGCCGAAGCAGGACTCACCATTTCCGAGGCAATTTCCTTTCCTGGCGTTGCTTCCTGGTTGTCGTAGAATAAGTATGGTTTGGAGCCTTCCATCCACCACCGCTCCCCCAACAGCAGTGCCAGGGCCTCCTCACTCGGTGTTTCACCCAACACATGCTAGTTCTGTGCCTAAAGGAGAATGAGCGAGGGGATCCAGGCCAGTTTTCTCCCTCATGTGAATGACCATAAGTAACAGGAGGCGTCCGTTATCTCTTGCCCTCACCATGGCCAATGTCTGCTCTACCCATGGACCCAGAGGCCAAACTTCTAGTACTTCTGAGAAGCTGATGATGACGTTTGTGACATGGGAGGTCTTTCGTGCCGAGGCAAGGGTATGAGTCCTGGAAGCCCTTCGTACCATGTGCAAAAACACTGGGAATCCTATTTGAAGGCCTGCAGATGTTATTGGATTGTTCCATGGCATGGACGTCTTAATCTGAGGCTCAGCAGAGAGAGCAGACTAAAGTGGACTGAGGCAACATGGCCTCTAAAGGGCAAAACATGCGGGGTTTGAGCAAAGCGACACACTTCACACGTAGTCAGCACTCTGAGCGCACGGCAGTGGGGGGAGCGGAGAGGAAGCAGAGCTGGAATCAGTGTTAGCAGATAATTCCTCAACTTTATTTTAGCTTCCTTTTTACCCTCCTGCAGGCCACTGTCTTGTCATAATTAGCCTGACTACACTGTACTTGTTTGTGTCTCCAGAGAGACGGCAGTGTTTAAAGAAAGCACATGAGTCCAGAGACAGATGACCCAAGCCTGGAAGGGCTCCCACAAAGAAGGAAATGTATAATAGTGAAAAAGTCAGGCTTCTGACTCAGACTTCAGTTCCAATCCTTATGATACAGTGTCAGAACTTTCCAGCTTTCCTGACTCTTTGCTTAGTGCAAAATGGAACAGAGATCTACCCTGTAAAATTGCTATAAAAAGGGGCGCCTGGGTGGCTCAGTGGGTTAAGCCGCTGCCTTCGGCTCAGGTCATGATCCCAGGTCCTGGGTTCGAGCCCCACATCGGGCTTTCTGCTCAGCAGGGAGCCTGCTTCCTCCTCTCTCTCTGCCTGCCTCTCTGCTTACTTGTGATTTCTCTCTGTCAAATAAATAAATAAAATCTTTAAAAAAAAATTGCTATAAAAATCATCAAAAGATATGTAAAGCATAAAAAAGCTGGTTTCTCTTAGGTAGTAGATAAATGGCAAGAATTACCATCTTTAACATCTATAAAATGGAGGTGTTTAGTAATACGTACTTTGCAATGTAGTTGTAAAAAGTGGGGGGTTTGGGGGGATGCCTTTGGCCTACAGTATATGTTTAATAAATGGTACTGTTATTAGTCCTGTCTTTGCTAAGTGTTAACACATCCAAATTTCAGCAGTCACATCTACAGGTACAGGTAAAATGGGAGAGTATTTCTATGCTATTTTGCTGCCCTAAGGATCGCAGTGGCAACTAGAGATAATTCTACAGGCCCTTGCTTGTGTTTTGGAATTGGGGTAAGTAAAATCACACACATGTTGGAAGCCAGGAATGCTCAAGTGAAACATACTAGATTGGGGGACAGGGACTCGGGTTCTGGTCTTGGTGCTGCCTTTGGCTAACCTAGTAACTGCAGGCAAACCACCCAGTAATCTGACCCTTGGGTGCACACATAGTGGGTGAGAAAATACAGATGTGAGAAATTATCACTGTTACTGTTCCTTGCAGGTAAAGCCAGTCTTCCCATGTTAAACTCTGAAACCCAGCAAAGTCCTTGGCATATAGTGGACACTCAGTATTTCTGTTTGTTTAATGAATTATAAACTGCCCAGAAGTCCTCTTTTTATTTTTTTATTTGACAGGGAGAGATCACAAGCAGGTGGAGAGGCAGTGGGGCAGGGCGGGGGGGGGGGGAGCAGGCTCCCCACCGAGCAGAGCCCCATGCGGGGTTCGATTCCAGGACCTTGAGATCACGACCTAAGTTGAAGGCAGGCCCAACCCTCAGCCACCCAGGCGCCCTCAGAAGTCCTCTTTTAATTCATTAGTAAACTTTCCTGCCCATAAGCTTACAGCTTCAGTCTCAGTCTGGTTTGCTGGATCTTTGGGCCTGTGTCCCCAAGTATTTATCTGTATTCCATACCTACCTTCACGTATTCAGAAATGTTATTTGAATACAGCTGAAAGCAGGAAAAAACTGGCAGTGAAGTGTAGAAAAGCGGCTCGTCTGCATATGGCAGCTGCAGGGGAGGGGGCGGGGAGTTTCACAGTCTCTTCTGGCTTGGTTACCACTTTCCCTATTATTCTATGTATCTTTTCCATAGGCTGTATCTCCAGAGTGAAAGCGGCAAGCATTGTGGATGACCCTTCATGGCTAGTTAAGAATGCGAGCAATGCCTTACAAGTCTCCTCCAAACGGGAGGTGGCAGGTGGAAAGCAGCAGGTAGAAATAGGGATGAGGGCCCTAGGCTAGGGAAGAAATCTTGAAATGGAAACTCTCGATAGTAGGGGACATCACATGTACCCTCCACCCACGGACATACCGTTCCTGAGTTACAGTATTTGGTCTCTGACAGCTTTGATAGAAAGAGGTTGAGAGAAGGGAGATGGAGGGAACCACAACACTAATAGTTACCATCACTGTGCATTGCAATGAGTTGTTCTGAAACAAGAGTCCTGGCAAAGGGAGGGTGTTTTCCAGCTCTGCCATGAATCGAATCTTCTTCCTATGTTACGGAGGGGCAACTGTGCCCCTGTTATTCCCAATACCGTCTCCCACCCCCAACTTCTGCTTTTCCTTTCCCTCCCCTCCACATGCCCTATCCTTCCCCCTCAACCCCCAAAGTCTGACTAAAGGTTATTTCAGGCAAGCCTCACCCAATCACCCCAGCTGGGTTAGGGGTCCCTCTGCAGCCTTCAACTCACAGCTCTCTAATTTCTGGCTTACTTTCTTGATCTCCAGTTCACAAATATAGGACCCTTATCTTGTTCAGCATTCTGTCCCAGGTGCCCCAAACACCACACAACAGAAGATGCTCAGCAAATGTTTAATTTATTAAGTGTACCGGGGTAGAGTTCTAATTTATTGTATTTTCATTTTTCTCTAGATACTATAATAGCTCACAAATAGAGATACAGGTCAGTCTTTTTTCTTTATACAATATAGACAAAAAGCACTGGGAAGCTAGATACCGATCAGCTATTTTTTTCATGGTACCAGATGATCACACCACTGAGGTCCTTGAAACCATTAACATAGAGCAGTACAATGCTGCGTCATTTGTTCAAGATCACAGAACAAAATGTAAAGTTTTCGATCCACTTTACAAAACCAGCCAAACTCTACAATAAAATGCTACAGGAAAAAGTAGACCAGTCTCATTTATAAACATCAATTTAACAGTATGTAAAATGTTAACAAAACATAGCAAGATACAAAACCTAAATCCTAGTTACACAAATACAACTTCTAATTAGCCACCTACCCCCAGCGATA
This sequence comes from Lutra lutra, assembly GCF_902655055.1. Classification (NCBI taxonomy): domain Eukaryota; kingdom Metazoa; phylum Chordata; class Mammalia; order Carnivora; family Mustelidae; genus Lutra; species Lutra lutra. The sequence continues at coordinate 108,712,773 of NC_062278.1, forward strand.
CTACTTATGACTCAGACAGTAGCTTTTTCATTCAGCCAGAAGGACCTGGCTGCCCACTGTTCCACCAGTCCTCACCAGGGGTATATACCAGCCCTATCAGTGGCCCTGGCCCTGGCCCTGGCCCTAGCTCTCATACTAGCCTCCGCTCTGGCCTTGGCTCTGGCCCTGTCGGCCTCGTCTGCCAGGGCCTCACGGTACTGCACTGGCCAGTGCTGGGGTTCTTTCTTATGGAGCTTGGCCACGAACCCCAGAACTTTCATCTTGCTGATTTCCAGGTTGCTCCGGGGACCCCAAGAGAATTCACATTCCGGCGGATTGGTGTGAGGCACCTGCCTGTAATTGAGGTATCGCTGCTGCACAAAATCTTCCATAATAAGTCTCTTCGGGTACCCGAAGAGGAAATGGTACTTTGAGGGACGCACTCCCAACCGACGTAGCATCTCCCAGACCTGTGTCTCCCTGGCACTATTACCTTTCATGTAGATAAGGCCCAAGATCATTATTAAGAGACCCAATCTGGGGCCATCTCCTCCCAGATCCTCCTCCTCCACCTCCTCCTCCTCCTCCAGAGGTTTGAGTTTGTTGACCAGGATGTAAGTGTGGTGCTTGCGGCCAAACTGTTTCAGCTCGAAACCAAAGACATACCGCAGATGCTCTGCGGCCCTTGCGATGATCTCAGGAAACAGATCCTTCAAGTCTCCGATTACGTATTTCACCATCTCGGAGCGAGTGATGGGACTCTTCTTCTTGTCCTTCACCAGCAGGAACTGCACCAGCTCGGCCACCGTCCGATCCAGACGGCGGTAGGCCCTGCGCCGGGCCAAGGCTTTCGCTGCCAAGGTCCTCGAGCCTTTTGGGGTGAGGGCGGACTCCGTAGCCCCCTCCTCCCTCCGGGCGCCAAGATCCTCCTTGGGGCTCTCCTGCAGGAAGGGGCTCGGGACCTCATTCTGAGAAGCGGTCAGGGCCTGGGTCTCACCGTCACGGCCGCCATCCTTCTCCCCCTCGGCCTGAGGGATGGGGAGAGCCCCGCTCTCGGGTTTCTGCAACATGTTTCAGGCAGGCAGGTGCAGAGCACGTACAAGGGCCAAGGGGCGTGCAAGCCGCTGCGCAAACCCCGGCGGAGGGGCGGGACAGAACCTGGGGCAGCGGGAGGAGGACTAGGAGAGAGGTCTGAAGGGGCTTTCGGGACGCTGGACTGCACTGCGGAGGGCTCGAGACCGTTGCCGCAACGCCGCCGGCGCTGAAGACCTGCGCGCCGCCCCGGCGCAGCCTCAGTGTGCGCCCGCGCGCCGGTTCGCTGGACCACTTCCGTCCAGCTCAGCCAAGATGGTGGCCCGGGGACCGAGCGAAGGCCCGCCCCTTCCGGCTTCCTATGGGTTTGGGTTTACGTGCAGGGGAGGTGGGAGGTGTGTTCTCAGCGCTGCGTTTCAGGCTCCAGAGCTGAAGGGGGGTAACCCTGGATTTCTCATCCAAGGCTTGCAGAATGGGAAGTGTTTCCATGGACAAGGTTGAAATAGGGATGGGACGTCTTTTCAGCAAATGCTTATTCTAAGTGTGTATCTAGGATTGATTTTGAGTGATTTTACTGGCTCAAGTGGAGAGTGCAGGGAGGTGAAGGCTGGGAGACAGCTCTTTGAGGGCCAGTCAGTGAAGAACTTTGCACAGGATACTAGGGAGTTTGAAATTTATTCTAAACACGATGGGAAACTACTGCTGGGAGTTTAAACCAGGGAGTGCCTGGACCAGATCTCTATCTTCACAATCTTTCTCGTGGCAGTGTGGAGGATGGATTGGAAGTAGGGACGGCCAAAAGCAGGGAATCCAGTTTGGACCCTTATTGTAGTGCAGAATAGGAACTGAGACTTGGCTTCTCTTGTGCATTGCTGTATACCCAGCTCTTAGAACGGTGCCTGGCACCTACAGGCTCCCCATAAGTATTACAAAATTGAGGATGAGGGAGCGAGGATAGCAGATTCTATAGGGGTGAAAGGAAAATACAGCTGGCAGAAATATTGACTGATGGAAGGATAGGGGAGACTCTTTGACCTAATAAAAATTAACTACTCCCATCACTTTTTCTCTTTTTGCATATCCCCAGTTCTTCCCTCTGTCTCCTCACTTTCCCTTCCACCCTTCTTATTTTCTTCCTCCCTCCTTCCCTTCCTTCCTTCCTATCTCGCTCCCTCCTCTCCCTCCTTCCCTTCCTTTTTCTCTCTCTCTGTCTCTTTTATTTCGGGGCTCAGCTTAAATGTCACCAATCAAAATCCTTAATCTCCCCGCATGGAAGTTACTTACTGCTATCTCTGAATTACCATAGCAATTTACATTTATTTAACATCCACTTATATAGACCTTATTATGTACTAGGCTCTGTTCTAACCACTTTTCAGACATTAATTTGTTTAATTCTCATAGAGGTATTGTTATCATCCGCATTTTATAGAGCTCTCTTTCCCATGGCATTTGCTATTTGCTAGCTATGTAATCGTGGGCAAGTTACCTAAACTCCCTGCCTCTCAGTTACCTTATCAGTAAAATGGATATAATAGCAGTAACATTATGGAGATTATGTGAAGTAATGCATATAAAGTATTTAATGCAGTGCTCAGCACATATGGAGTGTTCAATAAATGTTAGCTATTATTTATTGCATATTTTTAATGTGCTGATACTGTGCTAAGTATTTACATGTATTAACTCATCTAGTCATAACAGCCCTGCTAGATAAGTGGTATTATTATCCCCATTTTATAAGTGAAGTAATACAGAAAGACGTTAAGTAACTTCCTCAACATCACATGATTGAGATTTGAACCATATAGGATGACTCAAAAGACCATGCTCTTAACCACTATATTAATAGTTTTAAATTATTATTATTGACCATACTCTGCTTTGTATTATAATTAATTTTGTGCTTATCTCATTACCTTCCAAAACTAAACATCCTAAAAGCTAAGGCTATGTCTTTAACTCTTGAAGAATGCCTCAGATTCAGCACTCAGTATATAATTGTCACTGAATAAATGACGAAAGGCTTTTTTCCCCCCACAGGAAATAACATTTATTTTAAGTAAATATCTGACAGTCATATTTTTCTAGATGTAATCATGAGCTCTTCACTTTAAAAACTTCTGAAAATGTATACCCACTTATAGTATCTGACTTAAAAAAACTGAAAGTGTGTGAATGAAGAAGGATGTTTATTACAGTCCAGCTTGAGACTGTTACTAGTTTTCATTGTGCCAAACATTGTGCATACAATATAATTTCATCCTCACAAATCCCTATTAAGAAGGTATTATTACCCTTATTTTACAAATGGGAAAAGAGTCACAGAAATCACCTGTCTCAAACCAATCCTCTGTTAAGAGTTGGACTGGAGATGAGAACTTAGAAGTCTCTATTCCAAAGACCGTACTCCTGACTGTCTTCACGTACTCGTGCTGAACTGCCTGGTTATCTGTTTCTCCTGAAGGTAGAGAGAACCACTCCTACCTAGAAGGACAGTGCTAGAGATAAAAGAGCTCATTTACATATTTCCCTCAATTCAAGCATTGCCAAGAAGATAGGCAGAAGATAGACGCCTGGGAAGGAGCACACAGGAGATAACACTGAACGAGGGACAGATTTGCAGTAATATGACTGGATTTTAGAAAATGAGTGAATAATGTAATATTATGCATCAGAAAAAAAAAGGAACTACTGATAAACAAGATGGAAGAGTCCAGCAGCCATTATGTTGAGTGAAAGAAGAAAGATACGAAAGATTACATACAATAGCACTCCATGTAACTGGATGTGCAAGACAGGTTAACCTAATCTATGGTGATAGAAATGAGAATAGTGGAGGTTTAGAGCGGGTTTGACTGGAAAGGGGTATGCAGGAACTTTCTGGGAGCAATGGAAATGTTCTGTGTCTTGATTTGGGGGTAGATATTTGTCAAAACTTGTCAAACTATACCCTTCATAGCTCTGCATCTCACACTATGTAAACTGTATCTCAAAATTATGAAAAAAAAATTTGAGTGACTTTGTTTTTACCATTTGCCAACCCCTAGATGCTACAGTGTTCTACTGGAAGGGACCTAGACAATCATTTTTAGTTTTGGTTGTGCCTACCTTATCAGGACTGGCAGACTTTGTAAACAATCCTTACGTAAGCTATTAAAAGGGAGGCAATGCATACCTCTTTGTTTGGGGGAGGGGAGCAGCAAAACAAATACTTTGATGACTCTTGCCTTGAAACCTTCCTGAGGGATGATCAGTTGTAGCCTAGGATAGTCTTTGAAAGTCCACAGTGCTTAGCATTGTTTAGTTGCAGAAAGGGATAAGGGAGTTACACTGGAAAAGCAGAATGGCCGGATGAATTATCCTGGAAATGTCCAGCACTCTGTGGGTGTAGAAAAGGTGTGTCTTAGAACAAAGCCCTGAACTAGGTCAAAAGTCCTGAGCTCTGGTGCCCCTCCTCACCCACTCATTCTGTGACCTTGCGCAGGACACTTAACCTCTTTGGACTACTGTTGTCTCATCTGTAGGCCTGCCAACCCTTGCTTTGCCTGTCGCCACAGAATTATTTTGAGGTTAAGTAAGATTATAAATGTAAACACACTTTTAAAGTGCTCTATCATTAAGAAATATAAAATGTTACAGACTTTTTTTTTTAAAGGATAAGTGGTAGAAAAATCTCAGTAATGAGTGTGACTCGTCTCTCATGCAGACATTTTGGAAGGAGTTTACACATTCCTGGTTGAAAAAACCGTCTGGCCAGAAAAGATTAAATAAAGAAATGTCAAGTCCTGACACTCCTTCTAAGGCCAGTGAACGCTTTGGTGGGGAGCCAAGGTTATCTTGTTGGATTCCTTCTAAACTTGGCAAGAGAGTCCTCCAAACTCTTGAGTGACTTCTTCACAGAGATGCTGAGTAACACGTCACCCCAGATTTGCGGGAGCCCGGGTCGGCACAGGTGCTTGTGTCTTCACTATTGATCCCGACAGTTCTGACAGCCGTGCAAGCTGATCCGGCTCAAAGAAAGGATCGGAGGAAGAGCTTTGTCTCGTATTCCTGGGTCAGGGAGGAAAAAAGGGAGCTCAGTTCAGTGACAGCGGAATGGGCAGAGCGTGAAGCCGGGGGTCCTGGAGGACCGGCTGGGATGGAGGCGGGATGGCTGGGCGCATGATTCGATCTGACTTGGGTAATGAAAATTGTTTGTTACTGTTTGAACAGCAATTGTGTAAGCAACAGTGCTTCTGTGTTCCGCAGCCTGTGACCCACCAGTATCTGTAACCTAACACCCATCGCAGAGGAGGAGCAGAGCCTGGCTGGGGAGGGAGGGGAGAGGGGCAGGGGTGGGGAGAGCACACAGAGCCCCCTTCTCCCTCCTCCAGCGTCCCACCCCCTCTCTAAACCTCAAAGGGGAATTGGCGAGAAGGCATTTGCCACCTGGACACAATGAGACCCAGTGCGAGGGGCAGGCGTGAAGCTGGCTGGGAGCCAGGGCCCCAGGCTGAATGGCCGTCGCCAAGGGGCTGCCAGCGGCCCATCTCTATCCCCGAGGGGCCAGGCCAGGACCCAGGCGGGGGCCCTCAACCCCCACCCCGGAGGCCCAACTCACGCCATTCGCTGGCCGTGATCAGAATGCGCGGGACCCACGGGCTTTGAGCCGCTGAACAGAGCCGCTTCCCCTCCGCGGGCCGCGGGTTCATTTGGATTAGAGCACGCTCTCGGGAGTCCCTTTGTTGGCTGCTTGTTATTCCGCACGCACGGAGCACTGTGCATTCATCTTTATTAGTTCTAATTGCTTCCCTATTCTAATGGGATCTTGATATTCCCATACAATTGAAAGGAAATGTATTCATTAAAATAATTCTTCTCCTAACTGCCGCTTCAAGCTGCTCCTCTAAGTGACATTGTCTCTCTAGCCATAGCCTGCTGGGGCCTCTTATTAAGACTCTAGTCAAAAGCCAACTTTGGGCAGCAAACTTTCCTTGTAGGGGTTTCCAGACAACTGAAGAGAGGGCGCTTTTTAATCGGCTCACACACTGAAGTTGGAGGCCAGCTGGTGTAATTGGGGTGCTGCTCCAGGCGGGTGGGGGGGAGAAGGGCTTGCCTCCAGCTCTGCCTCCCATAACAATGACCCCTTTCTGCGCACCCAAAGGCTAATTTGGAGTGGACTTCCCCACCCTCTGTCATCTGTGTGAAACTTCTTGTTTATGCCACAAGCAGTTACTAGGTGTGTTCTAAGTGTGAGGTGCTGAGTACATACAGTGCGGTGAGAAGTATGAAGACGGAGCCCTCGTCTCAAGGTGTTTATGGTCTCCGTGGGTGGCTCCCAGGTCCCAGTCCCCAAAGTTGAGCTGGAGAGGAAAGGCTGGGGCTGCTTTCCATGTTCAAAAAAGCTTAATGGGATAGAGAACTTAGACAAACCATAAACGTGTTTGGTTTCATAACCAAATTTTTTCAAGCCATCAGAGGTTACTTCAAGAAGCTTCTTTGGGACATTGGGAGCCATTGATCTATTTGGCGGAAAGAAACCATTACTTAAAAGAATGTGTAAACGTATATAGTCTTTTTGCAAATGGTGCAAATAGCACGCTAAAGAGGTTGAGAGGAGGGGAAGGGAGCATGTGCTGGGTCCTACATTGTGGTTTGAACGGGATTTAATTCCTGTAAAAGCCTTGTGAGAGAACTGTGAGTATTCCGGAACCCTTTTACAAATGAGATCTAAGAGGAATTAAGTGGTTTGTCCAGTGTAAAGAGCTGGAGGTAGGATTCGAACCTTGGTCTTCTGGTTGCAAAGCACAGGCTGTTTTCAGGCTGCAGATTGATCTCTCAACGCTGTATTGCAGGAGCCCACCGGGCAGGAGCAGTCAGAGGGGTTTAATGTGAAGGGGGAGTTTAATTTCCCCTTGAGGCCTTTGGGGAGGGGGTGGGTTGTCAGCACGCAGAGTGGGGTAGCATGGGAAGCAAGAGTGTGAGCAGGAACAAGGAGGCCAGGAAGAAGCTGGCATATCCGGGAAATGAGGGGAGTCCAGGTGGCTTAGTGACTGGTGAATGTGCGCGCAAGAGCCCTGGGAAGAGGGCAGAAAGGTTTGAGAGGGCTGAATTGTCAGGAGCCCTGCCGGTCGGGAATCTGGATTTTAGGGTACAGGTCCTTCTCCAAGGAGGATACATAAACACAGTATCTCTTTCGGGCGCACCAATTTTCCTTGAGGTGGATAATTTTAAACATCTTCATATTAAAAGAAATTCAGATATATTATGGAATAGACTGTAAAATTCTCATGCATTTTTAACAGAAAACAGAAGCCTTCAAAGAGTGCTTGGGTGTGCTGGCAGAAGCTTTGGGCTGTGCGGTTCCCTGGGGGAACTGAAGTCATTTCTTTTGTCTGCCCTTGGTGTACTTCAGCAAGAAAGTTGGAGAAGTACTGACTTGGGATAAAATGTTTTGGTTCCAGGAATAAAATAATTAGCTATATTTTCAGAAGGGTGACAGGGGCTTGGAAGATAGATAGATTGGCTAGGGCAGGGACTGAGGGCAGGCGTCCAGAGAAGAGAATGTCGTAGTAAACACTCAGGAGACATGAAGGGCCCAGGGGGCTGGCTGCCTAGGTCTCATAGCCCACCTCTCTGCCTTGGCCTTTGGGGAGGGGGCCATCTGAGAGAGCCCACCTCCCCCTACAAGCCTCTCCTTCCCCTGAGGGGCCCAGTGATTACTCTAGGATGGCCAGAGAGGCCTTAGCAGAAGCAGCCAAAGGAGGGCCTGGGCCCAGCGCGGCTCCTCACAGACAACCTTCGTGCCCTGGTCACTTCTCCCACCACACTGCCCGCCATCTGCCTTCCAGCCCAGCAGGTCTGCAAGTTAACGGCCCCTCTCCTTTGGGAGGGGGTGACATTTTTTCAATAGTTTAGAATTTGTCTTTAAAGCATTATTTTTTTTTAAGCATTAAAAAGTTTCTTAGTGCTTTATTTTTTTCTCATTTTAGAAGGGATTGTTTATTGTCGAGCATTGAAAAAACCTTGAACATCCAAAAGAATAAAACAAAAAATACCTATAATTCCACTACTCGGGGGTAACCATAGTTACAAATACCTTGGTGTGTATCCTCTGCCAATTTTTCTAAGCATATACATTGTAATTTTTTAATGGAGTTATGTAGTGTATAGTGCTTTGTATACATATGATATATATTTCTTTACATACTGTGCATCTTTCACACTAATAAATATTTTTCTATAACATAGTGATTTGTGATTGAAAATATCCCACAGACTCCCTGTTACCTTTATTTATTTTTATGTTTTTAAGATGTATTCATTTATTTGACAGAGAGAGAGGGAGCACAAGTAGGCAGAGAGGCAGGCAGAGAAGGGCGGGGAAGCAGGCTTCCGCCGAGCAGGGAGCCCGATTCGGGGCTCGATCTCAGGATCCTGGGATCATGACCTGAACCGAGGGCGGACGCTGAACCAACTGAGCCACCCAGGCATCCCTCCCTGTTGCCTTAAAAGCTTATTTTTACATACTTAGGTTGCTTTCAGTTTTTCTTCATTACATACAATGTGATGATGAACTTACTTGTGGCTATCTTTCACAAGGCAATATTACAAATAGTATTTCCTTTTATTTTATATTATACAAATAACCATTTCATTGCAGAGAAATGGAAGTTAAGACAAGAAAACAAGTAAGCACCTGTCCTCCCACCATTCAGACATCATACCTCTTTACCTTTCGGAGCCTATCCTTACAGATTTTGTTCTATGCACATATTTATATCTGTACCCAAATACAGGCACCCAGTAAAATCTGTAAGTCTAGAATAAATATATTTTTATGAAAATAACACTATTTGCCAACCTGCTCTTCCTTCTTACTATATAATGATTATCCTCATCATTTGGCAGTGTTCGGTATTACTTTATCACTTTCAAATAATACATTGTTTAAGTATACAAACATTTCTTTGTCCTGTGGTTCCTCATTTAAATTTTTCTGCAGCGTTCTTTTTTTTTTTTTTTTTTTTGAGAGAGAATTCTTTAAATATTCAGGATAATTAAATTTTTTGTAATTTTGCACATTTTTCCTGGGTTATTTATTTTTCTTTGAGGCTTGTTTAAGGCAAGTGTATTTCTCTTTATTTTGTGATTATAGAAATAAAACATGGTCATGGTTCAAAAGTTTAAAAATATAGATAAAAAGAAAAATAATTAAAATTAAGTAACCCTAAATCCTCTTAACTGGAGATAACCACTATTTTTTTTTTTAAGATTTTTATTTATTTATTTGACAGAGATCACAAGTAGGCAGAGAGGCAGGCAGTGGTTGGGGGGGAGCAGTCTCCCTGCTGAGCAGAGAACCCCATGCAGGGCTTGATCCCAGGACCCTGAGATCCTAACCTGAGCAGAAAGCAGAGGCTCAACCCACTGAGCCACTCAGGCGCCCCATGGAGATAACCACTATTATTAATATTTTAGAATGTATCTTTCTAGGTTTTCCTATTTCCCAATATATATATAAGAAAATAGCCATATAGATATATTTAAAAAAAAAAAAACAAAATTCTTCTGTATATATTTCTGTGATCTGCTTTATGCACTAAATCCGTTTTGAAAATCTCTCATGTCAACACAAATGAATCTGAACCATTATGGATTAAATTAATTTTATTTTAAAAATAGAAAATACTTGGGGTGCCTGGCTGGCTCAGTTGCTAGAGCATGTGGCTCTTGATCTTGGGGTTGTGAGTTCAAGCCCCATGCTGGGCATACAGATTATGTAATACAAAAAAAATTTTTTTAATAAAAAATAAAATAGACAACACCTTTGTTCAAAAATAATTCAAAAATCAAAACAATATAAAAAAGTAGACATTGTGGGGCACCTGGGTGGCTCAGTTGGTTGGGTATCTGCCTTTAGCTCTGGTCATGATCCCAGGATCCTAGGGTAGAGCCCCTCATCAGGCTCCACACTAGGTGGAGAGTTTGCTTCTCCCTCTCCCTCTGCCTGTCATTGCCCCTGCTTGTGCTCTCTTTCTGTCAAATAAATAAATAAAATCTTAATTTAAAAAAAAAGTAGACACTGAGAATTCTTGCTTCCATGCATGTCCTGCTTCACCTGGTTTTCTTTCTTTTTTTTCTTTTGAAAAAAGGGTTTTATTAGTTTCAGGTGTGCAATATAGTGATTCAACAATTCTATACATTACCCCGTGCTCATCACTAACAAGTTCCCTCCTTAATCCCCATCCCCTATTTCACCTGGTTTTCTGATTTTCCCTCCCACAGGTCACTGCTTTTCATAGTTATAATGTTCTTTTTTGAAAATACAAGCAAATGTAATTATGTATGCCCCATCCTTTCTTACATAGAAGTTAGCACACTGTATACATTGTTAGGCACTTAAAAACAAAAACAAAACCAAAAAACCTAGTAGTATACAGTGGAGATTTTTTCTTATCACTACATAGAGAATTTCCTGGTATAACATGGTGTGGATGGACCATAATATCTAACCAATTTCATATAGTTGGGCATTGTGGTTATTTTCGAACTTTAAGTGTTACAAACAATGCTATGATACATGCAAATGTAATTTTTGTATGTGTGCTAATATATTTGCAGGAAAAATTCTGAAGGTGAGATTGATGAGTTAGTGGGTAAGTATATTAACAGCATTAATAGAAAATGCCAAACTGGTCTTCATAGGGGTATGCCATTTTCTATTCCTACTGCATTGCATGAGGATGCCCCCATTTCCCTACAACTTCAGCCTGTCAGTGTATTTGGGTTATGTACAAACCTGATAGGCGAAAAATGGGTATATCATTGTAACTACAATATGCACTTTCTTCTTAACGATGTTGAACATTCTTTCATGTGCTTAAAAGCCATCTGTTTTTGTTTTTGTTTTTGTTTTCCCTGAAAACAGGTATTTTTTCTATTTGGTTATTGGTCTCCTTGATTTACAGAAATAAATTATATATTATAGTGATTGATCCTTTGTAAAAAGAGTTGTGATTTTTTTTCTCCAGTTAGCTATATATATATATATATATTTTTTTTTTTTTTTTTTTAAATTACGGTGCTTTTGGGGCCCCTGGGTGGCTCAGTGGGTTAAGCCTCTGCCTTTGGCTCAGGTCATGATTTCAGTGTCCTGGGATTGAGCCCCACATCGGGCTCTCTGCTCAGCAGGGAGCCTGCTTCCCTTCCCCTCTCTCTGCCTGCCTCTCTGCCTACCTGTGATCTCTGTCAAGTAAATAAATAAATAAAATCTTTTAAAAAAATTACAGTACTTTTATCATGTAAGAGTTCTAAGACTTTTATACAGCTGTACTTATTAGTCCTTTATTTCATGATTTCTGGATTTTTAATCAATTAAAAATGGTCTTCATGGTAAGATTACAAGGGGGTTCTATTATTCTTCTGGTAATTTTTAAAAATGTGAGTATAGGTGACACACAATGTTACATTATTTTCAGGTGTACAACATAGCGATTCAATCTTCTGGTAATTTTATGGTTTTAGTTTGTGCATTTAAATCTTGGATCCAGCTGATGCTTGTCCTGGGGTATTGTGTAAAAAACTGGCCCAATCTCTATCTTTTTCCAGTTAATGAAACACCATTTATTAAACAGCCTGTCTTTGCCTCACTGGTTGGATATTTAGCATACACCAAATTTTCATATATTTTTATGTCTGTCTCTGTCCCATTAGCCAATTTGTGTATAAAACATCCTTTTTGGTAGCTGCATGGTATTGCTTCTTATATATATAAAATATTTTATTTGACAAATTCATTTTTGTTAAACATCTAGGTTGCTTCCCGTTTTTCAAATTCCATGGAGTGCTCCGTGAATAAAATCCTTGCACATGTTTATGTATGCCTTCGTGGTTAAGTGGATCAATTCTTTGCCTTGGATAAATTTTATACATGGAATTACTGGGTCAAAAGGTATGTGCCTTCTTAGGCTTTTTCATACATCTTGCCAAAATGCCTTCTAGAAAGATTGTACCAATTTACACTCCCTCCAACAATGTGTAAGCGCTGATTTCCCCTCACCCATGCCAACTCTCGGTATTATCATTCTTTTTAATCATTGCCAATCTGATCAGCAAACGAGAAAAAAAAGGGTCTCTCATTGCTGTTTTAATTTGCTTTCTTTGAATGCTAGTGAGGTTGAATATTTTTTCAATTTATGGTGGTTTTTGATGTACAGAAGTTTTTAATTTTTTATGTAGTCAAATCTATCAATCTTTTCCTCTATGGTTTCTGCTTTTGTTGACATATTTAGAAAGTTCTTGCCCATCCTAAGATTATAAAATATTCACTTATTATTTTCTTCTAGTACCTTTATGGTTTCATTTCCATCCTTATCCATCTGGTATTAATTTTGATGAATGGTGTGAGCTGGGAAATAACTTGTATTCTTTATTTATTTATTTCCCAAATGGATACCCTGTTCTTTCATCACTGTTAAAAAGCATATATGTGTGTGTGTGTGTATAGCTATTCCTAAAAGGAACATCTTGAACAGCTGGATACTGAGGGTAATCCAGCTCTAGGCTTTGGGTCATTGTTAAAAATGTCAGTTATCATACTAACCAGGCAGACACTGCACTGTCCAGTGTATGTGGGCTTTTGAGTCAAACTGACCAACGTCTGACATTCAAATTGCAACATTGCCTCTCCACGCTTGGGCAACTTTGAGCGGACTCATAATCCTCCTTGAGTCTCGGTTTCTTCATCTGTAAAATGGGGTCATAATATTTATCTCATTGGGCTGTGATGAGAAGTCAATGAAGTAATGTTTGTAGCAACTGTCAACATATGCCAACATGTCACAGACAGTCAACGTGTGTCACTCACCCTTCACACGGCACCCCCCATCTCATGATCCCCTGAGGCCCTTACTGTAAATAGGATATGCTGGAGAGGGGAGGGGTTGAGTGCTGTGTTTGCTTTTTATAGGCTTTCTATCTTTACACTTGTGATCAGACTCTCATTTGTTATGTCTTGCTGCTTTTAGTGTTGTTTCATTAGCAGCCTTTCTCTCCCCTTCTAAATAGGAAATTTCATTTTCTACCAGCTAGGAAGCCAGACAACTGGATTGTTAGACGTGTATTTAAATTAAGAGTACCTGGGATCTGAGTGAGGGCCTGAGGGCCTCTCCTGTTGTAGAACATAGTGGTTCCCAAGTCTGACAGCATGTTGGAATCACCTGAAGAGCTTTTAAAACATAGCCACACCTGGGTCCTACCCCAGACCAATTAAATCAGCATTTCTGGTGGCTGGGCCCCCGCCTGGGTATGTTTAAAAAGCTCTGCAGGTGATTCTCACTTGCTAGCAGAGCTGAGAACCGCTGGCTCTAGCGCTGGCGCTGGGAGTGCATTGGCTTTGTGAGATCTGTCTTCACACTTGGGGGTCTCCCATTCTGGCTCTTTCCCAAAATGGGTCTCAAGTTGGGGTGGGGGGTTTGCTATGGAGTGGAAAAGGCCAGATGGTGGAGATGTCAGGGATGTTCTGGAGGCCGCTGCTTGCCAAATAGAGCAGCTCCAATTCTCTGGTCTCCTTTGCCCAGAAAGCCACGTTCCTCTGGACATTTGGAAATGCTGTTGGCAATTTCTCTTCAAAAAACAGAGCCATCCCAGTCCCCAACCTGATGCCTCTCGCCTCTAGGGGCTTTCTGAGACTACCATGGTTTTGACTCCTGAGGAGAGTGGAAGGCGATGAGAAACAAATCTTGAGAAGATACCTTTAGGTTTATTTCTATTTGGTTTGCTTACATGTTCCCTTTTTCTCTTGGACCCTTCTCTGTCCCCCAAAACACATGTAGGTGACACATGTCAAGGCTGCTTTGTTCCCAGCTTCAGCAGACTCACTGTAACCTACTCTGTTACCTCATGAAATACAATTGTGCTCAGTACAGCCCACAGGAAGCCCTAACATCGAGTCTCTTTGCTACGAGATCAGCCTTCATCTCATCGCATGCTCCAGTTTTGGTAACCTGACTGTGTGCTTACCCCATGGGCTTGAGTCTCCTTCTAGGTCTCTCCCTGGTTCCACCAGACCCTGTAGGGAAGAGTCACCACCTCTCCTAATTAATCAGAACCAGCTCCTCCAAGGTTAGCAATGAAAGGAGAATCTCTGTGGAGAGAGGTGACTGGAATTTTCCCTTGGGGTTTCTCACTCATCACTGACACTACTTGTGTCCCCGCCCTCCATCAGACACACACACACACACACACACACACAGAGGGAAGCCATAGACCAGGCTGGATCCTTCAGACCAGTGTTTATGGCAAGTTGTAGATAACAAGAGAGAAATAAACAGAGAGAGTAACATGACTTCACATCATCTCATTTATGAGATATGACTCCATCCTGAGAGTGTAGGGCCTGCCTCCTCTTAATGAGGGGGCTGCCTCTGTGTGGTCAGTGCCATCACAGCAGCCCTGGCCTTAGGCCAGAAGCCCGGACAGCTGCCCTCTTGAATGTTCAGATGGAGCCACTAAAAGAATGGAGCCAAGAAGCGGACGAGAGTTCCCCTTCTGCCTGGTGCCACTATCTGAATTTAGTTTCCTGAGGAGCTGCCTCTTCCTGGGAGGGCCGACATGATTGTGTCTTTTTGTGGGAAATGGGACCTTGGATTCAAGTCAGGCTTTCTTGATCCTCAAGGCTGCCTGCAGGAAGAAATGGAGTGGACACACAACAGCTCACCTAACTGCCTTGCCGGCTAGAAGTGTGGTTTTTTCCCTTCCTAAGATACGTTCAGTCAAGAGGCACAATGTCACAGCACCATGAAATGCTCTGTGGTGTTGATTCACGATGGAGCCATAGGTGAGCAAACAAACTGGTGGTTATTTACAGAGTGCTGATGATACACTTTTCAAAGAGGGCCCAATAGTTGTGTAGAGGGAGGAAAAATACAAGTGTCTGGAGGTTTGCTGAGACTTTTTCTCTACCTGGAAGTCTGGGTGGCATAGCTCTGCCTATTAGGGGGCTGACTTCTTCTTTACACCCAAGAGAGACCTCGCCTCCGATGCACTGGGGAATGACCTTAGCCTACAACCCCAACCGAACAAATGTAGTAGGACACAACAAGAGACTGGGGGCAGAGTGCGATGCACTCACCCACTTGCCTAATGCCGTCTGTCTGGTTTGTGGTTTGTGTTGCTGGAGGTTGTATGGGTATGGTTCTTTGTTCCTTATCAGTCGGATAACCCCATCAACTCTGGCCCAGTGATCCTCCGTGGAGTCAGTGCTGCCCCCTAGAGGCGTTTTTAGGAATGCCTGGAGGCTTCCCGTTGAATTTGTTGACCCTGTACTACTTGGGGAAGGCAGGCGGAACCGGACTTCTTGCCTTAGGTGGGCCAGTCATACAATGAAGATTTGTCCTGCACTTCATATGACATTTGAATGCTCCACCAGACATTCCTGTAGGTAGGAAATCTCTTTACATTGGTCTCAGCCTAGAATGTAATTCTAGTTTGCACATAAACACAAAGTACTTTTTGCAGTTTTAATATACGTTGAATTTTTCATAAATGCTAGCATCACATAAATCAAGAGAATACTGTGTTTTGTGTTTACCAGAAGTTGTTTGCCATTTCAGGAAAGCACAATACTAACAACAAAATGCTTATGGTATTTGAGTTGCCAAAACAACACACCTCTGTTCATCTGTGTTCATACAGATCTGTACGAATATATAGTACTTATTTAGTTTTGTTTCAGAACATCAAATCTAAAGAAGTACCCATAATGTTCCAGTCAATATTTTTTACTTCTCTTAAATTCAATATTCATTATAAGTGGGTATAATCGTCTTCTATCTTCTAGTGTAGTGACACACAAACATTTACAGATTAAAATCCGTATTATTTTATTCTAAGTTATTTCCCTCTAGGTCTGTATCCTATAGTTATAGCAGGATATTGATTCTTCTAAAAGTTATGTGTGTGTGTGGGTTCTATGATCTCTAACTTTCATTTCAGAACAGTAAAGGTGGTCTCATTTGCTATGAAATATTTGCTGTAAACAGGGAGCAGGGATTGGGCCCCGTCGCTCTAGGCAGCCTCCTGGAGGGTGTTTTGTTTTATCTAATTTTCACAATAGCTCTGTGAATAGCTTTGTTCATGCAATGACCACCATTTTGCATAGGAGGAAACTGAGTCACAGAGCCATGAGGCAAGTTGCCCCAGTTCACCCATCTGGAAAAGAGGGGAGCTGGGATCCTAGCACCCTCTCACTATCCTGTCCTCCACCCTCTAGGTCTGCCCCATCGCCCTTGATTTTTTCCAGGTGCCCCGGGCCTTTCTCCCTGAAAGCCCATCCTCTGGCCTTGCCAGGCCTCTTAGAGGACTCAGCAGGGACTTAGACTGGAAGGAAAAAAAAGTGACTTTTTTCTTTTGGCTAGAAGCTCAGTAGAGGAAATCAAAGAGAAGTGTTTGGCATAGAGCAGACCACTAATAAACTTTGGGGAGTGAATGAAGGAATGAGTGATTTGGTCATGTTCTGGGGAGAGTGGTGCTGGGTCCTTCAGAATGGCCCCTGGGCTTTTAATAATTTATGTCAGTAAATTGATGTGAGTTTTCCACTGGTTGACACTAGGCTCAGAGGGCTGCTAGCTGAAGGATGGACACTTCCATCGTCTCCCCAGGGCTGAGGGAGGCGGGCCACTCCTTTTTTTTCTCCCAGGAAGCACAGCTGTTGAAATAGGAAGCAGCACAATTTTCTCACTCCTTCCCCATCCTCATGGACAGGGTTCCAGGTCCTGGAGGTGGGTGTTTTGTAAATAACAGCCTTTCTTTGGGTCCTTTGGTCTCAGATGTGACTCTGGCCCGGGGACACCAGCTCTTGGAGTAGGCAGCCCGCCTAGGGATGTTGCTCTGTGTTTCTTACGCATCTTTGGCAAGGTCTCACTCAGAGCTGCTCCTTCTTTCCTTCATTCAGCAAATATCTTCTGGGCTCTTGCTTTGTGCCAGATACTGGGGTGCAGGAATGAGCCACAACACATGGTCCCCACCCTTGAGAAACTCAGATTTAGGACAGAGGACTGACTTTTGCAGCCAAGTGCAGAAAGAGTGGTGACAAAGGAATGTACAGAGGCTCTGGGAACCCAGATCCAAGCCAGACTGGGGAGAAAAGGGAAGCCTTCCTAGGGGAGGTGTCAACTGTGCTTAGTCCTGAGCGAAGGTTATGATTTAGCGCAGACAAAAAAATATTAGGATCCCAACAGGGAAGGAAGACACATGTAAGTTAGGATAATCTGAGGAAGGTTTGTGTACAGAGGGGTTATTTGCAAGGTGTGGTAGGGGACGGGGGACCATCGCAGACACCAAAGGAACCCAAGGCTGGCAGCAGCAGAACTAGGACCACCTTTAGGCCAGAAGATGCGGGGTAGGGGGGCTCCTGGACTCTGGGAGGAGAGTGGTATGAGTACAGGCCACCTTGATAGGCGTGATCTCCCATATGGGATCAGCCAGCCTGATAGGACCTCACAGGGAGAGATTACATACCCTATCCTTTCCTCACTCTTTCCTATCCTTGACTCTCTGCTGGTGCTCCTTATTGGCCAATCGCAACCAAAAGCCAGAGAGTACTGGAGTTTGTGGATGCAATCCTACAGGGCAGTCTCTGGGACACTGAGCCGTGCAGGGAGTGCATTGAGAGAGAGAGAGAGAGAGAGCACGGGCGCGTGAGCACATGAAGAGGAGGTGGGGAGAGGAGCAGATGAAGAAGGAGAAGCTGAGTCCCTGTTGAGTAGGCAGCCTGATGTGGGGCTCCATCCCAGGACCCTGGGATCATGACCTGAGCCAAAGGCAGATGCTTAACCAATGGAGCCACCCCGGTGCCCCCATAGATTAGGGTTTTAAAAATGGCCACTTGGCCCCTAGCACACAGATGATCTAGAGACATCACTTCCTGCTAGAGACCGTGAGGCCTGAACCAAGCCAGCAGCAGTGGAGGGAAAAAGAAGTGGATGGATTCTGAGAAAGGTTTAAAGAAGCAGGCTCAGGGGGTGATGAAGAATTGGATGTGGTGGCTGAGAAAGAGGGAGGTGTGAGGGCCGAGCCCTGGTTTTCCACTTGAAGCTCAGGCAGGGTTGGGAGCTGTCTGGCTGACCAGCTGTCACCTCGTGGGCTTTGCCTTCTGGATTCAGGGGAAGGTTTTCATTGGCCTTCATTGGCAGGATCTTTGCTTTCATGGAGGCTTTGCAGGGGCTCCCTTGTCCCGCCACAGGTTGGCCTCGCTTCCCCTGTTCCAGGAGCAAACCAACGCAGAGGGCAAGGAGAAGACCCCCCTTTGTGGCCACCTTGGGGTCTCCTGAGCCGGGACCTGCTCCCGCCAAAGGGCTCTTCCCATCTGGAGAGAGGATGTGTTTTCTTTTAATGTGCTTCATTGCTGGGGCAAATGAGGCCCAGCTGAGGGGAGGGAGCCAGCACTGCCAGCAGAGTGCAGCTCTGTAAGCTGGGGCGAGCAGGGGGTGGGGGGGTTCCTGTCACCCCTCATTTCCTTCCCTAGCTCTTCGGAAGCCCCGTCCCCAGAGGCTCCTTGGTGCTCGCCAGCAGCTCCGAAGAACCTGCCACACGGTAACAGGTCCCATTCCTTGGAGTTCTCTGCCCAGGAACCCGGAATAGTTTTCTTTTGTTTTAGAGGGAAGTGCTGAGGTAGTTCTTTCGGGTTCTGAGAACTCGGGTAGTCAGGGCAACACAGAAGGGTGGGGTGGGTGAGGTGGGGGTTCCCAGCAGCATTTCGTTTCAAAATGCCAGATTAAAGGGAAAACGTCTTTGGAGTTTGCCTCCTTAAGACAGACTAGCGGACTAGCCGGATGATTTTTTCTGGTTCAGGATTTTGCGTGTTATGTTTTCTCACCTGAGGGGCAGTCTTCTGGGTCTTCACCCTGCGAGTTTTGGCTGAAAGACTTCAAGAATTTCAGCCCATTCCTGGTACAAGAGTTGGTGGGAGTGTTTCCTCTGTTCCTGTCTGGGGCCCCGTCCTGTAAGCCCTGGTCTTACAATGGGACTGCGGCTTAAAAGGAAAAAAAAAAAAAAAAAAAGGTAACGTGTTGACTGAGGTTTTCGTTCAGTCTGTGAAAAGAAATATGTTTCCCAAGCAGCCAGTTTTGCTCTGTTCTCCCCTTTGGGTCCAGGATCCTTCTCCCAGGGTTTCATCGGGCCCACAGACCACATGGAGTCCAACACTGGCCCTGGCTCTGGGGTCCTACAGGGGATCCCATTCAACTGCTGTCTGAGGGACTCTATAGAGAATGAAGGTGGAAACCTTTAACCCAGAGACTGAACTCCAGTTGTGTTTCCCCCCCCCACCCTGAACTGCACTGTACATCCTGACTCAAGGCGACTTCAGCATTCTCTTGCTGGGACTGTGACTCCCCATTCCCGCCTAGCCCAAGCCTTCTTTCCCCGCAGGGTCAGTCCCAGTTCCGACCCCCGAAGATACTCAATCACATTGCAGTTGTCCAAATGTTAACTGAACTCTTCCCTGCACTCAGTCACCAAGTCTTGTCATGTATTGTCATTATTCCTGCAAAGTCTCTCCAAGGTTCCCATGTTATTAATGTTTTTATTAACATCAGCCCCAATTATTGAACACTTACTGAGAGCCAGGATTTCAACGTGTCACCTAATTTAATGGTCACCCCAAACCCTGCGAGGCAAGTACTATTATTCTCATCTTACAGGGAAGGGAACTGAAGACCCCGAGTGCTTATTTGTCTGGAGTACATTAGCTGCTAAGCAGTCGAGCGGCGTCTGTCTGTCTGATCCATACCCGTGTCCTTTCCACCCCGGCATAGCCTGTATCCTCGGCTACCAACCTGGCTTTCATCCCTGCCTACAGCTCATGGCAAGCGCTCTGCGCAGAACCCACACCTCATTTTCTCCCTGCTCCATCCCAGCCAGCAGGGAGCCAATGCAAGGTCTTCCTTGGGCTCCTTTCATTCTTCCCCTACCAGGCTCAGTTTTGCATCTACGGAGAACACAGCTGTTTTGGTCACCGTGGTGTCTATGGAACTTAGTCCACAGAAAGTGAGCAATGAGCACTTATTTACTTTCTGAGTCAATGGAGAAGACCTCCTCCAGCCCTTCCCTTATTCTGTTTTTGGGTCCTTCCCAGCTGGAGCCACTGTTACCCTCCACCATCAGACATGGCTCACCTGGTTCCTGAGCCAATCCGATTATCAGAGCATGTGGGTGAGTTAGCAGGGTCTGTTTCTGTGCAGCTCCCATAGCTCCGGATGCTTCTGAGTCTGCAGGGGAAAAGTCTTTCTGCCGTGATAGACCTAAGATCTGGGGCACAGGAGGGTGAGTCCTGGGCCTTGATATGCCCCCAGATCCCATCTTTCCTTACCTCCCTCACATACTGGGTTGGGCACTTCACATACATTATCTCCTTTGATTGTCATAAAAGCCTCAAAAGACAGATAGTAGCATCTCCTTGTTGCACCTGAGGAAACTGAGGCTTAAAGGGATTGCATCACTTGCTAGAGGACTCACAGATAGGCAGTGGTGGTCGGGGCTCTGAGAAGGGGGTTATGTGAGGTTGGATCCTTTGTGATTTTCCCTTCACTGCCCTTCCTCCCTGGGGGCTGGGCTTCTGCCACATTCCACCCATCAAACCTCTAAATCCCCCCCATTTCCTGGGAAGCCCACAATCTCAGGAGCTAACAATCATAGTTAGAACAGGTACAATTTTGTGGGCATCTGTATATGCCAGAAACCTTAAGGGACTCTGAAGTCCCTTAAGAATAAAGAGACCTTATTGAATCTTCAGCCCTATAAAGTGCTTGCAAGGAAACTGAGGGACATTAAGTGCTGCCTCCCATGTCGTATGTCCCCCAGGTGAGGGAGCGGGGATGCAAACCAGGGCTGTCTGAGCCCAAAGCTGCTGCTCTTTACACTCTTGCAAAAGCTGGCGGATGGTGCTTTCCTCTCTTTGCTGCACCCCACTTCTAGCTGAGGTTCTGCTGCCCCAAACCAAGTTGCCCCCACCTTTCAGCCTCTGGACTCCTGTGGCCTACCCCTCCCACCAACGGACCCAGCTTCCAGTTCAACCCAGAGCCAGCCACATTCGCTTGTCCCTCTGGTCCCTGTGCTTGGCACTGCTGGCCAACCCGGCAGGCAAGTCAATTCCTTTGGCCTCACTCCCTCCACGTCCCAAACCCCGCCCTTGCCCGTGTGCAGCAGTTCTTGTGTGATTCTCACCACCCACCATCTCCCCACGAGCTCCACAGGCTAGGAGAGTCTGCTTGTACACCTCATGGCTTTCCAAAGTGGTTTGAGTGAGTCCAAACTCTTCTGCTTGGCTTGATGGGCATCATGGAGCTGCCCTGCTTCTCTCCATCAGGGCCAAGCCTTCCCTGTGGCTCTGGGACCCCACATTCTGGAGCCATTCCCTGTACTATGCAGAGCCTGGCTCACGGCTTTCTCACTGGTTCCCGGCTCTCTGCTGAATGCTGATTCTGCCCTGTCTGCGATTGGATGCCTGCCTGCATGGACTCCTGCATCCTGACTCCCTCAGCCCCCAAAGGTGCATATGTCCCGAGCCTCAGCATGTCCCCACAGGCCCGGCTCCTACCTGGCGACCCTTGTCTGGCCACTTCTCTTGCCTCACCTGAGGGGACATTACCCAGCCTTTTTTTTTCCCCCTCAACATCTTCCAACTTGGCCTCTGCTCCACTTAGAGAAGAATCAATCACTGAGCTAATAATCTGTGCTTTGGGCCCACGTGCACCCCACGTGGTGTGGGGCACTGAGACCTCCGAGCTGCCTCCTGTTCCCAGACCCACTGCCAGGTACCCTTTGTGCCTGGTGTTGGCTATTCTACTATATCCCACCAGAGCGCACCCCTCCCCTCTCCCCACCTGCCCAGGAAGCCTGCTCTGAGGATGTAGGGCAGGGCTTCCCAGGGTTCTTGGCACACCAAAAAAAAGCTACTATTTGTGTGGCAAAGCGGGGTAAATGGAGGAACGGCTAGGAAGAGCTAGCTGGGAGGTCCAGACACCTCAGTCTCAGCCCCTCCCCGGGCTACAGGGATGGGTGAGTCTCTGCTCACCTGGAACCCATTCTCCTGAGAAGCTCTCCTTTAAGCCATGGCAATAAAAATAGTAACTCCTTTTTAGCGAGTGATTCGAATGTGGCAGGTGCTACAGTGGTGGGCGTTTATATTGCCTCTGGTCGGCTCAAGTAGGTCATTACCAAGGAGGACCCAGGCTCAAGAGACTCCCAGCAGCTTGCCCCAGCAAAGAGTCTCTCTGATGTGCTTACAGTCAGAATCCCGGGATTAACCTTTTAGGGGTACTCTTTGTTTCCCCTAGAAGGGCCCATCTTGCAGTGAATGAGAACTCTTGGAAAGCAAAGTTGTATCTGATTCCTCTCTGCATCCACACCCTGCCTAGCACGTGGCAGGGGCTCCATGCTCCCTGTGTTTTGGGTCCTTCTGGGAAGCCCAAGGTTCCTTAGGCACGGCTCTCACTTTGATCCAAAAGGAGTCCATACAAATGCTTTCCTGAATTAGGCCAGACCCCTTATCTAGGGGAGAGTGTTTGGGAAGAGGGGTTGAGCTGCCCCCAAGTGGCTTGGCTGCTGTGGCCCTGTAGGAGCAAGTCTTTTCCAGGTCGGAGGCTGTAGGAGTCCTATCTCTTTGCTTCTCCTCAGCCAGGCCTCTCCACACACTAACATCCCTGATCATGGCCTTGAGGAATCTTTCCCACTTCAGGTATTGAGAAATCTTAGGTATCTTTATCTATAAAGATGATCCTGTCTTTATACCCAATTTCTCGCGGCGACCCACAGCAGTTCTTGAGAGAGCGAGAAGGTCGGGGAACTGAGAAGTGGGTCCTATTACCACTCTCCTGCCTCTATTCTATCGTGTATAATAGACAGTGTGAGGTCAATGTCACCCTAGGAATTGCTGAGCTGCTCCCATCTCTCCATGTATAGGGAGTGAAGCCAAGGCCAGGAGAGAGGATGTGTGTCCCACAGGGTCCCACAGGGAGAAGAGGCAGAAATACCGTGACTCCTCGTGCGGTGCTCTTCCCACAGATCCTGTTGCCCTAGCATCAACTCCGTTCCCAAGGCACTGCAACCCAGTTTGGGGTTCTGAAGTTTGCTGATCTTTTTCAGTTGCTTCTTGGTTGGAGGACTCAGCACCTCACCAAGGGACAGACTTTCCATCGCAGAGAGGTCTGTTCTCTTGGCCAAGCCAAGAGCCTGGCCTGTTCTTCAGCCTGACAGGCCCAGTAAGGTTAACCAGGAGCTGCTCTCTTCTTTGTCATCACAGTTTCTTCCAGAGGGAAGGAGCAAGCTTTCTGCCATCTACATATTTTCAGCTGAGTTATATTTTGCATAAAGTAAACTTAGCAAACAGAGAACACAGGGAGAATATATTTGGCTTTGAAGCGTCAGTGTTCTGACAGGCATTTCCTATTAGCTATCTCTGAGCCAACCAGCCGGGCTGGGTTTTGCTTAACTGGCATAATTCTCCTGCAGTGGAGACAGCTCATTCATTAGTCATTCCAAAAGCCAAATACAAAATATCCTTCTCTAAGTCAACTCCACCAACCAGCTCTGCAGCCGGGTGGAACAATGAAACTATGTTGCTTACCGTCCGGGCAAAGGTCAGCCTGAGAGCCACCTGTCTGCCTGGCTTGGGACGGTGACTTTGGCTTGCCTTCTTCCTTCCCTTTGGAACAGGAAGGACACATCTTCCTCTGGTTGGCAGGGGCCTGGGGAGCCTTTGAAAGGGTAGGCTCCATCCCACTTCACTACTGAGTCCTTTGCAACAGCTCAAAGCCCTGACTGAACGCATTCCCTTTAGTTTATGTTTGGTTTTGTTTTTCTAGGTCCTAGAAGCTAAAGGTATCAGTTCTAAAAGGAAACAAAGGAATGTGTCCCTTCCTGCTTGGTTCTGTCAGCTGAGCTCAGTCCTTCTTTGACTGGCATCTTGTGTGCTATCTCTTTTAATTCCTGTGCAGTGAGGGCTGATGTCCCCATTTTACAGATGAGGAAACAGGAGCCCAGAGAACTGAAATGATTTGTCAAAGGCCAAAATGAACCCTCTGTCCTCTCTTTCAGGAAGCTTCCTTTGGGATGATTATCTGAGGTCAAAATGAAAATGTATGTGGGGGTGAGGGTCTACTCTTGACTTTGTCCAGGCACCCAGGGTAGGGTCTGCTGAAAAGCCAACCAGGAAGAAAGCAGGGAAGGTATGCTGCTCTAGAAGGAAGATTGTCGCCTGGCTGGCTCAGTTGTTAAGTGTCTGCCTTCTGCTCCGGTCATGATCCCAGGGTCCTGGGATGGAGCACTGCATTGGGCTCCCTCCTCAGCGGGAAGCCTGCTTCTCCCTCTCTTGCTCCCCCTGCTCGTGTTCCCTCTCTTTCTGTGTCTCTCTCTGTCAAATAAATAAATAGAATCTTAAAAAATTAAAAAAAAAATGAAGATTGAAAACACCATGGGGTGGGAGTTGGGTGGGTAGTTTTGATGGGGGAAGAGTTTGGTTTGAAGCAGGCCAAGAGCTGGAACCGGAACAGGGACAGAAAAGGGGAACTTGTGGTTCCGGGGGCTAGCTGGGGATTCCACATGTGCCTCATAGACTGGTCCACCTGACCAAGCAGAACGCCAAGGGGTAAAGACTCCACTAACATCCAATAACTGGGGGAGCACCAGGGGATACTGAGGAAGTTCCTGTACAGAGGTGAAGAGCTAGAGGTTGCCACCACAGCTGGTTGTTGGTGTCAGACTCCCTGGAGGGTCTAATTAGCACTCCAGGTGGAGAAACACATTCACAGGTGCCCTGGCCAATGTAGAGAGTTGGGGGATGGGGAGACAGGACAAATCAGAGGTAGAATATACATACATAAGTTAGGAATGACAATCTCCGAGGACTTCTAAAAGCAGACATCCAAAGCTAACTCTTGAGTGGTGCCCTCCTTAGCCTGATTAAGACCTTCCTCAGGCTGGCCTCAATTCCTTTCCCATCCGCCCCTCTATCCTCCGATTTCTGTCTCAAACTGTTTGGTTTTTCCAAACATACACAGCACTTTTACTCTATAGCTCTTCCACATGCTATTTTCTCTACATTCATGTCATCTCTTCTATTCATAGCCTTACCTAGCAAACTCCTCCTCACCCTCCAAAACCCTGCCTAAATGCACCCGGAAGCCTCCTCCATCTTCCCAGAGTAACTTTTGTCTGTGTTCCTGACCCTTTGTCTATAACTTTAGTAAATCATTGATTCTAGTGTGCTGTCAGAGACCCTCCCCAATTTTATCCCTGGATTCCCAGGACCCAGTGGAAAGATGGCATTTCGAAAATACTCAAATCAGTTGATAAAGCAGTGCAGCCTGAAAGGCTATGAATCATTGTTCCTCAGACCTGGAAGAAAATCTGTTGATCCAAGTGAACCATCTCTCTGGTGTTCGAATCCCTCATCCATATTTCTAGGCTGATGTAACTTACACAAACCACCTAATCCAGTAACTGGCATATATTAGATGCTCAGTGAATGGTAGCTATTGTTATTTCTTAGGGACTCAAAATGGACCTACTCCTCAGTATTCTTTCTCTGGACTCCCGAGTCAGGGCTATGGCTCTGTGTCTAAGACCCCAAATTCTTTGGACAATCATTTCTGCTTTCAAGACTTCAGTTTTCTTATACGAAGAGTGAGGACTATAACTAGGGGTGCCTGGGTGGCTCAGTTGGTTGAACGTCCAACTCTTTACTTTGGCTCAGGTCATGATCTCAGGGTCTTGGCACTGAGTCCTAAGATGGGCTCCACGTGCAGTGGGGAGTCTGCTTGAGATTCTTTCTCCCTCTCCCTCTGCTTCTCCCCCTGCTCATATGCGCATGCCTGTGTGCTTGCACACGCTCTCTCAAATAAAGAAAATCTTTTTTTTTTTAAAGATTTTATTTATTTATTTATTTGACAGACAGAGATCACAAGCAGGCAGAGAGGCAGGCAGAGAGAGAGGAGGAAGCAGGCTCCCTGCTGAGCAGAGAGCCCGATGCGGGGCTCGATTCCAGGACCCTGAGATCACGACCTGAGCCGAAGGCAGCGGCTTAACCCACTGAGCCACCCAGGCGCCCCTCAAATAAAGAAAATCTTAAAAAAAAAAAAGAGTGAGGGATATAACTAGATGTCCTATAATTGGGTCCCTTCCAGCTTTAAAACCAAAACAAAACCAAAGCCAGCGTCACCAACAGATCTTCGGAATTACAGATCTTTGGGATTCCAGCTCTGGTCTTCCTGGGATGATCTCTGATCAGAAACAAGTGGACCAACCCTGACCTTCATTGCCTTCTGGGGAGTCTGCTCTTCCCCCAGGCAGTGCCAGTCCTCAGGGAGACAGAAACTGCTCCTTGTCCAACTCCCGGCCAGTCATACCTTCTTTAACATTCTGGAGAGGGAGGGAGACAGTCTGTCATGGAGCTTGTGGCAAAATCCCTCTTTCTCCCCCAAACACCAGCTATGATTAGCTGTGTCTTCACCATAAAACTGCAGGGGTGTGTGCGGGCGAGTCACAGATGTTCAGTTCACATTTATAGAGTGCTTGCAAGGTGGGGGGGGCGCTTTGTGGTTGTCAGAGCACCCCAGTTCCCTTTCCCTACCCCAGCAGTTGTTTGAGATTTTAGGGCCCAAGTATTTGGGTTATAGCTTTTAAGAACCTTCCTCTGATGACTCCTAGCTCCTAGGCTACTTACTCCTTCAGCCAGAACTCTGTCATTCTCAGCAGGTCCCCTGGAGGTGAGCAGGGACTTGACCCTCCTCCTACCACGTCCCCACCCCTCCCAGGGGCCTGTCATAGGGCCAGACTCAGACCCCAATGCTCTCTCTCGAACCCCTCTCTCCCTGGTTCCTGGCATCCCCGCGGCTACTGCAAAGGAATCAGGAACTCTCTCTATAGGAGTGGTGGTTTTGAACCTTGCCACCTTTAGGGACCCCTGCCCCCAGCACCCGTCCAAACCCTGGCTCATTTTGTGACTACCGATCAGGCCAGGGCTGCAGCCAGTGACGTGGGAGTCCCAGCCCTTCTGAGCTGAGCACTCTATTCCCAAAGGCACCCCCCAATGCTCCTTCTCATCCTGCAGTGGAGGACCCTAAGCTGCCATCAGGAGCTGGGAAAGAGGTGGAGGCCTCTTAGGTGGAGGCAACCTGGCAGGCAGGCAAGTCCCAACAGGCGGCCCAGGGCTGCGGCGTGCAGACAGTGAGTCACGCGGGTCCCCACTGCTTACTGGACAGAGCCCGAATAATGACAATAATAACAGAGATCCAGGGGGCTGTTATTAACTCCCACCCCTCCTCCCAGGGTGGTATCTCCTCCATCCATCTGACAGCCCTCGGGGCAGGGAGGAGCTGAGGGCAGAGATCTTTGTGGCCCTGTCCCAAAACAGGGGGGAACTGAAGCCAGAGTTACTCTCCACAGAACCTGGGTAGTCCTGAGAAAAAGACTCTGCCTCCTACTGTCATCCTGACATCAGGAGAGTCCTGCAGGGGCCCCCAGTCGGTGGTCCTCCACACCCACAAAGCTCTGGGCTTAGAGGGGGAAAGAACCTCTCCCCACCCCCCGCTTTTTGTTCTGCAGTCTA
Organism: Lutra lutra; assembly: GCF_902655055.1. Classification (NCBI taxonomy): domain Eukaryota; kingdom Metazoa; phylum Chordata; class Mammalia; order Carnivora; family Mustelidae; genus Lutra; species Lutra lutra. Next base: position 108,740,374 of record NC_062278.1, read on the forward strand.
TCCTCTAGCCCATACTCCTAACACCCCTGGGGAGTAGGGATGATTACTCTCCCCATTTTAAGGATGAGGTACCTGAAGCTCAGAGAGGTTAGGTAACTCTCCCATGGTCACGCAGCCAGAGAGTGGCAGAGTCAGGATTTGAACCCGGGTTGGTTTGACCGTGCCTTCTTGGCCTCTTGGGCCGCTTTGCCATCCACAGTTGATAATCCCAGGGTCTCGAAGGCTGACTTCTTGGGCCTTTGGCCCTGGCCTTTCTCCATGTCTTCCCCTCCTGGGCACACTCTATCTCAAGATTAGGGCTCTTCCCAGGGATCCCTGCAGGCCAGCTTTCATTTTCATCTTTGAGCAGCCGTGGAAAGGAAAGACTCAACACTTTAATTTTGGGGTCTTAGTAATTATCTGGTATCCGCCGCCCACTCAACTCTACCCACTACTTATTATAATAACAACAATAATAATTTAGAGCAGCAGTGGTGATGCTCACAGCACTCACCGATCCCCCCTTCGGAGGCTGGACCCACGGAGGTATAGTCTTGCCCTTTCGAAATTTCAGAATGTTCCTGGATTTGGGAGTCAGGACGATCAGATCCTAGCCTCAGTTCAGGCTGAGGGCAAGGAAGGGCAAGGAAGCCCAAACGTCATATGGCTGTGTGAGCCCCTAACTCCCTCTGTGCCTTTGTTTTCCTCTCCGTAAAATGGGGTTAATAATCTTGCAAGACATGTGCTTTAAGCTTTTCGAAAGAATGTCATAGTCAGAATCGTTTCTTTAAGCATCGCCAACCTGTATTTGTAATCAAAAAAGTCCCAGGAGTCTGATGCCTCCATGAGCCACGATCTTCCTGTTCGGTCTCTCCCTGCTCTGGCTATCCACTCTGTGGGAGCGTTGCTGGGTTGGGGCAGGGTGGGGGCCCAGGTCGGGGCCCAGGTCGGGGCTGGGGGCAGGAGCTGATCCCCGGGCTGCAGCGGGAGTCTAGCTTTTCCAGCCCTCATCCTCCACGGCTGCTTCTGCCAAGGCCCTGCAGCTAGAACAAGCAAGGCCATTGCCTGAGCGCAATAAATGCTTTTATTAGTCCTTTTATTAATGATGGTTGGTATTTGTCGAGAAGCTGGGACAATAGTTATTCCAGTAAGAGGATATTAAGCTCCCTCGGACAGACCCAGTATATCTGACGTGCTCTGGCCCCCTGCCGTCCCCAGGCACTGCTTTATTACAATGCAGCACACCCCTGGCCTCCTAGCTACTCTAAGGGATGGGGGGGTGTGTGTGTGGAGGGGGCGGGGGTAGGGATAAGCTGGCCATCATTAAACACATGCCTTTTCAGAGGTTACCGTAAGCCAATAGCAGGAAGCTTTTGCTTCCCCCCTGAGAGCTTAGGGAGACTGTGTGTTTTTTGTTTGTTTGTTTGTTGTGTTTTTTTTTGCCACCTCTGGGCTCTTGGCTATTTTATAGCCGGAGCTGCTCGTGATGAGTCCATAAAGAAGGAAGACATCCTTGAACCATTTGTTAAATGTGACACCATTCCTGTTCTTTGTTTTCAGCCATTTTGCATTACTTTTTTTTTTTTAAACACACAGTACTTACTATATGCCAGCAGTGTTCTGAATGTTTCTCAAATACGACTTTATTTACTCCTCATGATGTCCCTAATGAGGCAGGTATCCCTATTTCATGGATGAGGAAATTGAGGCCCAGAGAAGTTGAGTGATGTGCTCAAGGTTGCACAGCTAGTAAGTAACAGAGTCAGGTTTGAACCCAGAGGCAGTTTGAACTTCAGAGCCTGTGCTCTTTATCTGACATTTTAAAACTGAGTCTGAAAAGAAGTGGGAAACATTTCCAAAATTTATCAGCTTTATTGTGTTAACAGAGGGAATTCACTGTTTTCCTGCAGGCGATAGTGTCATAAATTACAATGGCAAGCCCCAGAATCCGAGTAGCTGTGAACTGGAAGGGTCTGACCCACTCCTCTGGCGAATACCGCGATGCTCTCTCCACAGCATCCCTCCTCTGTGATCCCCCCGCTTCTGCGGGGATACCTCTAGTCATGGGGAATCATTCATTCATCCGGCAGCCCATTCATTCATTCTAGCTCCAGATAATTCTCACAGTTAGGAAAGACAGTTCTTCCTCACGCTGGACTGAAGTTTAGCTCCCTGGAACTTATTCTCATGGACCTACTTTTGTCTTCTAGAGTTAGGGACCAGGAAGCTTTCTGTCTTGTGTACAGGTTGGTCCTTAAAGTCCTTGAAGACAGCTTTCATAACCCCTTAAATCTTTTCCCTCCTGGGGGTTACACTTCCTTAGTTCTTTCATGGTCCTCTTTGGTTACAATTTCCAGATTCTTTATCTTCCTGTTTCTACTCCTCTGATGCTGGAGAGTTTGTCAGTGTTCATCCCGAAGGGATGTTGGAAGGCAACACATCTGGGGTGGTCCCACAGAGCCAAGGAGAACCGGATCATCACCTCCTCCTTTTGTGCTTTACATTTCCATGGATGCAGCCTAAACTTGTTTTAGGGTTTTTGAGAGTCACATTACACCCTTGACTCCTACTGGGCTTGCCCTGTTGGCTCCATCTTCCAAACTCTGAAATGACACAGCTGTGTTGTATTTCTGAACCCAAGAGTGGGCCTTTACATTGATCACTAGGACCTGTCATCATGTTGAACTCAGTTCCCTGTTCCAACCTACCCAGGTGGACTTGGAACCTTACTCTTTTACCCTATGTAGTGATTCCATTTTGTATTATCTGAAATTCTGATAAATATGCCATCTGGGTTCCCATTCGGATTATCATTAATTTTTGTTTTAAGCAGAATAAAAAATTTTCCAAGGTTGGGTTTGTGGGAGAAAGATGGGGCAAAGCTGGAGTGACGTCAATGGGATGTTTTCTGTTTGGACCGACGTGAGTGACCGACACCGTGCACTTTCTGTTGGGGGGTGAGCAGGGTAACAGGTAAAGCCGTGTGCAGCATCACTTCTGCGTCAGAGCCTTTGAGCCATGACGAGGCAGAAAGGCAAATATTGATAGCTTGGTTTGTAGGTCTGATTGTTTCCTTCATGTCCAGCCTCTGCTGACAAGGACTGAGAGTGGAAATGGAGGATGTATGAGGTGGAAGCAAGGCCCTTTGTGAGGAGACCAACACAACCTCCAGACCAAGAAAAGCCAGGCAATGGCTGTGAGTGTTAAGATCTCTAGAAGGAAAAAAGACCTCCGTTAGAGAGGGAGCTAACAAAAAAAGAGTTTTAGCAACGCCGCATGGTCTTTGAATACATTTTTCTCAGCTCAAAAAACCATTCCCTTCTGTCATTCTTTGGAGGTCACACCTAAAAGCCAAAAGAATCAGACTGAGGCCCCATCATTGGGGTTCACAGCGGGGGCTCTCTGCTTATGCCAAAGGGTGTTGGAAATCAATTTAATGTTTCAATCTTGCTGCCAGTAGCCCTTTAAAGAACCCAGCCCTCTCACACCACACACTGCAGGAGTGTATTTTTAACTCTCTTCCTAATAGTCACCCAAACTGTTCTCCTCCTTGCCCATTTCGACCCAGACTTTTTATTCTCTGACTCCCACCTTCTCTTCCCCACAGGCCTACTGCCCGCCTCCACCAGGAGTCTGGCATGTTGTGGTGTCCCAGACACCTGAGCTGCATGTAGGGACTGAGGTAGATGTTGGTGCTTAGGGGGTAATTGTGGGTGGCTGAGGTTATGGGATTTCCGAGACAGGCACGAAGCAGAAATGGAACCAGGCTGCCAAGTCCAGAGAGGACAGGCCTGAAAGGCTGAACTGGGAGAGAGCCTGGGACCAAGCGGGAGTCAGTGGCTGGGCAGAGCAGAGTTGCAGACACTGAACTGACCAGTAGGCAGGGGTTTTACGTGGCTTCTGTGGCCCAGGCAGAGGCAAGCTTCTTGGGGTTAACGCCCAGGCTAGGGGAGATCTGGGACTCCCTGCTATACACTCCAGCCCTCACACCCACCTCAGACTCTTTCTTGCTCCCATGATGCACTGTGACTCTGTCTTAGTCTGTTGGAGCTCCGATAACAAAAATACCATAAACTGGGTGGCTTAAGCAACAGTGATTTCTCACAGTTCTGGAAACTGCAAAATCTAAAATCAAAGTAGCAGCTGATTCCGTGTCTGGTGACATCCTGTTTCCTCGTCCGAAGAGGGCTATCTTGTCTCTGTGTCCTCACATGGTAGAAGAGGGCAAGAGACCTCTCCAGGGTCCCTTTTCTAAGGGCATTTGTTCCATTCATGACAGCTCCATCCTCATGACCCAGTCACCTTCCAAAGCCCCACCTCCTGATACCATCACACTGGGGATTGGATTTCAACCTATGGGGGGGGCACATGGAATTTAGTCCATAATAGATTTTATTTATTTATTTGAGAGAGAGAGAGAGAGAGCATGAGCAGGGGTGGGGGTGAGGAGAAGGGCAGAGGGGGAGGGGGAGGCAGACTCTCTGCTGAGCAGGGAGCCCCACGCGGGACTCAATCCCAGGACCCTGGGATCATGACCTGAGCTGAAGGCAGACACTTAATGACTGAGCCACCCAGGCACCCTGAATTTAGTCCATAATAGACCTCTTGGTCAGTTTGCTGAACTTGACCTGCTTGGTTCATTCTCAGCTGGGTAGGTACATCCCTTCCTCTCCAAGGGCTAATAATTGTGGTGAGAGAAGTTCGTGCTACCTGCTTCAGCTCACTGGAGACCCACTAGGTGGACCACCCTGCCTGGCCTCTCTGCTGAGAGAGCCCCTGAGGATGGCAGGGGAGCAGGGTGGGGAGTGGGAGCAGGGGAGCGGGGGTGGGGGTGGGGGACACTTCCTGGCATCAGGCAATGTGCCCAATAAGATCTGAGCTCAGACAAACAGGGAGGCCAACCTCAAAAAGATGGAAACTTCTTATCTGCACAGAGCCAACATTTCCATTGATTTAGTAAACTGAGACCTTTGTTCAGTTGGGTCATTAAAAAGAAGATGAAAGTAAATGGCACGTGTTGATCGGTCATACCGAACTCACAAACAAACCCCTACAGTTTGCCTGGATGGAGTATTTCACTTTACAACAGAGTCTTTCTGTCACAGTGGTCAGGTGTCTGGCAGACCAGAGGCCTTGTTTGTGGTTATGATTACTTGCTATTATTGGGCGCATTCTTACTAGCTTTTGGTCTGCTTCCTTCAGGTCCAGGCTTGTGGGCCTATGTTAATTTGCAGGGTTGAGTTATTTACATTGTATTCAATCTAGTCTATCCATTTCCTACACTTTGCTCCTCAAAGATGATCGCTAATTCAAAATGAATTAAATCCCTAAAGGCAGGGGTCGGGGAGAGGGCAGGGAATGGTATTTGAGAACTATAGGCTTCTCTCTGTGTCTTGCCTCAGTATCCTAGACCCCAGAGGTAGGAGCAAGTGGGCTTTCCCACTCTCGGCTTGCTGCTCCCAGCTCCAAAGCGGAGGGAAACGGGAAGATAACACAGATTAAAAACACCAGCTCCACCCAAGTGACTCAAAGAAAGGTGCGTCTCTGAGCCTTTGTGTTTTCTTGAAACTCGAGGCCTGAACATAGATGAGAACTGTCCAGCTGCTTGTGCTCCAAAGGGAGCCACAGAAGTCTGCAGAAAGCCTCTGACCCATTCCCTTCCCACTCTGGCTCTAGTTTCCTTCTTTGCTGAGGGTCTCTATTTGTCAGAGCAGAAGGGGATTGCGTCAGTCAGTTTTGAATCAGACGACAGAAAAAATAAGTGGACAGACCTCCTTGGAAAAGAAAAAATAGCAGAGGAATTTTTTTTTTTTTTAGCCACCCCTGGCTTGTTAGGCTGCACAAAGTACGTTAGAGAAGGGGGCCGGGATTTCAGGAATATAAAGGGACAGCAATGTGATCACTGAATGGGATGGGGGTTGGGTAGGAAAGCAAGGGCTGGATTCAGCCTCACAGTTCCCCTTCTCCCCCTGCAGGTGAGAAGAGACACAGGAGAGACAGCCGCAGAGCCATGGTGTAGGGAGGCCTAGGGACGCAGGTGTGTGTGGGGGGGTTGTGTGTGCAAGTGTGCCCCTGGGCACACTGCTACAAGGAGGAACCAGAGAAAGGCGTCCAGGATAAGAGAAGAAAAAGAAATTGAAGCGGAACAAGAAAATACTCTGGGCAATAATGGGAGAAGCATAGGCTGCATTGATCCACTCCATATATATTTATGGGCTGTTACTCTGGGCCGGGCACATCCTAGGCTCTGAGGTTACAGCAGTAAATGAAACCAAGCCCTTGCCTTCAGGGAGCTTATGTATGACGTAATATGACAGGCACTAAAATACCCCATCTCATTTATTGACCCTGCAGGGTGGTTACTATCGTCCCCATTCTATAAATGATGAAACAGAGGCACAAAGAAACTGTAAATACTTGGCCGAATCTCACAGTAGAGCCAAAATTTGAACTCAGGTCCATCTGAGTCCAGAGCCTCTGCTTGTAACCGCTGGAACACGATAGACCATCCTACTAGGGAGTCCTGAGCTAAAATCCACAGGCCCTGCCTTAGTTATTAGAATTCATTGGACAGACCAGTTTTCCTCCTCGAACCTCAGACTAGCCTTCTGTAAAAGAAGAAGTGGGGGGGGGGTGGATTAGTTGATCTGTGAAATCCCTTCCAGCTCTAGTGTTCTTTTTTTTTTTTTAAGATGTTATTTATTTATTTATTTGACACACAGAGAGAGATCACAAGTAGGCAGAGAGGCAGGCAGAGAGAGGGGGAAGCAGGTTCCCTGATGAGCAGAGAGCCTGATGTGTAGCTCGACCCTAGGACCTGGAGATCACAACCTGAGCCGAAGACAGAGGCTTAACCCACTGAGCTACCCAGGCGCCCCTCTAGTGTTCTGTTTTTATGAGGCAAAAAGTTCTATATCGGTACCCTCCCCCTTCCCAGGTACCTCTTGTGGAGGTAAGCAGAAGCTCAATAGATGTTCCCAAAGAGATGGACACCCAGAATGATGTTTCTCACGCTGGGTTCCAAGGATTTCTTTCTAGGGATTCTGGAATTTTCCGTTAACATTTTGCTTTCGAGAATCAGATTCCTTGAGGGAGAGAGAAGCTCCAGAGAGAAACAGCTCTGGGGTTGGCCTCCAGGCCAGCAGAAGAGGGAGAGAAATAGGGTGGGAGGGAGGTTGGGAAGGAGGGCCTACTGGAGGTCTGAGGCAGCCCCTGAATGGCTCTTTTTTCACTTGTTTTTTAATACCTAGCAAGTCAATACCTTACTCGGGTCCATCCCACCTGAGGCTAGGGGAGGTGCAAGATAGGGGGCCCATATGGTACCCAAGGCTCAGAACCTGAGAGGGGAGGTGTGGTTCAGGCTGCACCTAGGACTCTGCGGGGATCCAGCTAGCGTGTTTGATGGGGGAGGGACTTGTTGCCAAATGGGAACATGTGACTGAGCAAGGTGAGCCCGGTCCCAGTTCTTCACCTTAACCTGGCCTCACCTCGCCTGACCGGTCAACCGCTCTAATGTGCGCTTTGTTGACTGGGGAAAGGGAGGCGGCAGGAGTCTGGCTCACCCAGTGGCTGAATGCAGCCCAGGTCCCCCTGATAAGCTTAGTCAACTTATTAAATTACACAGGAAAAATCGAGATGGAATATTAATTCTGCACACCTCTCCTCTCGGCCTGGGGAAGCTGCTTTCCTGGGTTTCACTTTTCAAAGACTGAAACAGATATGGAGATTTCGTGCTTAATTAAAGGCAAAGGGTGCTCACTTTAAGTCTTTTCTAAACCGTTTGGGTTCGGAGCTTAGTGGAGCCAGTGGAGGGAGCCACTCACCATCTGGCATGAAATGTGTTAACTTGGAGTCGCTGGTCAACTCTAGACATCAGATTCAGAAACAAAGAGAATTAATTTCAGAGGCCCCCTTCTACAACCCCTCCCCTCCAGCGTGTAATTTGAAAGCCGATGTATTGACTTGCTAGGTATTAAAAAGTTAGGTCTGAGAGGTCACCTACGACAGAACAAACGCCAGGTGCCAGAGCTCAGCCCACAGGGCGGGATTATCTTATCAGCCTGGCTGATAAAACCCAGGAAAGTCTGGCCATAAGGAACAAATATTTATAAGCCCAACACCTTTTGGTCCCTAAAAGATTAGGCACAGAATGTGAGCAGGAGCAGAGGGTGAGTTAGCAATCAACCGTGGGCATTAAAGCCTGGTTCCTGATCAGAAACTTCAGGGGCTTGTCCCGCTTCATTAGGGAAGCCTGTTGAATGTCAGACTGTTTGGGAAGCATTTTCCCATCTGACACCTCTCAGGAGCCTCGTGACAGCCTGGTGAGAGCTCTTATGACCCCATTTTACGTTTGAGGGGACTGAGGTGCAGGGTTTAAGTGTTTTGCCCATCGGCCCAGGTTGCAGGCAGAATTTGAACTCAAGTCGTCTTCTTCTTCTTTTTTTTTTTTTAAAGATTTTATTTATTTATTTATTTATTTGACAGAGAGAGAGAGATCACAAGTAGGCAGAGAGGCAGGCAGAGAGAGGGGGGAAAGCAGGCTTCCTGCCAAGCAGAGAGCCCGATGCGGGGCTCGATCCCAGGACCCTGAGACCATGACCCGAGCCGAAGGCAGAGGCTTAACCCACTGAGCCACCCAGGCGCCCTTGAACTCAAGTCTTCTGATTCTAAAAGATTTTATTTATTTTTTTGTTAGAGGGGGGGGGAGAGAGAGAGAATGCACACAAGCAGGGGGAGCAGCAGGCTGAGGGAGAGGGAGAAGCAGGCTCTCCGCTGGGCAGGGAGCCTGACGCTGGGCTCAATCCCAGGACCCTGGCGTCATGACCTGAGCCTAAGACAGATGCCCAACTCACTGAGCCACCCAGGTATCCCTCAAGTCTTCTGATTCTAGATCCTGTGTGCTTTCCACGCTGCTGCCGTGTTGACCTTGACTGGTTCTCACCTGTTTGCAGGCCCTGCTCACTTGTCCGTGAGGCAGACCAGGATCAGAGGAAAAGGTAGAAGGAGATGGCCCCCCTATGGTCATGCTCCAGGGGTGCTATTAAATAGCCCTTGACCCCAAATCATCAACCCTCCTGGTGTCTCCTAGGGCTCAAAATTCATTCCTTTGGGTCCCCAAGTCTTTTCTGTTTATTCATTCTCCCTGGGAGAAGTGATTAAATGATTAAATGCAAATGAATTAAAATGAGAGGCCCGTGGTGTCAGAGGAGAGGTGTTGCTGATCGCAGGGGTCACTGATTCGCCCTGGTATGTGTGTGTGCTGGGGGGTGAACCTGGAGGAAGCCCCCTCCCTTGGGATTCCAGGTTTCTCCTCTGCCAAAGGCAAAGTCAGACTAGATGATCTCAGACAACCCTACTGTTTGGACCTCTCAAGACGAATTCTCCGGGGATTGGGAGCCCCTTAACACTGTTTTCTTTGCATCCTCAGCCATGAGAGTGGGAGTGTGGGGGAGGAGGCAACTTGTAAGCTAAGAGGAGAAGGGGTGAATGGCTGGGATCAGGACCAGCCAGACAGAGGCCTGAAGGTGAGTGAACGAACATGTGAATAACCTCGGCCTGAAGCTTGGGTCACAAGAAGGTGAGAGGGGAGCCTAGAGAAAGAAGCAGGAGCCTTGTAAGACCGTGTCAGGGAGCTTGGGCTTTGTCCTAACAGCAGTAGGGAGTCAGAGAGCGTTTGAAGCCAGGAAGTGGCATGACATCTGTGTCTTAGAAACTGGTGCAAACGTGCAGACTAGATTGAAGGGGGCGCCCAGGGAAGGCAACTGGTGTGGGGCAGGAGGAAGGGCAGTGGGAGAAAGGCTCCAGGTGGACTTATTTCTGCTTTGCACCCTCTTTCCTCCGCTGTGGGCTAGACTGGTTGTCAGAGCTGTATTTGCGAGAGTGGTCATAATGGGTACCATCTACAGACGGATGCTTCCCCTGCGCCAGGGGCTGTGTGGGGTGCTGTGCTTGCTTTGTGTCATTTAATCCTCAGAATAACCCCAGGAGGTAGGAAGTCATACCACCCATATGTTACAGATGAGAAAACCAGGCTCAGAGAGGCCAGGTGCCTTGCCCTGGGTCACACAGCTGATAATTGTAGCAGTAGGACACAGGCAGAGATGCGGCTTGTTCCAGAGCTCTGGCTTTTGCCTACTGGTTGTCCTACCCCTGTAGCTGGTCTGCCCTGGCCAATGGCAGGATGGAGGCAGTCATAGTGGGTACAAACGGGTACAAATGCGACTCGCTGTGGGTGTCCTATAACGCGACCATAGTTGTATCTGGAGAGGGTGTGCGGTCTTCGCAAGGGTGTTTGAGCTCCCAAGGCTAGTTCACCTTTGCCTTCAGAGGAGAAAGAGAGCTGGCAGTGGGGCTGGTTTTGGTGCTCATGACCCCGCCCTTCAACTCCCTTTCATAGGAAGGGGCCTCTTGAAAGGCTTGGAACTTCAGGAACCATCTCCCAATTCAGAGAGGAGCCAAGAAGTCACACTTCCCAGACACCAGAGAACACAGAGGGAGAATGGTCACCACTCTGTCACATGCGGCCTCTACCTAAAGGGGGAGCAGGGCTCCGTGTTTGAAGGGCGGAGGCTTGAAGGGTCCCTGAAGGTGGGTAGAGTTGGACAGTGCTCCCAAAGGCTAGGGTGGAGAAGAAGGCCAGATGGTCATCCCTGATCCCCCAAAGTCCCTGGAGGCTCTCAAATGGAGGGGTAAAATGCACCCACTTCTAGCCAGCGCTAAAGAGCACGGAGGCTGCTTCCTGAGAGCTTGAAGTGCAGGCTTCCGATCTGGACCCCATCATAAGGAGCTGGGTCACCTTGGAAAACTTCCTCCTATGCCCCCTGCACCTCCATTTCCTCCCGGATGAGGTACCCGACATCCACCCTTTCCCCAGCTCTGGAGTCTGAGTGTCCAGGGCCTGGGTGATGAGGCTGTGGTCCATGCTGGCTGGCTTCCCTGCCCTCTGTAGCCACCAGGATCCACCCTGTCTCTTGGGGCCACTCTAGAGGCAGGCTGGACAGCACACTGCCCTTGGGGCCTTCCACAGCCCAAAGGAACCCTGCTTGCCTACCTAAGGCCAGCAGCCTGCCTGGGCCCCCCTCTCCATCTTGCAACCCCTAAGGAAGCCAGCCCCATGGGGTTTGCTCTGGCAGTTGGAAGACTGGGCTGGCTTACACCTGCAGCAGGGCACAGTGATTAATTTATTTCGCATCATTTTGCATTACCTGGCTCCAGGGCCTCCAGCTTGACATGCAGATTTATGTAAAAGAGACCCGTCATGCAAATGAGCTGGGGCAGCCACTTGTTTTAGTAACAGGCATCACTGGTTCCCAGCCCAGCTGTTCTTCCCATGGCCCACTGGTTCGCATGGGGCTGAGGAGATCCATCCCCCTGCTGCGCAGCCTCTGCTCTGCTCTGCTCACAGCCCCAGTCAGAGGACGAGTCAGCCTGACAGTGAGGTCAGAAGGAGGAGGCTAGAAACCCCACTTCCCTGAGGAGTTCCTGGCTGAATGCCTTGTTAAGAGATGGAGAGACAGAGGGACAAGCACAGGAAACACAGAGAAAGAGGCAGACGGGGATTCAGAAGGGCCCAGGAGACAGAGCTGCACCTAAAGCAAGCACAGAGGGGGACAGACAGATGGACAAAGAGCAGCCAGAGAGTGCACAGAGTCAGAGAGGCTGAAAAGCCAATAGAAGCTGAGACAAGAGGCAGAAGAGATGGGGCATGAGGAGGGGGATGCCAGTTGGGGGGCGGACACCAAGAAAGGAAACAGACTTCGGAGTTGCTGTAGAGGAAGAAGTGAGGGTATAGCAGCAGCCCGACTGGGGAGAGGAAAAGCGAGGGAGGAGATGGTGATGGTGACCGTGACCATGACGGCTTGATGTGGGGAGCTGGGGGCAAGGAGTCCTGGGTGGAAGCGGCAGGAGAGACCTGCAGGGAGAGCCATGGGAGCTGCCCTCTTAGAAGCAGCAGGCAGTGTTGCTGCCACCTCATAAACTCTTGATTTGTATCCATCCATCTATATTTATACACATGGAGCTATAGACACAGACGGATAGAAACCACCCAGGCACACGCGGTCCAGAAGAACGCACGCGAGAACCGTCAGGCTCTAGAAACGAGTTTGGGAGGTTATCTAGGACAGCAGTGCACAGTCCTAGACCAGAGGAAGGTTATCTCTTTCTCAGAGGGCCTGGAGGAGAGTTCACACCCCCCACCCCCCGCCACCTCCCAGTTGCCCTGTGTTGCAGTCCTCACCACCCTCCCTACCCATGGTGCCAGAATGCTCCCTCTGCACCTGTCTGAGCCAGGCTCCCCGGCTCCGTCCTTTGAACGCTCTCCATCTGAACATGAAAGCCACCGCGCAAGTGCACAAGTCAGAAAAGGAAGAGGAGACCATCTTGTTCCCACAGCCTGTTTGGAGGGAAAGTGACTGTGTGGGAGCTGAGGGCTGTGTGTAGGCCCTGGCTGGGTGGTCTTGAAGCACATTGGAGAAGGCTAGGAAAGCGCCCCGTGGCTTGCCCCACACAAGAGCTCCAGGATGGAGACTGGAAAAGGTCCTTAGTTTCCAAGGTGGCAGCCCTGAAGGTGTCCTCAGGGACCCGCAGCCCCATGTCATCATTTCCTGGGAGAGGGAACCATGACCCAGAAACAGCTTGGTCAGCACAGATGTAGGCGAGGGGACTTTCTGCTAAGCAGTTGTCTTTCCCTCCAAGTTGTCCCCCTGGCACTGGTGATTCTCCCCTCTTTTTCTGTAATTCCTCTGACTTGCCCACATCAGTGCCAGGCACGCTCGCAGCCCCTTGAAGAGTGGAGGCTACTTTTACTCAGAGACAGATGAACTTTGTACGTGTTGTGAAAGTTCTGGGTGCACTTCTCCCTGAAGCCCCAGGCAGACGTAGGGCTCTGTTTGGTACCAGCTGTACTTGCGGGGGTTGCAGCAAAGACAACAGACAGCTCAGCCCAGTAAAAGTGTGTCACATGCGCCCCAGGATTTCACCTAGCAGAGATCAGCTTTCAGATGGGGTCTCCAAGCACCCAGTACATCTCTGGGGAACCCCTAATCCCTGGGTCACTCCACACTCACATAGAAGTGAAGGTCATCTCCTCTGACTCACTACCTGAACCTGATCCTGTCCACTCGCTTCAGCAATGAACATCCAGCTCCACTCTGGCTCAGTCCTTTGGGTCACCCTAGCCATCATCGAGTGTCACTTTCATGTTAATCTCTGGTTTGTCATTTTTTTCACCTTGTGGGGTGAGAGACCATCTTGAAAATATTATTAAGGCCATGGAGGTTCTTCTTCTTCTTCTTTCTTTAAAGATTTTATTTTATTTGACAGAGAGAGAGAGAGAGCACAAGCAGGGGGAGCGGCAGAGGGAGAGGGAGAAGCAGACTTCCTGCTGAGCAGGGAGCCTGATGCGGGGCTCAATCCCAGACCCCAGGATCATGACCTGAGCCGAAGGCAGACGTTTAACTGACTGAGTCCCCCAGGTGCCCTTGGAGGTTCTTCTTATAATAATGTCCATATTCACAAGACTTTCCATAGTGTCAGGGATTCACGGATTCTCTGAAGCCTGTCAAAAGAGTCCTCCTGGCATCTTCAGGCCTTAGGAAGCCAGTGTCCATGGACAGAAGTCCCAGAACCCCACCAGTCTTGGAGGGAAGGCATAGCCCTGACAAGGTGGCATTTTTGGACACTTTCCACAGAGTATCTTCTTTACCTCTTACTGTCTCAGAGATTCCTTTCTAGGCAACTATTTCTTCCATGTCAAAAGTTGGATCTAAGCTACGCTATCCGCTAGTTACATATCCGACAAGCTCAAATGACACATAATCCAAAACTCATTTGTATTTTCCACTGGACTCTCTCTTTCTCTCCATCTCCCCTCCCAATGGCCCCCCTTCTTGCTCAGTCTGTGACACTGACTCCATTTGGCCAGGGCTCAGCTGAGCACCAGATCCTGAAGTGACTCCAGAAGATGAGCAGAGTAGGTGACACATTTGCAGAGTTGATAGCTGATACGCCTTGTCCCCTCATCCGCCAAGGAAGACCATGGATGGCCACGTTCTCAGAGAAAGGGCCTCTAAGGGCAAGAGTGGGTGGAAGAGCAGAGAAGCCAGAGGAAAAACCCGGTGGAGGAGGGGGCCTACAAAAGTGAGGTTTCTCTCTACAGATTCCAGCCTCTGAGCACAGTCCCGCCCCCCACCCCCACCCCACCTCTCCCCTACTCCTTTCCCAAGAGCTGGTGAGAGGAGGTGGTGGGCTCCAGGCCTCAGGCCCAGGCAGGAGGAGCTGAGAGGCCTCTGTGTGCAGGGGGAATGATGGGAGGGCTGAAGTCTCTGGGGGGCCAGGGCAGGGTAGGGGCATGGGAAGTTGCTTGTGGAAGGCCCAGGACTCGGGGTGGGCCGGGGCTCAGAAGAGTGAGAGCAGGCCCCTCGCCAAGGGGGTCTAGCCAGCCTGTGGGGTGGCCCAGGCATCCAAAGAGCCTTTAGATGGAGAAAGCTGCTTAATCTTCCCCTGGAAATCAGGAAGTTGGAACCCACACAGCTGATTAGGGGGCCAGAGGAGAAATTTCAGAAAAAAGATTAGCAGAATTAAAGTCGGCTCAGAGAGGAATAGGAAAGAGGGAGCCTGGGGCAGGTGGGGACAGGGGGGGGGGAGTTTACAAAGCCCCCTACCCCACACCCTGAACCTAGCTGGGAGAGCTTCTGGGGAGGAGGTGGGGAGCCTTGCTGGGGTGGTGTCTCCAAGTGAGCATCAGGCCTGTCGTCCAGGTGGGAGTCCAAGGGGGTGAGGGTCAGAGTAGACAGAGACAATTATGGGGTCTGAAGATCAAGAGAGAGCTAAGAGAGGGGGTAGCAAGAGGCCAGGAATGGAGCCCAAGTCTAATTTCCAATCCAAGGAGGGCCATTATGGGGGTAGCTCGGGGTGGGTGCCTGGTCCTCTCTAATGTCCCTTTCCTTCATGACTAGAAATTCCAGCCCCAGCTCTTCTGACTAAGAGGGGAAGAAAGCATATGGTGGGTAGGTTAGTACCAGCAGAATGTGTTCCCCAGGCCATTTGGGGGATGAGAGGCAGGAACAGGGGTTATTGTCCCAGGAGACCCTAGGTAGAAGGATAAGGACAGTACTGGGCAAAGGCCTTGTCCTGCTTCAAGTCTAGAAGCCTGGTCCTGGGGCCAGGGGACAGCTGGGGCTCCAGCAGAGACTCTGGTGACTCCTCTGTTCTGCTGCCTGCTGCAGTCACAAGTGCGCATGCACAGACAGCACCCCCCTGCCCCTCCCCCATGCCGGCCATACTTGCTTCCTCTCATATTCCCTCCCCATCCCCCCCCACGCATGTACACTTAAACATACATTTAAATAACTTGCAGACGTATATTAGCAAAAACATTCCATCTGGGCTGGGATTTCTCTCATTGCTTTGAATTCCCCTGGGTTCTAACTTGAAAAAAAAAAATAGGAAGAGGCAAAGATTTGACTAATGTTGGGTTAAGGTTTTTTTCTTAGCCCTTTCTTTCTTGGTTACTGACTGCCAAGAATTTATGTTTGTAAAAGGAAAAGAATTAACTGTGTTGATTAAGAGGCAAACTCCCTGGAAGTGTTCCTTCTTAACCCTTTGCTACCCTCTCAGTGAGAGACCCCAGGGTTCTCTAGGGCAGGGCGTGAATTCTGTCCCTGGGCTGGAGGCCCAAAACCTTTTGAGGGTCTAATTCTCCCCAAAAGGAGCTCTCAGAGCAGAGGCAAGCCATGCCCGTCTTGTGTTTGAGTGCGTGTGAGCATGTGTGTCTATGAGCAGATGCAGGGGAGAGTGGTGTGAGAGTCTGTAGTGAGTGTGGGTTCCCTGAGTTTGCATGCAGGAGAGGAGTGTGTACACGTGTATGAGTGTGCACAGGCAGTCACTGTGCATGCGTGTCCCTCAGCAGGTGTGGGGTGCGCTGGCAGTTTCTGTGGCCTGCTGGCTGTGTAGTGAGACTCCAGGAAAATGAAGGGGCATTCCCTTTGACCACGTTAGCAGGAACTGATTTGGCAGGAGCAGGGGTCTTAGGGAACCAAACACAGAGCAAAGACACAGAGGGGATGGGGTTGTGGAAGCTTTGGCTAAGGAAGCAGGTCCTTTCCTTTTATCTAGCAGCTATTACCATGGACTAACCACAAGCCAAGAATAACCCTGGCCATTGGTCAGTGTCCTTGTATAGGAAGCAGGGGCGTGGGGACTTTGATCCCTTTCCAGTTCAGCCTGAGCACCCACGAAGGGTCTCCCCCACCATCTTTTTCCTTTGGCAGCTTCCCAGGCTCTTCGGAAGAACCTAGGTTGTATGACCCCTAAGAGGGCTGAAGCCTCTGGGAAAAGGGGGAGTTGGAGCTGGGGCTGAGGTGTCTGATTGGAGATAGGATGTTGGGGGAAGAAAGAGAACAAAGAAGAGCTTGCTAGAAGTTGAAAACCTTATGCATTTGTATCTAGCATTACAGAACCTTTTGAGGTCCCTGAACCCTCTACCTGGACTCCCTCCTCCTGGACTTTGCACACGCTGTTTCCTTCCACCCGGACGGACCTTCCACCTATCCTTTGTTTAGCCAATTCCTACTTGTCCTTCAAGTCTTAGATGCCACCTCCTCCAGGAAGTCTTCCTTGCTGCATAACTGAGCTGTCCTCCTCTTACATAACAACACCGTGGGTACACAGGTACTTTCCATACGGTGTGACCCTTACATCTTCTTGTCTGTCTTCCCTACTGGCCCCCATCCTCCTGGAGGACAGAGACACTGTCTTCTTCATCCTGAATCCCTGGTACCTAGCAGTGTGTCTGGCACAGAGCATGGGCTCAGTCAATGCTTGCCAAGTTGGCTTTAAGGCCCTTGACTACTGAGATCAGTGTTAGTTCCTCCATATGCTGTGATCTAGAGAACAGACACAGAGTGAGCTAATTGCTGGGGCCTGGAGGACAGAGAAGAGAAGGTGCTTTCATAGACGGGTGGAGAGGACAGAAGGCAAATGTGTTTTATGCTCCTACTGTGTGACAGGACTGCCTCCCAGCCCTGCCCCAGGCATTGGGGGGGGAGTTGTTATTTCACTTTATCCTCTCCTTCACCCTGTGACGAAGGGGCACCTACCTCATGTGACATATCGGGAAATTGAGACTAAGAGAGGTTAGGTGACTTGCCCAAGGTCATACAGCTGGTATAGGTTGAACTGGTCTGCCTGAGCCCAGAGCTTATGCTTCTCTGAAACACAGTGCCATGTTTCCTGAAGGTCATGGGTTTTGAGCAGTTTTGGAAGATGAGAGGAACACAGATCTGTAGAGGGGGATCTCAGGCCCAAGCAGGAGGAAAGCAGAGGGTTCCCAAGAAGGATGAACAAAGGCCAGCTTTTCCCGTGAGCTCATGTAAGCTACTATGTACCCATGAAGCCTGGAGGAAACCAGCATGGCAGGGGACAGGGCCACTGTGGAGGAAGGCACAGACCAGAGAACAAAGAGGTTCTTTGAAAAACAGATCAGAAGTCCCGTCCTGAAAGGACAATGGGTGGGGGGCAATTTTTAAAGGGAGCCAATGCGGAGTGCGTACTGGGTGGCAAGCACTGTGCTGAGCCCTTTAATACGTTTAATTCTGAAAACAAGGGTTTGAGGTAGGTTCTTCTATTATCTCCAAGTACTGATGAGTTAGTGGAAGCCCAGAAAAGTAAATAAGCCACCTAAGTTCCCATAGCCTGTTAGCGATAGACCTGGGATTTGAACCCAGACAGTCTGATTCCCAAGTTCATGCTCACGGCCACCACACCAAGGAAGGAGATCATGCCTATGGAGGGTCCTCAACATAGAGGGTCTGGCTGTCAGTCTGGGAGTGTGATCAGATCTGGTTTGAGGGATAGGATCGGTCAAGTTAAAGACTTAAAGCCCAGTCTGATGAGTTAGGAACTCATATAAGCCTGCGGAACACTTAAAAGTCAGAGTTAGGGACAGAGTCTCTGATGGTCCAAACCTTCTCCGCACATTGGAGAACCTGTCTGCTTCAGGGACTTTGGGGCTCACCAATCCATTAACACTGTCCTACCCCCATGAGGAAGCCCCAAAAGGTTCTTCATACGTTTCTTCTCTTAGAGAACACTAACCTATTTCCTCTTTCTTCCCAGCCCACCTATGAGGAGGGGATCCAAGCCAGAGACAGCAAGCAGGCCCTGCCTCTGACCTTGTCCTTGTTACTGCTGGACACTTGTCCTTGGAGGACTAGGGATTTTGCTGCTGGGGACACTTCCCTTCTCCATTGAGGGCAGGTTCCCCTGGGAAAGGGACTTGTAGCCCCTTGGTAGCTCAGCTCTGGCTTCTCCCTAATTCGATGGAGACTGCCATCTCCCAGTCATGCTCCCTTGTAGTCTGGGTGGGTGCGTGTCACTATCTCTGGCCAGCCCCGTGCCTCTGTCCAGAGAGTCCAAAGACATTTGGGAACAGCCCAGTCATGGGTCATTGGAAGATGGTGGCTCCCATACTGTCCTGGTTTTGTGGTCAGAACACTAAGAGAGATTCTCTTGGACATCCATATCTCAGCTTTGGGTCTGGAGAACTGACATTCTGGGATCCCCACAGCTTCTCTCATAGTCTTTAGCCATTATCCTCCCACCAAGCCGCAAATCATCTTATAACAGAGCCTTGAACAATCCCCTTAAACAGCCCTTTACTTTGGTATGTGTTATAGTCCCCAGGCATCCTTGCATCCTCAGCCCAGGGGACCCTCTTCACATCAGCCCTGTAAAGGCACATAGCTCAGAGATGATCAGACCCATTTTACAGATGAGGAAAACTAAGTCACATGGTTGCTGAGTTCCATTGGTTACCCCGTTAGATTTCACGGACTAGGTGGTAGGCTTTGGGTCGATGCACTCAAGGAGACAGTGGAATTTGAGGGACGAGTGATCAGTTTCTCTGTGCCCGAAAGTCCCACCTTGCGTCATCTGCCTTTCCCTGACCCTGACAGAGACACCAGCAGTTTCCCTGCTGAGTGGTGGTGAGTCATCTCCCTTTTGCCACCTCCCCAAGGTACTCTCAGTCAGGTCCTCCTCCTGGTTTTCGCAGTATCTGACTCAAGGTCCCTTTCAGGTAGGTAGGCAGTATCTGTGGAGCCTTCTGGTGTAAGGCCCACATCAAAACAAGAAGAGGCATTTGAGAATAATTCGTGAAAAGCAGAATGGCATGAACAGCCTTTGGACTCTTCAGGGAAAAGGCAGATGGGGCTACAGGGCTGGGAGCACTTACACAACAGCATGGACAATTACATCCTTGTGTATTTTTATCACCTGTTTCCAAAGAGCCTCAAGTACCTTGAGGTTTATTAGGCTATTTGATCTCATAAAAGTCCCACAAATAGGTGGTGATAGTTATTATCATCATTTTATAGACGAGGAAACTGAGGCTCAGAAAGGTGTTTAAAGTGATTCGCCCAAGGCCTTACAACAAGGAAGTGAGGGAAAAAGCTGGGTCTGTCCTATTTCTAGAAGTTTCTCTAGGTGTTTCATGCATGGGACTCCCTTTTTGGTGTCTGCATTCCTATGCGGTAAGGTGTGGACATGGGAGGTGACTGGCAGCAGGCTCAGAGAGCTTTGCAGAAGGTCACTCAGAAAGAGTGAGTCAGGCATCATTATATTGAGGTCGGTTTCCTCTTTCACTTCCCCAAACAATTGTTGGGGAGCAAGCTCACTCGTTGCCTGTTCAGGGATCAGAGCCAAGTCATTTGCACGGTTGACCCTGAAGGTTCTAATAGGGGTGATCTGAAAAAGAGGTTAGTGGTCCTACCCTGGGACTCCTGCCCTCCTGCCCCACCAAAGGCCCTGCCAGGTGGGGGATGTCCCCACTAGCCCCGTCTGTTCCCATAACCTCTGCGCTGATTTCCTGTCCTCTGGTGTCATTCCCACTCAGTCCTCTCCGTGACTGATTTTCCAAAAGCTCTTCTCTCCCTCATGAATAGTGGAAGCCCATTACTTTCAGCCTCCGCTTGGCATTCAAGGCCCCACCCAATCAGGTCCCAGACTGTCTTCCCAGGCTAGGCTCCTCCCCCTCGTCCTCCTCTGCAGAACCCTGTCTCCAGCCAAGACTGTAGGACTCGCCTGGGCATGCTTTGTGTTTTCCCCAACTCCACAGTTGACCGCCACATCATTCCTTTGGCCTGGAAATCTACTCCCACCCTTTTGCCTGCTGGATTTCTATTCATCCTTCAAAACCTATGACAAATGTTGACTTCCTTTATGAGGACCTCTTGATTCCACCACCAGGAAATTATCTTTCCTTCCTGGGATGTCTCACTTGTTTATATAGGTCTCTACACAAGCACCTCTTGGATTGTGTGTTGTGGTGATGGTACAAAGCTTTGGGTGTTTGTAAAGCTTCCAAGATTACAGAATTCTGCAATCCTTTGTGTATGTGTGTGTTTATGTTTTGATGTGAAGGGTGAGCACAGCTATGCAGAACACCTGAACACAAAGAAGGGACTGGGCATTTACTGGGTGTGGAATGTGTCAATCACTTCTGCTCTGCCAATGAATAGAGAGCCAGATGTCTCCCTCAGAGGAGAGAGAATACTCATTACAAGACATATAAACATACTTGGAGGGAGAAAGACTAGAGCAAGGAAGGAAATGAGTAAGCGTGTATGGATCATTCACTATATTCCAGGTACTATGTTAGAGAGGAAATTTCAGGTGAACAATGAGCTTACTTAACCCTTCCAATAGCTGTGAGGTAGGGATTATTGCCCCCATTTTGTGGATGTGTCGTTCGAGAGTCAGGTTCCTTTGGAAATAGACTTTGAGAGGAAGATCTGAATGGAGATTCCTTAGGGAATGTTCGTGGAGGAACCTCCATAAGGGGGTCATGGAAGCAGGACTAAGCAGAGGGACAGGATGATCCTGCTCCCATGGGGCATGCTAAAGCTTTGGTAGTCCTTCAAAGATGTTTTCCCATTGAGGCAATTGCACCAGGTCATTGTATCCCCTGGAAAGGGGCATCACTCAGGCAAGACAGCTCGTTCCCTTCAGCTGACGGTAGTTCCTAGGAGGACAGCACATACCGCATATACAACTCCAGATCCGAGTTGTGCCTGTCTGACACACACAGAACACTGCTGGCCAGCGGAAGGGTTGGGGACTGAACTCAGGACTATCTTGGTCCTGAGGCACCGGGTGCCTTTCAGTTCTTATCAGAAGACAGCCTGGCCACTCTGTGCCCAAGAGGCATCTGCAGAAGGCCATGCCTAGAAAATTCCCAGTGGAAATCACCCCATGAAGAAAACGGGCTCCCCTTTTTATGAAAGACCTTGGGTGGATCCGGTGTCAGACCACTGCAGTGAGAAGGCAGGTTTGGCGGAATCTAGTGACTGACGTTTTCTTTGGAAACTTTGATGGTGAAACCCAAGGATGACATTCAAAATCTTTAATAACCAGTAACACAACCAGGACAGTTGGTATGGGTGCTGGCAGTATGTATCCCACTGAATGTGAATCAGCCCTGGTAGGTGCTGGAGGACAAGGCTGCTGCTCCCGGTGAGTGCCAGGCAGTCACGGGGAAAGGAACCTGGGAAGGGCTTTCTGGTAAAAACAGAGAGAGGTGGGTCTACCAATTAAACTGATCATTTGGTTCAATGTCCAAGACAGACTTGTTAATTTATGCTGTAAGCGTTTCCATCTTATAAGGACTCTATCTTACTCAGCTCTGTAACCCCGTACCTCGCACAGTAAAATTTGTTCCATGAAATCTGTAGGACTCTGGGCAAGGCACCGTCCTGTTCTGTGCCTCAGTGTCCCCATGAGATGAGAGCTTTCCAAACCCTGTCTCTCCTTGATCAGGAGAATCTGGAGAAGGCCCCTTCCCTGGAGAAGGGAGGTGAGTGGGCCAGGCCCAAGGCCTCTTGTCCTACTTTAACCAGAGCAACTCGCCTTGTATTTGTTTATGCTTCCATACGGTTTCACTTAAACCAGCATTCCTCAGCTAAAAACAAAGCCTGGGAACCACTGTGTGCTCATGATATCTGAGGTCCTTACACCCAGCTCTGACATGCTCAGATGTGAGTGAGCGAATAGACAAATGGACAAATGGATGAATGAATGAATGAATGAACGAACAAACAAACAAACAAATGCTGTGTACCTAGCTAATGCAGGCTGGTCCTGAGTTACACGGCTCCGACCAGCAGATGGCCGGCTGTCCTGGATGGCTGGGAATTTACACAGGGCTAGATCAGAGCCTTCCTGATACCCTGTCAACTGCAGGTTTCTGAGTCCACCACAGCCACAGATAAAGCCCGCTCCCTCCAGGTACCTTGGATGTCACGGGATCTGATAGGCACATGTCTTCTTTGACTCTCCCAATACTTTGACTCAACTGAAAGAGATACTGACAACTGCAGCACGAGTCACTGGCAGGTTTGGCAAAAGACTCATTGAGTTTTTCTCGGTTGTATGTCCTGGGGTGTGGCACCAGGTCTGGCTTGCTTCGGTTCCCTTCCATCCCAGGAAAAGGACTCCCCATTTTAGCCTTACCCTCCCTCCCTCCCTCTTCCCTTCCTTTCATTCCTCTGAGGCAGTGGTTCTCCACCTTGGC
Source organism: Lutra lutra (assembly GCF_902655055.1). Taxonomy (NCBI): domain Eukaryota; kingdom Metazoa; phylum Chordata; class Mammalia; order Carnivora; family Mustelidae; genus Lutra; species Lutra lutra. The sequence continues at coordinate 108,762,923 of NC_062278.1, forward strand.
TACACACTGGAACTGCCTAGGGAGACTTAAAAATTACAGGTCCCAGAGATTCTGATTTCTTGGTGTGGGGTGTGGCCTTGGCAATGGGATTTGGAAAAAGCTCTATGGGTGATTCCAATACACAGCCACGGTTGAGGACCACTGGTCAGAGAACATGGAGAAGGACATCCAACTCCAGCCTAAACCATTTCTACCTGCAGGATTCAGATATGTCTGCTTGATTGGGGGAAGCCTGGGCATGGGCATTTATTAGTGGTGTGGGGAAGGACAGGGAAATGGAGGGAGGTACACCTCCCTGCACCCCTGCTTCTGCCTGCCCTAGCATTTCAGCCCTGTGGAGAGAGAGGCTTCAGAAGAAGTCAAGCAGGGGTTTCATAGGAGCTCCTGTAAAATTTGGAGAAGGCAGCCTTGTTTCGTGTCCAGATGACAGGGTGTGACAGAAGGGGGAAGGGCACAGGACCCCTTGAGGTTCCAGTGCACTGAGGATACCAGATGGGCAGCACAACCCCTTGGGGGAGCTTTTGGGGAGCATGGGTAGTGGCATTCTGACAGGGCATGCCAGCAGAAAGTGCCCACGGACCGCATGTCGTCAGAGAACAAAGGACCGGGGGGGGGGGGGGAGACAGGGAGAATTCGGTAAGATGTGGCATCCACTCTTGATGGCGTCCTGCTCGCAAACACGTGTGGGGTGCCCCCAAGGAGTCCTGCATGTCACAGAATAAGCCTAAGGCAGATGGGGGCAAGAGGTAAGGGAACGGGGTGAGTTCACTGATGGGAAGGCACCCAGACTTACGAGACGGGGAGACCTGTAAACAGGTGGGTCACAGCTACAAGCCACAGTCATGACCCCAGCCACGGCAGTGCGACGGTAAGAGATGTAGCAGACATGCCAACGTTCACCAGCCTGCTCTGACATTGCCCCCGGTCAGGTCAGCACCCCAGAACAGCTCTTGCGCCCTATGCTCATCGTCCCATCCCAGTCCTCGCAGCTCAAGGCTTTTCTGCATGTGTGTTCTCCAACCGAACGGTTTGCCTTACTTCCTGTGCGAGTTCTTTCTCTTTCTCTCTCTTTTTAAATCACATTTTCTCCTAAATTAGAAAACCTCTTTAATTGTTAGCAGGAGCGGGGGTTCTGCTCCTCGCATGGACAATATCATTAAACATTGGAAAATAAACACACTGGGAAAGTTTAAGACACTTTTCCAACCCTTTGCTTCCCAGAGGGCGTCTGGGGCCCTGGGCAGGACAAGGTTCTGCTGGCCTGGGTTTATACTGTGTTGATGACTTGACCCCTCCAGCTGTGAGAAGCCAAACTGACAGCGGGGTTGTTTTTACTAAACTTCGCAGGATTGCAAACTCGATTTGGGAGGCATTTGCGCTGATTTGCGTTGAGGTCTCCAGCGGCTGCGCGGGGCTTCCTCCTCGGGCAGAGTGCATGATGGGAGTGGGCTAGAGGCTCTCTGAGCTGACAGCTGTTGTAAACCATCTCTGTCCTCTAGAGTTCTTCCCCAGGGTCGGGGGAGGAGAGGAGAGCCGTGGGAGGGGGTGGTGTGTGAGAACATTTCTTTCCGTCTTGCTGAAATGTGAGTCTAATGAAATGATAATGAGGTTGTGGCCTTTAAGCTCCATTGAGCTTCTTGCACGTTGTAATTTTACCCAGAGTGGGGCTAGTTTTTGAAATGGTTAAGACTATGGATTCCTAGGCCTGTGTGGCTTGAATTGGAATTCATTAGAGGCCCAGAGGTGAGGGATAAACATTTCTCCCTAGTTCAGCCAGGAAACAGACACTATCTTGTGGGACCCTCCGGCCTGCCCACCCACCTCTCCAGCAGGACCCCTGGCAGCATGACTGGCTGGTGTGGCAAACCCTGGGCAGTCTTGCCGGCAGACAAGACAATAAATAGCATCCAGCATCCACAGGGCGATGGGTTCTGAAGGTCCCAGCAATGCATCCCAGCCCATTTTCCTGGGACTTCTCCTTCATGCGGGAGGAGCGCAGTTCTCAGTGTTTAGTCTTAGTCCTATTTTCCTATAGGCATGTTAAGTGAAACATCTTCTCTGTGAAAAGAAACACACAGAAACATAGACATGTTCCAAAGTGTGACCCAGAAGAATGCTGGAAGGAGAAACTCCAGCTGGGAGCGGTGGCTGACCCCATGGCCTGAACTTGGATCTCTTGAGCTCCATCTTTTCTTGGGAGAGAAGACGTTCTTGCCTCTGATTTTTGTTGTCACCACTGTGCTGTCTCCCAAGAACACAAGATCACTCCTTTCAGGTTCTAGTGCAGGTTTTTTAGGGAGAGACAGGCCGCCATCTTTAAAAGTAACCCTACTTTAAGAGTGGTATAGAGGTTCCTCAAAAAATTAAAGAGAGAACCACCAGCAATTCCACTTCTGAGTATTTACCTGAAGGAAATGAAGACAATAGCTCAAAAAGATGTCTGCACCCTCGTGTTCATTGCAGCATTATTTATAATAGCCAAGGCACAGAAAGAACCTATGTCTATTATTGGATGAATAAATAAAATGTGAGATTATATATATAAAATATGGTATGCACATTCACACAGAGGAATATTATTCAGCCATCAAAAGAAGGTAATCTCGCCACTTGTAACAACATGGATGGACCTTGAGGGCATTATGCTAGGTGAAGTAAGTCAGAGAAAGTCAAATACCAAGTAATCTCACTTATATGTGCATTCTAAAAAAAAAACAAACAATCCCCCCTCCAAAAAAAACGCAAAACGAAACAAAAACCAAATTGGGTAAAGGGGATAAAAAGGTACAAACCTCTAGTTATAAAATAAATAAGTCAGGGGATATATATGGTGACTGTAATTAAAATACTGAATTACATGTTCAAAAGTTGATAAGAGAACAGATATTAAAGGTTCTCATCACAAGGAAAAAAATTTTAACTGTGGTGATGGATGTTAACTAGACCTATTATGGGGATCACTTCACAATATACACAAATGTTGAATCATGTTGTATATCTGAAACTAATATGTTATGTCAATTATATCTCAGAAAAGAAAACTCATTCTTCATATCAAAGGAGGCCAGAAAGAAAATAATCATAGAAAATGTTGACAGCATAAGGACGGGCATGTTTCCAAAGTACGGGGGTCCTGTTCTACCTTGCGGTGTTTTTAACTCTTGTTTTGCCTTAAAGGGCTAAAATAATTTATATACACTTGGCCTGGCCCCTGTCTGTGAACCTGTAGAGGCCACCATCTTAAAATGGGCAATCTCCCATCTTAATATCTTCTCTGACAAGCCCATAAGATGGCATTCTAACAGCCCACCTGGGGCTTCCTATTCACATTGAGGTTCTGGTCTGAAGAGCAGGCTTTATCCACAGCAGACTGGGAGTCGTGTAAATGACTTTAAGGAGACAGGGTACTGTCCTCCACGTGGGGCAAAGCCTTCAGGCAAAAGTCCCCATTGACCTCCATCCCCTCCTTCTTTTATAGCCTCACTGGGCAGTCACGGTCATAAAACATGCACAGCAATAGTTACATTCAGACTGGAGCATCAAGGTCCACCTTCAAGGTCATAGGCACCATGATCACGTCCACGTTTTGGAAATGATGCGATACATCTCTAATTTTCCTGCTCTCCTTTTTACAAGTCAGCTCAGGCTTCACCATTCAGGAACCCTCCCTAAATAAGACGAGTGGGGTGCCTCTCCTCTGGCTTCCCAAAGCGCCACGGGCATCTAGAACCCCTCATACCGCATGGTATCATTATTCAAGTATATTTCTCTTTGTGGCTCCACTAGGCGGTGGGCTCCTTGAAGGCAGGGCTTACACTTGATTACCCAGCACAACATCTGGCCCATAGAATACCTGGGAGGATGACTGTTGGGTGAGCGAAGGGATGAAGGAAAGGATTCACGAGGGAGGTCATTTGATTCTCAGGACAGCTTTGGGAGCCAAGGGAGGCAGGAAATGAGCTCTGATTTCCAGGGGGTGGGGGGGCGGTTAGAAAGAAAGAAAAGAAGTAAGAAAGAAAAGAAAAGAAAAAAGAAAAAAAGAAAAGAGGGGGAGCCTCCAGGATGGTAGGGCCCCCGCGGAAGGCGCGCTGCTTCCTAGAGCGCGCGCCAGGGCCACCGCAAACGACAAACGTGTGCATTTCACCGGGCACGCCTGCGCACATTCTCTCCAGGCACTCCGCTGTTTGAGAGTCTCTCCCAAGGTGCTCCTCCTACGCAGGTGGTTCCCGAGCGGTTCATATGAAGGTCCCTTTTATTCCACCCGCCCCCCCACCCCCACCCCAGCACCTGGGCTTTGAAAGATTTGGCCTAGCGAACGAGCTGCAATTATGCAGTAAAAATGACTCCATTTTCTCGTTTTTATTAATAAAAGACATATGCGACATGCCACTCAGAGCTTGCCGTTGAGAGAAAACGAGTTTCCCCCACGAGGTGAACAGAATTCCGCCCAGAGGCAGACAGTGAACAAACCACCTTCTCTGGCTCGGGCTGGGAATCTCAGGGCTGCCCTTGACAGCGTGCACTCAGTTCGGCCTCCAGCCGGCTGCCTGCCCTCTGTCTCTGAACTCTGAGGAGACAGGGGGCCGGTTCAGCTGCTCCCAGCTTGCCTTCCTGTCCCTTCTGGAATCAGCAGACCCTGACTTCTGGAGAAGCGTTACTGCGATGTGTCAGCTGCTCTGGGAAAGCCCGGAGTGATGTATTCCAAGACCTGTCAGGAGAAAGGGTTTACGGTCAGTTAGGAACTGTAAACTCCTTCCCATGGAATTGTCAGTGGAATTTTAATACTCTGTCTCCCTCTGTCTGGGCACTTCCTTCCACTCTTGGCCGGCTCCTTCATGCATATGGAGCAGGGTTCATGTTTGAGGGTCCCCGGGGATGGCACACGGCTTCCCTCCGTCCAAGTGTCACAGCTGAATATGGGAGGTGAGGCTCAGACAGGACGCCTTCCCGCCAGTCCGAGGACCTTGGCAGGGCCCCCTGCCGTTCATTTCCCCATGCTCCTTCCTTTTCAGAGCAGCACTGAGGCCCTGCACAGACCTGAAGGGAGGGGGCAAAGGGAATGCTAGCCTGACTTTATTCAGGCAGCAAACACTGAGCGCCTCTGTACTAAGAGCCCACTATGTGCTGGACAGGGAGCTAGGAGCTGAGAAACAAGAGGGACAATGTCCTTGTCCTCAGGGCACCCCTTCCTGCTTCTATGCGGTTCTGACCACCTCACACACAGTAAATAACAAACAGGGAAAAGGGGAAAGAGGGAGAAGGAAGAGAGAGGAGGTGGCCAGAAGGAAGGGTTGTGGTCAGGAATGACCTCGGGACGGACTGAAACAGAAAACCGGGCTCTCTGAATGATTCGGGAGCCCACGTCACCCCCCCTTCCTGCAAAATGGCTCTCAGTCCTCCTCTGCGCTCTCCAGGTGACTCGTCTACCACATCGACACAGATAATGCCGAAGCTTCTATTTCTTGCCCAAACTTCACTTTTGAGTATCAGATCCCCTATATCCAACTAACTTTACCCAGAGGTGCCAGAGGCAAACCATCCATGAGCAAACTCACCATCTTCCATCAGTTGCTTAATTATAATCTCTGATTTCTTCCTTCTCCACCAGATCACGAGCAATCTGAGGCCAGGCTCACATCTTCATTACCTCTGCTGCCCCAGCACCCAGTATAGCCCCTGGCACATGGTGGGCATCCAGGAAAATTGCCGGAAATGACCAATACCGCTTCATGGAAGAGTCAGCACCCATAGGATCAGCTTCCCTCCTCTCCCCCCACTCCCCTCTCATCTGTTTCCCCAGGAAACACTGTCCCATGACGACAACTCTCAAGACTGTTGTTTTAGTGGAATTAAAATGGAACTGGTGAGATACGTTCATCCCACAGGGAACCCTTCGACCAATTTTGGGTTGGAAGGGGGCTGTCAGGACTTGCCTTTCCATCCTAAGTCCTCACGCACAGGGCTGGATTTGCATATGTTAATATAGAGAACTGTAGCGATTTAATGAGAAGCAGTGCGCCATGTGGGTGAGCAGAATTCCTCAGAGTATTTTTTTCAGATGTCTTAATTCACTCTCTTTGTAGTATTGCTGCAGACCCAGGTGTTTGGATTGAGTTGGTCCTGGTCCCCACTCCCCTCCCCCAAATCCCCCGAAACCACAGATCTTTCTAGATGCCAGACTCAACTTTCTGTCCCGAGGGTGATGGGGGCAGCATTCTCCCCACCTGGGAACACCTCGCCCCGCCCCCACAAGGGGATGGTCCCAAGGAGCTGGCCCCAGGCCACAGAGCCCAAGCCCAAGGGTTGGGGGTGAGGGGTGTTCCTGAGGGGGTGGGTAGGAGCGGATTGAATTCCAGAGACAAGAGCCCTCTATGGAGACAGCCCGCTGGGCTTCCAGCCCTCCATCTGGGTTCCACTAAAAACACATTTTGCGTGTTTCTGTTGTTCTTAAGTCTGGGTTTATTTCAAGGGGAAAATTATAAAGAAACATCTCTGCCTTTATTTCAACAGCAGCTTGGGCTTGGGTAGATTTTCATCTGTCTGGTCTGTCCGGCCTGAAGGTAGAAGGAGGGACTAGGGTGGGGTCCCAGAGGAAACAGGCCCAAGAGGCCCCCCAGAGACTGAAGCTCTAGGCTCTGCTTGCTGTCGGTATCCCAGACCTGTGGGTCTGTCACCGATTCTCACCTGTGCAGCTTTTAGCAACATCCATGACAGGGGAGGGCCTTGGTGATTTGAGAATGAGAGGTGAGAATAGGGGAGGCACAGAGCAAGGAGAGAGAGAGCTGCTGGGGCTGTCCCACCTGGGAAATCTCCACAGACAAAGGCAAGTGACAGTGTCCCCACAGGTATTCGAAAGGCTTCCTCTTTGAGCCCGGGGCAGCGTTTGGCAGGTGACCCCCCAGGTGAGTCTGAGTTTTGCCCTGATAGGAAGCCTGAGGTGGTAGAGGCCCATCTCAAGGATTCAGGTTCTAACCCAGTCTGAGGAACCCCAAGTCTACCCAGAGTTCCTGCACCTGAATCAGCCAGCATGTCAGAGAGATAAAGGATGAATGTCAGAGCTAGAAAGGCCCTTAGCCACCTAGCCCAATGCTTTCATCTCACAGATGAGGAGACAGGGCCCAGGGAGGGGAAGCTACTTGCTCAGGCCACACGGTGGGTCAGTGAGTGGACTAGACCCAGGCCTTGGCGCTGTCATGCTGCTTAGTGGCGTAAATAGACGGCCAGATCTCCATGGGGTGGGGGGTGGGGTGAGAGGGACAAGAGCTCTTATGACCATGCCATGCATGGACTTACATGTCTGTGTGCACCCAGCATGTACACTGTCCCTCAGACTTTGTCAGCAGAGCTCGTCAGTAGCTCCCTTCCAGAACAACCTGGTCCTCTCCCCTCGGACACTCAGGCTCCACGCAGACATGGGAACTCTATGGTAGATACGGTCCTGTCTTTGTACCGAGCTGGTGTCACACACAAAGGGGGAATTCTCAGCCCAGGCCGTAGGCCCTGGCCTTCACCCACCAGAGAGCTATTCTTGCAGAGCTCTCCCTCTGAGAAGGGCCTCTGCAATGACTCAAGTCCACCTGCTTAAGAAGGATTTGATTGCCCCCTGGTGGTCATGGGTGGCATCTTCGGCTCCTGTCTATTCATCCATCCAACAGGCAATGAGCCGGCTGCTGTGGACCAGGGACCAGAGCGGCCGGTAGGCTGTAGGAGATTGATATGCAAAGCAACAGTTACAATGCAGGTTGATTAATGCTATTATAGAGGTAAGCTTAGAGTACAATAGGAGCTAAGAAAGAAGCGGGTAGGTCGGTGTCATCCCAGCTTCCAGGAAAGGAACCTGAGATTCCTCAAGGGGTATGGGCTGAACAGGGTTCCCAGGCTGTGCATAAGCAATCAATAATTACCATTCATTTGCCCAGGAGTTCACAGGTCACCAAAAATTTGCACTTGCATTTCCTAGTTTATCCTACTGATAGTCTCCTGAGGTATATATAATTCTTCCCATTTTACAGATGAAGACACTGAGCTCAGAGACACTAAGTGATTCACTCCAAGTCACTGTCTTATGACTGACTCTTATTTGATTAGTACAGTTTCCAAGCTACTCCAGGGCCAGACAGTCCATGGGGAGGTGGGTACACTAGGCAAGGTCTGAGGGTGGGGGCTGACCAGCTCTGCCACAAAAAGATTGGTAAGTTAGGGATTTAAACAGCTAAGTGGCCCTCTCCCACGCCCCAGGAAGCCGGGTTCTCTTTTTCCAGAGCTGCACAGTGATGCCTGCTGGGCATCACCGAACAGATGCAAACTGGAGAGTACTGGGCTGGGTGGCCACATGGGAGAGAGACCGTTGGTTTCCTCTTCATGCTCGCTGGGCATGTGATGGGATTAGAGTTTGAGAGCCTGGGTTGAGCACCAAGGTCCTGCTGGAACCATGGTAAGGTTGGCCAGCTTCAGGGTGGGGCGCAAAACTGAAGCCTCCTCTCCATGCCCCTTACCTGCTGCAGGTCCCACTGGCCTCCCCGTGAAAGAACAATCCGGTGCGGCTAGTTAGAAGCAGGTGGAGTAAAATGGCCGAAAGCCGTAGGGAGAAGTCATCCACTCCCGTCAGGGCTGGAGGCTGACCTTCCATTCCTGGCCGAGGGGGTTGTGGGTCCACTTAGGCTCCCCTCTCATTGTCACGGCCGCAGAGCCAGTTCATCAAGGGGTCGGGCCGACTCCATCCCCAGACCGTTCAATAACCCCGCTGCTGGCCTCGGTCCAAATCCCGTCACTCTCTGCTTGGAAATCGTTTGTTTCCCCATTGTTCATTCTCTCTCTCCTCCACACAGCCTTCCTTGACAGGACAGGACCCGTCTCAGTCCCACCCGCTGGAGACCCTTAGGGTGGGTCTGGACCCCAGGATGTACAGATGAGTCTACGTGAACAGGATCAGAGCCGGGGGGGAAGAGCCCCCCAGTGTGGTAAAACACCGCGGTGGGCCTGAGTGTGAGCAGCCGGACAGACCGACAAGGTGAGCGATGGCACATGCCAATATTTAGGTGCGAGACGACGTTAAGTCCCTGCGGGGTCTCAGAGTGGCTGTACTTCCCCCACGATCCTAGGCCTGTGTGTTTTCTAGTGAGCTGTGAAATGGGGATCCTAGGAAGCCGTATATTCCACAGGCGGATTCAGTGAAGAAGGTCCTCTGGACTAAAGAAATCAGGCAGGCGGGTGAAGGGTTTAGATCCAGTGAACTTTCACCCACACCCAACTATGGATTCAACACCATGATAGGCACTCGCTCATATTCAATCCCATGGAATCCTCACCACGGACCTATAAGGCAAAGAAACTCAGAAAGGTTAAGTAACTGGCCCAAGGTCACGAAGCAGTAAGTGACAGCACCAAGATTCCGGCCCAGACCGGCTCATTCCCATGCGGTTTGTTACAAGAGCATCTTTGGACTTTGCTAATTTCTGGGCATGCTGTAGAGCCTTCCACGAAAGAGTCAAATATTTGGGAAGCCAAACGTTCAAGGGAGGAAGTGCCAGGTATTTTTATGTAAGCAGATTGCCCCTGCCGTGGAGTCTAATTTCCCTGCCAGCTCTGCCCTATCCCAGGACACGTCTTCTCTGGCACGCATCTGGTTTTGTCAGGGCTCTGTGGAACGGCATTTTCAAGGACTCTGTTGCTCCCCAGGCATACAAATGTCCCTTCTTCATTTTTCCTGTTAAGCAGATTTAAAGAATGAACTAAGAATCTTGGTCACCATTAATTTCACAGCCTACAATTATTTGCATCCTTTTTTTTTTTTGCTTGAGTCATTTTAAAAAGCCCTTATGATTCCTTTAATCCCTTTGGTAGAGCGATTCCATTCTGTTCTCTTAACCTCCTCTCTCCCCCACCCCCACCATGGAAAGCTTTAAATAATGCAGCAAATTCTTGTTTCATTTCCTTTTCTCTGTTTCCAGATAGATTTTTCTCCCCAGAACATCCCTGGGAATCATTTCTGTCAGATGCTTTGCTGGGTGTCCCTTGGTTTTTACTCTCATCTCTCCCCTTCCACCCTTCCCCCATGCCACCCCCACCCCGAAATTGCAATTTGCTATTTTAATTATAGCCTCTCCTGCCACACTTGAGGGTTTTTTTTTCTCTTTGCAGTCCTCTACCTCGCTTAGATTTTAATCCTTTCTTCCAGTGCAGAGAATTCATTAAGATTTCTAGATTCCTCCGAATTTGCTTTCTTGACTGTGAATAATTCTTCTTAGTCTATGCGCGATTCTGATTGTTCTGACGCTGAATTAAGTTGCTGAGCAGTGGGGTCCGGGTGGCCTGTGTGAATTAGTGGCCCCATTCAAGTGCAGATTGAATCACCGTCCTGGAGATGAGGTCTCCCTAGGTTGGTCTGGTTCTTGTAGTCCTGGGGCCGACCTTCTCCAAGACCTGACAGTGGCCCTAGGGTAGCTGGCCACATGCTTCTGCCTCCCTGGCCAGCTGGTAAGAGATCCTGGGACTGTCTTTGGGTTCCATAAGTCGTGGCTTGTTGGCTAGACTGGGCTGGCCTGGACCGCAAGCCATCTGTGTCATCTGCCACTGTTTCCCAGGTGCCTGCTGGGCCCGTGGGCTGAGGCTGCAGCTGGAAATGAGTCTGGGCAGGAAGTGAATGGGAGATAGCCTGTGTCACTAGGAAGGTCATGAGGCACGAACCGGAAGGCAGTTCACCGATGCATTCCAAGCATAGAAGCTGAGCTATTCACCATGTGTGAAGAGGAACCACTCGAAAGCTGCCACCCATCCTGTTTGGGCTGGCAAACCTGTCCCTGTTCTGTCCTTTAGGCAAGTATGTAGGTCGGTATGAGTGAAGGTCATTTGCTGTGGGAGCCTGTAAACCTCAGTTTTGACCCTGGCTCGGTCAGAAACATGGGGTGCTGCCAGGTGCCCTAAAAGCCCCAAGGGAAGGATGGTACTCCTCCAGCTGTGTCCCCTCAGGGCTGATGTGATGTAATGGCCGTGAAAGGCCACTGAAGGGCAACGGTGATATCATTACACAGGTGAGGACACGAGAGAGACGTCCTTCTCTCAATTGCTCATTTCCTACCCTGTTCTAAAAGGGATTAGAGGCCAAGGGCCCCAGCTGGAAAAGGGACAAAGGAAAAATGCTGTTGAGAGCCTAACGTAGAAGATAATGTCTGAGATTGCCTCCAGTGGGGGTAAAGGAAGTGAATGGGGGGAGGGCCTCTAAGGCCAGGTGCGTAGGGAGAACACAGAGGTGGAGGCCCTAGAGGGCCGGGTGTAGGATCGTTGAGAGAAGCGGAAGGAGCAGGTGGGGAAATGTATTCCTGGTGAACTGCTCCTAGAGAGTTGCTGGGTTGGGAAAGAGCAGGCACAGACCTTCCAAGACATCTGGAATACCAAAGAAGATGGCAGAAAATGAGGTGAATAAATGGTTCCAAAAGCTGGGATCATATCATTCTGCAAACAGTGCTAACAGGGGCCAGGTGCACTTTGCATTTAATGCTTTTAGGTACGAAGGATTTGTTTGTTGGTTTCTTATATTTCCTTTACTAGTTCAAGGGCAGTAGCTGTGCCAAAGAGGGACTTGGAAAGGTATGTTTTGCCCTCCTCATCTTCATTAGTCTCTCCCTCAAGAAACACTAGCTTAAGATAATGCTTTTTGGTCATAGGCAGTCGATGTCTCCTATATCTTATGTAAAATGTGACTATAAGCCCCATTAGAAAAGTTGCTATTTTTATTGATCTGTAAAGAATTGGCTGAATGCCCACCACAGCTCTGAGACAAGTTCCCAGTTCTGGCTATCAACCAGACAACTGTTTCTAACTCTCTCCAAGGCAGAAAGCCTGGTCTCCATGTCAGGGGTGTTCCATGACGCACTGGATGGAGTGAAGGCTGACTAGCAAGAGACGCCCAGAGAGGTCTGGGTCCATGAGGGATGAGTTCATGACATAGTAGGGATTTTAGGCAGGCCGGATGCAGAAGAGGCTCAGGAAGAGGGCAAAGGTGGAGGTGGGAGAGAGTCCGGCTGTTCAGGGAGACGTAGGGGTTGGTTTGTCAGAAGGGAAGGTCTCTGGGGCAGAGAAGTAGAAGATGGGGTTGGACAGATCATGGTACCAGATCCAAGGAGGCTTCACATGCTGGGTGAAGGAGGTAGGTCCGTGTCCTTGATCAGAGCCCTCTACTGAAGGTTTCTAAGCTCAGCCAAACTGGAGTGAAAATCAGGTGTTAGGAACATTGGTCAAATGGGGAAGACCAGAGGGAGGCTTTGGCTCTGAGTCTAAGGGCCTGGACTAGAGGGTATGCCCAGGAACAGACCCCAGGCATCCCTGATGATCCCACATGACTTCCTGGCAGGGGCTGGTTAGTTAGGCTGGTTACTGCTGTCCATCCCTTACTAACGTGTGCGTAAGAACAGCCAAGAGAATTTCCACAAGCCTCCCCCAGGAAAATGGCCGATTGAGGCAAGTAGGGGTTAATGCGGCCTGCAGTTACCCTGAGGATGAATCCTTAGCAGGGCTTAGTGCGGGGTACAATGTGATCAATTATTCACATCATCGAGTGTAACAAGCAAGTTCAATCTGTGGCACTAGGCCTCTTGAGCTGTATTTTACACTCAGGTCCTCCTTTTATTCCTCTTATTTAATCATTTTCAGAACACCTGACTTAAATAGGTGTTTCAATCCCATTTTTTCCCCTGCAAAAATAAGTTTTATCATCCATCCATCATGACATTCTGACATTTACCATAGTCTTACATTCACATAAAGATGATCAGAAAGCAGAGAGGTCGGCAGCTGGGCACAGAAGGGAGCTGAAACACACTTTTCCTAAGGTTACCCCTTCCGGCCTTCACGGAAGAAAGTCTGTTCTCTAGAGAGAGGCTTCAGAAAGCTTGTTTGCATATGGGATACTCCCCATTTATGGTTAATCTGAGGGAGTTAAATCTGTTCCTTCAGAGCTGACAGGAATGCTCTCTCCTGCAGAGTGGTGTCTGGGTAGAGGTTCTCAGAGCCCTCTAGCTCTCTGTAAAATGTATTATGAATGGGGCTTTTGTAGCCAAGAGCCTCCCACTCGTGGGCAACGTTTCCATGGCTCTAGTCCATGATGGCTAATCACCCTGAACAATGATGGGTTTGCTTTCCCTTCCTCAGGCCGTCTCCCCAGAAAAGGGCACAAGCCTCTGTGAGTAGAAGGTTCTTGGGGAGGGACCATTGCCATCCTAGTTCCGCTGTCTGAAACTTAAAGTCGGTAGGAAAGTGCTAAGAAACTGTGGGAGCAAGAGGGTAAACTAAGGTATGGCTGAGAGATGGGGGAGAGAAAGCAGTGGGGGAGAGGGAAGAGCTGGCCAGAAAGTGGTGGACTGAAGACTTAGGCCCAAGGAGAGAAATGACCCCTGGAAAAAGGCAAGCTGAGGTGGACGGAGAAGGGCAGGCAACAGCACGGTGGGAATGAACTTTGGGAGAGAAAATTGAGCTCTCAGAAAGCAAAAGGAGCCAGAAAGGAGGGACATGGGAAGAGGTCAACAAGAGACAGCACCAGCAACAACATGGGAGGTAGCGTCCATCCCCAGCCATTCTGACGAACCAAATGAAGGGTCATTTTATACTGAGCTGTCCTCTGTTCTTATCCCAAATCTGCTTCTTTGTGCATAAAGCTGGATGCAGACACACACGTATGAATAGTTTCTAATTTCTTCATTGCATTACTGTCTATAAAGTACTTGGCAAACTCAAAGTGCTTCCTTCCTTCTCTACCCGGTGATGTTCGGGTCTCCTCCATTTCAATAGCCAGGCTGAGCAGGACCGTGTTGACATGTAGTTATACATATGAGACAGAGGGAAACTAAGGGGGTCTGCAAATGCTAAGGAAGTAGTGGTCTCTGTGTCTTGAAAATGGGGTTTTGGTGTCCTGGGCAGCCTGTTCGCTATACCCTGTGAGAGGTGATGGGGCCTCGGGCAGGATGTGTTTCAGAGGGAAGGACAGGCATGGATAGCAGTGGCTGGGCATAGCGCTGGGAGCCTTTTCTTGCCGAGAAAGGACTGTCAGCAAATGTTCAGAAGCATGTTTCTTCTGGACATGCGGCAATGACTACAGAAATGACAGATTTGGGGAGGGACGGTTGTTCCTATGTACTATATTATGTAAGAAATCAGAGAGAGAGAGACAGAAATGCACCCTGCATTTCCCAATGGCTATGAAAGGTGAAAAGACTTATTTATTTATTTATTTATTACCACTGAGGTGAGAGGTACCTGATGTTCAGTAGAGGTACGTACCAAGGCAGTGGGAAGGACGGAAGGAAGAAACCCAGCATGCCTTTTGGGAGGCTGGCTGGCAAGCCCAGAGCAAGGAAACATTGATCTGCAGCCCACGCCGAAGCTGCTCAAGCAGGAGGAGGATGTAGCTGTCTGTGTGCTCCAGGCGTGGACATCAAACTCCCCTGGGCAAGACAGTGCTGAGGACAGCCAGTGGCATGTGGAATCCTGAGGTGGGTCCCCTAAGCCATGCAGGCAGAAGGCTGCCAGGCAACCTTGGAACAGAGTCAGCAGAGCAGAGCCATGAACTGGAAGGAAAAAGTCTGTAGCGTTCCCTCTCGGCATAGCCCTTCTCAATGCCTCTCCTAAGGTGCATCTTTCTTTCATTTGGTCAATGAAATGGAATCTATTTTTACTGAGCCTACATTTAAAGACTGGTCCTCAAGGGGCTCCCAGTCCAGTGAGTCCTGTCTGAGGGACAAATGAGCAATCTAGTCATCTCTCATTGAGATTAATGCATGATGGCCAGTTGAACAAGGTATAGAAATGGCACAGAAGAGGAAAGAAATGGTTTACTTGTGGGATAAATAATTAAAAGGCAGCAAGTATTTATTAAGTATTTACCAGGTTCCAGACACAATGCTAGTCTTCCATCGGTTAACTCCCTTAACAATCATATAAACCCAATGAAGTAAGTTCCATTGGTATTCCCATTTGACAGAAATGGAAACAAAGGCACAGAGCATTTAGAAAAATGACCCAAGTTTACATAGCTAGTAAGTGGGAAAGCAGGATTTGAAGCCGCTACATTCAGCTGACCTCCTAAGATATCAAATGAAAAAGTATTTCTCCTGGGAGAGAAGGCAGAGGAAAATACTGCTGGCAGAGGGAAGAGCATACACAAAGCAGGAGGATATGACATGTCCAATGAATCGCAAGCAGCTTGGTTTTGCAGGACCAAGGAGGGTAAGAGCAGGGAGGAGAGGAGTGTGGGGTTGAGAGGCAAGCAGGGGCCAGACCATATGGGTCTGAGAGCTTAGGCTTCACCCCCTTGTAATGAGGCATCCTTGGGGCGTCACCAGGTCAGATATACTCTTAACAAAGACCGCTCTGGCTGCGGGATGAATTGAGTGGTGGGAGTGGAGAGCAGTTGGAGAACAGTTGGGAGGTTGTTGTAACAAGACAATGTGGAACAGAACTAAGGTAGTAAAGGGGTCAGCTTTTTGAAAATTTGTTTAGAAGATTGAGTCAACATGTCTTGATGGCTGATTAAAAGTGTGTGTGTATAGGGGGGTTAGAGGTGTGAGGAGTGGTGAGGATGAACTCTAGGTTTCTGGCTTGGGAATTGCTATGGCCACCAGCTGGGGCAGAAGGGGCAGATTTGTGGGAGGGTAAAAGTAGGGAGCCAATGAGTTCAATTTTTGGACATGCTGCTTTGGGGGTGCTGAGGGACTCCCAGGTGTGTAGAAAGCAGTAGGCAATTGGATACAGGGATCGGGATGGCCTTGGCTACCGTTCCATCTTCTCTGCCCCGTCCTGCAGACAGCTCCTCCTCAGGAACACAATGACAGGAAACATGAGACGATGGGCCCTGGAGCTGGCACCCCTGAACGTGATTAATGCGGGAGAAATGAAGTCGGTATTGGATGGCAAGAAACCGCTCTGTCAGACATGGCAGAAGGTGATCAAAGAGGACAGGATAAAGGTGGTAATGGGCGCTCAGAATATTCACTCCACCAGACAGTGGGAATCCATGAGCAGTGTGAAGAGAGAATTCAATAAAGGCATGATTATCTTTAATTTTAGCTTCAATGTGTAACTCAATACAATGAAAGTCTATTGAAACAGCATCGTTTTCACTGGCTCAGCATTTATTGAGCACCAACTGTGTGCCACGTGCCTTTATAAGAGCTAGGGATATAGCAGTAAAGAAAACAGACAAAAATCCCTGCCTCGTGGGGTTTACCTTCTGGTGAGAGAGGGTGTGGAGACAAATGATTAAAAAAATAATAATAAAGAAATAAAATAGGTAATATTCAGGTATCTGCTAGCTTATATAGCATCTTCATGCAAATTAAGGGAAGGACACTCCTCTGGGTTGAGGCAACTCTGTGCCTTGGGCCCACTCTTCCTCCCTCAGCCAGGTATCCATCTTGCACGCCCTTTATGTGACAGCCCTATAGAGTACCAGTCATCAGATGGAGATACAGAAAATAGAGGAGACTGGTGGTAAAGGGGAAGGGATGTTACAATTTAGAAAAATGAGAAAGCCTCCATGAGAAGATGACATTTGAGCAGAGACTTGAAGGGGACAAGTAAGCAAGTTGTGTGGCTCTTTGGGGGAAGAGCATTCCCAGGCAGGGGGAACAGACAGTGCAAAAGCTTGAGACAGGAGCATGGCTGGCAGCCGGGGTTGGGGGAGGGGGTGGTGTGGCTCGGGCTCAGAGAGCAGGGTGATGGTTGGAGCAGGGAGAGCAAGGGGAAAAGCAGGAAGATGGGATCAGAAAGGCAGCTGGGGGCCAGATATCACTGTGTAGGGCCATTGTGAGGACTTTGGCTTTCACTCTGAGTGACATGGGAAGCCTTTGAAGGGTTTTGAAGAGAGGAGGGACATGCTTTGACTTATTTTTAATGAGCTCCATCTGGCTGCTGGGCTGCAAATGCAGTACAGGAGGGAAGAGCAGAAGCAGGGCACTGGGGAGGCAGCTACCACAGTGGCCAAGGTGAGACAAGATGGCGCCTCGAACCAGGGGGGCAGCGGGCCACGTGAGGAGCAGCAGTCAGATTCTGGTCCCATCTCATGAAGCCAGCAGAATTCACTAGTGGATTGGATGGGAATGGGGGTGGTGGGTGGGGGGAAGAGAAAGACTCGAAGTTTTCTGACCTGAGCAATGGAAGAAGAGAGTTGCCATGCCTTGAGAAAAAGAAGGCCATAGGAGGCAACACGATGGGGTCAAATGTCAAAACTTTTAATTCGACCCCTGATGGGAATGTGCAAACGGTCCTCCCCTCTACCGGTCCTCGCAGCAATCCCACACAACCAAGGACAAAACCAAGAGCCAGAGCAACTTGGCCTGCATCTTGCTCAGCTAGGAGGTGACAAAACTAGGATTCAGAGGGACCCTGTGTGACTGTGACTCTGATGCCATGCACTTCAACCCGTGCTGCATTATCTCAGAGACTCTCTTCCCCACCAGGGTGCCAGGCAGGAGCCAGACTGAGCTGCTCGGAGCCAGGAGACTGTTGCTCCTCCACCTGTCATGTCCGAGCCCCGGGATTCAGCTGGAGGAACCAGTAAACAACGCTCCTCCTCTCTCAACTCAGTTTGGGACCTGTTGAGATGGGCATGCAGATAGAAAAGTCAGCTTTATCTTTGGTAAACTTGGGGTAGAAAATGAGGCTGAATGCGTGGCCACGGTGGATTTCCTGACGCTGCTCTCCTGAGCTGAACTGGTGGAGCTTTGACACTGCAGCCCTCTTCTGGAACCATCACCTGAAGGGGCAACCCAAATGCAGGGGTTCTGCAGGCAGATTGGCTCCAAGAGAAAGGGAGAGGAACAGGTTGATCTTGGCATGCTCAGGCCTTTCTCCCCAAACTTGCTCTTAAATAAATCACTGCACCTCTCATAAGGAGTGTGGAAATGAGGACCCCCCCAATCTGGCCCATGGTAGAGGCTCAGCAAGTGTTTGTGCATTTTTTTGGTATAGCTAAAATATAAGCAAGCACACAGTTTCTTGCAAAGACCATAGAAGGCAACTCACGTACACATTTACTCTTCGCTATAAACTTCTGAGGTAGGCACTAGCTTTGTTTCCATTTATTAAATGAGAAAATGGAAGCACTGAAAGGTTAAGTACTTAACCTAGTACTTAAATCAGACAGTTCATCCCAGAGTCAGACCATGGAACGAGCAAACTGACTCCCCTTATGTCCTGGTAAAGATCCCGTGTGATAAAGGTGTTATTAGACATTTGTCTGAAGTGTGGTGGGAACCAGATGACTGAGCAGTTAATTCTGCCTCGAGTTAGTGTGGGAGGCAGAGGGGGTCATGAACAGGCACAGAAAGAAGGTGACAGCTGACATGGGTCTTGAAAGACAAGTAGGGATTTGTGAAAGGGACAAGATTAGGGGAGGGAGGAAATGACGTTCTAGCAGGAGAGAACAGTGTGGGCAAAGATCCTGAGCCTGGAGCTATATATGGTGTGTTTGGGGAATAATGAGTGGACCAGATGGCTCAAAATAGAGATCACAAAATGGCAGCACACCCCCCAAATTCAACCTGAATTTATATACATATATAACACATATATATGTAATATATATAACATGTCAGCTGTCACCTTCTTGTATTCTGTAGGCATATATAGATATATCTATGTCTATATATATCTTTGAATTGTCCAAACATTTTAAAAATGGGTGATTTTGCAGAAAGCTGTGGACTTTTGACTTTTTTGAGAAAAACCAGAAGATAACCCTAGGTAACCTAGGCTTGCGTTCGCATATGGCCACTTTTGTTGGGAGCTGGGGAGCGGCTGCCCCCTTCAGATGCACATGTGTGCCTTAGGTCACTGACATCCTTACCACTCCCTCGCACTCCTGGGCCCTGGCCTACTTCACCCATTTATTTAAGTAAGCTACCTGGTTCCTTCGGGCTTATGAGCTTGCAACCCTTGGGCTAGATGTTCAGACTTTGTTTTGAAGGGTCTAGTGTGCTATGCCAGGACTTTAAATTTTATCCTAAAGGCAATCGATCCCAAGTCTTTGAAGGTTATTAAACAGAGGAGCACAAGATCAGAGGACTACAAAAGCTAGGATGGATGCGAGAGATAGGGAGGCCATGTTGAAATTATTAGGCACAGGGGTCCCAGCAGATTCTCCTGGAGAATTCCTTTTCCGGCTGAAGCAGCCCTTGTTCCAGGAGAGCGTTGCTGTGGGCGCTGGACTTGGAGTCAGAAAAAGAATATCGTCCTTCTTTCAAACACCATTACCCCACCTCTGCAGTAAATCCTGTCTGCTTAGTAAAGAAGAAGAAAAGAAGGGGCGCCTGGGTGGCTCAGTGGGTTAAGCCGCTGCCTTCAGCTCAGGTCATGATCTCAGGGTCCTGGGATCAAGCCCCGCATCGGGCTCCTTGCTCCATGGGGAGCCTGCTTCTCTCTCTGCCTCTGCCTGCCTCTCTGCCTGCTTGTGATCTCTGTCTCTCTCTGCCTCTGCCTGCCTCTCTGCCTGCTTGTGATCTCTGTCTCTCTGTCAAATAAATAAATAAATAAAATCTTGAAGAAGAAGAAGAAGAAGAAGAAGAAGAAGAAGAAGAAGAAGAAGAAGAAGAAGAAGAAGGAGGAGGAGAAGAAGAAGGAGAAGAAGAAGGAGAAGAAGGAAACAAGCACACACCTGGATCCGAATCCTGGCTTTGCCATTCACTCCCTGGGTATCTCTGGGAAGTCACTTGACTTTCATGAGCCTCCGTCTGCTCAACGTTAAGCCAGGAATCGCATTACCCAATTTGCAGAGTGACCGTGAGCATGGAGTGAAGAAAGGTGTTTGAACACGTATGTTGATGGTAGAGGTCCCAAGGAGAGTGCAGGTTCAGTGGAATAGAGTTCCCAGGAAGACCCCACATGTGGGGGTTGGCTCAGAGAATTCAGACATCTAGGGGTGGCCCAAATACCTGAGTAGAAGGGTTTCTGTCATCTTGGGGCTTTCAGCAAAGTTAGGCCACCTTGGGCTACATGAACAAAAGCATAAGCATAAGGACCTATATCCTCTGCGTCTCCCCATCCCCCAACACACACACACACAAACACACACACACACAGTTTGGTACAAGAGTAAAAACTCAGCATGTGGTCTGAGCTGCATTTGGTTTCTTGGGTGGACAGTGGGGGGGACCCAAACCGTCTGTGTCCTGCCCCAGCATCTCGATGACTTAGGGATGGAGGTGGCACGATCAGCCTGGTTATAGCCTCTCCTTTCCTCTCTCCCTTCTCTGCTCTGCAGCTCCTTCCTTCCCCTCCCCCACGCCGTCTCCAGCCCTGCAATCCATCACAGCTCTGTGTCCGCGCCCTTTGTGACCGTGTGTCTCTGCAGCACTACTTCTGCATTTTGATGTTCAAACAATATTTTAGCCAATGCGTGGCTGCACTTGGAGGCTGTGTGAAGGCCTTTCACAACCGTTACTTCCTTTGATCCTCACCAGGTCACTGTCAGGTAGGCAGGGAAGATATTATTAGCCGGTGATCGTCAAACTAGTTAGCAGCCAATATACTAGGGGCCCAACTGATTGGAACAGATGCAGGCCACGGTGCTGGGAGGATGACTTCCCTTGGTGGAGGGAGGTCCAGGAAAGGGAAGGGCCCCAGAGCTGGGACCAGGAACGGGGAGGCGAAGCAGGTCGATTTGAAGCACTTGGGGAAAGGGCTTTCTACCCAGCAGTCTGGAAACATCTCTGTCAAGCCCATGGAATGGCACCAGGGCCCACAACTGCCTCTGTTGGCCCAATCGTGCTGATGTGGGAATTGAGGTCCGGGGTGGGGGAGGAGGAGTAACTGGCCCAGAGTTAGACGTGAGAGGAAGACGGGAAGTTAGGTCCCCTGACTGCACGGGCAGAGGCTTCTCTACCACCTCAGAGTGCAGGCCGAATGCAAGAGCTTTTGTTCGCCTCTTGGCTTCCCGGATGACAGCACAGCAGCCTGGAACAAGGGTGACTGCTGCGCTTAAAATATGACCTCTGGCCCTACACTTCTCTTCACACGTCTGTCACCATGTCTTATCTACTCACCATCTCCTCTGTCTCACCCTTGAGTGTGTCATGATTCTTTCTGCCCCTGAATTTCCTCACTTGACTGTCGCAGAGATGGTCTTCGCTGATCCCCATATCACCTGCTGTTTATCCGGCTCAGAACAATTACCCAGCGACTCCCTGAGGCCCTCATTCCTCTCCTCGGCTGCCCAGTGGACATCTCCCCCAGGTGTCCTCCTAGCTCCCCAACCTCGACACAGCTCCGAGTGATCTTACCACCTCCTCCTCCCAAACTCGCTGTCAGTGTGTATGGGCCATAGAGGAGTCACCTGGCAGAAGACTCATGGTCAAGTGCCCCTCGATGGCCATCCTCCAGCCATCACCTGATCCTCTCAGAAACCCCAGCTGAAGGTCAGTTCAGAAGTCAGGGCTGAGGCTGGGGTCTGATCCCATCAGCCCTTGTCCTGCCCTGAGATCACGATCCTATCTTCCTTTGCACTGGCCCAGTAACTTTTAAGTGAATGTAATTTCAATTTTCATTAAACGAATACAGTGTTAAAAAGTCCTGCTTAAAGAGGTAAAAATAATCCTACTAAGTAGGTAATGCAAAAACAAATAGCTCCTTGCTTCATTCTCCCTACCTCTGATTCCTGTTTCTCGGAGGTAATTGCTTTCAGCATTTATTGCTGTTTCTACTCCAGTTACCTCCATTTTCACAATGGAGGTAAATGCTTACGTTGTAATTTTAGGTTTTTCCACAGAGACATTATCTGTTGACTTCTGTCTCAGGCGCGGTCAGTACCCAACCACTATCCCTTAGACCCTCCCATGAAGCAGTCTTCTTGCTCCCAACCTGCATGCCTGTGCCCAAAGGCCTTGGGGCTGTGACCCCCAGGAGCCGCAGGCTGATGTTCTAGGAAATGAATATGCCATCTCCCCCGCCACCAGCAGCCCTCAGCTAAAGATTCGCTGGGGCTGGTGTAGAATACGTCAGCTCCCTCCCCCTCCGGTAAAATAATTCTGAGGTGTGTGTTTGCCCCACTTCCCAGAGTCCTCCCAGCGGGAATAAGGAGCAATCACCCACAGTGGTATCAGGCTTAATCCCACACTCCTTATTGCTTGTTTTGCCTTCCCCGTGTCACCTTCTCTAAGTGTCCCCTGACTTCCCGAATAAAGTACTTGGGGGCAAATCCTTGACTCAGGGTCTGCCTCTGGGGAAATCCAAACTAAGACAACTTCCATGGGAAGATGGGAATTTATCGTTCTTACCTGCCATTTCCCTGACACACACACATACTCTCCCAGTGTTGTTGAGGATTTTTAGTTGAATCAATGCTCAGTGTTTACATTATTATGACTAGGTAAATATTGCTCACAGCTGAGTGACATAATAAACTATGTATGATTACATTTCTTCTTTTTTTTTTTTAATAGTGTTTTCTCCTAAGGTTGATAATTGCTTTTTTTTCTTTGCTTAGTTTTCTATGCACTTGTCACGGGATATATCCTTAATCTTTCTTATAAGCTAGAACTCTCTCTACATAGTTAAATAAATCGTATCTATAAATATGTTGCATTATTTTCTTGGAAATTTCACTCCTGGAAACCGAGGTTTTCCTGCCTCAATCTGGATTGGTTGTTTTCTGAGGTTTGCTGCACAACTGTCATCCTGGAACTTCCTTCATCACCTTTCTAGAAAGTTCTTCAGTCTTTCTCCTGTATTAGATTCTCTCCTTTACTTGGGTCCTTTGCCTTCTTTCTTGGTTTATTCCTCATTATATCCTTTAATAGCTTTATGAGAATGGATACCTCAGAGACATACTTTTTGAAACCTGGCATGTCTGCAAATAACTTTGTTCATGTTTTTTTGACAGTTGGACTGGGTAGAGTATTCTATATATAAAATAGCTTTCTTTCAAAATTTGGAAGAAATTGCTCTATTGTCTTCCAGCTTCCACCTAGCATTGCTTGTATTTGTTTTTGTTTTACTTTATGTAGTAATTTATTTGAATGATATGTTTAATATTTATACATGGATTGTTTTAGTAGCTGTTTTATAATATGCTTGTACATTTTTATATTTTAAGTGCCTTATGTAGTAACTCCACATTTTTTATTTTATGAATTCCTTTTTTTGCAATATTATTGAGATACATTTTTGGTTTTATACAATTTACTCATTTCAAGTGCAACTTAATGATTTTTACTAAATTTACCAAGTCATACAACCACCCATCACAAACCAGTTTTAGAACATTTTCTAAATGTACATTCCCTAGAACAACCTATAGAGATCCCTCATGCCCTTTCTGCATTGCTTTTGAGAAGTCTGATACATTCTGAACCCCAATCCTTTATATGTGGCCTGATATTTCTCTCTAGAAGCTTTGAGGATCTGCTTTTTACTTCTGATGTCTTGAAATATCACAGTGATGTACCTTAATATGATTTTCAGGAACTGTCCTAGAAAAAAATTTGAATTATCTCTTTGGCAATTATTTCCCAAACTTTTCTCAATTTCCTCTTTCTGGAACTCCTGTTCTAATAGTGAGAATTCTGGAATAATCTTTTAGTGTTCTTTTCTTTTTTCTCTTATTTGTTCTTTTTTTTTTTTTTTTTAGAAAATCTTTAATCGTTTTACTTTCGGGAGATTTCCTCAAGTTTTTTCTTCTAAACCTATACAATTAAACAATTTTTAGCTATCTGTATTTCCAAGAGTCTTTGAAAAAAAACAAAAACCTCTGAAGTTTTTTTTTTTTTATAGCTCTTTGATTTTGTTTCATGGGTGTGATGAGTTTCTTTCCCCCAAGGATATTAATTTTGCTGTTAAAAATTCTCTGTAGGGGCGTCTGGGTGGCTCAGTGGGTTAAGCCGCTGCCTTCGGCTCAGGTCATGATCTCAGGGTCCTGGGATAGAGCCCTGCATCGGGCTCTCTGCTCAGCAGGGAGCCTGCTTCCTCCTCTCTCTCTGCCTGCCTCTCTGCCTGCTTGTGATCTCTGTCTGTCAAATAAATAAATAAATAAATAAAATCTTTAAAATAAAATAAAATAAAATAAAATAAAAATTCTCTGTAAATTGTCTTTTTCTTCTGAGTACATTGAAATCTCTTTGCGTGTATGCAAGTACATTGAAATCTCTTTGTGTGTATGCAAATCTCAATGCGTGTATGTTGAGTGGTGGACCACACCACAGGATTATCTGGTAGGAAGATGATCTTTTATTGGACACAGCTCCCCACCCCCCAACCAGGTGTCAGTATCTAGGTCATTCTATTGGGTCAGTTGGCTTACCTTGTAGACCCTCCCCTAACCATTTTGTCCTAGAACGTAAACCTGGCTTCCAGCGTTCCAGAAGCCCAACACGGGAAGAAGTGGGTGGTCGCATTGCTCAGAATGGAGATTCTCACTTAATGCCCCTGTTTTCAGTATAGTGACTTAGCTCTTCCCTCTGCCTCGCCTGGTGTCCTCCCCAAGTCCAGAGCCTCTCTCCTTCGGCCTCTCCAGACAGTATACCTCCGTATGTTGCTGGGTGGCTAGAGAAAACCATGTGGATAGAGGGCTGGGAGAAAGGAATCGAACTTTCAATTCATGCTTATGTTTTCAGCCCAGCTCCATCCCGTTAGCTATTGTGTTATCTGGCACCTCTACTTTCTAACCGTTTCTATTTGTTTTTGTTTTTCATATTAAGTTGGCTTCTTTCTTGAAAACTTCTCCACCCCTTGCCTGCCCTGTAGGCGGCTTTCTTTTCTTTAGTAAGTCAGTCAATACTCATCCAACCACTATTCATTGTCTAATTTTTTTTGACATCTTCCATCAGCCATTGTCTCTTCTCTGTTCCTAGAGTTCTTGTGGGTTTACACTTTATTCTTTTACTGTCATTTTAGGACTGGAGTCAAATGCATACATTTAACGTGCCAAGTCTAACCAGAAATTCCCTTCTTGTTCTGCTGCCACACTCTTAAAACTGACTCACACTTCCAGTCTGAACTGCTTACTATTCCCTGAACAAACATGCCCACTCTTTTTGGCCCCCTTACCTTTGCTAATAAAGTTTATAGAATGCTCTCCCTGTGTCCTTCAATATCATATCTATGAAAACTTCTACAATTGCTACTGCTAGAAAAACATCTGCCCTCCCTTAATGCCCATCGTCTCTCCTATATAGACTCCTTGAGGGAAGCAGCAATATCTTAGCATCTTAAGTCCCTTTCAACCAACACAATATATACTTATTGAGTGAAAAGAACCATAATAATCAAATGTCTGCCCTACTGTGCACATTTTTAAAAATGTGCCTTTTAACCACGTTGGCTTCTAATACGGTAATTCTGCATGGTAGAGTATTAGCTTCAATTTTTAGCTGAGAAACTTGACGCTCTGAGATGTTAAACAACTTGCCTTAGGTCTAACAAGAGGCAGTATCAGAATTTGAGTCCTGTTGTCTCCGTATCTGAAGTCTAAATCCCACCAGCTGTGTTTGAGTTAGCTTTTTTTTTTTTTAAATTTTGTAAGTTACCGTTGTTTTATGAACTTGGGTACTTAACATTTTTCTTCCAGCTGTGTGCTATTCCCAGCTGTGTGCTCTTCCCACTGCTCTGGAGGTGTAGATGGTCATCGTTCTCTTCCAAACCCTTACCCCTCAAGCTGGAGTCTTTAGCTTGGCCTCCGCAGATCTGTATCTGTCATTTACTGGGTATTTACTCTCTTCCAAACAACTAGTGATTACTAAGGATAAGGGCGTGGGCTCTGAAAAAGGTTTAAGCCTGAACTCCTTCACCTATAGCTATGAGTGTGGTGGGCAAGTTACAACCTTCCTATGCTTCAGTTTCTTCCTCTGTAAAATGGACTTAATAATAATAATGTTACAGTGAGAATTAAATATTATGGATTACATATACAATAACTAATACATAATGATTCCATAATGATTAAATCAATTAAAATAAGTATTAAATATTATGTATTACATGAATTAAATACATGTAAACTGCTTTGTACTCATTAAGGTTACTATTCTTTTTACATATTTTATCTCATTTAACTTAATTTCACACCAACCTTATCAGGCAGAAATTATTATCCTAACTTTGCAGTGAGGAGACTGTTATACAGATAAAAATTAAAGTCTTGCTCTAAAATCATGTTCGTAACCACTATGCTATACAGTCAGAGATAGATGATATTCGTGGGCATTTTTCAGGCTTTTAAGATTTGGTAAATTCATGAATAGGAAGACAGCGGACACCTCCGGTCTCCAGAGCAAGTCTAGAGAGAATGTGAGAAAATCATCACAATGTTGGGATAAGAGCCACGCTGGGCTGAGAGTCAAGAAACCTGGTCTCCAGCCCTCATTGCTGTGAAACACCTCCCTCCCTCCTCCACACACCCTGCTCTGGTCTCAATTCTCTCCTCTGTAGGATGAGAGGGTTACACTGGCCATCTCCAAGAGCCCTTTGGGGCACTCCTGCATAGGCTCCCAGCCAAGCCAGGGTGTTATCTGCTGAATGCCAGCACCATCTGGTGGCCATGGGCCATAACCCAAACCCATTACCTCCCACTGCCACCTGGTGGCCACCAATGCCACATTAAGTTTGCCTGGCATTTCAAATTAAATTAAAAAAAAAAAAATCAGTAGTTTCACACACGTTATCTTTATAGCAACTGGTTAAGATAGGTAGGGCAGGTGTTAGTGCTGACTTTTACCGACAGGGAACTTGTGCTGGAAAAAGTGAGATGATGAAAATGGAGTCACACAACAAGCTGGTTGGTTGTCAGAGCCTGGCTTAGAAGTTTCTGGGAGATTAAGCTACCTCTGAAACAGATTTCAAGTGCAAAATGCTTCAGGTAGGTCATTTCATTTGGTCGGAACATACAAGTGAGGCTCAGTGTGGTTAAATAATTCACTCAGCAGAGGCTGTGACAGAGGCAGGATTTGAACTCTGATTTTGTAGTTCTACCTGGCCATATTTATCTTCCTTCCCAGTACCTGGGGCTGGTTCATGGAATAACTAAGCCTTTTACTCTCCAGAAATCGGTAATTCCTCTTCAGGATTGAATCCCTAAATTTTAGCTGGGCTGATCATCCCCCAGAATAAAGACTAACATTTCCCAGCCTCCCTTGCAGCTAGATGAGGACAGGCCCAGTAAAGGCAATTTCAGGTAAGTCTTTGAAGGGAGAGGGCATAATTTTCTTTGGTTCCAGCTTCTAAAATGGCTCACAGTGGTCCCGCTTTCAGGTAGTTGTACTCTTGTGTAATCTCCTGCCTTGAGTGTGGCTGGAGCTAGAGCTTGTGACAAATAGAATGTAGCAAAAAATGATGGGATATCACTTTCAGGATCGGCTTACAAAAGACCATGACTTTCATCTTGCTCACATTCTTGATGGCTCTTCTTGGTTGCCTGCTTGGATGAAACAAGCTACCATGGTGTGAGTTGCCTTATTAAAGAAAAACCCAAGTGGCAACGAACTGAGGGCACCCCTGGCCAACAACCAGTGGGAACTGAGGACTTCAGTCAATGGCCTGCAGGAAGCAAATCCCGCCCATAAGCACGTGAGCTTGGAAGTAGATCCTTCCCAATTTGAGCCTTGAGCCACCACCTTGGTTGCAAACTTGTGGGAGATCCTAAGGAGAAGGACCTAGCTAAGCCACACCTAGATTCCTGAGCTATAAAAACTGTAAGATAATACCTGTTACTGTTCTTTTTTTTTTTTTTTTTAGATTTATGTATTTGAGAGAGAGTGTGTGCGGGGGGGAGTGCTGGGGGAAGGGCAGAGGGAGAGGGAGAATCTCAAGCAGACTCTGCACTGAGCATGGAGCCCGTAGTGGGGCTCGATAACACAACCCTGAGATCATGACCTGAGCCGAAATCAAGAAACTAAGGAAAGGACTCCTAACTGACTAAGCCCCCCAGGCACCCTATACATGTTACTGTCTTAAGCCTGTAACTTTTAAAGTAGTTATACAACAATAGATAATTATATACCTTCCTCCTTCCTTTTCTCTTCCTGGACAGCTGGAAGGTGAATGTGATGGTTGGAATGGACATCTTGGACCACGAGATAGACTTGGGAATTGAGGCCCTCCATAGTGCAACAGTGAGACAGGAATCTGGGTGCTGATGCGGTGGAACTTTGTTCTCATTTTGAATTTTCTTTCATTTGAGCCCAACTCTTCCTCTTTTGTGTTAAAGAGGTAGTGTGTGTGTCCTGTGTAAAAGAGGCTATCCTCGTGCAAAAATGGTGAAATAGGTCAAATTTGCCTTTGATGCTTTTGTTGTTTCTACATCTTCTCTACTCCTGTCCTTGCTCTTTCCCTGCTCTAATTCTCAGTCCTCTTCAGTGCCTGGCTAGGGTCCCCTTTACAGCCCAGGTCCCAGCCCTGGGCCTTCATCTCCATCTACTTTTTGCTCCTGAGTTCCAGCAGGGCTGCTGTGATGCCCACCCTCAGTTCAAAAGGCTGATCAATGCTGTACTTCATTTTTTTGCAAAACTATGGGTGAGGCTGGAAGACAAAATACTCCAAGTAGATTTCAAATGATGCCATTTCTGAAATTGTGACATTATTAGAGGGAGAAATGCTTTTAAATAGCGAGATCTCCAAGTGTTTCTTAATTGAATGTACATGGGCTACTACATACTCTAAGGCTGAAGGGATGAGGGATATGGGAAGGCACTAGAATGAATAGGTGACAAGTTGTTGTCAAGAATACAAAATGGCTGGGCGCCTGGGTGGCTCAGTGGGTTAAGCTGCTGCCTTCGGCTCAGGTCATGATCTCAGAGTCCTAGGATCGAGCCCCGCATCGGGCTCTCTGCTCAGCAGGGAGCCTGCTTCCTCCCCTCTCTCTGCCTGCCTCTCTGCCTGCTTGTGATCTCTCTGTCAAATAAATAAATAAAATCTTTAAAAAAAAAAGAATACAAAATGGCAGAAAATATAGATATTATTTCTTTTATGACTTTGGGAAGCAATTATGACTCCTGAATCCCCTACCTCTTCCCCCCACCCACTGCTTCTTTTTTGTTGTTGTTGCTCTTCTAGTAATGTTTGGATCTAAAATCTGATTCTTTTTTTTTTAATTTTATTTATTTATTTGGCAAACAGAGATCACAAATAGGCAGGGAGGCAGGCAGAGAGAGAGGAGGAAGCAGGCTCCCTCCTGAGCAGAGAGCTCGACTCGGGGCTCGATTCTAGGACCCTGAGATCATGACCTGAGCCGAAGGCAGAGGCTTAACCCACTGACCCACTCAGGCACCCCTAAAATCTGATTCTTGTTAAAGCTCAGAAGAATTTGGCCTTTGAGCTCATGTGATTTATTCCTATTACAGATCTTAACGAGTATTGCATTTTTATTGTTTCTTGCTGGCTAGATATCACGGACTTTTTCTCGTATCTGTGATCCTGGCACCAAGCATGCTATCTTGTGAATACTCAGTAGCTGCTTGTGTATGCTGTAAGGGGGTCCTTTATTCCTTAGGAAGCATCCTCAGGTCCATGTATATGACACCCCTTCTATATACAAATATAGACATTGCAGAATTCATTCATTTATTTAATAAAAATTATGGAGTTCCAACCATATGCCAAGTGCTATTCTAGATGCTAGGGATAAAACCATAAATGAAGGGGCACCTGGGTGACTCAGTCGGTTAAGTGTCTGCCTTCGGCTCAGGTCACGATCTCTGGGTCCTGGGATTAAGCCCCACATTGCGCTCCCTGCTCAACATGGAGCCTGCCTCTCCCTCTCCCTCTGTCTGCTGCTCCCCTGCTTGTGCTCTCTTTCTCTCTCACTCTGTCAAATAAATAAATAAAATGTTTTTAAAAAACCCATAAGTGAAGCAGACAAAAATTATGAATTTTCATAATGTTTATGTACCAGTGGAAAAGACAGAAACTTAATGAATAAATGAATAAATGAAACTTAATGAATAAAATAAATAGTATGTTGGATGACGGTGAATAATATAGAGAAGAATGAAGCCTAAGAGGGAATGCTGGGGGAGGGAGGGGTGGTCAGATGTTATGGAGATGACCATGAGACAGGCTGCATGTGCTCTGCAGATGTTCTGAAGGCTCCCCTACACTTCCTGGCCTCCCTTGTAGTAGAGCAGGTGGCTGATGCTGGCCAATGGACTATGAACAGAAGGGGCATATGTCACTTTTTGGCCAACGCATTAAGAGCTAATGGGCCTTTTCCTTCCCCAGCCTTGGAGAAGTTGGAGGCCATGTGTTCAACTGAGAGTGTCACCCGATGGAAAGAACCTGGGTCCCTGAGCCTGGAATGGAGAATACTTCTCCACCATCTGCCTTGTATTTATTGCCCTGACCAATGCAGTGGCATTCGAGCAAAACCCCAAAGGTGAGGGAGTGAGCCACATGGTTATCTTGGGGTAGGGGCGGGGCATTCTAGAACATAGGGAACCTGAAATGGACAACTGGATGAGCTTGAGTAACTTACAGATATACCCAATTTCACTTCTCTTGGATATTTTGACTCCATTAAGAACTTTGTATATCAGGTCCCTTATTAAAAGAGGCCAATTTATCTTGTGATTGTGAGCAAAGAAAAAATGACACACTTACCCATCTCCCAGCCTCTGCCCCCTGTTCCCAGGTACCAGCCATTTCTTCCTTCAGGACAGATGTGGCCTGCTCATGATGCAATGTTAATAGCAATGTCTAGCCCACGCTCTCCATCTTCCCTATTGTGGGGAGAGCTGTAGAAGGACTGTGTATTGGGACAGTTACAGTTAAAAATTTATTTTTAAGATTTTGTTTATGTATTTGACAGACAGAGATCACAAGTAGGGAGAGACGCAGGCAGAGAGAGAGGAAGGGAAGCAGGCTCCCCGCCGAGCAGAGAGCCCAATATGGGACTCCATCCCAGGACCCTGAGATCATGACCCGAGCTGAAGGCAGAGGCTTAACCCACTGAGCCACCCAGGTGCCCTAATCCAAATGTTCTTCTGTGTAAGTCTTACTGACCTATACAAAATTAATTTTGATGAATGGTACATTTTAAGCCAAAATACACTCTCTGAACCCTAAACATAGTATAACTTTTAGCACTCTTTCCAAAGGCAAGAAAATCATCACAATGTTCTTCATTAAAAAATTCCAATAAAGAAGTTGATACCATTTTTTACCTTTTTATTTTTTCTTCTGATTTCTTTTTTTCATTTTAATTCTAGTGCAGTGAATGTACATGTAATGTTATAATTATTACATTTTTAAGAAAAATTCCACTGCCTATATTTAGATAATTACAAATGAAACTTCAAGGAACCTCATGTATCAATGTTGCTCAAACTTAAATAATGCTCAGCTTCCTTATAAGAGAAAAAGATTCTCACAGATCTCTAAAGTTGCCTTATTTTTTATGATGTTGCATACATATATATGCATGGAAACATACACATATATATGTATGGAAACACAAAACTAAGGAAAAGACCCCTTATTTTTTTTTAAAGATTTTATTTATTTATTTGAGAGCAAGAGAGAGAGAGAGAGAGAGCACAAGCAGGGGGAATGGGTGAGGGAGAAGCAGACTCCTTGCTGAGCAGGGAGTCCGATGTGGGCTTGATCCCAGGACATAATCGAGCCAAAGGCAGATGCTTAACCCACTGAGCCACCTTGGTGCCCCAAATGACCCCTTATTATTATTATTATTTTTACAGACTTTGTGTATCTGTAGAACCAAAACAAATTTATAAATTAAATACAGACAAAAGGGCTCCTGGCAGGCTCAGTCAGTAGAGCGTGCAACCCTCAATCTCCAGGTTGAGTTCAAGATGCCTGTTGGGCTTACTTAAAAAAAAACCAACAAAACAAAACTATCAAATGGGGAAACTAAAATTTATAATGTTGATTTAATATAAGGAATGATATGTTGCTAAAACCAAATTGCCCTGCACAACATGTTTTACTGATTGCAAGAGCACAGACATATTTAACCACATGCCTTGTGATGACTCAATTCTCCTACTAACCTCTGTTTGTGCAGTATACCACAATATAGTCTGGCTATAACTTGGTGTGACCACATTATTTATTTTTAAAGTTCCTCTTTGTTTTTTTTTTTTTTTTCTCATAAGTCTGCAACAATTCACTTAGTCCTATTTGCTAATCACATATCCAAACATAGGCAATGAAATGCATTCCCAGAATAACTATAAAGGGTTAATAAATTTATAAAGATATTCTGCCTTACTAGTAACCCAATACAAATTAAAATAAGAGGCCATTTCCTCTATCAAATTGGGAAAGCTTTTTTTATTTTTTATTTTTTAAAGATTTTATTTGACAGAGATCACAAGTAGGCAGAGAGTTCGGCAGAGAGAGAGGAGGAAGCAGGCTCCCCGCTGAGTAGAGATTCCCAATGTGGGGCTCGTTCCCAGGACCCTAGGACCACGACCTGAGCCGAAGGCAGAGGCTTTAACCCACTGAGCCACCCAGGCACCCCAGAAAGCTTTTTTTAAAAGATAAAATAAATGCCGATGGGTAGGTATGATGGGCACCCTTGAGCACTTCTGTTGAGAACGAAAACTGGCCCGACCTTTCTGGAAAGCAATTGGCAGAAGGTATTCACAGGCTGAGGAGCTTTCAAAGCCTTTGAGTCAGTAATTTCACTTGTAGGTTTGTGTCCTAAGGAAATAAATTTTAAATGTGGGCAAAGATCTCTGTACAAGGATGTCAGTGTTCTGGAAAAGTGAAAAGATAGGTAACCCCCAAATGTCCAGAAATAGAGAAACAAACTGTATTATCAACAATTATGTAGCCATTACAAATAACATTTGTGACGAATTTTACTAACAGTGGATAGTGCTCAAGATATAACGCTGAAGAGGGTGGTGGGGTTATGGACACTGGGGAGGGTATGTGCTATGGTGAGTGCTGTGAAGTGTGTAAACCTGGCGATTCACAGACCTGTACCTCTGGGGCTAATAATACATTATATGTTTATACAAAAATTTAAAAATATATAAAAAAAGAAAAAAAGATATAACACTGAACAAAAAAACCAAAAACAAAACCAGTATGTTATAGAATATGTCAAAAAATGTAAACATGTGAAGAAAAAGACTCAATGAAGATAAGCCAAAATGGTGAGGGCTGTTTCCTGAAATATGAGTAATTTATACTTTTTATTTTTCCTGAATTTTCCAAGCTTCATATAATAAGCATACAATATTTCCATTTTATAATTAATGCAAAGTCTTATAAAAGATAGCATGTCAGGTTAGACGGTCCTAAAATAATTCTTATTGTGAGTTGTAATCACTTTCCTACAACATCCAGCAAGGATCCTAGACTTATTTCCTTGGGTTTCACAGACTATGTCTATAACTACTGTACAGATAATTTAAAAAGGTCAGTGAGCAACCTTCCCCCACCTCCCCTCATCATAACCCAGCCTCCCATTTCTGCCAATTTCCTTTCTGCCTAACACTTTTAACAGTTCCTTGTTAGACACAGTTTCTGATCTCACCAGCCTGCTTACTCTGTTCAGCTGGGCTCCTGTTTAACAGTTTTCCTCTAAAAATGTGATACTGAGAACTGAAGGCAGGTCTTCAGACTTCTAAAGCACAGCTATAGTCATGCCATTCCTCTGCTTAAGAAATTCCAGAGCCTCTTACCAGAAGAGCAGACGCCCCCAGCTTGGCATTCAATGTCCTCCTGGATCTGGTCCCAGTCCTATTGTAACTTTAACACATTTTACGCCGTGCTTTCAAACTCTGGGTTGCTATGCATTAGTGAGTCATAAAATCAATTTAGCAAGCAGCATTAAAAAAAAAAAGAAAAAAATATAAAATGCCATGTTACATTGCATATAATAAAGGCAATTACTGACTAGGATTTACACACAAACATATACACATGCAGTGTGTGTATATGTATATATATGTGTGTGTGCATATATATAAATATTATAAAAATATAAAAATTGTAATATATATTATATATGTAATACTATGTATGTATATTGTTAGCCTGAAAAATAAAAGTTATTTAACCAGCAAAAATGGGTCTATTAGGAAATAACTAAGAATTGTAATTTCAGACAAGGAAGTTATGGTAAAACTATAGACAAGTCCAACAAACCCAAGGAACTTATTTGATGGAAAAGAAAGAGGAAGTTGGGAGGGATTATTTTGAAGGAAAGTCCATTGTTGAAAAGCAGGAGTTCAGGTTTTTCATTGGATCAGTTGCAGGGGTAGTCGATACTCTTGTAGGAAATACAATGTAGTCTTTCCCTGTTGGGTCCTGTAATTGATGATTCTCTCCTGTTGAATAATGTTCTCTTTGTATCTGTATATAATGGACAATTCATCCATAGTAGTTGTAGTATTTGACTCCCCCTTCCAACCTCCCCTTTTAGTCTCCTGCCTTCAATTTAGTGATTTCCTTTCTTTTCTTTTCTTTTTTTTTTTTTTTAGAGAGAGAGAGAGACAGAGAGAGCAAGCAAGAGCAGGGTTGGGGGAGGTGGGAGGAGGGGCAAAGGGAGAGGGAGAGAGAGAATCTTAAGCAGCCTTCTTGAGTATGTGGGGCTCAGTCTCATTACCTTGAGATCCTGACCTGAGCAGAAATCAAGAGTCAAACGCTTAACCGTCTGAGCCACCCAGTCGCCCCTAGTGAAGTTTCCCCTTAATAATTTTCACTGTATATAGTGTGTGTATGACTATATATATAATCATAGGTGAAATATATTTCTTACTATAATGATCAAAAAAGCTTGAAAGCCACTGCCCACGCCACAGCCACATCAAGCAGCAGCCAGTCCCCGATCTTGATCTGTACTGTCTTTGATCCCATTGTTCCCTCAGCCAGGCGTTCTCCCTGTTCTCTGTCTACTGAAGTTCTCTGGGGGCCCTAATAAGATACCACCTCCTCCCTGAAGTGTTCCATCATTTTTCTTCATCTGTGATCTTTTTTTTTTTTAAAGATTTTATTTATTTATTTGACAGAGAGAGATCACAAGCAGGCAGAGAGGCAGGCAGAGAGAGAGGAGGAAGCAGGCTCCCTGCTGAGCAGAGAGCCCGATTCGGGGCTCGATCCCAGGACCCTGAGATCATGACCTGAGCCGAAGGCAGCGGCTTAACCCACTGAGCCACCCAGGCGCACCTTCATCTGTGATCTTAAAGTGATGGTCTCCTACCTTTCTAATAGCCCTCAAAACAGCCCGCCTTGCACTGTAACTATGTCTATATGACAAAGAGCACCTGGGCAGGGCTGTGTCTTACTCACTTCTGGGTCCTCTGAAGGCCCAGAAGTATAGTGAGACTAGCTGATGTGCAAAAAATGTCTGTCCAGGTGAATCTTTTCTAAATCGCCCTCCAGGAGCATCATCTGTTTTTCTTCTATTCATTTGTTTCACTAAGGACCCAGCAGACATAAAATCTACGTCTTGGGCCTAGTGTCATCTACAGTGGTGGCTCTAAAATCCAGTCTGTGCTGAAAGCTTACATCTTTCTTCAGGAGGAATGAGAGAAATAAACATACATTTTTATCGCTTTAAAAGATATCTCCTTTATTCGAGAGTGTGTCTCTCGTATATTTTTGATGTTAAAATGTATTTTTTGTGGACCAGGGTTGATAAGTTAGAAAATAATAGTCGGTTTTTAGTGTGTATTTATTGTCCTTACTTGGGAAAATAAAAAGCTGGGAATTCTGTTTGTCTTTAAAAAGATTTAGTAGGGGCGCCTGGGTGGCTCAGTGGCTTAAGCCTCTGCCTTCGGCTCAGGTCATGATCCCAGGGTCCTGGGATAGAGCCCCGCATCGGGCTCTCCGCTTGGCTGGGAACCTGCTCCCCACCCCCTCCGACTGCCTCTCTGCCTACTTGTGATCTTTGTCTGTCAAATAAATAAATAAAATCTTTAAAAAAAATTAAAAAGATTTAGTAAAAATTTAGTGGTTTCAAATTCCCAGATCTGGGAGTCAGCTGTGATATCTGGGCTGGCTGAAGGTAGGTTCACTTTCTTAAAGATCAGATGGGAAAAAAAAAAAAAAGATCAGATGAACTCATTGACATAGGACTGGCGGAGAGTTTCTCTTCCCATCTCAAAGACTGCTGTTTATTCGTCTGTGCTTCCCTCCCGTTTCCATTCTCCTTTTCCCCAACACGTTAATCCCCCATCAAATCCCTGGCTTAAGACATTGTATCTCTGGCCTTTTAAATAGG
Organism: Lutra lutra; assembly: GCF_902655055.1. Lineage (NCBI taxonomy): Eukaryota > Metazoa > Chordata > Mammalia > Carnivora > Mustelidae > Lutra > Lutra lutra. The sequence goes on from NC_062278.1 coordinate 108,799,089, forward strand.
GGCGTGGTACAGAGGGGCGGACCAGAGTGAGGGGAGGAAAGCGGAAGTGCGGACCTCAGTGGTACATACTGCGCGTGCGTGAGGCTACAGCAGGGGGTGGAGTCACACGGGCCAGGGGTCCTGGGCTGGAATGGCCACAAGCGCAGGTAACGAATCTCCCGGGAGCAGGTCAACTGGGTGAGAACAGTAGTGAGCAGATGTCCCCGGGGCGGAAGGAGGACGCGCGCCGCGTTCCTGAGTCTCGGCTCTTTTCCCCGTGCCGCAGCGCGGCCTTGGAGTGGCTGACGGAGCAGCCCCAGGCGGACTAACTGGACCGGGGCTCACGGGTGGGTTGGGGTGTACTGTGGGGGGGAGAGGTGTGTCCTGCGTTTGGCCTGCAATTGGGTCAGGCGGTTTCCACTTGTTCGTAACGAATGTGGGGCTGAGGACAGGTGCACACGCTTTCCCTGACTATGCGACGAGGAGGCGGGTGATCACTGTACTCCCCAGGATGGAACAGGTGTGCAATCCGCTTTTCGGGCCTGGCGCACAGGTGTGGGCTCGTCCTTCCCTCAGAGATAGGGATGAGTGTGCTCCCCAAGTGTGAGGCCTAGGCCTGAGTGAGGTGTCCACCTCTTAGGATTGGTGCGCACCCTGTGAAGCTGGTTCCAGTTTGTCTCTGCCTGCAAGGTATGCTCCAGAGTGAGCAGAAGGAGAACAGGTGGGTCTCTAAAGTTAGAGGCCACTCCTGTGTCCTGGTTGGTTGTCCAAGTGTGGTACCTGGGAAAAGAGGGACACAGCTACCTCAAGTGTTTGGGTGTGTTTCAGAGGGAGGTTAGGGTGGGATGAAGTAGGGCCAGCCAGGGAGGTTCCATGGCCTTGGGTTATTAGGATCAGCTGGGAGCTTTCTTCAACTAAGCATGCCTCCTCCATAACCTCCTGATATTAGACTCATATAGAATGGACCAGAAAGCTTGAGTCCTCTGCATGCCCATCCTCTACCACACTCCCTCCTTGCCCCGCCCCCCCCAAAGGAAACATAAGCAGAACAATCATGGTTGTTGACTTACATCTCAGGTATGTGTGTTTGAAGTCTAATACAAATGGGGATGGAGAATCTACCTATGTTTGTGTAAGACATGGGTTTGCTTATGGTTAAATTTAAGCAGAGAGTAAATTCTGAATCCTCTGCTATAGCTGACCTGTTCCTTAAGAAAGCAGAGTAAAGATAAGTGTGTGTGGGGGTGAATTCTGGTTGAATTCTTGGCTATATATGTAAAAAAGACATAGTTATATGTGAAAAAATTCTTTTCAGAGCTGTAAGATAATAGTGTGTTGATTATTCTTCATTTTCTTTGTATCTGGACCAGCATCAGCGGTTGGATGTTTTTTGTCTTCAAGATATTGAGGCATTGTGGCACTTTAAAAAAAAATTTTTTTTTTCAGTGTTCCAAGAGTCATTTATGCACCACACCCAGTGGTACTTTTTAGCTATATCTCTTTCATGAAGATCTCATGATATACCATATGTCAGTTATATATGTGAATGAAAAGTGAGACGTTTTATACATAGGGAAGTATGTTTAACTTTCGATCTGTTTATCGTTGTCACAGAGGTTAGATTGCCTCTTGAGCCACAGCTTCAGGTGTAATCTGTATGTATTTGTAAAATCAGACTCTTCCAGTCGTAACTGAATCTTGAATTAATGTTTGAATGATTGAATGATCTTCATTCTATCAGCCCCTGTGTTAACATCTTCCCAGAATAAAGAGAAAACGCCTACCTTCAGTAGTTACAAATTCTAGGGAAGGACAATGATTGGCCACGTGGATACAGGACTGTCATGTGCTTACTCTTCTGGCTAGGAAGATAGGGTATTTGATTGGTAGCATCACTAAAATTACTTGTTTGGAGTGGGGGAGGAGCAGTTTTCCAAAGGAAAGATAGTGAAGGGATGTTCTGACTGTAATCAAATTTGTTTTTCCTCTGCAGTTCAGTGAGAAGTTTCCTTTTGCTCTTTACCAAAACAAGCCAAACCAAAACAAAAACAAAAATAAAAAAAAAAACCCAAAACAAAACAAACTTTTATGACTCTACATCCATCTTGACCCCTAACCAAGAGAAATCGAGGTGACAATTTAAATAATTGGAAGCTAATTAAGATGAGTTGGAAGGCCAACATCTACTCAACCTACAATTGAATGGAATCCTGTTTTCTTTGCATTTAACTTGTAAGAATTCACTCATACCAGTTAAAAAGAAAGGAGAGTATATGCCAGCCTACACAAGACCCATGTGCTTCTTAGGAGAAGCTCTCTGAAGGGAGGGATCTTTGAAGAGTAATTCTTATAATAGTGGGGACTTACTGGAAGCTGGAAAGAAGTGATTTTTTCCCCCTCTTTAATTCATTTTATCTCATACACAGACTCCTGAGTCAGATGTTCCTCCTTTGTACTCCCATAGAAACTCTCCCCCAATATCATACCTCAAACCATATTAATTTCTCTTTGCCTTACAATCAGATGATTGATGAAGAATCAGTTTCCACAGAAGTCTGACCACGTAAGTCTTTAGAATGTCTAATCAAGAAAGAAAAATCTAAATAATGTATATTTTTCCTTTTTTGAAAAGAGATCATCATTGAGGATGTCATGATCTAAGGCCAAATATTAAAACAAACAAAAACTTGCTTGGATTGCCTGAATTATAATTATAAGTAAACATGGAAAATGAACCAGACCATGAAAATGTGGAACAGAGCCTCCTCGCCAAGACTACTGAAGAAGAGCTGAATAAGTCTTTCAATCTTGAAGCTTCGCTTTCAAAATTCTCTTACATAGATCTGGACAAGGAACTGGAATTCAAAAATGATTTGGTAAAAATTCAGCTTTTGTTAAGTGATGATGATGGTTAGAGCTGTGACCTAAAGACTCAGTCTTTCATTTTTGCATGAATTAATAGAAATCTATATGCAGATTTATGAGATACTATCACTCTTCGTTTGTGTATGTCATTACCATTTATGAAGCACCTTAACATATGTTCTCATTTGAGCCTCACACACTCTGATGATCCATTTTAGAGAGGAAGAAGTCGAAGTACAGCTATGTTAAATGAATGTTCAGGATCATAGAGCTAGTGGTAGGTTTAGAAATCTTGTGCAGTGAGTTTTAAAAAAATGCTTATTTTTTTAAAGTAGGCTCCACACCCAGCATGGGGCACAAACTCATGACCCCAAGATCAAGTTGCATGCTCTATTAACTGAGCCAGCTAGGTGCCCCGGGTGCTGTGATTTTTTTTTTCTCCATTGATTTGATAGTAATAAGCTTTTGTGACCAGGAGAATATTTAATCACAATTTGTTTAACCTAATCACTACTCACCATAATTTATGAAATAACTAAGAAATGCAGTGTCAGACCCTTGTATATTTCTTATGACCTTGTATATTATTTTGTATATTGCTTTCTACACTTAGAAAATTGGGGCTTGTCATGAGACATGCTGTTTTGTCCTGTTTAAAATGCACATGTCAAAGTCCTTGAACAGAAGCTTTCAGATGGGGCTGTCAAGATGGTGCCTGTCAGTGCATATTTGTCTTTGATAATCACTGAATATGTGGATGGGATAGAAAACTGTTCTGTAGTCTTTTGACCTGGTCCTTACTACCATGGATCATTGAGTTGGCTCTCTGCATGATCAGTTTGGTGATATGTTTGTCTCTTAATTGGTAATGGTTCTAATAAATTTAAACACCCTCGCGATTCTAAGAGGGAAAGCAGCATTATGTGAACATTCATTTCTTTTTTCTATTTAGATTGATGACAAGGAGTTTGATATTCCTCAAGTTGATACTCCTCCGACACTGGAAAGCATACTTAATGAGGTAAGTATATATTAATGGCCATGGTCATTTTAAGGAATTGATTTTTTTTTAAAGATTTTATTTATTTATTTGACAGACGGAGATCACAAGTAGGCAGAGAGGCAGGCAGAGAGAGAGGAGGAAGCAGGTTCCCTGCTGAGCAGAGAGCCTGATGTGGGGCTCGATCCCAGGACCCTGGGATCATGACCTGAGCCAAAGGCAGAGGCTTTAACCCACTGAGCCACCCAGGCACCCCTACCGAATTGATTTTAATGCTTTTGGGTTGATTATAGTGTATATCTAAATCTTCACTGTCCAGTATGGGAGTCATTAGTCACATGTGGCGATTGAAATTTAAATTAGTAATAGTTAAGTAAAAATTAAAAATTCAGTCTCTCGGGTGTACAGGTACATTTTTTTTTTTTTTTAATTTATTTATTTGGGACGCCTGGGTGGCTCAGTCAGTTGGGCCACTGCCTTCGGCTTGGGTCATGATCCCATTGTCCTGGGATCGAGTCCCACATCGGGCCCTCTGCTCAGCAGGAGCCTGCTTCTCTCTCTGCCTCTGCCTGCTTGTGTGCTTGTGCTCTCTCTCTCTCTCTCTATGACAGATAAATAAATAAAAATCTTTTTAAAAAATTTATTTGTCAGAGAGAGAGAGCGCACACAAGCAGGGGGAGTGGCAGGCAGAGGGAGAAGCAGACTTCCCGCTGAGCAAGGAGCCCAATGTGGGACTTGATCCCAGAACCCTGGGATCATGACCTGAGCTGAAGCCAGACACCTAATGGACTGAGCCACCCAGGTGTCTCTGTACAGGTACATTTTAAGTGCTCAGTTGGAACATGGCTAGTGGCTACTATAGTGGACAGCACAGATGCAGAGTATTTCCATTGTTGGAGAAAGTTCTGTTGGACAGCCAGTGATCTAGACTGTGAACTTCTCAAGGGCAGAAGCCATGCCTTGTTCATGTCTATGCCCCGTAAAATGCCTCATACTTCGTAGATTTGAGAAAACATTTTAGTAAGCAAGGTGAAATATTAGATTCACATCACTTCTAAGGTTTATATTATGTTTCAGTAATAATCTCTACCAGTGATACTCAAATAGCTCATCCTCTGATACTAGATATAACCCTGAAATGCACCTCATCGCCTTTCTATGTAAAGGAAAAACCTCTACAGTGTATCTTATGAGTACCATCTTTATTAAAAAGTTTCCTGGAGTTTTGAAATGATGTTATTCTTTTCTGAAGTAGCAGGTCAGAAAGGCTTTGTCGAGGAACTTTGTGGAAGTAACATGTTGGTGAAGTATGGGAACTTTTATGTATCTTACATCCGATGACAATTCAACTCCGTCTTTTTTGCTTAAGACTCCTCTTGAAGTTTTATTTTCAAATTCAAGAAAGATTCTTAAATGCATGAATCTATTTTGGATCCATAGTTTTCTAAAAGATAATGATGCAGACGTTCCCTAAAAGAAATGCCCACTGACCCCATAGCTGTGAGTGAGCTAGGTCTATTATCTTTTTATTACCCTCTCACCTATACTTTGGGGATTGTAGCCAACACGTCATAGGATGCAAACTACTTTTCTCTGTAGCTATATCTTTTATTATTCTTATATGACTTCAGTTTCTATTTTTATATCCATTTGGTGTTGCTGTTACTTTGAATATTTTAACTTAAAAAATGTATGATTGGTGTTAAGATGTAGCATTTGAAATTTTGATATGGAAAGCTTTGGTCAATGAAAGAATAGCTGGTTATAATGATGCTTATTTACTGCTTTCTGATAGAGAAGATAACCTTCATTTAGAGATGAAGAGATTAATTTTGGTTAATCCTCATTTCAGTTATTTTACTAAGTGTGAAACAAAAGTAAGCTTAGAAGGTTGTATATAAAGCCGTATTTGAACATATTTGTATAAAAATGGCCAAGGGCCCCTGGGTGGCTCAGTCAGTTGAGGCCCCGAGTCTTGATTTCAGCTCAGGTCACGATCTCAGGGTTGTGAGATCGAGCCCTGCATTGGGCTCTGCGCTCAGTGGGCAGTCTGCTTGAGATTCTCCCTCTCCCTTTGCCCCTTACCCCAACTCACTCCTAAAACAAATAAATAAATCTTCCAAAAAAATGACAAATAAAATGCTCATATGAATGAAACTAGTTCATAGTGAAGAAAAACCATCTTTGCACAATTTACTTCTCTATGACTAATAGTAAGTATGGTCACTAGTGGTTTACTGAGAAGAAAATACTTCTGAGCAGATATCATCCTCAGTAGTAATTCAGGTGCCTCGTGTGTTTGGCTCATAGTGTTAGATGCTGGCATTATAAAATGCTATATGACTGTCGCTGACTTTGAGAGAGAGTTGGGACTGGACATTGGCCAGCCTTCACATTTCCAAAGAGCTAGGCAGATGGATAAGTGAAAGCAAAAGTGAAATTTAAGTTGTAGAACATTATGAAAATTATTGGGAGAAAAAGTATTAAAATGATTTTAAAAAAGAAAAAAATGATGGAAATGGCAGAAGTGCAAAGTGTGAATATGTGCGTGCATATATTCTATAATGTTCGTTAATACCGACCTGCTGAGAGATTGGGAAGAAATGGACAGCCCAGATGTTTTATAGACTGGAAAGTTAGAGATTACAGAGACATCCCGAATCACAGAATTTAGGGCATGAAATAATGGTACTAGACCTTGTCATTGTCTGGAACTGTGCAACCTCTGAGGTTTTTAATTGTGGAATTCCATTCTCTAACCATAGCCACCCCTTTGCCTCCCCATTTGCTTACTTTCTTAAACCTGTTCTTTGACCTAATTTAGACCGAGTCTCTTGTTCCTTTCCTGTTTCCCAGTCTGGGTAGTTCCTGCTTCACTTCATTTCTTCTGTGCAGCCAGAAATTTATTTTGAACTTCTTATTCAAGTATAGTGTACATTGAGAAAAAGTGCACAGATTGCAAGTGCGTAGCTTGGTGAATTTTCACAAACTGAACGCCCTGTGCAACCAGAATCCAGATGAAGAAATAAAACATTACTAATAACCCAGAACCTCCTTGTGTGCCCCTGTAGTACCTAAGCCCAGGATAATCACAATCCTAGCTTCTACTAGCGCTGATAAGCTTTCTTGCTTTGAACTTCATATAAATGGAATTATGAGACACATAAAGGAGTATGGGCTTTTGTGTGTCTGACTTGTTTACCTCAGTATTAGGTTTTTAGATTCATTCATATTTTTGTATGTAGTTGTTCATTCCCATACATAAAATTCTTTATACCATTATTTATTCATTCTACTTTTGATGGGCATTTGCATAATTTCCAGTTTCTGGCTACTATAAAAAGTTACTGTGGATATTCTCGTCTTTAGGTACATGCAGGTGCACGCATGCACGCGCGCACGCGCGCGCGCACACACACACACACACACACATATTTCTCTTAGTTTTGTTTTTAGGAATAGGAGTAGAATTGCTAGCTCATCAGATATGGGTATGTTCAGCCTTAGTAGAAACTGCTACAGGTTTTTTTAACTGTGCAGAATAATACAGACTTCCAGCAGCCATATATGGGAGTTCTTATAACTATAACCTCATCAACTTTTGAATTTTCTCCTTTTCAGTTTATCCATTCAGTTCTTATAGGTGTGTAGGTATGATATCACATCATAGTTTTAATCTGAATTTCTGTGAAAACTGATGAAGTTGGGTGCCTTCACATCGGGTTGGGCCATTTAGATGTCTCTTTTGTGAATTGCCTTTTCATGTCTCTTGCTCACTTTTTTTTTTTAACTTATTTGTAGGAAGTCTTTATATGTGATGTATATAGGCACTTTATTAGATATATCTTCTTCCGTTCTGTGGGTCACTTTTTCACTCTATTAATGGTTTCTTTTGATGAGCAGAAGTTCTTAATGTAGTTCAGCTTATTTTGTTTTTCCATTATGGTTAGTTTTTTTGTGTGTCTTGTTTTAAGAATATTTTGAAAATTCCAAGGTCATGATGATGCTATCTTATTTTGTTTTAAAATTTTTTTCTGTCTTTCAAACTTAGATTTGCAATTCATCTGGAATTTTTTGTATGTGATGGTGTGAGGTATGAGCCAGCACCATTTACTGAAAAAATATTCTTTTCTGTGGTGTCACTTTTGTTTTAAATTAGGTGATAATGTCTGTATGGGTCTAATTTCATTGGTCTTTCTCCACTTGCCCCAATATCACATTCCAACGTTTGGTATCTAAGAGTCTCAGATCCTTGTTGTTGCTCTTCAAGATTGCCTTGCTTATTCTTGGTCTTTTGCGTTTCCATGTAAGTTTTAGAATCACTTTTTAGTTCATACACAAAGACACACACTGAAATTTGATAGATTTTACATATCAGTGCAGGAAAATTGGTATCTCTGCTGTGTAGATAGTAATTTTAAATTTAGCCATATTGATAAGCTTTAATTCTCTTCTTCATTTTTTCCTTTTGGGTATCCTGTAAGCCCTTAACCCTGGCTTAATTTAACTGATCTGTTGTCTTTAATTACATCCCCAGGCTGCTTAAGAAAATCAGGTAAGATTCTGATTGACCTTCTTGCTTAAGCCCTTGGTGCTGCAGTTCTAATTATTTCCTTTCCTATTCTGAATTATTTCCTTTCCCTTTTCCCTACAGCCTTTTTCCACTCTACAGCTGTCAAGAGACCATCTCTCCTTGCTAATTCTAATCTTGTTCTTAGCAGACGCGCGCGCGTGTGTGTGTGTGTGTATAGGTATCTGAAAAGCAGTTGGAAATGGGCCTAAACCTCAAGAGAAATGTTGATACTGAAGATACAGCTTTTGAAATCATTAGCATGACATTGGACTTGAAACTATAGGTATGGATTAGCTTCTTCATATAGGAAGTGTGTGAAATTGGAAGTGAAGAGAGCCAAGAATATAATCCCAGAGAATAGCATCAGTTAGAGGTTGGGCTGAGGAGAAAATAGGGAACATGACTGCTAGAAGAGGCCTCATAAGTTGGGAGGTGTAGCAGGGCACAGATGTACAGGAAACCAAGGGAAGAGAAAGTTTCAAGAAGTAGGGAATGGTCAGTAGTGTTAAATGATGTCAGGACAAGGGCATGCTAACTGAAGGTAGGCCATGGATTTGGCTAGTACCTTCAGCAGAGGCCGTAGTCAATAGCTAGCAACGGTGGAGAGTGTGGAGATAATGAGTCGAGATTGCTCTCATTATGGGTGTCGATGGAAATGGTAAGGCAGAATGCAGTCCAGCCGAAAGAGTGTATGGTCAGAGCATTTTTCTTTAATGTCTGTTGCTCAGAATCAACCTGTTCAAAGCTAAACTCCTCCTTCTGCCTCATCTGCCGTTCTTCTGCTTTCTTAGTGAAACAGGTATCACCATTTGCCTGGTTGTTCAAGCTAGAAACCTTGGAGTCCTCTTTGATTTCTCCTTTACCACCCCACCTCCCGCTGTTTCAGTGTAAACAGGGACCTTGTGTTTTCCAGTAATGTTTCTTTAATTTTTCCTTCTCTTGACCTCTTCTGCCGAATTCTTAGGCTCTATTCTCTTTTTCCTTGACATTGCCATACCTTCTTACTGGTTCTTAATAGTTTCCTTGTCTCAGTCTCCCCCAGTGTCCTCATCTGTCTTCCTGATGCCCCAGTTTTCTTTCTAAGAGGTGGGTCCTGTCATGTGTGCCTACTTCTTAAACATCTTTGTTGCCTGCCTACTGTCTACTCTATATAATACCCTATTTCATTCAATGAGTAATACTGATTGTATGTCTGGTGTAGCACTGGGCACTAGGGAATATTGTGGTAGACAAGGAGGACATGGGCCCTGCTGTCACCTGGCATGGTGGAATATAAGGTTTTTTACAGTTTGGGTCCCAAACTGTAGGATCACCTATGACTCCTGCTCATATATTCCAGGACTACCTTTTCCAGGAGCAAAATACGTTTTATGAAATCACTGTGTTTGCAGATGCTCTTTCAAACCCAGGATGCCTTTCTTCCATTTGTCATATTTCTCACGGCGTACTGTTTGTAGTAAGGTGGTGTTTGTTTTCTTCTAATTAGCCACTGGCTGTTAGTTAACTAGTCAATCATCTGTAGAGGTTCAAATTTTAAGAAATATTCTGCTGCTAACAATAATTTGCATAACTGCTCCTGCTTCTTCCTGGTACAAGGGAGAAATGTTTGGAATGAACTCTTCGTAGAGACAGAGATCTATCTAGATTCATTATTGAATGTTATTCATTCAATAACAATGCATAGAAAAAAGATTTAAAAAAAATAAGCAGAAATGAGCACAAGAGTGTTTTCGAGAAACCCGTAATGCCTGTCTGACTTACAGGGTATTTGGAATTCTGAATTTATTGATCCATTTTCTTCCAATGTAGACTGATGATGAAGAGGAATCTTTTGTTCTTGAGGATCCTACATTGTTAAACATTGATACTATTGATTCTCACTCCTATGATACTTCGTCTGTGGCAAGTTCAGATAGTGGTGACAGGACCAACTTAAAAAGGTAAGTATTCACTTAAATCACACTTGCATGTGCTTGCAGTATTGATCATTTAAAATGTAAATATCTGTGCTACAGTATGGTCTGCTGAAGGCCTGCATAGGGGTAGAAGGCCCACTTGGGTGGAAATAATTTGCTTGTTAGACCCTAAAGATCTTCCACTGTTGAGGGGAGAGGCTAAGCAGGTGGATGCCATGACTACTGCCCTCTGCACCTCCAGTAGGGAGCCATAATAACAGCGAGGGCCCCCCACCCCCAGAAGCAGTAGAGCCCTAGGAGGGAGCATGAGTCAAATTTGGCACAGTGTCTGTGGTAGAAACACAGAGTTTGGTTCACCTCACCGCCATTATGGTCTTTGCACTCGCCATCCCCTTCTTCCCACTCTCTAAGGTCAGCTGCAGCATTCCTTCATTGCCTTGGAATGGGTTCAGAGGAGAATCACAAAATGATTAAAGATTTGGGAAAAGGACTTCTAACCCTAAGTAACTTCATTTTGGCTGCTTTTCACCTCCCAAATTCTTGGAGAGCACATGAAAAGGAAAGCGAAGTGGAGGAAGGAATTATTGAATTCATGTGTAACTTTAATGTTGATAAAGTCACGTGTATTTTTCCTTTCCTAAATTTTGCCTGTATTAGTGCTGTCTTCTTAGCTTGTCAACTCTTGTGGGATAGGGACCATTGCTGGTTATATTAACCTGTTCATCACTGTCTCCTACAAATAGATAAATGTGTTTTCCCCCCAGCTTTATTGAGATATGACTGATATATAACATTAGGCAAATATAAGGTATAAGTGTGATTCTTTGATACACTATTTGTGAAATCATTACCCAGTAGGGTTAGTTAACACCTTCATCACCTCACATAATTACCCTTTCTGTTTTGGTAAGAACATTTAAGATCTACTCTTTTAGTAACTTTCAAGTATATAACACGTTATTGTTAGCTATAGTCCTCATGCTGTATGTTAGATCCCTAGAACTGACACATCTTACAACTTGAAGTTTATATCTTTGACCAACATCTCCACATTTCCTTCACTTCTTAGCCCCTAGTAACTACAGTTCTACTCTGCCTCTATGAGTTAGTCTTTTTTAAATTCCACAGGTAAGTGAGATCATACAGTATTTGTCTTTTTTCTGTGTGACTTCATGTAGCATAATGCCCTCAAGGTCTGTTCATGTTGTTACACGTGGCAAGATTTCCTTCTTTATCATGACTGAATAATACTCCTGTGTGTGTGTATGTGTTTGTGTGTCTGTGTGTCCATCCTCTTATTTTTACCCATTTGTCTGATGGTGGACACTTAGGTTATTTCCATATCTTGGCTATTATGAATAATGCTGCAATGAACATGGCAGCGCTGATACTTCTTTGAGATAGTGATTTTGTTTTCTTTGGCTGTCTACCCAGAAGTGGGATTGTTGGATCATATGGTAGTTCAGTTTTTAATTTTGGGGGAAACTTCCATACAGTTTTCCACAGTGGCTGCACCAGTTTACATTCCCACCCACCAGTGTGCAAGGATTCCCTTCGCTCCACATTCTCACCAACACTTGTGATCTATTGCCTTTTTAAAATTTTTTTTAAGATTTCACCTATTCATTTGAGAGAGTGAGAGAGAGAGAGAGAGAGAGTGAGAGCGAGCACAGGCCAGGGTGGGTAGGGAGAGGGAGAAGCAGACTCCCTGCTGAGCAGGGAGTCCAGTGCAGGATTCGAACCCAGGACCCTGGGACCATGACCTGAGCCGAAAACAGATGCCCAGCTGACCGAGCCACCTTCTCTTTTTGATAATAGCCATTGCAATAGGCAGTATCTTACTGCGGTTTTGATTTGCTTTTCCCTGATGGTCAGTGATGCTAAACAGTTTGCATGTACTTGTTGGCCATGTGTATGTATGTCTTCTTTGGAAAAATGTCTGTTCAGATCCTCTGCCGATTTTTTACTCAAATTGTTTGATTTTTTTTGTTTTGTTTTGTTTGTTTGTTTTTTGTTTTTGCTATTTGGACAGTCGTCTCCCTTTTCCACAGGGGATACATTCCAAGACCTCCAGCGCATACCTAAAACTTGCAGATAGTACTGAATCCTATATAAACTGTGTTTCTTCCTGTATATACCTATAATAAAGTATGATTTGTAAATTAGACATAGTAAGAGTTTAACAACAGTAATAAAATAGAACAATTATAAAAATGTACTCTTATTAATAAAAGTTATATGAACGTGGTCTCTCTCAAATATTTTATCGTACTATGCTACCCTTCTTATAATGTCTTGAGATGATGAAATGCCTATGTGATGAGATGAAGTGAGGTGAGTGACATAGGCATGACACTGGGTTAGGCTACACTATTAACCTTCTGACAACACCTCAGAAGGAGGATCATCTGGATTGTGGTTGACAACAAGTAACTGAAACCATGCAGATAAGGGAGGATTGCTGTATTTTTTGGATATTAACCCCTTACCAGATAAACCATTTACAACTATTTTCTACTACCCCGTAGGTTGTCTTTTCATTTGTTGATTTTCTTTTGCTGTGCAAAAGTTTTTTAGTTTGATATAATCTCATTTATTTACAGTTGCTTTTGTTCATTGTGCTTTTAGTGACTTATACAAAAAACCCATTGCCATGACCAACATTAAGGAGCTTTTTCCCCTATGTTTTCTTCTAAGATTTTATGGCTTGGGTTTTATATAAGTCTTTAATCCATTTAATTCCATAATTTTTGTGAGTGTTGTAAGATAAAGGTACAGTTTCATCTGCATGTGATTATCTAGTTTTCCCAACACCATTTATTAGAGACTATATTCTCTCCCCATTGAGTGTTTTTTATTTCATTGTCAAATAGTAGTTGAACGTATATATAGCTGTTTTTTTCTGGACTCTCAATTTTGTTCCATTGGTGTCTCTGTCAGTTTTATGCCAGTATGGTACTGATTTTTGTTTTGTTTATGTTTCATACTGTTGAGTACAGCTTTGTGAGAGAGTTTGATCAGAAAGTGTAATGCCTCCAGCTTTGTTCTTTCTCGAGATTGCTTAGGCTAATTGGGGTCAGTTGTGTTTCTTTTTTTTTTTTTTTTAAAGATTTTTATTTATTTATTTGACAGACAAAGATCACAAGTAGGCAGAGAGGCAGGCAGAGAGAGAGAGAGGAGGGGAAGCAGGCTCCCTGCTGAGCAGAGAGCCCGATTCAGGGCTCGATCCCAGGACCCTGAGACCATGACCTGAGCCGAAGGCAGAGGCTTAACCCACTGAGCCACCCAGGCGCCCCGTCAGTTGTGTTTCTAAACACCAACAGTGAAATATCTGAAAAAGGAGTAAAATAATTCAATTTATAGTAGTATCAAAAACAGTAAAATACTTATGAATAAATTTAACCCAAGAAGTGAAAGAGCTATACACTGGGAATTATAAGACATTGCTGAAAGAAATTGAGGACACAAATAAATGGAAAAATATCCCATGTTCATGGATTAATATTTATTAAAATGTCCATACTGCTCCAAGCCATTTGCAGTCAAATGCTCTACCACTGAGCTATACTCCCTCTTCAACCCATCTTTAGATGCAACACAGTCTTTTCAACATATTGGGGGGGTTGGGAGAGGGTGGTTGGGTTATGGACACTGGGGAGGGTCTGTGCTATGGTGAGTGCTGTGAAATGTGTAAGCCTGACGATTCACAGACCTGTACCCCTGGGGCAAATAATATATGTTAATAAAAAAAATTTTTTTTAAGTTGAGATTTTTCACAAAAGTAGAAAATCTAAAATTTGTATGGAACCATGATAAGTGATTTTTGACAATCTGGTTTCTATCTGCTTCAAAGATCAATGTCTTTTAGTGAGTAAGTCACAGGAATACAAGTCCCAGCACAAGGAATCCAGTCAGTGATATTGTAATGGTGATGGAACGGAAAGGCTGGTAGCTGCCCTTGTGGTGAGCACTACATACTATATGTACTTGTCAAATCACTAAGTTGTACACCTGAAACTAACGTGTGTCAGTTGTACTCAAATTAAGAAAATATATATGATGTCTGTTTTTTTTGTTGTTTGTTTTTGCCTTCTTTAATGTCAGAACTCTTGCATAGCATCAGTCTGGACCCTGCTTACCATTTTGACTTAATCTCTAAACACCCCCACACCCATCCTTGTGGTCAGTGCCTTTTGTGTACTTATATTCCCCTCACATAGACATCTTCATGTTTCTATTTGTGCCTTTTTGTTGCCTGCCACCCTCCTCATTATCCATCCAGGCCAGGTCAGACATCTCTTTTCTATAGCTGTCTCTGATAGCCCCCTAATAAATAGGATTAAACTCTATTTCATCTCTGTAGTGCTTTATCCATTGTTCTTTTCTAACATTTATCTTTTAAGATTAAGTTACTTATGGGGCTCCTGGGTGGCTCAGGCAGTTAAGCATCTGCATTCAGCTCAGGTCATGATCCTGGAGTCCTGGAATCAAGCCCGGAGTGGCGTCGGGCTCCCTGCTCAGTGGAGACTCTGCTTTTCCCTCTGCCTCTGCCATTCCCCCTGCTCTTCTGCATTCTCTCTCCCTCTCTTGCTAATTCTCTCTCTCAAATAAATAAAATCTTAAAAAAAAAAAAAAAGATTATGTTACTTATGAATCCCTCTATTTAGGCTGCGAGGTCCTTGAAACCAGGAAGCTTGACTTCCTTATTTTTGTCTTCCCAGAGCATACTTTCAGTCACAGAGAGGAGGTGCTCAGTGTTTGGGAGAAAATTAAAAATTCTTTTTTGTATGATGATGAGTTGGGTAAGTGAAAGGAGCTGTTAGTAGGAGCAGCAGAGAAAGAATAATGAGTGGGGATTTTGAGGTGCTTGGTGGAAGAATGAGAGAGGGCAGCTAAAGACAGGAGGGCAAGGGTAGAAGGTAGGTAGAGGTAAGGCAGACGTGCAGGGCACAATAGGCAGTCTTCTGGTGAGTAGTTGAATGTCTTGCTATAGTTGAAGGTGGGTGAGGAGCAGTTTGAATCAGTGAAAAAGGAATGGTGGCTTTATTCATTTTCCTGCTTGTGCTTCTCTGAGATTCAGGGTGGGTTTAGTACAACATCTTAATGTAGGACCGTTGGAATCTTTATACCCTTTTGCAAACAGAGCTAACAAATATCCGTCAGTGTTGTTTTCTACTTTTCTTATTTTTCTTATTTTTATGTGTGTTTTGGACTTTCAAAGCTTTGAGACCTTGGTTTTTCAAAAAATTTTTTTATGTTCTTAAACATTTTCTTTTTTTTCTTCTTTTCTTTTTTCTTCTTTTTTTTTTTTAGGAAGAAGAAATTACCTGATTCTTTTTCACTCCATGGGTCAGTTATGCGACATTCACTTTTGAAGGGAATTTCTGCCCAGATAGTGTCTGCAGCTGTAAGTATTTTGTTCTCTTCCCCAGCTTTGTAACCTGCAATGGCATAATGAAGTAGGAATGAGCATAAAACAAAGCACAGCACTTCTCTTGGCCCGAGGCTTGAAAAAAGAAATAGAATCTGGCTTTCATGGGTTTTGTGTGATTGTTTTTGACTCATAAGACATGGCTACACATCTTGACATAGAAATTAGTGCAGCCATGAAATAAAGGTCTGCTCAGAGTCTCTGGTGTGCCTAAATGAAATATGGCAGCAAGCCTAAAAGGAACACTATCTGCCTTTTCTTTAAATTCCTTTTCAGTTTAGTTGCCATCTTGTGTATTTGGTTGAGTTAGAGTGCTTGTTTTTTTTTAGTCTTTTCATATGGAGAAATGATTGATCAGAATCTTTTACAACTGAGTGATTTTCTTGTAATTCACAAAACCCTTTTCATGTACCTTATTTTATTTACTCTTACAACTTTGAAAGTAAGAAAAGCCATATCCTGTTTTACAAATGAGAAGAGAGGCTCAGAGAGGTGATATATTAACTTGTCTTACATCATTGGGTTAGGAGATAGCAGAACAATTACTCAAAATTGGGGTTTCTGGCTCCATCTGTTGTGCTGCTTTGTTGTGAAGTGGAGGTGGTATTGGTGAATGTGGCCAGTGTGTAATGGCTGCAACAGAATGTCTGTGGTCTTCTTTGAAAATTTTTTTAGAGTACAGAATTGATGCAAAAATGTTTAATAAATCATTAAGACAATAGATGCTGATTCTGGTATGTTTTATCAAATTTTCCTTTGACCTCAAAGCCTGTTCATTCTATGTGGTCTTTAAGTTTTAGTTTTCTGAATTGATTGTGTAGGTCCTATGTGTAATAATGATGATGACAATGATGACATATTCATATCCCAGGAACTTTGACTTTTTTAATGTTTTCATGGAGTTTGATTGGTATTTTGCATATTCAGTTTGGACAGTTTTAATTTTCCAGAAGGGTAAGAGCTTGATAAAGGAGTGGCATCACAACATCATAATCACATTGCAATTGTCACGTTTATCTGAGAAAGCTTTTGTTGTAGAAACCAAACCAACCAAAGCGAAAAAGGAAGAAAGTGTTCTCTGTGGGCAATTGGTATACCCTGACCCAGCTCATATATCATGAAGTCAATTTAAATAGAGAGATAGTCAAGCCATGGAGGGAACCTGGGCAATTGTCCTTCCTCTTTTAGGTGGAGAGTAACTCAGATTTGCTAGAATGGGAACCACCTGTTGAGGATTACATTTCCATGACGTTTTCTGAATTTAATCCTTATGTAGGTGATGAAATTCATTCCTTTCAAGATCAAGATGAACCAGAACAGTCATTTGACCCACCTGTGCAGTTTTAAAAATATTTTGAATAATGGAGACTGAACTAAAACTCAGACACTGAACATTGATCAGATAAATCTGTTATTTAAAAGGGTTTCTTCTCCCTCTTGAAGAGGAGGGAAAAATTCTAATAAATCCCAGAGTGTTTGCATTCTGTTCTTATTTCATTGCCATGGCTGAGCTCCTTTGGTCTGTTAAAATGAAACCTGCTTTTCCTGTGACCGTGCTCAGACACTGCCTTCCTACTTTTGGATTACCAGCTCAGTTTAAATTGTATGCACTTCTGTGACGGTTGGTTTATTAACATGTAAAGCTAGTTATATTTTGGGGTATCTCTCCTAAATAGTTGTTCAATAATACCTTCAGCCATGTGGATAATGATGGTTATGTTATTAGGGTTGCCTGGGGCCTCGCTCATCACGGCTTTGCAGCCCATGCATGAAAAACACGTAGGAAAGATGAAGCTTTTGGAGTTGTGAATGAAGTTCACAGCTCATTCACAGATGAAAGTATTATGACAGATGACTGTATTTTAAACTAATGCAAAATCATTTTAAAGGGTATCTATTACTTTGATGATCACCCAAGATAATAGAGATACCTTAGCACAGTGTTCCAGAATGTGTCCAACATATAAGAAGCTCCCGGCATGCTGATTAAAATGCAGATTCCTGGGCACCACCCAGACCTACTGAATTGGCATCTTTCCTAGTATAGCATAGGGATCTGCATTTTAGCAGGTATCCTCAATGATTTTAATGTAGCCTGGCTTTCGAGAATCACTACTCGAAGATGTTGCAACACCAGTACTAAAATTCTGTGATCTCTAAAATGCTTTCCACATCTCTGGGTTTTTTTTGTTGTTGTTGTTTTTATTTTTTATATTTTTAATTTAATTTTTGGGGGGTTTTGTTTGTTTTTAACTTTTTTTTAATCTTTTATTTTCAGTGGTGTATAAACAATGAATTCTGTTTTTAACTTTAAAGCAAGCTGACTTTCTGATTTCATTATTCAGATTCCATTTCGAATTTACTTTATGTTCTTCATCTGCTCTCTCATTCTTTTTCCCTATCCAGGACACAGATCAATCATTCATTTTATTGCATGCATCTTAATTGTCAGGCATGTTAGGTGTACTTGACACACACATGTCCATACAAGGTTGGGTATATCCTGCTCTCCAGATTGGGTATATCCTGCTCTCCAGAACATTGAATGTAACAGCCTTGGCATTGTTCTTCCTTATATTCCTGTGCTCTGGAGTAATTTTCTTGAGTTAGCTCCCAGGAAGCTCTGTAAAGTTGTATAAAATTGATTCTGCCTTCTGAGAGATTCTGATGACTAATTGACCACATTGGCAAGGACAGACAGAAAAGAAATGTAGGAGTGATATTAATTAAAGGGCCTGGCTTGGGAACTGAAGCTGGGTTTGAGACGTAGTTCTGCCACTTCTTGAATAACCTTGGGCAAGTCAGTTATGCTCTTTAAAACTTGTGTTTTCTTAATCTAGAAAGTCAGAATAATACATGTCTTATCTGTCCCTTGCAGTTTGAGAAGCAAATAGTGTAATAAATGTATGTGAAAGCTCTTTGCTACTACAGTGCTGATCATTGTGAACTGTTATTATTTAAAGCTATAAAAGTATCACATAGATACCTTTATGTTTATATGATACTTTACATTTAATATGATCCTCAGGACAACTCATTGAGGTATATAGGGCAGTATTTGCTATTTCCTTTAACAGAGGAGGAAACTAATAACCAGAGGGTTAGGTGACTTTTCCAAGGTCATATGTTACTGTATAGAGTTAATTTTTTATTTTCTTATGCTTAAGAACTGACTGAATACACCCTACTTGGGTTTAATTGGGGGTTTATTGGATAATCTGCTGGGTAGGAAGCTTAGAGGAAGAATATTGTAGCGTGTTTCCCTTTACTAAAATCTTCATGTATTGTTATCATTTAAACCTGTAGTGCTTAGGGTTTATTCACATTATTGAAAATGGAACTTCTTTCCTCTCTTTTTCTTTGTTTTCATTTATAATCAGTATCTTTCCTAAAGCATTTGTTACAGTTAGTAAAATAAAATAATCCACTCTCATGCTCTTTGTATTTTGTTGTTATATGCAACTTTTGTGGTTTCTCTTAGTTGGGGGCAAAAATGAAGGTTCCATCTCTTGTCTGGATTGATTTGGATTAAAGTATATGTAAAAAGAGGGGCTTACATCATTTTCTGTTTAAAAATGAGAATATCTTTTCAAATACTCTTTTAATTTTGCTTAGGACAAAGTGGATGCTGGCTTGCCTACAGCAATTGTAAGTACACTTTAAATAATCCTTTAAAGGTAAGCTTTCAATTTGATTAGGTTTTCTTAGATTTATTCTTCTAATGTTCAAAGTTATTGCATAAATTATTATGATAATAAATTCGTAGGTCATTTACTGCCAGTAGTCAAGTTTAAAATTTTTCTATATTGAATGTTCTCTTCCTTTCTAGTGTATTATTATTCTTTAGGCTTTTGTTTGAGAAGCATATAATGGAATAATGATTAGCCTTTTCCAGGATTATTTATATGTGGTCCTCCCATGCCCAAGTAAATTTGCTCCTTCTGTGATTTGGCCTCCCTTTGGTTATAAGGGAGTGGAAAACAGCATTTGGTGAAATCACTTTGTGGTAAATAGTACATTTAATAGTTCTGAACTCCCTTGCCAAGCCTGCCAAATAGTAAATCTGTGGCGCGATTATAGAGAACTGGGGGATATTGAAAGCACACTAGTGCCTTCTTTTCTTGAACACTTCCAGCTGTGTCCTGTATCTTTCTTATTAGTTAGTCAATTGGTGAGGAAGTGGGCTGAATTTTGAATATTTCTGGTGCCTTTTGGCTCCTATGAATAAGCTGAAGGGCTTTCTCACCCCTTTCCCACACCTCATAGCTGGCTCTTGGTTGGGTAGCAAAGTGCCTCTTACTTTGTCTGGACCCCTGAAATTTTTTTTCTTTTTTAAATTGCTTTAGAGGAAGCTAAGTGGTGTGTTTTTGCCTATAATGTTGAACATATGATATTTTGATATTGTTATCCTTGGAGTAAATTTAGAGGGATTCCCAGAAATAAAACGTCCTGAGTTTCATTTCCGTTTCGCCTCCTAGATGAAATTCTCCTTATTTATAATAATTGGTATGTCATCTGGTGCCTAAAGGAAAGAAGACCAACAAATTCAACTTGGATTGTTTCAAGATCCTTGATGTGATATTTCAAAATGTAATCTTCCCTTTTGTTCTCAGGCAGTATCCAGTCTGATAGCTGTGGGTACATCTCATGGATTGGCTTTAATATTTGGTAAATTTTCTAAGTACTTTCCATACTGTAGATATTAAGTATCCCTTTGGATTTTATATCTTTTAATAGTTTAATTGTAAACTCTGTTTTTTTGTAAAAAAAAAAAATCAGAAAAGTTTGAAAAGTAGCAGTCAGCAGTTTATTTATTTATTGTCAGAGTGCGAGCTTGGGCTTGTGCATGCCCAGAAGCAGGGTGAGCCGCAGGCAGAGGAAGAAGCAGGCCACCTGCTGAGCAAAGAGCCTGATACAGGACTCCATCCCAGGACTCTGGGGTCATGAGTCCTGAGATCATGATCTGAGCTGAAGGCGGATGCTTAACGAATTGAACCGCCGCGCCCCAGTCAGTAGTTTTGTAGTTAAAATTAGTTGACCCAAGTTCATTTTGTTGCTCATTGCAAGTTTTTCTTCTTCATGAATTTGTAAGTTATCATATCATATCTTTAACTTTGCAGACCTGGACAGAAAGAATATAAAGTCGAAAGGGACCTTGGGTTGTCCTCGTTTGCCTCAGTTTGTGGTGTTGGTGATTTTTTATTCTAAATCATATCCTAGCAGGTATTCTAAAAGATCTTCAGGAAAAGAGACTGACAGGCTTTCTCAGTAATTTTTCATAACTCAAACTGACAATAAGTTCTTTTTTCATTTACATTGTAAATTCTTCTAACCTGAAAAATTTCTAGCCAATAATCACATTCCTTTATTGATTGAGAAGAAAACTTAACATTCATTTGTATAGTAGATGATAGTCTTAAGTATTTTCTCTTTTTTTTCCTACATGAGACCAAATGGCCCAAGTTTCCTTACTCTTTGCTTTACTTTTGAATTCAGTACTATGAGCACAACATCATCTTCTGTTTTGTTTTGTTTTTTTTAAACAATCAGATAATTTTCTGTCATTTTTAATGTTCTGCATCTTCAGTCTTTTGCATCTCTCTTAAATGGAATTCCCAATAACATTGTATTTTAGTATGGAATCTACAGGGTATTGTATGAGGATTACATGGGAACATTTTATTTTATTTTATTTTATTAAGATTTTATTTGTTTATTTGACAGAGAAAGATCACAAGTAGGCAGAGAGGCAGGCAGAGAGAGAGAGAGGGAAGCAGGCTCCCTGATGAGCAGAGAGCTGACGCGGGACTCGATCCCAGGACCCTGAGATCATGACCTGAGCCGAAGGCAGAGGCCTAACCCACTGAGCCACCCAGGTGCCCACATGGGAACATTTTAATACACAGTACTACAGTACAACAATTTGATCTCTGTTGGCCTTGAATCATTTTTTACCATATGAGTAAAGAACTGGTTATTTTCTCTTGTTTTTGAACAGTTTGAATTCTTCCTTATAAATATGCTAAAAATCTTAATTATCATGTGATTTTAATACCTAAACTTTTCAGAGGTGATTGATTTAAATAATAGAATTTTATTTTTTGGGAGTGGGAAGAATGAACACAAAATATAATTCTCTTGAGAGAACTTTAGAATTGATTCTTTGAATAATAACTTTTTTCTTATTTCATAATGGATATGTGTTCATAGTAGAAAATTTCTATGAACAAAAGGTTAAAGATACAGTATGACAAACTCTACTTTCTAGGAATAATCCCTAACATTTCTGTATGGCCCTCTAATCTTTTTTTGTACATGTGTGTATATATGTACACACCCAAAATGGAATCATGGTAATTTCTAACCAGCTTTTTCCTCATAATGAACATCTTTGCATGTAATTATATATTCATCTGTAACACCATTTTTTTTTTTAAGATTTTATTTATTTATTTGACAGCGATCACAAGTAGGCAGAGAGGCAGGCAGAGGGAGAGAGGAGGAAGCAGGCTCCCTGCTAAGCAGAGAGCTGGATGCGGGACTCAGTCCCAGGATCCTGAGATCATGACCTGAGCGGAAGGCAGAGGCCCAACCTACTGAGCCACCCAGGCACCCTGTAACACCATTTTTAATGGCTACATAATATTCTTTTAAATGGACTCACCATAATTTACTTAACCATTTCCTACACAGAGACATTTGGGTTGTTTCTAGACAAACAGTACAGCAATGAATATCTTTGTAACTGCATTTTTGTGCACATGATTACTTCTTTAGAACAAATTCCCAAAGGTGAGATTCCTTAAAGTCAGGGTATGAACATTTTCTTTTTTATTTTTATTTTTTCCAGGTTTTATAATTTAATTAATTAGGAACATTTCAGACACTTCTTATATAACCTAATTGCTTCCAGGAAGTTTTACCAGCCTGCTCTCCTATCAGGTGTAAGAATGCTTATTTTCCTGGGAGGCATAATTGGTGTTAGATTGAAAGGATTTGGGGAAAGGATCTTAGAAGGACCTTTAGTTTAGTCTCCTTATTTTACATATGAGGTGACAGAACTAGAGAGATTAAGAGAGATACATAGAGCCAAGTTCAGAATCAAGAAATACTGAATCCTAGATCAGTGCATTTTCACCATTCTCAGTAATTCTGTCCTCAGAGAAAAGGAGGCAAATTCCAAGATATATGAAGAAACGAAGAACTAAGATGAATGAGAATTGAGTATAATGTATATGTTTCTGTCTCCGCAGAATGCACATTGATTTTTTGTTCCCACTTACCAGTGTTCACTTTTCCTCAACTCCGTCCTCTTTAACATCCCTTCCTTACCACACGGTTATAAGAATATGTATCTATTTATAATCAAACCCATGTAGAGCTACTGCAACAAATTAAATGAATACTTTAAAAATAAAAACCCAGTAGAGGAGAAGAGTACATTGTCTTTTGCTACTGTCTTCTTAATTTCCTTGGCCCTGCCTCTTAATTTTTTTAGGTCTCAACAGCTTTGTTGTAGATATGAAATGGTAATCTTTCATTACAGTCTCATGGAAAAGGAAGCATGCCAAAGTGAACATTTTGAGAAAGAATCATAATAGTCTGGTTTTGCTTTGAGTTTTTAATCATGCAGTTAGTAACTTTTACTTAATATTTTTGTGGGAATCTGATTATTTGGACAGTGAGTTTTAACAAATGGGTTAAAATTTGCCATGACAGTAACAAATGGCAGAGTGATGCTACTATGAAGTGTCTAGATTAGAAGTCTGGGTTAAATCTGATCTCATTTAAATATCTTTGTTGATCATAGGAAAAGTGTAGCAGGAAGAAGAATTGTATTTGTTTTAAGTAACATCAGGTTCTTTTTGGAATAGAGGCCTGGGTCATTAAAATGGTGATCATTGTAAGCGTCTTAAAGGTGATGTATGTTGCCTATTTTAATGGACTATAGGTATGTGATATTTATTACATATCCTATTTTTATCCTATTACACAGGATCTCAAAATTCAAATTCATAAAGATGTGTCCCTATTCCAAGGACCTTAGTTTCCTTTTTTGGGGGGGTTGTTAGTATACTTTAGTAGATTATCTTTTTGAAGTTGTTTTTGTTTCTGTCAAACTTCTGGACTTGATTTACTTACTATGCTGTATGATTTGGATATTATGCATTTTCTCTTTCCCATAATCAATATATAATCACAAATTGGTTAATCACACTTAGTATCATTCCCAGAGATAACTAAAGGTTGTCACTTACATTTTTAAAATTTTACCTTTTTTCTGAACTTTTGAACTGATTTCTTGCTTTTCTCTTTCTTTTGATCTTTTCTCCATGGATTCAAAGGAAAAGGTATAGTAATTTTGGTTTGCATGAGTGACTGTTTTTTCTTTTGACCTTTTTAGTGTTGAAAGAGAATGCTGTCAGTTACAGTTGATGCCTTCTTATGAAATGCTTACTAAAAAAAAAAAAAGCTAAGTGGAACTGGTTAAAGCAGGGAATGTTAAAAATTATAAATACATGCATACTTTCAGTGTTTTATTTTTGATTGAAAATATACAAATATTTTCTCCTTAATCTTTTGATACAGTCCAAAGCCTTTTCTTTGAGTTTGTATCTGCCAGTTGGAGGTCAGCAGCTCCTTTTTTGGAATAAACTGCATCATTAATGAGTCACATAAAATTTGCACTTTTATTTTTTATTTTTTTAAAGATTATATTTATATATTTGACAGACAGAAATTGCAAGTAGGCAGAGAGGAGGAAGCAGGCTCCCTGCTGAGCAGAGAGCCCCATGCGGGGCTCGATCCCAGGACCCTGAGATCATGACCTGAGCTGAAGGCAGAGGCTTTAACCCACTGAGCCACCCAGGTGCCCCAAAATTTGCACTTTTAATTTAAAGAAAAAAAGAAGCTTAGGCACCTGGGAATCAATTGAGGAGGATGAAATTGTAATTTCTTACCAAACAACTCTTCAGTCTTTGACAGTTATCTTGTCCACATCTTATTTCATGACAGGTTTTTCAAAGAAAGACCTTTACCAAGTTTTTCATGAGCATTCATTTAGTTTTCATGGGAAAAATAGCTCTTTATTTTTCACTCTATTCCATCAGTTCACCTACTGTTTAATTAAGTTTTTAAAGTCCAGTAACGTTACAGTGGCATGAGCAGGTTTAGAAATGAACACAGCTAGCTTGCTATAAGTGTTGGCATTCTAGATGACAGCCAGTTAGCCATGGGAATTCACTGTGTCCCGGGCTTCCGTCAGTGAGCTTTACAGAGGAGATGAGGACTTTAATTCTGTGTGTTTGTTAGGTGGAGGTCAGGTAAAGTGCTTTTACTGTTTTATGATCTTTAATGAAAAGTGTTTTCTATTACGTCTTTTCTTCTTTTCTTTTGGTCTTAGAGAATATTTTAATATGCACAAAGGGTAAAAAAAAAGAGTAGTATTGAAGAATGATGAATGCTGGCAATAGGAGAGCTCTATACACACGATTAAGTTTGATTTCTTCTAGGATCTAGTTATTTCCTTCTTTGAAGGTCTTTGGGAACTAGTTAAAACAAATTAGGGATGAAGAAGAAGAGGATTGGGTCAATTTTGGTATATGAAAAGAGCAGAAATTCTCTTGAAGTATGTTCAGATTTAGATTTTATGGCTATTACAGATTTATACATTACTTGTGGCTTTTCTTTCCTATTTAGCACATGATTTTTAAGCCCAGAATATGCTGAGATCTGCCCTAAGCAAAGTATACTTTGATAGATGAATAAAAGAAATAGGTATAATTCATTGCAGTGTTTGCAATAACTAGGGTTCAAGTTGTCTTAGTTGATAAGCTATTTATTATCATTAATAATAATTCCTTGCATTTTTGTAACATTTGATAGTTTTCACATTTTTCATAGGCATTTTCTTACTTAAGCTCTGTGCCAACTCTGTGAAGTTTATATGAAAACTGATAGTCTCATTTCATATTTCTTGCCTAGGGTTATTTGCTTTATAAGGACCTACTCCAATTTTTTTTTTTTTTAAACTAAGTTGACAATGCCAACCACATGTGATTTTATGTGACTCTGTAAAGGAAATTAGATGTACTGCTAATTTGATGGTCTCTCCCAACAATAGGTAAAGCGGACTTTGAGTGTAGGGGAAAACAGGATTTTTCCTTAAATATTAAGGCATTCAAGAGCCCCTTGGAGGAGTGCAGTATGGAAAGCTCTGATCTTTTTTTTTTTTTTTTTTAAACCTCTCTTGCTTCTATTCAGGTCCTTCTGTTCTTTCCATATAACTTTATAATTCAAGTGTTTGGAAGAGGTTTATTTTTATTTTTACCAAATGCCCTTTTCCAGAAGTGTCCAGGATAATCTGGGATATGGAATGTTTAGTTACCCCAGCTGAAGAAGCCTCTCTCATAAGATTCTGGTTTCTTCTTTACACAGAAATTCTGCATTTTCTGAATTTAGTCTAAATTGCATGATGGCAGGTTTGTTAGTATAGTACTATAAATATAGAATGTAAATAGAATGTAAAAAGACAGCAGTAAGAATTGACAAATATCTTTGTGGAGTTAAAACCAGAGTATATTTTATACACTGTCCCAACACCTCACTGCCATGCTTACCATATAAAGGGACATTATAAAGATAACGAATACATTGTAAAAATCAAGGGAAGAAGTTCAGAGTGTTTTATTAATGCAGTCCCGAGGGATGTAAACCTCCTACGTATTTCAGGAATGACCAAGCTTGATAATTGGGTCCCCCGTGTTGCAGCTAGTTTTTAGTACACAGGGCCCATAGGAAAGCAGAATCCTGTTTGGGTTTTTAATCTAGAAGTTTTTCTTCCTCTCTTTTCTTTATTTCCTCCCTTAATCTTACTTACCCTTATTCTTTATCATATTCCCTCATTCTCCTATTCTTACTCTCCTTGAGTTATAAGAATACTTAAAAATGCAAAGTCTGAACTTTGTTAGATCTGAAAGCAGTAGTGAGTGTCCATAAGTATGGGTGGATCAGAACTGCGTACAGTTTGGATCTCAAAGCACAGATTACAAAAGATCCCAGCAGGTGCTATTCAGACACTGTTCTGTGCCTGGAAGGCAGGTGGCCCAGATTCACAGGGCTTCTTTGTGAGGCTGATATGGAATTTCTGTCCTTGGCCTCTTAACTTACTTTGATTCCATCTGTGCCTCCATATATGACCTAAGGTGTGTATGTGTGTGTGTGTATACCGAACATTGTTGCCTAAAGACAGTTTATGAACACAGAAAAATATTCTTACAAATATTCCCTTTGGATGGGCAGAAGTTCTACATAGTATTATTCCCTAGATCTGAGAATGAATGTCTTTAGGTTCTTTCTGATAACTAGGTTTACTCTTATAGATTTACCCTTATACTGTATGTTAACTAACTAGAAGCAAATGTGGAAGCTATTCAGATGATTGTCAGATGCCTCCTGGGTGCAAGGCACCAGGCTTGGTATTTCGGGATTGTTAGTTCACTTATGATCTTAGCCCTTAGAAAGGACATAGTCTAATAGTGGAAATGAGACATACCTACCACCAAAGAATAGCATGTAAATAGTTAAGGGAAGGACAAACAATTGCTGGGTGAGTTCAGAGAACTCCAGATTGTGCAGATATGGTGACTTTCTTTCCCCCTAAACAGTTAATTTTTGTAGGCATTCCTTCTTATACTTGAATTTTTTATTTCATTGTTTTCAAGTGGGTAAAATAATGAACTGTACACAAGATAAGCATTTCCTAGGAGAAGCTTTAGAGGAATTTCTTTTAATTATTAGATAATAAGTTTTAATAAATAATTGAATGCTTCCTTGAGAAAATCGGAATTGATTAAGGCAAGATCCTTACTCTTAAATAACTTAATCTAGTAGAGATTTGAACTGTTTGCTTTTAGCATATCAAATGTTGACGATTGAAAATAATTTTCTTAAGTAGTTTAAATATTTACTCTGTAATTTTGTTTGTACTGTTAATTTGTCTAGGAAACCTTTTCTTTGTGGATAATATAAATGTAAATTCAGCCAAATTCGGAATTAATAAATTTTGATTTTTGAAATTTTAAAGCTGCTTTAAAAAGTGATATTCTCTGTTACCTTGCATACAGAAAACAGCAAGAAATACAGGTTTAGAATGAGACAGATGAAAGATCATTCATTTGTTCTAAGAGATAAATATTATTTACGGATTTTTTTTTTTTACTTATCATTAACAGCTTCTATATTATGCTTCCTTGTAGATCTTGTTTTTTTTCTTCATCCTTAGTATATAATTCAATACCCTGCATCTACTACATGCTCAATAAATACATATGAATAGAACTTCATCCTTTGATTCTTTTGATTTTTGCTACCTCCCAAGTCTTTGAAAACAAGCTGATACTAAATACATATTTTTCCACTCCTTTCATTTCTTCCACCTGATTTTACAAATTCGCTTTCCTTAGATCAGAATCAAGCTTTGAGACTCTGTCTGGGTAGTACTAGTGTTGGAGGTCAGTATGGAGCCATCTCTGCCCTCAGTATCAACAATGACTGCTCAAGACTTCTCTGTGGATTCGCTAAAGGACAGGTAAATGTGAACTTCATTTTATCCGTAAGACAATGTTAAAATCAATTTAAAAAAGCCTAGTATCTCTCTACTACCTGACACCTGTCAAAATGGCTAAAATTAACAACACAAGGAAACCACAGATGTGAGGATGTGGAGAAAGGCAAATCCTCTTACATGTTGGTGGGAATGCAGTCTGGTGCAGCCACTCTGGAAAACAGGATGGAGGTTCCTCAAAAAGTTAAAAATAGAGCTATACTATGATCCAGCAATTGCAATAGTAGGTATTTATGCAAAGGACACAAAAATACTGATTCGAGGTGTTGATGTACCCCAATGTTTATAGTAGTGTTATTTTTTTTTTTAAGATTTACTTTATTTATTTGACTGAGAGAGAGAGTGCAAGCAGGCAGAGAAGCAGGCAGAGAGAGAGGGGAAATAGGCTCCCTGCTGAGCAGAGAGCCTGATGCCGGGCTTGATCCCAGGACCCTGAGATCATGACCTGAGCTGAAGGCAGAGGCTTAACCTGCTGAGCCACCCAGGTGCCCTATAGTAGCGTTATTAACAATAGCCAAACAATGGAGATAGCCCAAATGTCCACTGATTGATGAATGGTTAAAGAAGATGTGGGGTGTATGTGTACACACACACACGCACAGAGGAATATTACTCAACCATCAGAAAGTGTGAAATCTTGCCATTTGCAACTACATCGATGGAGCTACAGTATATTCTAAGTGAAATAAGTCAGAAAGACAAATACCATATGATTTCATTCATATGTGGAATTTAAGAAACAAAACATGAACATATGGGAAGGGGAAAAAGGGAAGCAAACCATAAGAGACCATTTTTGAAAATATTTTATTTATTAGCACATGAGCAGGGAGGAACAGGGGAGAGGGACAAGCAGACTCTGATGAGCACGGGGCCTGATGGGGGGCTTGATCCCATGACCCCAAGACCATGATCTGAGCCTAACCCAAGAGTCAGACACCCAATCGACTGAGCCACCGAGAAACCCTTAAGAGACTCTTAACAATAGAGAACAAACTGAGGGCTGCTGGAGGGGAGGTAGGTGGGGGATGGGCTAAATGGATGGTTGGTTTAAGGAGGGCACTTGTTATGATGAGCACTGGGTGTTACATGTAAGTGACGAATCATTAAATACTATTCCTGAAACCTGTATTATACTATATGTTAACTAACTAGAATTTAAATAGAAATCTGGAGGAAAAAAATGGAAGTGGGTTAACACTGGAGCTAGGAGAAAAGCATGGGTGGGACAGATATGGGCACTAAGTATGTAGTAAGCAATTGTTTAGGTGAAATGCAAACGCAGCTATTACGGTCCATTTGTTGATATTTGGGAATTCACTGCATTGAGTTCTGTGCATGAGTATCTGGATATGAAAATAAACTTGCATTAAATTTACCCAGTTTGATTAATTAAAATATTTCTAGATCAGTATCTCAAAGACCAAAAATTGCAGTGACATGTCTGTAGAGCTAACCTGAGATTGCTCAGTCTTTTATTCAGTTTTTAATAATTGTTATCAACTGAGCCAGAATTTGTGATTTTTAATATCTTAATTTATGAGTCTAGGTAAATAAATGGCTTTCATAAATCAACCAGGCTGTTACATCAAAATTTAATTCCTTATAGTAGCATAGGTAATTGTTGCTGCTTTTTCTCATTACTGTGTTCCTGGATAACTCTTAGAATTGCTTTCTACTTCTGAAACTGGCAATAAGTTTTGGCTTTTCTCATGTGACTTATACATCACTAGTTGGTTTGGCAGTGAGCCTTTCTTATAATTTTTACCATTGCTAAAGAGATTTACTCATTGAAGAAATTTTTTACTTCTTGGTATAAGGACAATGTTTAAAATCCGAAAGGAAAAGTAGGTTGGGCAGGATGAAGGGAAGATGAAGAAGATGGGATAAAGGCCCTATGCTTTAACGAAGCTGCGACCTTTGGTTACGTTTCAACTTCATAGTTTTTTGCCTGCAATGTTTATAGACCAGGGATGGCTTATTTCTCCACAAGGCAGGATACTTTAAGTCCAAAAAAGAGCAATAGTTTGGTGTTTGAAGCATTGAGTTGTCTTCTAGATCACGATGTGGGATTTGGCCAGCGGAAAACTTCTACGATCAATAACAGATGCTCATCCTCCAGGAACAGCAATATTGCATATTAAGGTAATACTTGGGTTTTTTTCCTTGTCTAATACTTTTTATTATGTTTGTGCATTTTTAAGCACATTTCTTTATAAACAGAATCCTTGAAACTGAAGTTTTCTTTGACTAACCACATCGGGTGCTTTGCAGGTTAGAACTGGAGAGGGGCTGGCTACCTTGGTAATATTCAGCTGCACGTTGGGTTGACATCTAGTAGAACAGCAGAAAGAGTAAACCCATGTGGTTCTAGACCAGAGGTTGGCAGCAGTACCCTGCTGGAAAAATCATACAGAGATTTAAAAAGGCCTTTTTACCTTTTGTTTAGTCCACCGACATTGCTCTGTCACACTTTGTTGGGAGTTTCCTGAGGTTCAAGGCGCCAGCTGTGAAAGCACTATGGTTTGCACTATGTTTAGAAACAGAGCTGTTGGTTTATTTTCTTTCAGGCTAAGGGAAAAGCATTACGATTTGAGTCTTGGCATTCTCCGTACAGGTCTGAGAAAAATAAGCCAGCTTAGGTAACAGATTTCATTTACAAATACAATGTGAACTTTGGTTTTTGTATGCTGTCAGGCCCATGTTCAGAAGCATAAAAGGTAAAGGACTGTAACTAGGGAAGTCTAAAATCTGATCTTGTAGATTTTAATCATGTACACATTTGGTTGCTTAGCTGTGCAGACCTCTCTTATCCATACATATGCTTTTTAAAGTCTGTAAGCATCTGGAGTTTATGTGCCTGCATCTAGGTTAGTTACATAAAAGTCTTTTTTGTGACAAAGCAGCACTGAAGCATTTAGTAACACTGAAAGCAACCAAGACAAGGAGAAGTAGAATTTCCCGTTTCTGAACATCATGGCAGTTTTTCTTGACCTCTTTTCCTATGGCATGTTACAGTTGTTTGTGTTTATGTCTTCTCTCCTTTAATAGAGGAGGGTTTTTGAAACCCAAATCTGTTTTGCATTTATTTTTGGATTATGCATGGTAGCTGCTCAATAAATGTTTGGCTGAAGGGATAACTAATTGGTTTTGTAAAAGGACAGTTCATTTATAGAAAAAGGCAAAATCCTTGAGAGAAACAGGAAACAGAAGATACAAAGGCAGAGAGGACAGAGAAGAACGCAGCCGAGGTTAAAAGCATGGAAATGGTAGCCATTGTGTTGCTTGGGATCGGTGATAAAGCCCCTCGCAATGCAGGTGCTGTGACGTTGGAGTAAGAGGTAGCAAGTGATATATATATGATTGAATACTCCAGAGTCTTGGATTGACAACAGCCACTTGCTCTGTAGTACTCTTATTCATTGTTCTCCAAATTTAACCCTATATCCCAGCAATAACAACTTGGGCTTACATTCTTAATACATGTGTATGTGTATATGTATGTATGTGTGTGTATGTATTTATTTATTTAAAAACCATAAATGTAGTATTTATTTAAATATTGTAGTATTTATTTAAAAACTATAAATGTAGTATTTAAGTACATTCCAAAACACAAAGATAAGTAGAAAGTTAATAAATAAGAATGCAAGTTCAGTTGATTTTCCTACATTCAGATATATACTTCCCACTCTGGCAGTTGGTCCATGAGGCCTTGAGAGCAGAGGTGTGGGTCTTCTTTGTTGTGCCTGTGTGTGGGAAGAATAATTTTACAGTAGTCTCCAGAAGAATTATTTAACAGTAGTCAGTTGTACCTCAGCTGTCCCAGAGAGAACAAAGACATGTCGTTTAGGATGGCTCACCAGTTTTTGGGGTTAGGGAGACCGGTCACTCTAAGTGACTCAGGTTACTCAGTTTTGTATACCTCATAAGCCCTTAGGACCATTGGTCACTGTGACCATTAGTTGTTATTTGGAGTTTTCCAGAGTAGGTAATAACTGAAGTATACTCCGTCAAGTAAGATCAGGAGGTAGCACATGTTTGGAATCGTTCCATAAAAAGTATTTAAACTATTTTAAATATAGTGCACTAATTCTTCAGTTAGGCAGAAAACGTGTTCAAGTTTATTTCCCAAAGATAGCAAATATCTTTTACTATGTCTTTGTTCTTGAAAACTAGGCAACTGCAAATGTATCTAGTAGACCCTATTCAGTTTACTAGCAGCTTAGAAAAAGTTACTGTTAAGAACCCAAGTGGAACTTCAGGGCTTTTTATGAGATATAGTTTGTATTTCTCTTTGATCCTAATGAAAGGTGGGTTTGCTTTTTAAAGTCTCAGTCTTTTAAAGATATTGAGCCATTTTTATTCTGAATATGGGTAAGTTTGTATATTTAGAATGATGTACTAAATCTAGGTGATTTCAAATGCTATTAAATGTGTTTGTTTTTAGATTTTTAAGACATTATGATTTTTTCCCTTTTTAATACTTGACTGGTTGTTGAAACATCTCTAAGAAAGTGAATTTCTTCTCTGTTTAGTTTACAGATGATCCAACTCTTGCAATTTGCAATGACAGCGGAGGCTCTGTTTTTGAACTGACATTTAAGTAAGAGACTAAAGGACATTTGTTGACAAATGAAATGAAAAGACTAACTGTGGTTTAATGACTTGATGTTGAACATGAAGCAGTCTGGAAAACCCATGTGATTAAAAATAGGTGATGGCTGTATCTTATGACTTGGAGAGGCTCATAGAACATTTGGAGATCCAGGCCTGGCCACCCAGAATTCTTTCTCAGTAGGTCTGAGTTGAAATTCTGAACTCCTGCTCCCCAGGGAATTCATACGCGATGTCGGTCTTGGGAACCATGATTCTGGAGTGTGTCACTAATTTCGGTTTAGGCCCCAGGCCCAGTTGATTATAACCCTAAAGGTGTAGAAAGGTTTTTATTGCCTAGGAATTGCCCTGTTTCTCTATAAGAGCAAAGACTGTCTAGTGTCTAGATACATGGGAGGATATTTATAAAGGAGAGGTTTTTTTTGTTGTTGTTGTTTTTAACAATTTGAACATAAAATTCAATACACATTGTGTTTCCATAAGTTCTCCAAGTCAGGACTGTGTTTCTTATATTTCTCATACTTTCTTACATTGCTAAGCCCAAAGTAATTGCTTACAAATTACTATTCTGCTAATGTTTAGTGAGCATCTCCTATGTGTAGGCATTGTTCTAGGCATCAGACTTGTAGCTGTGAACCAAAGTACTACTATAATAGAACTTATAGGGCACCTGTGTGGCTCAGTCGTTAAGCATCTGCCTTCAGCTTGGGTCATGGGATCGAGCCGCTCATCAGGCTCCTTGCTCAGAAGGAAGCCTGCTTCTCCCTTTCCCACTCCCCCTGCTTCTATTCCCTCTCTTGCTACGTCTCTCTCTGTCAAATAAATAAAATCTTTAAAAAAAAAAAAGAATTCTCATTGGGGTGGGGGTAGTACTAAACAATACTAAATGAGATAACTAAACAGTACTAAACAGTACTAAACAATACATAAATGAGATAACTTCAGATAGTTACAAGTGCTTTGAAGAAAATAAGACCAGTCAGCTTGCTGGAGTGCGCTTGGGGATAATTCAGGAAGGTGACATATGAGCAAGACCTGAATGATAATCTGGTCAACAAATGCAAAGGTCTAGAAGTGTTCTAGGCAGAGGGATGTTCAAGCACAAAGGTGTTGAAGTGGGCACAGGTTTGGTTTGTTGGAGCATCGGAAAGAAGGCAGTTGTGGCTGGAGTGTGACTTTGATAATAGTGGGAAAAGAGTGAAGGCAGGAGTCAAATCATATAGGACCTTTGAAAACATGGCAAGGAGTTTGGATTTTATTTTATGTATAGTGGCAAGCCATTGGAGTGTTTTTAGGAGAAGAGTGATAAATCTGACGTTACAAAGAACCTACTGATGTCCTATGGAGTTGGATTATTGAGGCAAGAATAGGAGTTAGGAGGCTATTGTAGTGGTCCATGCTAGAGATGGTAGTGCCTTGAATCATTACTAAATCAATTCTGAATTTTTTGGTTACCTTTGCAGGAGAGTGATGGGAGTGAGAACATGTGAGTCTAGGTGTCTATTCAGTGGTTCCAAGGGTGAAGTTTGCTGTATTGAGCCTCTCCATTCGAAGCCTGAGTTGAAAGATCATCCCATCACACAGTTTTCCTTATTGGCCATGGCATCCTTAACAAAGGTTGGTTGGTATATTTAGAAGGTGAAACTCCTAACTTTTAGAAGCTTTGAATACCAAAAATTTGAAAATTATAGGGTAAACATTAAAAATACATTTTTCTTCTAAAGATACTGGTCATTGGATTGAAACCATCCTTGAAAGTGTGGATGACTTTTCCCTATGGACGGGTGAGTAAACCTCTCCATCTTACTGGCAAAAAGACCATGTCAGAAGGGTGGAAATGACTTGAAAGTGGCAAATTCTGTGAGATTGTCAGAAAACGAGGTAGAATGGAAGTCAGTGCTCCAAAGATCATCATCCGGAGTTACCTTGATGAGACCAAAGCAGTATAAGCTGGTGACTAGAGAGGTACAGATCATAGGGTCTGTACTTTTTTACTTTTATTGTTTTAATTTGTTTAAATTTATGAGAGAACAACTATAGTATTTTACTTTGGAGGATGCTACTTCTGAGCATCTATGATGCATACCCCAGTTTCCCTTTCTTTTGCTGCTTGGTTGTTTTCAGAGAGTTGTGATCTAGTGTATATGTGAGGAGAGGTATTGATGGGATGAGATGGAGAATGATGGTACAGAGCCAATACTAGCTGAGAGCACAGCCCCTGTGCTGAGTGAGACCACTCTTCTGTCTGTTGTTTGGTACTCCATTATGTCCGGGCCTCCAGGGAAACAGATCTCCCCTTTCAGAGAGCATGGCTAGCTTAGATTGCCATTAGTGTTTCTTAGGTTAGCTTCACTGGTTAACTGAGGTTTATCATGGTGGTGTATGTTGGCATCTTTTTGTATATTTTTACTACTATTTTTTTCCAATACCAACGTTATCAAATAGAGAAGTAGAATTTTACATCGAACATTTGTATACCTACTATCTAAATTCTATGAATAACAGTTTATTGTATTTTATTTAGTATGTCTCTGTCCATCCACCCGTCAAATTGTTATTTTAAATGTATTTCCAATAAATTGCAAAAGTCAATACTCATTTGCCTAAATACTCAGCTTGCATTACATTTAGAGTTCAGTATTTGTTTCTCTTTCAGTGTAGAATTTACTTACAGTTAACTGCACAGATCTTGGTCATACATTTGCTGAACTTTAAACTAAAGTGTATATACTTTATAACTGAAACCTCCATCAAGATACAGAACATTAGCATCAACCCAGAAAGTTCCCTCTTGATACTGCCCAGTCAGTCCCTGCTTCACTGCAATTTTAATGAGAAATTAGGAAAAGTTATATCAAGGAACACTAGTCAGCTGCTCTTTTTAATTGGTTTCCCTTTTGTCCTACTGTCTGTTAACTGTGTTGCCATATGTATATATTTACATATATATACTTTATATATGTGCTAATATATAATATATATTAAAATATATATATTTTTTTGGCCTTTTACTCACTTAGATGGATCCTTCCAGTGTTCCATTGCTGGCCTGGCACTTTGTGGCAGTACATAATTATGTGAATCCCATGCTTGCCTTCTGCAGAGGAGATGTTGTTCATTTTCTGTTGGTAAGTCCTAATATGATGCTAGATCTGTTATACAGTCCTTTATCATAATATTTTCTTCCTGATTCTTCAGCGATTTAATATTATGTCAAAAATATACTATTATAATTCTTTGGAGAGTGATCATTTAATTTTAATTTTAGGCTTTAATGATTAACATGGAAAACAATGGATCACCTCAGCCCCATGCCCCCCCATGTATTTCTCAGTTCATCTCCTTTGACTAACAAATGATTAATGGTTTGTGTGTGTAAATATGCGAATGTACCTATGTACCTTTGGCCTATGGACCAAATCTGGCCAGCTGCTTGTTTTATAAATGAAGTTTTCTTGGAACACAGTCATGGCCATTTGATTATGTATGATTTGTGGCTGCTTTCATGCTATAGTGGCAGAATTGAGTAGTTGTGACAGAGACTGTATTATCCACAGAATGTAGAATATTTGTTGTTTGGCCTTTTACAAAAAAAGTTTACTGACCCCTGATCAAGATTATATAATTGGCCTAGTCTAGGTAATGAGGAGTTGTCACAGGTTCCTCGTAATTCAAGAGATTAAGATGTGATTAAAATGGTACTTTAGGAAGACCAGTATAGTAGTAGCAGGAAAAATAGATTATAGGTGATAGTGGGGGAAATGGAGGGTTTTGCTCTTATGCCAAAGCAGGTATGAGGTCTTCAGACAAGGAGGCTTGGTTTCAGCGAGAGTGAGGGATGACATTTTGAAGGAAGGACAAGGCTTCTCACTGGATCTGGGAACTAAAGGACATGAATGAATCTTTTCTGACTGTTCTTTAGAAGCATGAGCTATTTGAAGGGCCAGGGTTACAGAGGATTTGAATATGTTGCATTAGAAGCAAAGGTGGGATTCTTAAGTGTTCTCTCAGGGAATGTCCTCCGCGCAGACAACAATCCAAGTCTGGAGTGCAGGTGAGAATTTCAGGATAGAGAATGTTGTTGAAGCTGTGAAAATCAAAAGCCAGAGCATACATAGCCTTGGCAGGCACTCACAAGGGAAAGGAAAAGGAAAAGGAATCAAGAAAGAATGTTCCAATAAAGGCACATAGAGGTAGGAGGGGAAGTGGGACAGTATGGCCTCACACAGGAGACAAAGGATAGGCTTCAGGACTAGGTCACTTCCAGGGTAATACCATTATTAAATAAAGATCAAGAGAGAAGACCACTGAGGATAAGACCACTGAATGTGCAAGTAGTTTGTTGGTTTTGTTGTTGTTGCTGTTGTTTTAAGATTTATTTGAGAGAGAAAAAAGAATGAGTGGGGGTGGGCAGGCGGTGGCGGGGGCAGGTAGAAAGAAGTAGACTCCCCACTGAGCAGGGATCATGAGCAGAGCTGAAGGCAGACACTTAACCTGTTAAGCCACCCAGGCACCCCCACAAGTAGTTGTTGATTAGAAACTTTTCAGAGGACTAATTATCAACAGAATGGAGGTAGAAGCTACACTGTAGAGCCTTGTTAAAAAAATGTGTCGAGAAGAGAAGACTTACACCCATAGTGTTTGGCTGCAAGAGGCATGAGAATGGTTGAATATCTGTAAAAAGCAAATCAGGGAACGGCTATTTGTTTTTGTTTTTTATTTGAAGGTAGAGGAATCAGAAACATGTTAGATAGCAAAAGGAAAAGTGCCCTTAAAAGGGAGTGAGTGCATATGCCAGCAAGGGAGAGGTAATATTAAGCAGTGAGGAAGGGGGTGGGATTTAGAATATGTATAAGTGAAGTGATCTTCTTTAGCAAAGACTTCAGTGAATCAGAAGAGAATAGGTAATGTTGGCATTGTTTTTATGTTTGTGAAACACTTTCAGTATATGCCAAATAGGGAACAAATTTGGTGTTCATTTTCATTTTTCAACTGAGGAAACTGAGAAAGAATAAGTGATTGGCCCTTGGTCACGCAGCTGTGACAGTGGAACTGAAGCATGTGAGTCTAGATCACGTGCTCCTTCTACTGGCCTGTCGTTCCTTCCAGGGGGAGTGCTCTGCTGAAGCGAAGATGAGAGTACTCGAAGGGTCTGCGTTAGGAGGTCTTGTTGTGTGTTCAGGTATCTGGTGAGGCCAGTATGACTTTATCATACCATGTGTCAGTCCCATTTTATGCTTTAACTCTAGCTGAGTACGGTCACTGATGGGATGGAGGTCATTTGTTCTGAATTAGAGTGAACACATGTTACAGGACTGACAGCACTAAGCAGGTGTGCCTTGCATTTTGGTACAAATCATGGTATGAATGATTTTTTTCATTTATGTAATAGTTTCTTTAATAGCCAGTATTTTGGACTTATCTGTACTGTGATGGAAGTCATTTTCTAGGTAGAGAATAACTAAGTATCTCCAAAACCCCTCAAAACATAGCTGGTATTTAAGTTGTTTTTATTTCACTATCAGGTTAAGAGAGATGAGTCTGGAGCAATTCATGTTACTAAGCAAAAGCACCTTCACCTCTACTATGATCTCATCAACTTTACTGTGAGTATTATTCAGATTAATTTGTCCCATGTAATTGTTTTGAGACCCTGTATATTAGCACTACCAGGATTTCTGCCATGAATCTTGATCTTTGGGATTATGTAAAATAGGGACCAAAGTAATGGAGTCTGAGTTCAGTGTAATCCCATATTACTTTTTTTTTTTTTTTTCCCAGTGGGGGAAGAGGTAGAGATAGGAGGGAGGGCTGAGGGAGAGAGAATCTTAGCCAGGCTCCATGCCCAGCAGGGAGCCCCACGTGGGGCTTGATCTCACAACTCTGAGTTCACGACCTGAGCCGAAATCAACACATTTAACTCACTGAGCTATCCAGATGCCCTGGTGCCACCTTACTTTTAATTGCCTTTCAGCCTATGTCCTGCTGAACAGTGTGGCAGGGTCAGGAAAAGTTTTCTTTGATGTCCTGATTAGTTCAAAGGGGAGTTCAGAAGAATTTGGGTGGGTTTCTTGAGGATCATTGCCCGGCTTTCTTTGTAAACATACTTTTGTACTTCTGAGCTTATCTTCATTAGTTCAGGAGTTTATGTACTTCATTCTTTTTCTTCACGGCTAAAAACTGCAGAATTTTCTCTCCACCATACATTTCCATTTTAAGCAACTTTTTGGTTTAAAAAATATTTCTTTTTGTATCAAGTTTTTTTTCTTTTTCAAGTTGTGTGTCAACTTTGCAAATAGTGTAATTATAGTATTTCTGGGTGTCATTAATGCTTTTGGCGTGTCAATATCCAGTGAAACATTCTATATATGCATGGATATAGGCAACCCTAAATAAGAGACAGAGCCTCATTTTTCTAAGAAGTTGGCTAAAAGTTTTTCCTCTAACTTAATAATATGTAACATTTTAAGATGTAGATGAAATGGATCTTTTCTTTATAATATACAATTTATTAATTTAGTTGCACATTGCCTTTTAATCTCACAGATAGACTGTGGATTTAGACACAATACTTTGTTTCCATTCATATATTTCACAAAATGTTTTTTTCAAACTCTTCTCATGAATATAAGACATCAGTGCCTTTGTCATCATCAGGACTCCTTTTGGATTATCTAACACAGCTTCCTAGAATTCATCATAATTACTTCTGTTGAAGATGTTTGAGACACAGCACTCTTAAAACCTGCATAAGATTCTGTCCCTGGAAAGTTTTCCCTCAACCACAAGTAGCTGTTCTCCCCACAGTAGGGTAGTAGGTGTTTTCATCTGTCCTGTGGCTTTTCCATGACATGACAGTAACTGCATTGCTTTATAAATTACCATTAAAAGGCTCATTTACAACAGTGTCAGCAGTTGCAATTGTGAGGGTCTAATCTTAGGAAAAATTGCTACACCTGCTAAGAACGTTGGTCATTCTCTTTTTTAAACTAGGTGGCCTTTGGTAGCATCTACAAACTAGTACTGACTAAGGTTGTATAAGGCCAGTAATGTGTCTCCTAAATGATACTTTGTTTTTTAAAATAATCAAAAGAGCACCTTATAAGAGTCCTTTGTAAATGATTTGAGCATCAAACTCCCTGTTTTCTGAGAGAGAAATTTTGGCAGGAAAAACAGAACAAAAACCCTTCCTTTATAGTGATAAGAGTGTATTTTCACTTATGTTAAAAGTGATCCATTTTAACTTGGTTGTTTTTGATATAGTATTATGCAAATAATTCTTGATGACATGGAGTAGGTCATAAATAAAACAACTTGAATGCCGGCGAGAGAAAGTACAGGAGAAGCACTTTGTTCTGGCTAATTTAAAATTCTAATTGAGCAGATTTTAAAGATTTTATTTTATTTTATTTTTTATTTATTTGACAGAGACACAAAGAGAGAGGGAACACAAGCAGAGTGAGAGGGAGAAGCAGGCTTCCCACTGAGCGGAGAGCCCGATGCGGGGCTTGAGCCCAGGACCCTGGCTGGGATCATGACCCAAGCCGAAGGCAGCCGCTTAATGACTGAGCCACCCAGGCACCCCCTAAATTGGGCAGATTTTAAAATTTCACTTATTTCCTGAAGAGGGATTGAATTTTTTTTTTTTTTTAAGTTTTTTTGAAAGAAATCGTACAGGTGCCTGGGTGACTCGGTTGGTTGGGTATCCACCTCTTGGTTTCAGCTCAGGTCATGATCTCATGGGTCATGAGATTGAGCCCTGTGTCAGCTCCACACTCACTGGGAGTCTGCTTGAAGACTCTCTCCCACCATCCCTCCTCCTACTCACATGCACACACTCTCTGACTCGCAAATAAAAAAAATCTTAAAAAAAAAAAAAAAGAAAAGACCTATAAAACCCAAGAAATTTATCAAAATGGCATCCTTCAGAAGATTTTTAATATTATTATGTCATTAACTCTAAAATTATAATAGTACTTATTAAAGAAAATTTGGAATATGGAGAGAGGGAAAAGCAAGGAGCTCTCCCGTAATTGGTAGGGAGGTTTTAAAAAAAATACATATTTTAGAATGCTTCTGTTTTAAAATATGTATTATGTAAATGCTAACAATTACTTGACCACATAGGTTTATGAGGTTTATTTGCACTTTAATTAATGTCAAAAACATGAGAAATGCATAGTTTGTCATTCTGTTTAATTCATTTGTGCCAGTGTACGATTTAAAGAATTTTACTAAAACTAATATATACTCTAATATATCTATTAAAGCTCAGGGGAGCTCACAGGGCTTGGTCTCCTGATGCTGAGAGTCAGGCGCTTAACCAGGTGAACCACCCAGGCTCCCTTCCTAGTTACCTTTTTAAATGCTATGGGTCATTTTAACACTGTCAGAACTCATTACTGTGTTATGCACTGTTATCCAGTACTGTCTAGCCACTACTGTCATCAAGTAGTTCTTGCTCTGATTTTGTTGTCATCAAGTTACTAAATGGATAAAATCCTCCATATAATTTAACTGAGTGGCCAGGCTTTCTTTTTGTCCTGAATGATGGTGTAGGATGGGCCTCACCTTTTTTTTTTGTGGTGTGCTTGATTTGCAGTGGATAAACTCACGCACAGTTGTGCTCTTGGACAGCGTGGAGAAGTTGCATGTGATTGATCGACAGACTCAAGAAGAACTGGAAACAGTGGAGATCTCAGAAGTTCAGCTGGTCTATAACAGCAGCCATTTCAAATCCCTGGCCACTGGAGGAAATGTTAGCCAGGCACTGGTAAGGGTAATTCATTATCTTAGAATTCCTTTGATAATCTTGGTATTTTATTGTTGTTTGTTTTAGAAATCGGAACTCTGAGAAGTTAGTTATCTTGCTGTCTAGATTGAGGTGGATATGGATGTGTTTATAAGTATTCAGGAATGTGAACTAAAACAGTAATTCCTGTTATCTTTTCTTCAGAAATGTGACTGATTTAATACCAAAGAATTTTAACTTTTATACTAAAATAATGAAATGCAGTTGAAAATTTATGGGAAAGAAATTGTACAAGCAGAATATTTTAGAACATTTAATGTGGTGGCAGTAAGCCTGATAGATTTGAGGGATGAATGGCAGAGATAGGTAGACTGACTTGGGTGATTGGTAAAGGCCCAAGCAGGTATGGTGGCTAAGGGCATTAAAAGATCAAGATGGCTTTGAGAGAAAGAAAGAAAGAAGATTCTTTAAGAATAGGGGATAGATGAAATGTAGGAATCTGGAGAGAAGGAAGACACATGAGTATTACCTTAGTATTTATTTTACTATATCTTAAGCAACCACGATAATGGCCTTTAGCAATTTACACAAATAGTTTGCAGCCAAATTTCTTCAAATTGTGATTTCATAAACCATTAATTTGTAAGAGGGACATCTAGAGGCTTTCCTGGGTAATTTTTTGAAAAAAAAAATAGTAATGGTGTTCATATTTAATGAGCACCTATGGTGTGATATGCAGCCATTATTCAAATCTCCCTGAGATATTAGAACTTCAGAGTTTAAATATGAAAGGGTCTTCCAGCCACAGAATTTAGAAACCAAGACAATCTATAATAAGAAATGGTAATGCAGTAGAATTCACTGAAGACTAATTATTCTCCCATACTTAGATATTTTCTTGTGTCTGAATGGTTATTAGAAATGGTGTTAGACTTTGAACTTGCAGTTTTGGCCAACATGGAATAATGGGCACTGGATTTACTCTCCTGTATAGAAGGAAAAAAAAAAAACTTTTCAGAATACTGGACATCAGGCAATGAAGGACAGCGGTCCCTGACAAAATGGGAAACAAGTGACAGAGCCCTAGAGAGAGTTTCCAGGCTATAGCTCAGGGGAGTGGAACCCAGTTGGAGCCTAAAGGACTTCATGAGCTGAGACTGTGGGAAGACTATGGTGGGTTGAGTTTGCAGGACCGGATACTGGAGAAGAGAGCAAGCACTATACCTATGGTTCCCCTTGGTTATTCAGCAGACTACTGATCAGCAAATGCTGATCCTACCCGAGGCCAGGGAAAGAATTATTTGATAGATTGAGAAGGAACTATAACCAGTGCTCGCATTGGCTTGTTTATACCAGCCAGAAGGAAAACTTAATGGTCTATAGGACACTGGGTAGAATACTCAGGACCATCTTGCCTCTGTAGTGGGGAGTAATTAAGACCACAGTAAACACTGTTCTGGTCCCCACTACAATTCTTAAAAATAAGACCGGAAAGAATCAAACTGTTTCCAAGTAACTTAACTATCCCACAAAACAAAGCACAGGAATATTAAGGATACAGAAATTTCCAGAACCCAACAAGGTAAAATTCATAGTGTCTGCCATGCAGTCAGATTATGAGGCATGTAAAGAAGAAGAAAAGCACAATTATAGTGAGAACAAAAATCAATCAAAACTGACTTAAACCTGAAACAGAATTAGCAGATAAGGACATAACAGTTATTACAACCATAGTCCATAGGTCCAAAAAGTTAAGTAGGGACATGGAAGATACTAAAGAAGATGCAAATCTAACTTCTAGAGATAAAAATTATTAGTGCTTGAGATGAAAAATGCCCTGGATGGGATTAATGTCAGAGTAGAGGAGGAAAAAACATTAGTGAACTTGAAGATAGAGCAATAGAATCTACCCAAAATAAAACACAGAAAAAATAATTAAAATATTTATGACCTGTGAGACAGCATTGGGTAGCCTAATATATGGGCATTTGGAGTCTCTGAAGAAAAGGAGGGAGAAAAAGAAAGGAAGAAATAGTGGCCCAAAACTTATCCAAACTATAAACACAAATTTTCAAGAAGCTCGGTGAACCCAAGCACAGGTAAAATAAAGGAAACCATATATAGATTGATCAAAATGAGTGACACAGAGAAAAATATTAAAGCAGCCACAGAGAAAAGTCACATTAAATGCCGAGGAACAGCAGTAAGTATGAGAGCGGATCTCTCATCAGAAACAACTCTCATTACTTTGGAGCTTTGGAGTAATCTCCAAAGATAGACACATGGCCAACAAGCATAGCCAAGATGTTCAAACGTCATTCATCATCAGGGAAATGCAACTCTAAACCGCAGTGAGCGAGCACTTCTCACCAAGCAGACTGACTGTGTAACTCAAAAGGCAGACAGTCTCAGGTGTTAGTGAAGATGTGGAAAAACTGGGACTGTGACATACCGCTGGTGGGAAATGGTGCAGTTGCTGTGGAAAACATTTTAGAGGTTCCTCTGAATGTTGAACATATTCATTTGAGCAGTATTCATTTGAGCAGTTCTGCTCCTAGGTATATACCCAAGAGAAGTGAAAACATACGCCCACGCAAACACTTGTTCACAAATGTTCATAGCAATGTTATTCATAATAGCTGGAAATGGAAACCTTCCAGACGTCCACCACTTGGTTAATGGGTAAACAAAAAGTGACCTAGCCATGTAATAGACTACTTTTCTGCAGTGAAGA
Organism: Lutra lutra; assembly: GCF_902655055.1. NCBI lineage: Eukaryota > Metazoa > Chordata > Mammalia > Carnivora > Mustelidae > Lutra > Lutra lutra. The sequence continues at coordinate 108,843,581 of NC_062278.1, forward strand.
GGATGAACTACTGACACATGCTACAACATGGATGAACCTTTTCAAAAATACTATGTTAAGTGGAAGAAGCCATAGAGAAAGATTGTTTGATTCTGTGAGATGTCCAAGAAAGCCAAGTTTATGGACGTAGATATAGATTAGTGGTTACTCGAGACTGGGAGTAGGAATGAAGGTTGACTAGAAATGAGAACAAGGAATCTCTGTGGAGTGATGGGAATGTTCTCAAACTGGATTTTGGTGATGATTGGGCAACTGTAAATTTATTAAAAATTGCTAAGTTTTACATTTAATGAGTGAATTTTGTGGTATATAAATTATACCCCAGTACTGTTATATAACAAGAGCTATTGACTATTTAAAACAAAAATAATATGTTGTAATGTTTATGATAATGTAGAAGTAGTTGTGTGAATGACGAAAGTAATATATAGCAGCAGGGAATGGGGCGTAGAAGTATATCATTGTACAGATTTACATTATACATCAAATTGTGTAATATTTAAATGTACAAGGAGATAAGTTAAAGTTACATATTGTGAATACTAGAACAGTTACTGAAAAAGAAGTGGTGTAACTAAATAAGTTAATAGTAGTGACAAAACGAGATGTTAAAAAATATCAAATTCAGTGAAGCATAAAAAAGGGAATAGACAAGTAGAAAAAACAGTTAATAAGATAATAAATCCAAACCCAACCATATCACTAATTATAGGAAGTATAAATAGTCCAAATATTTCAATTAAAAGGCAGAGATTGTTATGGACATTGGGGAGGGTATGTGCTATGGTGAGTGCTGGGAAGTGTGTAAGCCTGACGATTCACAGACCTGTACCCCTGGGGCAAATACTACATTATATGTTAATAAAAATAAGATAAAATAAAAATATAAAAATAAAAGGCAGAGATTGTCAGACTGTATAAAGAAAAGCAAGAACCAATTCTATGCTGTCTACAAAACACATTGAGTATAAAGACATAGTAAAAGTAAGATGATGGAAAAAGACATACCATGCTAACTTGAATCATAATCGCTAGATTTCAGAGTAGGAAATATTGTCAGAGATATAAACAAATTTCAGATTGATAAAAAGGGGTTACAAGAAGACATAAGAACTTTAAAGTTTTAAGTACTCCGTGTCAGACCTCCAGTATACATGAAGCAAACACTGACAGAACTGAAAGAAACCAGTAAAGCCACAATTACACAAAACCCAACAAAACCCGTCTGTCGTTATTAGAATTAGTAGACAGAAAATCTAAGGGCACAGAAGACTTAAACACTACTGACCAACTGACCTAAGTGACATTTATAGAATATTCCTCTGAAGGAAAGCAGATTACAAACTTTGTTCAAGAGCATGTGGTATCTGCACCAATATAGGTGATATGCTAGGCTGTAAAACAAATGTCCATAAATTGTTCAAGGAATCATCAGGGTAAATCTGGAAAAAACCCAAATATTTAGAAATTAAACAACTGTTTTATAAATAACCAATGAGTCAAAGAAGACGTCTTAGAGGAAATTGGAATATATTCTAAACTGAATGAAAATACAACTTACCAAAATATGTAGTCTACAGTTAAATCAGTTTTTTAAGGGTAACTGACAGCATTAAATACTTAATTAGAAAAGAAGAAGATCTCAAATCAGTGCCCTTCTGTCTTAATTAAGGAAATAGAAAAAGAGCAAAGTTAAAGTAGATTGAAGGAAAAATAAAAAGGTGTATAAAAATCAATTAAATAGAAAATGGACAGACAGAAAATCAAAGAAATCAAAAGCCGGTTCTTTGAAAGAGAAATAAAATTGGTAAACCTCTAATGATATTAATCAAGAAAAAGAGAAGACACAATTACCGGTATCAGGAATGGGAGAGGTCTCCTCACTGGGGAGTCTATAGATATTAAAAGATGTGCATAACTTTATGCCAATAAATTCAACAACTTTAGATGAAATGGACAAATTCCTTGGAATACACGAATTACCAAAGCTGACTCAACAAGTACTAGAGAATCTAAGTGACTGTGCAGCAGTTACAGAAATAGATTGATTTTTCTATAGGAAAGCTCCAGGCCCAGATAGCTTTACTAATGAGGTCTGTTATGTAAGGGGGGAAAAAATAATGGTTATAGACAGAAATTTTTTCAAAAAGGGACCACATTAACTTTTTTTGTTCTTTTAAAGATTTTTTTTATTTGACAGAGATCACAAGGAGGCAGAGAGGCGGGCGAGAGAGAGAGGGGGCGGGAAACTGGCTCCCTACTGAGCAGAGAGCCTGATGAGGGGCTCTATCCCAGGACCCTGGGATCATGACCTGAGCTGTAAGGCAGAGGCTTTAACCCACTGAGCCACCCAGGTGCCCCCACATAACTTTTTATAAGACTAGATTAACTCTGATAATAAAATCAGACAAAGATACTACAATAAAGAACACTACAGACTAATGTTCTCATAAGCATAGAAACAAAAATACTTAAAATATTAGCAAATAGAAAACAGCATATATAAAAAGTAATAGATTATGGTCACATGCTGTTTTTCCAAGGCATGCCAGGTTGGTTTAGCATTCAGAATCTGTATAATTTACCATATTAGTTGATTATTAACGAAGAGCCCTAATTATCATCTCAAGACAAACAAAAAGCATTTGGTAGAGTTCAATATCCATCCCTGAGAAAACTCAGCAAATTAGGAATAAAAAGGAATTTTTTCAGTCATATAAACAAGGGCATCTATAAAAATCTTATAGCTAACATCGTACTTACAGTAATATTGCCAAAAAATCGAACCAAAATCAAAGCAAACGACCCTGATTCTGATCAGGCTTCTTCTAGAGAAAATATGGAAGGTGGAGGAACATGTTAAAAGATTCCATGTGGATGCAGTTAGCAAAATCTAGATAGTAAGAAACTATGAGAAAAGTATCCAGTTTCTCAGCAGTAAATTTCAAGGAAAATAAAGGAGTGAGATGGATAAACTTAAAAGAGCGTTAAGAGACCTATCAGCCAGCTCCGATAATGTGGCCCTTGGTCGGATCTTGATTTAGACACACGAAATGTAGAAAAAGCAAAAACAAAATAACAAAAACCTCAACAATATTTGATATTTTGAGACCATTTACAGTCCAAACACTGCATATTTCATATTTAGGATTTTTACTTATTTTATTTTTATTTCATATTGTTAATTTTGAAAAGTAGACTAATGCAGTTGTGGTTATGACTGATTTATTATGCATATACTGAATTTTTATAAATACTCAAAATCTGAGAATCATCTCAGAATTATACTGTGTATAGGGTAGTCCGTGGGAGTACAGGTGGGGCTAGATTGGAGATGATCTTGTAATTGATGAGGCTGGTTAATGGCTGCAGAGTGTTCATTATATATTCTCCCCACCTTTGTATACATTTATAAATTTCATAGTGAAAAGTTACCAGTTCTTGTGGTTATCAGTTATTGACCATTTATATACTTGGGGACATATACAAATATTAACGTAGTTAAATTCCACAGAAACTGCAGGGTTTTTCAAAGATGGGATAACTGAATGTCAGAAGTTTGAAAGTTGTTGGGAGTAGGGTCATACCTTCAGTAGCAGAGTCAAAATTCACAATCCAAATTTATCACACGATAGGTTTTGTTTCTCTTTAGCTGGGCTAGGCTGACTCCCGTATGTTACGCTGCTTTGTCTTCCTGTTTTTCCTTGTGTTTCAGGTTGATGTTGATTTCAAAGAGCTTAGAGGTACCGTTTTCAAATGGCCGTGTTATTCAGTGAATGTCTGTCTTCCAATAATGGGAAGGTTGCAACAGTTTCCCTTTAGATTTTGAAAGTTGGCATATTCCTCCCATGTCTCTCTTATTCTGAAAAGTAAAATGACCATATGTAAGCAGGGAATTAACTTTTTGCGCTTTGTCTTTTCTGCTACTTCCTCTGACAGACTGGCACTTGACTGACATTTTTTCCCCACTAATTTATGGAATAAAACTATGTTGACCTAAAATTTTAGTTTGTGTACTTGACATTCTTTAAAACTTAATGAGACTTCTAATGCATGTGATTTTTACCTTTTTTTTTTTTTTTATTTTTTTTTATAGGCTTTGGTTGGAGAGAAGGCTTGTTATCAATCCATCAGTAGCTATGGTGGTCAGATCTTTTATTTGGGGACAAAAGTAAGCTCCTCTGCTCTGTAACTTGGCATTTGTTTGTGTCAGGATAGTTGGGGCTAAGGAGGTTTCTGGTAAAGAGAACTGGGCATTGTAAAGTAAATATTGATAGCAGTAATCTAAAACTTTTAGGGGAGATATATATATAAAAAATGTAATTTTTTTTTTAAGGGGATTTTTTTTTCTTACAAGTAAGCTCTACAGCCAATGCAGGCCTTGAACTCACAATCCCAAGATCAAGAGTCTCATATTCCAACTGACTGAGCCAGGCAGGCTCCCTTTTCAGGAGTTATATAGTTGTGATTTTTAGCTTATTTTCTCTACTTTTAGACATGTTTTTACTTTCATTTAGGTTATCATAGGATGCTTATTTTCTTGATTCAAGGATATACTTTCCTAATTTTCACATTAATGTTTTCATGACCAGGAAGGTACCTTATCATGTATATTTGTCATATAATTAAGATGCCATTTAGCTTAAATCATCAGCTTAGGGTATATTAAAATGCATTGAGGTGTTTGACTTAGAATAGAATCATTGGAATAGGAGATTTTTTGTATATCAGTTTGTTCCTTGCTTTTTTTTCTTTTTAACTTAGAGAAATATTTCTTCATTGTTACAATTCAAAATATTATCAAGTTAGTACAGGGATTTGGGCATTCTTTGTTCCTTCCCTGTGGAATTAACTCCTTGGATGATAGACTTAGTGACCGTTAAATATTTTATTTACTCTTTAATGTGGGCCCTTAAAAACCCTTTAGTAGATACCTCTCACTCTAGTATGCAGTATTTTTCCTTAGATGTAAAATGAGATGTGGGACTGGGACAAATGTGTCTCCCAAACAAGGCTGTTAAAGATGATCATTTAATTATGGTTTCTTTATTTTCCAGTCTGTTTATGTAATGATGCTGAGAAGCTGGAGAGAGGTGAGTTCGAAGTAACTTTACATGTTAGGGCTGTGAATTGATAGTATCTTAACATTTGTTTTGACCTTGCTGAAAAAGATTATTTGGATTTGTGCTTTTTAATTTCAGAAGTGTACATCAGAATCACTGTAACTGTTAGGTACTTGATTTGACAAAACTGGCTTTAAATGAGGATTACATTTAGCTGTTTATCAGAAAATTTAAAATAACAGTGGTTTCAACAAGATTTCTCTCTTTTTAAATATTTTATTTATTTATTTGACAGAGATCACAAGTAGGCAGAGAGAAAGGCAGAGAGAGGAGGAAGCAGGTTCCCCGCTGAGCAGAAAGCCCAACGCAGGGCTCTATCCCAGGACCCCAAGATCATGACCCGAGCCGAAGGCAGAGGCTTTAACCGAGCCACCCAGGTGCCCCCAAGATTTCTCTCTTATGTAAAAACAATCTGGAGGTAGGGAGTCTGTGGCTAGTGTGGCAACTCTGTGGTCTTTAGTAAACTATCCTGTTCCCCCAACCTTGTGTGTGAATTCTTATCTCTAGTTATTTTATGTTCGAGTATGGCTGATGGAGCTCTAGCTGTTAAGTCCACATTCCAGGCAGGAGGACAGGGAAGAGAGGGCTGGCCCCTGCCTTTTAAGGTCATCCCAGAAAGGCCAGACAACACTTCCACTTACCTGTCATTGGCCAGTGCTTAGGGACATGGCCCCGAGTGGCTACAAGGGGGTCTTAGAAATGTCTTTAAGCTGGTATATTGCTGTCTCAGGTACACATGGGATTTGTTACTAAAGAGGAGGGAGTGAATGAATGTTGTGATAAACAACTAGCCATTTTTGTTAACAGTGACATTCCAGCTTTTTCCTCTTTTCATCTTTAGGCCTTGTGGCTGCCTGTTTTAGTCTGTACAGTCACTGTACTATACAGTGCTTTAAGAAATTATTTTTCTTAGGAATACGGTAGTCACAGGGGTGCATGGGTGGATCATTTGGTTGGCTGTCTGACTCTTGGTTTTGGCTGAGGTCATGATCTCAGTGTCCTGGATAGAGCCCTGCGATGGGCTCTGTGCTCAGTGTGGAGTCCGCTTGGAATTCCCTCTCTCCCCCTCCCTACCCTGCTTGTGGGGGACGTGCTCTCTCTCTCTCTCTGTCTCTCAAATAAAATATAAAATCTGTAAAAAAAAAAAAAAAAAGATAGTCAAATGGTCATTGGAATAATTTTAGCTGTTAAGCAACAACTTCTGAAAAGGTATTAGGTAGAATAGGAATTCCAACTAGTAGTTGATTAAACAGAGGGGTCTATCTTTTCTCATTTATTCATTTTAGAGAGTGGATCATCTCCTCAAACAAGATTGTCTTACAGAAGCCTTGGCTCTTGCATGGTCTTTCCATGAAGGAAAAGCGAAAGCTGTAGTGGGTAAGTTAACAGAATACCAGTATAGTATACATTATTTAGAGTAGAGAGAATGAATAATAATAATAATAATCACTCACAGAATACTTTTTAGTGTAGTGTTCAAATATTTTATGAACAAGGGGTTTCCAAACCTAACAGACTTCCAGTGAGAAAGGTTAATGACAAATACAGGATATAGAGTTTTAATGTTGCTTTTTAAATTATTTTGTAGGGAAAATTCACTGTTGAAATAAAAAGGAAGTACATTGATATGTTATGTGGTCCAGTAGATGGGAGATGCTCTTATTATAGCAGATTAGTCAACATTTTGATACCTAGGCTTGTTACAGTTATGTCTGTTGTGAGCACAGGTTGTAAATAAAAGACCGTAACAGTTTCAGTCCCGAAGATGTGGAGTTTGTTTTTATGCTGGATTTTGCTTTTCTGCAGGATTATCAGGAGATGCCAGTAAGCGCAAGGCTGTTGTTGCCGATCGGGTGAGTATTTTAATAGGGCCTTCACTAGGGTACAGTACAGATTCGCTTTTGGTATCAGTTAATAATTTGGGGGCATAATTAGGTAGATGGCTACAGTCAAGGAGAAAATATATAAAAAACAAGTCAGTTTATAATTCCCTGGTATCATCCTGAATGGTTTTAAACTTTCTTCTTATCACCTTTCCTTTTTTTCTTGCTTACTCTCATGAAGATGATAAAATTGTAAAATAGCCAAAAGACAGCAGAAAAGAGTAGGGAGAAAGCCAAGGATGTGGATTATTTTTGAGCCTAATTATAGCCCATAGAAAGTCAACTTGTGTTAGTTTTCATAAACGGGTGATTATGAGAAATAGAAATACTACATGTGTGTTTGTGTTGCCTGAGGTAGCAGAGAGGGCTAATGTTTTATGATTATTAATTAGCATTAAATTGTTAATGTTAATATTTAATGCTGGCTTTATTTCCCCAATCTTGATTTGGTTGAATCTGTTTATTACATAGTCATTCCTCTTTTTTAAAAATTGTACAAATGCATTGGTAAAAATAATATTCCAAATTAGTGTAAGCATATAGAACACATGAAGAGAAATTGGTCACTCTTCAGACGCATGAATTGTTTTCTCAGTATTTGCTAGAATACTTTAGGGATTTGTGTTCTATCCGTGTTCACCTGCAGCAGAGCATTTCTGAAGAGCTGGACTTCAGTTTTTCATTTCCTGAGCAGCAGAGCTACCACTGAGGTCCAGAACCTGGAGATTAGCAAATTAGTAGTTTCCCAAGCCTGAAAGAAATTAGTAGTCTGGGGTTAAAAATAATGGGAAATAAAGACGCTAAAATTTTAAATTATATTTTTAATATAGCTTGATTCTGTACTATTTAGGAAGATCCACACATATTAATATTGAAAAATATTAGAGATATGTTTTGATTTTCTATACAAGGCTAATTTCCTTACAGATGGTAGAAATCCTCTTCCACTATGCAGATCGAGCTCTGAAAAAGTGTCCAGACCAGGGAAAAATCCAAGTGATGGAGCAGCATTTCCAGGTACACTTTTGTACGTGCTTCTGAGAGACACTGCTGTGAATTGGTCTAATACTGCTCCTTTATGTTACTTGAGAATGGAACTTTCATGTTTTGGTTGAACATTTTTCAGCATTCAGAACTTTATCTCAGGGCTTTTGCAACATTCTAAATGATGACATTTTGAAGTAACAGGTCACATGGGAACAGATGTGGAAACTGTTGCGGAGTATTGATGCAATCAGCTACTTAGTCTCTGTGGAAGGAAAGATAGGTCTGTGAGGGTGCAGACCTGTGAACTGACACCTTACTAAAGTGGCTGCCACTTTGCTGATGACTAACATTTCTGTTAACTAGGCTGGTTGGAGAAGAGGTGCACTACCAACGTTTAAATTTAGTTCTAGGAGCACCTGTGATTCAACAACAGATTGGTTAACCACCCCCTTCCCAAGATCTCTAAAATATGCAATGAAAGATCCTCAGTTTCTCTTGGAATCCATGAAAATGGAAGGCGAGGAACAATTTAAAGACCTGTACAACTCTTATTATGTGATTTGTACTGTTGGTAGTGTCTTCAGTTATATTTATTGCAAATCTCTGTTTGTCCTTTTCCATTTTTAAGCTCCCTCACCTCTCCGTTCCCTACCTTCACTTTTAACAAAAATTGAAGGGTCAACAAACACTTTCTAAAAAGGACCAGATGGGAAAATTTAGGCTTTGTGAAGGGGCCATATGGTCTCTGTCACATATTCCTCTTTGTTTTCTTTCTTTTTTTTTTTTAAACAGTGCTTAAAAAATTTAAAAACCGTTCTTAGCTATGAGACGTTCAGAGGCAGGCTTGTAGTGTGTAAAATAAACATGGTCCTTGCTTTCTTAAAGTTTGCAATCCAGTCAAAAGAATGTTGGTGTACATTAATGGAAATACTTAGAAGAAATCTAGGAGTTTTGATGTTCTGAAGAGCAGGCACAGCTTAGATATTTTCTTATCTTCATTCAATGTTAGTAACTTTGGAAGACAAGGATAGATAGTGCAGTTAAGAGCTGGAGGGTATGAGCGAAGGATTTGGTTTCCTGATCTGTGCTCTTTAATGCCACAGTAGCAGGCTTCTGGCAGAGTAACTTTTATTAGTTTGGTTGTAGGCTCATTAGATTTATCAGTAAAGTAGAGGAATAAGCCCCAATGAAATTATGAAATCAGATAACTTAGGAGGAAGACATAGCAGAAAGAAAGCACTCAGGAACAATACTATTTGGCAATAATGCCTTGTATATAAATATGTATATCATTGCAGTATATATAGAATGCAGTATTTTAACAAGGAGATGTCTGTTACCAAGAAATGATGGGATGGTATTTATGAAAGAACTCTGGCCATTGAAAGGTGTGCTTTTTGGAAGAGACCTCTAATAGGGAACACTTGGAGGGACTTATGAGGGGTGTGTGTATATGTGTGATACAGAAACCACTGTGCTGGAGAAGGATGTGGCAGAGAGCTGTAAAAGAAGAAAGGAAAAGAAGGTGATGTTCTGGTGGAGAAATGCAAAAGAATCGTGCATGACAGGGATATAGATGATTGTTTCTAGTACAGATTATAAAATTTACGGAGAAACACACCATAATGGGGATGTGTTTTTTAGATATACACTGGAAGTTTCATTCTGCTGAAAGAGATCTGCTGCAATTTTTGATTAGCGATTAAGTCTTCTAGAAGGTAAAGGAAACAGTGGTAGGAACCATTATTCTGGGTTTATTTTTTACCAGTGATTGAGGAAATAGAATGGATAGACTCTTGAGGGGAAAAAAAATAACCACTTTATTTAGAAGATTGTAATAATGTTGAGAAATAAGCTCAGCTTGAATCTTATATTTTAGAAAGCACATGTTTCAGAAGAAAAACATGGGCACAATCTCATGGTTCTAGGCTTCAAAAAACAAATGGGTTCACAAAGAACAGGAAATTCTTAAATTTTGACATAATAACCACAAAAATTCAAAGACAAAGGAAATGGGGAGGAATGTCGAGAGAAGTATCTGTCTACAAAGCACAGATCAGCTATGAAAGATGGAGAGAGGCAGATAATCAAAGATATATGTCAAAGGCATCATGAACCTATAAGAAAGGAAAATAGTCCCTGGGCTGTGCCTCCCAAAATGCTGAGGGCTACCAAAAAGGGATTTTGACCAAGATACACTGAGGATCTACTACATGCCAAGTACTATGTAAAGTTTTTTTTTTTTTTTTTAATAATTTTTATTTAGTTCTCACAACAACTCCATGAAGATGGATGCTGTTTTTAATCCCCATTGCATGGATGAGGGAAGTTGAGCTGGGAGAACTTGGGTGATTTTCCAGGGTAGCAATGCTCGTAAGTGGTGAGGTCAGTACTCCAGTCTAGGCCTTTCTGGTTTCGCCCAGCTCCTAACTAACTGTTGTTTTACATAATTGTTTTTCAGAGCAAGTGTAGGGAAAGGACCCATGAGAAAAGGTGACTGATGTTAACAGGGGACCAAGAATGAGAATTACAGCAAACATCGAACCCATTTAATGCTCACTTTGTGGTAGGCACTGTTAATGCTTTACACATAGTAACTCATTTAATTCTTCCATAACTCTGTAAGGTGGGTACTGTAATTATTCACATTTACAGATGAGACTGAGGGACAGAGAGGTTAAGTAACCTGTTCCAGGTTACACAGTTCATAAATGATAGAGCTGGGATTAGAATCCAGGAAGTTAGGCTTCAGAGTACACGTCTGGACTGCTATACTGTACTAAAGAACGGCACTTCTTATTTTCCTTCCAATTTCATGAGCACTCAGAGAGCATGGTCTTTAGATTGGAAAAGCCTAGTTAAAAATACATTAAAGGAAAAGCTGAAGCCCAGCAAATGTGACATATAGTTCGTTGCACAATGATTGTTTAAATCTCAAAACCCAGTGGAATTATAACCCAGATACTGTTTGAACAATCTGTGTTGCTATTCATAGTTTTTAAGTAACTTTGGATTCATTTTTAAATAAAGTATGTTCAATTAAGCATGGATGCCTAAGCAGAATAGACACAATTTATTTCACTCAGGAGGACAATTTTATTCTGGAAAAGGTGATCTTCAGCCCATTAGGATGAGTGAAATATATGTATGGTTGGCCACAAGTCCGCCATTTTAAGTGTTTAGTCTTAAATAGTTGATCGTGAAATCATTAAATAGGTTGATTCTTAAAGTGGATCTTTTTAAAAGGAAGAGGACTTAAGAAAGTATGCAGTGTGGTTTATGAACATTTTACGAGTTCACTTGAAAATGACCACATTAAGCTTATAAATTACCTTTTTGAAAGGAATATGAGGACAGTATATTCATGGAATGCCTATTACATGATACCTTGTTTTCATTCAGGCATTTATGTAAATTTTCCATTATCCTAATGGCTGAAATAGATTACCGAGTAGTAAATAGATTGGTAAATAGTAAACAGATTTGCAGCTAGATAAACATCCCTACCCAAAAGAATATTCTTTGGTGGCTTAGTATTAATTGCATTTCAGGGCTCTTTCTTATCCCATTTTTTATGATTGATTTGGATGAAGATTTAGTGAGTGACCTATGAAATTTAGGTGGCACTAAGAATCAAGGTTCAGAATGATTTTGACAGATTGCTGTCAAAATTGTTACGAGGTGAAATTTAACAAGGATGAATGTCAGGGCTGCATTAGGTCCAAATAATCAAATTACATGAGTACTGGATTGGGAAGATCTCGCTGGACAGGACTTCAGTTGACCACAAACTTAGCCAATAGTGTAGGGAGGCCCAGATAAAGGTAAGTAATAGTACCACTGTTGGAAATAAAAGTTCTGAGATACTTTATGGACTATTGACAGATTAAGCTACATCCCATGACCGGGATGGTAGGAGATTTAAAGAACAGCATTTGAAAAAAACTGTACTGGGTTTGTTTAATCTGATGGCTAGGTAAGTGGAGACATGCCTGCCTTCAGATGAGGAAGGGCTTCAGTATGGGGATTTACTGTATTACAGCAGAAGGAAGGATGGTATCAGTGGATAGAAATTAGGAAGAGGTGTATTTCAGTTCAAAATTACCCAGGGAAAATGTAAAAGGTCTTGGATTTATGTGCCTCCTACTGTTGAATGTTCTGAAATAAAGAGAGGAAGACCAGTTGACCAAAGACTTTCTTTGTGGGGTGGGAAGATCTGATATTTTGTATCAGTGTGAAGAAATGATCATTGGAAAGATAACTTCTTATCCAGTTAGTTGAAATTTATAGTAAGACTGGTTTCTATTTCAGTCAGAATACTGAGAATTTATATTTTACCAGCAGGTGGCACTCGTGCCTGCTGCCTCCATTTTCATCTTTACCTTTGATGAGGAGCCTCACCTTTTCCTTAGAGTCCGGATATATAATACCACTCAGTATTTTTGCTTTTTTCCAAAGACCAATCAACATTTTGTCCTTTCTTAACTGTAGAAAATAACTTTGGGATCTCATAGCATTTTTGATAGGCTGTGGCTTCTATTTATCTGAGAAAAGATTTGAACCTATATTTGTATAATAACTAGTAGGATTAAAAGGAATTAAAGTGTTCTCTGTCTCATACATCTTGAGCCTCACTTTTTTTTCTGGTTAAGTGTTTTGCATCCCCAAACAAAGTCAAACAACAAATAAATCCCTTCTTAGCCCCATGCCATCCCCAAAAGCCTGCTGCCTCTTATTTGCATGTCCTTTACAGACCCAAACATCTCATAGGTATTGTCTTCATTACTCACTGCTCTCTCATTCCATGTCTGTAAATTCATTGGACTCTTTTATCCTTCCTCTTAGTGGTCCTCAGTATAGTCTGACACAGTTAATGACTTCTTGAATCATTCTGTCCCTTTGACTTCTCTGGTGTCCTACATTCCAGGTTTCTTGTATCTCTCTTGCTGCTTACTGGCTTGCTTTGTTCATTCTTCTTCCTCTTCTTCTCTTTAACCAATAAATGTTAAAATTCTTCACAATCCGCTTGTTTTTTATTTCTGAAGCAGTGTTCTCAAGATGTTGTCTAGACCATTTATCTTTAAAATCACTTGAGAGGATTGGTTAACAATGCTTTTTCTTGAATTATTTACCAGGTCTGCTGAATCAGGCTTTCTGGGATTGGTGATCACGATTTGCAATCAGCCCCTGCGGTGACTCTTAAGCAGGTTAAAGTTTAGGAATCATTACAAAGACAAAGGACTATCTTACCAGTATCTCTAACCTAGGTTGTTTTCTAAGTTCTGAGATCCATGTAGTAAGTTGCCCATTTACATCTCTGCTGGGCTGTTTTAGAAGTACCTCAAGCTCAGGAACGTCCCTTCAGGAAGCCTTTGCTGATGGTCCCTGTTTAAGGGAATGGATCCACCATACACCTAAAACAAGTTGAGTGATTCTTGTCTTTCACTCGTTCCTATCAATTCAGCCCCTTGACTGTTTGTCTACTCTGTTTACATCCTGCCATCCATTCTGCCACTATCCTGGTGCGTGTCGCTGTCATCTCCTCTTGGTATAGTACCATAGCTGCTTCCTGTACGTATCCTTCCCACGCTTTGTTCTAGAGGAAAAAACGTGTATTAGGGCGCCTGGGTGGCTTAGTGGGTTAAGCCTCTGTTTTCGGCTCAGGTCATGATCCCAGGGTCCTGGGATCGAGCCCCCCCACATCGGGCTCTCTGCTCAACAGGGAGCCTGCTTTCCCTCTCTCTCTCTGCCTGCTGCTCTGCCTACTTGTTATCTCCTTCAAATAAATAAATAAAATCTTAAAAAACAAAACAAAACAAAAAAAAAAACCGTGTATCAGTGGTAGGCACGAGACTCTCTGGGGTTTAAGATATTTTAAAGACCATTGTCCTGGAGTAAAGACTAAATTCCCTAGCAGTCTCTAAGGGTCTTCATTATATATCCCCCCACTCCCCCATTCTCTGTGTCCCTACCATATTAGAGATTTCAGTCTCTTGATATCCCTATTCTCTCTTAACTCAGCACCTTTTCCCATGGTGTTCTCCCCGCATAAAAATTCTTTCCTACTTCTTTTAGATTAACCAGGTCCTGTTTATTTTCAAGTCTGAGCTTAAATGTCACTTCCTCTGACTCCCAGATTAAGTCAGGAGCATTTATTTGTAAAATGCCATGCACTTAAATTACTTACGCAGTGTCAGTCTTTCCCAGCTAAACTTGTAAGTCTAGGGACTGATTTTTTCCCAGCATCTGGTTTAGTGCCCTTGATTTGAGAAATATATGTTGACAGATTATTTTTTTTGAAACATGTGTTTATGTTGTTTACAGTTGTCTTGTGCATATGTGTGTGTTTTTTACTTAGGCTCCCACTCCCAACACGGGGCTTAAACTCACAAACTGAAGATCAAGAGTCACATGCTCTACTGACTGAGCCAGCCAGGCAGCCCTGGGGTGTATGTTTTAAACCCAGCTCTGGGAGGTTTGAACTGAGAATAGAACTTAGCATACACAACACAGATGTCCATAACCATGGCTAATATTATTGTGCGCTGTGTGCCTGGCAAGTATCTCATTTAATCTTCATAACATGCTTGAGTAATTATATATCCATTTTACAGATGTTTACAGGTATAAACAGACACACAGAGGGTTGAATAACTTCCCTGACATCATACAACCAGTAAATAGAATCATGATAGGCATCCAGGCTGGGTGGTTCAAGGAGCCTTCGCCCTGTACTCTGCTAGGTTTCATGCACACTTTATATTCTTTGATTATCTGAGACCAGTATGTTGTTAAATAGTTCACTTTGAAAAAGAGAGGACTAAGTAATATATGTTTTAGGAAGATATTGAAATATATAAAATAAAAATATGAAATGAATTCATTTTAATATAGTTGTAGTAATTATATTTGAATGATTGTGGATTTATTTTTCATCTTACTGGTCTTCCATAGCATTCAGCACAGTTAATGACTTCTTGAAACTGTCCCTTTGGCTTCTCTGGTATCAGAAGTCTCTCCTAACAGTGTTCTAAACTCAGAAGCTGGTTAGTTAGCTGTGGAAGCAGTTTCATGTTTTTTGGAATATTTTTATCTTGCTACACTCATGTTTGTTTATGAAACAAGGTAGAGGTATAAAGAAATGTGAGGCATTTTAATTATATGAAGCAAGCTAATTAGGATTAGAAAAATAATATCACTTTAAAAGATCTTAAAAGTAAAGCCTTACATTAATTGTTCTTAGGCTCTCTTTCCTGCTTCATTTTCCCCTCCATGAGAAGCTGGTCATTCAAGGCCATGGTTGTAGCAGCTGTTGGCATATGTTTTTGTATCAGGAGTTCATGCCAAAGAGTGAACAGAGACTGAAAGCTGAACGCAGAGTGAAGCAATAGGAGGCTTCTTTGTCTAACTCATGCTTTCTTGAGGGGATTTGAGGAAGGGAAAACAGTGTTGGTGTCTAGCACACCACCTTATTCCAGAGGTTTGATTAACATGTTGGTTCTGGGGAGTTAGGTCTTTCCTAGAAGATTGTTTTGTTATCATACTTGGAAAAAAAAAGGAAAAGTATCCATACACGTACAGAGAGACACTTATATCTGCATAGCTGCTCATGGTGTTTGTATACTAATACTAGAATACAGCTGCCTACCTCTGATAGCCCGTGAAGATAGATCTATTGGCCTGTCTCTGTGTGTGTGTGTTTAGGAATGCCTATCTATTCTGTATACACATACATGTACACACACACACACACACACACACACACACACACACACATTTTCTAGGCTTTGTTAAAATTTTGAATCATCTTCAAGAAATTCAGTTTTCATTGCCTGGTTGACTTCTAGAATACAAATTATGAGAATGAATGCCACTGCTCCAAAAAGCAAAGGAATCTGTATTTGCTATCTCATTTCTTGTCACATCATCCCTATGAAAGAGGGTAAGCCAGAGATGATATCTTCAGTTGGTGGATGGTAAGATAGTCACAGTGCGATAAAATGATTGGGGCACCTGGGTGGTTCAGTCCGTTATGTGGCTACCTTTGGCTCAGGTCATGATCCCAGAGTCCTGGGATAGTGAACCCTGTGTCGGGTTCCTTGCTAAACTTGGGGAGTTAGTTCAGTGGGGAGCCTGCTTCTCCCTCTCCTTCTGCAGCTCCTCATGCTTGTGTTCTTTCTCTGTCTGCCTCTGTCAAATTAAAAAACAAATAAAACCAAAAAAATGCAATAAAATGATCTATTCACTGAAACAATTGCCAGGCTTAAATTTAGGTTTTCTGCCTGTCAGGTCAGTGTTTTATTCACATATCTATTGCTTCCTTAATCTTAAATATATGCATATATCTAACAAGCAGTTCCCTGCGGCCAGTTTATAGCACTGTGCATTGAAGAAGAGATTAGAGAAATACTTGCTTTCTCTTTTTTTTAATGTTGGAAACCAAAAATTCAGCCATTTTTCAGAGGCATTCTGCAACGTTTTGAGACCGAGAGGAATCTTCTTAAAGCAGGGGTTGCTCATTGTGTTTGTGTTGAAAGACTTCAGGTAGATAGCCACAAGCAGCACCAGCACAGGCTGAACTTAATGGAGAAGGGTCAGAAGTTTGTATGCGGGCCCTTGATCTCTCAGTATCCCATGAAGAGGCATGTTTAGACCAGGTCTGACCAGATGGACTGAGGTTTTGCTTCAAGAGAAGGACCTCTCCTTTTCCATTCTCCTTTCTTTTAGGGCTTTGTGGGAGCGACCTTCCCAGTGAGCTAAGTGGGGTGATCATCTGAGCTTGGGCACCAGCTGCTCAAGGTGGTGTACAGTAGTCCTGGAATGTCAGCTGCCTCCCTCTGACTACAGATCCTCTGCAAAGTTGGGTCTGCACTTAGTCCTTGTTCTTGGGAGATGGAGAGCTACTGATCCTACCTAGCTTATTTTCAGGCATCTAAGAGATTGCCACCAGGGGTAATCCACTGGACAGTCTAGTTTGTCTCTTCATAATTGGATACTGGAAAGGAAGGTTTAATATATAGAAATGGATTTGGCTTTAATATTTCATTTTGTTTATAGTTCTAAATGTTCAAAATTGATAAGGACTTGGTTTCTTTAGGAAGCCAGTGAAAGCATTAATTTGAATGAGTTAGCTCTATTTAAGTGAGTTGAGAACTCTGTGTATCCTTTTTCTTTTTTTAAAATTAATTTTGTTTTAGGATAATTGTAGATTTATATTTAGTTGTAAGAAATAATACAGAGAGATTCTAAGTACCTTTAATGTGGTTTTCCCCAATGGGCACATCTTGTAAAACCATAGTACAACTGCATAACCAGCTTATTAACTAGTATAGTAAAGATACAGAACATTTCCATCACCATAAGGATCTCTCATTTTGCCCTTTTACAGCCACAGCTTCTTTCCTCCCACCCTCATCCCCTTCTTAGGCCCTGGCAACCATTAATTATTTCTCTTTCTATAATTTTGTTATTTCAAGAAGTTATGTAAATGGAATTATATAGTATGTAGGCTTTGGGGATTGGCTTTTTTTTTAATCTTAAACTCAACATAATTTTCTGGTGATTCATCTAGGTTGTTGCATCTGTCAATAGTTTGCTGCTTTTTGTTTCTGAGTTTTATTCCCTTCCTACTCTTCTTTTAAAACCACATTCCACAGGATTATAATTTTTGCTTCAATCATAACACATAAGAAAGTTCAAGACAAGGAATGTCTATTACATTTACCCTTGTTTTTGCTTATCATGTTCTTTCTTCTTTCCTGATGTTCCATGGTGTCCATTCTTTTATTGTTTCCTTTCTGTTTAGAAAACTTGCATTAACCATTCTTTCGGGGTAGTTTTGTTGACAGTAAAGTGTCTTCATCTTAGAATGTCTTGATTGCCCCATCATACTTCAAGGTTCTTTCACTGGACTTAGGATTTTAAGTTGACAGTTACTTACTTTCAGCACTTGAGAAATACTGTGCCACTTGCTCTAACCTCCCTGGTTGCTGATGAGAAATATAGTCATTCAAATTGTTCTCTTAGAGCTAAGTTGTCATCTCTTTCAAGCCACTTTGAAGATTTCTGGGTTGTTGTTGTTGCTTTGTCTTTAGTTTTCAGAAGCTTAAAAATCTGGTGTGGATTCCTTTAGATTGGTCATATGTGGATAAATCTGTGTATTTGTGTCTTCTGCCAAATTTGGGATGTTTTTGGCCATTATATCTTCAAATACTTCTTCAGTTCTACTCTTTATCTTTTCCTTTTCTGAGACTCTGATGATACGTTAGGTCTTTTGTTCTAGTCCCATAGGTACCTGGGTGTCAGTTTATTTATTTACTTATTTATTTTTTCAGCCTGTTTTCTCCTTTAGATTGGAAATTTCTGTTTGTTATTTCTTCCAGTTCATTTTTTCCTCTGAACCATCTATTATGTTGTTGAATCCTCTGAGTTTTTTAAAAAATGCAGCTATTGTATTTTTTAGTTGTAAAATTTCCATTTGGCTTTTCTTTATATCTTCTATTTCCTGGGTGAAACTTTCTGTGTTCTTATTTGTTTTAATATGTAATTATAATTATTGAAGCAGTTTTATCATGGCTGCTTTAAAAGTCTTTGTCAGACCATCTGACATCTGTCATATTTGTGTTGGCATCTGTTGATTATCACTTTTTAATTCAGTTTGAGATCTTTTTGGTTCTTGGTATGATTTGTGATTTCCTTTGGAAGCCTAGACATTGTGAGTGTTAGGTTGTGAGACTCCAGATCTTGTTTAAACTTCTGTTTTAGCTGCTTCCCTCTGATACTGCTCTGACAAGGGAAGGGGTCCTACCTTACTGGTAGGTGGGGGTAAGAGTACAGGTTCCCCTCCATTGATACCTGTTAGAGGGTGCTCATCCTTACTGCTGGACAGAAATGGGAGTTCTCCTTACTAAGTCTTCTCTGAAACTTCACTGGTTAGTTAGGGATAGGAATGCCTCATTGCTCTTCCCTATGTGGCCTCCATTAACTCATTGTGACAGTAGCATCACTACCACTGGATTGGGCATTGGCGAAAGTTCTCATTCTCTCTAAGTCTCCTCTGACACTACCCCATTGGGCTTTATTACAGGAATGCCACTAGCACTCTCCATGTGGGAGGAGAAGGGATTTGTCACTGCCTTGTTGGGATTGAAAGTCTTCACTTTCTTAGACTTCTCCAATACCATCCTGCTCATTGGAGGGAGATTTGGGGTACCTTGTTACATGCTGTGGAGGGTGGAAATCTAGGTTTTTCCACACAGCTTTTGCTGGCAGGGTGGATGTGTTAGTCAAGGTTTTCCATAGAAACAGAACCCATAGGAGATATATCTATATCTATATTTGTATCTGTATACATATAGAACCACATCACACAGTATTATGATTTTTGCTTCAACCATAAAAAGTATGGGTGTGTGGGTGTGTGTGAAGAGAGAGAGAGAGAGAGAGAGAGAGAGAGAGAGAGAGATGATAAGGAACTACTAGCTCACTTGATTCTGGAAGCTGATGTAGTCCCAAGATCTTGAGTTGGCAAGTTGGAGACCCAGGAGACCTAATGTGTAGTTCCAGTCCAAGTCTTGTAAGCCTGAGGACCAGGAGGGCGAATGATGTAGTTCCATCCTGAAAGCTGGCAGGCCTGAGACCCAAGAAGAGCAGATTTGCATTAGAGAGGGCAATCTGCTTTACAGACACACCAGAATAATGTTGACCAAATATTTAGATACATTGTCGTCCAGCTAACTCGATACATAAAATTAACTGTCACAGTGAGTGTGGGGCCACAGTTTTTTCTGTGGTGTTTGGCCAGAATAGAACAGATATTCTTACAAGGTTTTTTTTTGTTTTGTTTTGTTTTGTTTTTAATTCCTTTTTCTAGATTCCTTCTTTTCTGTTGTTGATGTTGTTTCTTTCTTTCTTCTTCCTTTCTTTCTTTCTTTCTTTCTTTCTTCATTTCTTTCTTTTTTGGCTAGAGAGAGTAGCTTTCATGGTGCCTTTTTCTGTCTGTATGCATGGGCATTTCCAGGTTATCAAGCTTCTTCAGTTCCAAGTCTGGGATATATGGTAAAAAGGAACCAGGGAGCTCACCACTGTGTCTTTCCTTAGGTCCTGAGATCCCAGCAGGTTTGCCTTCTTCTATCTTTCAGAGTCTTCTGTTTGTGTTGTATATATTGTCCAGGATTTTTAATTACATTAGTAGGAGAGATAGGAACAAATGTCTACTCTAGTTCCCTGAAAGTGGAAGTCTCCAATGTAACCTCTTTTCAAGGCTTTTTAAGGTATTTCAAGGTTCCTTGGATAACGAAAGAAAAGGGAATGAGCAGAAATTTGGAACTGGAGAGAGTTTAGGCCAAGAAAACTAAAA
Organism: Lutra lutra; assembly: GCF_902655055.1. NCBI lineage: Eukaryota > Metazoa > Chordata > Mammalia > Carnivora > Mustelidae > Lutra > Lutra lutra. The sequence continues at coordinate 108,863,932 of NC_062278.1, forward strand.
AGTGCTGCAGAGAACAGAAGTTGGGAAGTGGCATATAGTAGAGATTTGCAAAGAAGTCATTTAAGTCTGCACATGTATTCTAAAACCAAACCACTTGTAACAGTGTCACAATTCTTAATTTTTAATCTTAGTTCTCTGCTTAAGGACCCTTCAGTGGCTTTCCGTTAAATTAGAATAAAGTCCAGAACCTTGCACATTCTCCCTTCCTCATCCAGTGCCAATCTTCATTTTTGGTGCTCTGGTCACAATGTCTCTCTCAGTCTTCAAGGTTCTCTGCTGTCTCTTATATCTGGACTCCCTTCAAGATACTATTCCCTCTCACTGGATGGCACATTCTTCCCTAGAGTTTGGTTGGTCACTGCTGTCTCTCAGGTATTCATTTAAATGTCCCATTTCAAGGAAGGCTGACTTAGGTGAGGCCTCCTTGTTGTAAATTTCCCTGGCATTTCACATTGCCCCTCTCTCCACTTTCATCATACTTCATTGTTAACTACTTAAAAAAAAAATCTTTGTACCAGATTATAAGATACGTCTGTTTTGTTAACTCTCTATCAGTCAAACCTAGCAACGTCCCTAGTCTGTAGTCTGTAGCTATATAAATATAGCTTAGACATATTTGGGTATATCCTTGTGTCTTTGAGTGAGCTACTTATTTCTGTAGTGTTGAGATTGACTATGCATTGTTGTATTACCTGAGTCTATTCTTTTTTAAGCATTCAATTTAATTTTTTGTATTAATTATACAGCTATATGGTTTAAAAATCAAAAAGTATGAAAATGTATACAATGAAAAGTCTGTTTCCACCCTGATGCCATCTGCCCAGTTCCCACCTGCCTCTTACCATTGTAACTAAGTTTTTATGTATATTTCCAGATTTCCTTTACGTAAATACACGCAAATATACACAGCTGTAGCCACCCACCCATTCATATTTTTTCTGCCTTTAGCACAAATAATAGAAAACTACATATGCGATTTTGTGCTGTCTTCCCACTTAATATACCTTGGAGATATTTTTATATTAGTTTATAGAGAATGTCTTTTTCCCCTTTGGTAGTTGCATAGTATTTATTTTGTTACACTATTGTAAATCGTATTTTTTTTTAAATTTCGGTTTCAGCGTGTTTGTTTCTAATATATGGAAAAACAGGTGATTTTAGTATATCGAACTTACATCCTGCAATCTTGCTAAACTCCTTCTTCTTTATTAGCTCTAATATTCTATCGGATTTTCTACATAGATAATCATGTTGTCTTCAAATAAAGACAGAACTATTTCTTCTTTTCCAATCTGAATGACTTTTGTTTTTTTCTGGTCTTATTCCACTGTTTCTAGTATGGCCTCCAGTATGATGCTGAATAGAAATTTTGAGAGTTGACATCCTTGTTTTGTTCCAGTGTCAGTGGGAAAGCATCAATCTTTGATTTATAAATTTGATGCTAACTATAGTTTTTCAAAGATGCCTATTATCAGGTTGAGGAATTTCTGTTTTTTGTTTTTTTTTAAGATTTTATTTATTTATTTGACAGAGATAGATCACAAGTAGGCAGAGAGGCAGGCAGAGAGAGAGAGAGAAAGGGAAGCAGGCTCCCTGCTGAGCAGAGAGCCCGATGCAGGACTGGATCCCAGGACCCCGAGATCATGACCCGAGCCGAAGGCAGCAGCTTAACCCACTGAGCCACCCAGGTGCCCCATGGAATTTCTGTTTTTAATTTCTTAAGATTGTCTTATTTTTGGGAATGAATGCTGTTGACTTTTGTCAAACTTTTTCTGCGTCTATAGATGTGATCACAGTTTTTCTTTTTGCATTTGTTAATATGGTGAATTGTATTGATTAGTTTTTGAATGTTAAATCAACCTGGTATACCTGGGACAAAGTCATGTGGTTAAAATATATCATCTGTTTTATAAGGACATCTGTGTTCATGAGGAACGATGATCTGTTTTCTTGTAATGTCTTTAATGTCTTATAATGTCTTTCTTGTAATGTAATGTAGTTCTGGGATTGGTGTAGTCCTGGCTTCATAGAATTATTTGTGAATTATTCCCTGCTTTTCAACTTTATGGAAGAGTTTGTACAGAATTGGCATTGTTTCTTCCTTAAATGTTTAAGAGACTTTGCCATTGAAAGTATCAAGGCCTTGGGTTTTCTTTGTAGGAAGGTTTTTAACTACCAGTGCAAATTTTTAGGAGGTTATATATTTCTTCTATATTGGGAAAAAATTGCTCATGACATTTTAATTACCCTTTTTATACCTGGGGAATCTGTAGTGATATCATCTTGTCATTCTTACTTGGTTAATTTCTAGTTTAATTCCATTGTGGTCAGAAAACAAACTTCATATGACTTGAATCTTTTTAAATTTGAAACTTGTTTTATGGCCTAAAATACATAATCTATCTTAGTGAATGTTCTGTGTACTTGAGAAAATATATATTTTGATGCTTTTGGATGGAGTGTTCTAAAAATATAAATTTATAAACTTATTTAAGGCTATCAATTCAATATGTATCACTTTCATTATTGTCTTCATATGTAATCTTCAACTTTGGTATTCTTTCTTTAAAGAGTTTTAGAGAAGGTTTATTTTTAAGTGGAAAAAGTACCTTATTTTCTGATAGGTGATTGCTTTCTGGTTTTATTGTATCATGATCAGATAATGTGTGTACTACCTTTGGGAGTTTATTTGGATTTTCTTTGTAGCCCAAAGTATGCAGTTTTCATTAGTGTTCAGTGAGCATTTGAAATATAGTGCTTTGTGTGTTTTCACAGAGAATAGTTCAGTATCAGTCAGATTTTTTTATAGATCTTTTAAATCCTTGCTCATTGTTCTCCACCTGATTTCTCATGGACAGTGAGAAGTAAAGTGCCTTTTGGATTGTGTTCTTTTCTCTATTTTTCCTTCCATCTTGTGCTTTATGAATGTTAGCATTGTATAATTCAGTATGTACTATAGAGTAATTTAGCCTATAGAAATAGGAAATTTATCTTCATTATGATTTATTTATTCATGTAATTGCCCTTTTAGCCTGAATTTTACTTTATCTGATAGAAATATCACACCTTTGATTTTTCTTTGCATGGTGTACTTTTGCCTATTCTTTTACTTTCACTCTTTCTGGATCACTTTGTATTTGTATTTGTTTACTACATAGAGCTGGGGGTTTGTTTTTTTGAGATATCAGATTTTTGTTTTTCTCAGCAAAGATACTAAAAATTCTTAAGATTCTTAAGGGAGGTAAGCCAAATGTATTTTGTTTTTATATTTTTAAGGAAGCCTTTAACCAGTTTCTCTTTTTCTTATTTGTGCATGTACTTCTGATAATTGGGAATGTGTATTTAATTCCAATGATTACCTTTAGGATTATAGCTAAAAGTATAGTTCCCCATGCAGTGATTAAAAATTAGCATACCTTTTCTTCTTCCTTTCACCTCAACCCCTCCTTCATTACCACATTTTAACCATTATCTGAGTATTTGCTCTTGGACTCTTAAAACAGGCTTTTAATTCCAGTTTTAATTGTGAGCTTTAAAGGATATCTTTTGACTACCAACTTACAGATGAAGCCAGTGAATCTTTTCTACCTCCCACCTTCTTTCCTTTCTCCTCTCAGTTTGTCTTAATATAAATCTTTTACTCATTGTCAGAGGATATCAGTTTGTTTTACTTTTGCTGTTAAATGTAGTTCGTGCTGATCACCATTGCTTTTGCTGTGGTCTCCCTGGCCATTTTGTAGTTGCTGAAGCTGTTTCATGAAGAAAGGATCAGGAAAACAACATTTTTGAGTTGTTAAGTCTTCAAATTGTTGGACTCTAGCTTTTATATTGAAAAATATTTTGGCTTTTCTTACGGATCTTGAAGATACTGCTCTCTGACATTCTGGCATTGAATACCACTGTGGGGGAAATCGTAAGCTTGGCACATGTTTTCCCCCCTTTCATAACTGACCTATCATTTCTTCTGGCTATTTCTTTACTACTTGTTGGAATCCAGTAACTTTACTGCACTGGATCTCAGTGTAACCATTTTAAGGCCATTTTTTTCTGTAACATATGATGTGTTCTTTCGATATCTAAATTTAAGTCTCTCCCTCTCTCTCTGTTTGTTGTTGTTGTTGTTGTTGTTGTTTTTTACTTTCAGGAAAGTTTTCTTGAGTTGTATCTTGAACTGTTTGTTCAATTGCACTGCTGGAGTTTTCTTATTCAGGAATTCCAGTTATACATATATTGATGTTTTCTGTTTCTTTTCCTCCCCCTTCCGCCCCTGACACTTTCCTTCCCCCTCTTCCTTCCTCTTCTTTCTCTCCTTCCCTTCTCCTCACATACCACCAAGTATTGCCTTTACCACTCAGTTGTCTGCAAGCTGGATGTCACTGATCACTGTACTTACTGTTTAATCAGGAACATAAAACACCTACTTATTAAAGGTACCAATGATATTCAAATTTCTAAGTCTAATAAACACTTTCCAGATCTTATCCATCCTCAGTGCAGTATTAAAGAGTGACAATCACCTTTCCTTTTTTTTTTTTTTTTATAAACATATAATATATTTTTATCCCCAGGGGTACAGGTCTGTGAATCGCCAGGTTTACACACTTCACAGCACTCACCATAGCAAATAGCCTCCCCAATGTCCATAACCCCACCCCCCCCAACTCCCCTCCCCCCATCAACCCTCAGTTTGTTTTGTGAGATTAAGAGTCACTTATGGTTTGTCTCCCTCCCAATCCCATCTTGTTTCATTTACTCTTCCCCTACCCCCTTAACCCCCCATGTTGCATCTTCTCTCCCTCATATCAGGGAGATCATATGATAGTTGTCTTTCTCCGATTGACTTATTTCGCTAAGCATGATACCCTCTAGTTCCATCCACGTCGTCGCAAATGGCAAGATTTCATTTCTTTTGATGGCTGCGTAGTATTCCATTGTGTATATATACCACATCTTCTTTATCCATTCGTCTGTAGATGGACATCTAGGTTCTTTCCATAGTTTGGCTATTGTAGACATTGCTGCTATAAACATTCGGGTGCACGTGCCCCTTCGGATCACTACGTTTGTATCTTTAGGGTAAATACCCAGCAGTGCAACTGCAGGGTCATAGGGTAGTTCTATTTTCAACATTTTGAGGAACCTCCATGCTGTTTTCCAGAGTGGTTGCACCAGCTTGCATTCCCACCAACAGTGTAGGAGGGTTCCCCTTTCTCCGCATTTAAGCTATTTAAATAGAAGTTTCCTCATGAAGTATTTGGGGATTAGAACCTCTGATCTACTCTTTACGGTTGGGATGTGAAGCCTTATATAGGACCTCAGCTCATTTTGAGTCTATTTTGTGTGTGGTGTAAGGAAATGATCCAATTTCATTTTTCTGCATGTGGCTGTCCAATATTCCCAACACCATTTGTTGAAGAGGCTGTCTTTTTTCCATTGGACATTCTTTCCTGCTTTGTCGAAGATTAGTTGGCCGTAGAGTTGAGGGTCTATTTCTGGGCTCTTTATTCTGTTCCATTGATCTATGTGTCTGTTTTTGTGCCATTACCATGCTGTCTTGATGATGACAGCTTTGTAATAGAGCTTGAAGTCCGGAATTGTGATGCCACCAACTTTGGCTTTCTTTTCCAATATTCCTTTGGCTATTCGAGGTCTTTTCTGGTTCCATATAAATTTTAGGATTATTTGTTCCATTTCTTTGAAAAAAATGGATGGTACTTTGATAGGAATTGCATTAAATGTGTAGATTGCTTTAGGTAGCATAGACATTTTCACAATATTTATTCTTCCAATCCAGGAGCATGGAACATTTTTTCATTTCTTTGTGTCTTCCTCAATTTCTTTCATGAGTACTTTATAGTTTTCTGTGTATAGATTCTTAGTCTCTTTGGTTAGGTTTATTCCTAGGTATCTTATAGTTTTGGGTGCAATTGTAAATGGGACTGACTCCTTAATTTCTCTTTCTTCTGTCTTGTTGTTGGTGTAGAGAAATGCAACTGATTTCTGTGCATTAATTTTATATCCTGACACTTTACTGAATTCCTGTACAAGTTCTAGCAGTTTTGGAGTGGAATCTTTTGGGTTTTCCACATATAGTATCATATCATCTGCAAAGAGTGATAGTCTGACTTCTTCTTTGCCGATTTGGATGCCTTTAATTTCCTTTTGTTTTCTAATTGCCGAGGCTAGGACTTCTGATACTATGTTGAATAGCAGTGGTGATAACGGACATCCCTGCCGTGTTCCTGACCTTAGCGGAAAAGCATTCAGTTTTTCTCCATTGAGGATGATATTTGTGGTGGGTTTTTCATAGATGGCTTTGATAATATTGAGGTATGTGCCCTCTATCCCTACACTTTGAAGAGTTTTGATCAGGAAGGGATGCTGTACTTTGTCAAATGCTTTTTCAGCATCTATGGAGAGTATCATATGGTTCTTGTTCTTTCTTTTATTAATGTGTTGTATCACATTGATTGATTTGCGGATGTTGAACCAACCTTGCAGCCCTGGAATAAATCCCACTTGGTCGTGGTGAATAATCCTTTTAATGTACTGTTGAATCCTATTGGCTAGTATTTTGGTGAGAATTTTTGCATCTGTGTTCATCAAGGATATTGGTCTGTAGTTCTCTTTTTTGATGGGATCCTTGTCTGGTTTTGGGATCAAGGTGATGCTGGTCTCATAAAATGAGTTTGGAAGTTTTCCTTCCATTTCTATTTTTTGGAACAGTTTCAGGAGAATAGGAATTAGTTCTTCTTTAAACGTTTGGTAGAATTCCCCCGGGAAGCCGTCTGGCCCTGGGCTTTCGTTTGTTTGGAGATTTTTGATGACTGTTTCAATCTCCTTACTGGTTATGGGTCTATTCAGGCTTTCTATTTCTTCCTGGTTCAGTTGTGGTAGTTTATATGTCTCTAGGAATACATCCATTTCTTCCAGATTGTCAAATTTGTTGGCGTAGAGTTGCTCATAGTATGTTCTTATAATTGTCTGTATTTCTTTGGTGTTCGTTGTGATCTCTCCTCTTTCATTCATGGTTTTATTTATCTGGGTCCTTTCTCTTTTCTTTTTGATAAGTCTGGCCAGGGGTTTATCAATCTTATTAATTCTTTCAAAGAACCAGCTCCTAGTTTCATTGATTTGTTCTATTGTTTTTTTGGTTTCTATTTCATTGATTTCCGCTCTGATCTTTATGATTTCTCTTCTCCTGCTGGGTTTAGGGTTTCTTTCTTGTTCTTTCTCCAGCTCCTTTAGGTGTAGGGTTAGGTTGTGTACCTGAGACCTTTCTTGTTTCTTGAGAAAGGCTTGTACCGCTATATATTTTCCTCTCAGGACTGCCTTTGTTGTGTCCCACAGATTTTGAACCATTGTTTTCATTACCATTTGTATCCATGAATTTTTTCAATTCTTCTTTAATATCCTGGTTGACCCATTCATTCTTTAGAAGGATGCTGTTTAGTCTCCATGTATTTGGGTTCTTTCCAAATTTCCTCTTGTGATTGAGTTCTAGCTTCAGAGCATTGTGGTCTGAAAATATGCAGGGAACAATCCCAATCTTTTGATACCGGTTGAGACCTGATTTAGGACCGAGGATGTGATCTGTTCTGGAGAATGTTCCATGTGCACTAGAGAAGAATGTGTATTCTGTTGCTTTGGGATGAAATGTTCTGAATATATCTGTGGTGTCCATCTGGTCCAGTGTGTCATTTAAGGCCTTTATTTCCTTGTTGATCTTTTGCTTGGATGATCTGTCCATTTCAGTGAGGGGAGTGTTAAAGTCCCCTACTATTATTGTATTATTGTTGATGTGTTTCTTTGATTTTGTTATTAATTGGTTTATATAGTTGGCTGCTCCCACGTTAGGGGCATAGATATTTAAAATTGTTAGATCTTCTTGTTGGACAGATCCTTTGAGTATGATATAGTGTCCTTCCTCATCTCTTATTATAGTCTTTGGCTTAAAATCTAATTGATCTGATATAAGGATTGCCACTCCTGCTTTCTTCTGGGATTGCCACTCCTGCTTTCTTCTGATGTCCATTAGCATGGTAAATTCTTTTCCACCCCCTCACTTTAAATCTGGAGGTGTCTTCGGGTTTAAAATGAGTTTCTTGTAGGCAACATATAGATGGGTTTTGTTTTTTTATCCATTCTGATACCCTGTGTCTTTTGATTGGGGCATTTAGCCCATTAACATTCAGGGTAACTATTGAGAGATATGAATTTAGTGCCATTGTATTGCCTGTAAGGTGACTGTTACTGTATATTGTCTCTGTTCCTTTCTGATCTACTACTTTTAGGGTCTCTCTTTGCTTAGAGGACCCCTTTCAATATTTCCTGTAGAGCTGGTTTGGTGTTTGCAAATTCTTTCAGTTTTTGTTTGTCCTGGAAGCTTTTAATCTCTCCTTCTATTTTCAATGATAGCCTAGCTGGATATAGTATTCTTGGCTGCATGTTTTTCTCGTTTAGTGTTCTGAATATATCATGCCAGCTCTTTCTGGCTTGCCAGGTCTCTGTGGATAAGTCTGCTGCCAATCTAATATTTTACCATTGTATGTTACAGACTTCTTTTCCTGGGCTGCTTTCAGGATTTTCTCTTTGTCACTAAGACTTGTAAATTTTACTATTAGGTGACGGGGTGTGGACCTATTCTTATTGATTTTGAGGGGGGTTCTCTGCACCTCCTGGATTTTGATGCTTGTTCCCTTTGCCATATTGGGGAAATTCTCTCCAATAATTCTTTCCAATATACCTTCTGCTCCCCTCTCTCTTTCTTCTTCTTCTGGAATCCCAATTATTCTAATGTTGTTTCATCTTATGGTATCACTTATCTCTCAAATTCTCCCCTCGTGGTCCAGTAGCTGTTTGTCCCTTTTTTGCTCAGCTTCTTTATTCTCTGTCATTTGGTCTTCTATATCGCTAATTCTTTCTTCTGCCTCATTTATCCTAGCAGTGAGGGCCTCCAGTTTTGATTGCACCTCATTAATAGCTTTTTAAATTTCAACTTGGTTAGATTTTAGTTCTTTTATTTCTCCAGAAAGGGCTTTTGTATCTCCCAAGAGGGTTTCTCTAATATCTTCCATGTCTTTTTCGAGCCCGGCTAGAACCTTGAGAATCGTCATTCTGAACTCTAGATCTGACATATTACCAATGTCTGTATTGATTAGGTCCCTAGCCTTTGGTACTGCCTCTTGTTCTTTTTTTTGTGGTGAATTTTTCCGCCTTGTCATTTTGTCCAGATAAGAGTATATGAAGGAGCAAGTAAAATACTAAAAGGGGGGCAACAACCCCAGGAAAATATGCTTTAGCCAAATCAGAAGAGATCCCAAATCGTGAGGGGGGAGAAAGGGGATAAAAAGGTTCAGAAAGAAAAAAAAAAAAAAAGAAACAATTAAAAAAAGAAAACCAATAAAGAAAAAATATAAAAAGGAAAAAATATATGTATATATTAGATAAACTAGTTAAAAAAACGTTAAAAAAAGAAAAGGGTAAAATTTAAAAAAATTTAGCAGAAGAAGAGAAAAAAAATTGAAAAAGAAAAAAAAATTAACTGCAAGGCTAAAGAATCATGGGGAGAAAGCCATGAGTTCTGTGCTTTGCTTTCTCCTCCTTTGGAATTCCGCTGCTCTCCTTGGTATTGAAACTGCACTCCTTGGTAGGTGAACTTGGATTTCTTGTTGATCCTCTGGGGGAGGGGCCTGTTGTAGGGATTCTCAAGTGTATTTGCCCCAGGCGGAGTTGCACCGCCCTTACCAGGGGCCGGGCTGAGTAATCCGCTTGGGTTTGCTTTCGGGAGCTTTTGTTCCCTGAGCGCTTTCTGTAGAGTTCCGGAGGACGGGAGTGAAGATGGCGGCCTCCCAGTCTCCAGCCCGGAGGAGCCGAGAGCCTAGGGCCCCACTCCTCAGTGCGCCCTCAGAGAACAGCGCCCAATGACTCCCGTCACCCTGGCCTCCGGCCGCGCTCCAAGCTGACCGAGACTGCCACCGGTTCAAGGTAACCCCAAGCTTAGAGCTCACTCCTCGGCTCTGTCTCTGTAGCCGGCTTCCCCATTCTAATACCTGTAAGCTCTGCGACACTCAGACACCCCCGATCCTTCTGTGACCCTGCGGGACCTGAGGCCATGCTGACCCCTCGTGGGCTTCACCCCGGTTAAGCCTCTGGAGCGATGTCCCTCAGCGGAACAGACTTTTAAAAGTCCTGATTTTGTGCTCCATTGCTCTGCCGCTTGCCGGGAGCCAGCCCCTCCCCCCGCGGTCTATCTTCCTGTTGCTTTGGATTCACTTCTCCGCCAGTCCTACCTTTCAGAAAGTGGTTGATTTTCTGTTTCTAGAATTGCTGTTCTTCTTCTCTTCGATCTCCCGTTGGATTTGTAGGTGTTTGCAATCTTTAGATAAGCTATCTAGCTGATCTCCCGCTACCTGAAGTAGTCTCAGCCTGCTACTTCTCCGCCATTTTGACTCCTTTTTTTTTATTTAAAGATTTTATTTATTTGTCAGACAGAGATCACAAGTAGGCAGAGAGGCAGGCAGAGAGAGAGGAGGAAGCAGGCTCCCTGCCGAGCAGAGAGCCCGATGTGGGGCTCGATCCCAGGACCCTGGGATCATGACCTGAGCCGAAAGCAGAGGCTGTAACCCACTGAGCCACCCAGGTGCCCCTCACCTTTCCTTTTTGAAGCTCTGTATCCTTTAGCTATCTGTAACTGTGTGCCCTTCTGATTTTTATACCTTTGTGATTGGTCTTGAGTTGGATTTTGTTTCTATCCTCTGACCATAGTGTAGCTCTTAGTCTTAGGATAGTTATTGTCCACTGGTTGCTAGCTCTGTTTGTTATCGCAGGACAAGTTTATCCATATACATTGTTTCCTCTTATAACTTAGAAATCTATAATCTTTTTTTTTTTAACTGAAAAAATTTTTTAAAAAAGTAATCTCTACCTCAGCTTGGGGCTCAAACTCGCAGGCCCAAGATCAAGAGTTGCATACTCTACTAACAGAGTCAGCCCAGGCACTCCTAGAAATCTATAATTCTAAGCCTGATGTTTTAGATTACTCAATTTCTTATTATTCAGCATGTAAGTAAAGACGTTCCTAAAATCTGCTATAGTCCAAACTGCACTTAGTTTCTTTCTTCTAACACTTCTACCTATATTCCTTATTTCATTTTGTGACATCTTCATTCAGCTGTCACGTAAGCTAGAAGCTTGGGAGTTATCATAGACTCCTTCCTATCCCGTCCAACCCACAACCAATTTGTCACCAAGCTCGGGTTTTCCTTTATAAATAGCTCTTAATTCTGTCTGCTGTGTTTTAGGTCTACCGTCACTACCCTAGTTTAGTCCCCATTTCACTTTGACTGCTATAATAGCCTTATACCTTCAGTCTTGGTTTTCCAGATACTCCCATCATAAAATCACTATAGTGATCCGTGCTAAATGTATGAATCTGATGATTTCAGTCTTGATTTCTCTCTAGTAGTGTATCCTTAGTACTAGGCCAAGCACTTCTTTAATTTTTGCATTTAGTAATTTTAAATATATTAGTTTCTCATAATACTTGAACTTTTAAGAGTCTACCCCTGCTGTTTGTGGTTTCTGCTGATGTTTACTCATGGTGCATTATTTCGTCTAGTGCTTTAAAATTTTTTGTTTAGAACACATTTTCAATAGGTCTTTATCAGTAGAACTTATTTTGCCTGTGTTAAGTACTGTCTCCAGAGAAATTTTGAATTTGTTTCTCTTTCAAGTGCCCCAAGAGTATTCTTTCTCAGAATCATCTTTTATGCTCCATTTTTTCCTTGACTTTTCCTGTCCTAAGGAGACCGTGTAAATTCAAATCTCAAATCCACCTACAGACAGGATATTGATTATAGATTCTCACAGAGTACAGATTTACTCCCATTGAGTCCAGGCTAAGACAGACAGTCTTTCTTGGCCTCTTCCTAGGCTTTTAGGTAGATCTCCCTCACCCCTTTTCCTTTCACTAAGGATGAAGCTTTTCAAGAATCCTGGTTTTAGGAAGATATTTGTTTCAGTCTTTTAAGTTGCAAGCATCTAAGGTCTCAGCTTCTTTCTGATGTTAAAACCCAAGCTTTTAATGTGACCAACAAATGTATAAGACAATCTCAGTGACAGCTTAATATTTATTGCTTTGGTTTTCAGTTCTCTTTTCATTTTTAAACTCGTATTGCCGTTACTTTCTTAGGAACTCAGCCATGTTTTGTAAGGAATTTTAATTAAATATCTAGGGAGATTTTTTTCCCTCCAGATTATCTGGCCCACTGTATTCTCACACAGGGTTGACACTTGCTGTAACTCGAACACTTGTCACATAATTTTTCACATAACCTAACACTTTTCAATTATTTTAGTTCTGTTTTTGAAGACTCTAAATAAGATTTTAAATCTTGTTGTAAGAACTGTTGATGACTAAAGGAAGCAAACTGGTCATGTATAACCTCATAATTGTTTCAGGATTATAGGTCCTTCTAATACCTCTCTCAAATAGTAAGGGTTTCTCGGTTTTATTTGTTTTGTCAAACAAGTATTAGCATGTAGTATTCTCTTCTTCACATAGTGCCTTCTCCCCTGGTGGTATTTTTTCCCTGTCTAGAACTTAGGCCTTCTAGGATTTTATTTTTTTATTTTTATTTTTTTAAGGAAACCATTTCCCTACAGCCAGCAGAAAATGAAAGAGTACTACTGAAATCTAATGCTTGGTTACTTGACAATTTCCAGTAATAATAAGCTTCTGTTTCTCTTGAAAAAGGCCAAAATTATGGGTTGCCATTCACTGATACAAGTCTATACAAGATGAATTTAAAGCAATCAAAATGTTATGAAACCGAGAAGTTAAATCAACCTTAAAATAGCTGGTTTGGAGGATTGTGATAAAATGCGGACAACCTTAATCACCTGAGCCACCAACAAGATCAGCTGTATTCTGTTATCAATTTGATGTATTTTCTTCACATTTTTTTCTTTTCCTTTGCAAATTTTCTTTATAAGGTAGTGAGATAAATGCATAGTTTTCACCTAAAATTTGTTATGTTGTTGTAAACTCTTTGTAAATTTGTAATATCTACCTATTTGACTCCAATAGCAAATTTACTTAATGACATTCCCGTTATATATTTAATTCCCATTTCTTCCTCTCCTCCCTCTTCTCCTTTTGCTTCTGTTATAGATTTGCAGTGAAAACCTTAATGCATTAAACACTTCTTTTCTTAAATGTATTTAGGATAAATTTCCAGCTGGAATTACTAGGTAAAAGTCTTTTCACATTTTTAAGACTTTTGACTCCTAGCACCAAATTACTTAACAAAAGCATGGTATAAAGTTCTATTCTCCCAACAATTTACCAGTGTCTTAAGCATACCACTTTGATTATGTCGAACCAATGGTCCATGGGCAGAGGTGTGGTGCTAATGCTTTCTTTATGGTTTCTCTTCAGGACATGGTGCCTGTCATCGTTGATTACTGCCTGCTGTTGGAGCGAAAGTAAGTATACACTGCCTGCCAGATTCAATTATTTTGAACCCAGATTGCTTCTTGCTTATATTGTAATTTACTGTTATGAAGTCTATGAATTTGGATATGTTTTTTAAGAAAGTTTAATTTACAGAAATTTAATTAACAATTTTCAGTGCATTTATCTACTAAAACTAACTTTTCTAAAATAGATGCTGTGGGTGTATCATCTATGTGTTTGTGTGGCTGGATAGTGGAGGCAAACATAACTTACAGAAGAGCAATCCTACTAAAAGATCTTAAAAGTTAAAGTGTATGATTCATGTCCTGTATATATATCCTCTTCGATGAGCTATCACTGAAACACAGTTTTACACACCACCCAAAAAAGGACAAAATTCAGAGTGCTTTTTCTGTTGGTTTTTAGAGCTTTTTGTTGAAAAGATAGCAGTACTAATAAACTCTTGATATGGCTTTGTGGGTAACTATACAAATTAACCGATCTTTGCTAGTTTACAGTTTTTTCACACTTAAAATAATAATATCTCCTCTCTTGATAAGAGCCATAACAGCTTTTCGTAACTTGGTTTTCTCTTTACCCCACTTTTCATACTCCCTTCCTTGTTATTTATCTTTTAAAGCGGCTCATTAGTTTATGGATCAGTTTTACATATTTTCTTTAATCTTCATAATTGCTGTGTAAGGTAATGTTTTTCTCATTTCCAGATGAGGAATTTGAAATGTAGAGATGTACTGAATACTAATAAGTACTGGAATCAGTCCAGATCTTCAAATTGACATAATTATGAGATAAAATAAAGTACTTAAGACTGAGTTTTGTTTAGATTAAAAAGGCATACGTTTGTAAAATGGATTATTTCTACCTAGAATGGTACTTGGCACAAAATAGCTATTCAGTACCTGATGGATGAATTAATGAAATAATTCTACCTCTTGGTCTACGGGGTGACTTACAGTCGCTATTGTGGATAGGTGAATACTAATCTCACAGTGGTGTAGAGTTAAAATGGCCCCAGTAGTTGTAAGATGAAGGATGATATAGGGGAAATGAAAAAATGAGTTCTTTCAGAAATATTTTGTTTTGTTTCCAAAATATCTCTGAAAGAGAAGCTTTTCTTATTTATATGATTTGAAAAGGAGATATTTCCAGCTGTATATAATAGTCTATGGACTGGCTGAGAATGTAATAATTACTTCATTAAATCATAGCATATAACTTAGAAGATAAGATCTGGTCTGGGTTTTTAACCAAATTAGGATCTATTTATTATTTCTTTGCTTTTACCAACCTCTTCCTTTCCATTATATTTCCCTGACTCCTTAGCATGTTCTTTTTCAGGCTGTGTCCGAAGCAAATACAGTATCTGTTTGTATCTGTTGTTGGAGATCTCAGAGAGAAACTCCAGCAGTTATAGTATATTCCTAATCTTTAAAGGAAGGAAGATCTCAAGGGTCCTTTTCCCAGCTCTTACCTTTCTCTCTCCTTCCTTCCACTCATACATACTAGGTACACTCAGACATGCCTAGATCCAGAGATATTTTCCTGGGAAAGTAGTGTAAATAGTATGACGTCCTCCTCTTGGGATTCCATCTTCAAAGGCTGAAGACCAGGGCGCCTGGGTTACTCAGTTGGTTAAGCATCTGCCTTCAGCTCAGGTTATGATCTAAGGGTCCTGGGATCAAGCCCTGTGTCGGGCTCCCTGCTCAGTGGGGAGTCTGCTTCTCCCTCTGGCTGTGCCCCTACCCGCGTCATGTTCATGCTCACGCATTCTCTTTCTCTCTCAAACAAACAAATAAATAAATAATCTCTTACCAAAAAAAGAGTGAAAGCTTTGATTGTGCATAAAACAAATAAAATTTTACAAAACGTAGTATAATACTCCACTAATTTCAGGTAACTTCTTCCACTTCTAGGGTCCTCACTTAAATGCTCAATCCTAGCCCCTTAATGCTTTTTATCTTAATATCTTTTGATAGAGCACATTGTTTTTATAGTCATCCCTTTTTCAGATACTGTTTCTTATGTGAGTCCAGTTATGAACACAATACACATTCTGAACTGATTTTGACTGAGTAACATATGAGTAACTATGATCACTGTTACTTTCTGTTACTTCCTAGAACCCCATATCCAGGAGTAATAGTAATTGAACTACTGTATATTTGTATTCCCATTTATACCTAAGAATTCTTTTGTAGTGTAAAATCCCTTTACTATGGCAGGAACCACATTTCTTTTTTTCTTTAAGGCATACTGACCAGTATGTTATAGACCTCTTTTTTGGTTAAAATTTGGTTTTATAGTCTTTTTGTGAATTGTTTAAAATCACAAATGACAGGAAGTTCACTTGTACTTTTTGGAAGTTTTTCGAAGACTTTTGTTTGCATAATTTGATTTCTTTCACAATTTCCTTTCAGTTTGGTAGTGTGTACTTTCTTTTTAGTATAGACAAAAGATACATCTTAAGCTTTATGTAGGACATTTAATGATTTGTCATTTTGCCTATAAAATGGTAGGCATAATTTCAGTTTATTTTGAAAATAGATCCAGAGTTTACTTGAACTATAATCATAATTTTGAACATTGTTTAAAAATAGGTTTTATTTTTATATGTGACTTATATCTCAATTAAGCCCTAAGACAAAATAGGTGCTGTGTGATCTTGACCACTTTGAGCTTATATCACTGTAAAACAGATATCCAAAAAGAAGACACCATTCAGATGACTTGAATTATGTATAAATCTGAACCAGAAATATTTCTGTTATATCTAAAGTGAATCAGAAGTGGCCTTTCATAGCCAGGGTGTTTATTTATTCTTGTTCAACATTAATATTATTGTTTGAGAAGCAGAAAGATCATAATTATCTAGCGTGGTTGAGAAACTGAATGTTTTAGATGCTGTTTTCTTGATAACTGCATGTTACTATTTTAAACATCAAAGCTAGGGGGAAAAGATGCCATGACTTTTTTATTTTATAACAGCTATATTGAAATGTAATTCAGATACCATAAAATTCACCCTTTCTAAAGTGTATAATTCAGTAGTTTTGTTTTTTTAAAGATTTTATTTATCACAAGTAGGCAGAGAGGCATGCAGAGAGAGAGGAGGAAGGAGGCTCCCTGCCGAGTAGAGAGCCCGATGCAGGGCTCGATCCCAGGACCCCGGGATCATGACCCGAGCCGAAGGCAGAGGCTTTAACCCACTGAGCCACCCAGGAGCCCCTAATTCAGTAGTTTTTAGTAGATTCACAGAGTTGTACAACCATTACCAGAATTGAGTGCCTTTTTAAAGGAAAGCTTCACAAACTGTGGTACTTATGTCAGATAATAGGGCATTTTGAACATAATTTCTTAGAGTTCATTCGAACTTTGCCATTACTTTTATAAATAAGAAGAGCAACCCAGATCAACTTTGAGTTTATTAAGTCCTGCTCATATTGACAGGGGATTTATTTACCCGGCTCCGGTTACGTATGTCGTTCAGACTGGCAAGTATTAAGGATTAATGCTCTTGCTCCCTTTCTGATAGTCTGAGTTTGTGCTTAAAATCAAAGCTTACTTTTTCAGATTTTTAAAATTGCAAAATTGATAATGCACAAAGTGAATTTGGCCATTTTCTCCTTCAATTTGAAGTTATGAATGGTAAACCCCAGATAATGTCTTTAATATGAGCATAAACGTAAAGTGAAGTTAGGTAGAAAGAAGACCTCTTTGGCTCTCAGTTACTTAGAATGGATTTTGTGTTACAGTGGCTGCAGGGTGGCTAAGTTTGAAGCGATAAACAGCAGTTTGAGGTTAGGACTTCAGGAAACAAAGTCAGCACCCTGGCGTATAATTCCTAAATATAGAAAGAAACACAAGAGCTAAACACTTTTTTTTTTTTTTTTTGGTATGTACTTTTCTTCTTCCTTCCTTGATGATCTAATAAATATTCTCCCAAAATGATGAGAACATGTTTTTGAATTTTATTTTATTTATTTATTTGTTTGTTAAAGTAGAGATACCAGTAGGAGTTGCTGACTTTTATTTTTCTTGCGTCTTTATTTATAGGCTCTGACTGGTTAAGAAAGAAACATATAGTTTTGGACATTAATCTTACTAGCATTACATGCTGCTGTTTGTTACAGGTCTGCCTGCTTTGTCATCTTTTATGCTCTGTTTACTGAATTTCTCACTCTTTAATTTTCCTCCCTAGGGTTTTTGGTATTGAACTAAAATATATAATTATCTTCCCTAGCATGTTGTTTTTAACAACACATTACAGAGTGAAAGTGCTGGCAAATATGGCATTTTCTTTATATTCATTAGAGTTACTTTGTTACTCTTTATCTTTGTTGCAATAAAGTTTCATTAATCTCAGTTTCTTTTACTTGGTTCGTAATTAGTAATCACAAAAATGTGATGGTCTATTGATTAAAATGAAACTTACATGAGGAATACGTAACAGAGGGGAAAATGGATGTAAAAATTACATTTGTGGATATGAGGAAAAAATAAATGGATATGGATTTCCCTCCCAGGATATTGCATATACTGTTTATTGAAAAGTGGCATGTGCTTCTGGTGCATATGTAGCCAGTTCTCTTAACATCTGTCCCGTTCTAGGACTTCACATGAGGCAAGGCTCCAATCCTGCTCCTTCCAGATTCTTTCTTCATCTTTTTGTGGAATTTAGGATAGACCAAACCTGCAGAGGAACCAGCTACCACTTTTCACAAGTGACATGATGCACATATAAGGAGATAACACATTCAGTAAAAAACAAATAAATAGTCTTAACAGATAAATAGAATTAGCCTAGTTCTTTTTTTAACAATTTATTTACTCCTTTGAGAGAGAGATAGCACACGTGTGAGTTGAGGGGGAGGAGCAGAAGGAGAATTCGAATCTTCAAGCAGACTCCCTGCTGAGCACAGAGCCCCAACAGGGACTCAATCTCAGGACCTAAGAGGCCATGACCTGAGCACAGTCCAAGAGACGGATGCTCAACGAACTGAGGCACCCAGGAGACTGAGCACTTCTTTTTTCTTAAACAACAAAAGGGAATGAATGAATTGGGCGAATGATAATAAAATAGTACAATGTATGAATGGGAACATGGAAAACATTGAATTTTGCCAGTCATCAGAGAATTAAAAACAGTGTTATTATTTAATTTGTACTTTTTCAAAAAAATATTTTATTTATTTGACAGAGAGCACAAGCAGGGGGAGCTACAGAGGGAGAGGGAGAAGCAGTCTCCCCGCTGAGCAGGAAGCTGATCCCAGGATCCTGAGATCCTGACCTGAGTCAAAGTCAGACACTTAACCTGCTGAGCCAGCCAGGTGCCCCTCATTTACACTTATTAAATTATCTGGTAGAAAAACCAAACATAATTGTTGGTGAAACTGTACAGTTCTATATTGCTGGTGGCAATATAAATTGGTGCTGTGAAACTTTTTGAAGATGATTTAGCAATACATTTTGAATTGCCACAGAATTTTTCACATCTTTTGACTTAAGGTGAATTTCTAGAGGTAGAATGACTGAGGAATTAAGTCCCCCAAATGGGAAAGACTAGGTAGATGTTCATTGTGGCATCACTCATGACAGTAAAATACTGGAAGTAAGTGATATATCCAACACTACAGGAATACTTAAGTAAATCCCGACGTGTCAGTTTGGTGAAACATTGTGAGTTAGACAAAATGATAAGTTTAAACAGTAGGAAGTATCTTAGAATGATGATGCTTACATAATGTTGCAGAAAGCAGAATTTGGAATTCTCTGAAGAGTATAAAGTTATTTATGGACTATTTGTAGAAGAAATATGGAATAAATATAACAGTTATTGAGTATGGTTCATTTAGATTAATTTAAAAATTTGTTTCTGCAATAAGATAGATTCTAGATATATTTTTTTAAATGAACATTTTCTCCTTCTTCATCAACAATCACTACCCAAACCCTTTAGGAAGCAAGGGATAAGAACTAGGTAAAGAGGGGCGCCTGGGTGGCTCAGTGGGTTAAGCCGCTGCCTTCGGCTCAGGTCATGATCTCAGGGTCTTGGGATCGAGTCCCACATCGGGCTCTCTGCTCAACAGGGAGCCTGCTTCCCTTCCTCTCTCTCTGCCTGCCTCTCTGCCTACTTGTGATCTCTCTCTGTCAAATAAATAAATAAAATCTTAAAAAAAAAAAAAAAGAACTAAGTTAAGAAATATATGGACTCTGGAGATCAGTTGGGAATATTTAGGTATCAGGGAAGAAGAAAGGATAAATTAGGAATAGTCCTTTTTTTTTTTTTTTTTTTTTTAAGTAATCTTTACCCCAAGATCAAGAGTTACATGCTGTACTGACTGAGCCAGCTAGGTATCCCTAGGAATAGGTCTTTTTCATATTTTTTCTACTTTGTCATGTTCACTATACTACCCACTGACATCACCATTGTCTTTAAGAAGCAGTGTGGGGTGCCTGGGTGGCTCAGTGGGTTAAGCCTCTGCCTTCGGCTCAGGTCATGGTCTCAGGGTCCTGGGATCGAACCCCGCATCGGGCTTTCGAGAAGCTCAGTAGGGAGCCTGCTTCCTCCTCTCTCTGCTTGCCTGTCTGCCTACTTATGATCTCTCTCTCTCTCTCTCTCAAATAAAATCTTAAAAAAAAAAAAAAAAAGAAGCAGTGTGCCATAATAGACTCAACAGAGGATTTAGGTCAGAAGGTTGAGTTCAGATTCTGATTCTATCACTTGCTGGCTATGCGACCTTCTGCAAGTAATTTATTCAGCTTTTCTTGTTTGTAAAAATATTGGGGGAATTCATTAAGATACTATATATAAAATGTTTTTCACAATATAAAGCTCTATGCTAGTATTGTTACTGTTTTTGTTAAACTTGTCAGTTGAAATAGGAAAAAGGAGAAACAGTAGACTGAATTTAGTGAATGCTCAGAATATTCTGAAAAGTGTTTTTTCTTTTTCTTTTACAGGGATCTTTTATTTAGCCAGATGTATGACAAACTAAGTGAGAATTCAGTGGCCAAAGGAGTGTTTTTGGAGTGCCTTGAGCCATATATTTTAAGTGATAAATTGGTGGGGATGACCCCACAGGTAATGAAAGACTTGATTGTTCACTTTCAAGATAAAAAGTTAATGGAAAATGTGGAAGCCCTCATTGTACATATGGATATCACCAGCCTAGATATTCAGCAGGTGAGTTTATAGAAAAATCACTAATATACAGAATACACACCATTCCTTTATTGATTATACTTGTCTGACTGATTGGGCCCCACTGTCCCTTCCATCAACCCCATTTATTTTCTGAGCACTTTTGGTAAGATGTCTCTTAAACTTGTATTTGTCAATATATTTCTTAGGACTGTTCCTTAATGAAAACAGGATTATGAAATCCTGTGAGTCAAGAGTCTTCTATTTCTTTGACATCCCCCACAGTATCGGGCATAAAGTTACATTTGGTAGTTCGGTAAATGCTTACTGACTGACCCTTCTTCATCCATTTGTTTGTTCACTGCTAGTTTTCACCTGCAAGTGAATTTCAACTATGAGTACTCTTGTGTGAATAAGGAGTATTTTTACTTCGCAGAGTACGATGCCATTTTTCAAAAAGCTACTTTGTGTGTCCAGAGTTGATAACTTTCATGCGTTGAGTTTTAAAACGCACGATATAGTATAAGAAGCAAATTACAAGATGTCTTGGCCTGATCAGCCAGCCCATTGTTTGTAAACCTACCTCCAATCTGTCTGAGGTCTCCACAATAGGTTTCGGTCTTTAACTGAGGAGCAGTATATACTTTGCCTTAGACATTTCACTCTTAACGCTTGAGTTCCATATTAGTCCTAGTAATGGGCGTGCTCCTCCTACAGAGGCTCAGAGGTGCAAAGATGCTAATAAGTAAGCCCTGTTGAGCTAAAATATGGATGACTTAAAAGATCTTAGGAAGACCAAAAGTAGTAGTTTGTTGTTGTTGTTTTAATGTGCAAATTCACATAAAGTAAACAGCTTGGAGAAATGGTTCTTGTTTTCTTCCTGGAAGCTCTTATGAATGGCTGTGAGATTGCAAAGTAAAGCCAGATCCTCTTTTATGTATTCCTTTCTGCTATATGGGTAATTTGACATAGTTTTCATGTCAAGTAATAGTTCCAGTGATTTGAGAGCATGCTATCAATCTAGTTTTATTTACCTATCACCCATCACCAGTATAAGAGAAATTTCTCATTTCTTGTCTTCCCAGTATTTTTAGCTTTTCCCCAACACTATGTAACTATTCTCTAATCTTTTTTTTTTTTTTTTTTTTTTTTTTTTGGTTAAAACAATTTAAAAAATCTTCTTTTCAGTTTCCCTTCTCTCCATAGGAGGCCTTTTTCCCTTTGGGTTACTGCCCCATGTCACTCTTCCCAGTCACAGCCAGAAGTCTTGAAAGCATTGTTAGGTTGTACTTCCATTTTTCCCACATCCTAATAACTTTTCAGACTTGCTTTGGGTGGAGTCAGCAATAATTGTCCACTATATCAAATCCAATTTTTCACATTTTACTTACTCTTTCTGTAGCATTTGTTTGTTAATTCAAGAAGCGTTGATTGTCAGGTTCCGAGGGGTTTCAG
This sequence comes from Lutra lutra, assembly GCF_902655055.1. Taxonomy (NCBI): domain Eukaryota; kingdom Metazoa; phylum Chordata; class Mammalia; order Carnivora; family Mustelidae; genus Lutra; species Lutra lutra. Next base: position 108,886,008 of record NC_062278.1, read on the forward strand.
TGACCCTAGTGGACAACACTTACCCTCTCAGAGGCTTACATTTTAGCCCAAAAGTTTGAGAGTAAACAGATAAGGCAGAAGTATAAAAAAATAAGTGATGTTAAAAGTCAGGCAGTATATAGAAAGAGAATGTGAGACTATCTTAGATTGCTTAACTGCAGAAAATCTTCCTGAGGAGATAACATTGAGTCTGAAATCCAAATGACAAGAAGAAATTAGTAATGCAGAGAGATCCTGGACAAGATTGTTCCAGGTAAAAGTAACAACTAATGCAAAAAATAAAAAATAAATGCCTTGAATTTTAACATTACAGATAAAAGGCGAACAGGTTGAGAGCTTGGTTGAAAGAGAGATTTAGACCTTTCAGGGCAAGGTATAGATTTTCCCGTTTTATTCTGAGTGCTCTGGGAAATCATTAAAAGGTTTTAAGCATGGGACGCCTGGGTGGCTCAGTTGGTTGGACGACTGCCTTCGGCTCAGGTCATGATCCCGGGGTCCCAGGATCGAGTCCCACATCGGGCTCCCAGCTCCATGGGGAGTCTGCTTCTCCCTCTGACCTTCTCCTCGCTCATGCTCTCTCTCACTGTCTCTCTCACTGTCTCTCTCTCAAATAAATAAATAAAATCTTTAAAAAAAAAAAAGGTTTTAAGCAAGATGACTGTGGTTTGCTTTAGGACTAACAGAATGCAGCTGGGAACCAAGTACAGAAGAAGGAGGGAGGTTAGTTAGGCACGGGTCCAGGAGATGGTTGCAGTGAGATGGAGAGTGAGGGCCTGATTTTGGATATGTTTTGGCAATAGGATTGATGTGCTGATGAATTGGATGGAAGGGTGTGGAAGTATGGGAAAGAGAATTTAAAGATGATACTTAGTTTTTTGGCGTGAGATAAAGGTGGATAGTGATTCCTCTAAGAAGATTGGAAGAATGGGTAGGTCTAAGTTTGAGAGACAAAATCAGGAGTTCTGTTTTGCCATTTTATTTTGAGATAGCTATTACTCATTCAGGTAAAGATATCAAATAAGTGGTTGGATGTATGAGTCAGAGGGGAGGTAAATATGTTAGTCATCAGTACAGAGATGTATGAACACAGCACTGGCTGAGAGAGGGTAGTGAGACGAGAGAAGAGGGCCCAGAATATGCTTTAGTCTACAAAGACTCTCCCATGACCCCTGCTTCTGTTTTTCCTCTTAATTCTCTTGCTGTTCCTTATTCTCCTTTGCCACCCTCTCCTCATCTACTTCAGCCCTCTTCCCTCGACACTGTAGTATAATATAGCCTTCATAGAAGCGGGATATAGGGTACACTGCAAATCGTCGCTGTTCCTCTTCTAAATAGTTTCTGAAATTAATTTCTCTCCAGCTTTAAACACTTCAAGCTTTTTGCTGCCTTGAGACTTTCATCTTTACTGCTTCAGCCTGCATAGTCCTTAGATTCCATCTCTGCTTTTGGCTCATATATGTGCATTCTTTTGGCCCTTGCTTAAATATTGCTTCCTCGGGGGTGACTTGAATACTCCATACACCAAATCAGGTTCCTTTGTAACACATCATATTTGTGAATGAATTAAATGTGTAATTGAGTATCTTCCCCAGTTGGAGCTCACAACGTTTTTGTGCCCCTCCCTTCTTTTGGTTAGTGTCAAGATGAACAGTAATTATGTAAGGGTAGAGACCAAGTCTGGGTTTGTCTGATGCTGGCAGTGGGCCTGAATATAGATGTTCAGTAAATAATTTGTAGAGCTATTGACCAAGGGTAAAATGAATATGGAAAAGGGGTGGATAGAGAAAAAAATGGACATTGGGAATGTTTAAAAGTAGCTATTGTATAATTAAAAGTAATATTGAACCTCCAACAACTCTTACCCTGGCATTGTGTTTGAGTACTGTTCCCCCTTGAACAACGTGATTTTGAACTACACAGGTCTGTTCATATGTGGATTTCTTTCAAAAAATACAGCACAGTAGTGTGAATATATTTACTCTTCCTTATGATTTTCTCAATAACATTTTCTTTGTCCTACTTTATAGTAAGAAAACAGAATACAATACATGTAATGTATGAAATAGATGTTGCTTGACTGTTAATCATTAAGACTGCTGGTCAGCTGTAGGCTATTAGTAGTTGGGTTTTGGAGGAGTCAAAAGTGATATATGGATTTTTGACTGCAGGGGTTGGGAGGGGTCAGCACCCCTAACCTCTCATGTTGTTCAAGGATCAACTGTACTTCAGTTTTTTTCAGAGAAGGACTAAGAAAAATTAGGGAAGAGTACTCGTTTTTCTCCACTGTTAAAGCTTTCTAAGGAAAATAATTGGTGAGACCGAATTGTATGGAATAACCAACTCTTCTTTTTTACAGGTAGTTCTCATGTGTTGGGAAAATCGTCTGTATGATGCTATGATCTATGTCTACAACAGAGGCATGAATGAATTTATTAGTCCAATGGAGGTAAGGTACTTCCAAATTTGGACACATGTTTAATACTGTCTGTTGATGGCTTTTTCTTGTTATCCATTTCTTTTGAATGGTTTCTATTTTCATCCAGTCACTTAATTTCTTGTAGATTTATTATTAGACCTGCACCCATTTTCGCTTGGGACTTTTTTTTTTTTTTAAAGATTTTATTTATTTATTTGTCAGAGAGAGGGAGAGAGAGCAAGCACAGGCAGACAGAATGGCAGGCAGAGGCAGAGGGAGAAGCAGGCTCCCTGATGAGCAAGGAGCCCGATGTGGGACTCGATCCCAGGACGCTGGGATCATGACCTGAGCCGAAGGCAGCTGCTTAACCAACTGAGCCACCCAGGCGTCCCTTAGCTTGGGACTTTAAGTACCCTTTAATTTCATACCTTCTGCAATGGCATTGCAGAAGGTATGAAATTAAATAAGTAGGTATTTAAATCCCAGGGAACAAATAGAATTAAAGGTAATGCTTGCCTGTTAGACTTTAAGTTGTTGTTGTTGTTGTTTTTTAAGATTTTTGATATTGTACATTTTCCAAAATGTATAAGAAATTTATTTTATATACTTATTGTTTGTAGTAAATGTACTACTGAGAAATACTCTTTGTAGATACATTGTGCTGGAGGAAGGTCCTGATAACCGTGAAAGATCATTCTTTGTTAATTGCTGATTTGCTTCTTTTTCCAGTTCAGTGTTTATAGCACGCATTAGAATTTATTCTCCTTACCACTAAAAAGCATTTGGGCTTATTTTAAAAAGAACCAAATGCCATATCCATCTTGTTATTTGCCTTAAATTGAGGACAGAATTGTAGATAATGGATTGTGGATTTATATAGTACCTTGCCAGCCCATTGTTTTCTTACAATGACTAATTACGTGGCTCATCTGCGGAAGGCATCCAAGCAACTTTTTTTTGTTTTGCATATTTAATGGCCATCAAAACTGTCTCCCATATTACTAAGCCAACAGGTATTTTGTGATATTCTAGGCTTCCTTAAATACACTTGACTGGGTAGGTGAGTATCACTCTAATTCAGTACTCCTCCAGTTTTCTTCTTCTTGGTCAGTTTCCAGAATGAGTGCCACAGCCCTCTTCCCCTGGTTTTGACTCTGATTGTGTGTCTAGTAAGTATTTCTTACACTTACCACCTCTCAGCTGCTTCCCCATCAAAGTCCAGTACTTCCCTGGAAAGAGAGGTCGGCTGCATCCTCAGTGAGGTCCAGGACCTCTCTGCACGTAAAAAATATGTTCTGTCTCATTACTAAACCACAATTAGGAAGAATTAATGCAATTTCTGTGAGATGCTCCCATTAGATGGTCCACTGAGGGAAAGTCCCGAGAAATTCCTAAAGAATCTGGGGAGACCCGTGGGAGGACAAAGGGTCCCCACATGGGCCACCAGATATGAGGCATCTCAATTATGGGGGTCTCCTGATCACATGGGGGCAGCCACAAAATGTAGGGTTACTTTGCTTGGATGGGGGCTTGTGGTGTGGTGTCTGAGGCAAAAGACTTCACCTAAGAAAGAACAAAAGAGATAAAAGTTTATTAAATATACTGCAAGGGAGTGGCAGGCAAAGGAGAGACTGCGACAAGGCAATGATGAGGGGCCACAGTTATATGGGGATGTTTGGAGTTTCTCTTTTTTGGTAACCTTAGGAACTGTGCCTTGTTGTAATTGGTCAGTTAGGGCCGGTGGCTGTTTCGAGGTGGGTCACTTAATGAGACTGTTTGCACCACCTGTTTGCATTCTGCTCAGTAGGAGCTGTGGGCCCTTTGACCTTGATCGATTTCCATTGCTTAAGCCCGTTGCCCAAAAGTGGCCTCTACAATTTCTAGTTTGTCTCAAAATAATCCTTAGAAACAGATTCTGATTCAATACATTCTATGGTGATAAAAATGATTGCGTGGTTTTTGTTATTAGGGCTTTTTAAGTTTTAGTTTGGTGTGTGTGTTTCATTCTTCAAAGTCTGGTTTGCATTTATACCTATACATCTCAGATGGACTGCTGAGCTCTTAAGGGTGACTTGTTTTGTGTTAAGAGAAGTTTTTAAGTTTGATGGTTTTCTGAAAGAGCTTATTAAATAGTGATTTGGATAGGTTAGCTAGCAATGGGAGGTTAAACCGGGCACTCTGTGATTCCTTTTTTATAATTTTTTGCCCACAGGGAAATCACTTGTCCATGTTTAGTTACTTTTGTACTTAAAGAGGTCTAAATTTTTTTTTTAAAGATTTTATTTATTTATTTGACAGACAGAGATCACAAGTAGGCAGAGAGGCAGGCAGAGAGAGAGGGGGGAAGCAGGCTCCCCACGGAGCAGAGAGCCCGATGCGGGGCTCGATCCCAGGACCCTGAGATCATGACCTGGGCCTAAGGCAGAAGCTTTAACCCACTGAGCCACCCAGGCACCCCTAAAGAGGTCTAAATTAAAAGGTGCCCTGCCTCTTGGAAATTTTCTAGGTTTTCTAGAATGACAGTGTCATCACATTTAAGATGACGACCACAGTCTCTGAAATCTTTCCTTAGTTCTAGCTTTGGCTCCTTCTGAGATAAAAGTAGTGCCTTGTGTTCAGAGGAGAAACTTTACTTCTAGCAATTTAGAGTGGAGGTGGTGGAGGGAAGGCTGCGAATTAACTGATCAAAGACAGCAGAAAAGATAAAGTTTATTCACACAAGTACTAGGAGCACTTAGTAAAGGGTACTTTACTGTATAGCCAGAACTAAAGGTACCAGTTTAACAAAATGTGGGGAAGCGGGGAGGGACTTAGGGTTTCCCTGGGAAAGAAAATATGGATTGGTTTTGGGGGCTCTTTGATGCTACTAAACAGTTTAATTTGCATTTCCCAGTGTTAAGGGTCTGTCCTCTCCCAAATAGGGACCTCCCTCTGAGGAAAGCCAATGTAGTTTTGTTGTCAGTTTTACCGTTTCCAGAGATTGTACTTTAGTTTAAGTAATGTTTCCTTTTGTGTCTACTGTTGTTCAGATGTTTTCATTTTAAAGTAATCTTCATTACCATTTTGGTAGGCTATTAATCCCTTCACTTTCTTACTATTTTTTTTAAATAAAGCATTTTGAATAACCTAGGGATATTTTATATCAGAAATTACAATCTCAAGAAAGACCTTCATCTAACTGATATTTATTAAATAGTTTCTTTGAGTGAGGAATATGAGACCAATTGTTTCCCTAGTGATCCTTCGATAATAGTTCATGGCCACATTAAAAGTCTTTATATATAATCTCAATAGCAAATACCTAATTCAGTCAGAGAAAGGTGATTAATAATATAAGATTCTTGATTATGTTTTTGAAAATGTAATTCTTTATTGAAAATGATGGTGATTGTTTTCTTCTTAATTTTAATGCAGAAACTTTTCAGAGTCATTGCTCCTCCTTTGAACGCAGGAAGGACGCTAACAGGTATTAATTTTCTAAGTCTTAATTTTTTCCTCCTTTTTATATTTTAAGATATTTAAATTTCATGAAATTGGCTAATTTAATGTATACAGTATGAATTTTGGTAATCTTACATAATCATATAACCACCACCGTAATAATCAAACTATAAAAAGAGCTAAAGTTCCTTCACACTGAAGTTTCTCCTTGCCCCTTTATACTCCAGCTTTTCCCCCCCAGGCTATCCTCCAGGCAGTCACTGCTCTATTTTCTGACACTACTTGTCTTGTAAATGGACTCTTAACAGTAGGTAGTCTTTGGTGTTTTATTTCTTGCACTTAGCATAATGTTTTTGAGATCTCTCCATGTTGTTGCATATATTAATATTTGTTCCCTTTTATTTCCGAGTGGTATTTCACAGGTTGGATATACTGTCAGTTGTTTATTCACCAGGGGATGGACATTTGACTTGCTTTATTTAGAGCTGTTCTTTTTTTTAAATTTTTTTAAAATGATTTTATTTATTTATTTGACAGACAGAGATCACAAGTAGGCAGAGAGGCAGGCAGAGGGGGTGGGGAGCAGGACTCTGGGATCATGACCTGAGCCAAAGGCAGAGGTTTTAACCCACTGAGCCTCCCAGGCACCCCTAGGGCTGTTCTAAGTAATGTTGCTAATACATGTGTGAACAAGTTTTGTTTCTAATTAAACTTAGGAGAAAATTATAGAGTTGCATGCAGTTGTAAGTAATGGCACAATAGATCATGTATACTCTTTACCCAATTTCTCCCAGTGATAACATCTTGCAAAACTAAAGCATAGTATCACAACTGGATATTCACATTGATAAAGTCGAGATACAAAACAGGTACTATGGTAATAACCATAGTATGCTATATATTGCCTTTATCCTCCATCACTGACCCTTAGCTATGAATATGTTTCTGTGTGGACATACGTGTTTATTTTTCTTGGCCAAGTATCTAAGTGTGGAATGGAGAGACTATTTGGTGAATACATGGTTTACTTTCTAAGGTACTGCTACTTGGTTTTTTAAAATGACTGTAACATTTTACATTTCTATCAGCAATATATGAGACTTCCAGTTGTTCCATATCCTTGCAAGCACTTGGTACTCTCAGTCTATAAATCTGAAAAATTTTAGCCATTCTGGTGGGTATATAATGGTTATCTTGTGATTTTAATTTTTATTTCCACAGTGGTTAGTGATGTTGAACATCTCATGAGCTCTTGTGCTGCACCGCCCCGCCCCCCCCCCCCCCCCCCCCCCCCCCCCGCCCTGTATGTCTGTATGTGTGTATTTTTTAATCAGTTAACTCTTTAACACTTCTTTGGAATTAGGGAGGAGGTATTCCTGGGCTTCATATTAGTGGGTTGTAAAAGTTCCAAGTGAAAGAGCCTGTGAGTTCTTTATGTAGTCTGGAAATAAGCTCTTTTTCAAGATTAGTTTTGCATAATTTTTCTCCCAGTCTGTTGCTTAGCTTTTCATTTTTCTTAACCCTGCTTTTCATAGAACAACAGTTTTTAATCTTCATTAAGTTCACTTTATTCATTTTTTCTTTTGTGGTTTTGGACTTTTGGTGTTTAAGAAATCTTTGTCCAATTCAGTGTCATAAAGATTTTCTCCTCTGTTTTTTTTTTTTTTTTTTTCTATAAATGTAATAGTTTCAGCACTTATATTTAGGTCTGTAATCCATTTTGAGTTAACTTAATTTTCCTATGGGATGCAAGGTAAAGTTCAAGGAATTTTTTTCCTCATAAAGCTATCAGTTTCTTTACCATTTTTTTTTAAAGATACCTTGTTTCCATTGACACCTTTTTTGTTTAAAAAATTGGCAAAAATGTAATTTTGTCAAAAATCACTTGAGTATATAAGTATAGGTCTCTTTCTGTGCTCTTTGTTATGTTTCCATGATTTATTTGTCTGTACTTATGCCAGGAATTTACTGTTCTGACTGTTGTAGCTTTATAGTAAGTCTTGAAATCAGGTACTTAGATCTCCCAACTTTTTCTTTCTCAAAATTGTCATGACTAGTCTAGGTCCTTTGTCTTTACATATAGCCATTAAAATCAACTCATCACTTTCTTTTAAAAAAACAGAATTTTGTTTGAGATTGTAGTTGACCCTGTAGAATAATTTGGGGGAGATTGCCATCTTAACACTGTTGAGTCTTCTGATCTATGAATGTGCTATGTTTCTCCATTTATTTTGGTCTTTTCAAGTCACTTTGGTTTCCCAAGTTCTGCAAAAAGGCAGCTGGGATTTTTATAAGCATGCTTTGACTCTATAGATCAACTTGGCAATTATTGCGGTCTTAACATCATTAAGTTCTCCAATCCATGAACATAAGATATCTTCCCATTTATTTAGGTCTTGTTTAATTTTTTTCAACAATGTTTTGCAGTATTTCAGTGTGTAAGTCATATACTTCTTTCGTTGAATCTATTCCTATTTTACTAATTTTGATGCTATTATAAGAGGAATTGGTATTTTAATTTCATTTTTGGAATTTGGCATTTTCATTTCATTTTTGGAATGTTATTTGTGAGTGTATAGAAATGAAATTGATTATTGTTTATTGACCTTGTATCCTGCATTCTTGCTGAATTCATTCTAACTTTTTAAATGAATTCTGTAAAATTTTCTGCATATGTAAGATCATGTTTTTTTGTAAACAGAGATAGTTTTACTTCTTCCTTTCTAATCTGAATGCTTTCTATTTCTTTTTTCCTTTTTAATTGGCCTGGTTAGAACCTCCAATACCATTGAATAAAGTGGCAAGAGTGGACATCTTTACCTTTTTCCTGATATAAGAGAGAAAGCATTCAGTTTTTCATTATTTTTATTTTATTTTATTTTATTTTAAAAGATTTTATTTATTTATTTGACAGACGGAGATCACAAGTAGGCAGAGAGGCAGGCAGAGAGAGAGGAGGAAGCAGGCTCCCCACAGAGCAGAGAGCCCGATGTGGGGCTCGATCCCAGGACCCTGGGATCATGACCTGAGCTGAAGGCAGAGGCTTTAACCCACTGAGCCACCTAGGCGCCCCTCAGTTTTTCATTATTATATATGCTATATACTGTGAGTTTTTTGTAGATGGCCTTATCAGTTTGAAGAATTTCATTCTTTTCCTAGTTGGATGAGTGGTTTTAATATGAAAGAATTGGATTTTATCAAATGCTTTTTTCTGCATATATTAAGATAATCTTGTGGGTTTTGTCCTTTATTTTATATGGTCTATAAGACTTGGTTGATTTTTATATGTTAAGCCAATCTTATATTAGGCTAAATACCCCTTGGTATTTAGATATACACGATGGTGTATACATCTTTTGTAGATGCTGTTGGATTCAGTTTGCTGTTATTTTTTATTTTTTTATTTTTTGAGGATTTTTATGTCTGTATTTATAAAGGATATCCTTTAGTTTTATATTCTTTCCATGTCTTTTTCTGGTCCTAGTATGATGTATACTTGAAACTTGGTATAATGGCATCATGGAATGGTTTGGGAAGTGTTTTCTCTTCTGATCTTTGGAAGAGTTTATGAAGGATTCGTATTCTTTTTTAAATGTTTGGAAGAATTTAGGGGTGTCTGGGTGGCTCATTTTGGTTGAGCATCTGACTCTTGGTTTTGGCTCAGGTCGTGATCTCAGGGTTATGGAATTGAACCCCAGGTTGGGCTCCATGTTCAGTGGGGTCTGCTAGAGATTCTCTCTTGCTCTTCTCTTACCCCCTTCCCCCAACTCATGCTCTCTCTCCCCCTTCCTCCAAAAATAAAATAAATCTTTTAAATCTGGGTGGCACAGTTGGGCAAGTGTCTAAATCTTGCTTTCAGTTCAAGTCATGATCTCATGGTCATGGGATTGAGCCCTGGGTTGGGCTCCTTGCTCAGCACAGAGTCTGCTTGGGTTTCTCTCTCCCTTTGCCCCTCTCCCCCACACTCATGTGCTTGCTCTCTCTAAAATAAATAAATAAATCTTGAAGTGTTTGGTGGAATTCATTAATGAAGCCATGTGAACCTAGGATATTCTTAGTTGGAAGTTTTTAAGTTCAGCCTTTTTGCTTATTATAGTCTGTTCCCATTATTTCATTTTGGTATTTCTATGGGAATTTGTCCATTTCATCTATGTTATTTAATTTTTTGGCATATAGTGCTTATGGTATTCTTTTGTATTCTTTTATTTTTATAAGGTCAGTAGTGATTTCTTTTACTGATTTGAGTAATTTGAGTCCTCTTGTTTCTTAGTCTGTCTGTCTAAAGGTTTGTCAATTTTGTTGGTCTTTTCAGAGAACCAATTTTTTATTTCTTTGATTTTTTAAAAAAATTTCCTTTCATTTTTTATTTTAACTTTAATCTTTAATATTTACTTCCTCCATCTTACTAGTTGGGTTTGATTTGTACCCCCCTTTTTAAAAAATATTTTTATTTCTTTGAGAGAGAGCATGAGAGAGAAAGAGCACAAGCGGAGGAAAGAGTAGAGGGGGAAGCAAACTCCCTGCTGAGCAGGGAGCCTGATGTGGGACTTGATCCCAGGAATCTGGGATCATGACCTGAGCCGAAAGAAGTCTCAAGTAGACTCCATACTGAGAACAGAGCTGGACTTGGGGCTTGATTTCAGAACCTTGAGATCTTGATCCGAGCTGCAATCAAGAGCTGGATGCTTAGTTAAGCCACCCAGGCACCCCACGACTTATTTTGTAGCCTAACATAGGGTCTGTTCTGGAGAATGTTTTTATGCACTTGAAAATAATGTGTTGAATATGTTTTGTTGTTGAGTAGAATGTCTGTAGACGTCTGTAGTTGACTTAGAGTTTTGTTTAAGGTTTCTGTTTACTGTTTATCTTCTGCTAATTGTTCTATCCATTAATGAAAGTGGATTAGTGAAGTCTCCAAGTATTACTGTTGGATTATTTATGTCTTATCTTACAAGTTTGCTTCATTTTATTTTGGAGCTTTCAGTGCTTCAGCAGGCAGCTTACAATTCTGCCTTAACTTTTATTTTGCTTGTGCAGAGCCTCAAAGTCTGCCGTGAGTAGATTAGGGCTTTATCAGGTCTTTCTTGGATATGTGTACAGCCCTATCTATACACATGTCCTTCTGGAGTTCTAGAAATAATGTTGGAGCTTTTTACAGCCCCCTGCAGACTCCCATTATCCAGTTTTTCCTTTTAAGTTTTTTTGTTGAGTTTATTAGTTCATTCTGATAATACCACCTCTGGCACCTGTAAAGTTAAACAGTTGCACTGATTGTTGTTGTTTTTTTTTTTTTTTTAAAGATTTTATTTATTTATTTGACAGACAGAGATCACAAGTAGACAGAGAGGCAGGCAGAGAGAGAGAGGGAAGCAGGCTCCCTGCTGAGCAGAGAGCCTGATGCGGGACTCGATCCCAGGACCCTGAGATCATGACCTGAGCCGAAGGCAGCGGCTTAACCCACTGAGCCACCCAGGCGCCCGCACTGATTGTTTTTGAGAGAGATCCTGGGGAGGAGGTGGGTTCCAGATAGTGTTGTTTGTGTTGAGTAAGCTCTGAGTCAGGACAAAAAAAGACGAGCCTTGAGAATGGAGCTTTTAAGTGAGCTGCCAAATAGGTCACATATTTACAGTCCTCTGAGGATGAGGCTTTGGGGAGTTCCAAACCCATTTTGTTCCCTCAAGTGGCCACTAGGTTACTGGTTTGTACCAGGCTGTTGGTTTTCAGAGCTCTGGTAAAACTGGGGAAAGGGCGATAGGATAGATAACATTAAAATGTCATAAAACTCACAGAAATGAAGAATACCTTTGATGGGCTCATTAATAGACTGGACATAGCCAAGGAAGGCACCTCTGAGCTTGACGACATAACAGAAAGTTCAAAAACTGAAAAGCCAAGAGAAGAAGACTAAAAATAGAACAGAACATCCAAGTGTTCTGTGGGAACTGTGGGACAACTACAAAAGGTATAACACACACATAGTGGGAATATCAGAGGGAAAAGGAAGAAAGGAACAGAAGCAGTATTTGAAGCAATAATAACTGAGGATTTCCCCAAATTAATGTCAGACACCAAACCACAGACCCAGAAAGAGAACACTAAGCAGACCGAACAGCAAAACAAAACAACAACAACAACAACAAAAAACAATCTCACACCACACTTATGCATATCATATTTATACTGCAGAAAAGAAAAGCTAAAGATTCTGAAACAGACCAGAGGAAAGAAAGAATTTTACTTGTAAAGGAGCAAAAATGAGAATTACATTCAACTTCTTAGAAACCATGCAAGAAAGAAGAGAGTGGAGTAAATATTTAAAGTGTTGAGAGAAAAAACCCCTATCAACATAGACTTTTGTTCCCTGTAAAATTGTCCTTTGAAAGTGAAAGACAAATAGACTTTTTCAGACAAACCAAAATGGAGGGAATTTGGTGCCAGGAGAACTCTTACAAGAAGTATTAAAAGAAGTTCTTTAGAGAGAAAGAAAATAATATAGGTAGGAAACTCAGATCCAGGAAGGAGGATCAGAGAATTCATAGGTGAAGATAAAACAAAAGCATTTATTTTTCTTACTCTTTTTTTCCCAAAGAATGTAAAATGTACTGTAAGTATTGCAGCTTTTCAGAATGCCATCCTTGTCAGTAATGATTATTGATGCACAGCAGCTTATTTCCTCAGGCCTGTGGCTTGGCATCCAGATACACAGTCTTACTCACCAGCAACATGGGTGCTGCTCCCAGCCGGAGAGTTTACGCGGCTCTAACTTGAACAGGACTGTAACGGAGAGCAGTTCCAATGCCAAGAACATAACATAGAAGTGACACCACCGTGGAATCAGGCAGGCAGATTAGAACACATGGCCTTCTGGGCTTCTACGGTATAGCAAAATTTGAAGTCCAGTTTCCAGAAAAAATAAACACAAAACAAAACAAAAAAAATACTTTTTCTCCCCTAATCCTTGGGATGTTTTATGGATCTGGAAGCTTTGTGTTGCACGTAGGAAACAGTTTTGGAAATTTAATTCACAGAGGAGATAAGGACAGGGAATGAACTTGGTTCTTCCCCTACTCTGATGTTTGCTAAACATGGTAGCGGGGGCGGTGGAGGGAGTTTTATCTCTTTGCAAAAAACACTGGGCTTTGGGGGCAGAGGAGTGGACATGGATGGCTGTTAGTGCCCCTTGCTAAGTTGGTCTGCAGAGACCTGGGCTTTGTGAGGTAAATGATCTTCCTCAGGAGGAAACTTGATTGACAAGCAGGGAAACTATGAGTACTAGAGAAAGCCCAATCTGGTCCCCCTCCAACAAGCCACTGCTGAGGACCCTAAGCTTTTTACTGGAAAAAGGGAGCCTTCTCAGGGGTGCTCAGTCTTTTCAAGGATAATAGCATGACAGCCAACATTTAGAGGAATGAGTGTGCTGCCAGAACTCTGGAATCCTGCAGAGAAACCAAGAGCTTAGCTCCAACAGTAGTTTCTAGAAACATGCCCTCTGGTTTTCTTGGGATGTGCCCCCACTTTGACAAACTGCTCTGCCATGAGCCGCAGCACATGGCATCCTCTGAGCACGAAGCAAGGGATGCTGCAGCACTGGGACCTGGACTACAATCCTGGGGTTTAATTGGAGGGGTGTGCTCTGCCCTTAAGGCTGCTAAGGTCATGAACCCACTCTCCTGCATCCTTCTGAACACAGCAGATACTGATCACACCACAAACAACAAGATTCAGACAGTTTGGTGTAAGAAAACCTCCGTTATTCTTAATTCATTTGTCAAATAATAGTTAAAGATAATAACAACAATGGATTTGATAGTGTGTGTACATATACTTGTGTGTGTATATGTTTATATATAAATGAAATAAATGACTGCAAGGACACAAGGTACAGGAGGGAGGAATTAAGAGTATTTTGTTAGTATAAGATAGTTATACTACCGGTAAAGCATTATAATGTTATTTAGAAGTAGATTTGGATTGGTAGTAAATCTGTGTTGCAAACTTGAGAGTAACAACTAAAAAATGGATGCATAATTGATATACTAGGAAAAGGGAAAAATAGAGTCCTATAAAATGTTCAGTTAAAATCGCAAAAGGCAGAAAAAGTGTTGAGGACAAAAATAGGAATAAAAAATATGGACAAGAAATAGAAAACAGTGATAATATAATAGATATTAATCCAAATATATATCAGTAATCACTTAAAATGTTCATAGTCTAAATATACCAATTAAAAGAGATTATTAACATGGATCCAAAAAAGACTTAACTAAAACTTGTATATAAGAAACCCATTTTAAATATAAAGACATATTAAAGAAGCAGAAAGATATACCACAGTTAACCCTAATCAAAAGAAAGCAGGAGTAACTATATGAATTTCAGACAGAGCCAACTTCAGAACAAAGAAATTTATCAGGGATAAAGAGGGGCATTATATGATGATTAAAGGATTAATACTCTAAGAAGACATAACAATCCATAATGTGCATGCACCTAAAACAGTGCCAAAATACATGAGGTAAAAACTGATAGAATAGTGAGGAGAAGTAGATAAGTCCATTATTACAGTTGCAGATTTTAACACTCCTGTATCAGAAATGGACGGATCCAGCAGGCAGAAATTAGTAAGGGCATAGGTGAACTCAGCAGAACCTTCATTCAACTGAATATTATTAACATCTGTGAGCTACTTCATCCAACAATAACAGATTACACATTCTTTTCAAGATCACATGAAACATTTACTAATAAGATAGACCACATTCAGGGCCATAAAACACAGTTTAAGAAATTTAAAAGAACAGAAATCATACAATGCCTGTTCTCAGACCACAGTAGAATTAAACTAGACAACAAGGGAAGGAACACTGGAAAATTCAAAAGATACATAGAGATTAACCAATATACTTCTAAGTAACACAGGAAACAAAGGAGAAATCTCAAGAAATTTAAGATTCTTTTTAATTAAATGAAAATACTCATGTAAGATGCAGCAAAAGCAGCTCTGAGGGAAATTTATAACATTGAATGCATAAAGAAGAAAAGTAGAAAGATTTAAAATCAATACTCTAAGGCTTCTACTTCAGGAATTTAGAAAAAGAAGAGCAAATTAAGTCCAAAATGAGCAAAGAAAAGAAATAATAAACATTGGATCATAAATCCATGAAATTAAAAACAGGAAATCAATAGAAAAAAGTGTTGACTTTTTTTGAAAATCTATTTCTTTGAAAAGATAAGTAAAACTGATTAACCTTCTAGTCCTGCCAACAAAGAGAAAAGACACAAATTACTAATATTAGAAATGAAAGAAAAGACATCAGTACAGATCCCATGGATATTAAAAGGATAAGAAAGGAACATTATGAATACCTAGGTATCCACAAATTTGATAACCCTCATGAAATAGACTAATTCTTTGAAGGATACAATTTGCCAAAGCTTACACAAGAAGAAATTGACAATCTGAATAGACCTACATCTATTATGGAAATTATGGAAACATACATCAATTATGGAAATTGGATTAATGATTAATAACCTTGAACAGAAGTGCCAGGCCCAGATGAGTTTCACTGGTAAATTCTACCAAACATTTAGGGAAGAAATTACACCAATTCTCTACAATCTCTTCTAAAAGGTAGGGCTAAGGGAATATGTATAACTTATTCTGTGAGCCCACTTAATGCCCTAATAGCAAAAGCAGACAAAAATATTATAGGGAAAGAAAAGACAAGTGTCTCTCATGAGCATAGATGTAGAAATCCTCAATAAAATATTAGCAAGTTGAATACAAGAATGTATAACAAGAATTATTCACTACAGCCAAGTAAGACTTATCCCAGGTATACATGGCTCCTTCAGCATTTGAAAATTAATTAACGTATTCCATCCCATCAATAAGGAAGAGAAGAAAAATCTCATGATCATAATAACAGATGCAGAAAAGGCATTTGACAAAATCCAACACCCATTCACAAAACAATTCTCAGTAATTTAGGAATAGAGGAAAATGTTCTCAACTTGATGAAGAACATCTGTTAAAAAAACTACAGCTAACATCCTACTTAATGGTGAGACATTTGAAGCTTTACTACAAAATCAGGGACAAGGCAAGGATGTCCCCTTCTCACTGTTGCTTTCAACATCATACTAGAAGTCCTATGTAATACAAAAAGACAAGAAAAGAAAAAGAAGGTTATATAGTTTGTGAAGGAAAAAAAAAAAAAACTGTTCCTAGGTGACATCATTTATATAGAAAATCTGAAAGAATTAACCAAAAAATTCCTGGAACTAATAAGCAATTTTAGAAGTTGCAGGGTGTAAGGTTAATATACGAAAGGCAATTGCTTTACTATATACTTGCAATAAATAAGTGGAATTTGAAATGACAAACATTACCATTTATATTAGCCCCCTAAAAAATGAATGACACATGTATAAATATAACAATATGAACAATATCTATATGAGGAAGACTACAAAACTGATGAGAGATCAAAGAACTAAATAAATGGAAGGATATTCCATGTTCATGGAATGGAAACCTCATTATTGTCAAGATGTCATTTTTTTTTTCTCAACTTGTTATATAGATTCAGATATAATCCCAATCAGAATCCCAGGTAAGTTACTTTTTGGATATTGATAAACTGACTCTAAAATTTGTATGGAGACACAAAAGACCCAGAAGAGCTATATTGAGAGAACAACAGAGCTGGCAGACTGACACTATCCAAGACTTAGTATAAAAGCTACAATAATTGAGACAGTGTGGTACTGGGGGAAAAAAAAAGAGTAGAACAGAATAGAGAGCCCCCAAATAGACTCCCATAAATATAGTCAAGTGAACTTTGACAAAGAAGCAAATACAATGCATTGGACAAAGGTAGTCTTTCCAACAAATAATGCTAGGACAAATAGACATCCATGCCCCCCCCCCCCAAAAAAAAAGTGAGAAACAGAATTTACACCCTTTACAAAAATGAGTCCAAAATGGATTTTAGACCTAATTATAGAATACAAAACAAGGAGCACATCTAGAAGACAGCATAGGAGACAACCCAATTGTCTGTGGTTATGGTGATGAATTTTTTGATAAGGCAGCATTCAATGGAGAGAAGGTACCATCCATGAAAGAAATAATAAGCTGGACTTTGTTAAAATTAAAAACTTGTGCTCTATAAAAAAACAGTATTAAGAGAAAGAAAATAATCCACAGATTGGGAGAAAATATTTGCAGAAGACTGTTACCCAAAGTATACAAAGGACTCTTGAAACTCAGCAATAAGAAGGTGAGCAACTGGATTTAAAAAATGGACAAATGATCTGAATAGTCATCTCACCAAAGAAGATACAGAGAGGTCAAGTATATGAAAAGATGTGCAACATCATTAGGCCAATAAAAATTAAAACAGCAAGATACCACTACATGCCTGTTGGAATGGCTAAAATCTGTAACACTGACAACACCAAATTCCGGCAGTGATGTGGAGCAGCAGGAACTCTCATTAGTTGCTGGTGGGAATGCATAATGGTACAGCCACTGTGGGAGACAGTTGGGCAGTTTCTAACTAAACTGTGTGATCCAGTAATTAATGCTCTTTCGTTTTTACCTAAAGTAGTTGAAGAACTGATGTCCACACAAAAACTTGCACACAGGTGTTCATAGTATCTCTCTTCATAATTCCCAAATTTGGAAGTAACCAAGATGTACATTAGTAGGTGAATGGATAAACTGTGGTACGTCTGTACTGTGGAATATTATTCACCACTAAAAAGATATGAAGTGTCAAACTATGAAAAGACATGGGGGAAACGTAAATGCTTATCACTAATGAGAGAAGCCCAGCTGAAAAGGCTGTATATTCTGTGATTCCAATTACTTGACATTGTGGAAAAGGCAAAACTATGGAGACAATAAAAGAATCAGTGTTTGCTAGGGCTTGATGGAGAGGGAGGGATGAATAGGCTGAGCACGGAGGACTTTAGAGTCTGTGTACAGTACTGTAATGGTGTTTGTACATCAGCATACATTTACCAAAATCCATAGAGTGCACATCATTAAGAGCAAACCTTAATGTAAACTGTGGACTTCATGTGATGATGCGTCACTGTAGATTCATTGATGGTAAGAAATGTACCACTCCGGAGTAGATGTTGATAGAGGAAGAGATTGTGTGGTGTGGAGGTAGGGCATATGGGAAATCTCTATACCTTCCTCTCGATTTTGCTTTGAACCTAGTGAAACTTCTCTAAAAAATGAAGTTTATTAATTTTTAAAAAAGTTTCAAAAAGGAAGCAGTATGTAATTATTCATATAATTTTGAGCAATTCAAGTTTATTTGTGCTTCAAACAGCATAGATTTGGAGTACTTAGAAAAGATTACTGATTAAGAGAGGTACACTTGCTTGCATTATGCCTGTTATTCATGTATCAAAAATAAAAACTTCAGCTTATCGTCATTGTTACTGATCACAGATTCCTATAATCTGCACACCATAAGAATTACTGATCACTTGATCCATTCTTGTGTCTCCTGCTCTGTTCTATGTTGCCCTTACCCCTTGGCCTAAAACTAATCTTAGTGTCTTATTCTAAATACTTGTGAACAGTGGCTTTCTCAGCCCTAGAGCACAGTAAGTAGTAAGGGTCCATGTTACAAATGAGAAGACATTATAGTTATGCCTTAATACTACTTAACTGGTCTTTAACTCATCAACTCATTGCCTGTTCTACACCTTCCCCTGGTCCCAAGCTACTGGTTAAGCCAACAGTGCATGGTTCTCTACCCTCAGATGTACGCCTTCTACTGTAACCTTGTTTGACTCATGGGTTCTGTATCTGTGAAAAGAATCTAACGGAAGTTCTAAAAACAAGAATTAAAGTGGTCTTATCTCAAATTGTGTATTATTTAGGGAGATACCTTAATTGCCAAGTTTTATTTTTTTCCACATAAAGATTGTATTTCTGAAAAGGTTTTGAGAGGTATTGCTGAAGATACTTTTTCTATTTCAGATGAGCAAGTTGTTATGGGCAACAAGCTTCTTGTATATATTAGGTAAGAGATCTGTTTAAAAAAACTTATTTGTGTTCTCCTTCCATAACTGCCTCCCCCCTCCCCCACCCCGGTATTCTTATAGGTGTCGTCATCTCCTCTATGTATAGTGCTTTCCATGTTTCCGTGTTCGCATGTACAGTATGATTCTCAACTGCGGGTGATTTTGTGCCCCCCTCAGTGAACCCCCCCCTCCCACCCTGAGTTTCTGCAATATCTAGAGTCATTTTTGTTTGTCACAACTGGGGCTAGGGGAGGGATGCTGCTGGCATCTTGGGGGTGGTGGCCAGAGATGTTCCTGGTGTCCTGCTGTGCACAGGGTAGTCCACACAATGAAGAATTGTCTCTGTCAAAATATCAATAAGGCTGAGGTTGAGAAAGCCCAGCGGTATTTTACTACTGTCAGCTCTGCAATATGTGTTGTCTCTGTTTTATATAAAAGGGCAAGAGATATGTTTAGATCATGAGAAAGTTGGTGACAGAGGTTAAGCTGTGAACTGTTTATCTCCTTACTCTCCAAACAGGAGACTCTGCAGGCTCAGAATTGTGTCCTGATAGAACTTTAAGACAGATGACTGCCAGACTAGCAGGCAGGAAGGTGGCAGAACCTGCCAGAGTGTTATTTTAGCTCCTATCTAGTGTCAGAGTTAGCTTTGAGACCTTTTTCACCCTTGTTACATTGATTCTTGAAAACAGTACAGCATCTGCCTGGTACTCTATTATCTGTACTTTACACTTCTTAGAAGATGCTGTCCCTAATCCAACATTCAGAATTGATGACTAGTTCAAAAAGTTTAAGATCAGTCTCCACCCCCCACCTCCTCCAATGAGGACATACTCAGAAGACATCTCTATAGTTCAGCCCACAAGGCATAATCCATAAAGCATTAGCTATAAGGAAGGTCTGATTTAGAAGTAAAACTGAGCAGTAATTTCTCATCAGGTCCTCCTCTCCCTGAAGACTTGTCCTATTGAGGACATTTTCCACACATTGGTTAGCCTAGCTCATTCCCTGGCTTTGATCACTGTTCTTAGAGCCACTGGCTCAAAGTCCCTGAAAACATTAGGCTTTTTGCCGGTAAATCATAGCGCAGTGGTGCCATTAGGCTTTTTCTGGTGCTGGGTGTGAGACCTTCGGATAATCTGTTCTCATTCCCTTTTGTCCACTTCTGCGGCCTGGGTTTTTCTTAGGAAAAATGAGAAGAAATGAAAGTGCTTACTCTGTCATGGGATGTGTTTTTTCACCGCCATCCCTGTTGGCCCCAGTTTCTGAACAGGCTCTCACCTTGATCGAATTTGAACTTGACCTGACAAAAGCTGAGCCTGCTTAAAAATCAAATGACTATGTTGGGTTTGAGAAACTGTGTGCTACCTGAAGTCAGCCCACTACAAGTCACCAACTCTGTTCTCTTTCTTTTCTCCTAGCTGTTGTCTTGCGGGCCGAGCCTATCCCCTTGGTGATATCCCTGAAGATCTTGTTCCCTTGGTTAAAAACCAGGTTGGTGCTATTTCCACAGCATTTTTATGATCACTTCTTGTTAAATGCAAGAAAGAGGAACTGTAATTGAGGGTTACATGTGAGTCAGGAGCTGTCTGCAGTGGTAGCAGAGAGCCTCCCCCACTCATCACAGCCGCCAGGAAGTAGAGCTGAGACAGGTTAGAAAAGTTATTAAGTGGTAGCAATTTAGACCAAATTCGACCTGCCTTTATTTTGTCCAAATGGGAATCCTTGCTTCAGCAAGATACTTTGTAAGGAAAGAAAATAGTCAACATTTCTTTCAACTTGCAGGTTTTTGAATTTCTGATTCGCTTGCATTCAGCAGAAGCTTCCCCCGAGGAAGAAATCTACCCCTACGTTAGGACTCTGCTACATTTTGACACAAGAGAATTTCTAAATGTGTTGGCACTGGTAAGAGATAATATGATTTTAAGGTATTTTTAGAGGAAACAGGGTGATAAATTCTTTTTAATAGAAAGAAGGATGTGTGTGCAGGTACAATTTTTATGCCCTAACAGTGAGCAGTAAAAATTTTAACATGTTTAATTTTGTTCTGCCCCCTGTATTTCCTAATTCTTTATCTCCCTTCTTTCCCTCCCACTTCTGTCCCTCCCATCCTTCCTCCCATCTTCCCCTATGTCTGTCTCTTTCTACCACAACCTTATCAAAAAGTTAAAGCAGTATTAGATATGTGTAGCATGTTTGGTTTCATAAATTATAGTAGTTGACATACTGAATATGGAAGAAGGCTCTGATGGACTTGTAGTGGTGATGATTGTGGAAGTCACTGGGGTCTAAATGGAACACGGAAGCTTCCTGCTGAAAAAGTGACGTTATGCATATTTAATTAAAGATGGATTTGAGTGAGCCAGGTTCTCCATGCAAATACTCCCAAGGGAATAATTATATAACACATAATATATCGTTCCAATTAAATAGGATTATAATGTTTTTAAAAAATCTTTTGATAACATGAACAGAGTTTATATTTCAGTGTTAGTGAAGCCGGAGCCTCACAATGTATAAGACGCACACAAATGTTATATATACGAAGTATTTAGAGAAGAAAGACCAGAAGGAAATACACCTAAATATTGTTAGTGATTAACTGTGAAATGGGGCAAATTTCTCTAATGATCGTACATTTATAAGTTGAATAATGTAATAAACTGTTAAAAATGCCTGTGAGAAGGAAAAGATTCCCAATTATATTATACTTTTAATTGGTTTATTTGAATATCTGACTTCAGAAGTGGTAATTTTAATTGCACAGAAAGAAGGGAGAAGAGACTTAGAAGTCCGACCTAGTTGGTTTAAGAAACCTTAGAGAACATAAGGGTACTTGCTATCCAGCATGTAGAAAATGAGAAAGAGAAAGTCATGAGCAGGGTTACAGAAAGAGTGGTGTAGAGCAACAAAGAATTCTAACTCATTTTCATTTTTGTAAGGGCTCTGCTAGCACTGAAGACCATGTGGAATTGTGCTGACATCTGAATTATGAGGATTATGAGGATAAGGCTGTAGTACGATCTTGTTTGCTTGACAAATAGTTGAGCACCTACTATATCACATGGTCTGTACTGTCTGGCGTGTACCATTGCCTTACAAGCTCTAAAGCCTGTGTTGGTGGAGAATGTAGAGGACGTAGACTTTGAGATCAGTAATTACGCACAATGCAGTGCTGCCATTGGAGAAGTGCAGGATGCTGCGCTCACACCTACGAGAGAATCTCATGGGAGGTTTATTAAAGAAGGTTTCTTATAGGAAATGATGTCCATGTGAGTCTCAAAGGATGAATAGAAGTTAGGTTAAGGTTAGGGGAAAATGGGGCGCCTGGGTGGCTCAGTGGGTTAAGCCGCTGCCTTCGGCTCAGGTCATGATCCCAGGTCCTGGGTTCGAGCCCCGCATTGGGCTTTCTGCTCGGCAGGGAGCCTGCTTCCTCCTCTCTCTCTGCCTGCCTCTCTGCCTACTTGTGATTTCTCTCTGTCAAATAAATAAATAAAATCTTTAAAAAAAAAAATGGTTAGGGGAAAATATTCGTGGAAGAAGGACAAAGTATGTGAAAAGACCTGGAAACAAGACAGAGCAAGGTAGGCTCAAGGAATTGGGGGTAAAAAATCAGTATGGCCACATCCCAAAGTGTATGGAAGCCTATAGTAAGAAACAAATCTGAAGAGGTAGGTGAAGACTGAGTTTTGTAACCCATGGTGAGAAGTTTGGATTTTACACTGGAGCAGTAGGTAGCCACTAAAACATTTTAGGCAAAGGAATATCATGATTTATAGTTTAGGAAAATTCCCTATGACTATTGTATGAAAATGGGTTGAAATAAGACAACTTTAAAGGCAACAAGATCTGTTAGCAAATTTTTGTACTTTAGTACTCCTTGTACTTTGTAAGGGTGCCTGGGTGGCTCAGTGTGTTAAGCATCTGCCTTTGGCTCAGGTTATGATCCCAGAGTCCCAGGATTGAGCCCCACATTGGTCTCCCTGCTCGGTGGGGAGTCTGCTTCTCCCTCTCCCTCTGCCCCTCCCCTTGTTCTTTCTCTCTCAAATAGATAAAATCTTAAAGAAATAGGTAGAAGATTAAAGGTGACTTGAATTCAAGGGCAGTGACTCCAGGCATAATAAGATGTGAAAGGATTTAAAAGATATTTTAGGAAGCAAATTGGCCTTAAACTTGGGACTTATTGCATAGTTGGATGTGAAGGATAAGATAAATGGGAAGCATCAAAGATTCCTAGATTTCTGACTTGGTTAACTGGGTGTATAGTGGTTTATATATTCAGTAGGCAATCAGGAGAAACCAGTTTCTTGGTAGATGAGGGGGTAGGACAGGGTTATGGTGAGGGATGGGGGAGTACAGATATTAATTCTCCTTTAGACTTAATGAATTTGAAATGCCTGAAAGATATGTGGAGGTTTTCTTCCGTGCTTGTATCAAGTGTTGGCCGCAAGCCCAAGTACCAGAGCTGGAGAAATTGTTAAGGCCTAGGATCTGAAATCCTGAATTCACTACCTATTTTGCCATGATTGATTGATCATATAACTTTCCTAATTCAGTTAATATATCTTAATAAAAACATTTTCAGGGAGACACAAAATAATTTACATGACAGATTTTTAAATCACATTTACCACCTTTTTTCATTTAGGAATATTTTTTCAAGTAAAGTTTTAAAATTTAGCTTCCTTGAGGTATAATTTATGCAAAATGTAGTTCATCCATTTCAAGAGAAGACTTTGACAAATGTATAGTCTTGTGACCTCTCCTGCAATCCAGATATGGAACACTTCCATGACACTTGCAGTTTTGTAGTTAGTCTCAAACCCCATCCACTGCCAGTTCCCAGTTTGCTTTCTAACACTGAAATTTTGCCTTTTCCAGAATGTCCTATAAATAAAATCATAAGCTCTGTAGTTTGGGAGCTTCTTTCACTTAAAATAATGCTTTGATATTTATCAATGCTGTTGCTTATATCAATAGGCTGTTCTCTTTTTTTGAAGTTTTTATTGAAATTCCAGTTAGTTAACATACCCTGTAATATTAGTTTCAAGTGTATGGTATAGTGATCCACTACTTCCATGAACCCATGCTCATCACAACATGTATACGCCTTCATCCCCACCCCTGACTTCCCCCATCCCTGCCCACCTCACCTCTGGTAACCATTAGTTTGTTCTCTAGAGTTAACAGATCACTTCTTGGTTTGCCTCTCTCTCTTTTATTCCCTTTGCTTGTTTGTTTTGTTTCTTAAATTCCACGTATGAGTGAAATCATATGGTTTTAGTCTTTCTCTGACTTTGTTCACTTAGGTAATACTCTCTAGCTCCATCTGTGCCATTGTAAATGGCAAGATTTCATTCTTTTTTATGGCTGAGTACTATCCCATTGTGTGTATATACCATATCTTTTTTCTCCATTCATCAATCGATGGACACTTGAGCTGCATCCGTAATTTGGCTATCGTAGATAATGCTGCTATAAACATCAGAATGCATGTATCCCTTTAATTTAGTATTTTTTGTAATCTTTGGGTAAATAAATAGTCGTGCAGTTGCTGGGTTGTGGGATAACTCTAATTTTAACGTTCTGAGGAACCTCATACTGTTTTCCATCATGGCGACACCAGTTTGCACTCCCACCCACAGTGCGAGAGGGTTCCCTTCTCTCCACATCCTTGCCAACACCTGTTGTTTCTGTGTTGTTGATGTTAGCCATTCTGACAGGTGTGCGGTGATACCTTATTGTAGTTTTTGATTTGCATTTCCCTGATGATAAGTGAGGTTGAGCATCTTTTCATGTGTCTGTTGGCTATCCGTATGTCTTCTTGGAGAAATGTCTATTCATGTCTTCTGCCCATTTTTTAATTGTATTTTTTTTTTAGGTGTTGAGTTTTAAAAGTTCTTTATGTATTTTGGATATTAATGCTTTATCAGATACATCATTTGCAAATATCTTCTCCCATTCCATAGGTTGCCTTTTAGTTTTATTGATTGTTTCCTTCACTGTCCAGAAGCTTTTTAATTTAATGTAGTCTCAGTAGTTAATGTTTGGTTTTGTTTCCAGTACCTCAGGAGACACATCTAGAAAGAAGTTGCTATGGCTGATGTCCAAGAAGTTACTGCCTGCACTCTCCTCTAGGATTTTTTGGTTTCTGGTCTTATATTTAAGTCCTAATTAATTTTGAGTTAATTCTTGTGTATGGTGTAAGAAAGTGTTCCAGTTTCATTCTTTTGCAGGTGGTTGTCCAGTTTTCCCAACACCATTTGTTGAAGACACTGTTTTTTTTCCCCCATTGGATATTCTTGCCTGCTTTGTTGAGAATTATGGGTTCATTTGTGGGTTTTCTATTCTCTTGCATTGATCTACATGTCTGTTTTTGTTCAGTACCATAGTATTTTGATTACAGCTTTGTACTATAACTTAAAGTCCAGAATTGTGATGTCTATAGCTTTGCTTTTTTTTTTTTTTTTTTCCAAGATTGCATTGGCTATTTAGGATCTTTCGTGGTTCCATACAAACTGTAGGATTGTTTGTTCTAGCTCTGTGAAGAATGCTGTTGGTATTTTAATAGGGATTGCATTAAATCTGTCGATTTCTTTGGGTAGTAGAGATTTTTAACAACATTTTTCTACGGGTGCCTCGGTGGTTTAGTCAGTTAGGCGTCTGCCCAGGGTCTTGGGATCAAGCCCTGCATTGGGCTCCTTACTCAGTAGGGATTCTGCTTCTCCCTCTCCCTCTAATTGCTGCTCCCCCTGCTATCTCTGTCAAATAAATAAATAAATAAAAACATTTTTAAAAAATACCTGTTTTTCCCATCCATGAGCATGGAATAGTTTTCCATTGTGTCATCTTCAGTTTCTTCCATCAGTATTTTATAGTTTTCAGAGTACAGGTCTTTCACCTCTTTCATTAGATTTATTTCTAGATATCTTACTGGTTTTGGTGCGGTTGATTCCTTAATTTCTCTTTCTGCTGCTTCATTATTGGTGTTTAGAAATGCAACAGATTTCTGTACATTTATTTTATATACTGCAATTTTACTGAATTTGTTTATCAGTTCTAGCAGTTTTTGGTTGAGTCTTTAGGGTTTTCTCTATATAGTGTCATGTCATCTGCAAATAGTGACAGTTTTACTTGTTCCTTGCCAATTTGGATGCCTTTTATTCCTTTTTGTTATCTGATTGCTAAGGCTAGAACTTCTAGTACTATGTTGAATAAAAAAGGTGAGAGTGGACATCCTCATTTTGTTCCTGCCCTAGAGGAAAAGCTGCCAGTTTTTCTCCATGTAGGATGATATTAACTGTGGGCTTTTCATATATGGCCTTTTTTATGTTGAGGTATGTTTCCTCTAAACCTCCTTTGTTGGTAGTTTTTATCATGAATGATTGTTGTACTTTGTCAGAGGCTTTTTCTGTATCTGTTGAAAGGATCATATGGTTCTTATCCTTTCTTTTGTTAATGTGATGTGTATCACATTGATTGACTTGTGAATTTTGAACCAGCAACCTGGGAATCAATCTATTTGATCACTGTGAATGATTTTTCTTTAATGTATTGTTGAATTTGGTTTGCTAGTATTTCATTGAGAAATTTTACATCTGTGTTCCTCAGGAATATTGGCCTGTAGTTCTCTTTTTTTTTGTGATGTCTATCCGGTTTTGGCATCAGGGTAATGCTGGCCTCATACAGTGAATTTGGAAGTTTTACTCCCTCTTCTATTTTTTGGAATAGTTTGAGAAGAATAGGTACTAACTCTCCTTTAAATGTTTTAAGTAGCTATTAACTCTTCTTTAGAATTTGCCTGAGAAGACATCTGGTCCTGAATTTTTGTTTGTTGGGAGTTTTTTTTAATTATTAAGTTTCTTTGCTGGTTATTGGTCTATTCAAGTTTTCTATCTCTTCCTATATCAGTTTTGGTAGTTTATATATTCCTAGGAATTTATCCATTTCTTCTGGGTTGTACATTAGTTGGCATACAGTTTTTCACAACATTCTTCTATAATTATTTGTGTTTCTGTGGTATTGGTTATTATTTCTTTGCTCTCATTTGTGATTTTATTTAATTGGGTCCTTTCTCTTTTGTTTTTGGTAAGACTGGCTGGGGTTTATCAATTTTACTAACTTTTTCAAAGAACCAGCTCCTGGTTTCATTGATCTGTTGCGTTTTTAGTTTCTATATCATTCATTTCTCCTCCAATCTTTATTATTTCCTTCCTATTACTGTTTTGGGATTTGTTTGTTGTCCTTTTCCTTGCTCATTTAGGTGTTAAGATTGTTTAAGATTCTTCTTGCTTTTTGAGGTGGGCCTACTATGTACTACTGTGTACTTCCCTCTTAGAACCACTTCTGCTGCATCCCAAAGCTCATACCGTTGTGTTTTCATTTTCATTTGTGTCCGTGTATTTTTTTAGTTTCTTTTGATTTCCTGGTTCACCTGTTCATTGTTGTGTCGCATGTTGTTTCACGTCCTTGTATTTGTGGTCTTACCAGACTTTTCTTGCGGTTGACTTCTAGTTTCATAACGTTGGGGTCAGTAAAGGGGCATGGTATGATTTCAGTCTTTTTGTACTTGTTGAGACCTCTTTTGTTACCTAATAGGTTATGATTTATTCTAGGGAATGTTCCACGTGCTCTTGAAAAGAATGTGTATTCTGCTGTTTTAGCCCAACTGGTCCAGTGTGTCTTTCAAAACCACTGTTCCCTTGTTGATTTTTCTGTTTAGATGATCTGTCCATTGATGTAAGTGGGGTGGTAAAGTCCCCTACTATTATTGTATTATTAATAGTTCCTTTATGTTTGTTACTAATTGTGTTATATATTTGGGTGCTACCATTTTCAGTGCATAAATATTTACAATTGGTATATCTGGTTGGATTGTTCCCTTTATTATTATATAGTACCCTTCTTTGTCTCTTGTTACAGTCTTTGTTTTAAAGATTTTATTTATTTATTTGACAGACAGAAATCACAAGTAGACAGAGAAGCAGGCAGACAAAGAGAGGAGGAAGCAGGCTTCCTGCTGAGCAGAGAGCCTGATGCGGGGCTCGATCCCAGGACTCTGAGATCATGACCTGAGCTGAAGGCAGAGGCTTTAACCCACTGAGCCATCCAGGTGCCCCCAGTCTTTGTTTTATAAGTCTAGTTTGTCCAATATAGGTATTGCTACTCCAGCTTTCTTTTGACATCCATTTGCATTGCATGATCACTATTTCTCCATCTCCTCACTTTCAATCTGAAGGTGTCTTTAGGTGTAAAATGACCCTCTTGTAGGCAACATATAGATGGGTCTTGTTTTCTTATGCATTCTGACACCCTATGCCTTTTGATTGGAGCATTTAGTCCATTTATATTCAGAGTTATTATCGATATGTATTTATTGCCATTTTATTACTTGTTTTGGAAGATTTTTCTCTGATCCTTTCTTGTCTTTCTCTCATGTTTTACTGGTTTTCTTTTGTGATGTATTTGGATTTCTTTCTCTTTATTCTTCATGTGTTTATTAGGGAGTTTTGATATTGGTCACCATTAGGTTTGTATATTACCTCTTTTGTAAATAGCAGTCTGTATTAAGTTGATGGCTGTTCAGATTGGCACGGATTCTTTTCTCTACACATTTTGAGTATATGTTATTACATTTTATATCCTTTTTTGTGTGTGAGTCCTTGACTGAATTTTACAGAAATATTCATTTTTACTGCTTTGTGTTTCCTGCATTTATACTATCACTTTTGTTTTCTCCTTTCCACTCGAAGAGTCCCCTTTAATATTTCTTGCAGGGCTGGTTTACTTATCACAAACTCTTAGCTTTTTTCTGGGAAACTCTTTATCTCTCCTTCTATTCCAAATGGTAGCCTTGCTGGATAGAATATTCTTGGCTGCAGATTTTTCCTAGTCAGCATTTTGAATGTATTGTGCCACTCCCTTCTGGCCTGCCAAGATTTCTGTTGAAAAATCTCTTTGAAAAGAAAACCCTAGCCTTATGGGTTTTCCCTTGTAAGTTAATGACTTCTTTTGTTGCTTTTAAGATTTTTTTTATCACTATATTTTGCCATTTTAATTATGGTATGTCTTGGTTTTGGCCTGCTTTTGTTGATTTTGATGGGAGTTCTCTTTGCCTCTTGGATCTATAAGTCTGTTCCCTTCCCCAGATTAGGGAAATTTTTAGCCATTATTTCTTAAAATAAATTTTCTGCCCCCTTTTCTCTTTCTTCTTCTAGATGCCTTTAATATGAATGTTATTATATTTAGTAGAGTAACTGAGTTCCCTGAGTCTATTCTTGTTGCATAATTTTTTCTCTCTTTTGTTCAGCTTCATTGCTTTCTGTTACTGTTTATTCTAGGTCATCA
This sequence comes from Lutra lutra, assembly GCF_902655055.1. Taxonomy (NCBI): domain Eukaryota; kingdom Metazoa; phylum Chordata; class Mammalia; order Carnivora; family Mustelidae; genus Lutra; species Lutra lutra. The sequence goes on from NC_062278.1 coordinate 108,915,268, forward strand.
ATTCATTCCTCAGCTTCTTCCAGCCTGCTGTTCACTGCATCAAATGTGTTTCTAATCTCGTTTATTACGCTCTTCATCTTTCTTTTTTAACTCTTTTATGTTTGTGGTAAGGGTCTTATTGATGTCTTCTGTTCTTTTCTCAAACCCAGCGGGTAGTCCTATGATTGTTGCTTTAAATTCTCCTTAAGGAATGTTACATGTATCTGTTTCACGTAGATCTCTGGCTGTTTTTTCTTGCTCTCTCTTGTTCTTTCATTTAGGATAAATTCCTGTCTTCACATTTTGTCTAAATTGCTTCCACCTTATAAGGGTTAGAAAAGCCAGTTATGTGTCCTGCTCCTGGAAGTAATGGCCTTATGATGAAGAGGTCATGTAGTGTCCAGGGCTTGTCACTTCATGGAATGTCATCAGTGTGTACTGTGTGTGTTCTGTTGTGTTCTGGCTGCTCTATCCTTCATGCCAGTCACCTGCAGAGACTCTCCTTGCTTGCTGTGGGCATTGTTTCATCCCTGGCCTGAATGTGGTGAGTTTTAACTAGGTTTACTCTGATCTGCTTGTGAAATGAGACCTGTCACCACCTACATTGGAACTGAGGCCCTGCCAAACTCTCTGGTTAGGCGACTTAGTGTGGGTAGGGGTTTATGCTGGTCTTCTTGGGGAGGGGCTCACCAAGCTGGGATTGAGGGAAGTGTGACTGAGAAGGGCAGCTCTACTAGAGCTCAGAGGGATTGGGCTTGGGTGAAAGCAAGTTAGTCAGCCAGTGTTACCTACAGGTGGCTCTGTGTTTGTACTGAGTTGTGGCACCAGCCAGCTCCTTTCTTCCTGGAGGGGTATGCCCATGAACATTGCCTCTCAGGGATATGCTCCAGAAGAGCAAATAATCTCCGTGTCCCCCAGGCACTCTTCAGATTGCTGTTTCCATGGTATCTGCCCCCAAATTGTTCGTCTGCCTTCTCTCCAGGAGTACTGCAGTACCTTCTAGGCTCTATCCCAGCCAAGCCTGCTGACCTTTAAAATTCCAGGCTTTAAGCCCTGCTCGTTGCAAGAAGTCATAAAACTCAGCCCCTCTCATTTCCTAAGCCAGTGGCTCTAGGGAAATGTTTACCTATGCATTCCCCTGGGTGCTCCTCTCCCTCTCTCTCTTTCTCTCACTCTTATTCTCACTTCTCTGTGACCTCCCTCCCTCCTCTTCACAGCAGCCTCAACCCTTTGCCCCCCTAAACTACGTCTCCATGCTTTATGCCTTCTTCAGTGTAGCCTCTTTTCTCCCTTTAGTTGTGGAGTTTGTTCTGTCAGTCTTCAGGTCAATTTCTGGTGTATGTAGGATGATTTGATAGTTACCTAGTATTTGTGGGACTAGGCGAGCGTAGGGTCCTTCTACTCTGCTGCCATCTTCTTCCAAACCAGTTTTTTCCTTTTTATGGCTGTATAATTTTCCATTTTATGGGTATACAATTTGCTGATCTGTTCACCAGTAGATGGTCCTTGGAGTTATTTTGTGTTTTAGGCTCTTATGAATACAGCTATTATGAACATCTACATAGAGGCCTTTGTATGGACATACATTTCTGTTTCTCTTGAGTAAATACTAAAAGCTAGAATTGCTGGGTCTTTTGTTAAATGTATTCTTTTACTTTGTCAGAAACTGACATGCTGTTTTCTAAAGTGGTTCTACCATTTTACATTCCTACTAGAAGTATAGATGAGTATCAATCAGTTCCTTCATCTCACCAACACTTGGCTATAGTTGATCTTTTAAAATTGACCATTCTAAAAGGTGTGTGGTCGTATCTTGTGGTTTTTATCTATATTTTCCTTCTGACTAATGAGATTAAGCATCTTTTCATTAAAATAGATTGTAGAGAAGATATGTTTGTCATCCATATATTCTCTTTGGCGAAATATCTGTTCATTTTTTTTTTAATTGTGTTTATTTTCTTGTCTGGTTTTAAAAGTTCTTTACAAATTTTAAGTACAAGTTCTTTATCAGATTACATAAGCTTACCAAATGTTTTCTACCAGTCTAGTGTGTCTTTAAAGACTAACAGTTTTGTTCAAAGATATCACTCAGAATTGACTGTTTGGGGTTGTTTTTACCATGTATACTGTAGGCCTTTTCAGGGGGTCAATTCATGTCTTTATTTCAAGAAAGTTTTCTTGAATTACAGATTGAAGTGCTTTTCCTACTTTATTATTTTGTATTTTGTCTTAAACTGCAATTATTTGTGTGTTGTATTTTCTTTATCTTCTTTATTTGTCACCTTTTCTCTGATCTGTTTTACCTTCTTATTTAAATTTCATTTTCTTAGTTCTTTTCATTTATGTTTTCTAGTTCTCCTATTTTACTTTTGGTCATGTCTTTTCTCCCCAGGGTGGCTTGTATGCCTTTGTACTTCACAAACTGTGTCATTCTCCATTAGGACATCTTTGCATATTATTCCTCTCACCAAGCATTGTATAAGTAGAAGCGTCTTTGTGGAATGATAGTGTTTTAATAGTGATACGCCATGGTAGTGGCAGCTGTTAAGTTCAACCAAAATATGTGATCATGTATATCATAATATTCATACTGTGGTATATTACCACTTAATTATGTTTATAGAAGTAAATGTTCAGTATCTGTTTCAAAGTAGTGAGTACATGCTGCCAAAAAGGAAAATAGATGAGAAGTTCTTTTTTACTAGCTGTCACTGCTGTTGCCTTTTCCTTTCTTTTTTTTTTTTTTAATTTATTTGACAGACAGATCACAAGTAGGCAGAGAGGCAGGCAGAGAGAGAGAGACAGGAGGAGGAGGCAGGCTCCCCGCCGAGCAGAGAGCCCGACGCGGGACCCGATCCCAAGACCCTAAGATCATGACCTGAGCCTAAGGCAGAGGCTTTAACCACTGAGCCACCCAGGCGCCCCAACTGCTGTTGCTTTTTAATACAGATGTTAATTCTCCACGATTTTGTGTTTTCGTTGAATAGCATTTGTATTAGCAGATAATACCGTCTATTTGTATCTGCAAAGTGACCTCTCACTTTGGCAAGATGGGGTCAGGGTAGAGTTATGTGTTTGTGTTAGCGTGTTCATGTTTGTTGTTTTTGTAAACCTGCAGGTAGAACTGAGAGACTTTCTAGTTCATCTTTCTGTCTTTAGACAGGGTAATATTTAACCCACTTAAACATTAAAATATCTTCTTTTTGAGTTCGCAGATTGAGAGTTCCTACAGTCTCCTTGGTAACTTGTGTCAGCGTTTTTCAACTAACTGGCAGCAAAGTAGTTTAGTTGAAGAAAGAGTTTTAAAAAAAGAAAAGATTCTGTTTTTCTCTGTCATTAAGCAGACAAACAAGCATCCATTTGTTTAAAGCACTTAGTGTGTGTCAGGAAAGTAGAAGGAAGGGCATGCTAACTGGAAAACATCATGAGGAGAGGTACTTGGGAGAAGTTGGGGAAGTTCAGGGCCCATTTACACGGTAGCAGTATTTGGGTTGAATGTAACCATGATGTAGTCTTGGAAGTTGATGGCTGTGAAATTCCTTTTTTTTTTTTTTAATCTAATCATTTAAATTTTTATTTATTTATTTATTATTTATTTTTAAAAGATTTTATTTATTCATTTGACAGACAGAGATCACAAGTAGGCAGAGAGGCAGGCAGAGAGAAAGGGGGAAGCAGGCTCCCTGCTGAGAGAGAGCCCAATACAGGGCTTGATCCCGGGACTCCGGGATCATGACCTGAGCTAAAGGCAGAGGCTTTAACCCACTGAGCCACCCAGGTGCCCCATAATTATTTAATTTTTAAATGGGACAATATATATTTTTTTAGGAAAATAAGCAGTAAATTATTGGTGTATGGATTCAAATATTTCTAAGACCCACATGTGCTACATGAAAACCAGAGAAAAGATCTTCAATTCTTTCATCATTTTTATTACTTAATAAATAATTTCATTTCAGTTTTTTGGTAGTGAACACCATTCTTATTCTCATATATGCATTTTGTAAGTATTAGGTATTTTCAGAATCTGATGCTGTCATTTACTTTGGTGCATGTTCTTTGAAAATATATTTGGCTCTACTTGCACAGGGATATAAAAGTGCTATAGTTGGCAGTGTTTTGAAAATAAAATACCTAATCTTTGTGTGTGTAGGCTTGAGGATTTTAACATTGTGATGATTTTAGCATAATTTTTAGGAAATATCTATCATTGAACATCATTTTGTTTTTAGTTGTCATGGAAATGATGAAAGTTATTTTTCAGGAAAGTTAACTGTACTTCAGCTATTATTTTCAAAGCGTATGGGGAATGATGGCAGAGCATGTCACCTGTAGTTCATCTTCTCAAACCCTTGTTCACAAGTTGCCTTTTGTCATTAGTGTTTTTTCTTTTTCATTGCCTATGAACTTTCTCAAATTGCTCTTTGGTAGTGTGATAGTTGCTATATTTTTATACTTATTATTAATTTTTCAAGTCCCGGGATACCATGCAATAGTAAATGCTATAGCTTTCTGCCTAACTTGCTAAAAGCAACTTATTATTTAAAGGTATATAAGGAAAAACCTGATGAGGAATGGTTACCTTATTTGGGATTTTACCAGACTATTAATAAGAATTTAATAAATTGTTTCCTTCTAACATTTGCAAATAATTATTTTTAAAAATTTCTTCCTGCTAGACCTTTGAAGATTTTAAAAATGACAAGCAAGCTGTAGAATATCAACAACGAATTGTGGATATTTTGTTGAAAGTAAGTATTCTGAGAATAGATGTCTTTGTATTGATGTTTGTTTGTTTGTTTGTTTGTTGGGAGGAGGGTTATAGGGAGAGGGTTAGAGAGAATCTTATGCAGGCTCCATGCCCAGTGTGGAGCCTGATGCAGGGCTCAATCACATATCCTGAGGTCATGACTTGAGCCAAAATCAAGAGTCATATACTTAACCAACTGAGCCACCAGGTGCCCCATATTGGTATTTATTTTAAGAAAGCTGAATTGTTTTATAGCAAGTTCTAAAATGATCCTCTTCAATGCAGCAGTGTGTTCAATTCATTTAAAAATTTTATTGTGATATCTTTGTCTTTCAAACCTGAATAAAATACTAATCATTTAAAAAAAATGTATTTCAGCTGTAGACTAGATATAGGATATAAGGTACTATTGTGAAATGCATATTGTGGTAGTTGCTTATCAGTATGATTATGTGGAATAATGGTGACTAACTTCAGAATGCTTTGAGAAAATAATTAATGTGAAGAATCTTCTTCCATCTCATACTAGCCTTGCTGTGTTGCTTAGTTGGTACTGTCGTCTGACCGTGGCACTGAGATGGTGGCACAACTTCAGAATGATTAGAGGCACACAGAGATGATCATCTCAGTTTAAATCTAACCAGATCAGTCCAAAGCTATTTTGAGATCCATGCTACTGCTAATGAATGAATGCAGAGACAGATTCTTTTCCTTTCCATCTGCACAGCTTGAACCAGGCCAGTTTCTTCTTATAGTTGAGATCTTAGAATTTTCATCCTGTTCATTTGGCTGTAAAATGGAGGTGTCTTCCTTTTAGTGAATTTTAGATTATTTTGGGCAAGAGAGCAAAATCAAAACGTTCTCTAATTGTGTATGACACTAATGCATTGCATTTATAATAGTTCTTTATAATTTTCAAAACACATTTATATACATTATCTTATTTGAGCCATTTATTGACCTTGTAAGATAGGCAGTAATGAATATGAGAATAAGATTTGCTCAGCCTCCAAATAATGCCAGTTTGATCCAGGTAGGGGGTGTGGAGAATTTTTACTTGGGTCTCCTAAACAGTCTCTCTATATCTAATCTTGTCTTTAGTTTGTGATCTTGCCTTTCTTTTATTCTTCTGTGGCTCCCTATTGGATCTTTAGTTTGTGATCTTGCCTTTCTTTTATTCTTCTGTGGCTCCCTATTGGATCAGTTGGAATTAAGTTCCACTGTGAGAGAAAATCAAAATAACAGTAGTTTAATTGTGATGGGAATTTATTTTTCTCATGAAAGTCTAGGGGTCAGCAACCTGTTCTAGTAGAGTGGCTTCACAGACTTACCAGGGATGCAGATGCCTTCTGCTTTAGCTGTTGTTATTCTTAGTACACGGTTTCTGTCTTTGGTCCAATGGACGGCTCTAGCCATCACCTGAACATTCTAGCCAGTCTGAATGCAGAAAGAGATAAAGCAGAGTTTCCTCTCTCTAAGAAGACTTTTTAGAAGTTGTATACTACAATTCAGCTTACAACATGTTGATCAGAACTTAGATATATTGCTTCTCAGCTGCTAAGAGAGACTGAGAAATGTACTCCATGTTATGGGTGACCATGTGTTTAGCCTAAAATGAGGAGTTCTGTTTCTAAGTTAGGAGGGAAGAGCAGATGTTGGAGCACAATTCCTGGTTTCTGTCATACTCATCTGTAGTTGTCGAATATGACATCCAAAATCCTTCTGTATTTTCTGGTCCCTGATTACTTCTTTATAATTGCTGTCTTCTCCTATCCCTGACACACCCCCTGTGGCACACACATTCTTTGTATTAATGAACTTCTCAACCGTATTAAATTATTGCGATTCACTAAACTGCGTCATCTCTATGTCTTACGTTCTTTGTGTGAATTTCCTTTCATCCCATCATGCCCTTCCTTCCCTTTCCCCGCCTGGCAAATTCCTAACCATTTTCCAAGACAGAACTCAAATATCATCCATGAGAAACTCCTTTAGAATCGTTTCCACACTTTGAGTTTGATTAGTTGCCCCTTCTCCATGTTCATACTTATGCGGCACATGGCACACTGTGAGGGAATTGTTTACAGGTTTATTTTCCTGCCTGGAGTTAAGTTTCCGTTAAGCAGAGACTATGAGGATTTTTGTGTGTGTGTCACTGTTTTAACATGCCCCGAGTATGTCCAGCACAATGTATGCATGCTGGTAAGTGGTCAAGACATGTTTGCAAGTTGAGTGAATGGGAGTTTGAATTTAAAACTGTGCCAAGTTGGAGGAACAATCCAGATGAAGAAAATAGCGCTCCGTGAAGTACTTAAACTATTACAGTTAGTGAATTGCTACCCTTGTATATTGTTTTGTATTGCCTACCTTGGGTCATTGAAGATTGAACTCTTGAGATTATTTTCTCATTTCTGATGAGAGAGTCCTATTAACAAGTGTGCTGCTGACAGAGCCAGTGAACATGGGAATGCAGCAAGGACCAGAGAACTGGATGAGCATCAGAGCTAAGGTGATACTATGTGTCTGAATGACTACAGGACATGGAAGTGAAAAGCTGTTCCTTTGTGACTTTAAGATTGCTCAGAAAAAATTTTTAAGCGTGGTTCCTGGAATAGGTAAGAGAAGAATGGAGAGAAACCAGAATTTCGAGGATGATAACTGTTAGACACTTGGTAAGGTGCCAAGGGAATTGGCTGAGAGAAGTGTTTTCTCAGAAGGTGTTTCTAGGATCAGTTGGTAAAGCAGTCCACACCTAGAGAGTAAAAGGATGGGGAAAAGCCGAGTGGAGCAGTAGCTGGGCCCAAAAGTTGAGTCTAGGAAAGCACCTGCGCACTGCAAGGAAGTGATGATGGAGTATCTTAAAGCGATAGAGAGTTCTTTGAATATTGTCAGTTGGAACTTAGAAACACAAAAAGATTATAACTTGAAGTATTCTCCTACTGTGGTAATGAAGAATTATGCACTTGAGCAAGCTGTGGTTGCCAGACTAAAGCAGGACGAGTTCAAGAAAGGGGTACACTGCTAGCAAAATAGGAAGAGGTAGGCCAAAAGCTGTGCCCTGAGGAAACATTTTACAACAGGAGCAGTCTTACACTTGATCTTCGGGTGAGAGTGCGAGAGGGAACAGGACAACCAAGGGAACAGGACCAGTGGATGAGACAGTTGGTTGTTCGGCTAATCCCAGATAATACCTGATCTTCCTTCCCTGTGTTCTGCATTTTCTTTCTTTGCTGATGGCGTCATCGTCGGAACTGCCTATCAGGCCCAAGTCTGTCGTTGTTTATTCCTCCTTTAGCCACACGTTTCCACTCAGGTAAATCCTTGTCCTGTTGCCATCCTCTCTGCAGGGCCTTTTGCACCTGTTTCTGCTTCTGTTTTCCTGATCACCGCCCTGGTTCAGACCTCCTTGTCTCTCTGTTGGACCCCTGCAGTCACATGCATCTTACCTGGGCTCTTTATCTCTTAATTCTTCCTTGTGTTATTTTATCCTGTTCACTGCCAACTGGATAATTTCCCCAAGTGCAGTGAGATCACAATTGGATCTCCCGTTGAACATGTTCAGTAGCACCCCAGTTTTCTGTGGAATAAACTCTAGATTCCTTGGAATGACACTTGAGGCCTCGTCTTTTCAGTCTGCTATCTCTCTCCTCCTCATGCATGCTGCTACATTCTAGTGGAACACATAGCTTCTTCAAACACACTCGTGTTTTCCTGTGTCCTTGCTTTTGCTCACACTCTTCTCTCTGCCTTGGTAACTCTCTCGTTTCCAAACTTTTCTCGTTTCTTTTCAAATTCCCTTTCTCATTTTCTTCACCATGCTTTCATAACCATATGTTCCTTCATAATGTTGGTCACATTGTGCCTTTTATTTATTTGTTTTAAGATTTTTTATTCACTTATTGGAGAAAGAAAAACAGAGATAGTGAGAGAGAGTACACGAGTGGGGAGGAGAGGGACAAGCAGGCTCCTCAGTGAGCAGGGAGCCTGATGTGGTCTTGAACCCAGGACCCTGGGATCATGACCTGAGCCAAAGGTAGATGCTTAACTGACTGAGTGACTCAGATGTCCCCACATTGTGCCTTTTATTTCAGATTTGTTACCTGATTCTCCTTGCTTTCTTACTGATTACCTGAAGGCGTTTCCCTTTCCATCTTACACCCAGGAGGTAGACAGGAGGTGAGAGCTCATTCAAACCAGAGGAGTGATTATGATTGGATAACTGTACATGCTTGTAACAAGCCTGTTACCCGAAACCATTTGTCTAAGGAATTGTTTGTAGACAGGGCAGAAGCCATTTGCTTCACTGATTCCTGGGCTAGTTGACTTACTTTTCTGGGACACTTTCACTCTCAAGTTAACTTGCTTTAAAAAAAAAATTATTGCAGAATAATGGACATACAACATTATACTGGTTTCAGGTATATAACATAGCAAGCGATTCAATATTTACATACATGAAATAGCTATTGCAGTAAGTCTAGTTAGTTACCATCTGTCACTACACAAAACTGTTGCAATATTATTGACTTCCTTATGCTGTACATTTCATCTCTGTCTCTTATTTATTTTATAACTGGAAATTTGTACCTCTTAATCCCATTTGCCTGTTTTGTTTAATCATGTCCTCTCCTCCCCTCTGGCAACCATCAGTTTGTTCTCTGTGCCTATGCATCTGTTTCTGTTTTGTTTGCTTTGTGTTTTAGATTTCACATACAAGTGAAATCATATGGTATTTGTCTTTCTCTAACTTACTCCACTTAGCATAATGTCCATCCATGTTGTTATACCTGGTAAGATTTCGTTCTTCTTTATGACTGAGTAATATTCCACTGTATGTTTGGGGATGTGTATGTATATGAGTGTGTGTGACATACCACCTCTTCATCCATTCATCTGTCAATGGAATTTAGGCTGCTTCCGTAGCTTGGCCATTGTAAGTAATGCTGCAGTAAACATAGGGGTGCCTCTATCTTTTTGAATTAGGGTTTTTGTTTTCTTCAGATAAATACTTAGAGATGGAATTCCTGGATCATACTACTTTCAGTTTTTTGAGGAACCTCCATACTATTTTCCACAGTGGCTGCACCAATTACATTCCTACCCACAGTGCATGAGTCTTTCCTTTTCTCTACATCCTTCCTTGACAGGTGCTCTTTCTTGTCTTTCTGATACTAGCCAGTGTGGCAGGTATGAGGTGGTACCTCACTGTGGTCTTGACTTGCATTTCCCCAATGATTAGTGATGTTGAATATCTTTTCCTGTGCCTTCAGGTTAACTTACTTTTAAACCCCAGAATCGCTCTCTTCTTCCTGTGTTGGTAGGCAGCTTTTTGGTATGGTTACTTAAATTTAATTTAAATTTAACTTTATAAAGATTCTCTTTTAAGAATTCCAGAGGGAAACATGTTTAATATTTCTTCGAAAGCCACCTCTGGCAATTCAGTTCTTATCCAAATTGTGCCGAGAAGTATGCCAAAAATCACTGAAATGTTTTCCTTTCAGAATATGAAAATAGTTTGTGCTCCTTCTCTAAAATGTCATTGAACTCCATTGAATCCAAAAGATTCTATAAAAGAATCTTTTCCTGAGTCTTCAGTAATAGGGCTTTTCGCCACCTTTCTAATGGTATAATTTTGTGTCAAACCAGATGGTATATGGAGTAACTGGTCTCTTTTGCTCACCAGGTTATGGTGGAGAATTCCGATTTCACTCCCTCACAAGTTGGGTGTCTCTTCACCTTCCTTGCCCGGCAGCTCGCAAAGCCTGACAATACCTTGTTTGTAAACAGAACCCTTTTTGATCAGGTGCGTGTCTTTAATGATGAGAATTGGTTTTATTCTCTTTACTGCTCATAGAAAATGACTGGACTACACATTTTCTTAATGTAATAGCCTAGCAGGTAAATGTCTTATCAGGTAGGTGCCTGGTCTGGTTTTTTTAAGATTTTTTTTTATTTATTTATTTGGCAGAGAGAGATCACAAGCAGACAGAGAGGCAGGCAGAGAGAGAGGGAAGCAGGCTCCCCGCTGAGCAGAGAGCCCGATGCGGGACTCGATTCCAGGACCCTGAGATCATGGCCTGAGCGGAAGGCAGTGGCTTAACCCACTGAGCCACCCAGGCGCCCCCTGGTCTGGTTTTTAATTTGGATTAAATTAGTTGTCTGTTTTTTTGATGTTGTGTCTGGATAGTATGACTTCGCCTAGTAACTTGCTATCTTGGGAGTATGGCTTGTGGAGATTGGTTTATAGAAATTTTCATTCGCTGTTATTCTGTTGCTCTAAATTGCCTAGAATTCTTTGCTCAAGAATTTTTCAATTTAAGAATTCACACATCTCGTTGGTAGCACGTCTATGATGTTGATCATCTGGAAGACAGATCATTATTAGAAAGTCTGAATTTCCCTATACATGACTTTGTCTCTGAGGGTATCTCCTAATCCCAGTTAGATATCTTCTGTATATCCATAGGCAGGTGGCAAAGAAAACACTTTTTATCTGGAGGAAGTTCCCAGTAATGACTAGCATTTATTGAACACTTCATAGTACCAGGCTCTGTTCCAGGGTTTTTTTGTTTTATTTTAAAGATTTTGTTTATTCATTTGAGAGAGAGAGCACAAGCAAGGGAAGCAGCAGAGGGAGAGGTAGAGGCAGGCTTCTGGCTGAGCAGGGAGCCCAAATCAGGACTTGATCCCAGGATCAGAGGTTCCTGACCTGAACCAAAAGCAGACAGATGCTTAACCAACTTAGCCACTCAGGCGCTCCTGTTCCAGGGTTTTATATGTATGTGTTGACTCATTGCCATTGTATTGGTAGCCCTAAGATTGGTATTGTTGGTACCCTCTGTTCTGCAGATGAGGAAACTAAAGCCTAGAGGGGTTATGTTACTCATCCAAGTCCATACTTAGTAAATATTATTATCAGCAGTAAGTGTTGTTATTAAATGTTAAAGAGGTTAAGACTCAAATTCAGGTGGCCTGACTCTGTAAAGTCCATGCTTTGCCTGGGCCATTGTATTCAGGGATCTTAAGGTTAAGGTGTACAGACGGTGCTGTCTTCCTGCCATGTTTCTGAATAGTAAGGATAAGATAGATACATATTAAGTTGTTAACATCCTTGAGCCTGCTGTGCCTTCTGACAGGCCAGTCAGGAAACCATATATCTGTGGGGCTTGTTATGGCCAAATGTGAATGAATTGATGATACAGAAAGGGTGTTTCCTGTTATTTTCGTTACTACAGCGTTATGGCATCCATGTTAGTATCCAATAAAGAAAATACCTTTTCTTTCACCAGGTCCTTGAATTCCTCTGTAGTCCTGATGATGACTCCCGACACTCTGAAAGACAGCAGGTATGAACTACTGGAACTCTTTTTGCTAAAGGATGGGAAAGAGGACAGAATATGCTAGAAAAAACCCTTCTGTGCTAGACATCATGAAAGAAAGGGGAAAGTTACTTGTGCCAAATCCTAATACTGTGCTAGATGGTGGCAACCAGAAAATAGTGTGGGTAGTTGTTAAAGGTACACTTGTAAACAATTTATATCAAACTAAATTCTTAGGCAGACTGGACTTGTCTGCATTCAGCATGATATCAAAGAGAGTTACTCATCCTTCTCTATGAAGTCGTAGCACTTGGCACCTGTTGTGTTCTGCTTTCTGCCTGGGCCATTTATCTGCTGTGGCCATTTACCTAGCTGCTGTGGCTCTGAACCAGAAAGGCTGCAGGCTCCTGAGTATTGGGACATCCAACTTTAGGGAGTGTCCTATAGCCCCCCTGCATTAGGGGTAAACATTTCTGGAGACTAGAATCCATCTGTCGCTCCACTAATCACTATGAGATTGTAACTGTTTGGTTACCACTTCTTTCTACTTAAGTCACTTTGAGTGTCTCTCCCAGGAGTAGGATTCTCTCAAAGCTTACCCCACTATAACTGTGAGCACAAAGAGAGCCTACTTTTTTTTTAAAGGATAGAATCCTTTGCAGCTGTCTTTTTTTATTTTATTTTATTTTATTTATTTATTTGATGGACAGAGGTCACAAGTAGGCAGAGAGGCAGGCGGGGAGTAGGGGGTAGACAGGCTCCCTGCTGATCAGGGAGCCCGATGTGGGGCTTGATCCCATGACCCTGGAATCATGACCTGAGCCAAAGGCAGAGGCTTTAACCCACTGAGCCACCCAGGCGCCCCAAGAGAACCTATTTAAAATTGATGGCCAGAGTCTGTCAGATAAGCAAGCTACAAAATATAAGTACTTGCAGAGCTATGCTGGCCTTTTTTCATGGTAATAGTGCCCAACAGCTGGAATGTTGAGACTCAGATAAAGAACAGAGGATAGCAAGGTAACCCTTTTCCCTGCACAACTGTGGCCCAGTGACTGCTGCAGACAAGCTTAGCAGAGAGAATGACTGATAAAATTTTGGTTGTCTCAAATTATATTGAATACAGCTAATAATGTGGACCCCCTCACTTTGCCCCTGTTTCTCTCTTGGCAGAAAAAGTGAATGATGGTATGTGTGGTGTTACTATATAAAATGATAAGTGCTTTTAATATAAAAAACTAAATTACACAGAAATAAAAATCAAATCTAAATGTAAAAGTCAAACTGAAAAGTAATCCTCATATAGTAGTGCTGTACTTTTGGAAGTCCCCTTTGAGACTATCCAGGTTTTTTCTCAACTCATTTGAGAAATAAGAAAATTGATACAGTAAACTGCTCAAGTTCACAACTAAGATTAGAACCCCCTTCCGTCCCTTCTAATCTAGCACTCTTGTGTCCTGTGTTATGTATAAAAATTGGTGTCTGCAGTGTTTTTGAGTGTTTTCTGGTGGTATGCTGATAAAATTTTAACAACTGGTTCCCCAGGTGTAGTTCTGATACAAATGTTGGTTGATATTTTCAATATTTAAGTGAATAAAATGAAGACACAACAGTGAAAGCATGACAGAACCCACAGATCCATCAGCGAAGTGACTTCTTTGCTCAGTTCTTGAATACTGGAAAAATAATAACTTAGTTTTTTGTGCTATGCACAGTATAATGATTCTGACATGCACACTTTTAAGTTTGATTGCCTTATTTCCAGCACTCTCTTACCCAGGGATTGGCAAATTTTTTTTAATCTTTTTTTTTTTTTTTTTTTGTAAAGGGCCAAAGAGTAAATATTTTAGGCTTTGGAGGGCATGTTGGCTTTTGTTTTTATCTGTTTTACATACCTTAAAGATACAGTAACACCTGATTTTTACAGCATTTGCTAATTTCCTTAGTGTAAGTACGGATCTGTATGGCTGATTTCAGCCTACCAAGATGATGTTTTTAAACACGGAACTGGGAAGAGATGCACAGTACCATCCCCTTATGTAATATTTCCACCATACAGATGCAGTAACTAACCCCAAGAGCATGCGTAGTAAAATGTAGTAAAATAATTGGGAAGTGGTGAGTTTTGAATGTTAATTACTTTTTAAAATTTAGTGTATTATAAGTTTATATAATTTAATTTTGTAACAATTGCTGTGCTTAACAACTGGCATACACAATTCCTGAAAATGTAACAGTCAGCTCTATTGAGTTGGTAAGACTGGCTTCAGCAATGGCATTTCTATTATGTTATTCCAAATTGAGGCTCCCAGGAGATGGGTTCACTGAATGGTTCTGTCTAACAGTATATTACAGTGCTCAAAATGGACCGAATTAGGGTTCTGAAAAGTAAAATAGAGATAGGTTTCATTTCTTCTCCCCCTTTTTGTCTTTGTTTAACTTAAAAGTTAATCAGTTTCCTGTGTTAGAAAAATACTTTGTTGAATGGTTTCCTAAAGTTCTGGAAGGGTCATGTTCCTTTGGATCTTGAACTTAAGTATAAGAGAAAGCTTTCTCACATTGTCCTATTCACTATGTAATGATTCTATTCTATTTTGAGGTTTATTTTAAAATATTAATGATTCAGTCTCAACATCCTAGTCACTTTTTTATTCATCTACTTGGTGTGGTAAGGATTAATTATATGAACCCCAGTGTGTGTTTGTTTTTATGGTAAAATATATATACCATAAAATTGATTTTAACCACTTTAAGTATATCATTCAGTGGCTTGAAGTCTGTCTCATTGTTGTACAACCATCATCACCGTGCATCTTCAGAACTTTATCTTCCTGAACTGAGACTCTGTACCCATTAAACCATAACTCCCCAGTACCACCTTCTTCAGCCCCTGACAGCTACCATTCCACTTTCTACTTTGACTACTTTGAATTTGACTACTTTGGGTACTTCATATGAATGGAATCACACAGTATTTGTCCTTTTGTGACTGGCTTATTTTGCTTAGCATGTTTTTAAGGTTCATCCATGTTCTAGCAGGTGTCAGATTTCATTCCCTTTTAAGACTGAATAATATTCCATTATATGCATATACCATATTTTGTATTTTCATTTGTCCATTAAGGGATATTTGGGTTGTTTCCACCATTTGCCTCTTGTGAGTAATGCTGCCATGAGAAACCCCAGTGTTTAGAGAAATTAACATGTAAACATGGATACTGCCTGTGGACACTAGATTTTAAAGAACCATGAGATATTAAAGCACCAGATAAATATATGGACATTTTTGGCTTAGTGGAGGGTTAATTAGATAGTGTAATAAGACTTTATTTATAAACACTATGACATTCCTTCCATGGTTGAAAAATAGAGCCATTTATCTTTTTCTGAGACTTAATTACAGTATCACCAACATTATGATGGTAGTCTTTTGGTACCTCATACATGGGAAAGCCAAGCCAAAACTTCAAGTAATATGACCAACCAAAAAAAAAGTTACAGTTTGTGTAGCTGAGTGGACTCTTATGGAGCTAGTAAATAAAAGTAGATTCCAAAGTGTTTATTTTAAATGTTCAGGTCCTTTTAGAATTGCTGCAGGCTGGAGGCATAGTTCAGTTTGAAGAGAGTCGGCTCATCCGGATGGCAGAGAAAGCAGAATTGTAAGTTGTTTTTAATGTATACGTTAGTTCCCATATCCTAAGTTACACTTCTCTACCTGGAGGCCCAGTTAATGCATTGCCAATTTTTAATTAAGAAAGCTATATAAATAACAGCAGAAAGCCTAAATGCGAAAGTTTTGGTTTTTCAAGTCTAGAAATTAAGTTACATTTGCAGAAATTAACACTGAGTGAATTTGAAGTGCTTGTGCATTTGTTTTAGTATGAAAATGAAGTAAGCCTTGTGATTTACTAGTTTAGTTTTTCTTTACTTAAAATTTCCATTGTTTTATAGATTTTTGTGTTACCTTATTCAAACATATTCTAAACAGTGCAGAATTTGAGATAACAAATAAGATACAGTATGTTAACATTTATCTCATTAGTTTACTATTTCATTTGCCATATTTAATTCAACAGAGAAACATCATATAGTTTAATTGATGACTAATAGATTAACTGGTTTTATGTGAGACATTGTTGCTTTAACATTTATTTTGTACCCAGCTTTGAAATTTCTTCTAACATATAGTATTCATATTCAGCAGCATTTTAAACTTATGTTTAGAGGAATGGCAGCCACTCCTGTCCCTTAAATACTGTAACTTCATTTCACAGTAGAAATAACATCTACTATATTCATTTTTCTTGACCCTAACCTCTGTGAGCAAAGTTCTTGAAATAATAAGCTAATAACCGCCTGTCTATTTGGTACTCTGAAGTTTTCCCTTTTATGTTCTAGCTATCAAATTTGCGAGTTTATGTATGAACGAGAACACCAATATGACAAAATAATTGATTGCTACTTACGTGACCCACTAAGGGAGGTGAGTTATGAGACTGCTTTACCCTTTTTTTCTTACTCAGTCCTCTCCTCCCCTTATTAGGTAGACATAACTATTAAGTAGGTATAACTATTCAGGAGAAATGTTGGGACATCTGTTTGCTGATTCAGTGTTGGGTTGTTTTTTTTCTCCATTTATTTACCAGGTTTTTATCAAGTGCTTACTATTAGCCCAGTATACACTGATCATTAAAACAGATCTACTTGCTGCAACTTTAGAAGTTACAGTCTAGTGATGGAGACTGACAGTAAGGAAACCAGATACTTAATTATAGATATGATGAGTGCTTGAGAGGAGAAAATGGGTGCAATTTGGGAAGATACTGGGGAAACTGACTTCTACAGAGAAGCCAGGGAAGGAATCTCGGAGGAGGTGACATAGAGACTGGGTTTTGGAATTTGAGATG
This sequence comes from Lutra lutra, assembly GCF_902655055.1. Taxonomy (NCBI): domain Eukaryota; kingdom Metazoa; phylum Chordata; class Mammalia; order Carnivora; family Mustelidae; genus Lutra; species Lutra lutra. Next base: position 108,932,220 of record NC_062278.1, read on the forward strand.
AAGCCAGTCAAGCAAACAGCCAGCAGCAAAGTATTGCAGGATAGGGACAAGGATAATAGAGAAGGGCATGATGTGAGATGAAATTAGGAATGTAGATAGGTTCTACCAAAGATAAAAGTATATGATTTTCCCTCATTTGGTTAACGAATTGAGACCAAAATTAATTGGAGTGGATTTACAACTTCCAAGACTCTACCCTAAACATTAAATTCATTCTCTTTAATGTCAGTTTTCCAGCAATTTAACTATCTACAAGTGGCTTACCATCTCCAAATAGTAGATACTTACCAAGACTGTTACAGATAGTGGATGGTGATTGACTATTGCTTGAGTGAATGAATGAATAAGTTGCATTGTCTTGTGTTCTTCAGGAAGAAGTCTTTAACTACATTCACAATATCTTATCCATTCCTGGACACAGTGCAGAGGAGAAGCAGTCTGTATGGCAGAAAGCAATGGATCATATAGAGGTGCTGATTAAATTAAAACTTTTGAAACTTCTCCATTTGTATGGATATGTCCCAAATCAAGTATACGCTAACTAAGTAATGCCCAGTGTCATATTAAGTTGATCGACTTGAGGATTAACATCTTTTTCAGATTATTTATTTCACCTCGTATTTATATTCATAAAGTCCATGTCATAATACAATGTATTCTATCACGACTTCTGAAAATAACCCAAGTTCAATCAGCCGACTGACAAGCTGGAATATTGTGGGTTTTTAGAACCTTTGAATGACTCTGAGAGTAGTATTGGTCTCCCTGAAATGGGATAGGGAGCCATCCCCCCAGTCACCCAGTGGAATTTTACAAACAGTCCTCTAATGCATCGTTCTCTCCAATGTATTTCTCTCTCATATGTAACAGAGCGGCGATTCTCATTTTGTTTATGCATGCTGTTACAAGAATACAGGAATTGACTTTGGAGCAAGAACTTTTTAGAAAACAAGCTTCTAAATACCTAAATGGAGAGACTAATGCATGTGTGATGAACATGTGATCACAGTGCATTCTTAGGAGGGGCCCCAGAATCGGTCCTCCTGTTAGTTTCCTTAGATTCATCATGTACACTGCATCTCAAAAACCAACAGAGTTAGCCGGTTTTTTAAAATCTATTCTGTTTAATGGATCACTGATAATTTTAAAAAAAAAAGTATAATGAAAGATGCGGAAGTAATACTGCTTTGGAGATAACAAATCTACAGTTTTTCTCCTTGTAGCAAGGATCCGCTGGTGGAGGAACTTCTGGTGATGGGTTTAGTGCTGTAGTGAAAGATAGGTGATTATTCAGTATCTTTTCTTTTTTTTTTTAATTTCTTTTCAGTGTAACAGAATTCATTGTTTGTGCACCGCACCCAGTGTTCCCTGCAATTCATGCCCTCCATAATACCCACCACCTGGCTCCCCCAACCTCCCACCCCCCTGCCCTTTTAAAACCCTCAGATTGCTTTTCAGAGTCCATAGTCTTTCATGGTTCATTTCCCCCTCCAGCTTCCCTCAACTCCCTTCTCCTCTCCATCTCCCCATGTCCTCTGTGTTATTTCTTATGCTCCACAAATAAGTGAAACCATATGATAATGGACTCTCTCTGCTTGACTTATTTCACTCAGCATAATCTCTTCCAGTCCCGTCCATGTTGATACAAAAGTTGGGTATTCATCCTTTCTGATGGAGGCATAATATTCCATAGTGTATATGGACCACATCTTCCTTATCCACTCATCTGTTGAAGGGCATCTTGGTTCTTTCCACAGTTTGGTGGCCATGGCCATTGCTGCTAAAAACATTGGGGTACAGATGGCCCTTCTTTTCACTACATTAGTGTCTTTGGGGTAAATACCCCATAGTGCAATTGCAGGGTCATAGGGAAGCTCTATTTTTAATTTCTTGAGGAATCTCCACACTGTTTTCCAAAGTTGCTGCACCAACTTGCATTCCCACCAACAGTGTAAGAGGGTTCCCCTTTCTCCACATCCTCTCCAGCACACGTTTTGTTTCCTGTCTTGCTAATTTTGGCCATTCTAACTGGTGTAAGGTGGTATCTCAATGTGGTTTTAATTTGAATCTCCCTGATGGCTAGTGATGATGAACATTTTTTCATGTGTCTGATAGCCATTTGTATGTCTTCATTGGAGAAGTGTCTGTTCATGTCTTCTGCCCATTTTTTGACATGACTATCTGTTTTGTGTGTGTTGAGTTTGAGAAGTTCTTTAGAGATCCTGGATATCAACCTTTTGTCTGTACTGTCATTTGCAAATATCTTCTCCCATTCCGCGGGTTGCCTCTTTGTTTTGTTGACTGTTTCCTTTGCTATGCAGAAGCTTTTGATCTTGATGAAGTCCCAGAAGTTCATTTTCACTTTTGTTTCCTTTGCCTTTGGAGACATATCTTGAAAGAAGTTGCTGTAGCTGATATCGAAGAGGTTACTGCCTATGTTCTCCTCTAGGATTCTGATGGATTCCTGTCTCACGTTGAGGTCTTTTATCCATTTTGATTATTCAGTATCTTTAAAAAATTGTTATACATATGGAAATTGATAAGAAAGGATTAGCTCAGAAACTTTGAGGAAACATTGCTTGTGATGTGAATTCTTTGTTCGGATTCCTGATGGTTGTAAAGTTTAGAGAGATGGGAAATGTGCACAACATCTTACGTGAAACATGTGTGAACGGTGGGGCAGTCAGTCACCAGGTATGTGGTCTGAAGTAATTGCTATGCTTTTTCATCTGTAGGATTGAGAACATACATGTTACTTAATGTTACCCTATTCCTGCTAACAAAAAATTGAATACATCTTGGTGGAAAGAATCCAAGAAAGCCTTTCTCTGTATACATTATATCTTTTTTTCTTTAATCATTTTGTATTCTTTTTCCTTTCATCATTCCCTTTGTCTTCATAGTTGCATTATGGCTTCTTCTTCATTTCACTTCATCTGCATTACTCAGTGGTTTGAGCACATGGGCTCCAGATACCTGAAAATGAAGCTGTGCCTCGTGATGAATTAATCAATGAGTAAACAAATTATACAGCAGAAAACTCATACTAGAGAAACAAGAAGTATTTTTTTACTGCACAACAGTTACTTCTGCGGGTTGTTTTCCCCACATCCGCACAGATTTTCACCTTGAACTTTTTAATATTTCTTAAGGCCACAATTACAAATATATAGGCTTTTTGTTGAAGAACTTCTGTGGCTGCAGTAATGTGAATAAAATCAACCATTGTGTAGGGGGAAAGGTCCTCAGAATTTTCTGACAGTAGACACAGTGCATAGATTAGTGGTTCTTAACTCTTGAGGGGTTATAGACCTCCTGTGAGGATCTAATGAAAGATTTGGATCCATATATTGTGCATATACTGTGCATGTACACAAGCTATATAGTTTTGTTTACAGTCTCAGGGATCCACAGACCTCCTAAAAGCTATTCTTAGATTGGGTCTGTGGATTCTGGGTAAAGAATCTCTAGTTTCAGTGGTTTTTCCAATATAGAGAAAACATGTTTCTTTAGATTTTTAAAAATGTTTTTCATTTTGAGGCACCTGGGTGGCTCAGTCAGTTGAGCATTTGACTCCTGATTTTGGCTCAGACCATGGTCTCAGGTTCGGAGATCGACCCCTGTGTTGGGCTCTGCACTCAACAGGGAATCTGCTTGAGATTCTTTCCCTCCCTCCTCCCCGTGACCCCGCTCATATACATGTGCACACTCACTCTCCCTAATAAATAAATAAATCTTTAAAATATTTTTCATTTTGAAATATAGAAAACATCCCCCAAAGTGCATAAAACAAGTGTGCAGTTTAATAACACGTTTTAAAAAGCAAACATCCCAGACCCAGATCAAGAAATTGAGTTATTTCTAATACCCCAGATTCCTTTTGTGTATTCTTTTCTGATCACATTCTCTTGCCTTCCCTAGTGTGCCCAGGATCCTGGTTATTCTGATAATTTCCTGCCTTTCTATATACTGCTGCTGTTGCACATGCCTACATCTCTAAAAAGACATATGTTTGTTTTGCCTTTTTCTGAACTTTACATAAGTGAAGTTCTACTCTTTGAGGTTTGTCATTTTGTTGTAGTAGTTGTGGTTCATTTTAATTCTTGTGTAGTATTCCACTTTACAATTATATTAAAATCTATTCATTTCTACTGTTAGTGAACATTTCTATTTCTAGTTTTTGACTATTAAAAGAAGTGCATGATTTTTTTTTTTTTTAAGATTTTATTTATTTGTTAGACTGAGCAAGAAGAGGGAGTGGCAGGCAGGCTCCCCGCTGAGCAGGGAGCCCAACGCAGGACTTGATCACAGGGCCCTGGGATCATGACCTAAGCCAAAGGCAGATGCTTAACCAGCTGAGCCACCCAGGTGTTCCATCCATGATCATTCTTATTCATGTACCTTAAGCACAGCATTTCCTGAGGGCAGTCTAGCATTGTAGCATCAGCTGAGAACTTGATAGAATGGCAGTTTCAGTCTTTGCCTCAGACCCAGTGAATCTGAAACTCTGGAGGCGGGCCCAGCGGCATGGTTCAGTAGCCCTCCGGGTGACTTTGACGCTTGCTAACATTTGATGATCTCTGCCCTAAGGCCTATATAATTGCCAGTTAATTGGGATAAATACATTAAACTTCACCATGTGCCTGCATTGTATGAGATTCTCCATTAGCTCTGTATCCTTGCTAGACTTCAAAATTTTGCCAATCTAGTGCGTGTATCATATTTTATTATGTTTGAAATTTATGTATGCTTAATTACTAATGAGATTGATAGTCTTTTCTTGTTTATTGGCCATTTAAATTCCCTTTCTTGATGTGCTTGTTGAAGTCTTTTGCCCATTTTTCTATTAGAATATCTCTTGTACTTACTGATTGGTACTTCATCATGTATCCTGAATCTTAGTCTTTTTTCAGTGATACATGTTGTGGATGTCTTCCACTCTGTGGCTTTTTCCTCTGGTTCTTTTGAGAAAAGTTCGTTTTTTTAAGGTGGTCAGATCATTAATGTTTTCCTTCTATTCTAAAGGAGAAATTCTCCTGTATTGTTGCCTAACAGCTTACTTGTTTATTTTGTTTTTGAATCTTAGGTCCTCTTGAAAGCAGTTTTTGCACTTGGTGGAATGGTGGTGTCCAATAATTTTTAAAGTATGGATGTCCAGTTTTCTCAGAAACAGTTATTTTAAAAAGTTGCCTTTCCCCATTGCTCAGCAGTGCTAACTTTGGCATAAGCATGTCAGGGAACTATGTGTTTGATCTGTCTTTCAGCCCTCTGTTCTGCTTCACTGCTCTCTCTCTGCATCAGTGCCACGCTACTAAGTACTCTTGTTTTATAATAACTCTTGACACCTTTAAGAGAGTATTGGCTATTCTTGACCTTTTATACTTTATTTATTTTTAAAATTTTACTTCTCATATAGTTAATATACAGTGCTACTTTCATATGTACAGTATAGTGATTCAGCAATTCTGTACATTGCTCAGGGCTTGTTGTGCTAAGTATACACGTCATCCTCTTCATCTGTTCTACCCATCCTCCCACCCCCACCCCCTTGGGTAACCATCCATTCTCTATAGTTAAGACTGTGTTTTGGTTTGGTTTGGTTTGGTTTGGTTTTGGTTCTCCTTTGTTTATTTTGTTTCTTAAATTCAACATATGAGTGAAATCATATGGTGTTTATCCTTCTCTGACTGACTGATTTCACCTTTATACATCCATCCATGTTGTTGCAAATGACAAGATTTCATTCTTTTAAGTGACCGAATAATATTCCATTGTGTATATATACCACATCTTCTGTCAGCATATATACCACCATTCATCTGTCAGTGGACACTTGGGCTGCTTCCATAACTTGACTGTTGTAAATAATGCAGCCATAAGCATAGGGATGCATATACCTTTTCAAATTAGTATTTTCGTATTCTTTGGGTAAATACCCAGTAATGGAATACTGGATCATATGGTAGCTCTGTTTTTTTTTTTAATTTAATGTATTTTTTAAAGATTTTATTTATTTGAGAGAGAGAGCGAGAGTGAGAGGAATCACAGAGGAAGACGGTGAGGGAGAAGCAGACTCGCCAGTGAGTGGAGAGCCTGGTGTAGGGCTCAATCCCAGAACCTGGAGATCATGACCTGAGCCACCCAGGCACCTCTATTTTTTATTTTTTGATGAACTTACACACTGTTTTCCACATTAGTTTGCATTCCCAACCATAGTGCACGAGGGTTCCTTTTTCTTCACATCCTCACCCATACTTGTTTCTTGTGGGGGTTTTTTTGTTGTTGTTTTTTTGTTTTTGTTTTTAGCCATTCTGACAAGTGTGGGATGATACCTCATTGTAGTTTAGATTTACTTTTCCTGATGATAAGTGATATTGAGCATCTTTTCATGTGTCTCTTTGCCATCTGTGTGTCATCTTTGTAGAAATGTCTGTTCCTATCTTCTGCCCATTTTTAATTGGACTACTTGGGGTTTTTTAGTGTTGAGTTATTTTATTCTTTATGTAGTTTTGATACTAACCTTTATTGGATAGGTCATTTGCAGATATCTTCTCCCATTCCATAGGGTGTCTCTTAGTTTTGATTGTTTCCCTTTCTGTACAGAAACTTTTTATTTTGATGTACTCCGAGTAGCTTGTTTTTGCTTTTATTTCCCCTGCCTCAGGAGACATATCTAGGAAAATATTATTATAGCCGATGTCAGAGAAATTACTGCCTGGGCTCTTCTTTAGGATTTCTATGGTTTCGGGTCTCATATTTAGATCCTTAATCCATTTTGAGTTTATTTTTGTGTATGGTATAAGAAAGTGGCCCAGTTTTATTCTTTTGCATGTTGCTTTTCCCAGCACCATTTGTTGAAGAGGCTATCTTTTTGCCATGGTATATTCTTGCCTCCTTGGTCTAAGGTTAACTGACCATGTAATCATGGGTTTATTTCTAGGCTATTCTGTGTTTGTTTGTTTGTATGCCAGTACCATACTGTTTTGATGACCACAGCTTTGTATTATGTCTTGAAATCTGGGATATGTGATACCTCCAGTTTTGTCCTTCTTCATGTCTTTTGTGCTTTCATACAAATTTTAGGAGTATTTATTATAGTTCTGTGAAAAATGCTGTTGATACTTTGGTAGGGATTGCATTAAATCTATGGATTGCTTTGGGTAGTATGAACATTTTAACAGTATTGGTTCTTCCAGTCTGTCATTGTGGAATATCTTTCCATTTGTTTTTGTCATCTTCAGTTTATCAGTGTATTAAAATTTTCAGAGTACAGGTCTTTTACCTCTTTGGTTAAATTTATTCCTAGCTATTTTATTATTTTGAGTACAGCTATAAATGAGCTTGTTTTGTTAATTTCTCATTCTGCCACTTTATTATTACTGTAAAGAAATGCAGTGGATTTCTCTGTATTGATTTTGTAACCTGTGACCTTACTGAATTCATTTATCAATTCTAGTAGTTTTTAGGGTTTTCTGTGTATGGTATCACGTCATCTGCAAATACTGAAAGTTCCACTTTTTCATTACCATTTTGGATCCCTTTTATTTCTTTTTCTTGTCTAATTGCTATGGCTAGAACTTGTAGTACTGTGTTGAATAAAACTTGTGAGAGCAGACATTCTTGTCATCATCTTGATTTTAGGGGAAAACCTCTCATTTTTTCACCATTTAGTATGACGTTATCTGCAGGTCTTTCGTATGTGGCCTTTATTATGTTGAGATATGTTACCTCTCCACCTATTTTGTTGAGGGTTTTTATCATGAACAGATGTTGTACTTTACCAAATGCTTTTTCTGCATCTATCGAAATGGTCATATGGTTTTATCCTTTCTCTTGTTGTAATGAATCACATTGATTGATTTGTGAATAGTGAACCACTCTTGCATCCCAGAAACAAATCCCATTTGATCATAATAAGTGATTTTTTTAATGTATTGGTGCATTCAGTTTGCTAATATTTTGTTGAGAACTTCTGTATCTGTGTTTATCAGAGATATCTGCCTGTAGTTATCTTTTTCATAGGGTCTGTATCTGGTCTTGGTATCAGGGAATGCTGGCATACCCTCATAGAATATCCTCTTCTATTTTTTGGAGTTGTTTGAGAAGAATAGGTATTAACTCTTCTTTAAATGTTTGATAGCCTGATGAGTCACAGACCTGTACCCCTGGGGCAAATAATACATTATATGTTAATTTAAAAAATAATAATTAAAAAAAAGTTTTGGTAGAAATCACCTGTGAGGCCATTTGGTCCTGGACTTTTGTTTGCTGGGAGTTTTTTGATTCCTGATTCAGTTTCTTTGGTGGTTATCAGTCTGTTCAAATTCTCTATTTATTCCAGATTCATTTTGGGGAGGTTATATGTTTCTAGGAATTTATCCATTTTTTCTAGGTTGTCCAGTTTGTTGTCATATAATTTTTCATAATATTCTTTTATAATCGTATTTCTGTGGTGTCCATTGTTATTTCTCCTCTTTCATTTTTGATTTTGTTTATTTGAGCCTCCTGTATTTTTTTGATGAGTTTAGCTTAAGGTTTATCAATTTTGTTGATTTGTTTCAAAGAACCAGCTCATGGTTTCATTGCTCTGTTCTGTTTTTTCAGTTTCTATATAATTTATTTCTGCTCTGATCTTGATGTCCTTCCTTCTACTGTTTTGGGTTTTGTTTTGTTTTTTGTTTTTTTTTTTGTTTGTTTGTTTGTTTGTTTTCTCTAACTCCTTTAGGTATAAGGTTAGGTTGTTTATTTGAGATTTTTCTTACTTCTTGAGGTAGTCCTGTATTGCTATAAACTTCCCTTTTAGAGCACTTTTGCTGTATTCTGAAGATTTTGGACCATTGTATTTTCATTTTCATTTGTTTCCTTTATTTTTTATTTTTTAAAGATTTTACTTATTTGAGAGAGCGTGAGGGAGAGAGCATGTGCCAAGGGTAGGGCAGAGAGAGAGAGAAATAGACTCCCCACTAAGTGGGAGCCTGACATGGGGCTCAATCCCAGGACTCCGGGACCATGACCCCAGCCAAAAGCAGACACTTAACCGACTGAGCCACCCAGGCACCCCGTTAGCATTTATTTTTTTATTTTTTCTTTGATTTCTTGGTTGACCCATTCATTGTTTAGTAGCATGTTACTTAACCTCCATGTATTTGTGGTCATTCCAGACTCTTTCTTTTGGTTGACTTCTAGTTTTATATCATTGTGGTTAGAAAAGGTGCATGGTATGAATTCAGTCTTTCTCATTTTGTCTGGACTTGTTATGGCCTGACTTGTGATCTGTTTTGAAGAATGTTCCATGTGCACTTGAAAAAAAAAGTGTGTTTTCTGCTGTCTTAGGATAGAATGTTTTGAATATATCTGGATGGATCTGTGGATTTCCATCTGGTACAGTGTTTCATTCAAAGCCACTATTTCCTTGTTGACTTTCTGTTTGGATGATCCTGTACATTCATGTAAGGGAGGTGTTAAAGTACCCAATTACTGTATTATTATCAATGACTTCCTTTTTGTTTGTTATTAACTGCTTTATGTATTTGGGTGCTTCCATGTTGGGTTTATAAATATTTACAGTTGTTACATCTTCTTGTTGGATTGTTCCCTTTATAATTATATAGTGTCTTTTATTTCTCTGTCTTTACACTCTTTGTTTTAAATTCTAGTTGTCCAATATAAGTTTTGTTACCCTGGCTTTCTTTTCACTTCCATTTGCATGGTAAATGCTTTTTCATCCCTTCACTTTTGATCTGCATATGTCTTTAGGTCTGAAATGAATCTCTTATAGATGAGTCTCATGTAGATGGGTCTTGTTTTTTTATCCATTCTGTCACCCTGTATCTTTTGATTGGGGCATTTAGTCCCTTTGCATTCAAAGTAATTATTGATAGGTCTGTACTTAACTGCCATTTTGTTACTAATCTTTTGGTTGCTTTTGTAATTTTCTTCTGTTCCTTTCTCTCATGCTCTCTTCTTTCATTGTTTGTTGTTGGCTTTGTTTAGTGGTATAATTGGATTCTTTGTTCTTTATTTTTTACATATTTTTTCCTGATTTGATTTGTGGTTACCTTAGGATTATATATAACACCTTATGCATGTATGAAGTTGATGGTCACTTAAGTTTGAACCCATTTTTTACTCCTTTCCCTTCTAGGTTTTAGGTATATGGTGGCATACTTGATATCCATTTATTTTGTGAATGCCTTGACTGATTTTCATAGACACACTTATTTTTAATGCTTTTGTGTTTCCTGCTTTCTTACTTTTACTTATTGTCTTTCTTTCCATTCAAAGAACATTTCTTGTGGGACTGTTTTAGTGGTGATGAATTCCGTAAACTTTTGTTTGTCTGGGAAACTCTTTATCTGTCTTCCTATTCTGAATGGGTAGCCTTGCTAGATGGAGTTTTCTTGACTGAAGATTCTTTTTTCTTTTAGTCTTTGAATATATTTTGCCACTATCTTTTGACCTTCAGTGTTTCTGCTGAAAAATCAGTGACACCGTTATGTGGTTTCCCTCATACATAACTGTCTTCTCTTGCTGCTTTTAAAATTCTCTCTTTATCAGTACTTTTTGCCATTTTAAATACTGTGTGTTTTGGTGAGGACCTATTTAGGTTGATTATGTTGGGGGTTCTCTGTGCCTCCTGGGTCTGGATTTCTGTTTCCTTTTCTAGAATCAGGAAGGTTTTTTTTGTTTGTTTGTTTTTGTTTTTGTTTTAATTTTTTTTATTGACATATAATGTATTATTAGCCCCAGGGGTACAGGTCTGTGAATTGCCAGGTTAACCCTTCACAGCACTCAGAATCAGGAAGTGTTTGGCTATTATTTCTTCAAATAAATTATCTGTACCCTTTCCCTCTCTTTTCTCCTCCAGGAATCCCCATAATGTGAATGTTCTACTTGATGGTGTCTCTGAATTCCTTAAGTCTATTTCCTTTTTTTTTTCCCCCTCCCTCTGCTGTTCAGCTTGATTGCTTTCTATTACTCTGTCTTCCTGGTCACTCGTCCATTCTTCTGCTTCTTCTAGTCTGCTATTTATTTCATGTAATATATTTTTAATTTCAGTAACTGAGTTCTTCATCTCCATTTGGTTCTTTTTTATATTTTCTGTCTGTTAAGAGTCTTACTGAGATCCTCCACTCTCTTCTCAAGTCTGAGTATCTTTATGACCACTAACCTAAATTCTCTATTAGGCATATTATCTCTTTCATTTAGCTCTCTTGCCATGATTTTGTCCTGTTTTTCACTTGGGACATATTCCTTTGTCTCTTCTTTTTGTTGGACTCTCTGTGTCTGCTTCTGTGTGTTAGGAGAGTCAGCTGTGTCTTCTGCTGTTGAAAGTCGTGGCCTTATGAAGAAGAGGTCATATAGTGCCTGCAGTGTGATGTCCCCTGTTCATCAGAATCTGGTGCTTTAGTGGGTCTTCTATGGCTGTTGCCTGTATCCTACTGTTGTGGTTGAGCTGCCTTTGCTCTCAGTCCAGTTATCTGCAATAGCTCTTTGCCCTTTGTGGTCAGAGTTCGTCCGGGTATTGTTAATGGGTCCGTCTGGGGCTGCCTTGGTCTTAAGGTGAGTTAGACCATATGTTTGCCAGAGATGTGGTAGCACTGAACTGCAGGAGACTATGGAAGTGGGGTGTGCCATGCTAGCAAGGTCTACACTGGCAAGAGAGAACTTGCAGCTGCTGGGGATCCAGGCTGGCTGGATTGGAGGGGTCAGATTCTTTGAAGTACCCTGGGGCAGGATGCATGCTGTTAGCAAGGTTTGTGTGGATCTGCTATGGGAGGGTACCTGGAATGGAGACCTGGCTGGAGGAGGCATGTCCACAGGAGAGCTGGGGTGCAGTGGTGGTATATGTAAGTAAGAGAATATGGATGCTCTGCTGGTTCCTGCAGGTGGCTGTGTGTTCATGCTTGGGTTGGGGGGAGTGGTGCCAGGGAAGGAAATGGTGCCCATCAGCTCCTTTGTTCCTAGAGAGGTCTCCCAACGATCCCTGCCCCTTCTAGCACATGCTCTGAGATTAGCAAACAAATCTCCCTCCCCTATGTCCGATGCATTTTTCAGACTAGTGCTGCTATGTTTTTTCTATCTCCTCAGGACTGTTTATTGTGCTGTCTCTTTAAGGGTGGAGACTTAGTCTCCTCTCACCCTCCACGCTCTCTCACTAAAAAATGCTGATTTTCCCAAAGTTCCAAGTTTAAAATCCCACTGATTATAAGAATTCACAAATCCAGCCTCTCTGGTTTTCAAAGCCAAGTTATGGGGATTCATCTTCCCATGCAGGCTCCCTGATGCAAGAGTCTGTTTTCCCTCTCTGTGCCTCAGGTGTCCATCCCTCCTGTGGACAGTCCCGTTAGTCCATTTAGCTCCCTAGTGTGTCTCTACCTTTCCTACCAGCTTTATTGGGGTCTCTTCTCTATATTTAGCTGTGGAGAGTTTGTTCTGCCAGTCTTTAGGTCATTTTCTGGGTAATTTACACTAATGTAGGTGTGTAGGTGTTATCTAGTTGTATTGGTGGGAAATGGTAAGCTTAGGGTGCTCTTACTCTGCCATCCTCCCTGCCTGTCAACCTTCTGTACTTTTAAATATATTTTATTATTAGCTGGTCAGGTTCTACAAAAAAAAAAATTATTTTATCCTTATGATAGTGACACGGATTGCACTACATCTCTGTTATTTTAAATTTAATTGACATCTTTACAATATTGAGTCTTCCAGTCTATGACCTTGTGGTTATAAGCCTTTATTCAAGAGCTTCTATAAAGGTTTACAACTTTCTCTATAGAGAAAATAGGTCTCTATTCTTCATTAGATTAACTGTTACAATTTTATATTTTTATCGTAACAGTGCTATTGTTAATGTTTTTTAAAAATTTTTATTTCCAACATAAGTACATTTACTATAAGGATTTTTATGGAAGACTTCTGTTTCTGGTATATTAACAGTTTTTTCATAAATGAGTTTTTTTACCTTTTCTTTCTTAGTATATAGTTATGGTGAATCTTATTGGTATGAAACGAGTCTTGAATTCTGTGGATAAATGTAACTTGATCCTGATAGTATCCTTTTCAAATATTGTTGGACTTTGTTTTTATTTAGGATGTTTGTATCAATGTTTATGATTAAGACTTATCTATAGTTCTCCTTTTTTGTCCTCTAGAATTTAGGTGTCAAAAATTGTGCTAGTCTCATAAAATGAGTTGACGTTTTGGTTTGGTTTGGTTTGGTTTCCTGTTCTATGTAAGAGGTTAATTAATGTTGGCATTTTTTCTTCCTTAAATGGTTGCTAAAACTTAACCAGTGAAGCTCTTTGGGCCTGGAGTTTTCTATATGGAATGATTTTTGAGTATTCATTCATTTCCTTAGTGATTAAAAATCAATGCAGGTTTTTCTAATTGTTAAGTCAGTTTATTAAACAATTTTTTTCTAGGAACTTTTATCCATTTTGTCTGAATTTTCAAGTTCTTGATAAAAATTCATAATAATTTCTTTTTAATACCTTCAGATCGGTTTTTCATTTGTGTTGTTCATTTGTTGTGCCTTATCTATTTTTTTTTAAATTTTTTTATTTTTTCAGCATAACAGTATTCATTATTTTTGCACCACACCCAGTGCTCCATGCAATCCGTGCCCTCTACAATACCTACCACCTGGTGCCCCCAACCTCCCACCCCCCACCCCTTCAAAATTCTCAGATCGTTTTTCAGAGTCCATAATCTCTCATGGTTCACCTCCCCTTCCAATTTCCCTCAACTCCCTTCTCCTCTCCATCTCCCCTTGTCCTCCATGCTATTTGTTATGCTCCACAAATAAGTGAAACCATATGATAATTGACTCTCTCTGCTTGACTTATTTCACTCAGCATAATCTCTTCCAGTCCCGTCCATGTTGCTACAAAACTTGGGTATTCATCCTTTCTTTTTTCTTTTTTTTTTTTTTTTACAGCTTTATAAACATATATTTTTATCCCCAGGGGTACAGGTCTGCGAATCGCCAGGTTTACACACTTCACAACACTCACCATAGCACATACCCTCCCCAATATCCATAACCCCACCCCCTCTCCCAACCCCCTCCCCCCATCAACCCTCAGTTTGTTTTGTGAGATTAAGAGTCACTTATGGTTTGTCTCCCTCCCAATTCCATCTTGTTTCATTTACTCTTCTCCTACCCCCTCAACCCCCCATGTTGCATCTCCTCTCCCTCATATCAGGGAGATCATATGATAGTTGTCTTTCTCCGATTGACTTATTTCGCTAAGCATGATACCCTCTAGTTCCATCCACGTCGTCGCAAATGGCAAGATTTCATTTCTTTTGATGGCTGCATAGTATTCCATTGTGTATATATACCACATCTTCTTTATCCATTCGTCTGTAGATGGACATCTAGGTTCTTTCCATAGTTTGGCTATTGTAGACATTGCTGCTATAAACATTCGGGTGCACGTGCCCCTTCGGATCACTACGTTTGTATCTTTAGGGTAAATACCCAGCAGTGCAATTGCAGGGTCGCCTTATCTATTTTGATATGTATTATATAAAGGTAGTCTAAACTGTAATTACTTGTGTCTGCTCATTATTATTAAAAAACAGGTACTACACAGAAATATTAGATATATCATGTATGTTGCAGTCACAATAACTTGTCTCATTTTTAATTGAGAATATGCCACATTGATGTGTTGTTGGTCTTTGCACTTTAGCGATTTTAACATACAGTGGGAAGGGTAGAAGAGTAGGCCACAGAAACCAAGTTAGAAGAGAGTTTCAGGAAGATAAGTATCCAGTAATGTCTAAGAAAGTTCAAGGAGAGGGCAGGTTGGAAGTCTTAAATTTAATAGAAATAGATCTTACTAACAGTGGTTAATAAATAGTTGTCAATTTCTTTGTCTCATTTAAGACTTGTAACCTTAAAATGTTTTAAGACACTCCTTGTTTCAAGATCTACCAGGCATCAGGAGTAAAGTTTTCATATTCTTAGCTGGAAAAATAGCAACTATCCCCCCTTTTTTTTTTCTTTGCTTCAGTTATTACTTTAAGCTCAAGGGTGAAATTCACTGACATGAAATTTGGGAAAGCTCTTGTTCCTTCTGTTTATCCTGTAGATATCAAGGCTTAAATCCAGAGTTTTAGTGCTTTCATTTTCTAAGCATGAATTACCTTTTATATCAAAATCTAGTGTTTTACCTGGCATATTTCTAATTTTGTTCACTTGCAATGTGCCTTTAAATTGGGACCTTATATTGAGGTCTTCTGAAGTGTAGTGTAGAAGCTCATGAAAATACTAAAGTAGGTAATTATGCTTCACATCTATGGAAATTCTATTTAAACTTAACATAAAAGATTGTTTTATCTTTTCCTTTCACTTTAGGAACTTGTATCCCTGAGGCCTTGTAAAGCTGCAGAGCTGGTTGCTATTCACTTTTCTGAACAGATTGAAACAGTCATTAAAAAACTTCAGGTAAATATTGCAAAAATACATTGGGAAGAAGCATCTAGTGGAGAGACAATTATTGTGTATTCACTTAAGAACTTTGTAGTGATTTCCTCAACAGATAGTTGCCGTTTAAGCATTTTCTACACATGGTATATGTGTGTATATATTTGGGAGCAGTTGTGTGATGATCTCTGCATCTGGAAAGAGTTCATCTTTATGCATAATAAATAGTAACATCACCAAAACATTTTTAGAACTATGCCCTGTACTTAATCTAGAATTAGTAATCCATAGAAGATTCCACCCCCCCCTTTGTTTTTTTGTTTTCTGCTATAGAAACTACAGCTCTATTCTCTTTGAGGTTGATGTTATTTATTATTTATTCAGACTTTTGTCATCCTCAAATTGGGTTAATACTATTTAGAATTTTTCTTGGAAAATCTTAACTAGAATACAGTTATATTAATGTTGAATATTGAGATGCTCAATTTGAAGTGTGATTTAGTGAATGTAGTATTCCACTTGTCACTATCATTGCAGTGCTGGTAGTGTGTTTTGCTCACTGTTGTTGGGGCCACAAGTGTAGGAGTAGGGAACAGGACAATGACAACAACATAAAGCATGACCTAGAGTCCTCAAGTGCCCATAATTATAGGAGGGGATAACTATGCAAGAGGAAAGCCAAGGCAGTGAGTGGAGGGCACCTGGCATGAGAGACAAAGATATGGAATCTATTAATTTAAACGCTTACTGTGGCCTCACCATGTACGACAGGATGGTAGGCTGTGGTTTGCAAGTAAGAGTGCAGCTTTTTCTTTAATTTTCCCTATGGAAGAAAGAAGCACTTACATAACATGCAAGGTTATAAGTGCCACACCAGACACGTGGAGAAAGTGTTGTAGAAGCAAGAGGAGAGAGAGAGAGAGAGAGAGTGACTGTCTGAGGCTGGCGAGAGCTCCCAGACATGCCTGGGCTGGGTCCTGAGTGATAGGCATCAGTTTTCCAGTCAGAGAATTGAGAATAGCTTTCTAAATAGAGGATTCTGTGTATGTAAAGACTTGAAGGCATGAGACAACATGCATATCCAGAAAATGGCCAGGTCTGTGAAGCCTGACATGCGGGGGCAGTGGTGGGGTGAGCATTCAGGTGAGCCAGAAAAGGTCTGAATGAGGGAGGAGTTAAAGGTATAGGGCCTAGAAACTAGAGTTTGCACTCTGATACTGAACTGTCTTATGTGTGGTGCTAAGAAATTATACCGTATCTTCTAGATAAGCTAGAGAATTATTAAAGTTTTCCAGCAAAAGAGCATTATCAGATTCATTTTATATAGAAAATTAGTTTTATCATGTAGGGAGTGGACCTGCAAAGAAAGCATATGGAGAACAGAGACCACCTAGGCCAGTCAGAAGGTGAAGGGTCTTGGCAGAAGATGGTGAGGATGGGGATTAAGTGGCAGTGATATGGACGGGTTCAGGATGTGTTTGTGAAGTAAAACATATAGGGCTTCGAACGAAGTTGTAGGTGATGGGAGAGGTTAAAAGTGACTCCCAGACATCAGGCTTGGCTGTCCAGCCTGATGAGGTCCTTTAACTCAAGATAAAGACACATCTATGGATTCAAATATTACGTCCCCGCTGTGAATCAGAAACACTATTACGTGCCAAGGATATAAAAAACATATACATGTATCCCTGTGCTCCAGGAAGAAGACGGATAAGCCAAAAGACAGTTGCAGAATAATTGGACTTGAATGAAGATAGAGCATTGCTCAGGATACTGAAGAAGTATGTGGAGAGTCAACCAGTCCATTCTAATGATGAGGGCAGGGGGCATTTCTGCTAAAACTACTCTCAGGCCACAGAGCCTCTCCCCTCTTTAAAAAAAGTCAGCAGTTTCTGATGAATCTCCTCATCTTTAGTGCTGTTACTGTCATTTAAAATGTAAGCCTAACCAGTGCAGCATTTTCTATTTTCCTTAGTCTCTCAAGATCCTTAGAGACAGAGAAGACAAGTAAATGAATATAATGTCACTCATCAGACAAATATAAAAAAGCTGAAGTATCATGGATTTTTTTTTTTAAAGCTAGCTTTTTGTGGAGTGGTTGTAGAGTCATACACATTTCTTTTAAGTAAATGAAGTGTTTATTTATTGCAGAGATTTACTGAATATGAGAGAATCCCACACAAATTTTATAACGTACCTTTCTTGGTGGCAAGAAATATGCTTCTGACCAGTCGTTCTGAGAATTCTTAAAATGAAAACAAAAGCCAGAATATTAAGTTATAACCAGAAGGAAGATCATATTAAATAAAACAAAATGATAGCCCAGGGAAAATATAGAAAATCAAAGACTGATAAATATATTCTAAATGTCACCTTCTAAATTACATTAATCCTTTCCGTTTTGAGTTCCATGCTTTGTACAGGTAAAGTTTGAATGTACCCAAAAATAAAGAAAAAAGAAAACGTAAGCAATAAATTTTGCTTAGCTTTCTTAAGAACTTAAAAACATTATTTATATTCATGGAGTATTTTAAAGTGTATCTCATTTAATTCTCACCTCTACCCTGTGCAGAAGGCAGAGAAGATATTGCTGTTCTCTTTTTCACATAAGTAAACTGAATTGCTAAGAGAGGCAGTGGTTTATACCAAGTCACAGAGCAAATAAGTGGAAGAAACAGAACCCAGATTTTATGGCATATTACCTGCTAACATGTTGCAGTGTGTTGTCTCTTCTGTAGTTGATTACATTGGGGAGTTAATGAATTTTTTTGGTGCTGCTTGCTGTTTGGGCTTCAAACTCCCCCCCTACTTAGATGATCTCCCAATAGGCTAGAAGAGGACCAGGTGAGGCAGCGTGAAGCCCTGTGTGTAGCCAGAACACATTGTCATCACAACTGTTAAGAGCACCTGCCGTTCCCAGGGTCCTTGTGCTGAGAACCACTAAGGGGTGGTATCTTAGTAGAGGGCCATTGAGGGAGGGGCAGTTAACAATGCACTTATTTCTTGTGCACTCAAAATAGGATGTGTGACAGTGATGTGAATTACTGGGAGGAAATGACCTCCAAATGACTCTTTAGAATTTCTTAGATCTGTACAGAAGACTTAATGGAAATTTGTGTACTTTAAAGGGGTTTTCTAGGGGCGCCTGTGTGGCTCAGTGGGTTAAAGCCTCTGCCTTCAGCTCAAGTCATGATCCCAGGGTCCTGGGGTCGAATCCTGTGTCAGGCTTTCTGCTCAATGGGGAGCCTGCTTCTTCCTCTCTCTCTGCCTGACTCTCTGCCTACTTGTGATCTCTGTCTGTCAAATAAATAAATAAATCTTTAAAAAGAAATAAAATAAAGGGGTTTTCTAGTTTGGCATAGTGTGAAGAATTTGTTTTTTTAATGTTTATTTGTATTTTTTATTGTTTTTCTATTCAGAACCAGGTTTTGCTTTTCAAATTTCTGAGGAGTCTTCTTGACCCAAGGTATGTTAATAAATTTAAGTTTCTCATTATACACAGATGAAAAAATCAAAGGAAATAAATTGAGGTTAAGACTACTGGTCCAGGGTGCCTGGGTGGCTCAGTGGATTAAGCCTCTGCCGTCGGCTCAGGTCATGATCTCAGGGTCCTGGGATCAAGCCCCGCATCGGGCTCTCTGCTCAGTGGGGAGCCTGCTTCCCCCCACTTCTCTCTGCCTGCCTCTCTGCCTACTTGTGCTCTCTCTCTGTCACATTAAAAAATATATATATTAAAAAAAAAAAAAAGAGCACTCGCCCATTGTGGGGCGCCTGGGTGGCTCAGTAGGTTTAGTGTCCAACTCTTGATTTTCGGCTCAGGTCATGACCTCAGGGTCATGGAGCTTGCTTAAGATTCTCTCTCTGCCCCTCCACTCTCCAAAAAGAGAAAAAAAGAAACTGGCCCACTATATCCAAATAGTATAATCAACTTTTGATTTTTAGTGTTAGTTTGAGTAATAGTTTCATAGATTATAGTTGTTTCATAGATTATAGTAAGATATATGATGAAAGTAGATTATACTGTGAGGGAATGCTTTTCTTTGCATTTGAACATGAGCATACATGTTGAGTTGTTATCATTATAAAAAACAATAGTGAATCTGTGCCATGAAGATGTGTTTTAGGAAGAATCTGATGACTATCTAGCTTCCCCTTTCTATCCTAACTTCACTCCTTCCTGTTCCTTATTCCACGCTGTGGATTGATAGCTTTACTTTCAAAGTAAACGGCTAGTTCCCAGCTCACCCCTCAATTGATTCCCTCTTATATCCTCATTTGAGGTGTTAGTTTAAAATAACTTCTTGTGGTGGTGTGAGGAGAGAAGTTTAAATTTTTTTTTTTTTAAGTGCTACTGTGGTACTCATCAAATAAAACTAACCCAGGGAGATGATGAGATTAGTAATGGATTTGTAAGCAAAGCAGCTCTGTGTGTGAGATCTTAACATTTTGCTGTGACTAAGTGGACTATTTGGGAGTTGAGTAGAATAATATTTAACATCCTCTAACACAGTCCCTCTGTCTTAACTGGAAGTATGTGTCAGAATCACCTTAGAAACTTGTAAAAATACTGACATCTGGGCCCAAACCCACAGAATCATTGTGGGCTGGAATATTTTTGATGTACACTCGGAGTTAAGCACCAGTGGCAGTGACAGAGCTTTTGCGTCAGACATCCAAACTTTCATGTTGTGTTAGAATGTACACCAGCCATTGAAAACAGTCATTTAGTTACTTTAGTGATAATCTCAGTTTGGGTTATTCTGGTATTCGGTGCTATTTTTATATACCAAAATGCCAGTAGTTTTGTTGATTGTAATAATTTTTGAAATTTCCATCATTTGAATCTAGAGCAGACTGGGCTGCATTGAATCCACATGTGCATTTGCAGATGTTTAGAAAGGCAGTCTGACTATATTCCCCGCACCCCTGTTCAAGACGTGTTCATGATGAAGTCTTAGAATATAAATAAGGTTCGGTCGGGTGAGGTCTGGAGCCGATGACCAAGAAAGAATTCTTGAGACATCTTTGGTACAAAATGGTGGTTTATTAAAGCATGGGGACAGGACCCGTGGGCAGAAAGAGCAGGGCTGTGAGGAGTGGTCCATTATATGCTTGCAATTTGGGTAGGAGGTTAGGGATGGTGTAAGTCTCTGAGGAATTTTGGAAGCAAGGTTTCCAGGACCTTGAGGGGCTAGCTATTGTTGGAAAAAAGGTTATTTATTACCAGTAATAAAACCTTTGTGTGAGACCCTTTAGCTGTATATCAGTGGGCCATGTGCTTAGGAATGATTGTCAACACTATCTTGGAGGGTCTAGAGATAAAGGAAGTTTCCAAAGGAATGGTTAAAATAGACTTACAGGATCCTGGTTGGGGGTAGGAGGTCAGTCAGGCTATGATTGCCCTTTGCCCTTTTCCCTTAGCAAAGTGTTAAGGTGGAGACGGTTGAGTCCCTAGAGGAATGTCACTCAGCCTGTTTTAAGGGCTTGTCAGTGGGTAAGGAAATTTAGTAAATTTTCTCCTGCCTCTGTTTCCCACATCATCCAAATTACCAGTGTTTTAGTTCCCTGTTCTCAGAATATCAAACGAGGCTAGATACCTTTATTTTTATTTCTGTTCATCATTTGGCTCTCCCTCAGAGCCATTCTGGGCCAACATCTACTTCTATAATGAACTTCTATAATGAACGGGTAGAAACATCTTAGATCAGTTGGGGGCTGGTGGGGAAAAGACGGGGCGAGATGGGGACAGAGATGTGAAGGAAGGGTAGAGGTTCTAGGCAGGCAGAGGAAGGAGCCAACTCCAGCTCCAGCCCTTTCTTCAGATCCTGTGCACCCCCTTTCCCATGGCACAGTTCCTTCTGTTCCTCTCTTGTGCCATGTCCATTCTCCTAGTGATGTGGAAATGTTGGGGTTCGGAGCCTCAAGAATTCATTCTTGGGACTTCTTCGGCACAAAAATGTGTTTTTATAGTATGGGACAGGACCTGGAAGAGAAAGGGCTACCCTGAGATTGTGAGGAGCAGCTGATTGTACACTATGGAGTTGGGGGAAGTTTCCAAAAGGATTTTCATATGCTAAAGAAGACTCTTGGGACACTGGCAGCCTAGCTATTGTCAAGCTAAGGTTGTTTTTCCCTCTAGCAAGACATTAACCTTAAGATTGGGAGTTCCTGGGGCGCCTGGGTGGCTCAGTGGGTTGGGCCTCTGCCTTCGGCTCAGGTCATGATCTCAGGGTCCTGGGATCGAGCCCCGCATCGGGCTCTCTGCTCAGCGGGGAGCCTGCTTCCCCCTCTCTCTGCCTGCCTCTCTGCCTACTTGTGATTTCTCTCTGTCAAATAAATAAATAAAATCTTTAAAAAAAAAAAAAAAAAAGATTGGGAGTTCCTGGAAGAATGTTGTGTTCTGCCCACCTCAAGTATCTGTCAGTGGGCTGCAGTTATAAGGAAGTTTAATTTCTTCTACATTTCCTTTAGCCTTTGTTCCCCCCTCACTAGGACGTGGCACCTCTTCCCTTAGAATCATTTATTTGATCAGGTCCTTTTTCCCCAACTGTCCTACGTGGAGAGACTCAAGCTAGAAGGACAGAGGAAGTTCAGCTTTGTGTTTGGTCTTTTCTCTCGTGTAATAAAATATAGAAGGTAATATCGACCAAATCTTACTTTTTATAAATAAAAAAATACCAATATTAGGTTATATAAATATCAATACAATTACTACTCGGAATGACTGATTTTCCACCACATTTTAGCTTTTCAAAATAAATATGCTTTTTGAATAATCTGAAAAAGGCATTAGAGTCTTGTCAGGTTCCGGGAAACAAGAGAGTATGGAAAAGATACTAAGAGGAAAAAGAAGGCAGGAATACATAGACTGGAAATTGCCTGCCTGGCGGTTTTCACCGGCAGATAGTGGAGGCTGTTCTTGCCTTTGATTCTTCCCTTTCTGTCCTTAAGCAATAGATATATATATTTTTTTAAACAACTGGGTTCTCTCCCCACCACTCAAGAAGCTCTTTTAGCAGCATTTTGGCAAGATAGGAAAATTAAAGAGAAGAGTCATTTTCAGATAGAGACTGTTTGTATATGTATGTCGTGTCAGAATATTGCCTTTTTTTCTTTTTTTTTACTTTTGCCCACAAAACCCGAGTTGATAGGGTCCCGTGTGTGTGTGTCTTCAATTTAACATTTACAAATACTCGTTGAGTTATTTTATTTTGCCCTTTATTTTTAAAAATAAATAAATAAATAAAAATTTAAAAAGCCTTTTATTTTGTCTATAGCATTTTTAAAGGGACAAATCATCTATCTGAGTTCTTATGTATATTTTTCTGTTGTCTTTATTCAATTTCTCTATGTTATCTTTACTAAGTATATGATGTCCTCAGTAGAATTAATTGACCTACAGAGATATTGGTGGCATCTGTACATAGAAAGATTAGATAGTTTTTGGTGGGCGAGTTAATCCTAAGAAGCAAATTACTTGCCTGAATTGAGGCCAACAGCTTGGGAGAGAACGGATTTGCATTCTCTTCCATTTCCCTTCTTTGGGACAGCTGCTCCACAAAGCTGACCCCACCCCCCTCCCTGTGTGCTCTCCTGCCAGGCCAAACATTCTCCTGGGAGTTCTCCTGATGTATTTACATCCAGATGTAGGCCTTTTGTGCAGTGGGGATGCTTGAAGGATAATACAAAAGGACATTGATGATTTTTGTGGGGCTATGAGCTGCATAAGGAATAAAGAGAATGTGCGAGTATATTTATATTCACAGTATTTTCTTCAGTACACTTCTCTTGGTAATGTTGATTTAGCTTTTGTCAACCATGTCCTGGAAGCCTCTGAAATATGTGGTATGGTTTTCTTGTAGGGGAAAAAAAAACCACATAGAAGTCACATTGTATTTCTAATCTTTAATCAAAATAAAGTAAAAATTGAGCATTACTAAGAAAATGAGTAACATAGATTATGGAAAAGGTTATATATTGGATTTAAGTTGAACCTGTGTTTCTGTGGGTAATTTTGAAAGGATATTTTAACATATTAACATTCATTGTTGAAATAACATATTTCAAAATTAAAATAAAAAATTAGAATGTTATAGGGGCACCTGGATGGCTCAGCAGATTAAGCATCCAACTCTTGATTTCAGCCCATATGAGATGGAGCCACTGCATGGGGAACCCCTGCTCAGCAGGGAGTCTACTTGAGGTTCTTGCCCACCCCCCATAGCCCCTGCACCCCCCACGCAGCATGCGGACAAGCACACACTCTCTCTAAAATAAATAAATCTTTTAAAAAATTAGAATATTATGTTCATGAACTTTGACATAGGAAAATTCATTTCTACTCGAACGATTTCCTATCAGCTCATCCACGCTTAGCATCAGATACCATATTGTTAGGAGAAATTAGAATATTATGTTCATGAACTTTGACATAGGAAAATTCATTTCTACTTGAGTAACTTCTTATCAGCTTGTCCAGGTTTACCACGAGATATCATATTGTTAGGACAAATTTTGTTCTACACTTCAGAGGTTCTTCTGGTTGGACTAAGAATCAAATTGATGTGAATCAGATTAATAGAAAAATTTTATTTCAATATGTATGAAAACTACACATACATGAGAGTATCAAAGACAGAAAGGTAAAATGAAGTATATATTGCCAGTATGGGCTAAGGAATGGGATATAAGGACCTGGGGCTTCCGACGGGAGGGGGGCAATTCACAGGGCAAGAAGAAGAGCAAATGTTTAGTATTTAGGTGTTTGCCCTGCCATACAGATGGGTCACTCAGATAAAATTTATCTCTGATAATATCTCTTACTCTGGGAAAGGCTCCCAATTTAGATTCTTTTAGGTAGGTAATGGAGGGGCAGAATTTCTCTTTAGCTCACAGGGCCTAGATTGCCTTTAGCTCAAAATAGTCCATATGCCAAAGAAACCCATTTTGAGGAGACTTGTTCTGAACCCTTCAGTGTCTTTGGTTAGTACTTTGCCAGCAGCTCAGGTTCAGTCTTTTAAATCATAACATATCATTTCCTAATCTCCAGGCCTTGCAGGTGGATGGATGGATTATAGTGAGCAAGCAAGAAAGAAAAGAGTGTACATGTGTTTATTTTTTATTCCTTTATTCAAGACTTCTTTATAATGAAATTGCTGTCTGCTAAGTACTGTGCTAGAAGTTGAAATGGCTCAAAATTGTACTTACTTTTCTCAATCCAAACCTGCTGCTTTTTTTATTATCTCTCCTAGCAAATGGCATTATCTGCCCATTTATTTCATTTAACAATTTACTGAGTAACTACAGCATGCTAAGCACTCTGACAGGCATGGAAGATGAAATAGTGAATAAGATGGGGCCCTGCCTTAAGGGAATTTACACTCTAATGGAGGAAATAGATAAGTTAGCAGGCAATTACCTTTAAGTCTTTTAAATAAAATTCTGAGAGTGATGATGGATTCTTCACTTTGCTTTACCCATTCCACTCCACCTTCTCGGCCACACCACACAGAACCAGTCATGACGTCAGCCTCTTGGGGGCCTCCTGTCTGTATGGGCTTCTCTGTTCTCTCCCCCACTGCCCTAGTTTAGCTGCACAGTATCTCTCTCCTGATCCCTCCTGCTGGCCTCCTAACCACCTTCTTGATTCTCCTTCCATTTTTAAACAGGCAAAGTTCTCCTTCTCAAAGTTCTTTCCCTTCCCTTATCCGAGGCAAAATACAAACTCCTCATGGCCCTATTTGATGTGATTCAGGCATATCTGTCCAGATTCATTTTCTTCCTTGTTCCCATTTCTCTTTGCCCCCGTATTCCTCGGCAGTACTGGCCTGTTTATTCAGAGGAGGCACTACATGTTGTCATTCCTCTCTTTGCCTGTGTGTTTCTCCATTAGACCACTTTGTTTTCTAAAGAGCAATTTAATATATGTATTGTGTGTGTATATATATATATATATATTTAATTTATATATGTTATTAAGAGCTCTCAAGTTACACATGTGCTTTGATCCAGTGATTCAGTTTTGGAAAATATTTTTTAAGGAAATAGTGTGAAAGAAAAAGTAGTTAATATTAAATTACCCATATTAACATTTACATAGTAAAAAGCTATTTTAAAAAGAAGATGGGGGAGTAAAGGCCATATATGAAAGATCCACAGCTAATATCATCCTCAGTGGGAAAAAACAGAGAGCTTTTCCCCTATGGTCAGGAACATGGCAGGGATGTTCGCTCTTTCCACTGTTGTTCAACATAGTACTGTAAGTCCTAGCCTCCATAATCAGACAACAAAAAGAAATAAAAGGCATGCAAGTCAACAAGGAAGAAGTCAAACTTTCACTCTTCTCAGAAGAGGACATGATATTCTGTGTAGAAAGCCTGAAAGACTCCACCAAAAGATGTGCTAGAACTGATACATGAATTCAACAAAGTTGAAGGATATAAAATCAACAGAAATCTCTTGACCTCTGTATATCAATAATGAAGCAGCAGAAGGAAAAATCAAGGAATCGATCCCATTTACAGTTGTACCAAAACCCATAAGATATCTAGGAGTAAACCTAACCAAAGAGGTAATAGCCAAATTATGGAAAGAGCCCAAATGTCCATTGGCTGATGAATGGCTAAAGATGTGGTGTATAGATATACTATGGAATACTACTCAGCCATCAAAAAGAATGAAATATTGCCATTTGCAATGACATGGATGGAACTAGAGTGAAAATTATGCTGAGTGAAATAAGTCAGTCAAAGAAAAACAAGTTTTAAGGCTCTGTGTGGCTTTTATAATCCTACCCTTTCTTTTCTATTTATGTTACTATTTTTTATTCATTGCTTTTATTCCCCTTGCTTTTTCTTTCTTTTTTTTTTTTTTTGGTCTTGGTATTCTACCTTTTCTCCCTTTGGTTTTAATTTTTTTTTTAAATTTATTTATTTGACAGACAGAGATCACAAGCAGGCAGAGAGAGAGGAAGGGAAACAGGCTCCCCGCCAAGCAGAGAGCCCAACGCGGGGCTCGATCCGAGGACCCTGGGATCATGACCCGAGCCGAAGGCAGAGGCCCCTAACCCACTGAGCCACCCAGGCGCCCCTCTCCCTTTGGTTTTAATTGAGCGTTTTATATGATTCCACTTTTTCTCTTCTCTTAGTATATCAGTTGTGTATTTTTTTTTTAGTGGTTTTCCTTTAATTTGCAATACACATATATAACTAATCCAAGTCCAATATCAACACCATAGTTCCCAGGCATAGGATCAGTGCCTTATGTCAGAGGATTCCTAATTCCTCCCTCTTGTTCCTTATAACATTGCTGTCATTCATTTCACTTATCCTTAAGTTATAATCACTGACTACATTGTTAATATTACTGTTTTGGGCAGACTGTTTTCTGTTAGGTTAGTTAAGAATAAGAAAAATAAAACATTTCATTTTGCCTTCATTTATTCCTTCCCTAATGTTCTTTCTTTACATAGATCCAAATTTATGACCTATCTCATTTTTCTTCCTTTTGAGGAACTTCTAACATTTCTTGAAAGGCAGGTCTACTGATGACATATTCTCACAATTTTTGTCTGTCTCAGAAAGTATTTTCTCTTTCACTTTTGAGAGCGAATTCTGCTGGATACAGAATTCTAGGTTGATGGGGTTTTTTCTTTCAACACTTTAAATACTTCCCTTTCCTCTCTTCTTGCTTGCATGGTTTATGAGAGAAGTTTGGTATAATTTTATCCTTGGTCCTCTACAGGTAAGGTGTTTTCCTTCCCTCTGACTTCTTTTAAGATTTTCTCTTTGTCTTTGATTTTCTGCAGTTTGAATATGATATGCCCAGTTATTGATTTTTGCTATTTGTCCTAGTTGGTATTCTCTAAGCTTCATGAGGGGTAGTTTGGTATCTGTTATTAATTTGGGGAGAAATTCTCAGTCATTATTGTTGCAAATATTTCTTCTGTCCCCTATTCTCTTTTTCTTAGGTGTTACTTTTATACTTGTCCCACAGTTCTTGGATATTCTATTCTGAGCCCCCCTGCCCACAGTTTTGTTTTTTCCTTTGTATTTCAGCTTGGAAATTTCTTCGACATGTTACTGACATACCTTGCTCAGCTGTGTCTATGAAGCCATCAAAGGAATTCATTTTATTCAATGTTTTTAATTTCTAATATTTTCTTTTGATTCTTTCTTAGAGTTTCCATTTCTCTACTTACTTTACCCATGTGTTCTTACGTGTTGCTTTTTCCTTTACAGCCCTCAGCATATTAATCATAGTTGTTCTAAATCCCGTCTGATAAATCCAGTTTGGTTTGGTTTGATGTTTGCTGAATCTCTTCAGACTGTATCCTTTCTTTGTTTCTTAGGATGTTCTTGTAACTTTTTCTTGAAAGCTCGAAATGAGGTACTGCATGAAAGGAACTGAGACAAATAGGCCTTTGGTATGACTTTTTAATGTTCATCTGGCTTGGAATGAGGCTACACTTACCGCTTACTATAGCCGTAGTTGTCTGAGGGTGAAAATTCCTTGGGTGTCCTCATTTTTGTTTCCCTGGTTGTCTTTGGCTTTCCCTAGAGACTTTTCCTAAAGTCCGAGCTGTGTGTTCTTTCAGTTATATTTCCCTATTATATAGGCATGCCCTGTTGATGTGGTAGTGAGGTATGGTGAAGGGGAGGTATTCCATACTCCTATGATTCGTGTTCACTCTTTTGGTGAGTTGTGTCTCTGGGTAGTGACCCTCCCAAGTACTTCTCAGTAGTCCCTCTGCCCTTTAAGTGAGACAGAAAGGCTAGAAAGAGCTGGACTTGGGTTATTTCTCTTCCCTCAGCTGTTTAGGCTTGAGTGAGATAGTTTTCCTTTAGGGCAGTTGTATTCGCTTGTTAGGGCTGCCTTAACAAAGCACACGACTGTGTGACTTAAACAGCAGAAATTTATTGTCTCCGTTTTGGAGGCTAGAAATCCAGGAACAAGTGGTGGCAGGGTTGTGTCCTTTGAGGGCTGTGAGAAGGAGCCTGTTCCATGTTTCTCCTCTAGCTTCTGGTGATTTGCTGGCAATCTTTGTCATTCCTGAG
The DNA here is from genome assembly GCF_902655055.1 of Lutra lutra. Classification (NCBI taxonomy): domain Eukaryota; kingdom Metazoa; phylum Chordata; class Mammalia; order Carnivora; family Mustelidae; genus Lutra; species Lutra lutra. The sequence goes on from NC_062278.1 coordinate 108,960,711, forward strand.
CTTGCAGAAGCCATCACCCTGATTTTAGCCTTTATTTTCACATGCATTCTCCTTGTACGTACATCTGTGTCATAATTTCCCCTTCTTTTAAGAACACAAGTCATACTGGATTATGAGTCTGCCCTCCTCCAGCATAACCTCATTCTAATATAACTAATAATATTGACAAAGTGGCTATTTCCAAATAAAGTCACATTGTGAGGTACTGGGAGTTAGGACTTCAACCTGTGAATTTGTAGGGGGCCTAAGTCCACAACAGTAGGCCTTGTTAAGAACAAAATGCTCTGGATCTATTTTTTTTTTTTAAAGATTTTATTTATTTATTTGAGAGAGAGACAGTGAGAGAGAGCATGAGTGAGGAGAAGGTCAGAGGGAGAAGCAGACTCCCCATGGAGCTGGGAGCCCGATGTGGGACTCGATCCCGGGACCCCGGGATCATGACCTGAGCCGAAGGCAGTCGTCCAACCAACTGAGCCACCCAGGCGTCCCCTCTCTGGATCTATTTTTAAATGGCTACTTTTCTTCTCCACTGGAAGCCTGACTAGATTTTTCTCTAGTGTTCACCGTGAGAACCTGGTGGCTCCTCAGATAAAATTCAAAACAGTGTGGGAACTCCCCCGCAAACACCGAAGACTTGGCTCCCTAGAATTTAACTCTTAAATTTGTCCACAGTGGGGGCGCCTGGGTGGCTCAGTGGGTTAAGCCTCTGCCTTCAGCTCAGGTCGTGATCTCAGGATCCTGGGATCGAGCCCCGCATCGGGCTTTCTGCTCAGCAGGGAGCCTGCTTCCCCCTCTCTCTCTGCCTGCCTCTCTGCCTACTTGTGATCTTTCTCTCTGTCAAATAAATGGGTGAAATCTTTAAAAATTAAAAAAAAAAACAAAATTTGTCCACAGTGAATCTCTGGCATTTTGTCGTTTCTAGTTGAGGTTTTCCTACTCTAGTACTGGCTACAGCAGCGGTGGTCTCTGCTCCTGGCCTCTACTCCAGTGGGCGCTGGTTATTTATAGCCACCTGCCCGTTGCTCTCTAATTCAGGGGTGGCAATTTGCCCCAGGACCTCAGCTCTCAGGCAGATCAAAGAAGAGGTGTTGATTTTCGGTTTGTTCAGCACTTTTCCTGTGAGGATGGAAGTGTTAACTTCCAAGCTCTTTCCATGCCAGACCAGAAACAAAATGCCTTTGTTCTCTATATGTTCAGCATTATATGTGGATATCACATTAGATTTATAGTAGGCTGACCCAGGATCAGTTCAAAAATGGTTTCTGAAAACCATATAAAGAATGTCCCTGTGGCAGGGTCACAGAACTGCATCTCTTTTGTCTCCAATTGTGTCTGTCACTTTGGGGAGAGAATGGCATCTCGAGTGTCATCCAGACCTGAAAATGCCCCAGTTTGGGTATTATGCTGAGGTGACAGGGCCTGCCCCTTTCCAGTCTTTCTTTGATTTAGGCCGCATTGAAACAATTCTTGCTAGTGGGATTACTGGTGGATTTTAGTGTGAAGGAGAGCTCGGCAGGGCAAGAAAATACACGTTGCAGATAATCTCAGCATTCGGTTCTTACTACCATCACAAATAGTGGTATTTTGGAAGAATTGTTTGAGCTTACCCTCTGAGTTTTTAATCAAAGTCTGTACAGCATTGGAACGATCCAGGCACTCTTTATACATGATAAGGATATGGAGCGAAATTAATTTTCTAGGAAAATCATTAGGCTCTTATTTCTGTTAGCTTATAAAAGCCATTTTTCCTGCTAATGCAGGAGAACATTCAAAACAGTGCCTTCTTTTTTGTGAGTATCAGAGATAACAAGAATTCTATTAAGATTGGGGGAGGACATTTTGACACTTGAGTAGCAGTCAGACTAGGGAAATGGAAAGTAAACAAGTCCCCTGCAGATCTAGCTTACATCTGCTCTTACGTCGATTGGATGTGGCAGAATATTTGCTGTTAGACACAATGGTGCACTTGTCTTTTTTGCTCTGTGCCTCCTACGAGCTGATAAGGGAGTGTGGCTGTTCTGTGTGAGGACTATTGGCCGCTCTGCACGAGGTAGAGGGCCGTCCTGGAGATATGAGCTACTACATTCTTTCTTGCCACAGGACAGGTTTCCATCTAAGCCTCTCCTATCCAGTTCGCGGGACATTACTCTTGGTACAATTCCATATATATTTTGTAGGTACTGTCTTTGCTACCTTTAATGATCCCACTTAACAGTGTTTACCAGGCAGATGGGCACATTCATTAATGTTTTGTTCGAATGACATGGGATTACATTGTGGCTTTTTTTTTTTTTTTTATTGGAGTTGGGGGTGGTGGGCTCAAAAGGAGAGGGAGAGAGAGAATCCTAGGCAGTGTCCACGCTCGGCAGTGTCAACGCAGGGCTTATTCCCATAACCCTGATATCGTTACCTGAGCCGAAATTAAGAGTTGGATGCTTAACCAGCTGAACCACCCAGATGCCCCTCCATTGTGGCATTTTTAACTTGGAATGTATATGGAAAGCTGGAAGTTCAGCCTAACAACCTTGTAAAACAACTTGATGAGAACGAAGACCTCAGGGAGAATAATTGTTTTTACTCTTGTGTGTTTTGAGTGATGCATTTGAGTTCTCAGTCTAAAAGGTACCACGTAGTCATCAATATGCTACCACCCAGATTTATGGGGATGAGTAGGGAATTCAAGCAGGCAGGATTTAGGCTAAGTTGAGGTAGCCCTAAATTGTCAAAACAAGTTACAGGGAGACTGTGAAATTCTTTCCTCAGAAATCTCGAGTAGTCTAGACTGGCCTATTTTTGTGCAATATTTAGAGTAAAGGAGAGAGACTGGGCTAGACTTTCCTCATCCCCATGCAACATTTATTTTCTTTGTCAAATTTTTTAAAGAAAACTTGAATTTGAGTCATTTTAATGATGTAATTTATTTAAAACTGAAACATAGTTTATCCTTCCCCAGAAACAGTGAAATGTACTACAAGATCATAATTTTAAATTATTTTCACAACCCAAGTAAGGATGGATGTTTTCCCCAACGTGAATTTTGGTGCATGGTTGGTGTGTGTGTGTGTGTGTTTGACAAGGCATGTATATGCTTTCTTTTAAAGCTGACAAGAGAAAAGTCTTGTGTGTGCCTTGTAAAATTCTACCTTTTATATATACTTTAAATGTTCATATCCATAAGTCAGGGCTATTATTAAAATATTAAAATTAATATTAAAATACTTAAAAAGTAGATAAGGTTTATGTCTAAAATACATAATTTTGATAAAGTTAGCAGTGGCAAAGCTACTGTAAGAGTAACAGAAGAGTAACAGAAGTAGCTTTGAGAAATGGATGTAACAAATGGTATATGTGTGCCAGACTGATAAGCAATAGTCAGAAATGGATATAAATTCATTAATGTTAGCTTATTTATTAAAGTTTTGATTATATTGATGTTGCCTGGTCATCTTCCGGCAGACGTTTTATTTCGCTCCCAAATGAATGCATCACAGTCTGTTTGAGAGATTTGCTTGGTTTGATGCATAGTCACACCTTTAGTACTTATAAAGAATTTTGTCAGTAAATGTTCTGGAAAGAATCAACTACCAGATTCATTGGCAGATGCTAACGTCTAGTCTTAATTTGCTCCATAATTTTGCATTTATAAGACATATTAACAAGTCTGATGTAGATAAAGTCTTAGCACTACCTACAGTGTGGTATGAACATCTGAAAAGAACACTGGCTCACCTTAACGTCAAGGATCATTGATTAGCATTCCCTTTTTCTTTTACTGAGCATTCTGTTGAGACAAAATCTTAATCCTGCGTTATCATATGCATTTTCTATTTTGTCCATGTAGAACTTTCTGACAAGATTCATTCGTAGCTCAATCTAAATTCAGAGCCCTAGGGGCGCCTGGGTGGCTCAGTGGGTTGAGCCGCTGCCTTCGGCTCAGGTCATGATCTCAGGGTCCTGGGATTGAGCCCCACATCGGGCTCTCTGCTCAGCAGGGAGCCTGCTTCCTCCTCTCTCTCTGCCTGCCTCTCTGCCTGCTTGTGATCTCTCTCTGTCAAATAAATAAAATCTTAAAAAAAAAAAAATAAATTCAGAGCCCTAGTCCTTGTAATTCTCTCCCTTCTATCTTGTATTTGGTTCCCTTTTTCTGAAGGCAATCCAGTGCATTATTGCCAATCAATTCAGTGTAATTCAGTGTACATTTACTATGTGCCAAGACTGTGTGAGTACTGGGAGACATCGAATGCCAGCCACACAGCCTTTGCTCTCAGAGTTTATACTGTAGTTGGGATAGGGACACTTAAACAGATAATTTTCAAATTCTGCCTTCCCAGAAGATAATTTTTGGGGAGAACTAAGGTGAACTAAGGAGAACATAGGAAATAACCAGTTACGAAATTCTGCATTAAAGGCAGTTGTGAAATACAAAAGAAAGAAAAGAGAAGAAAAAAGAAAGGAAACTTGATCTGAGAGATTTACAGCCAATTTGAGGACACACTGAATTAGCCCATCAGCAAGTATTGACAGCCCCAAGCAGCAGAACATAATTAATGAGTTTAGCACTAAGCCTCTGGTCTGGACAGAGTGTCACAAGACTCTTAATTTAGGAAAGATTTCTTTTGTCTAAATATAACTCCTCTTTTTATAACTGAAGTTTCTTACTACTAAAAATAGGAGGGCTATTTACCATCATTTGCAGAGTATTTATAACCTCAGGTTAATCTCAGTGGAGTCCAGAGCTCCCCACTGTGACTGTTGGTGTGCTGTGCCTAGGTTACAGGTGTGCCCCGAGACCTATCCCCTCAGCTCTTGGGGTGGCTTTTGGGGCACCCATAGTCCCCTGTGATCAGTCTTCTTTACTCTGATGGGCCATATGAGCACTGTCCTCCTCTGTGTGCCATGACGTGAGAAAAGCTGGGAGGTGTTGCTTTAAACCATCTGCCTTACCATTTCTTCAGAAGGCTAGTTTCCCAAGCATTTCTGTATCTTATTAACCCTGTTCTGATATCATTATATAAGGAGCTTTGGTTGAGGAGTGTTGAAGAGAAGACAGGGCTCCCAGAAGCAACTGACTTCTTGAAGCTCCAGAGATGATTCTTGTTCTGTAATGAACAGTAGTTGATTTTCTAAATAGTTCCTTTTGGCCACTGGTAGTTGAGTGTCCATCATGATTAAAACTAATACCCTATTTCTCTAGCTTTTTTTTTTTTTTTTTTTAAAGTAAGCCATATGCCGGGGGTGGGGGGGCTTGAACTCACAACGCCAAGATCCAGAGTTGCATGCTCTACCAACTGAGCCTGCCAGGCGCCCAGTATCCCCAGTGCTTGGTGGGTGTTGCAAATCACTGACATACAAGACAAATGAACGCATAAATACTGTGTACCCTGCCATTCATCCACTTTCTACATTCGGTTTAACAATATCTAAATAATTAGCCCTCACAACATACAGGGCACTATTGCAGGCATTAGGAATTCGTTAATGAGAAGATACTCGGTGCCTACCCTCCAAGAGTTGATAGTCTTTAGATGAGAAAGGTAATTAAAGAAGTAATTACACCATGGTGTGATTGGCGCTGTGAGGGAAGTAAAGTAGGGACTCCTGTTTAGGCTGGAAGATGGTTTAATATATATAGTTACTCAATTTTGTTGTTCCTTTAGAGGCACTTTCACTGAATACCATTTCCTTAGGTAGTCAGTATAAACTGAGTACTGTTGTGATGTAGATTGTCTCTGATGTAAGCCATGGTTCACCCTAACAACCCAAGTAACAGTGAGACTTTGACTTCACGATTTCCCTCACCAGGAGGCAGTATTGGTTTCAAGGCTTTCGTACTTCTTACCTGTAGCCTTAATTACAGATGTGGTGAAATAATGCTTCTCTCTTGCCGGTTATGTTTTCAGGGAGGGTGTTCACGTACATCAGGAATTGGTGCAGATGTCTCCATGTGTGACGGAGCAGTTCATTGAGCTGTTGTGTCAGTTTAGCCCAAACCAGGTTATAGAGACACTGCAGGTCCTTGAGTGCTACCGCCTGGAAGAAACCATCCAGGTAAGAGCGGTAACGTGGAGCAGACAACAGAGCGTTCATGCTCACCGGTCACCAGTTTACACATGGGCAGAAGGATACTCACATGTTCCAGTACATAGCCCCTGGGATTGAACCCAGCTGGTCTGACTCCATAGCACATGCCCTCCATTGTGCTGCCCCTTAATTCTAGTCAAATTAGAAAGAGCACGTGTCCATCATTGTTATTAATCAAGTTTCACAGATACTGTAACCAGCACAGTAAGCCTGGAGGAAGGAATGCAATAAAAATATATTAAAAGGAAAAACCAAGGTCTTGTTTGTGGGCACTGATTAGTTAGATAGTCCTGTGGTGCTTAAGACTTAGGCTCAGGCGGTCAGTAGCCTTCGCCCACTCATTGCCTTGAACCCTTCTCTTGTTTTCTCCTGTTTCCAAATGGAAATGACTGTGCATGTGCATGCGTGTGTACATACACACACAGACATACTCTAATCTGAAAGAGCTTGTTGTTCCTCACTTAAAGTTTGTCAGCTACCGTTATCCCTCCTTTCTGTTACTATCAGTGCTCTCTGAACCAGTAGCCCGTGTTCTCTGTACCACCTCCTGAATTGCTCACACACTTGACACATTTTACATGGTGAAGTATTTAAAATATATAGAAATGTGCAGAATATCAAATATCTGTACCTACCAATCCAATTGTATAGATGTTCACATTTTGCCATACTGGCTTCAGATCTTCGTTGTTTGTTTTAGAAATAAAGTACCCTTTATCTGTCTGCTCCCCTCTCTCCCCGGAGGTCACCACCAACCTGAAGATGGGGAGCAGAGCCTTTCCCTCCATGTTTTTTATTTTCTCTGTATATGTATTCACCTTTAAAATGCATGATACCGTCTTACATGTTTTTAGAATTTGTATTAATGGTATCATATAGTACATATCCCATTGAAAAATTGCTTTCTTTCTTTTTTAAAAGATTTTATTTATTTATTTGACAGAGATCACAAGTAGGCAGAGAGGGAGGCAGAGAGAGAGAGGGAAGCAGGCTCCCTGCTGAGCAGAGAGTCCGATGCAGGGCTCGATCCCAGGACCCTAGGATCATGACCTGGGCCGAAGGCAGAGTCTCAACCCACTGAGTCACCTAGGCACCCCGAAAAATTGCTTTCTTCATTATTTTTTTAATTTATCAGTTTTATACATGTAGATTGAATTCCTTCATTTTAATAGTCATTTAATATCAATTGAATGAATGTGCCACAGTTTATTTCCCTATTGATAGACACCCGTATTCTTTCTAATCCTTTACTTTTATAAACAATGCTACATTATACATCTTTGTACCAATCTTGTGTGCCCATGTGAGGTTTCTCCAAGTAATTATCTGGAGGTGGAATTCTTAGACAGTAGAGTAGCTTTATTCTACTGTTATTGCCACAGTGATCTGTTTGTTTCTGTTCTCATCACCCATGGTTGTTACTTGCTGTTTTTGCACATTCTTGCTGATACCTAACATTTTTAGACTTCTTAATTTTTGCCAATGTGGTGGGTATCTTTGATTACTCATGACATTGAACATCTTTTCATATGTTTAATGACTCTTTTGGTTTTCTTTTCTCTGAATTATCTGTTTTGTACCAAATGTCCTTTTTTCTATTGAGTTTTTGCCTTTACTGATTTGTAGAAGTTCTAATTTCTGCATCTCTCCTCCTTTGCTGATGTTAATTGTTGGAGATGCCTTCTTCCAGTCTGTTGTGGCAAGTCTTTTAACTTGGTTTTTAGTGACTTCTATTTTAACTTACCAGTCTTTTCCTTTAAAGTTTAGATTTTTGTATGTGTCTTATTTCCTTTTCCACTCTGATGGTATAAAAGATATCCTCTTATATGAGTTTTATAGTTGAGCTTTTTACATTTAGGCCTTTAATCCATCTGGAATTTATTTTTGTAAACAGATCAAGAGAGGGATTTATGTATTTTTTCCCCGTGTATAACCAATGGTCCATGTGGTATTTTGGTGTCCTTACCTCACTGATTGAGAATGCCTTACTGCTATGTACCAAGCTCCCAAAGAGATGTAGATCTGTGTGTGGGAGCTCTTCTCTTCCTTTGGTCATGTCTTTCCTTATACCATTACCACATATTTTAATTAATACAGCTTTACAATATGGCTTATTATTTGGAAGTTGTCCCTCATTCTTTTTCTTTAAAATTCTATGTCTATTCTTTTTTTTTTTTTCTTAAAGATTTTATTTATTTATGTGACAGACAGAGATTACAAGTAGGCAGAGAGGCAAGCAGAGAGAGAGGAGGAAGCAGGCTCCCCGCGGAGCAGAGAGCCCGACGCGGGGCTCGATCCCAGGACCCTGAGATCATGACCTGAGCCGAAGGCAGAGGCTTTAACCCACTGAGCCACCCAGGTGCCCCTCTATGTCTAGTCTTAGGCTCTTACTGTTTCACATCAAATTAGAAATCACGTCGTCAGGTTCCTCAAAAAAAGAAAAAAAAAAAAAGTCCAGTGTTTCTATGAAGTATATACATTGAATTTTAGATGAGTTCAGTCAGGGAAGACTGACATTTCACAATGTAGAGTCTTCACATTCAAGAACCTGGTTGTCTTTTTAAAAGCCTTTGATTCTCTCTAGTGAGGTTTCAGTAACTTTTATATGATATACAAGGTTCTTGCGTGTGTTTTCTTACATGTGTTCCTAAATACTTACACTTTTTGTTAAGGGTGAAAGTTTTTGAAATGATATCTTTATTGATTGCTGCTGCTGTGTGTTATTAATTTTTTACATTGTTTGTATCAAAAAGAATCTGAATTCTTCATTCAAATAGTTAATAGATTTTTTTTTTACAATACTACTTTCTAAGAATAAGGGTAGTTGTTTTTTTTTTCTTTTCAATCTTACCCTTCTTTCTTTCTCTTATCAGATGTGCAAGAGCTCCAAGATATTACTGTATAAAAGCAATGACAGTATATATTCTTGCCTTGTCTCTGATTTTTAAAAAAAAATTTTTTTTGTTTGTTTTGTTTTTTTCTCTGATTTAAAAGGGAAGATGTCTAACATCTTACATTAAATGTAGTGTTCATTTTAGGATTTTGATAGATAATTTTTATTAAATTAAAATTCCATTCTCAGTTTGGGTAATAGTGTTTTGTTTTGGTTTTCTTGAGCATGGGTACTGCATTTTATCAGATACTTTTTTGTATATTTATTGAGAGGATCATAGGTTTTTTTCCTTTGAACCTGTTAATATGTTATTTGTGCCTCTCTTTTTTCTTCTTGCTAAGAAAGTTTTATCCCACTTTATTAGTCTTTTTGAAGACTATTTGGGGCTTGTTAAACTTCTGTATTGTTTCTCCTTTGTTTCTTTTCAATAGCATTATTTTCTGCATTTCTCTTTCTAATTTCTCTTCTGAGCTTGTTTGGTATTTCCTTTACTTATTAGAAACTCTTAGTTTATTGATGTTTATTAAGATCTCAAAAGTTGTTTTGTTGTGTTTCATTGCCATTTTGTTCTAAATATTTTCTGATTTATATTGTTCCTATTATGTGTATGTGTTACTTTTTTCCTGTGGTTATACTCATTCAGGTAAATGACAGTTTTAGATTAAATCCATGATGAACATGGTTTAGTTAGAACTGCCAAGATGGGCCACTTATAAGACTAGAAAGTCAAGAATTTCATATTATATTGGACCATAGACTACTACTGAGGTATGAATTTATTATTTGTTGTCATGTTGTTTTCATCCTTAATAGGATCCACAAACAAGATTTGTGAACAAAAATCTTTATCTTTTCTTATTTCCTAGATTACCCAGAAGTATCAACTTCATGAAGTCACTGCCTATCTATTAGAAAAAAAAGGAGATATTCATGGTGCCTTCTTAATAATGCTAAAGGTAGTATTTTACTACATTTGCTTTGTCATGTTACTTTCCAGGCCTCCATTCATCAACCCATCTTTTTTTTTTTATTGAGATATTCTTGACATGTAACATTGTGTAAGTTTTCATCCATCTTAATCTCTTGTGTGTCAGAATAAGTTGCAGACAATACTACATTTTACCGCAAAATGTAAAAATATTTACATTTTATCATGACTAGATTTTATCGTGCCTAGAGTTTAGTCACTGACTAGAGCTCACCATTTCTTTTTGGTATTTTTTTAAAGTGAAATTTACATTCAGTAAAATGCATGAGTCTTAAGTGTATCATGTACTGAGTTTTGATACATGCACACACCTGTGCTTCTAGTTCCTAACAAGACAGAACATTACCTTCACCAGAGAAAGTTCCTCATGTTCCTTCACGCTCAGTTTCCATTCCCATACCCCCACACATAATCACTTTTCTGATTTTTTTCACTGTGAATTAGTTTTACCTTTTTTATGCAGTTACATTAATGGAGTCCTCCAATAATACTCTTGTATAATTCTTCTTTCAGCATGATATTTTTGAGATGTGTCAGGAGTTTGTTTCTTTTATCACTGAGTAGTATTTAAGTGTATGAATATACTACAGTTTATTCATTCTCTTGATGGTTGACACCTGGGCTATTTCTAGGTTTTGGCTATTAAGAATAAATCTACTATGGGGGCGCCTGGGTGGCTCAGTCACTGGGCAGCTGCCTTTGGCTCAGGTCATGATCCTGGGGTCCTAGGATCAAGCCCCGCATCTGGCTGCCTACTCAGCGGGAAGCCTGCTTCTCCCTCTCCCACTCCCCCTGCTTGTGTTCCCTCTCTCGCTGTGTCTTCTGTCAAATAAACAAATAAAATCTTAAAAAAAAGAATAAATCTACTATGATCACTCTTGTACATAAATGTTTTCATTTTCCTGAAGTTAGTACCAAGGAGTGGAATTGCTGGGTCACAGGTTAGGTGTAGGTTTAGTTTTGTAAGAAATGATAAGACCTCTTTCCAAAGTAGCTATTCTGTTTTACATCCTCTCCAATAATGTATGAATTTTGGTTTGCTACACATTCTCACCAACAGTTGGTCTATTTTTTACAAAAATTTTTATCCACTTTTTAAATTGTTATAAAGTATATATTACAAAAATTTACCATTTTGGTGAAATTAAGTATATTCACATTGTTTTGCAATTATCACCACCATCCATCTCCAGAACTTTTTCAGCTTCTGAAAGGGAAACTCTGTACCCATTAAATAATAGCCCCCTCTTCCCCTCATCCCCAAATAACCACCATTCTTCCTGACTCTATGAATTTGACTGCTGTACCTCATGTACTTGGAATCACAGAGTATTTGCTTTTTTGTTTACATTTATCACAAAGTCTTCAAGATTTATCCATATCGTAGCATGTGCCACAATTTCAGTTTTAAGGCTGAGAGGTATACCATTTTATGTGTATGCCACTTTTTGTTTATCCGTTTATCCATTGATAGACCCTCGGATTGCTTCCACCTTTTGACCATTCTGAGTAATACTGTTGTGAACATGGGTGTACAGATATCTTTTTAAGACCCAGCTTTCATTTCTACTAAGCATAAAACCAGAATGGAATTACTGAATTCAATGATATTATTTTTAATTTTGAAGGAACTGCTATACTGTTTTCTATAGTGGCTGCACCATTTTACATTCTCATCAGCAATGCAGAAGGGTTTTAACTTCTCTGCATCTTCTCCAAAACTGTTTTCTTGATGGTAGCCATTTTAATGGGTGTGAAGTATTACCTCAGTGATTTTAAATATTGTCATCTACTTACAGATTAGGGATATCCTATTTATATTTAAAAAAAAAGTTACAAATTGGCTTCTAGTTTTTCTCTAGCTATGTACTCACCAAACAGGCCAGGAAGAATATTCCACAGAGGCTCGCGTACGCTCTCAGCCTCTTTTAATGTGTAAGTTACCCTTACATCTCTTTTTCCCTTGCAGTTTGTTGAAGATACCATGAATCTATTTTTAAAGGATAAATTAAACATATTCCTGGCATGGATGGGGGAAAGAGAAGCAGGATACCCTTGCAGGGAATAAGACCAGCTTTTACAAAGGCATGGAAATACAGAGAAATATGAGCTGCTAGGAGAGAACCAGCAGCTCTGCTGGGGCTCCACTATCAATGTATAGACAGGCGAGGTTGGAAGCAAGGGCTGGGTCCAGATTTGGGAAGATTTTGCAGGATACCCTAAAGAATTAGGACTGATTTATTATCACATGAGACCACTTAAAGGTTTTTAAGCAAAAGAACTGACATGATGTTGTTTCATGAAGATTGCTCTGGTAACTGCAGGAGGATGGGGGTCTAGAGAAGGGGGAAGTAAAACTTGGGGAGGAAGCAGAGAGCATTTGCGAGGCTGTGTAGTACAGGTAATGAATCCATGAGGCTTAAGCTAGGGGTAGTGGTAGTGGTGGTGAAGTGGGGAGAGGATTGGACTTGAGAACTGTTGATCATTGGAATATGGTATGGAAGGAACAAGAGGGAGTGGTTAATGACAGTTGTGTGATTTTTAGCTTTACATTATTAGCCTATAAGGGACCTCAAGGAAAGGAACAAATTTGGAGTAGAAAGGATATATTAAGATCAGCCTCAGTGTATATTAAGACAACTTTGAGGAGCACCTGGATGGTGTAGTCAGTTCACCAGCTCTTGATTTCAGCTCAGGTCATGATCCCAGGGTCATGGGATTAAGCCCCATGTGGGTCTCCTTGATCAGCAGGGAGTCTGCCTGAGCTTTTGTCTCTCTCCCTCTCTTTCCACCTCTCCCTCCATGTTCTCTTTCACTGTCTCTCTAAAATAAATAAATCTTTAAAAAAAAAAAAAGCATCCTTTGGAATATCATCGGTTAAGGCTTTCTAAGGATCTAGTATTTGGTGTAGCAGTGGACACTGCAATTTGCATATTTAGAGCTGTCATACTCAAGGCTGTGCCCCATGCTCTGGAGACACACTTTATGTTCTTTTTTTATTCCCACCCACCCCTTTTTCTCATAGCCCAGTATGACTTTTATTCCCTTGCCCAAAGTCTGGATAAATACTGTGCCTAAAGAATGTCATTGATGACGGTATAATGGTACAACAGAAGCAGAAGTGCTGCAGGATAAGTGACACTTGGTATTTTGGGTCCCTTCCAATACTGCTAGCTTTGCTTTATATAATCCCCAGAATTCTCTTCTGAATGACAGTAAGCGACCTATCTTTAACCTTGTTGTTTCACCTTGTTGTTCCTTTAAAATGTGTTTGTCTGGGTGATGGGTATTAAGGAGGACACATGTTGTGATGATCACTGGGTGTTAAAAAAACAACAACAACAAAGAATTTAAAAAATAATAAAAATAATAAAATATATTTGTTCAAATATTTGTGAATTAGGTAACTGTATCCTTCTTACCTCCTGCATTTTTTTTTTTTTACCTCCTAGAGACTACAAAGCAAACTTCAAGAGATAACACATCAAGATGAAAGTAAGTTCTTGAGTGTGATTTACAATTATTTCTTCCCATGGACCCTGTGTTTTAAAAGATGTTGTCTAAGAAACTGCATTTACTAAATAATAATTACCTTGATCTGTATAAATACTTTAACACTGATCCCAGTTTTAGCTCATTTTCAAGGGCTCATAATGGGGAATCATGGAAACCATTGTGGCTTTGTGATGCCAGTTGTCAGTGGAGTTCACTAATACTGATTTTTTTTTTTGTTTTATTTCTGTGCCAATTTTTGGTTATATATAAGTGAGGTGCATAATTAATGTCCTTAAAGTTATTGTAATGTACTGAGCAATAACAAATCGGAACTTCTAATCAGTAATAGCCGGGGTTTCTGTAGTGAATTTCTATAATTTTAGCACAAAGCAGTAAAACTTGACAGTGTGGAATCTTAGATGGCTTTGTCACAGACAGATGTAAAATTCCCATTATTTTCCTTGACGTTTTAGGACATAGATTCATTTTTTTTTAATTGTGGTAAAATACACATAACACAAAATTTACCATTTTGGCCTTTTGTAAGGGTCCAGTTCACTGGCATTGAATCCATTCACACTGTCCTGCAGCCATCTCCACCATCCATCTCTAGAAGTTTTCCAACTTCCCAAACTGAAGTTTTGTACCCATGAGACAATTACTCCCATTCCCTGCCCCTATCTGTCCCTGGCACCTCCTGTTGTGCTTTCCCACTCCGTGAATTTGATGACGGGCCTTCTATAACTGGAATCGTCCTGCGTTTGCCCCTTTCAATCTGGCGTGTTGGCCTAGCATGATGTCTTCACAATTTTTCCGCATTGTAGCATGTGTCAGAATCTCATTCCTTTTTAAAAAGGCTGAATAATATTTTGGTTTATGTATGTGCATCTTGCGTCCTTTTGTCTGTCCGTGGACACTTCAGTTTCTCCCGACCCTTGTGAAGAATATTGCTGTGAACATGCTGTGCAGGTATCTTTCTGAGACGCTGCTTTCGTTTCTTCGGGGTAGATTCCCAGAAGTGTTACTGCTGGATTAAATAGTAATTCTAATGTTAATTTTTGAGTGGCTGTTACACTCACTTCCGCAGTGGCCGCCTCAGTGTACGCGGCTGTCAGCGGCACACCAATGAGATTCTAGTCCATCCAAGCCCTTACCTACACTTGTTCTTTTCTCTTTTCTTGAGCATAGCCATCCTCGTGGGTGCCAAGTGATAGCTTAGTGGGCTCTTGCTTTGCATTTCCCCATTGACGGGTAATGGAGAGCATCTTTTCACATACTTACTGATTATTTGTGTATCTTATCTTCTTGGGCCAAGTGTTTATTCAGGTCCTTTGCCCGCTTTTGAATAGGATGATTTCTTTTCACATTATTGAAATTTTCCAAAATAGCTCTTCCAAAGTTCATTCGATAGGTGATTTTTAGATTGCCCTACCTCTTCAACACATCAGCACATTTCTTAGACCCCCTTTGCCCACACATTTCCTTAAACTCCTTTACCCTAATTCTCTATAAATTACATTCATCTGTGTTTTCTGTGGCTCGGTCTTAGGTGATAGGATCTGTGTTGTATCTGGATCATTTTGTATTACACAGCATCTTCTTGGAGCCTTAGTAAACAGTTGGTTGACTTTTCCATATTTAGTTCAGCTAAGCATGTAATTATTATTTTTGTACTGTTAGTCTCTGTTTAGTCAATTTGTATTAGATTTATTGCATTTATGATATTTTTCTTATTGTTGTTAGAATAATTTTTGCACACATTACATGGGAGGTTGAGGGAAAAGAAGAATGTTTCCCTAAAACCACTACAATGATTTGCAAGTGATATGTGTAGAGAAGCCAGTTCTTTGAATTTAAATTTCTTTGAAGATCAGTTTTTCAGAAATAGTCTCATGTCCACTGTTTACTCTCAGATTTAATTTTTTCTGTGTGCCTAAGAATTTTGGAGGATTTGCTAATTGCAAGACATGGTACTCGTGAGGGTAATACACAGATGGCTAAAACACAGCTCTTACCCAAATAACTATAGTCTTGTGAAAGAGACAGATATGTAAATAAAAACTTTGAATGCTGGAGGAATCAAGTATTATCAAAGAGATGCAGTGAGAGTGACAAATGATTGTGAAAAATTAGGGAATGATTTGTAACTGATGAATCATAGATCAGTTGTGGAAGATGTGACCTTTGAAGTAAGACTGGAATGATGACTAGAAGTTTGATAGGGAAAGGCAAGGAAAGGGCACCTGGGCTGAGCAGGATGTTTGAGTATGAAAGTACTTGACCAGGAACTCAGGAGTAAGATACAGCACAGCGGATTAAGAACACAGAGGGTGAGAACATGAGCCAGATGGTTACTGCGTCTACTTAGGGTCAGAGGTTTACTTATGTTCTGCTTTTATTTTTTTTATTTTATTTTTTTTTTAAGATTTTATTTATTTATTTGACAGAGATCACAAGTAGAAGGAGAGGAAGGCAGAGAGAGAGAGAGAGAGAGGGAAGCAGGCTTCCTGCTGAGCAGAGAGCCCGATGTGGGACTCGATCCCAGGACCCTGAGATCATGACCTGAGCCGAAGGCAGCGGCTTAACCCACTGAGCCACCCAGGCGCCCCTATGTTCTGTTTTTAAAACTTCAAAGCCTTTAATGATTTTTGTGGATGAGACTGATACATTTGCTTGTGACAGTGTCAAAGAGAATGAGGGAGGCAAGATTTAGAAGTCAGAAGTTTAAGAGTTGTTGCTGTAGTTCACAGGAGGTGAAGAGCAGCATAGGGTAAAAGTCACGACACGTGAGGGCACGGAAGTAGAATCCACAGAAGTGGCAATTTATTTCGATGTGTGGGTAAAGTGGGGATGGAACATCAGGGACGATGAAGATTTATAAACTGACCTAAAGAAGATGGTTTCATTAACTTAGTTTGGGAAGTGAGAAAAAAGTGATCTGGTTTTTGTGCATATGAACTCAAGGTGCTCGCAGGACATCCGTGTAGAGATGGATAGAGTCTGTGGAAAGTTCACCCTGCAGATGATGAAAGGAACACGGGCTGCAGGTGTACATTCGGAAGTTATTGGCAAGGACCTGAGGTTGAAACCACAAGAGGAAGTGAATTATTGGGAAGTGAAAAGGAGAGGGCCTAAGATAGTACCTTGAAGGATGACTTACATTTAAGAAATAGAGGGAAGAAGAAATGGTAGAGCAAGAAAGGTGAAAGGTCATCTTTCTGCTGACTAACCCACAGATGATCAGAGCTGTTCCATAGCTAAAGTGTATTAAAATGCTAAGTGTGATGTGCTTTATATGTCCTGTGAATGTCAGGTATTTACATGGAAACAAAATTATCTGTTTTTAATCTATTAAGCATTGGTATCATGCTGATGGAAGATTTCATAATACAAAATAGTGCTATGCCAAGAAAAAGATAATTTTTTTACAGAAGCTCTGAGGATTATCAGTAATACATCCTTAAGTCTTGTTAACAATTTTTCTGAATCTAGAGACCAAAGAGAAGCTCTCATTGAAGGACGTTGAAGATACCATGGTAGAGACAATTGCCCTTTGCCAGAGAAATTCCCATAATTTGAACCAGCAGCAACGAGAGGTAGGAGAATGACTACTTAGGCATATCAAAGTTGGTTCTGATCTGAAACCAGGAATTAATTCTATTTCTGCTGCCCTCTCAGCCACCTGAGTTTAATTCAACTAGATTTTAATCACTGTTTAGTGCTCCCAGGAGTATAAGCCTCCTAAAGTTATTGTGAGGAGTGCCTGTCCTCTTTGTTCTCACAAAAGGCTTTATATTCCTGGATCTGGCTGTACTGCAGGATTTAAGCACGTGATTACTGGATGTCCTTGTTCTCTCTGGACCATGATTCTGTGTATGCCGTGTAGCGATTCTATGGATGTGTTGTCATTTATCATCTCTTCTATTCTCTGTGGAGGAAAATGAGCATGAGGAGCTGGAGGGAAACCTTTAGGGGATACAGAGAATGCTGGAAAAGGTCAAAGAAGGCTTTGATGTAGTTTCTCAACCCTGACTACACATTACAGTCACTTGGGGAGCTTTAAGAAAATCCCAGCACTCGGGCTGCACCCCCAGAACAATGAAATTACAGTTTCTGGATGGGGACCCAGTGCTGAAGCTTCCCACATGATCCCACTGTACAGCCAAGGTTGGAACCACTGCTGTAACAGATTCCAGACTGCCAAAAGGCAGAGCACAGAACTGAAGGAGGCACGGCTGAGCACCTGGTGCAGGTGGGAGTTACAGCAGGGAAGCAGAGACTAAGGGGGGCGGGATGGGACTTGACAGCCACATTCTGCTGCAGTTTTCAGAAGAGAAGTTGCAGTGTGATGTGGCCTCCTTGTAACTCCTTGGTGCCTGCCCCTCCCGGCTGCAGCCTCTGACTTGGCACCACCCAGCGCCTTTTTCTTCCCAGGGTTCTGAAATGGGGAGTAAGGCAGACTTTTTATATATATTTAGCCATATATGTTACAGTGAGAATTATAAACTTATTTTTCTTTCCTGTTCTTTTGAGTTGGGTAAATTGCAGCTTGACGTTCTTGTCAAGGATTTTTTAAGACCATACGTTCCAAAAACCCTTCAGAAGAAAAATTGTATACAACAAGCACATTTACATAACAGAGGTGATTTTTAAAAAAAACATTTTGTGTGATATACATACTCATTATTTTTTTAAATCCTGCAAAACAGAAAGTTACAAAGAAGAATTTTTTTTTTTTAAAGATTTTATTTATTTATCTGACAGAGAGAGATCACAAGCAGGCAGAGAGGCAGGCAGAGAGAGAGGAGGAAGCAGGCTCCCCGCTGAGCAGAGAGCCTGACGCGGGGCTCGATCCAAGGACCCTGAGATCATGACCTGAGCCGAAGGCAGCGGCTTAACCCACTGAGCCACCCAGGCGCCCCAAGAAGAATGTTTTTTTAAAAAGTACCTTGTAAGGGGCGCCTGGGTGGCTCAGTGGGTTAAAGCCTCTGCCTTTCAGCTCAGGTCATAATTCCAGGGTCCTGGGATGGAGCCCCGCATAGGGCTCTCTGTTCAGCAGGGAGTCTGCTTCCCTTTCTCTCTCTCTGCCTGCCTCTCTGCCTACTTGTGATCTCTGTCTGTCAAATAAATAAATAAAATCTTAAAATAAATAAATAAATTAAAAATTACCTTGTTAAGATCCTATCACCCAGAAATAACCATCATTATCACTGGGGGACCATCAGTCCAGGTACTTCTTATCAGCCTAAATCAGGAAATGCTTGCTTTTACAAATAAATATAGTAGTCAGTCTCCATTAGGAAGCTTTCTGAATTTCAAATTAATATTTCTTCACCATACTATTTCTTAATAAATATCACTACAGCTTAAAAAAAACCTGAATGACTGTAACAGATTGAAATTATTTATTTATAATTACATTTCTGTTTTATAGTATCTGTGATGCCAACCCAGTAAGGAAACACGTGAATTCATGCTTGCTCCCACTCTCTCCTCCATCCCTCTTAATTTTAATTAACCTCATTGAGTCCAGTAACACATACATTCTTTTCTGTGTCCACAATTCCCATAAATTGTTTAATCTTTTGAAAATGGATTTTGAGCTTTTTAGCAGTCGTTTTGCCATGATTTTTCTATTTCTGAGTTTTTATTTTCATTTATCTTTTGGTTGGCTGGCTATATTTGGACATGGTTATATTTTGATAGAGAAACATGAAAAGGTAGAATTCTTTAAGCCATGTTCATATGTACTTTATTCTAAATCTTTTTCACTTTTCAACCCTTCCATCACCTCTCCAGTATCTATTTGATACTCCTCCATCTTCTCATGGAAAATTTAAGTGAAAAGGATAATTATGTTTTATAAGTAGGGCTGTTTAGGTTCACATAAGCTGAAATATATGACTCACATGTATTAACAGTAGAATTAGTTATAAAAATCCATGGCTCCAGAACTCTAGGGATTATTCCAACTGTATTTGAACTTTGTATCTCTTAATCAGAGATAGGAACAATGCTTCTTTTGATGTGGCCAAAGGAAAACTCATTCCATCTTTTTTTTCTTTCCCCGAGTTGGGATTTGTTTTAGTAAAAATATTAGATGTTAGACTTCTTCCTGTCCTTTGAAATTTTCACTTCTCTATGGCTATTATTACGCTATTGACTGGCTGTGTATGAGAAAAGTCTATTTGTCTCTCCCTGTGTTAGAGAAACACACACACACCCTCTCTTTGTGGCCCCTCCCTCCAACAACTGGTTTCTGCTTCATTTCTGAACAAGTTTCATTATAACAACAGAAATATTTGAATGTAAATTTTATATAAATACTGTCTTATGTGAAAAATGCTAGACTGATCTTATGTAATACCAAACATTCGATTTTGGGGGGTTTTAATGGTGGTTTGTCTTGATTCTCTTTGTTTTGTTTTGGAGAGAGTGAGAACAAAAGCTGTTATTACAGACATTCAACTAACTAGAAGATTTGAAGTGTTTGGAAGTTTGACAGTAGACTGTTCATAATATCTCTTTCCAGAAGTTATCATCACAAGACTTAATATTATGAGTATTTACTTAAAGCAGACTACAGGAAATTGGGCTGTTAATCCTTTCTCAAGTAGAATCTCTGCCTGTCCTACTTTTCTCTATCTGTTTATGGGGCCGCCTTAATACACGGTGATTACATATAACAAAGAGTTTGGCTTTGTTATTATGGATATAATTCCCTGAAAAGGAAGCTGTGTATTACACAGCATAAGAAAGGAATTCAGGTTTAGTTGTGTTCCTCTCAGGGGATGGTTTGTGTGGAGATTTAATTAAAGAAAAATAATTCCTCTGTGTAGAGTGTGAACGTATCCCATGGCTATTACCTCCACAACCATGCTTCCCCCAGTCTACCATTTATAGTCAAGAAACAGCTAATCTTTACAAAAGTAATTCTTTCTGAATTGTCTGGATTAAATAAGAAAATTTAAAAATGAAATTTCTAAACATAATAAATATAAAAACAAAATGTATCCCATATATAATTAAAATAAATTATACAATAAATAAATAATACATTAAAATAACCTACACAGAAATAAATAATGTGGTTATAAAAACATGTTTAAAAAAAAGGTAAGCTAAATAAGGCTATCCAAGAATAAAATACAACACTAATAGTTCATGAGTACTAAATAAGTTAAAATTTCAATAAAATAAACAATTTGCCATATGTAATATAGTTAAAGCCAGTATCTTGAGAACTTGAAGAAATACATCAAAAGTTATTAGTATGAAATCTTGGCCTCATAAAACCTTAAATGGGGACAGATAAAGGCTTCCTAGTAGAGCTCTTCAGTTGGGAGGTCAACCAGTGGTTACTGGACCTACAGCCTGTTCCCTTTGCCTTCAGAGGCTCCCATATCTCCACTGCCATAGAATTTGTATGGGGTCAGGTGGTGGGGTGCAGAATATGCCCTTTTCTGTAAATAACCACTCTTGTTCTGCTTTGACCTTTCTTCATGGCTCCCAGGTGTTTTCAGGAATATGTTCCTCCCAAGACATAGAGTTAAGGCCTTCTGTAAATGATTGTCCAACAAGAAACCATGTCTGAAAACTTAAAATGTATTAGTTTGATTTTTGATTAAAGATCCCTGCCCTCCCCCTCCCCCCCAAAAAAAGGAAGAGGACAGAATTTGGAGTCAGAGTACCAGTTAACTGGTAGTGTGATCTTTGGCAAATTACTTTTCTAAACTTAAGTTTCTTATCTCAAGTGAATATCATGCTTATTGTATAAGGCTGTTACGAAATTGAAATGAGAAAGTTGTGTAAATCATTTAATTGAGGACCAACATAATAGGAATAAATAAATGGTGGATCTATTAATTTATCTCCTGATGTGGTTGGAAATGTTAATTGAAATAATGTTAACTTCTACTTCTTGGTCTATGATGACTGACGTAATACAAAACAACGCTTTAGAGAGGGGAAAACTTTGGACAACCTGTATTCATTTCTCTTGCTTGATGCGGCTGAGAGAAATGTGGGGGAGGTGAGGTGGCGGAAGGGGTGGCCCTGTGTCCTGTCCTGCAGTACATAGGGTCACTTAGACTTGGTCAGGGGTGCGTGTACAGCACCGTGTATGAGAACCCGGCTGGCAGCTCGGCTGTGTCTCCTTTGAACAGGCCTTGTCCTAAAACACAGAAGACTGCAGTTCCAGGGTCTAGACTTACTGCAGTTTCTTTATTTTCCCAAGGCGCATAGTAAAGATACCTATTGTAACTGTGCTCATTGCTTCTTATTGTTGTTTCTCTTCCCAGTCAAGTGTTCTATCTTTTGTTTTTAAAATGTTTATAAACAGGGTGCCTGGGTGGCTCAGTCGTTAAGCGTCTGCCTTTGGCTCAGATCATGATCCCAGGGTCCTGGGATTGAGCCCCACATCTGGCTCCCGTCTTGGTGGGAAGCCTGCTTCTCCCTCTCTCACTCCCCCTGCTTATGTTCCCTCTCACTATGTCTCTCTCTGTCAAGTAAATAAATAAAATCTTTTAAAAATAATAAAATGTAGGGGGCGCCTGGGTGGCTCAGTGGGTTAGGCTGCTGCCTTCGGCTCAGGTCATGATCTCAGGGTCCTGGGATCGAGCCCTGCATTGGGCTCTCTGCTCAGCAGGGAGCCTGCTTCCTCCTGTCTCTCTGCCTGCCTCTCTGCCTGCTTGTGATCTCTGTCTGTCAAATTAAAAAAAAAAAAAATAATAATAATAATAAAATGTTTATAAACAAATGTATGTGAGAGGTACATCTCAACCTGTAAAGCACTATGCTGAAGCCAATCTTAAATATAACAGAGTGCTTTGGTTTCCTCTGACATTGTAGGCACTCTGGTTTCCATTACTGGAGGCAATGATGGCCCCCCAGAAGCTCTCTGGATCAGCTGCACCTCATCTGCACCCGGAAGGTAATTACATCATCAGAGTCCACCTATACCATCACCAACTTTCATCTGTGAAAAATTATTATTACGATACCTTTTCCCAGTATCATAGTATTAGTGTTTTTCTTAATGAAATTGTCGTATAGTGTTAATCTCATCTTTTATTCAGTTCTTTCTATGGCACCAGTTGCATCATTTGTCTTGAATAATAGTAGCTTTGTTATTTATCAGCAGTTGACTTTAAAATATCCAACTGGTCCTGGTTAGCTGGGTTTCTAGGAAACTATATAAATCTACTATTTTCCATGGACTTGTAGGAAAAACCAAAACCTCTTACTTTAAACTAACCGTAATATTAACATTTTATTATTACAACAGCTCTGAAGTCTCTGACCATGCAAGTTCTCAACAGCATGGCAGCGTTTATTGCCCTCCCATCGATCTTGCAAAGAATCTTACAGGTGAGTTAAAAGGGGAGAAAATTAAAAAAAAAAAAAAAAAAGGGGGGAGAAAATTCAGTGTTGATCAGTTTCAACTAATATTCTAGTCATGTTTAAATAACAAATTAAGCTAATGTTTAAATGGGTCTCTAGAGTAATGCAGCTGATTTTTGTCATTGCTAACTATCTAACTTAACGACTGTCATCCTTGAGCCTTTCCTGGTGCTCCAGGAGTGTGGGTTTCCCTGGCACAGGCTGGGGACCTTCCAGGTGGGTGTGCAGCCTTCACGTGTTCACTGGCATCTGGGGATTCAGATGTATAGGCTTCCTATTCATATGCTAACTGGGAGAGAATCACCATTTATTGCCAGTGAATTGTGCCTTTTAGATTAAAAAAATATATAATAACCTAAAAATTACATTAATATAGTCATTTCTGAATCAAGGGTTGTAACTTAAGTTTTCCAACTCAGAAAAAAAAATTTTATGTCCAACCCTTATAGGAAATATCATTTGAAGGAAGTACCTATTTCCTTCAGCAAAAGGCATGAACGTTCCCAACATCATTAAAAGAACACCAAAAATACCCCAAGATAAATTTTTCAGAAACTTTGTGAACATTCCTGGGGAAATAGTAGGAATTATCCTTAGAATCCATTTTGTCTTCCTTCATTTTATGCAGCATAGACACACACACACACACACACACACATGCACGCACACCCAAAAACCATCAAAAAACAGTACTATGATGCCATTGGTCTTTATAATTCTCAAATGATTTTTCTCCCATCAAGAATGTCCCTGGCAGCTCTCTTTTAAGACTTGCCAAGCTCCACTTGCATCTGGTATGAAGTGTCTGGGCTTTGCTGATACAGACTGCTGTATCCATAGGCTCTCATCACAGTTATGTATCTGCACACATCCTCTTTCGTTTGATCCTGAGCATGTGGTGGCAAAGTCTTTGATATAAACCACTTCTCTTATGTCCATTTTAGAATACGTTAGTCATAATGTTTTTAATTGAATATAAAGTAGTATTTCCATAAGGCAGAAATACTTTAATTTACCAAGTAAATTAGAAAAAATGAAATCTTAAGGTCAAAAGTAGCTTCACTTTCAGTGTATGCATTTTGCTTTGTGTTGAGCTTTAACCACACTTTGGTACATAAATTACAAGAAACAAAAATCAGTTTTTCTCTTGGCAAAAGCACGTGATTTTTTAAATTTTTGTTTTTTCCAGGCTCCTGACTTTGAAGGCTTTTGATATTAGAAAATCTTCCCTTTAGTTTGAGTTATATTGGCATTTATTTTAATTTTTTTGGCATTCATTTTAATTGTGTTCTTAGCATTTTCTACTTCCAGTGGTAGAAAAGGTATGTTCTGCCTTCTTTTCCCATGAATCAAGAGGGTATGCTCTTTCTTAAATTTGTTATTTGCACGTTTGTGATTACTGTAATAATAACTCTACCTTATATTTGTGTAGAGATTTTTATTTTTCTCAAGGTGCTTTCACAGATGGTATCTCAGTTGAAACTCAGAACATTCTCTTCAGGTAGGTAGGGCTACTACAGGAATTTCTGTTGATGAAGGAGGAAACTGAAGTATAGAAAAGCTAGTACTTGGTTTGCTGTTTGTGGCAGAACCCGGGCTACCACAAAAGTCTCTCACGTTCTAATTTATGCTGGTTCCTATTATATTGTGTAAGCTTTTCTGTTGTTTCAGTGCCTGGTCTTTTGAGGCATTAACTAATTTGTTTATTAATTATATGTTACCCTGTTTGGTCATTTCCTATGTAGATGAAAACCTTAGCTCTAGTCCTAAAGAGCTTTTAGGAGAGACAGAAAGTGTTCTGATGTAGCTCTTCTTTGGGCTCTAAGCAAGTAATGGTGGCCACCTGAAGGATTATCTGCTGTGAACCCCCACTAGGGTGATTGCCACTTCATCCCTACATTTTCAGGCCATGTGATTACAGCAGGAGCAGCGTCTGACAGCAGGACCCTGACTCTACTAGATTGAGTCAGGGTGAGCAACTGGCCTAAGCAGGGCCAGTCAGTGCCTTTTCCAGGAAATTGTAGAACTGAACTTGAAGAGGATGAATGAGCCGCTCTTCAGGCCTCTGAGTTATATGAGGTACAAAGTTCAGCAACTGACAGTGACTACTTTTCCATCATGTTGGCTGAAATGGTTAAAAAAAAAAAATCACGGAGAGAAGGGGAAGAGTAAAGCAGACACACAAAGAGGAAAATAGACAAAATGCATGAAGAAAAGAAGAGAAGACACCAGGAGAGGAGACAAGGCACAGGGAGAGGAGACCACAGAAATCTTGATGGCATTTGAGTCCTTTGTTGTAGCTGTAAAGGCTCACCTGCATTCCTTGGCTTGGATCCTCGAAACAGCCCAGTATCTTTACAACAGTTAGTTTTTTTTAATAAGTTGGAATGAGTTGGGTTTCTGAATATATCTAGTCAAAGGAGTACCAATAAAAGTATATCTGAAACAGACTGGAGAATTTGGGAAGATTTCCTGGAGGAGGAAATGTCTGAACTGAATCTTAAATAGCCTAAAGGAATTAGGGGAAAAAAGGAGATAGGGCTATTCTAAGCAGAGTGAACTATATATACAAAGAATGTGAGGTAAAACATGGTACATTTGGAGGAGTTGCAAGTGTTAAGTATGCTCGGAACATAGGACAAGAATAAAGGTGAGTCACGGAGCTGAAATTTGAGAGACTGGCAGGGACTGTGTTCTTAATTGCTTTGTGAACCATAAGGTAGAACTTTGGATTTAATTTTAACATTAGTAGATTCTCCTCAAAGGATTTTAAGCAGAGGAATGATGGAATAATGTTTCTCTTTAGAAAAATCATTCATCCAATATGTTATACAGGATAAATTGGAAGAGATAAGACTGAAGGCCTAGGAATACCCAGAATGTAATAGGTACTCAAAATTTGTTAATTGCGTTGCATAGAGTGGCTAGGAGAAGATGGATTTGGAGGTTAGTTAGTAGAATCCACTTGACTTTTTGACGTTTAGAGGTAGGGAAACACAAGAACTCATGTTTCATGTGACTAACAATGAGCAGTGGGGAAACATGGGACTGGACTTTATGGGAAGAAGTAGAAGTGGAGACATAGACTCGGAAATTGTCAGCACAGAAGTGGTAGTTAAGTTCTTGAAACTAGGTGAATGTTAGGAGGAAATGAATTAGCGAGAAAAGCAGAAGCCTAAAAGTGGAGTTCTTGGAAACATCTAAGGATCAGGTCTATTTACCGATCTTTATTTACCATTAGAATGGAAGGACCTTCAGAATAAGACTATACTTTGCTACTCTGTCAACATCACCTAGCCCAGAGGTACCTGACATACAGTAGGAACTAAATATTTTTAGAGTGAATAAAAGCCAAGGGTGCAGGAATTCCACTTCTGCCCCAAGTGGAGTAACAGATTTACCCCCTTGCTTGAAGCAGCCAAAATATTGGACAGAGTATATGAAACAGTTTTTTAAAAAACTGGGCATCAGGCAATAAAGGTCATTGATAACTAAGAGACTGGAAACAGACAAGGTAAGCCCTGTGTTTGTCCCACCTTAATGTCTTGAGAGACTTCCTAGGCAATAGTGCAGGGAGGGGATCCCAGCCAGTTTCCAGCATATTCATTGCTTTGAGGAGATGGAGCTGAGAATCAAGAGACTGAGGTGGCCAGAGTTTGTAGGCAAGTACCAGGCAGCAGAACTCTGGAGATGTGCAGAAGGCCCCTATCTCAAGTGTAAGTGCATGGTATAAGGAAACTAGCTAGGCCAAGGAAAAACCACCTGAAAGGATCAGAGGTAATAATACTTGCATGTACACAGAGCCAATAGCAAGACTAGAATGAAGACCTCATAATGCACAGAACATGGGGTAGAGTACTCAGAAGTACTCAATAGTGGGAAGCAGCCCTAGATACATAACTCCACTCATGCTAGCAAATCTTAATAGCAAGACCTGAAAGGATCAAACTTACCAAGTAATTTAACTGCCTCCCAGAACAAAGATTAAAAATACTTTAAGGAATACAAAAATATCCAGGACCCAACAGTGTAAAATTTATGGTATTACATCGAATAAAAAAATTACAGTGTATTCAGAGAAGCTGGAAAATGAAACCCACATATGACATTGGATATTAAAATTAGCGAACAAGGACACCAAAACAGAAGAAAAGATAAGTGAATTTGAAAACCTAGCAATACAGACTATCCAAAATGAAACAGAGAAAGGTGAATTGAAAAAAAAAAAAAAAAAAAAAAGAGTCCGTGAACTCTGGGACAATTTCAAGCAGCCCAGAATATGTATCCTTGGAATCCTGAAAACAGGGAGTCAGAAAAAAATACTTGAAGAAAAACTGGCTGAATATTTTTCAGATTTATTGAGAACTATTAGCACATAGATCGATAATCCCAAACCTGAGCAGTATGAGGAAAAATACAAGGTCCATCATAATTGTTCAAAATCGGGTTAACAGAAAAGCTTAACAGCACCAGAGGAAAAAAAGAGGAACAAAAATAAAGATGATAACACTTTTCTGTCAAACAGTTTTAACCACTTTGACCTAGTTGACATTTACATATTAATTCTAACGGCAGAAGTCACATTCTTCTCAGGTTGTACATGGAATGTTTACTAAGATAGGCCATACTCTGGGCTATAGAGCAAGTGTCCGTAAATCCATTGTTTTGGATTTTAACCATTCTAATATGTATGTAGTGGTCTTATTATTTTAATATGCTGTTCCGTAATGAACAATGACTTGGAACACCTTTTTATGTGCTTACTTGCCGTCTGTGTATCCCCATTAGTTGGGTCATGTTTTTTAACTATTGAGTTTTAAGAGTTCTTTGTATATTTTTTTATAGAAGTTTTTTGTCAGATATGTTTTGCGCGTATTTTCCCAGTTGGTGGCTTTTCTTTTCATTCTCTCAACAGTGTCTTTTCATTAAGCAGAAGGTTTTTAAATTTTAACGAGGTCCAACTTTTCAGGGATTTTTTTTTCATGGATTGTGTATTTAGTGTTGTATCTAAAAACTCATCATCAAACCCAAGTTCACCTAAATTTTTTTCCCATGTTCTAGAAGTTTTATAGTCCTGCATTTTACATTTTAGGTCTGTGATCCATTTTGAGTTAATTTTTATGAAAGATGTAAGGTCAATGTCTAGAGTCATTTTTCTACATGTGGATGTCCAGTTTTTCCAGCACCATTTGTTGAAAGACTACCCTTTTCTTCATTGAATAGCCTTTGCTCAGTTGGCTATATTTATGGGGGTTTATTTCTAAGTGCTCTGTTCTTCTCCAGTGATCTCTTTGTTTGGTCTTTTGTCAGTACCACATTATCTTGATTATTGCAGCTTCATAGTAATTGTGAAAGTCAGATAGTGTCAGTCCTCTGACTTTGTCCTCCTCCAATGTTGTGTTAGCTACCTTGGGTCTTTTGCCTTTCCATATAAACTGTAGAAGCATATTGTCTGTATCCACAAAGTAACTTGCCAGCTTTTTTATTGTCTTTGTCTGGTTTTGTCTGGGTAATGCTGGCCTCATCAAATGAGTTAGGTGTTCCCTCTGCTTCTATTTTCTAAAACAGATTGTAGGATATTGATATAATTTCTTCCTAAATATTTGGTAGAATACATCAGTGAAACCATGTGGGCCTGGTGGCTTCTATTTTGAAATGTTATTAAGGATTCAATTTGGTTAAGAGACCAGGCCCATTTGTTAAATGTTTCTACATGTGTGAGTTTCAGTAGTGTGTCTTTCAAGGAGTTGATCTGTTCCATCTAAGTTATCAAGTACTCAAACCAGGAGTGTTTATGTTTTTAGGTTTGGGGGTTTTCTGTTTTGTTGGTTTGTTTGTTTGTTTAAATCTTGTCCCTTGTCATCTTTTTTTTCATTAGACCCAATTTTCAATCCATTGCCAAGCATTCTTCACTAGAATATTGCCTAGATTATTTCCTGTGTTCCAGCACCGTGCAGGGCACATAGTGTATACTCGCTGGGTTTTAGCTGGCTCAGTCACCTCAGCAGTAGTTCTCAGCAGTTCATAAGCACTTCTGTGTTCTTTATCTCCTTTGACCTCTGTGTACATTAAGCTGGAGAAATAGTGAGATCCCCATGTTGCTCGTGAGGAAAGTGCTATCTTAGTCTGCTCAGTTATTAAGTGGCCATAGCTGGAACTTGAACCTAGGTCTTCCAGCTCCAAAGTTGAGGCCTTCCGTACCCAGCATCAGCCCTGGCATACTTCAGATCCACCCCTCTTTACCAAGTCCCCTGGACGGAAGAGAGGGAGTGACAGTTTCTTAGACGAGCAGTTGCTCAGATAGATACTATTTCTCCAGAGAAGATGTTCTCATGATAGGGGTTTCCCCAAGAGCTTCTTGACCTCTAA
Organism: Lutra lutra; assembly: GCF_902655055.1. Classification (NCBI taxonomy): domain Eukaryota; kingdom Metazoa; phylum Chordata; class Mammalia; order Carnivora; family Mustelidae; genus Lutra; species Lutra lutra. Next base: position 108,989,939 of record NC_062278.1, read on the forward strand.
ATGTTTATTCAGCTGATGCTTGGAACCCGACTTGTGCAGGCTGCTTCCGTGAGCAGTAGATGGTAAGTTAGTTGGGAGTGTTTTGAAGGGTCCATATTTGGTTTTACAGATTCGGCCTTCCCAGTTTGCTTTTAGTGATCTCTACTCTACGGCAAAAAGTGATTCTTGGCTTCTGAGAAGCTGTTTGTGACTGTCTTACTGAGGAAAACAAGTGATTTATATCCTAGCCTGTGGAGGGCATTATTCATATTTTAAAGTAATGCTTGATTAGGAAAGATTTTAATTACAAAACAAACCACATACATGCTACAGTAGGCCACAGAAAGCAGGAGCGAGGGAAAAGCGGCCGTCACATCTTTTTCTAAAAAGCTTTTTAGAAACCAGGTTTATGCGAAGTACCCATGTGTGCTCTTCTTTTATGGCTTACAAATAAGTTGAAGACAAACCTCAGCAGTTATTCATTGCCAAAGCATCTAACGGTCATCTTTGGAAAATAATTTGAAAAGCTATTGGATTGCATACATGCTGTGCTAGAAGGCTTGAGCTCCCTTTTGCATTCTATAATTTATATGTTGTCCCAGCATGAGGTAATTTTCATGATTTTGCCTTTAAATTATGCATATTAAAGTGAAGTGTACTGATACAAATATAGCATGACCTATAAAGATTTCTTCCTTTTCCCAGAATTTAACCTTTTAAAGACCTTTTACTCTCCAAACTACCCTTGTCAGAAACAAATGACAGAGCGTTTCTGTGCTAGAGCTGTATTAGTGTATTGAACGCACATCTTACAGTAGCTACTATAATACACTTCTTATAATAAGGTATCACGCTGTCCCTTGATACTTTGAGAAATAGGTGTATTTATTAAGAGTTTGACCTAAAGCATAATTGAGTGTAAATTCAGAAGCATTAAGAAGGATCTGTTTTCATGCAAAAAATAAAAAATTATGAGTATATGCCTAAGTTGTTTTTCTAATAAAAAATTAGTCTGAGATATCTACAGTCAGGCCTTTGTAAATAAATGGTCTGCATGTGTTTGACAGGTACCTTTACCTTAGCTACACGATCTCTACCTGTGAAACAGAAAATGTCCCCATTAAGCTTCAGTGACAGTTTAATCCAAACTTGTAAACGTGTTAATTAGGACACAAATACATAGTTTTTCTGTGCCTTTCATTCCTTAAGCATAAGCTCAGCAGCAGGGACCAGGAACCTATGGCAGACAAGCTTTTGCTGCTTTAGAGCACCTGAAAGTACTACAGGCTGATTTGGTTAGAAACTGTACGCAGCCAGTCTTCCGGGAGCGATCGTTGGAATCTAGAAGGGAAAAAGAAGGAAATGCTCAGACTGTGCTGTAAGAGCAGGAAGACAAGATTTCTTCTCATATTTCTGGAACTCTCTCCTACGTTGTTCCTGCTTTACAGTCTTGTCTTAACATCTGAGCTCACAATTACTTTCAAGGCACCGAGATTTTTTTTAAAGATTTTATTTATTTGAGAGAGAATGAGAGAGAGAGAGAGCATGCATAAACAGCAGGGGGTGGAAGGAGGAGCAGACTTCCTGCTGAGCAGGGAGCCCCACATGAGGCTCGATCCAGGGATCCCAGGATCATGACCTGAGCCAAAGGCAGAGGCTTAACCAACTGAGCCATCCAGGTGCCCTAATGCACCAAAATTTTAATAACAACCACTCCCTAAGAAGTAACCAGAAATGTTACCTGTATTTTCCAGCAAACATTAGCTTATTATTTAGTTTATTAGTTTAGGTATCTATACTTGGAAGACCAGTATAACATGTTAATTAAAAACATGGTTTCTGGTGTGCCTGGGTAGCAGTCCTTTGGGGGTCCAACTCTTGATTTTGGCTTGGCTTGCGGTATGGGATTGAGGCCCATGTTCAGGGGCTCAGCACAGAGTCTGCATGGATTTCTCCCTTCCCCTCTCTTTCCCCCTCCCCACTGCATGTTCTTTCTCTCTCTCTCATCTTTAAAAAAAAAAAAAACGGTTTCTGAAGTACCTAGATTCAAATCCCAGTTTATCTGCTTACTAGTTCTGTGATCTTAGAGAATTTTATTTAGCCTCTCTGAGCTTGAATTTTTTCATTTATAAATGTTCTGGAAGGAATGTAACGATGTGGCACATATAAATAGCAGCTATGTTCATCGTTGCTGTAGAGTTGGGCTCCCCTTTTTGGCATGGGAGAGTCATTTATGTCAGACATAACCTCAGAGTAAAGTAATAGACTTGACATACTCAGTTATTAGCAATGTTTTAATTATAATTCTCAGCCTAGCCAAAGATGGATGCTGATGGAGATAAAAGTTGCATCATGCGACTTTGTGGTGGAGCAATTTGGCAGTATATATCAATACCCATAAAAATCTTCTTTGAATCTGTAATTCCCTTTCTAGACATCTCCTCTAAAGAATCAGATATTCAGACCAAAATTTACAACTACCAGCATTTAACCATCATGAGTGGGATTTGGGAAGGGGGAGGCAAACTTAAATGTCTAACAAGAGAAAATGACATGTGGTATTTTCACATTATTCATACTCTGTCGTTGTTATGAAATACTTGCTGATACTGCTCACAATATACTATCATGAAAGTATGTAAAATACTCCTATTCTGTACACTAGGAAATACATCTCTGTTTCTTACCCTCTCTTTCCTTTCCCAGAAACAAGGCTGGAAAACAGTATCAATAGTATTTATCTCTGTGTGGCTGGATTTCAGTTTTTTGTGTCTGTTTATTATTTGTTTTTGTACACTTCAGTGTTTTATAGATTGTACATAATAAACAAGTTACTTGGCATACTTCAGAGGAAAAGCGGTGGAGGAGAGATTGGGTATCTACATATCTGTTGTTTATCAGTAGGGACTTAACTAAAAAAAGCTTTGAAAAACTGAAAGCTACTTCTTGGATCCAGAAAGTCTTGTCTCCTAAACTGGGGCCAGGTGGTGGCCAAATGTAGGTTTATTGGACAGGTTCTGGTATTCAGGTGAACGTTGTTTTAATGTAGCAGATAAATAAGGTTGCAGAGAGGGACAGATGATGTTTAATATGAGGGAGAGGAAGCTTCTTGCCAAAAGAAAACCAGGGTGAACTTTAATGAGACTTGCAAAAAACAATGTCAAGTAAGGGGCTTTTATCACTTAAATGTTATTTATCTTTTCAAAATATTTGTGATGGCCAGAGGGAAACTGATATGCATTTCTAGTGAAAGTTCATAGAAGAATAAATACTTACTGAGTGTAGAAAAGTATTTGAGTATTCAGCGTTTTCAGATAACATATATTAAAGTAATATTAAAATACCAAGAACAGAATTAAACATTTTTGCAACTTTTTTGTAATTAGGATCCAGTTTATGGAAAAGGAAAACTTGGAGAAATCCAGGGACTTATTCTGGGAATGTTGGATACCTTTAACTATGAACAAGTAAGCTATTTTCTGTTTCTAAGACTGTCCTAAGGTAAAAAGAAGCTATTTCCTTTTCTTTGCAGCTATACTTTTTCTTTAAAAATTCCTGTCTATTTAATGGAAGTTTGGTAGCTTGAAGTGTATGCTTTTTAAAAAATTTTTAAATCTGTTGGCCTTAATTAATACACACACACACGCACATACACATACACACATAGATATCCTAGAATGTGGAAATGCATCAGACTTAGATTCATTTTATTCGTTTGACTCATTAGCAATGGAACAGGTTTTTGTTTGTTTGTTTGTTTGTTTTCCCCCAAATGGAAAGTGTGAGAAACTTTCTGGAAAAATAATTTAATGCAAAAATGTAACCCATGAAAAAAGTTAGCCTGAGTATAGAAAAATGAAGGAAAAAAATTCCTTGTCTTTTATTAAACATTCTGAAGCAGATAATTACCACTAACCAAAAATGGTCATTGGTTTTTCTTTAACTCAGAACTGTCTGTAGCATTAATTCTCCGTAGGAACCAGCATGATATACAGATTTTTTTCCTTAGTATAGATCAAAGTGACTCATGAAGCCACCTAGGAAAAGCATCATTTGGGCATGTTAGATACAATATCTGCTTTTTCAGTAACCCAAGAGAAGAAAAGAAAAATTGGGGGTGACAGGACTTTTCTTGGGGTGTTTAAGAACTGCGGCTTTGCTCAGTGTACCCAGGGGGACAGACAGCCCTGCAGGCATGGACTCTGTGTTGGCAGAAGGGAAGCTGAGGGCAAGGTAGGAAGTTCTTGCAGACTCTTCAAAGAGGAGAAAAGATGGGTTGATTGGAGAGAATTACAATGGTAAGACCATTAGACCTAAAAATTCTGCATTACAGATAAAATTAAAGGACGAGCAAAGAGGATGGGCAGTATGTCTCCCCTTTGGGACTGCACATTTAAGTGATATATATGAATGTTGAAAATTAGATAGTAGGAAAACAATACAAGCACACAGAGCCTTAAAATGACTTAATGTGATAGCTATGAAAATGTCTTTATGTGACTTACTGACAGATGTCACAGTCTTAAGTAGATTCAAATGACTTGTAAGTGATCAGGAAAATGTGATCTCTCTGCCCAAGGGAGATGAAAACTGAGTAATGGCCATTAGCTTTTTCATTGAAAGGTTATTTGAAATATTGCCACAGATGCAGTTTCTATTTAAAAAAAAGAAAAAAAACCACACAGCATTTTTTGGTTGTTCATTAACACTTTGAGTCATCAGAAGGAATTTATTATAGAAATATAATAAATAAACAGGTTTGGGTTTATCTAGTCATTTGAAAGCCATCAGTACTGAATTAAGCCACAGAATGGCAGAGCACACATTTCTCAGTAGAAACTAATGACAGCATTTTAATAAGTATTTTGAGACTCTTAATGTAGGCAGTTGTCATTACTTGCACGTCAAAGTTAACCACTTCAGTCTCGGAGTATTTGGTGTTTGTTTTATCAATGTTTTGCCTTCATAGTATATTCTAACTTCACTGTTTGTGGTTGAAAACTCAACAATGCCATTCCTCCCTCACCCTCTCTTTCTCTTTCACTTAATCATTTGTCTGTGTGTGTGTGTGTTCTTTTGGTCTTTCATAGACCCTGCTGGAAACAACTACTAGCCTTCTAAACCAAGATCTTCATTGGTCATTATGTAACCTGAGAGCTTCAGTCACCAAAGGACTGAATCCCAAGCAAGATTACTGCTCTATATGTTTGCAGCAGTACAAGAGACGCCAAGAAATGGCTGATGAAATCATTGTCTTTAGGTAAGCAAGAGAAAGGAAATGTTATACAGTATGGTGTGTGACTTGTATGGTATTACCAGGCAGGGATACACGTGAATACACAGCCCCAAGCAATCACTCTAGCAGTGAACAAAACGAGGCAAAGTTCCTGTCATAGACCTTAACATTCTGCATAGGGGTTGTGGGAATATGTGGGTGCTGACAATCTAAGATGGACGCTGGACCCAAACTTTTTGAGTTCAAATCCTGATTCTACCACTTACTACCCATGAGACTTCAGACATGTTATTTAATCTCTTTACATCTTAGTTTCCTCATCTGTAAATTGAGATGATAATAACCTTGTCCTTAGGGTTTTGTGAAGATTACAGGTGTCATCGTGCTGACATATAGTAAGCACTATATAAATGTTATAGCTTCTATTATTATAGACATAGGATAATTGGCAGATTTGATGGTTGGAAAGGGAAGAAGTTCTCATCACACAAAGAGTCCATTCTCAACACATATTTATTGAGCTCACACTGTACGCCAAGCACTGTTCAAACTGATAGGGTACAGCCTGAATAGAACAAAGGATCTGTTCTCATTGAGTTTATAGTCCAGTGGCAGGGACAAACAAACAAGTAAAATGCCTGCTAGTGACTATGGTGGAAAAAAATAAGACCTGTTAAGTGAGAACAGTGTTTGGTGGGGGAATATATGGTATATAGGGTGATCAGGAAAAGCATCACTGATACAGTGACTTAATAACAGACAATTAAAAAATTAATAAAAATGTAATAATTACCATGAATAAAATAACATATGGTGTAAAGGAATGTTGGGAGCTACTAATATCCAAAGAGTAATTAGGAAAGTCTCACTAGTTTAGTGACATTTGAGTAAAGACCTAAGGGAAGTGGCCATGCAGTATCAGGGAGAGGGTGCCCCAGGCAGAGAATCACCAAGTGCAGAAACCATGATACTGGAGCATAGTCCATGATCTGTGGAACAATAAGTAAGTGGGCTTGTGTTGGCAGAGCTGAGTGAAGGAAAGTGAAGATGATAAGAGATGGCTTCAGAGGAAGAGCAGGCCAAATCATGCAGGATCTGGGTCATTATAGAGAGTTAAACTTCTACTCTGAGATGAGAAGCCATTGGATGGTTGAGGATAGGTTTGACATAATCTGGCCTATGTCTTAAAGATCACTTTACTGTGTTGAGAATGAATTATAGAAGGTCAGAGGTGAAAGCAGGAAGACCAATTAGGTTATTGGAGTAATCCAAGGGAGAGATGGCCCAAGGCGGTACTAATGAAATAAGAAGTGGTAGGATTTTGGATATATTTTGAAGGTAGAGCTGATAAGACTCTTTATAGATTGGATATGAGGTGTGAAAGAAAGAGAATGGTCAAGGATGATGCCAAAGTTTGTGGCCTGAGGGGCACCTGGGTGGCTCAGTCATTAAGTGTCTGCCTTCCACTCAGGTCATGATGCCAGGGTCCTGGGATCGAGTCCCACAGCAGGCTCCCTGATCAGTGAGAAACCTGCTTCTCCCTCTCCCACTCCCCGTGCTTGTGTTCCCTCTCTCGCTGTGTCTCTGTCAAATAAATAAATAATCTTTTAAAAAACAAAAAAAAACACAAAACACATTTGTGGCCTGAGCAACTGGAAGAATGTAGTTGCTTTTTATTTTATTTTTTTATTTAATTTGATTTTATTTTATTTCGATGTTCCACAATTCATTGTTTATGCACCACACTCAGTGCTCCATGCAATACTTGCCCTCCTCAATACCCACCTCCCACCCTCCCCCTGCAAAACCCTCAGTTTGTCTCTCAGAGTCCACAGTCTCATGGTTTGTCTCCCCCCTCCGATTTTCCCCAGCTCTCTTATCCTCTTCATCTCCCTAGTTGCTTTTTATTGAGATGTGGAAGGTTGGATGAGAACAATGCAGTAGGGATAGAGCAGAGTGGAAATTAAGAATTTGGTTTGATGTGTGTTAAGACGCCTGTAAGACATCCCATCCGCATGTAGGTGGTGTGTTAAAGCCATGGTACTGAAAGTAATCACCAAAGAAGCAAAGCGTAGCTATAGAAGAGAAAGAGTAGAGAAAGACTGTAGAACAGAATTGACTTCTGAGGTGGTCCAACATTTCAGGTTGGAGAAATAAGGAGGAATCAGTATAGATGACTGAGAATTCTATTCAACTCACTTCTGGGAGGCTTATTTAGTAATCAATAGGGAATTTCTTCTTACAGATAGTGTAAGAGTTTACTGTAACACTGTCATTTTTGTAAATAATCAAATCACCACTGTTGCCTTGGATTTGATAAGGCAGACCACTCATGTTGTCATCAAGATACTTGAATCATTATGATTTTCCCCTATTGCGTTTTTTTTTTTTTAAAGATTTTATTTTTTATTTATTTATTTGACAGAGAGATCACAAGCAGGCAGAGAGGCAGGTAGAGAGAGAGGAGGAAACAGGCTCCCCGCTGAGCAGAGAGCCCGATGCGGGGCTCGATCCCAGGACTCTGAGATCATGACCTGAGCCGAAGGCAGCTGCTTAACCCACTGAGCCACCCAGGCGCCCCCCCCCATTGCGTTTTTTATACTATCTAAAAATATGTCATGATTTGAGAAATGAACAGAAGTTCAAGTCCTCTCCCAGGTGGTTTATAATCAGAGTACTGTGATTCTGTTGCTACTCACAATGTAAGTGTACAGATATGTGAGTCCAGATTTTAGAAGAGAGGACAACAAGAAGTAAATTTCCTTTCTTTTTTTTTTTTTTAAGATTTTATTTATTTATTTGACAGAGAGAGATCACAAGTAGACAGAAAGGCAGGCAGAGAGAGAGAGAGAGAGGGAAGCAGGCTCCCTGCTGAGCAGATTCCGATGTGGGACTCGATCCCAGGACCCTGAGATCATGACCTGAGCCGAAGGCAGCAGCTTAACCCACTGAGCCACCCAGGCGCCCCGACCTTTCTTCTTAACTGTACCACAGTCCGTGCGTTCCAGCTTATTACAAATATTTATCACTTATAAATACACTCTAACGTAGCGTAAGTTTGTGGCTTTTATGATGAGAAAAGTGCAAATTGGTTGCCTTCATTTTGCAGCTGTGGCCATTTGTACCACTCATTCTGTCTACAAAACAAAGAATGCACCATAGAGACCGAGGGGCAGACGAGATGGACCTGCTACAAATGCAGCTCAAGTAACAAAGTAGGGAAATTAAATGAAAACTCATCTGAAGTTAAAAAGGGGAAGACAGCCCCATCCCAGGTAAGACTTATTTCCATGACAAGATGGAGTTAGTCTTTTCTTACCGATGTCTTGCAGGCCTGGCCCCATTTGTCTTGTAGGTCTCCACAGATTTTACCTCATGGGTATCCGGTACATGTCATCTTCTGCTCAGCCCTGTTCAGTATTTGAAGACCCTCTCTTCTTTGCCCCACACTGAAAAACAGGGACTTAGGAGCAAGAGAAGACATTTTCTGCCCTTAAAAAGCATAAGAGCTAGTTGAACAGAGGGGATGTACCCCCATGAGCCCGCTGAGGAGCCTTTGACCAAGTACAAGGTCAGCAAGTCCAAACGCTATAGTCTTCATAGTAGCTGTGTGCTGAAGAGTGCGGAGCTGTCACTCGGTAGTGGGGCCAGCAGACAAGGTAAGTACACACGTGCTCTGTACATGGTTTCCTCAGCTGGGTACCTCTCTTCAAAGAACGTCACACAGTCATGTTCATTTGAGAAATAGGCATTGCTTTTGGAGTCTGACTAATGGAGTAGATAAAACTTCTGCTTATTTTACAGCCTTTCTTTTCTTCTTCTTAAGCAAGCAGTAGTGCAGTTGAACTCCACTGCATACTAACTTTTGGGAGAACAGAACTTGACAACACGAGGGCCCCAGTGTGGAGGAGGAGCAGTTGCTAGCTGCTTTGACTTGATCATTATTCTGTTCTTGATTTATTTCCTCTTCAGAGAGAGGGAAGGAGTGTCACATTTGCTGTTTCTTGCTCCTTCCTCTGTGCCCCCTGCCCTGTAGTTGGCTTTAACATCACTTTGTGAAAAGTTGAACCTGTTGATTTTCTGTTTCATCAGCTTTCAGTGCTATTTTAGAAGTACCCAGAAAAAAAACTCTGCTTTAACTTCTCCCAAATAACAGTTCAGAATTTTTATACTCTGTTGGTAGGCATTCATTTCTCTTCATCCAGTGTGTATGGAACAATATGCCAGGCACTGTGCTGAGTGCCAGGGATCCAGCAATGACAAGACATTTTGTCTTGTGGAGTATATAACCAGTGAAGTTACAAACAAATTTTGAATTAGTATTCTCAATTTCTTTATGACACCAAATATGTGGTATTTTTTTCAACACCAGGTCATACACTGATTCTGTCAATACTCTGGACATCAGCTGGGTGTCCAATAATTTACTTCCAATGCTAATTACCAGGAGTTAGCATCAGCTTCCACAGGTTTAAGGATTCATTCACACAAGACTACCCTCACTTCAAACACCACTTGCAAATGAAATGCCCCAGTTACCCACCCTTCTGTCTGACTTTGCAGACTCAGAAGTTCCCATAATCAACCCCCTGTAGTTCGATAATTCACTAGAGCAACTCCTAGAACTTAGGAAAATGCTTTACATTTACCTGTTTATGAAAGGACCCAACTCAGGAGCAGCCAAATGGAAAAAATGTGTAGGACGAGGTATGGAGGGGAGAAGGATGCTTCCATGTCCTCTCCTAGCATGCTACCTTCCCAATACCTCAATACGTTCACTAACTCAAAATCTCCTTGAACCTGGCCATTTGAGGGTTTCTGTAGGGATCTCATTACATAGGCATAATTGATTAAAATCGTTGGCCATTGGTGATTAAACTCAATCTCTAGCCTCTCTCCCCTTCCCAGATGTTGGGGATTAGGGGGGCAGGACAGGGGATGGTAGAGCTGAAAGTTCCCACCCTCTAGTGACCAACCTCCAACCTGAAGCCATCTAGGAGACCAGAGATACCAGTCATCTCACTAGCATACAGAAGGCACTCATCACTCCCGAGATTCCAAGAGTTTAAAGAGCAAAGTACCATAAACCGGGGACAAAGACCAAAATATATATATATATAAATCATATATATATTCTTTTATTATTATGCCACAAGTATTTGCAGATGAACTGTGCTGTAAGAGCAGGTAATAAGTGGACTTAATCAACATGGTAAATCACAGAAGGCATCCCGAAAGTGCCATGTTAGCTGCCCTGAAGGAAAAAGGGAAGTAAGCTAGACAAATTTAGGTGCAGTGGTAGTTAGAATGAGGGATACTCTAGGCCAAGGAAACAATATAGGTAGAACTAACATAGCATCTCTGCTGTGAAGCTAAACATTGAGCATGACTAGATCAAGAATGTGAGAGAGTGAGTGGTATGAGGTGAGGCTGCTGTGGTATAAAGGAATCATATTAATTACTCTGATGACTGTATCAGAGAAGTGGGGAGGGTATGGTGTGCCGGGGTGGCTCAGTCGGGTAAGTGTCTGCCTTCAGCTCAGGTCATGACTGACCACAGGGTCCTGGGATCAAGCCCCATGTAGGGCTCCCTGCTCAGTGGGGAGCCAGCTTCTCCCTCTTCCTCTGCAGCTCCCCTTGCTTATGCTTGCTGTCTCTCCTTGTCAAATAAAATCTTATTTAAAAAAAAAAAAGGGGGATTTTAAGGGGTTTTAAGGAAGGAATGATATCTGATCAGAATAGCAATTTTTTCCAGAGCAGTATTCTTAGAGCACTCTAACTACAGTGTAGAAAATGGATTGAAAATGGAAGCAAGAACAGATGTAGAGAGACCAAGAATATTGATGTAATTTAGAGGAAAGAAGTGATAACTTGTGTTAGAATGATAGAAGTTGGGATGGGGAAAATACTACATATTTGAGATGTGTTTGAGATGTGCACAAACATCAGAATAATTAATATGGTCCCTGCTTTCCTCACCACCTGCATCTCAGACCACCCTCTTTTTACCCTCTCATCCAATCACATTCAACTTCCAGTTCCGTGCTCTTTTCTGCTTCACAGCATTTAACTGAGAGAGAAATTATCAGGACTTGATGATAAATGTGTTGGATGGAGCAGGTAAGACAAAGGGAGGAGTCAGAAATAGTACCCAGATTTCTTACTTAAATAGTTGGTGGATGATGGTACCATTTACTGAGATAGGAAGCAGTAAACAAAGACTTGGGAATAAGAGAATTCATTGTTGAATTTAGAGATTTACAGGACTTTACATGTAAAGATGTTGAGTGTGGTTTCCAGATTGAAAATTTTATTAACTAGTCATCCAGAATGCTTCCTTGTTTGCATTTAGGGAAGGAAAGATAGGCCTTGTGATTTCCAGCATGTTTCCAAGCTGAATGCAGATTCTTATGCAAATTCTTAAGTCACATCTTGGGGCATTTTAGTTTTTGTTGTTTTTTTTTTTTCTCTTTCAGTTGTATCCTATTCATAAATGAATTTGTGATTGTATTATGTAATTGTTTGGATATTACCAATCAAATTTGTCTTTCTAGATAGTCCCAAGCAGCTAATATAGACCTTTTTTCTTTAAAAAAAAAAATAAAATTGTGTTTTATCCATGTAATTACATATTTTAATACATAATTTTCAAACAGTAAAATTTACGTTCCATGAGTTTTCACAGTCACCTTTACAATCAAGCTATAGTATTATTACCTACTCTTGGGTGTCTCCTGTATCTCTTTGTAGTCAACCTTTCCCCTACTCTTAATCCCTGGCAACCACAGATCCATTTTGAGATCATTTTTATTAGGCTACAGGATAAAGATTGGAGTTTATTCTTTTGCATGTTGTTATCCATTGAACTGCCTTTGTATCTTAGTCAAAAATCCATTGACTATGTATGTTTAGGTCTATTTCTTGATTTTATATTCTTCCAGTGGTCTTTATATTTATCCTTTCTCCAATACTGTGGTTTTTTAGTAAATGTGAATATCAGGTAGTATGAGTCCTCCAACTTTATTCTTACTAACATTTGACTATTCTAATTCCTTTGCTTTTCCATGTAAAATTTAAAATCAGCTTGTCAATTTCTACCAAAAAGTCATGCTGGGATTTTATTGGGATTGTGTTAGATCTATTGATTGATCGATTTGGGGAGAGTTTATGTTTTAACAATATTGAGTCTTCCAGTCCATCAACATGGTATGTCTATCAATTTATTTCAGTCTTTTTTTATTTATTTCACCAGTGTTTTATAGTTTGGGGCATGTAAATCTTACGTGTTTTATTTCTAAGATTCATTTCTAAGTATGTAATGACCTTTGGTGTATTATATATTTTATTGTTTTATATTTTGCCTTCTAATTATTTGTTGTTGGAATATAGAAATGCAACTTATTTTGGTATATTGACCTTGTATCCAGGGACCAGTGACCTTAAAAAGCTTACTTGTTAGTACTAGTATTTTTTTTAATGGTTCTTTGGTATTTTCTACATAGATAGTCATATTGTATGCAAATAAAGACTTTTCTTTCTTCTTTTCAATCTTACACCTTTTATTTCTTGCCTTATCGCCTTTTATTTCTTGCCTTATCTCATTGACCTATAGTGTTGAATAGGAATGGTGAGAAGAAACCTCTTTGCCTTGTTACTGATCTTAGGGAGAAGATGTCAAATTTTTCATCAAGTATGATGTTAATCACAGACTTTGTGTGTGTAATGTTTTTATCATGTTTTAGGAAGTTCTTTTTTATTCCACGTTTGGCTGAGAATATGTTCCTAAGTAGGTGTTGAATGTTGAAGCCATTTATACTGCACTGGTTGGCCTGTACCCAATTCCACATACCTCAGACAGTGAAGAAAGACAGTATTCTCTTTCACTGACTTCTTACCTTCTCTCAGAGCACCTAGAAAGGGGGAATTCTCTTCAAATTGGACCTCCATGTCAAAGGCAGCTTTATTTCTGAAGCTATCTGAGGCTTTCCCATTCTGGAAGGAGAAAGAGATGACTAAATCTTTTCATTGTGGAGGAAACTCCAGTAAGATTGCTGGTCAGATCCTTTTGGAAATCTTTGTTTGATACTTCCTAGTAAAGAAGCAGTGATTCTTGAATCATATGAAGTAATAGTTCTCTAATGAGAACTATTTGGGATTTCTTAAATTTTCTCCTAGCTGTCTGTGTCTCTTATTTTTGTTACTAAGACACCGTAAAAAGATCTAATGGATTGGTAACACAAGAAGGAAAGAGACAATGAAATTTATCAAACATATGCTGTAGATGTGTTTACCCTAATCTTCACTATTTTACGAGGGTGATTTGTTCCCTCTTTTACAACTGAAGGAACTATTTGCAGAACAGAGAAGGGAGGCCAGTATTTGAACTTGGTTTGTGCAGGACCGTCATCACCCCCAGTTTTCCTGCCTCCAGCCTGTTCTATTTTTAGCATTTTGGCTTTATTGAAACCTGGTAAGACCGATTTTTAAAATACCTCCATACCATATTGGCTGTGCTAATTAAGATTTCTTACCATGTGTGAGCCATTCCATTTTTAATTACAAGAAAATTTAAAATGAAAATACTAGGTTTGTATTTGATAGCTTTTATTAAATAAAATTTAAATAAATAAAGTTCTACTTTGGGGCACCGGGGTGGCTCAGTAAGTTAAGCATCTGCCTTTGGCTCCAGTCACGATTTCAGGTCTTGGGATCAAGCCCCACATTGGGCTCCTGCTCTGTGGGGATGCTTCTCCCTCTCCCTCTGTTCCTCTCCACCCTGCTCATGTTCTCTCTCTAATAAATAAATAAACTTTTAAAAAAGAAAGAAAAGAAAGTTCTCCTTTGTTCACTTAATTTCCTTTGAAAACTCTCCCAGCCCTGGTCATTAAGTTTCAAGCAGTGCATGGAGGAGAAGAGAAGTGAGGGCCTGCCCCAGTGACTCCAAAATCAAGCTGAGGTTGCCTGTCAGCTCCCACTTGTTGCTCGCTACTACCAGGAGTCACTGAGTGCACTTGAACCTTCTCACTGCCTCTGTAACATGATCTTTCAGTCCAATCAGCTTGTTGTTTCCTTCTTTTCCAAGACTTGTGATAATTTTTCACTTGTTCAGTTTCTGACTCCAGCCCAACAAAATGCAACAGTTACCCTCAAAACTGTGGCTTTGGTGGATGAGGCCTGTCTTCTTGTTGCTCCCTACCTCATTTCTGTTTTGCATAAGTGGTCAGTATATTAGTTGCCTCCCAATAGCATGTGTGCACAGACATGATAGGGAGTTATTCCCCCAGAAAGCCTACTCTCCTTTGGAATAACTACTTTTATTCCTTATGAAGGGGAAGAATGACTCAAGTTTCCTTCTTTCCTTATCTCTTCTCCTCGCCTCAGGTTTACAACAGCTCAATCTGAAATGTTTAGACCCATAACTAGATCTTGCAAGTCTGTCTGATTCTCTAGTTTGATTTCAGACAAACTACATTGGAGAAATAAATTTCAATTGAAGTACTTATCAGTCTACTGTATTTTCTCCACAAATGTTGTTCCCATGTGCTATATAATGTAATTATTTTCTTGGATTATTTGTTTACTCCTTTATTAAATTTATAGTAGCAAATAACCATCTTCATTGGCACTGGTGAGCAATAGAAGAAATTAACCTGCAATTCAATTTTAAAATAATTGATCAACAGGCAACATGTGAATTCAAGGGAAACATAATTGAAGATTTACTAAATTGTAGTTTTAACATATTTTTAACAGGGCTTAGAATACTTGAGAGCTGGTATTAACCTAACACTTTTTTATTTAGATTTATTTATTTTAGAGAGAGAACACGTGAGCAGGAGAAGGGGTGGAGGTGAGGGAGAGAGAATCCTCAAGCAGGCTCCCCACTGAGCACGGAGCCCAGTGAGGGGCTTGATCCCATGGAACCCTGAGATCATGACTTGAGCCAAAATCAAGAGTCAAACACTCAACCGACTCAAGCCACCCAGGTTACCCCTAAGCGAACACATTTTTTGTGTCAGAAACATTCAAATTGTTATTCCTTGTAAAACTTAAAAAAAATAAACAAGAGTATTTAGAGACTCATTAGAAAGTTTTATAACCTATTGCTTGGTATTTTTACAGGGTTGGATAAATCATCTCCTGTTGGTAGAAAGACATGTACATTAGTCAAATATCAAAGGGTTCCACCCGCCCCCATTAAGAGGTAAATATCTGAGGATAAGGGGATTGGAAATAAACATATAGCCACCTCCTCCTCTTTTAATAATCAGAACAGGAAAGAATTAAATGGAATAAGCTGATACTTTTCTTGGCACTCTGAGTTGGTTTTATTTCTTGATTTTTAGAGTTGTCTAAGAAAATGTTTTATCTTTTGGAGTAGATTTATAAATAATGTCAGAGGGAAGTATTTATAACTTCCAAGAAATTATTCCATAAATGACATTTATTTGTGCTCACTGGTCATAGTTTTTTTTTTTTAATAAGATTTTTTTTTTTAAGATTTTATTTATTTATTTGAAAGAGAGATCAGGAGTAGGCAGAGAGAGAGAGAGGAGGAAGCAGGCTCCCTGCCGAGCAGAGAGCCCGATATGGGGCTTGATCCCAGGACCCTGAGATCATGACCTGAGCTGTAGGCAGAGGCTTTAACCCACTGAGCCACCCAGGAGCCCCTGGTCATAGTTTTCTATTAACCATGGTCCACTGTTTATTTAGTCTGGATCCCTGCTGTAAATCAGAGATTTGGTTTAGAGGCCGTTTAATGAAACTGGAACACCAGGATTAATGCCTGTTTTTATTTGTCCCTTTTTAAGCGTTAGTTCCCTGTTACAAACAAGTTAGATGGAAATTAAAGGCTAAACAGTGAAATTTGGTGACAGCAGCATTTCTCCAAAGAATATCCTATAACTTAAATTTATAAGTTAAATGAGGGTTAATGTAGCTTAGAAATGCAGAGAGGTGGTAAATGATTCTAATTTAAATGAATCTCTTTGAGGAGACTTTTGCCCATTTTCCAATAATCTTTCTATTATACCCTAGTATACAGTGATTCATTTGAAGCAAATGCTATATATTCTTGGGACTAAGTACACATTACTGAACAACACCCCCCAAAACTGAAAATATATTTCCTACCATTATGTAGCTTCCCATTATGTAGCTAGACAATAATTAAATTGTAAACAAACTATATCAGATTTGTAATTCCAACTTGTGTTAGGCTGTGAGTCCCATCAGGGCAAAGAATAGAATGTTGTAGGAAGAACAACATGAGGGGCAGCCTGCTTTTGGAGGGTGATTCGGAATCACCCTCGCAGAGGTGGTGTTTAAGCTGAGACCTGAAGGCTAGAAAGGCGCCAGCCATGTGAAGACCGTGCCATCAGGAGAACCAAGGGGAGCAATGACACATTCGAGGACCTGAGAGAAGCTCAGTGGCCAGAACGGAGAAACTAAAGGGGAGTGTGGCAAGGAATGCGGTTGAGGAGGTACGATCATGTCCTGAGGATCCAGGAAAGTCTGGTGAAGTTTTCTTTTTATTCTTAGAGTAGTAGGCAACACTGAAGGGTTTGAAACAGGGGACTGCTGCGGTCCGCTTCCTGCGACTGTGGAAAATGGATCGACAGCCACATCACGATGAGCAGCTCCGTCGTCACCACTGCCAGCGCGGTTTGAAAATCAGATGCTGAAAGTCCTGGAAATTGGCTCACTTCCCTTTGATCCAGAGATGGCTTGTGTCCAGGAGACCAGATGATAACAGTAGTGCCTGAAGAGTGTTTCGAGTCTTTATGTAGAGGCGAAGCCTTGATGGGAATGTGAGCAGATGACATTTGAAAATTCTATTCAGTGAAATGTGAAAAGTGTTCAACTCTATCAGTGATCAAAGAAATACAAATTAAAACAGGAATACGATGCCATTTCTTAAACTTACTGAACTGGCAAGTTATTAAAAATACACGGTAAACTGTCATACATTTCAAAATACACGTTTATATTGATGAGGATGTGAAGAGACCAACACTTTGTGCATTAGCAGTGGGAGTGCATATTGCTGCAGGACCGCAGTCCTGAGAAAAGCCTCTGACCAGACAGGTTTCAGAATTGAGAATTTTTCTGATTTTAAATTTCATTTTAGAAGGTAATATAGGGGCTTCGGCTTCTGACAGGATTCATTTAGAGTTTCTCGGGGGAACATGGACAATGTACATACAACAGTGGTTCTCAAGACAGTGGACATCAAGCAGTGAGGGAGTGTGACTCCTGAGAGATGAGAAATAAAAAATGTGAGCCCTAGGCTCGTCCTTAGTGTACTGCCAGGAGAAAGTTTCCACGCCCTGGCCCAGGGAAGGGAAACTGAGGCAGGGCTCACCAGTCTGTCAGAGTTGAGGAGACAGCAAGGTGGCTGGAGTTTGCAGAACAGAGTAAAGATGGGAGAGAGCTGCCCAGAGATCTGCAGATGACAACTTTCAGTATTAGATTGAATACTGTCCACTGTGTGAGGAAATAGTGTATACTCGAGGCCAGAAGAACCACACAAAAGGATTAGAGTAGCACTGCCCCCAGATCCAGAGCCAGGAGTACTGCCAGTCGGGGCACTGCATACTTCACGGGTACACTGAGTACTAAGTCCTGTCTGAACTTTAGTATTGGGGAAAGTTAACCCTAGACCAGCCACAGCTCTGATCCCACCTAACAAAGCTGAAACGCAAAACCGAAAAAAGATCCAATTATCTAACCAAACTGAAATGCAAAACCTAAAAAAGATCCAATTATTTCCAAGTATTTCTTTAAGTTTTATTTCTTTGCAGTAATCTGTATGTCCAACATGGGGTTTGAACTCACGATCCTAAGATGAAGAGTCACGTGCTCTGCCAGCTGGGCCAGCCAGGTGCCCCAAATTATTTCCAGCTATTTAACCACATCAAGAACAAAGTTCAAGGGGTGCCTGGGTGGCTCAGTGGTTAAGACCTCTGCCTTCGGCTCAGGTCATGATCCCAGGGTCCTGGGATCGAGCCTCACATCGGGCTCTCTGCTCAGCGGGGAGACTGCCTCCTCCTCCTCTCTCTCTCTGCCTGCCTCTCTGCCTACTTGAGATCTGTCTGTCAAATAAATAAAAATCTTAAAAAAAAAAAAAAACAACAAAGTTCAAGGATATGTTAAGGATTACAAAAGCATTTAACCCAACAAGGTGAAATTCACAGTGTCTGGCATTTGATCAAGAAAGCAGGAAAAATGCAAGTCATAAAGCAGAGGGAAAAAAATAAACTATATGACATTCTGGAGAAGGCAAAACTGTGGAGACGGTAAAAACCTCAGTGGTTGCCAGGAGTTAGTGGGGGTGGGGTGGGGGTGAATAAATGAAACACAGAGACTTTTGGGGCAATGAAAATACTCTGTATAATACTGTAGTGGTGGACATATATCATTCCACATTTGTCCAAACCCATAGAAGGCACAACACCAAACGTGAACCCTAATGTAAACTGTGGACTTCAGGTAATAATGATGTGTCAGTGTAATGTGTCATCAGCTGTAGCAAGTGTAGCCTTCTGATGGGGCCTGTGGATGACAGGGGAGGCTGTGCATGGATGGGAGCATAGGATATATGCAGTATTTCTGTACCTTCCTCTCAGCTTTGCCAAGAACCTGAAACTGTCCTAAAAAATTGTCTTTTAAAAAAGCAATCCATTGAAACACACCCAGAAATAGCACAGATGATAGAATGAGTAAACAAGAACATCACAAGTTATTATAATTATATTCCATATGTTCGAGAAGCTAGAGGCGAGGCTGGACATGTTCGATAGAGATGTGGAAGTCATAACGTCAATAGAACATCTAATGATTAAAACTTCAGTGTCTGAGTTGACGAGCACACTGGATAGGATTAACAGCGCAATGGATATTGCTGAAGAAATGATTAGTGAACTTGAATATGTAGCACGACAATTAGGCCAGGTCAAACACAGAAAAAAGACTGGAAAGAAATGAATAGAGCAGCAGTGAATTATGGAACAACTTCATGTGGCAAAATACACCTGTAATTGGAGTTCTGGACAAAGTAGGGGTGGGGATCATTCAGAAAAAGTATTTGAAATATAGAGAGCTCCAGTTCTAGTAATGGCAGGGTAACCTGTATAGGACAGCCTCTCTGGTAAACAATTATAAGCTCTTAACAAAATATGAAAAAATGTTTAGGGAGAAAGCAGAAGTTTCTGATGGCTGACTTCTCAAAAAAAATGGCATATTTGAAGTGCTGAAAAGAAAGGTAATACGGTACATATATTGTTATTATAGAACATTCCCAATGGGGTCTAGGGCAGCATCCCATAATATGTGGGATAAATAAAGACTATAAGTAGCCTTACTTCACTCCAGGTGGGGTTTTGCTATCAGTGCCAAAAGTTTACAAATGTATGTATTTTTTTGTTGTTTTTTCAGTGTTTTGGGGATTTCAGAATTATAGGAAAAGGGGTGTGGATCCATCTTCCTTGTCAGGAGAAAAATTGGCAGTATGTATTTTTAAATGTCCTATACCCTTTGAAGCAGGGACTTATAGGTGCAATGGAAATAACACATCAAGAGTGTGTGCCAAGTATTTATAAGATGTTTATGACAGCATTTTTTTAAATAAAAAAATCTGAAAATAACCTAAATGCCCCAGTAGCTTTCCAATAGTTGGTGAAATTAGTGATAGCATATCTCTGCAATGAAGGGACTGCTTAATAGAAAAATCCTGTGGTGGAAGAATACAGATATGGTGAAATAAACATTTTCAACAGGTCACATGGGAAGATCACAAAACAGTGTGACTCTAAATGTTAATAGTAGTTATTGCTGTGCGATCGAATTGTGATTTTTATTTCCTTTGTTTTGCCTTTTAGTATTTTCTAAATTTCTGTTTGTGAACATATATTCCTTTGGTAACCAGAACAACCAAGGCTTGTTTAAAAAAAAGAAAAGAAAAGTGATAAGGAAGGTATCCCTATTGCTGTTAAACTTCAGACCACATTGCTTCTCTAAGTCGGAAATCATTAACAAAGATCACAAAAGTTTAACATTATTAAGGCCATAGCTTAATATATCATCCATATCCCCAGATCTAGTGTGTGCATACCTGGATTTAAAGTGTCTCTTTCGAGCCGCATTGCCTGAGGCATTTCCAGAAGGAATCCTGTGAAATGAAAAATAAGACCTTTCATGGGTGATGCTGAACCATTTCTGTTGCCACTTCAAACACTCTCTAACTTAATCTCCAGAGAACAGCTTTCTCAGATAAATTGTCCAGCATCACGTCTAGTTCTTGGCTTGTTTTTTTAAAAATCTGCAGATTCTTTCATGAGGTCATTTTTTAAGCTTAAATATCTATTTTGCTTTGAAAATCTATTTTCTCCCTTTTCAAAAAGAGCATACCAGGAGTTAAAATTGGATCGTGTTTAGCAAGCTACATCATACATCTGGAGTGAATTCCAGAGTATTAATGTCATGGTATGTTAAAACAAAGACTGTCAAGTCTAATTTTTGTAACCTGCTAAGACCAAAAGGACAGTCTGGACAGCCAGCTGTTTTGACCCCTGAGATGAGGTATGTTTTCTAAAGTTACTCTGAAAGTTAGAGGGGAAAGGGAAAAAAAAAAGGGGGGCTGCAACGTGGTCCTTTTTGAATAGCTTGATGCCACAGTGATAGGAAAAGCCTTTATCATCTGTACTGGAGGCTCTTAGAAATAGACTGTCAGAACTGAAGGGGTTGGAGAACTTGAATCAAATTGCTTGCCTAATACTTACACCTTGGCTACATCATCCTAGACCGATCCTGTCTACTGTCTGTTGCAGTGCTTGCAATACGGATTCTATTTTTCCTTGTAAACTAACAAGTTGCTGTTCCAATCTCAGATACTAATCCCTGTGTACTTTGTATTTGCTAGAATTCACTGCTGACACCATGTAGACTTGAGTTTTCTTTAAGAGATAATTAGATATGCTTCAGGTTTTTTTTTTTTTAATAAATATAGGGTTATTCATATTTCCTGTTTCATCTTGGGTCCGTCTTTATAAGCTGTTTTTTAAGGAACATGTCCTTTTAATTTGTCATATTTGGGGCTCCTGGGTGGCTCAGTCTTAAGCGTCTGAATCTTGATTGCTCCTCAGGACATGATCTCAGGCTCTCAAGATCGGAAACCCCAGATCCACTGGGTGTGGAATCTGCTTAAGGTTCTCTCTCTCTTCCTCCCGCTCTGCTTCTCTCCCCTCCTAAAAAAGTTGTCAAATCTTTATTTTGCCAATTTTATTGGTATAAAATTGTTCATAATAGCCTCTTTTTAATGTGTGTAATTGCAGTATATAGTAATATATCTTTCATTGCTGATATTATTGATATATGTTCTCTTGATCAATCTGAGTTATAGTTTATCAGTCATTGATATTTTCAAAGAATAAACTTTTGGCTTTGTCAATTTTCTCTAGTGTTTTGTTTGATTTCTGTTGATTGATTTCTGCTCCTTATATCCTTCCTTCTACTTAGTTTGATTTTACTTTGATTTTCTTTTTCTAGCTTATTAAATTGGAAGCATATAGGTCCTTCATTTTAACCTTTCTTATTCTCCAGTGTAGTATAAAAAGCTGTAAATATCTTCCTCTAAGCACTATTTTTAGCTGCATCCTACAAATTTCTTTAAATGCTTTATTAAGGTATAACTGATATTAAATAAATTTACATATACAAAGGCATATAAATATGACATGTATCTATCCATGAATTTATCACTACCTTAAGATAGTGACCCTCTCACTGCTAAAAACTTACTCAGTTTCTCCCATCTGTTCCCCAGAAACCACCAAATTGCCTTTTTGTTATAATAGAATAATTTGCATTTTTAGAGTTTAACAATGAATGGAACCATCAAGTAAGTTCCCCTTTCATTTAGCATAATTATTTAAGATTCACCCATGTTGTTATGAGAATTCATTTCTTCTTACTACGGAGTAGTACTTCAGTGTAATGCATATACCATGGTTTGTTTATGATAGCACCAGTTGGTGATAGGTGTTTCCAGCTGTCCACTTTCTGGCTGTTACAGATTAAGATGTTTTGAAGATTTGTATACAGGTCTTTGTATGGACATATACTTTCATTTCTCTTGGGTAAATACCTTTGGAATGGAATTGTTGACAAATATGGCAAATGTGTGTTTGTCATCTTAAGAAGCTATCAAACTGCTTTCCCAAGTGGTTGTACCAGTTTATTCCCCTACCAGCGTTGTATGAGGGTTCCGGTTCCTCCACATCCTTGATATAGTCTTTTCAGTTTCGGCTACTCTACTAGGTGTGTAATGGTATCTCATTGTGTTTTACTTTGCATTTTGTGAATGACTAATGATGTTGAGCATCTTTTCTTGTGCTTATTGAGTATCCATACACCTTTACAGAAATGTCCAAGTCCTTTGTGCATTTTTTTTTTATCAGGTTCTTTGGTTTTTTGTTGTTGAGTTTTAAGAGCTGTCTGTATATTCTGGATATTAATTCTTTAATTTGGATATTTATCCCATATCATTTGCAAATATTTTCTTCCATTTGATGAGTTACCTTTTTATTATATTTATGTATTTGGTATACAAAACTTTTAAATTTTGATGCAGTCCAGTTTGTTTTTTTGTTAATTATTGCTTGTGTCTTTGGTGTCATCTTTAAGAAATCATTGCTAAATCCAGTGCATGAAACTTTCGTTTCCTTCTAAAGAAGAGTTTTATCGTTTTAGCCTTTGCTTTTAGGTCTTTGATCCACATTGAATTAGTTTTTTAATATGGTGTGAGGTAAAAGTCTAACTTTGTTCTTTTGCATATGGATATGTAGTTTTTAGCACCATTTGTTGAAAAGACTATTCTTCTCCCATTGAATGGCCTTGGTACACTAGTCAAAAATCAATGGACCTTATATGTGAAGATTGATTTCTGGTCTCTATTCTGTTGGTCTACATGTCTGTCTTTATCCCAGTAGCACAATTTGGATTACTCTAGCTTTGTAGTAAGTTTAGAAATTAAGAAGTGTGAGACCTCCAATTTTGGTCTTTTTCAAGATTGTTTTGGCTATTTAGGGTCCCATGAGGTTCCATATGAATTTTAGGATGGACTTTTTTTTTTTTTTAAGATTTTATTTATTTATTTATTTATTTGACAGAGACCACAAGTAGGCAGGGAGGCAGGCAGAGAGGAGAAAGCAGGCTGTCTGCGGAGCAGAGAGCCTGATGCGGGGCTCGATCCCAGGACCCTAGGATCATGACCTGAGCCAAAGCATAGGCTTTAACCCACTGAGCCATCCAGGCGCCCCAGGATGGGCTTTTCTATATCTGCTGCAATGCCACTGGGATTTTGATAGGGATTGCCTTGAATTTGTAGATTTTTGGGTAGTGTGCACATCTTAACAATTAAGGCTTAACAATTCAGGAATACAGGATGTTTTCTTTTTATCTTTGCCTCCTTGGCTTAGTTTATTCCTAAGTTCATTTTGATGCTATGGTAAATGGAATTGTTTTCTTAATATCTTTTTCAAGTTGTTCTTTATTAGCATACAGAAACACTGATTTTTGTGTGCTGATTTTGTAGCCTGCTATTTTATTTAATTTGTTTGTTCTAACAGTTACTTTTGTCGACTCTATAGAGTTTTCTACATAAAACCTGTCATCTGAAAACATAATTTTACTTTTCCCCTTTCCAATGTGATGGTCTTTATATCTTTTTCTTGCCCAATTGCCCTGGCTAGAATTTCTAATACTGTGTTGTCGCGGCCAGTGTGACAAATCGACCAGGAAAACGTGAGGGTAAGAGGATGGTGAAAAGAAATTAAGAGACAAAGAGATGGGGGCAGGAGGGACACTGAAGAGGATGTCCAACAGTGCCAATTTTATTCCACATCTTACAATCATTTATAAGGCAGACCAGAATAGGAGGAGTATTACATCAGTACCTAGTCAGATGACCACAAGTTTCCATACCAAGTTTACATTAACTACAAGCAAACCTCGTGATGTCTGGTAGTTTCGGCTAAAGCCATTAGCAAGACAGTCAACCAGGGAGTGGGTTATGGGAGGTACAGAACAACAAGGACCAACTAAGAATTCATAACCCTGACCACATTGTTCCCTTCTATAGGGGGAGTGTGTGGGAAGTCACATAGGCGAGCGCACCACACATAGCACAGACCCTTTTCTCAGTGTTACTCAACTTTCCCGTCCTTAACCTTGTCAAGGTGTCCAGACTTTGAAGGAGACACAAGTCAGGGCCTGGTTTGATCCTCGACTCCAACCATGCCGTGGCCTCCAACACTATGTTCAGCAGAAGTGGTGAAAACAAGCATTCTTGTTTCTAATTTAAGAGGAAGAGCTTTCCGTCTTCATCACTAAGTGTGATGTTAGCTGTGGGGTTTTTTTTTATACACGGCCTTTATTGTGTTGGGGTAGTTTCCTTCTAATCCTAGTTTGTTGTGTGTTT
Organism: Lutra lutra; assembly: GCF_902655055.1. NCBI lineage: Eukaryota > Metazoa > Chordata > Mammalia > Carnivora > Mustelidae > Lutra > Lutra lutra. The sequence goes on from NC_062278.1 coordinate 109,014,631, forward strand.
TTATCATGAAAAGGCAAATACTTTGTCCTGCATTGACTGAGATGATCATATAGTTTTTTCCCCCTTAATTCTCTTAATGTGGATACCACACTTACTGATTTGTATATGTTGAAGCATCTTTTTGCATCCTAGGGATAAATCCCACTTGATCATGGTGTATGATCCTTTTAATATGCTGTTGAATTCTGTTCACTAGTATTTTGTTGAGGATTTTCCATCTTTGTTCACCAGGGATATTGGCCTGTAATTTTCTTTTTTTTTTTTTTTAAGATTTTATTTATTTATTTGACAGAGATCACAAGTAGGCAGAGAGGCAGGCGGGGGCAGTGGGAAAGCAGGCTCCCCGCTGAGCAAAGAGCCTGATGTGGGACTCAATACTAGAACTCTGAGATCATGACCTGAGCTGAAGGCAGACGCTTAACCCACTGAGCCACCCAGGTACCCTGTAATTTTCTTTTCTTGTAGTGTCCTTGTCTGGCTTTGATATCAGGGTAATGCTGACCTCCAACAATGAGGCTGGAAGTGTTCCCTTCTCTTTAATTTTTTGGGAGAGTTTTTGGAAGATTTGGTATTCTTTGAATGTTTGGTGGAATTCACCAATAAGTTTTCTGTATGGACCTGCATTTTTCTTTGTTAGGAGGTTTTTGATTACTGATTCAATCTTCTTACTAGTTGTTATCTATTCAGATTTTTTGTTTCTTCGTGATTCATTATTGGTAGGTTGTGTGTTTCTAGGATCTAATTTCCTTTTGATTTCTTCTTTGACCCATGGGTTATTTGAAAATATAACTTAGTTCCTAAATATTTGGAAATGTTTTTTGGAGATCTTTCTTGTTGCTGAGTCTAAGTTACTTCTAGTGTTATCAGAGAACCTTCTTTAGTATGACTTGGATCTGCTTAAATTTATTGAGAATTACTTTATTAACAGGAAATAGTCTGTGTGGTGGTCCATGTGTACCTGAAAATAATGTGTATTCTGCTTTTGCTGGGTGGAGTGTTCTATGAATGTCCATCTGATCTAGTTAGTTGATTGTGTCCTGTAAATCTAATAAATCCTTTCTAAATATCTGCCTCCTTATTCTTTAATATATTGAAAGAGAAAGGTGTGGAAATCCCTGACTATAAAATCTTTTTTCTTCTTTCAGTTCTATCAATTGTTACTTATTTTTAAGCTATTAGATGCATTGATATCTGGGATTGTTATGTCCTCCTTATGAATCAACCCCTTTATTATTCTGAAGTGATCTTCTTTATCCCTGGTAATAATCTTTGCTCTGAAATCTATTGCTAGCATTGTAGATCTTTGCAGTCCTTTTGCTTATAACCTATTTGTGCCCTTACATTTAAAATATGATTTTGCATGTAACATGTAGTTGAGTCTTGCTCTTTTTTTCTGATCTGACAATCTCTTTCAACCCTCAGGTATTTCAAGATATCCCTGCACCATCAGTTTTCTCTTTCTTGAGCTCTAAACATCTTTTTGATATGGTTTGGCTGATACTTTTTCTTAATCTTTCACTATTTTATGAAATTCCTTGTTGCATGTCTTGTCTAAAGGGGGTATTATATCACCAAGGATACTCTGAGTTGTACTCTGTAAGAAATGCTGACCATTGCATATTGCATCAGTTGATTAACATTGTCAACAGAGATATGTCTCTGTTTGATTCCTCACCATTTGGTTAAAAACAGTCTGGGCCATCTGTTCTACTTTTCTTACCCTAATCATATTTTTATCTTGGCTAACTACTGACTTTTGATCTCCAGAAAAGTTTCAAAGGGACTTAACAACAACAACAAAAAAAGATCTATTCATTGTTCCTCTGAAAATGCCTGTTTTTTCTCAGTTATACCAGTTCTATTTGAGTTATTTTGAGTGTGGATCAAATAAAACTAGATTGTGACAGAAAGAATATTAAAGTGTTTGCCTTTTTTTTTCTAGGTAAAAATGTCTCCTTCTTGTCATCCATCCAAAGGAGATTCTGCTATTAAGAAGGTAAGGGTTTTTTTCCAATTTATTAATTTTTTATTTTAATTCCAGTGTAGTTAACATACGGTTGTATTAGTTTCAGGTGTACCAGATAGTGATTCAACACTTCATGTATCACTCATGCTCATCATGACCTGTGCACTCCTTAATCCTCATGGCCTATTTTATCCATCCCCCACTATCCTCTTTCCCTCTGGTAACCATCAGTTGGTTCTCTATAGGTCAGAGTCTGTTTCTTGTTTTTTTTCTTTTTTTCCCCTCTGCTCATTTGTAGATGGTAGTGACTTTTAAAGGCACAAATCCACCTTCCCCCTTCTGCGTCTTTATTCTCCTCTCTTGAGCAATTTTCTCAAAACAACAATGATTTTTAATCATCTTAGTGCTGTCAAAGGTTCTTTCTGATTGGATGCCTTAATAACATATCACCAGTATTCCTTGGCTCTTCCAGGAAGCCAAATGCGGGGGTTGGCAACTAAGAACTTTCATTGTTCTAGAATTCCCATTCTCCTTACCAGGCAGGTATCCTGATCAGTGAGTAGTAGCAGATAAAAGATATTCTAAGGAAGATAGCCTAAGGTATTCTTTCCCTACTGATGTGTTTTCCCTCCAGATAGCTGAGCCTAAAGAAGACTGGCCCGAGATATTAGCATTTCATACTGCATAAGCAAGTGCTCAATAAATACTTGTGGGATGGAACTCTTACTTATGCCACTTCAGTCCCTGACTGTGAACTTTGTAGCACAGAAAGGGTGTGAGTCTTTCAATTGAGCAGTTCTCAGATGGTGTCAAGAGAACCAGGTCTAAAATCCTTTTCTGTATACAGCTGCAACAGTGCAGTTGAAATGTGGTTAACAAGCTGACATTTTTACTGTTTTCTTTTACCACTTTTATTTTGTTGACAACTGAAGTGTCCCTGGATGTAGGTTTTCTTTCCTTGCCCTTTTTATAATTTCAGCCAGCATCCATGTCAGTGAAGAATTGTAGAACAAAAATAACAACTTGCTGGCTCTGGTAACTAACAGCAGGTTCTAGCTTCAAAGCCCTGTGCCAAAAATGGGTCCTTTTCTCTGCCTGTAGAATCCCCTGAGACGTTTTTAAAAGAGAAAAAGAATAAAAACAAAATATGCTATCTGAAAAGCCCTATTCCATGCTGCCCAGGAAAATCTCTTCCATTTTTGTCAGGAGCGCAAGGGCAGGCAGACTGAGGCGATGACTGCTGCCGCCCGGAGCCCCCGCACTGTGACCCGGTGCGGGGGGGGAAGGGGGACTTGAATCACCTGGTCTCCTCGCTCCATATACAGATGAGCAAATTGGAATTCAGAGGGACCTTTTTTTGCCTAAGCTTTCAAGTGTTAGCTATGGGACACACTTCTAAAGTAGAGGTTAAAAATGTGCTTTCGATTCAGCCAGACATGGGTTCAAAGATTGACTCTTCTGCTTATTTATCTGAATAACTTTTTCTTTCTTTCTTTCCTTCTTTTTAAGAGAAAGAGAGAGAGGGATTGAGAGAGAGAGAGAATCTTAAGCAAATTCCACACCCAGCATGGAGCCCAATGCAGGGCTTGATCTTCTAACCCTAAGATCTTGACCCAAGCCAAAATAAAGAGTCAGACACTTAACTGACTGAGCTACCCAGGCGCCCCTAGTGGAACAACTCTCTTAGTCAGCCTCTCTGCTTCCTCTGCTGTAAATGACGGTGCTACCTCTCAGAAGTATTCTGAAGACTAAATGAGATACTATTTTTTAAAAAAGACTTTATTTATTTATTTGATAGACCGGGGGGAGGGGTGGGACACAAGCAGGGGGAGTGGGAGAGGGAGAAGCAGGCTCCCCACTGAGCAGGGAACCTGAGGTGTGGCTCGATCCCAGGACCCCGGGATCATGACCTGAGCCAAAGGCAGACACTTAACCAACTAAGCCACCCAGGCGCCCCTAAATGAGATACTATTTAAGGGCCTAACACTGTGTTTGACAAAAAGTAAATCCCTGGTAAGTTATTGACACATAGTAGGGACTCAGGTATTACTGGTATTACTGAAACTGGTGTTAAAACACAAATCCCCCAATCCTAGTTCTATCAGATGTTCTATCACTTTATTATTGCTGCTTTTTATTGTCCATTCTGCAGGTATTTCTGTATGTAGATACTGAACTAAGCAAGGGACTACAGAGATGACAAGCATAGTCTTTGTTCTCAAAGACCTCAGCACTTACTGGGGAAGGTAGACATGTAAACTGACAGTGACTGTACAGGTTGATACATGCTACAGAAGATGCTTGGGGTACACAAGAGCAGAGTGGAGGGGCTGTGTGGGGTGACTTAAGTGGATTTAATACGACTCTTTTGCTCTTACAGTAAAAAGCCCAATGAAGAAGTTTGAGAAATGCTTAGCTGTTCCTTTAAAGCTTTGTTACTAATTATAAGGAAAGCAAATCCAGCCATACTTAAAGATGTTTATTAAATACTCATTTAGAAATAGCCTCATATAACTTATTTTTTAAACTTAGTAATGGCCTAGCTATCTGTCATGTTAAGTGTCTTACTACTGTCGGGGGGTAGCAGTGTGATGTAAGTAGGATTCTCTTATTCTTGTAATCAGCATCAGACAAACAGAAACTTCCAAAGCCAGTGACTGGCCCCAGGTGGCATTCCTAAGTGATCAGGTGCAGACTTACTCACTATCCATGCAAGAACTGGGGCTATCTCTAAAATATTTTAGTGTGTGTGTGTGTGTGTGTGTGTGTGTGTGTGTGTGTGTGTGTGTGTGTACCTTGAATATGTTTTATTTTAGCAATGAGAACCCATCTCTCGTATTTACCATTCAGATTAGCAAACATTAATTTCACCAATAGAAACATTTCTGTGTTTTTTGAGCTAATGAGCAAAATCTTAGGTGTTGGTCAATAATGAACAGCCAAAGGACTTTGAGTAGCCACTTTTAGGAATTCGTGTTAGCTAGCAGTCTCTGAAATATGGATGCTTGGTTAGGACTGCTGACTGTCCCTAAGTTGAAGCTTAAATAATGCATACTTAATATCACACTGTTATGATTTCTAGAATAACTTTAAAACACATATCAAAGTACATATCAAAACTCAGCCTCTCCCAGACTGAGTGATCAGGGAAGGCTTCTCAAAGAAGAGAAAGCTTGATCTAGTGTTGAAGCACAAGGGGAAATATATTCAGGTAGACATGAGTGAGTACAGGAAATTTCAGAAATAGAGATGGTTCTGTATGTCTTAAATACAGAAGCAGGCAGAGGCTTGGTGAAATGAATGGGAAGCCATATCTCAAAAGAGCCCTATGTTGTGAAATTTGCTTTTTATCTTGAGGATAAGGGTTTCTGTCCAAGGTGAGATTAAAGGCAGGAAAGCAAAAGAATAGAGTGTGCCTGGGCAAGAAAAAAGTCTGTATCAGTGCTGTATTATTGGAATGAGGAGATGAGGTAGATTCAAGTCTTATTTTTCCTCCCCCAAAACTCTTTCTGAGACCCTAAGTGTGAGCCAGGTGTCCTTCCCATTTTGAGCTCTCTCTTCTGGTGCCCTGAACTAGTCCCCACCTACCAAAATGTTTACCTGGCTTTGTAGAATTTGCCTTGTGACTTACATGTCTGCCGCACTGGAGACTGTCCGCCTCAGGAAGGCCGCCCCTGCCTCAAACTTGCTTGCTCTTGTATCCCCCCTACCTGTAGAACCAAATAGTAAGTCAGTAGTTGTCAAGTGAATGAGAGATAAATGAAAGAGACTCCACAGGACTTCATAGCTGTTTATGGGAAGGGAGGGGGGGAAAAGAAATTTCTGGGGCTGAATAAATAGAGAAAGAACAAATGAAACCTCGTTGCTGTCCCACGCTTGTATTCCCAGTGTGGTGAGTCCCTTACTGTTTGAGCTACATCAGCAGTATTCTGACTGAGACCAGTGTGAAACTCAGTACCTAATTGGTACTTCCCTAGTTGTGTATGTATTTGTATGTGTGTGTTTGTGTGTACATATATGTGGACGTCTGCATGTATATTCTGGGTATCATCCTGGAGCTCCATTGTCAAAGTTACATTGACAGATGGAGGCACCAGCAGTGTCTGTTGAACAGTTGACTGCCAAAGTGATGTGTAAGAAACACAAAGGCGCAGTAGTGTTCTTGATTTGAGCCAAAGATTCTCTGTTGACCAATAACTGAAGAAAGTGTTTGATGACTGTGTTGACAATATTGGCTATGGCAAGAGCTGGACGCAAGTGCTGAGGAAGCAGCCATTTTATGTAGGGTTCTGCTTAACTTCCTGAGATGAGTGTCTCATGTAGGAGTTGCTCTTCCACTCTACCACCTGTCAGAATCTAGCAAATTCTATGCGTATGTATACGTAACTCTTTTTTGCAACATAAGCATTTTGCATTTTAGGTATTTGTTCAGAAAGCTCTGGATTAGAAATACTATATTACTATATTACTATATTACTATATTATATTACTATATAATACTATGTATACTATACAATATATTGTATATTATATATATGTGGCATATAAAATTTGTGTGTAATATTTATATAAATATTAAGTGGCTCTGATAACTTCAGTAAAGTTAGAAGATGCACATGCTACTTTAGGGCTTGTTCAGTGTTTGTTCATGGATGGCTGGAAATTTAAAAATCAGGAAGTATTTTCCTAAGATAAAAATTACTGTAAAAGTCTCTTGCAATTAACTTACTCGAATAGATTAAAATGGGAGGTGTTGATAACGTTTAAGGTGATAAATGAGTTTAGAGAGTTAGTTGAAGGCAGCATCAAAAACCACTCAGCTTCGATGCATCTTTTCTCAACTACTGAAGAAACACCAACCGGGAATTTGCAAGATTGGGATTATTACGTGCATGGTCACCAAAGAAAGCAGTTTTGTCTTACATCTCAATCACAAAATCATAGTTATATTCCCTGAGCTGTCCCCAGTTTTAGATGAGCTTTCTCTGCTGGTGTGTTTGCAGAAGCCTGAGGAGTCAGGGGCTCTGACTAATGAGTATCCTCAAGCTAGTGACATCCACTGGAAGAGTCAGTTGGGGTGATGGTCTTCCCAGAGTGAATTCTCCAGTTTAGGACAGGCACTGGGAGAGGTAGGGTAGAAAGTCTTTCTCATAAGTCTAGGGTAAATTCAGTGAATATTCCACATACTTCCAGATGCCAGGTCTGGGAATAACCAAGGTCAGTGAAATACAGTTCTTGCTGTAGACACATTTCCAAGGGAATAATGACTGAACTGTTTAATTTACTAGCCAAACCTCCCAGAGGCTGATTAGCAGTTCCTTAAGTATTCAAGCATATTACGGGAATTTGGAGCAGTTTTTTGTTTGTTTTGTCCAAGTGTTCTGGTGAGGTAAAATTTTTATAGTCTGTTCCCGATCTTGCCACTCATGTCAGGAATGTAGACAACTGTACTCAATCATGATTTTTATTAAATCATTGGCAGTTCTGCCTCTCTGCCTACTTGTGATCTCTGTCTATCCAATAAATAAATAAAATTTTTAAAAAAATCATTGGCAGTTGCAGGGGGGACGGGTCTGGGGTGGTGGTATTTTTAAGGGAAAAAGCCTCACAGAGCCACAGTTTCCATAACAACAGAAAAAGCTGGCTGCAGTGTCTCAGCTGACTGGCCCCTCATGAGCAAAAAATGATAGCCCTTGATGGATGTCTGCTGCCTCTTCCCTTATTTTCTTAGTAGGACTTACATCCACATGTGACTTCCATGCCTCTGCTGATTAAAAAGACAGAAGGAAGCCGAGGACAGGATTTAGTCTTTGTTTTGGCGTAGACAGGGTGGAAGATCTCCACAGGCCAGGTGCCCTTTTATGCTGGCGGGAAGTAGCTGGGGTGCGGTTGCCTTCAGACAGCCGAAAGATGTGGAAGGAAACATAGGCATTCTTTGTAGTTCAGAGGACAGAACCGGTGCCTGTGGGTAGCTGCTGTGTAGATGGAGATGTCAGCTCAGATCGGAGCATCTTCCGAGAGTGGAACAGGATGCCTTGTGAGCTAGCCCGTGATCTGTTACCACAGGCGTTTGACCCCCGCAGCATGGCTGCCACTCAGAGCTGTTGCTGAGCTTTTCCTGCCATGGGTAGGAGGTAGGCCAGGTAATTTTTAGATCCCTTGGTGTGTTAGGATTTTATGAGTCTGCAGTTGTATTAAATTCTAGTGATGTGTTCATTGATGTGCTGGATGATTTCAGTTAGACCCCGTCATCTAGCCTGAACAAGTAGAGTCTATTAAAAAAACAAAAACAACAAAAGCAGATTTGGACTTAGGGAAGGAGAGACTTCATGTGAAAGAATAATTGCAGAAAGAGGAGGGGCTTTTGCTATGAGGAGAAGGTTCCAGCCTTAATATCCACAAGGGTGTCAAAAATCAGGCAGGGCACCTGGCTGGCTCAGTAAGTAGAGCGTCTGCCTCCTGACCTTGAGTTTGGGAGTTTGAGCCCCATCCCACACTGGGCATAGAGGTTACTGGGAAAAAAAATTTTTTTTAGGCAGAAAGGAATATTTTTTTTTTTACAGGGGCAAATAAACAAGGGTAGAAAGAACCAAATGTGGGGAGTAGGTGAGAGTTGATTAAAAATGTCTTTCATGCAGTCAGCTGATTCTTGGAAGGGATCATTAAAGATTGTAGGCTGGCTTGGGCTGAGGGGGGGTCAAGGACTTGGGGGAGGGAAAGAAGCTTAACTGAAGTTTGCTCATCAGATAACAAGCATTTTGTTCCATCGAATCAGGACAAACAGTTCTGCTCATCTTTTAAGAGGCTAAGAGTGGAAATTTGGTGGATCTGTGTCTGGCTTTGTTATAGATGAACTTGGTGGCATGGTGGATTTTTGTCTCAGACTTATGGGGAAGTGTGGTCTTTGCAGTAAGCTGTTTCCCACAATGGGGTGTGGGGATTTCCTTAACTCGAACTGTTCTTCAGGAACTCAGGGCGCAGGTGAAGCATAACATAGCCATGGGTCTGACTGTGCTGCCATGTTCTTTCTTTACTCCTCTCCATGATTATGATCTGAAGTCCATGGCCAGGGCCTTTCTGAAACCTGCTTAGTAGTCCTCATGTAGAGGAAGAGACCGTTAGCTGGAAAGAGCTACAGGGAAGGACAGTGGTAACCCCTGGCTTCTGGTATTCCCTCTTGCTGATGATTGGGCCTATCTTCTGGTCTAAAAAGTGAGACTGGCTGAGGGTCTCAAAGGACCTTAGAGTTCTTACCGAAGGTACTCCTCACCCATTTCTTTTGTATTGAGTATTTTCAAATGTAGCATTTGGATTTCTTTAATGATATTTTAAATGAATGGACTTTTTTTTTTTTTTTTTTTTTTGAGAGAGAGAGCTAGAGCACAAGCAAGGAACAGAGGGAGAGGGAGAGAGAATCTTAAGCAGGCTCCATGCTTAGCACAAAGCCTGACACAGGGCTCAATCTCATGGCCCTGAGATCATGACCTGAGCTGAAGTCAAGTCAGATGCTGAACCAACTGAGCCAGCCAGGCACCCCATTAATGTAATTTTTTTTTAGAGCAGCTTTAGGTTTATAGAAGATGCAATCAGAAAGTACAGTTCTCATCCATCTCCCCCTCCATGTCCCCCTGTTACTAATATCTGCATTCCTGTGGTACATTTATTACAGCTGATGAGCTAACATAGATATGTTATTATTAATGTAAGTCCATAGTTTACAGTCACATCTTGTGTTGTACATTCTTTGGGTTCTGACAAATGCATAATGAAATGTAGCCTCCATTACAGTATCATGCAGTACAGTTACACTGTCCCAAAAATCCCATGCATCACTTATTTAGCCTTCCCTCCCACCCTGCAAACATCTGGCAACTGCTCATCTTTTGACTGTCTCCATAGTTTTGCCTTTTACAGAATGTCCTGTAGTCGGACAGTATGTAGCTTTTGCAGATTGGCTTCTCTTACTCAGTGATACCCGCTTAAGGTTCCTCCATGTCTTCTTATGACTTGCTATGTCATTTCCTTTTGCTTTGAATAATATGCCATTGTCTGGATACACCAGTTTCTTGTCCATCCATTCATCCACTAAAGGACATCTTGGACATCTTGGTTGCTTCAGGTTTTAGCCATTGTCAATAAAGCATTTGGAGGGTTTTGTGTGGACATAAGTTTTCAGCTCATTTGGGTAAATACCAAGGAGCAGCTGCTGGATTGTATGGTAAGATCATTCAGTGGTCTGAGAAGCTGCCAAACTGTCTTCCAAAGTAGCTGTACTATTTTTGCATTCCCATACAGTGAATGTGAGTTCCTGTTGTCCTACATCCTTGCCAGCATTTGGTGTTGTCTGTTTTTTGGATATTAGTCATTCCAGTAGTGGTGTTTTGAATGATATTCTATGTTGAGTATTTTTATATGCTTATTTACCATTTGTATATCTTCTTTGGTGAGGTCTTTAAATGATTTTGAGGGGTTTTCTCTGGTTTTGTTTTTTGTTTTAGTGGTGCTCTAGGGTTTACCCTGTACATCTTAACTTTTCTGATTCAGCTTCTGATTTAAACTAGCTTAATTCAAGTTATATATAGAAGTGTTACTCCCATTTAGTTCTACTACTTTTTCCCACATTTTGTGATACTCTTGTGCATGGTATATCTATTAATGTTACAAATCCAACAATACATTGTGATAATTATTGCTTTGTTGTCTGTAGCCACTTTCTTATCCCAGTAAAGCTTTGTCCCTACCCATCTCCTTTGTGCAAATACATTATACATATATTTCATTTCTGCATGTTATAGGCCAACATTATATTATGTACATATTATTATATAGTTGCCTTCTAGTTCTTTTTACCACTTCTCTTTTGATTTTTCTTACGTGGATTTGAATTGCTTTCCACTATGACTGTGAACAGTGTCTAATCAACTTACATTAGTATTTTTTTATAAGGTGGGTCTGTTAGCAACAACTTCTCTCTTTTTTTGTTATCTTGGGAAGTGTTTCTTTCATCTTCATTCTTGAAAGATAGCTTTATTGGGTATAAGACTATGGGTTGACAAGTTTTTTTCTTAGAGCACTTAGAATATGCTGTCCTGTTGTCTTCTGGCCTCTCTTACTTCTGCCTACAATTCAGTTACTAATCTTATTGGGGTTTCCTTATAAGTGACTCATCATTTTTCTCTTGTTGCTTTTCAAGATTTTCTCCAAGTCTTTGACTTGTAGCATTTTTATTGTGAGATTTTGTGGGTCTCGGCCTTAATCCTGCTTGGAGTTTGTTGAGCTTTCTGGATGGGTAGGTTACTGCTCTTCTTTTCTTTTCCTTTTTTTATTAAAGATTTGTATTTATCCATTTGCAAGAGAGAGAGAGAGAACATGAGCAGGGTTGGGGAGGGCAAAGGAGGAGCAGGGAGGAGGAGAGGGAGAGGCAGACTCCTCGCTGAGCAGGGAGCCTGATGTGGGGCTCCATCCTGGGTCTCCAGGATCATGACCTGAGCCAAAGGTAGACACTTAACCAGCTGAGCCACCCAGGTGCCCCTAGGTTACTGCTTTTCAGTAAGTTAGTGACTCATCAGCCATAATTTCTTCAAATATTTTGTCTTCTCCATTTTCTCTCCTCTCATTTTCTTACTCCCATTATGTATTTGTTGTGGTACTAATGGTGTCCTGCCTTTCTCTGTTTGGTTTTCTTCACTCTTTTCCCCACCTAATCTTCAGCTTGCATACTCTATTGATTTATCTTCAAGTTCGTTTTTTCTTCTGCCAGTTCAGATTTACTATTGAGCCTCTCTCCTGAATTTATTTTAGTTTTATACTTTCAACTCTAGAATTTCCATGTGATCTTTTTTTAATTTATTTCCCTTTCTGATACTCTTTTCTTTTTAAGGTTTTATTTATTTATTTGAAGAGAGAGAGCATGCCTGCATACACAAGCAGAGGGAGAGCAGGGAGCCAGCAGACATGGGGCTCAACCCCATAACCCTGGGATCATGACTAGAGCTGAAGGCAGATGCCCAACCTAATGAGCCACCCGGGTGCCCCTCTTTATTGGTATTCTTTATCGAGGGTGCAATATTGCCATCATACCTTCCTTTACTTTTAAAATCATGCTTTCCTACATTTCATCCATTCCCTGTAGGGGTATGTGGGTTTTTTTGTTTTGTTTTGTTTTTGTTTTTTTATTGATGTTTGTTTTGGGGTGGCTTTTTTTGGTTCTGTAAGTATATTTATCATGGCCGATTTTAAAGTCTTTCTGTTAAGTCTAACATCTGGTTACACTCTCAAGCGAGTTGTATTATCTGCTTTTCTCCTCCCGCAGTATGTGATCACACTTTCCTATTTCTTTATATGCCTTGTAATTTTTGGATAGAACCTAGATATTTTAGGTCATGTAGCAACTCTGCGCATTGATCCCCCACTCCTGGAGTTATTCTTACTTGCTCCACTCCACTCCAGGCTGCTGTAGCCCAAGCTATTACTATTACTTTCAGTGACTGTCTGGGTTATTTTCATGAAGCCTTTCCCCCTACCCATCCCCAAGTGTTAAGTCTCTGATATTGCTTCTTGGGAGATACAGCCTTGGGTATGCCCACAGACAGCTGGGATAGCAGTGGTATTGGTAGGGCTCTCATTCTTTTTCCTTGGCCAAACTAGCTGTTAAACTCTACTGGTTGCTCTGTTACTTTTAACAATGCCCTGGATGCAGAAATTGCCCTACACACTGATTCAGTGAAATTGTGACTCCTTTGAAGGAGTAGTTTCTGAGGTCTGTTTTCAGTATTTGTTTTGACTTCCTTATTAGGGGTGTCCCCGCCTCCAAGCTATCATTTCTCTCAGTTCTCTTTTACAGAGAAGCTGGCCTTGTGTAGGTTGTATCTACATTAAATCCATGAATCTCCTCCTCATTGCCTCTCACCAAAACCTTCACTGTTCTTAAGAATATTCTTAGGCTCAAACTTCTCCACACTCGGTTGCAAATGAAGTCAGTTCCTTTGAGAAGAGATTAGGACCTCTCTGTTTTACTGCCTGCTCCTCCCCCAGGAATAATCTCTGAACCAGGACTCTGTTCCTGGGGATAGGTAGCTTCTCTCTGAATGACACCCCCACTTAGGACTTGAATGCTTGCTGGAAGAGGGAACAGCGTGAGGTCCTCTTGGCCTTTCCTGTGATGGAACCACTGCCTCACAGACTGAAGCAGGGTGATCAGAGAGCCAGGGGTTTTTTTTAGTGGACAGTCCCCAGAAAGGAGCCTGGATTCCATGAGTGCAGTCTGGGTGGAAGAAGGGAGCCCTCACCACTTCTTGACTGTGCTTGCCTAGGACTTATCCTCAGCAGCAGGTAGCTGGAGGCAAGAGGAGAAATTCTGAAGTCCTGCTTATACCGAAAAGAAAGCCCTCCAACTAGGAGCTTGAGAGAGAAGGAGCTTGGTATTCTTTGTGACAGCAGCCTGGGGTGGCGTCTCTACCTCACTGTGCTCGGGTGGGAGCGGGGAGCAGTCTTGGTTCAGAAACCACACACTCGCCTTTCTTAATGATTGGTTTTTAAAAAATAGTTATTTCTTCATTTGCTATTTGGACTTAGGACAGTTTCCAAGGTCTGTAAAAGCTTGGTTTTGGAGTGTGTGTTTGTGTGTGTGTGTGTGTCTATATCTATCTATCCATCTATCTAGCTTCAATGGTGAAAAGGTCATCAGAGCATCTCTTGCTGTCATGCTAGAGGAATTGATCTCTCTCCTCATCTGTTTCTAACAAGCAGTATCCTGCCTCTGAGTGAAAATCACTTCCTGAGGCAGGACTTCCCATGTTTGAGAGTTATTCCTTATTCTGGTTGATACCTCTCTACCTATTGCTCCTGGCCCTTCCTCTGGAAGCCGTCAGAAAGATCGCTCATTCCTTTTTATAGCAGCTTTCCCAAGGCTCTCTGGAGGTGAGGTCCTGAGTCCCCAGCCCTTTGTCTTCTCCTGTGCGGGCAGAACATGGACAGTTCGCTCCTTGCTCACCTCTGCCCTGCCATACCCCATCTCTTCTGCTCCCACCGTGCCGCTTCAGGGCACGTCACCTTAGAGCACAGCGAGATCATCCCTATCCTTATTCTCGGTTCTCCAAAGGAAACCAAAAGCACATTAGATTATCAGCACCCATTCTGCATGGTTGACTCAATGAACATAGTGATCGCAAACTCCTGGTTCTGTTCTCACACGCCACTGACCCCTCCTCTAACTGCTGTTGGTGTCCAGAGCCAGGAGCAAGACTCTTCTTGTAGTGTTTCAGATTGGCCCTTTGGGAATCGAGTTTTTTCATTCCATGCTTTGGCCTCTTTTATCTTTATCCAGCTAACTGATAAAATATTTGTATAAAGCAGAGCCAGGGAGGGAGCCCCACAGAGACCAAGATAGCATTGCTTATTAGTCACCAGGCTCTGTTAACTGAGTGTTAATGGGTGTGATTTTTCTGCCTCTAATAGGACGCTCCTTCCTGAACAGTTGACATGGTTTTCAGAGCAGAGTCTGATCCTAACAGTGGAGCTGTATGTGAGACCGCGTCCCAGCCAGTGGCCGCTGTCTCTTCCAAGCTGGTGCCCTCTCAGCATGTGGGAGAGCACTCCCTTACCAAAACAAGTAATGTCCTTGTGTCCACCATCTCCTTGGAGTTGGGCACACAGCTGAAGTTTCAAGTATTGCTCAAGTTAGTTGTGGGCCTTTCCCTTCCAACAGAGTTTCCTGAGGAAGCTCTCAGGCATTTCCTGCAATATGTGGCAGGGGTGTTTTTGCTTTTCAGTATGCATGACAGAGCAGCTAACAGCCTATTATTTTACGTTAAAACAACTCAGTAGGCCATTCTTAATTGCACTGCGCTGAGAGATCCCCTATTTGGAAAGGTCACGGAACCGAAGAGCAGAGCTTTGCGAGGTTTGAGCTGCTCTGATGTATGTGTTGTTTTTGAGCGGCTGATGTGCTGTCATTGCGGAGTAGAGCTTTCTGTCTGGACTCCTTTCCTGATCAGTTCACGTGCCATCCCTGAAAGCTCACTCCTTGCGTATAGTATCAGAACATGAGGTCGAATCTGTTCAAGAAACAGCAGAAGTCTTTGAGTAAAGTGGAAGGAAAAGGAAAGATGAAATGTGAGCTGGTGCTGAGCGCCTTCTGTTCTCTCTGACAGAAGCCACTGCCGTGGGTCTCCTGTGTTTTGTTGTTTTGCATATTGTAGGGACATTCTAGTCGTGATTTACATTGGTTCTTCCCTTGTGCCATAAGTAAGTTATAGCGCCCCGTCTTGTGTGAAGTTTTTACTGATGGCAAACAGAATTTCAGATGCAGCATATTCTTAAAAGGAGAGACTCCTCTCTACATGGTGAAATCACTTAACTTTTCCATATATTGACTAAATCAGTTAAGACTGCCTTTTTTTTTTTTTTTTTTTTTTTTTTTTGCTAAAGATTTTATTTATTTATTTGACAGACAGAGGTCATAAGTAGGCAGAGAGGCAGGCAGAGAGAGAGGAGGAGGCAGGCTCCCTGCGGAGCAGAGCCAGGACCCTGAGATCATGACCTGAGCCGAAGGCAGAGGCTTAACCCACTGAGCCACCCAGGTGCCCCAAGACTGCCTTTTTATGGTACTAAATGGGTCATTCCATATCTGCCTCTGGCAACTTCACAGCAATATAAGAGAATAGTGAAATTCTACAGAAAAGTCCCTGTAGTCACTGGAAAGAACTTCTGCAATTCCCATGTCCTCTCTCTGTTTCACTTCGCTCCGAGAAGCCCTCTGTACTTCCTGTTTACCTCAGCAGTGTGTTGTCGCTCCCCAGTCAGTGTGTATCTCCGCTGCCCCCAAAAGTTCTCACCAACTCCACAGTCTCTGTCTTCCGGGGCTCCAGTCCATGGTCCCCCTCTTCTAATGCTTGGAAAACTTGAGTGGAACCCTGTCACGAGCAAAATGAAGTCTGAATTGGTTTAGGTCAACAGTGTAAGCTTTGGATGCATCACCAGCCTGCTCTTCATCTTCTTTCCTTCCTTCATTAATCAGTGGAAATTTCTCATTTCCTAAACATAACCAGTCCCATGTCCATATGTCTGCTTTTGTGATGCCTTGTCTTTAGGCATTAGCCTCCAGTTCAAATTCTGCTTTAATACATTCACAAAGCACGTACTAGACACTTACTATGTGACAGGCACGGGTCTAAGTGCAGGCGATCCTGTAGGGAACCAGACCAGTCTCTGCCTTCACAGAGCCCCCATTCTGGTGGTATTTTCATTCAAAAAATGAAAATAAATCTGATTAGAATTCAATAATAGCTTAAAGCATTTGGGGAAGAGGAGTCTTGAATGAAACCTCTTGAAATCTCCACTACCTAAATCAGGGTAGTTGACTGAAACTGGAATATACGTGAATCATTACTGTCACATCCCTGTGAAACCCACATTTGCATTGCCTCCGTTTTTGTCCTTCACATTCACCTTGGTTCCCATGAAGAAAGTTTTGTGTGTACCCAGGATATTGATTCCTTACAGTTTACACAGTCATGTCAGAAATACTTGGTGAGGACTACAGTGGTTGCCATGAAACCTGCTGACAAGAGCGTCCAAAGACCTGTGTGCTGTGTGAGGGAACACCTGTGCTGTTCACTCCCAGGCCTCATAGTCCTGGGCAGGCCCTGTGGGACCCAACAATTTTCCTTACCTATATTCTCCTCTGTTACTTCTTCCCTCTCTTCTTTGGAGTTATTTGACTTTTTTTTTTATTTTTAATTTTTAAAGAGTTTTATTTATGTATTTGACCGAGAGAGATCACAAGTAGGCAGAGAGGCAGGCAGAGAGCCCGAAGTCCGTAATACCTTGTAGGTCCTGGGATCGATCCCAGGACCCTGAGATCATGACCTGAGCCAAAGGCAGAAGCTTTAACCCACTGAGCCATCCAGGTGCCCCTATTTGACTATTTTTTACTATTGATTTTGATTCTTCTATTACTTTTTTAGCTATATCTCTTTGTTTTTGTTTTGTTTTGTTTTGTTTTAGTGGTAGCTATAGGGATTACAGAATACATCTTTACCTTATCACAATCTAATTAGAGTTAATATTTTACTACCTATTATAAAATACAGGAAACTTGCAGTGCTATAAGTCCATTTGCTACCCTCTCCTCATTTAGTTCTGTGAGTTCCATTTTCTTCTGCCCTCAGAAGAGCTCTTTGTCTTAATTGCCAGCCCACAGTGGCATCTATCAAGATAATTGTTTGACTTTGTTCTTAAGTAGGCAACAGTCAGTTAGGTAATCAAAGGATAGCAAGCCTTAATTACATATATGAAGTGAATGCTTTCCCTGTTTTAATTATTTTTAATAAGGTCATTTTATTATTTTTTTAATAATCCTTGTCAAGATAATCGGAAAGAATGATAAGACAAAGGAGGATTTCTGACTAGCGATAGAAAAATGCTACCCCACTAAGAAGCTTTCTTTGTAACTCCACTTTCCATAAAAATAAATCTTACCAGATTTTTTTTTTTTTTAGATCTTCCTTTCCTGACTAAAAGGAAAGACTGTAATAAACCACAGTGCCGGAACCTAAGTTTGCACAGGACAGTTCCCTCAGGAAGAAAGGAGGTGGGGGTCCCAGCCCCAGCTGTCATCCATTTTATTTCCCAGGACCACCATTTTTTATTTCTGTTTCTAATGCTGCCGAACACTGGAGGCAACAACATCCATCGTTATTTTTTGATGTGTTTGAGAATTTGAGTTTCCCATACCCGTGAGGCAGTTGATGACCAGTGTTTTATAGTGATACTAATAATCCCTGTCAAGATAATAGGAAGGTTTTAACACATTTGACCAAGGAACAATATCTTTTAAAATTTGAACTACATTCTACAGTTGCCTAAAAGTTTTTAAAAGTCCATTTTATTTTTAGGCATCATGAGATTATTAGTTTTTGCCACTACAAGTCTTCCCCAGGTTGTTGCCTTTCAAAGCAGGTTAGGCAAGGAGTAGCCAAGCGTGGACAGGTAGAATATACACGTGTCAGTCTTCAGACCCATCTAGCGACAATCATTTTTGTGAGGGACCAAAATGAGTAGACAAGCGAAAGATTACTGTATTCCTTAATGGCACAGCGTGATGGGGCCCTAACACTATGGTGGGCCCGCTGAGGATGCTGGTGGGGTACTCGGTACCTTCAGTCCCAGCACACTGAGTAACATAGGTGCCCCATGGGAAGTCTGTAATACCTTGTACACCCATAGTACCTTACGTTTGTGTAGACAACAGAAAATATCTGCACAGCCTACTTCATGAGGCTCTTATGAGGGAACTGGAGTGGTCTCTTGCTTATTTTAGTTACTTTCATGTTTAATGCACACATTAGCCCAATGTTTGCATTAGCCTTTGTTGTCTCTGACATGTGAGAAAACTGACCTATTAGACAGGTCTGATCCTATAGCCCACTATCCCACATTGGTGATGACTAACTAACTAACTAACATCAAGGATATCAACACAACTAATTAATGTCACTAATTCAGAATAATAATAATAATAATTCAGAACCAAGTTCAAAATCTCTTCCATGATGGCAGAAAATATTCATGAGCAACAGTGTATACACAAAACGGTCTTCACATTGTTGTGAAGAAGTTAGCTTTCGTTCTTTTTTTTCCCCGCAGTATAGTTAGCATACAGTGTTGTTAGTTTCAGGCATGCAGTATAATGATTCGGTATTTCTGTACATTACTCAATGCTCATCGTGATAACCGTACTCTGTAATCCACTCTAACGTTTTCACCATCCCCTCCCTTCTGGAAACCATCAATTCTCTGTATTTAAGAGTTTGGCTTTTTGTTTGTCTCTTTTCTTCTTTGTTCATTTGTTTTGTTTCTTAAATTTCACATATGAAATCATAACGGTATTTGTTCTTCTCTTATTTCACTTAGCATTATACCCTCTAGATCCACCATGTTGCAAATGGCAGGATTTCATTGTTTTTTATGGCTAAATGATATTCCATTGTGTGTGTATACAGGTCCAGATGTGTGAGCACATGCACGCACACACACTCAGCCCATATCTCCTTTATCTATTCATCTGTTAATAGACATTTGGGTTGCTTCCATAGTTTGGCTATTGTAAGTAACACTGTGGTAAATATAGGGGTGCATATATCTTTTTGCGTTAGCGTGTTTGATACTATTTTTTTTAGATTTTATTTATTTATTTATTTGACAGAGATCAAAAGTAGGCAGAGAGGCAGGTAGAGAGAGAGGGAAAAGCAGGCTCCCCGCTGAGCAGAGAGCCTGATCTCGATCCCGGCAGCCTGGGATCATGACCTGAGCTGAAAGCAGAGGCTTTAACCCACTGAGCCACCCAGGCACCCCTGAATTAGCATTTTTGTATTCTTTGTGTAAATACCCAGTAGTGGAATTACTAAATCATATGGTGGTTCTGTTTTTAACTTTTTGAGGAACCTGCATAGTTCCACAGTGGCTGTCCCAGTTTGCATTCCCACCCACAGTACATTAGGATTCCTTTCTGTCTACATCCTCACCAACACTTGTCGTTTCTTGAGATTTTTATTTTAGCCTTCGGACAGGGGTGAAGTGGCACCTCGTTGGGGTGTTGATTTGCATTACCCTGATGATGAGTGACGTTGAACATCTTCTCACATCTGTTGGCCACGTGTATGTCTTCTTTGTAGAACTATCTATACAGGCCTTCTTATTTTTTAATTGAATTATTTGGGGTTTTGGTGTTGAGTTGTATAAATTCTTCATAAATTTTGGATACTAACCATTTATCAGATATGGCATTTGCAAATACCTTCTCCCATTCCATAAGCCATCTTTTAGTTTTGTTGATTGTTTCTCTTGCTGAGCAGAAGCTTTTTATTTTGATGTAGTCCCAATAGTTTATTTTTGCTTTTGTTTCCCTTCCCTGAGGAGATGTATCTAGAAAAATGCTGCTACAGCCAGTGTCAGAGAAATTCTGCCTGTGCTCTCTTCTAGGATTTTTATGGTTTCAGGTCTCACATTTAGATCTTTAATTCATTTTGAGTTTATTTCTGTGTGTGGTGTGAGACAGTGGTCTAGTTTCATTCTTTTGCATGTTGCTCTCCAGTTTTCCTAACACAGTTTGTTGAAGAGACTTTCTTCCTGTTGCATATTCTTGCCTCTTTTGTCAAAGATTAGCAGACCATATAATCATGGGTCTATTTCTGGGCTCCGTTCTGTTCCACTGATCCATGCATTTGTTTTTGTGCCAATACCATATTGTTTGATGACTGTAGCTTTGTAGTCTATCTTAAAATCTGGGATTGATACCACCAGTTTTCTTCTCCTTTTTTAAGATGTCTTTGGCTATTGGGGGTCTTTTGTGGTTCCATATTTGTTCTAAGAACTTAACTTCAGTCCTTAACATTGTCAGCTCTCACTGGGCTTCTTCAGCTCAGTCCTCCAAAATGTATTTTTAAGCATGATGCTAATCATTGTAGCTCATTTCATCAACTGTTCTCTCTCCAGAGCCTTTTATTAAGACTTCACGGGCCTGATGGGATGAGTTTCTTTAGCTAGAAAGCAGAATCATGAAGGATTTCAGAAAGAGATCAGAGGCCATCCGTGTTTCAGGAGCATGGCAAAGGCACCTTGACCGCCCAGCTAGTCCTACTCTGCTCCTGACATAACCTTCTGTGTCCCTTCAGTGACACAAAAGCCTGTCAGGCTTCTTCACACTGATGCCAGGAGCAAGGCAAGTGAAAGAAACTCTGGAACTAGACTGCACAAATTCAGGTCTGGCTTCCGCAACCACCCAGAGTGACCACGGGCAAAGCACTGCACCCCAGGACCTTAGTTGTGTTAGCTGGGAAATACGGATGCCGGAAGTACGGCCCTCATGGGTTCTTGTGATGATCAGATGAGCTAATGGATGCACGGTGCCCCGAACAGGGGCTGAACAGTGGTTGCTTGCTCCGTAATTGAGTGACTCCTTTCATATCTTAGCCCACTTACTCTAGCATGTTCTTCCTGTGGCCATGAAGTCACTGTATTTCTTTTTAATTGTGGTACTAACGGTCTCAGCTTTTGTGGGTATTTTCCAGTCAGCTGCTCGTCCTCTCCATCGCCCACCTCAGGCGCCCTCTGCCCAAGGGCTGCTCACTCCGGAGCTATGGTACTGCACCAAGTGAAAGCTCCTTCACAGATGTCCTGCTGGTGTTTCCCTCCTCTCTCCAGGCAGCTTAGCAACATCCCTGCTTATTTTGTCCTTTCATTACCTAATTCAGTATTAATTGCAACCTGCGGGGAGAGAGGAGGCATTCGGAGAGGAGCATAAGTGAATGGTCGGGGTTCTGTCTGGAGCAAAGTATGTGTAGAGGGGAATTTTAGGAGGGGGTTTTCTGTTTGCAGGGAGGAAGGAAGTGTCAGCTCCCTCTTATCTCTGAAGCCAGGATTTCATTTTAGGCAAAATGTTAAGGACCTCTAGTTTGAAACAGCTTAGGTAGTGGCAAAAGTCTGACTGAGGCCTGTACCAGCTAGAAAGAAAGATTGAAAAGTGAGGCCAACGGCAGAAAGGGAGAAGAGTGGGAAAATACAGTTCTCCTTCCACTCATCCCACCCCACCTCCAGCTCTGGCCTCACCAGCAAATTACAAAAATGCCAGTAGAAGGTTCCCGAAATGCAGGAAAGACAAGTAGCTATGTTGCAGAATTAGATGAAGTGTCCCGCGTCTCTGGGAAACTAGGTTTGGCCTGCTCGTGTGGGAAAACGATTAGGAAAAGAAATGTTGGGATTTTGATTGCAGGACCTTGCTTACTATGGAGATCCCGTGGCCGCCCGATGTCCGTGGATGGTGCGGGAGCCTTCGGATCCAGGCTCCCTGGCATTACTGTTACCATCCCTGTTCCTGGGGCTCCAGTCCCCTGGGTGGCAGCGGATTCCGATGGCTTTCCGATCTCAAAGCTTGACGTGTTGAGTCTGTGGATCCTGAAGGCCCTGGGTGGTTTTCTTCCTTCCAGCTGTAGGAACAGCTCTGCTTTCTGCCAGCTCTGTAGGAGTGGGAGTACGAGCTTTGAAATGTGCTGGTGCAGCACGTCAGCCCTGCCTCCCTGCCCTGGGGCTCTCCTGGGCCAGCAGGTCTGCTTCTTGCCCCTGCCCCCCTCTGCAGGGCAAGGTGGGGCGCTGTGGGGGGTCGCTGCCCAGCTGTCCCTCTGATGTTCAGCCGCAGTTTAATTTTCAGCTTTTATCACTAGACTTCATTACATGAGAAGAAGAAAATGGGCTCTGGCAGATAGCATCGAACGTGTTTTCCCTTCTCTTCCAGTTGGAAACCCTTCATGATCCGTTCTGGGCAGGGGGTCAGAGGGGCTGGGGACACTGGCAGGGGGCTTTCTGCTGAGGCATTTGCCCCATGGAGATTGCCTTCCGATCTCGCACTTTGATGCTGTGCTGGACGCTGATCTGGCAGATCGCTTTCTCTGTACAGCATCTTAGACCAGCTCTTCTTTCTCGTTGGGGCTGTCCTGGGGCTTCCTGACGGGGCCTCTCGTGCCTAGCTCTAGTTTGCATGTGATTATGCCATAAAAGCCGCGAGTACCTTCAGTGAATGTTGCTTTCTTACTTGAAACCTGCATGTCTTCCCATGCCTCTTACCTCCTGCGAGGCTTTCCTGAGTGGGAGAGAGTGGCTGGTGTTGGCATTGCCTTTCTCTAGATCAGAGCGTAGACCTGGGAGGGCGGTGACCCGCTCAGGTGACACAGGGAGCTGGGACAGGATTAGAGCTCAGGGTTCCTGAGTCCCAGCCCACTGTTCTCTCTACCTGGGCACATCTCTTGGGAGAATAGATGACACAGTGGCAGTCACCGCAGCCATGTACTGAACATCAAATAGGCACCAGGCCTGTATGTGGTCTCCGGTCCTCACAATTCTGTTGTTTGCAGAGAAAGAGACTGAGAGAAGCTAAATAAGTGGGCCGGAGGCATTCAGCTAGTTGTTGCAGAATCCACACGGAGCCCAGGGCTGTCTGAGCGTGCGCCCTGTGTTCTTCCTGCAGGTAGAGGGCTTGTGGAAGCTCCAGCAACCTGTAACAGGGAGGAAATCTGCTTGCTTGCCCTTCCCGCCCCTTCCTCTGTCTGGGAGCAATGAAGTTGTTCCCATGTCTCTGTTCCGAGCGCAGCTCTGGCTGCCGGGAAGCAAGAGAGACAGAGGCCCTGTGTTCTTAGAGCTTTTCCCCTCCCCGGTCTCTCTCCCTGGTGGCCCTTCTGTTGCCACGTTTGCTGCTATGGATGGCACTGTGCTCTGAGGTCTCCTTTCTTTCCTTCTCAGTGCCATGTGAGGGCTAGATACTCATGACCTATGTCCTATCCCAACTGTGTGTGGCGCCCACAGGGCCCTCCCGGACCCCCTCCGGGAAGTCACAGCATCCTGGCCAGTGACCCCGTGCTGGAGTCCTTCCCTTGCTCATCTCAACCATTTCCCATGGCATAGCTTTTCTCTTACCCCTGTGACAAAAAGCAAAAAAACCCAACCAGCTCAAAGAATAGGCCACTTGCCTCCAAGTGTCGTCTAGCACCTGGTGATGCCAGGCTTGGGCTCAGGCAGACCGTGTGGGGGCCCTTCACCATAGCCGCTGCGGTGTCCTAGGCACCAGGGCAGCGGGCCCAGGCCTCCCTGCCACAGGCTGCAGTAACGCCGAGTGGCGGCGTCGGCACTGGAAGTACTGGGCAGCAAGGGAGAGAGGCTTGTCACTACAAGTCCTGCTTGCTTGGTACGTTTTCCTATCTTCTTAAAAGGGGCAGTACCTATGTTTTTGACAATTTAAAAAAATCCTCTCCCCAAAAGTGAATTGAGTAAAATGAAATTGGCATTTTTCACTGAAATACAGTACAAACATGCCAGAAATCACAAAGAAACTTTATAAGTCCCAGTTCTTGAAACTAGGAAGACAAGTGCCAGTGACGTCACATTGGGCCAGGAGAGCCGAGTGGCTGCCTGCTCAGACACCTAAAACGGATGGTTCCAGAGCAGCCGGGAGATGGAATTCTTCAGCAGCTATTTTTTGCCCGTTTGCCGGCTGTAGAGCATGGGGAACAGAAGGGTGACCAAGACACAGTTCTGCTGTGCAGGGAGCCCCCAGTCTAACGGATGAGCCCGATACCCAGAGAATCACACCACAGTGAGTGCAACAGATGGCAGCACATGGGGCCTATGGAAGCAGATCTGTTGACAGGACCGGGGCACACACAGGAGCATTCTGGAAGGGTGCGGAGCTGAGGCTTCCATGTCTCACGTGTAAGAGTCTGATCCAGGCCCACAAATGTTGTAGCATCGGAGATTTTGCTGGTTTTATCGATGACAGGAGAGCATGTGGCAGACGAGGTGTGCCCTGCAGAGGAGCAGTGGCTGATCGTTGATGGCTCAGTGACCTCTCGGGCATTGCTTATCGGCACGGGAGGACATGGAATCTTTCCGTGGGGTTTTAATGTCCCGCAGATTCTGGAACATTAAACTCCTCTTGTTCACCTTTGTGTCCCAGACCCAAATACTGGGAGGGACTTGAGAGAGGTTTGTTAACCCAGAGAGCTGGACCTTAGTTTCTGAGGCCTGGTGGGAAGAGGAGGGGAGAGGGCAGGAGCCCGCAGAGGCAGGGAGTCTTCTGTGGACAAACTGACTTCGCGGATACCCTGTGCCTCCCCTCACAGACTCCCCACCCCACTTTCTGAACCTGTGGAACCATGGAGGAAGAGTCCAGAAATCCCTGCCTCGGTGATTAGTAATCATTTCCTGTGTACTTCCTTTTTCAAATGACAGTCTTATTCCAGGAAGGATTTTAAGACAGGTGAGCATCTCCTAGGTCCTAGGCATGTCTATAAAGAGCTCAGCCATTTTGCCTCAAATGACTTGTCTTCACTTTACCCAAGAGCCAGTGCGGCCCAGCCAAGAACTGGGCATGTCCATCCTGTGGCTTCTGGAGGGTTCCAGGGCAGCCCCAGCAGCCACTCCTCAGCTAAGTGGCCCAGGGTGATGGCTTACATGGTACAATAGGACTGTAATTCTCAGGTACTTCACACCCATGCAACAGTGACATTTTTCAGTTCCTAAAGGATGTCATCATAGGAAGCCCCTTCTTGTGGTATTGCCAAGGAGTCTAAGGGCCTAATGGAGGAATAAGACTCTGGCAAGCAAGGGGCACTTGGGTGACTCACTTGGTTAAGCGACCGTCTTCGGCTCAGGTCATGATCCCGGAGTCCTGGGATCAAGTCCCACATCGGGCTCCCAGCTCCATGGGGAGTCTGCTTCTCCCTCTGACCTCCTCTCTCATGTTCTCTCTCAAATAGATAAATAAAATCTTAAAAAAAAAAAAAAAAAAGATTCTGGCAAGCTGCCCCTGCACACTTCTCTGGGCAGGTCATGTTGTTTGAAATTATGGGGGTGTGTGTATATGTGTCTCTGTGCTCACCTGTTTATTCTCTGAGCAGAGGGGGACTAGGGTTTATAAAGCAAAGGCCCTGTTTATGACCCTTAATTGGTTATGATTTTTTTTATTCCTGTTAGGCAAGTCTCCTAGCCTTCTCTTCCTCAGTTTATACAGTCCAGTTCCCTTACTTAGTAAAACAGGTGTAAGGCTTGCAATCCCATTAAGATTCAAAATAAACCATGTGGCAAGAGCATCCTTATTAAACTTTCTTATTCTATCCAAGGGTTGCTAAGATGCCTGTGAACCTAGTAAGTGTTGAAAACCAACATCCCTAATCCGTGGGTGCCTTAGGGAAAGAGAAATACTAGTGGAATGATTGATTTGGTGCAGTGGGATCAGTAGGAGGTGAAATTCCCGCAACCTGAGAGTTTCCTGTTACCGCAGGACTCAGGACATGAAGTCCCCCCCTCCAGCCACTCTAACAACACAGGGTAGCACCTGGTTGCTCCAAGTGTAGGCTGAGGTTGAGCATTCTCAGCATTGCCTTCGAGCGTGTTAGAAACCCAGCACCTTAGACCCCACCTCAGACCTGCTCACCAGGCTCTGCATTTTAACAAGATCTCCCAGGGATTCTCCCGCACATTCCCATCCGAAAAGTACTGGACCAGAAAGCATGAGTTCTGCACTTTCTGGCTCAGTGAGCGAACTCCCTGGGGCTAGAGCCATTTATTCTGTGCCTAGAATAGACTCATCTGCCCATAGTATTTCCTGGGGGGTGAAAGCAGGATTCTGTTTTTAGCAGTGGCATTTTCTACTTTTGACCTGACCTTCACTTTGCCAGAATGATTTGAGTTGGCTTCCAAAACACATCCAGTAGGATGAAATATATAGGGAAAATTTTATTATAAAACTGGGGTATAATTGTGTACATAAATGTTTGCCACCAAGTCCTAAAGAGTTGCTAGTTCCACGTAACTAACCATTTAGCCCTGAGTTCCATAGTGCTAAAAACAAAAAAAGAAAATACAATTATTAGCAGGTCAGTGTCCAGTACAGCTTTTCTCAGCAGGGTTTAATGGGCATTTCTTCAGTGGGTCACCATTAAATGGCCAGTACCACCCACATTTATATAACAAGTACAGTAGTACATTTCATGATTTTTTTTTTTTTTTCTTAAAATATCCCTTTGAGGCCAAGGGGTGCTTTATAGAAGTACTTCCATAAGGAGAGACCTTTCCTGGCTCTTGCTGCGTCATCATATACTAACCTGGCATGTAAACCTTCTGCGTAATGAACCTGCCTTCCCCTCACCATGAACCCCATCCTCCGCTACCCTACCAAGTCAACTACTGACTTGCTTCTGTTTGGACCTTCGTTGTGAGACCTTATCACAGAGTAACCGGGGAATAAGCAAAGGGGACATCAGGGTGGCTGGGCCCTTGTGCTGTGGACTAGGGCAGTGGCAGGCCCCACAGCTGAGGTTTTGAATGGCCGGAGAAAGACAAGTATCACCCTTGCCCTTAACCCGTCCTGCTCCCCAGTTTATGCCAGTGATACTGAAGGGATTCGAGAAGTCAGGTGGCAAAACCGTATTTTTTCGTTAAGTCTCTCGATGGTAATATTTTTTTCTTGTTTTTCTTTGTTTGAGCTAGCTGTATAGTATTTCTCAGACTTTCCAATCATCTTGAGCTTGGATCTTCCCTGTGTATTTTACTTAGTGTCTGTCAGAAGTGTGATACTCTACATACTTTATCTCCAAAATATGATCGTTTTTCGTACCAAATTACAGAGAAAAGGCATCTTAAACATCTCAGAGAATGCGCTCCATGTGTCCCACAGACCCAGAGACATGGAATGGAATGAAAGGCAGAGCCTCTGTGGGTCCCCTCTTCTCTTTTCTGGCAGTTTTGGATCGCACTGCCCTTGCTGGGATTTCCACTGAGCCGTCTTGTCCTTGGCCGTCCCATCGCCGTGGGCGTCAAGACTGTGTTACCATAGTTAGTGGGGCAGCACCGTGGGTCCCAGGGGCCATGAGATGTGGGCCTCCTCTCTGATAGCTGCCTTCTGGGCCTTCCAGGAGAGCCTTTCGCCTGGTCAGAAGGTAAAGTGGTGGAACAGCTCCCCGCTAGGCTGGCGTGAGTGATTTCAAGTGTCGTACTTCTTTCCATTCGTTCTGAGATCTTAGTACATTGTTTCCCCTAAGGACAGTAAAAACTTTGAGGAAAAGAAGCAAAGTCCTTCCTGGAAGATGAATTAATAAATTTATGTGACCTCTGCATAATGTTTAATAAGTTCAGAATCCTTCTGAGGTGGGGAAAAAAAGGACATGACCGTGCCTTCCTCAGAGCGTGGCACCCCATCCCCACCCAGACCCTTCGTCACTGAAATCCTCCTTCAGAGAGAAATTCAGTGTGTACTTAGTGATGCTTTTATTCATGCCTAGAGAGGTTCACAATAAATACAGAACAAAGACCTCTTTTTACTAATCTTACACATAAGCCTAAAAACTCCTGAAAGCAACATTTAAGAGTGTCTCTGAATTGTAATAATACAAGCTAGCATGCACAGAGCCGTTGTGAGGCGCCAGGCACATAAGCGACACTTTAAATCTGTACCTCATCTAATTTGCAGTGATCCCATAAGAAAAGCATTTTCTTCTCACAGGTGAGGCAGCTGAGGCTCAGAAAAGTGACTTAGGACACACATCTCACATAGCAAATTAGTGTCAGAACTGGTGCTCCAGTTTACCTCAGACCCCAAAGCCTGCAGCTGCCTCTGCCGGATCCCATTTCTTTTCTCTAGGTGAGAGCATTGGACCAGATGCACCCAGAGTAGCTTAGAACCACAGTATCAGCGTGTCCGCCACAGTGACAGGTGGAACAAAGCAGGACAGCTGTAGAAATAAACTAGACTTCACCTCTTCCAAAAAAGCAGTAGACTAACCTTGCAGCCCATTAGGTGGCTGCCAGCTTTATCAGGAGACTGGGAAAGGGCGTGATTGTGTGTTTATAATGCACCCTCGCCGTCCAGCACTAAGAAGGGGCATCTCTGCCCATCAGCTTCAGTAGCAGATATGAGCGGGTGAGCCTGGATGGAACTGCTCTGCACAGTAAAGACAAAAGGGTTGAGGTCAAGGAGCCCCAAGCAAAGCTTGTATATGGACACTTAGACCACAGTGGGGACGGTCCATACACAGGTCAACCTGGGGGCTGGCACCAAGGGGCTTCAGAAGGATGTACCCATTCCGAATTAATG
Organism: Lutra lutra; assembly: GCF_902655055.1. Classification (NCBI taxonomy): domain Eukaryota; kingdom Metazoa; phylum Chordata; class Mammalia; order Carnivora; family Mustelidae; genus Lutra; species Lutra lutra. The sequence continues at coordinate 109,043,235 of NC_062278.1, forward strand.
TTCAGTAAGGTCTCTCTCGCTAACTGCTGGTAGCATGGTTTGCTTCAGAAAGGCGTGAAGGAAGGCCATGTTCTGTGTCAGCGTGGCCAAGTGCAGAGGCTGCCCATGTGGGGTGTTTACCTTCTCATTTCTGATTTCCAGGCAGTCTCAGAACCTGTCCTGGACCCACAGCAAATCCAAGCGTTTGATCAGCTTTGCCGTCTCTACCGAGGAAGTTCCCGGGTAACGTTTTTGTGGTGGTTTACATTCTTTTTTTTTTTTTAAGATTTTATTTATTTATTAGAGCACAAGCGGGAAGCAGTAGGTGGGGGGAGGGAGAAGCAGATTCCCCATGGAGCAGGGGGTCTGACGTGGGGCTCGATCCCTGGGATCATGCCTGTAGCCGAAGTCAGACACCTACCAGTCTGAGCCACCCAGGCGCCCAGTGGTTTATATTTTTATTTCCCTGTTTATAATTACTGTTTGGGAAGTGCAGCGTCCTCCGGTCCACACTCCAGCCTCCTCCTTAGTTTGGAACCCTGGTTAAGGTCGTGTGGAGCCCTGGCCCCAGGGAGCACTCCAGATTGTAGAGGACACAGAGGAAGTGGGCAGACTGTCATCCCTTACTTGCTGAGGACACAGAAGGGCATCTGCATGTGTACTCCCTTCTGGAGGCCTTTGTTTATGCCACTGATGATCCCATCTGCCCAAAGTCCCAGACCCCGCCGGACATCTGTGCTGGCTGAATGTGTTTTGGCGATGGAACCCAAATGCTGAGTGACAGGGGTGCCCAAGACAGAAGTGGAAACGCAGGCAGCCCAGGGCCCCCACCATGAGCCTGCCTCCAGCTTTCTCCTCTCTCCTGCCTTGAGCACAGGGCTCCCATTCTCATGGTTTAACGGGGCTGCTCCGGCTTCCTGGTCACAGCTGCATGCGGGCTAGTGAGGTGGAGGAAAAGGAGGGTGGGAGGAAATACATTTCTAGAAGTTGCATGTGTCATTTCCATTGTCCAGAACTTAGACACATGACCACACCTCACTGCAGCGGGGACTGGGCAGTAGCTCTTGTTGCCGATGGCATGGGCTAAAGTGGTCGGCACCTGTATAAACCCAAAGAAGAGACGGCCTGGGAGAGCCACTGGCAGCCTTGCCCCTGCATCCGTCTGCATGGCCCCCAGGGACCCGATAAGCCTCTCTGCCTGTTCCCCCTTGTCTGGTGGCTGTCTGGAGTTGGCTCCCCATCCAGTCACCCAAAGCAGAAGCCTGGCAGCACCCCTCCACTCCCCCAACTCCCCAAGGAGCTCCCAGAGGCACCTTGTCCGTACCTCCTGCGGCTTTCTCTTCTTTCCCTCCAAATGGTCACTGCAGGTCTTCTGTCCCTGCTGCCTGGGGACTCGCTCTGAACCCCAGTATCTGGTTACCCCCTTATTTCCTGCATCTCATCACTGGAAGGTGGAGTCCAGACTACCACCTCCTTCACACCCCAAGTTGCCCCTACACCCCAGCCAGGCCCGATTTGTTCTCGGTGTTGTCTTGAGCTCATGCAGACTGTGTGCGGCTCTGCTTCTGAGCCTGGACTCCCTGCTTCTCCCCCCGGTTCTTGTGCAAATAGCTGCTGGGGGGCTTGGCATGTTCCTGAGGAAAAACCGTGTTCCCTCTTGGAGAGAAACTTCTCCAGGGGTCTCCGGTACAGGGCCCAGTGGCTTCACTGAGACAGCAGCCTCTCCATCCCTTCTCAGCCTCAGCCACATTCTGCTTCACACTGTTCTGCCATCACTCAGGACTCCTTGATTTCCAGATCACAGAGTTACAGAAGCAGAACGCAGATCTTCTCTTAGGAAATGGAAAATATTTTTGCGGTTGATCTTCCTAAACCTCACAGGGTCTGAATGTGAGAGAACTTCGAGTTGATGTAACATCTGTCGCCTGTTCTGTTCCTAGTCTTATACAGAACTGTTCTTAGGGAGGACTTCACAGGCTGATGGGCAGCTGAGAGGGTTAGAGAGGACAAGAAGTGGCAAAGACAGGGCCCCAGTGGACCAGGGGACATCTGTCTCCTGGCCCGGCGCAGTGTGAGTCCCTGGCACGTGAGTGCGTGACCTAGCCCGCTGCACACCTGGCAGGTGGAGTTCCAGGGCCTGGGGCGAGAACTGAGAGTCCCTCCAGCTGTCTCTCCAGTCCCCGCAGTCACTGGTAGTGCGTTTTCACCAGAAGTGACAGATGGATCTGTGTGACCCTTGTGCCGTTACCGCCTGGAGGGAGAGAGAGCCCCTCACTGGCTAGATGAGCCAGAGGACAGAGCCCCTGGCAGGGTGGGTGAGTGGGGATGGGTGACAGAGCAGGGATGGCAGGACCGCAGGTGGCTCGGCTGCGCAGAGGTTGAGCCCTACGCTACCACTCAGGGCTGGTGACTTAGGGCAGGTTGCCTCTGAGGACATGGGCTTCTGTACCCTGAGGGTTCTTGTGGAAGATCAGGACTGCGCACGTGGAGGGCCTGACGTAGCGCCCGCGGTGCAGCTAGCTCGCGCCAGCAGAAGTTGCTGCGGGCCTGGGGTCCGGAGCCTGACCAGGCCATGTCTGCCGGCTCCCTCCCTCCTCTCGGCTGAAGGGGGGCAGGGCGGGCTGCTGGCAGTATCGAAGCTAGGGGTCATGATTCAGGGTTGTTTGTCCTGAGAGGAGCTCAGCGAGAGGGAGAGCATGGAATGAAGTGTACAGGGAGCAGAGCACCTCGGCGTGGGGCGCGTCTGTGGGGGACAGCAGGCCCGGGGCTATAGGGCCAGCCCGGCCAGGAATGCTCAGAGCGCTAGGGGGGTTCCGACGGGACGTACCCAGTCCGGTCACAGCATTGCTCAAATAACTCCGGCCCTGGAAGTGCAGCAAACTCGCCCCAAGTCTCCTTATGGGTTTGTGAGATGCAGACCTGGGAGCCAGAGCCCGCTTTATGCTCTCCCTGCGGGGTGGCGCTGTCCCTTGGGTATCTGAGGTGGGGGAGTCGAGGACCCTTCACCTCTGTTTCACACACCGGGGCTAAACTGTGGCCTTTCTTTTGCAGCTGGCTCTCCTCACAGAACTCTCCCAGAATCGCAGCAGTGAGAGCTACAGGCCATTCAGTGGCTCCCAGAGTGGCCCTGCTTTCAACAGCATCTTCCAGAATGAGAATTTCCAGCTGCAGCTCATTCCCCCGCCTGTGACTGAGGACTGAGGCCTCTCTGGGGCCTGGCACTGGACATCAGAGACGATCTTGGTGCAGCCAGCGAGGGATACCCTCCCCTCCCCACCGCAACTGGCTTGGCCCCTCCACCTTCCCCCTTCCGAGCAGAAGTGCCGAGGAGGACGTCGGTGCTGGGCCTTTTCCCATGCCCATTGTTCCCCGTTGTTCCCCAGGGAGACCATGGTCTCTCAGGAAGCTGCAGCAGCACCACGTCATCAGACCAGTTGATTTTGTTTTGCTTGTTCAGCAAAGGGATGTCCCATACTTCCATCCAGCTTTTTAAGAACATGCGTGTTGCCCTTGGGGATATTTTCCAGTTTCCCTGAAGCTTCGATAATAGATGGAACTCAGGCAGATGGCATTCCGGAGTCTGTCCTCTTTGGTCCCCTCCAGCGGCTAAGTAACAAGGAGGAACCTGAGCTCTTGCTGCTGTCAGGAAGACAGAGCAGTGGCGGGCCAGGCTGCAGGGGAACAGAAAACAAAGGCCTGGGGGCAGGGCATCTCCCTTTTGATGCTTTTATGTTAAAACCCATTTGAATGTAAGATTTGCCCTAACAATAAATGCCTCTGTGCTTAAGTTCTGCAGGCCTGCTGGCTAGCTCTCCATCTGTCCAGTCGTGAAGGACATTTAGAGCCATTGTTGCCACAGTTCAGTTTTATTAGTTCACACTCAACCCTCTTTCACAGATAAAAATGCTGAGACTCACATGAGGAATAACGAAGGCAACACACTCGAGAAGTGGCAGGGGGGCTTGGTCAAACGTCCAACTCTCTATTTCCGCTCAGGTCGTGGTCTCCGGGTTGTGAGATCGAGCCCCACACGGGACTCCGTGCTGAGCATGGACTCTGCTTAAGATTCACTTTCTCCCTCCCTCTGCCCAGCACCCCCTCCCCAGCTTGTACGTGCACTCTCTTTTAAAAAAAGAAAAAGAAATGGCAGAACAAAGTGGGGTTCAAGATGGCAGTGTAACAAGATCCTGAGCCCATCTCCTCCTATGAACACAACAAATCAACAACTCCATAGTTCCCTCTGACAGGAACTGAAAGCTGAATGAACAGAGCCTCCACAGCAAAGCCGGAAAGGACAGCATCAAGGTGGGAAAGAGGCGAAGACATGGACTTGTGGGGGGAGAAAACCTCAGCCACGGGGAAGCAAGAGTAGTGAGGGATCGCAAAGGTATGGAACTGTTCCCTGAGGAGGGAGGGATTTGAGCTCTACATCAGATACCCCGAACCTCAGATCCTCCACAGGTGATCAAGAGAGATGAGCCCCCAAAACACCAGGTTCTGAAAATCAGTGGGGATTATGTCCAGGAAAACTGGGAAACCCACTCTTAAAGGGCTGAGGCACAGATTCACTGTACCCAGAAACCAGTGCAAAAACACCAATTTAAAAAGCACATAGACTAAGTAAAGGAGACCCATTTATTAACCATAAAGCATCTGCCAAAGAGGCAGGAAACAGCAGACTCCCCCTGGGGTCTGAGATGCTGGTGGGAGCCACATCTGTAATCTCGGTCTCCCTCAGTAGTACCAGCACTGGTGGCCGCTTTTGGAATTCTCCCTGGAATATGCCAGCCCCAGAGAGTCTACACGCCACTGACAGCCCCACCTACACACAGTAGTCCCGACACCCCACAGTCAGGCCAGGGGCCAGCCCGCCCACCAGCGCACCCCAGCCATAGCCCCACACAATAGCAGGGAGCGTATGGCTTGTGGAGGGGACCAGAGGAGACCGTCCTTCTGCATCCCACGGGACACCTACAAAAGGCCACTTCTTCAATACTGGGAGAGGTCACTGACTTACCTAATACATAGAAAAACACACTGAGTTGGGCAAAATTAGGGGATAGAAGAATAGCTCCAAAGAAAAGCACAAGACCTCAGGAGAAGAACTGAATGAAACAGAGATTTGCAAACTACCTGATAAAGTGGTCATAAGGATCCTCACCAAATTCAGGAGAACAAGATGAGCACAGAACTTCAACAAGGAGAATAGATTAAGAAAGTAAAAAAAGAGAAGTTATAACTGAACTAAAAAATACACTAGAGGGTCCCACAAGAGACCAGATGATATAGGAGAACAGATCAGGGAGCTGGAGGAGGAGCAATGGAACTCACCCAGACAAAGCATCAGAATGAAGAAGGAATTAAGAAAAGTGAGAATACAAAACAAACTGGGTTTGGGCGCCTGGGTGGCTCAGAGGGTTAAAGCCTCTGCCTTTGGCTCAGGTCATGATCCCAGGGTCCTGGGATCGAGCCCCACATCGGGCTCTTTCCTTGGTGGGGAGTCTGCTTCCTCCTCTCTCTCTCTGCCTGCCTCTCTGCCTACTTGTGATCTCTCTCTGTCCAATAAACAAATAAAATCTTAAAAAAAAAAAAAAAACTGGGTTTGCAACCCCCCAGGGTTGCTGGGGGGAAGGAGGTTGGGAGAAGGAGGGTGGGGTTATGGACATTGGGGAGGGTATGTGCTATGGTGAGTGCTGTGAAGTGTGTAAACCTGGCGATTCACAGACCTGTACCCCTGGGGATAAAAATATATGTTTATAAAAATTTTAAAAAAGAAAAAAAATATTTAAAAAAAAAAGTGAGAATACCGTAAGGGACTTTTGGGTCTTATAGTATTCACATTATATAGATCCCAGAGGAAGACAGGGGCAGGAAAAAAAAATTGAAGAAATACTGGCTGAAAATTAATCTGGGAAAGGAATCAGACATCCAGATCCAGGACAAACCAAAGAAAACCACATCAACACAGTTGTAATTGAAATGGTAGAAATTAGGGGTACCTGGGTGGCTCAGATAAGTGTCTGCCTTTGGCTCAGTTCATGATTCTGGACTCCTGGGATCCAGCCCCACAACAGGCTCCCTGCTTACCAGGGAGTCTGCTTCTCTCTCTCCCTCTGCTCCTCCACTCCCCCCACCCACCCACCGCTCATGCTATCTGTCTCACTCATTTTTTCAAATAAATGAATAAAATATTTTTTTTAAAATGGTAGAAATTAAACAGAATCATGAGCAGCAGGAGGAAAAATAACTTGTGATATATAAGGAAAATCCCATAAAGCAATCAGATTTTTCAGCAGAAACTTTACCGGCCAAGAGGAAATGGCATGACATATTCGAAGTTCAGAAAGGAAAAAACTTCCAGCCAGAGAATTCCCTGCCCAGCAAGATTACCATTCAGAATTGAAGGGGAGATTAAAAGCTTTCCAGGTAAGCAAAAGCTAAAGAAGTTCATCAGCACTAAACCAGCCTTACAATGTTTTAAAGGGACTTATTTATGCTGAAAAGAAATGGCACTAATAAGAAAGCATATTAAAGCAAAAATCTTACTGGAAAATAGCGCCTGGCTAGGATAGTCAGTCAGGATAGTGGTGCAACTCTTGATCTTGGGGTTGTGAGTTTGAGCCCCACATTGGGTGTAGAGATAACGAACATTTTTTTAAAAATCTCACTGGAAAAGTATAATAAATCTAGTGGATCAATCACTTAGAAAGCAAGCATGAAGGTTAAAAGACAAAAGGAGTAAAATCAAGGAAGGTGGTCCAAGATGGCAGCAGAGTAAGACCCTAATAAGCTCACCTCCTCCCACTGACACACTATGTACACCTACATATAGAGCAATTCCTTCTGAAGAACTGAGGGCTGATTGAAGAGCCTCTACCCAGTACACAGTAGAGGGACCACACAGAAGACTAGAAGAGACAGAGACATGGTAACTATGGGAACACACACCCCCAGTGCAATAGGGAGGCATGTCACTGAGGGTCCCAGTCCAGACTCCCCTACCCTGAGGCACAGTCAAAGCAACAGTGGCTTAAAGGCTAATTAGATTGGAAGCAAAGCAAATTCCATTTACTAACCTCAGGGCATCCACCAAACTGGCAGGGAACTGCTGGAACTCTCTGCAGGGTAAGAGGCACTGTGAGTGCCATTTTTTACACTCACCCTCCACCTTGACAGCACAGGCAGGAGCATGGTCCAGGCTCTCATGCCAGCCTTGTTAGGGCTGCCCCAGTGCACCCTAGACCCCTAGCCCACACCAGCTCCAGCCAACCCCCACAAGATGGTCTCTGGCACAAAGACTACCCCCTCCACTCCCAGCATGCACCCAACCCAGTCATCCCACAAATACAGCCCCAGTGCATCACACCCACGGAGTCTCTCCCAGCCCATATCCTGCAAAGACAGCCCTGGCACGGTGTGCCCCAGGACCCTCAGCCTGCTCCAGCTCCAGCCAGCCTGCCAGGGCAGCTCTGGCACTGTGTACCCAGGGACTGCCTCCAGGGTGGCCCTGACAAGGCACACCCTAGGTCTCCCAGCCCATGACCACTCCAAATCCAACTGTCCCATCAAGGTGGCCCTGGCGTGGTGCACCTAAGAATGCCCTGGCCTGTGCTCATTCCAGGTAAAACCATTATGCCTAAGGCAGTCCTGACATGGAGTGAGTGCCCTGATATACTCCTCCCGCCCCAGCCCACACCTGCTTAGCTCCTGCCAGCCTGCCAAAGCTTCCAGTCACACAATAGTCTCCACAGGAAATGCTCCTACACAGGGCCACTCCTTCCAGACCAGGATAGGCATCCATTCCACCTAATTTATAGAAACAAACATAGAAAATAAAAATGAGACAGAGAAACATGTTTCAAACCAAACAAGATAAAAACTCCAGGAAAAAAATCCTAATGTAATAGAGGTAATTCATCTGATAAAGAGTTCGAAGTAATGGTCATAAAAAATTGGGAGAAGAATGGAGGAACACAGGGAAAACTTCAACAAAGAGAAAATGTAAGAAATAACCAGAGCTGAAGAATACAATAATTCAAATGAAAAATACACTAGAGATAGTCAACAGCAGATAAGATGACGCAGAAGAATGGATCAGCAAAGGGAGAATAAGGGGAAATCACCAGAAGAGGGAAAAGACACAAGAATTCTTAAAAATAAGGATACTTAAGGGGCTGCTAGGAAAACACATACACTAACATTCACATTATAGAGGTCCCAGAAAGAGCAGAGAGAGAGAGAAGGGGGCAGAAAACTTACTTCAAGAAATAATGGCTGAAAACTTCCCTAACCTGGGAAAAGAAAAGGGCATCCAGGTCCAGGAAGCACAGAGTTCCAAATAAGATGAACCCAAAGAAAGTCACATGAAGACATTTTATAATTAAAATGGTAAGTGTTAAAGAGAGAATCTTAAAAGCAGCAAGAAAACGATCATACACAAGAAAAACCCCATAAAACTATCAGCCGACTTTCCAGCAGAATCTTTGCAGGCCAGAAGGGACTGGCAAGATATATTTAAAGCATTAAAAGTATTCCAACCAAGAATACTCTACCTGGCAAGATAATCATTTAGAATTGAAGATTCCCAGATAGGCAAAAACCAAAGGAGTTCATCACTTAACCAACTTTACAAGAAATGTTAAAGGATCTTCTTTAAGTGGAACCGAAAAAGCTATAACCAGGAATAATAAAACAAATGAAAGAAAAATATCACTGGTGAAGGCAAATACATAATAAAGACAGTGGATCAGCCACTTACAAAGCTAGTGTGAAGATTAACAGACAAAAATAATAAAATCAATTATAAGATGTTGTTAAGGGATACACAAAATAAAAGATGAAGAATAGGACATCCGAAACAAAACTAGGGAGGGGGAGTAAAAATGTAGTGCTATTAGAATGTGTTCAAACTTAAGCAACTATCTGCCTAAAATAGACTGCTCTGTATTTGTTCCAATATATATAAACCTCATGGTAACCACAACCAAAAACCTACAATAGATACATGAAAAAGAAAGAGAAAGGAGCCCAAACAATATTGAGAAAGAAGAGAGAGAGATAAAAAGAGAAAGAGGAAAAGAAGAGAGAATGAGACAGGAAGGAAGGAAAAGAAAGGCAACAAACCATCACAAGGGAAGAGACCAAGAAAAGAAGGAACAGAGAGAAACTACCAAAACAGCCAGAAAACAACAATATGGCAATAATAATAATATGCTCAATAATTACTTTCACTGGAAGTGACTAAATTCATCAGTCAAAACCTAGAGGGTGGCCGAATAGATTTAAAAAAAAAAAAAAGGCCAGAACTATCTATATGGTGACTACAAGAGTCTCACTTCAGATCTAGATACATGTAAAGACTGAAAATGAAGGGATAGAAAAAGATAATTCCATGCAAATGGGAATGAAAAGAAAGCTGGAGTAATTGTCTGCATATCAGACAAAACAGACTTTAAAACAAAGACTAATAAAAGACAAAAAAGGCATTACATAATGATAAAGGGGTCAGGGCACCTGAGTGCCTCAGTCCATTAAGCATCTGCCTTTGGCTCAAGTCATGATCCCAGGATTCTGGGATCAAGCCCCATGTCCAGCTCCCTGCTCAGTGAGGAGCCTGCTTCCCCCTCCCCCTCTGTTGCTTCCCCTACTTGTGCTCCCTCGCTCTCTTGCTCTGTCTCAGATAAAGAAAATCCTTTTTAAAAAAATGGTAAAGAGGGATACCTGGGTGGCTCAGAGGGTTAAAGCCTCCGCCTTCAGCTTGGGTCATGGTCTCAGGGTCCTGGGATCGAGCCCCACATCAGGGGCTTCCCTCCCCCCTCCCCCCTCCCACCTGCCTCTCTGCCTACTTGTGATCTCTCTTTCTCTCCGTCTAATAAATAAAATCTTTTTTTAAAAAATGATAAAGAGTTCAATCTAGCAAGAAAATATACATTTATAAATATATATGCACCCAATATAAGAGCTCCAAAGTATATACAGAAAATATTAACAGAACTAAAGAGATAAACTGAAAGCAATGCAGTAATAGTAAGGGACTTTAATACCTTTCTTTCATCAATGGATAGATCATCCAAGCAAAAAAAAAATAATTAGAAAATACTGGCCTTAACACATTAGATCAGATGGACTTACTAGATATATGCAGAACATTCCAACCTAAAGCAGATGGAATGTAGGTGGAACATTTTCCAAAACAGTCACATGCTGGGCCACAAAACAAGTATCAGTAAATTCAAGAAAATCTAAATCACATAAAGCACCTTTTCTGACCTGAAACTAGAAATTAATTTACAAGAGGAAAATGGGAAAAAACCACAAAAATGTGGAGATTAAATAACATACTACTAAACAACCAATAGGTCATCAAGGAAATCAAAGGAGAAATAAAAAATTACCTAGAGAAAAATGGAAAAAGAAACAGAACATATCAAAATCTATAGGGTGCTGCAAAAGCAATTCTAAGAGGGGAGTTCATAGTAATACAGGCCACCTTAAAAAAAAAAAAAAGGAAAAAAATCTCTCTTTACAGCTAAAAGAACTAGAAAAAGAACAAAGTCAAGTATTAATGAAAGGGAGGAAATAATAAAGATCAGAATGGAAATAAGTGAAATAAAGACTAAAAGGACAAAAGAAAAGATAAATGAAACTAAGCTGATTCTTTGAAAAGATAAACCAAATCAACAAACCCTTAGCTAGACAACCCAAGAAAAGAGAGAGGACTCAAATAAATAAAATCAAGAATGAAAGAGAAGTTACAATCAATACCACAGAAATACAAAGGATCATGAGACTACAATTATATGCCAACAAACTGGACAACCTAGAGGAATGGATAAATTCCTAAAAACATGATCTTCTAAGACTGAATTATGAATAAGTAGAAAATCTGAATAGTCCAATTACTAGTAAGCAGATTGAAAGAGTAATCAGAAGCCTCCCAATTAAAAAAAAAAAGTCTGGGATCAGGTGGATTCACTGGTAAATTTTACAAAACATTCAAAGATTTACTACCTATCTTCCTCAAACTACTTCAAAAAACTAAGGAGGGAAAGTTGCCAAACACATTTTATGGGGTCAACATTACCCTGATACCAAACCAGACAAGGACACTACAAAAAAAAAGAAAATTATAGGCCAATATCCTTGGTGAACATTGATGCAGAAGTCCTCAACAAAATATTAGCAGATGAAATCCAACAATACATTAAAAGGATCATACACGGGGCACCTGGGTGGCTCAGTGGGTTAAGCTTCTGCCTTCGGCTCGGGTCATGATCTCTCGGTCCTGGGATCAAGCCCCACATTGGGCTCTCTGCTCAGCGGGGAGCCTGCTTCTCCCTCTCTCTGCCTGACTCTCTGCCTACTTGTGATCTCTATCTGTCAAATAAATAAATAATTTTTAAAAAAAGGATCATACACTATGACCAAGTGTATTTATTTATTTATTCTAGATATTTAAGGATGGTTCGATATCAACAAATCAATCAACATGATATACCACCTTAACAAAATGAAAGATAAAGATCACATGATCATCTCAATAGATACAGAAAAACATTTGACAAAATGCAACATCCAATTATGGTTAAAAATATCTCTCAACAAAGTGGATATTGAGTACCAAAAGTGGGTACCTCAACAAACTGTCATATGTGACAGTCTTACAATCTAAATCATACTTAATGGTGAAAAGCTGAAAACTTTTCCTTTAAGAATGGGAACAAGAAAAAAAAAAGAATGGAACAAGATAAGTGTGCCCACTCTTACCACTTTTATTCTACATAGTATTAGAAGTTCTGGCCAAAGCAATTAGGCAAGAAAAAGAAATAACAGGCTTCTAAATCAAAAAGGAAGAAGTAAAACTGTCACTATTTGCAGATGACAGGATGTTACACATAGGATATCCTAAGAATCCACCAAAAAACTGTTAGAACTAATAAATGAGTTCAGTAAATTTGCATGATACAAAATCAATATGCAGAAATCTGTGGCATTTCTATACACTAATAACCAAAAAACCCCAGAAATTAATAAACAAATCCTAGTTATAATTGCATTGAAAGGGGGCACCTGGGTGGCTCAGTCAGTTAAGCATCTGCCTTTGGCTCAGGTCATGTTCCCAGGGTCCTGGGATCAAGTCCCACGTCGGGCTCACTGCTCAAAGGGGAGCCTGCTTCTCCCTCTGCCTGCCACTCCCCCTGCTTGTGCTCGCTCACTGTCTCACTCTCGCTCTCTCTCTGACAAATAAAATCTTTTAAAAGAAACAATAATTGCATTGGAAAGAGTGAAATGCTCAGAAATAAATTTAAGCAAGAGGTTAAAGACCTATACACTGAAAACTACAAGATACTGATGAAAGAAATTGAAGAAGACAATCTACAGATTCCATGCAATACCTATCAAAATGCCAATGGCATACTCCACAGAACGAGGACAAATCATTCTAAAATTTTCATGGAACCACAAAAGATCCCAAATAGCCAAAGCAATCTTGAGAAAGAGTAAGTAAGAATACCAAAGCCAGAGATACTATACTCTCTGATTTCACACTATAGCACAAAGCTAGATTAATTAAAACAGTATGGCATTGGTACAAAAACAGATACACAAATAAATGGAATAGAACTGAGAGCTCAAAATAAACCCACATATATAGAGACAATAAATCTATGACAAAAGATCCAAGAGCATACAATGGAGAAAGGAGAAACTCTTAATAAATGGTGCTGGAAAAACTGGCCAGCTACATGCAAAGGAATAAAACTAAACGACTATTTTACATAAAAGTAACTCAAAATAGATTGAACACTTGAATGTAACACCTGAAACCATAAAACTCCTACAAGAAAACATAGGCATAAACTCCTTGATATTGGTCTTAGTAACGTCTTTGTGGATCTTATGCCAAAGGCAAAGGAAACAAAAGCAAAAATAAACAAACGGGACTATATCAAACTAAAAAACTTTTGCACAGCAAAAGAAACCATCATCAAAACAAAAAGGCAACCTATTGAATGGAGAAGATATTTGTAAACCATATATCCAATAAGGGATCAATATCCAAAACATACAAGGAATTCATAGAACCCAACAAGAGTAACAACAACAACCAAACTTGATTAAAAAATGGGCAGAGGGGGTGCCTGGGTGGCTCAATGGGTTAAGGCCTCTGCCTTCGGCTCGGGTCGTGAGCCCAGGGTCCTGATATCGAGCCCCGCATCGGGCTCTCTGCTTGGCGGGGAGCCTGCTTCCTCCTTTCTCTCTGCCTGCCTCTCTGCCTACTTGTGATCTCTGTCTGTCAAATAAATAGATGAAATCTTAAAAAAAAAAAATGGGCAGAGGATCTGAATAGACACTTCTCCAAAGAGAACATACAAATGGACAACAAGCACATGAAAAGGTGTTTAATAGCACAAATTATTAGGAAAATGCAAATCAAAACCACAATGATATATCCCTTAACACCTACTGGAATTATCACAAAGGCAAGATATGACAACCGTCAGAGAGGATGTTGAGAAATGGGAACCCTTATACACTATTGGTGGGGATGTAGTGTAGCCACTACAGAAAAGAGCATGTTTATTCCTCAAAAAGTTAAGAACTACCATATGATCCAGCAATTCAACTTCTGGGTATTTATCTGAAGAATAAGAAAACACTAATTCAGAAAGTTATATGCACCCTTGTGTCCATTTCAGCATTGTTTACAATAACTAAGATATGGAAACAAATGAAGTATCCATTGATAGATGAATGGATAAAGAAGATGTGGTATATTTACAAAGTGGAATATTCAGCCATAAAAGGGGGCACCTGGGTGGCTCAGTCATTAAGCATCTGCCTTTGGCTCAGGGCATGATCCCAGGGTTCTGGGATGGAGTCCTGAGTCACGCTTCCTGCTCAGCAGGGACTCTGCTTCTCCCTCTCCCTTTGCCCTCCCCCCCCCCCACTTGTGCTGTTTTGCGGTCTCTCAAATAAATAAATAAAATCTTTAAAAAAAAATGAGATCTTGACATTTACAACATGGATGGAACTTGTGGATCTTATGCTAAGCAAAATAAGTCAGAAAACGACAAGTACTGTATGATTTCACTCAAATATGGAATCTTAAAAAAAAAAAAACCAAACTCTCAGAAAAAAGACTAGTGGTTACCAGAGGGGAGAGGGGTGCAAAGGTGGGCAAAATGGCTGAAGGAGTCAAGTGTTTGGTGATGGATGGTGATGACCACTTTGTAATGCACACAGACGAATTTTAAAGCTGTACACCCAAATGTAATTGTTTAAGTGGTAGATCAGGGATTTGAACTCAGAACTGTGACTCCAGAGCTGCTGATGCTCCCTGCCCAAATTACATATCAGGTTTCTCAATGAGCCTGAAATTAAAGCCAAAGGCACTTGATATTCTCAAAGCAAAATGTGGTGATGGCCCTTCTTCATTTTATAGTCTGAAGAAAAAAAGCTCTTGGTAATATCAGAACTTCTGTTCAAATCAGGGCTAGTAAACAACACGTGACTCTTCCTTAGCCCCCGTCTTGTTTAACCAGTCCTTCGGTTCTCTAACTTCTCATCCCTGTCACAGCACCACTGAATCAATTACAGCATCTTTATATTCAGGTCACGCCTTCCTAAGAGCACACTCTGGATTGGATTTGAAGAGCCCTCTTGTCTCACCTAAGGGTAGATGAGAAACAGACTCTTGAGTGTGGGGCAGCCCTGGGCACTGGGGATGTGGCAGGCTTTAGCGAGCCCCGACGCCTGCCATCTGGAAGCCACCGTCCCTGTCCCTTCTCATGGCACAGAGCAGATATTCTCCTCTGCAGGGATGTCAGGTCCTGCTTTGAAAGCAGTCCCTTAGGGGCAAATATTTGTCCGGAAGTATTTCTAGGCTCAGCAACAGCAGCGGTTCCACTGGCATCTCCATGGAGCTCACAGAGGGGAGCGGGGGAGCTCCCAGGATCAAGGAGCAGACTAGGAGCAGGCAGCTCTACGTGTCCCCCACTCACCCGTGTTGAGCTCCAGCTGCTTTGCTAGGCCCCATGCTCACCCCTTGGCTGTGACAGGTGGCAAAGGAAGGATCTGGGGAGAGTTTCCATAGACCCTGCAGGTACCATTTGGGAGGGCAGGTACCTGGTCTCGAGTCTCTTCTCATGCTGCCCCCCACCCCTGGGGGAGGAAGAGATGATCCTCTGAAAGGACATCAAGGACCTGATGGGAGAGGGGAGTGGATTCTGGTTGGTCAAAATACGGCAGTACCCATCACAGACTTGTTCCTGGAATAAGTATTTGAACGTTACTGTAGCCCACCTAAAAAACGGTTACTCTCAGCTCCCAGCTTCAGCTGAGTGCCCCCTGCTGACTGTGTTTGCCCCCTCCCACCCATCGGGGGAGAGTCTCACCCAGTTCTCCACAAATAGCAGAATGAACTGCTGGAGAGAGTGCTGGGTTGCCAATCAGGCCCCCACCACTGGCCCACATGAGAGCTGAGGAAGGCTGTCTGCTCTTCTGAAAAATAAAATAAAGTGATCTGTTTCATCTATAAGCAAAGGTCCAAGTGATGGGTGGGAAGATGCCTTCCAAAGATAACATTGCCAACCAGAACCTTCTGCAGTGAGGGGGAGGGAAGGTGTTTGTGGACGAGGAAAGCCAACAGGGGGCCTCATCAATGATGAATGCTTTAGCGAATAAATAATTCAGAGCTTTGGGGATCCTTTTAGAAACAGTATGTTTCCACTCAGCTCTGCCTGCTGAAGATGTTTTTCTTTTTTTTTTTTTTTTTTTTTTTTAAAAAAGACCCTCTGGCCTCTTTTTTTTTTTTTTTTAATTTATTTGACAGAGAGAGATCACAAGCAGACGGAGATGCAGGCAGAGAGAGAGGGAAGCAGGCTTCTTGCTGAGCAGAGAGCCCGATGTGGGACTCGATCCCAGGACCCTGAGATCATGACCTGAGCCGAAGGCAGCGGCTTAACCCACTGAGCCACCCAGGCGCCCTGAAGATGTTTTTCTTAAGGTGCATCTCCAGAATCAGATGCCTTTGATGTGCCCGAAGATTCAGGGAAGGCCTCTTGGAGTGTTGTCCTCTGGGCAGCCCACAGCCAACTCTAGCCCCTGGGGTGTCAGAGCACACTTGAACTACCAGAGGGCAGAGATGGCCATCAGCTTTCATCCCAGGGGCCCCTCCTTCTGCCACCAACCTCCTGC
Source organism: Lutra lutra (assembly GCF_902655055.1). NCBI lineage: Eukaryota > Metazoa > Chordata > Mammalia > Carnivora > Mustelidae > Lutra > Lutra lutra. The sequence continues at coordinate 109,059,414 of NC_062278.1, forward strand.
GCTGATACTCTAGGAAGTCTTGCACAGCGCCTGAAGGAAAATGGCAGTTTCACTCACCCTTTGTCCACACCTGGGTGGGGCGTTCCCGTCTGTCTCCATTGCTTGGAAGAATTGCGTTTTGTACACTCCCGTGACCTCCGTAATTCAGTGCTTAAAATGTAATAGGTATCACCACAGTTTCCTTAAAGTCACTTTTTTAATGGACAGAAATGTTCACAAACCCAATGCACACAGCTTGATTAATTGAGGACACCTGGAGAACCAGTACCCCTGAGGCCCCCTGAATTCTCTGTTCATCATACCCCCCAACTTAACCACCATCCTGACTTCCAGTAGCATAGTTTTGCTTGTTCTGAACTTCATAGAAATAAAGTACATTACGCATTCTTTTGGGAGTGGTTTCCTTCAGTCTGTTTGTGAGATTTATCTTTGTTATTCCTTCTCATTGGTGTATAGTAGTCCATTACCAGAATATACCGTCATTTCTCCACTTTGTTGTCAATGGACACTTGACTGTTTCCAGTATGGGCCTACTGCCGTTCTGCTTCCTGTCCTGCTGAACATACGTATGCAGTTCTGTTGGGTAGGAGCTTAGGAGTGATCTTGCAGGGTCAAAGGATAGAGGTAATTGGCCCCTTTCTGAATATATGCCCGCCTGCACGCACGCATGTCTACAGTTTAGGCAGCGGACAGTGGGGTAAGAAAGACAGGACACGTGCATGCCAGCCTGGCACCATCTCCTCCTGAGTTTGGCTTTTAGTGCACAAGCCCTGAAATCTGCCTCCTGCCCAGCCAGCGGGTAGGTGGTTAGCTCAGGAGCCGGACAGGACCGGCTAATGAAGCTGCTGGTGGGGCTGGGCCTTACCGAAACCAAGGCTCTTCTCCAAAACCAAGGAGCCCGGTGGCCCCCATTGCCACCTGACATCTGTTCCCTCCAAACTCTG